>NC_133616.1:42961024-44379774 GCF_964106895.1 Numenius arquata
TAGCAGCTGGTTGTTATGTATTAATATGTGTATTTTAGCAATTTCTGAATGTCCTAATCAAGTACCAGGCCTCTGCTATTATTCTTTTCAGAGAACCAAGAGTTTCTGTCCAAAGAACTTAGTCCTGTGCTTGCCTTTCTTCTCTTATTTTTGTTTCTTAAAATTACTTCCAGTTATAGGAAAAAATATGAAAACCTAGAAAAAACAGGAAAATAAGTAATCATTCAGAAGAAGGACAATATTTCAACAGAATAATTTTCTCCAGATCTTGTCTTTTGCACACAGCTTGATATATCTTATCTGCTTCTGTATGCTAAACCATCCCATATTTTCTTGTTTGAACCAAACATAGGCATAAATCCATCAGATGAGAGAAAGACTATTCAGCAACAGAGAAAAGTGAAACAGGGGCTATCAGTTCAATGTATTTGTTATCTAAGATCAAAAGACAATTATATTTGAGAAACAGCACTCCAGAACAAAATACCCCATTTCTGAGCATAAAATATTGTCTATGTCAACAATCATTCTACAAATTTTTGAGAAGGGGAGCGTGGATATTGCTTCTAACAATGCAAGACCACCATTTTTGTTATTTTTTCTTAGAATATTTCCCCATGTTTTCCTCTACAGAAACTTAGTAGCCCTTATCCCTCATTACAACAAGCATTGTAATGAGGGATAATGGCTACTAAGTTTCTGTTGACTACTGAGTGGGCCTGTATGGAAGTTAAATGCAAACTGTGTTTCTCAGATGCTTACAAATTATGTCAGAGTAGTAGACAGAAGAAAGAAATCAACAGCAAAAGAGTTAAATTAAACTCTAAGTAACTCACGACGTCATCCTACATGTTCTACCATTGATATCTCTTTCATTATCTATTTCTGGATCTCACACAGGAGTAAAACAACCATAATCATAATTAGACCTTTCCTTTCACCTTTTTCACTAATTCTAACTTGTATCAGCAGATAAGCTTTACTTCCCGTGATTGTTTAAGGTTAAATTAAAAGCCCTTTAAACAAAGAAAAGATAAATTTTAATTTCTAATACGTCAAGTAGATCTTGTGTGTTTGTTTTTAAAAAATAATGGTTCTACATGTTTTCTTCCCTATCTTACTTAGAAGAGCTGTTGCTTTTTGTTTTTATGCAGAATGGAAGACATAGCTCTTTCAACAATTTGATGAGTTTTGTTTTATTCAATCTGCCCCTGGAAATGTATGACTAAAAGGCCAGACATCAAAAGATTTATGCTTTCTTTTATGTGATCTTTTTGTAAAAGACCCTTCCCTTCTCTTCTTTGCCTTTATATGTGTGGTTTGCTCTCTATTTACTGTGCAGATATTAGTTAAAAAAAAAAAAAAAAAAAAAAAAAGAAAGAAAGAAAGAAAAATTCCTGCAATCAGAAGAAAGTAATTCATTTGCTTTGCACATTGCAGCAAATGTGAAACAGGGTAGCTGTACAGGGCCAGCAGCCAAAATCCTCTTTGAGAGGGCCACATGCACCAGTGAGCCTTGTAAATCTTTTTTAACCTCACTCTCAGGCCTGGATTTATTTGTTTTTCTAGGCAGACTGATCTGGCTCCCTTCAGGCCCTACAAAATGATCTGTCACTGTCTACCTAGATAACCTGAGGCAGCCAATAATGAAGTCATCTCACCAGGCCTTGCAAATGGGCCTGGTATCTTAGATCATGTAAGACCTTTTCATTTATTAGATTTCCATCTGAGGGCCTCCTATACGTCTTTGCCTTCCCCTGGCATATATGCACACATGCGGACCACCCACAAAGGTTCTGGAACAGTTTGAGAGCAACTTGGGAATTTGATTCAGGAAGACTATATTTTTCCAAATTAAAGAAGCAGCTCCTCATTCTAGTTTGTTATTATATTGGTGTCAGTGTGCTTTTAATGGCCTTGGAGGCTGATCTGTAATAGCGACAGTATGTTAACTACTTTCAGCCCTGACACAGAGACTAATAAAGACAAAAATATGAGACTTAGCTAAATGCAGGTCCTGAGCTAAATCTAAAATACAGAATTAACTTGGCATCTTAAGAGTGGATAACCCCCAAGTTTTGAAGAAGTTGTTCATATTAGAGATGTCATAACCATGAAAAAAAAGGGATAACATAAAGCAGGATTTTACTTTCCCAACCTATGTTTTCCCAAGATACCCACAGAATCTATGCTTTTTCCCTTTTAGTTTCTATCCAGGTTGAGTGTAATTATTTTTGCCATATTTCCCCTTGTTACACTGCAGTATTAAATAAATATTGGTTTACACATTTCCATTACCAGATTATGGATCTTGTTGTGATCGCTCTGGTTTTAAATCCAGGCTATAGAATCCCCCTGCTCTGTATGATGCCCATAACCTCATGCAGTGATACACACTTCCCAACCAAGAATTAACGTAGCAAGACTTTGCTGCAAGGCTCACAAAAAAAAATAAATGAGGAATCAAGCTGACCACCTATCGCCTTAGATGGAGGTATTCAATAACACAGCAACTGACCTGGTGATTTGAGCACAGAAACGGGACTCTATAGTACATTTGTGTTATTAAACTCATACTCTCCAGACTTCACAGGTGAATCCTAGCCTCTTGACGGTGCACACTGCCTAAAGGTCAGCAATGGTTTTGGCTTTCTACTAGAGCTCTCCAGTTGGTTTTCCCAGCAAACAGACATAAGTGCAGAGGATGGGCAAGCCCCCAGCTGAATCCCATACTAGAGATGTAGCTTATGTATTTCAGGGAATCTCATCATCTCCTGGAGGAAAACTGGTGTGAGTATTTGCACTGGAACAGGACCTGTGCTTGGTTTTCTACCAAATGTGTTATAATTGGGAGGTTTCAAATCTAGATCTGATATGGACTCTCTCTATGGCTTTGACAGTATTGGTACCTGACCTTCATTTTCATTGATAATATAACACAAGTTCTGCAGAATTAGTTCCTTCATTATAGGTTACTTGGCAGATAGGGTGGAGTGTTTCTAACACTGTTTAAAGATTTCCACTCACAGACTGAACTGCAAAATCTGACTTATGATTACATTCCATACAAATTCAAGTTTGGGCATGCGTTGCTTTTGGCTTTGACTGTGAGTGGAAGAGCATAAGGTCACAAAATTAAAAATCTAGAGCTTCTGAGAGTCAGTGGTATCAAAAATATAACACCTCCATAATAAATTATTAAGTGCTAATGTATCTTGCATGAAATATGAAATAATATTTCCTGCCAAGAAATCACAAGCTAGACATTTAGTCCCAAACTCTCATTAATTTCCCCGGAAATCATACACCCATTTATCCTTAATAACTTTGAAAACCTCAATCAGTAATTACAAGCACATCCAGAAAACTCAGGTTCTAATCATTCAGACCATCACATTGATTATAGACAATCAGGGCTTGAGGAGAGAAGAGAGATTAAAGAAGCCACGCCATAGAGAGCAAAAAACAGGTAATACAGCCTGAGATATCCAGTTTCTATATTACAGTGACGAGAACAACAAGAAAATAATTTATTGCAAAACTCAATTGCTGTCATAAATTTGACAAACAACTTTATGGGAATACTCAAAATTTAACAGAGCTGCCAGTTGACATGAAAGTTAAAAATATGATAACTGAGTTGACTAAACAACTTAATCAAGAATCTAGTCTTGTTCATGTGATCTAGCCAATTTCTTATGCTTTTATGGAAAGGCATCATGATAGAAAAAAATCATGGTAGAACTCTGTCATTCACCACCATAACTTAGAAACAATAGTCAATGGCACTTTAGCAAAGTGAGAACTATCATACATCAAAAAGAATTAAATCATTTTACACTCAGTAAGGCTAACAAGAAATCTGCAAAATATGGTCCTGGTGTGCAGATACATTAAGGAAGTAATTCACTACCAAATTTCTGATCTGAAGCATAGTACATTCAATACAAGAATTAAAAAAATACGTATGTGAATTAAGGGAGATTTGTCCTGCAGTGATTTATCTTTTTTTTTTTTTTCCAAAGCTTATGGTCTGTGGCATAAAAATGGGAAGACTTTCACCTTTATGAGACATAGAAACACTTTAAGCTAGATTTTTTTTTCCCTGCAGCTTCCATTTGACAGTACATTTTCCCTTTCCGAAGACTGTTAAAGAATGATAGGAAAATAAAAAAATCACACAGTGAAGAAGAGAATGTACAGCATTTTTTTTTCATTCATACTTTATTTTTCCCTTACCCTGGGTATGTATTCAAGTTGCTAGTATTTGGTGGCAATAATCATACATTATACAGAAGACTATGCATTAGGAAGTGGGAACTAGACTTTGACAGAATTTAAAACCAACTGCTAATAACCTTATTTTCAGGTAAAGCTTTCTAACAGAAGGCTTTGTGGTGACAGTATATCCCATATAAAGATGACTGGCAGACACTAAAAGATCAATACTACTTAGAGATGATGGTTATTAGTGTCAGCAGACAAGCAAGTTATTATGACCTTATGAAGGGAGCTGAGAAGCAGTGCCAGACTTGGAGCCGCATATTTGAAGCAAAGCACTGGCTTTTCTGGCTAACATGCTTGGCAGCTTTAGCATTATATGTTCATTACAGATCATTTCAGCAGCATCTTATAAATATTATATTGGTCGGACTCAGGCCATGACTTACATCCAGCTGTTCACATTACAGTGTATCTCCAGTTTACACTAATTGTACAGTCTCTTCACAGGAAAGCCCTGGAGTGAGAGCAAGGAGGACAACTCAGCACCCGTCTCTATAGTTTACCTGGATAAAGTGCGTGACAGGACCATGAAACAAGGATTTATTTGGGAACAATTAACACAGGCTAGCAGAAACTGCATTAAACATTTTTTCTTTTTGGAGTGCCCTTAACGCAAGTAAGGTGGGAGAGACAAGCAGAGCACTCTAAATTCACCTCTTTCAGCTAAATGTTTCTCTAAATCACCCATACCAATAAACCTAACTACTCTAATGACCTGTATCAGTGTTTAAACTTTAGTCATTTATGTGCCTCAAATTTTCAGAAATTTTCTCATACTTCTATTATTGATACCTAGTTTACAACAGGAGAGAAAATGATGCAGAAATATCTGTCACAGCGCTGGTAACCTGCTTTTCCCAGGTCTTCTTTATCAAGTTTCTACATCTTTTTCTCATTTAATCCCTGCTGATACATTCCTTACGAAACAGAACTCTGCTTTAGAAAGAATAGACATGCTCATGTTCTTGTACTAAATAATCATCATAATCCTTACTTGCTGCGTCATGTCCATCATGATTATAACCTCCCTAATGAAATCACCTCTCTTATGCAACTTCCATGAAGTAATTAGCACCCTTAGAACTAGCATATTTTCTATGAAAATTAATTTCCCCAACACAGAAATGTCTCCTCTCAATACCATGGCCATGATGCTAACAGTGCAGAGGCTTAGGCACACACATACACAAAAAAAAAAAAAAAAAAGAAAAAGAAAAAAAAAGAAAAAAAAGTTAGAAGCACATTCAGAAAGCTCTCTGAGGCCAGTAACAAAAATTAGAAGAAGATTCCTGAGAAGAGGTCTATTAGCTCCTGCTGACAGATTACACTGGGTTATACAGGTGAGGTGGAGTGACTTTCTTCCAACGATGCAAGAAGCTTAAATCTCCCAGAAGCTTAAATAATTCTATCATCTAAATTTAAGCTTAACATGCAGGACTTCTTGAAGAGCAACATTAGATACTCTGAGATCGTGGCCCTAAACTCCATTCCTAAAAGTGCTTAGGCAATAAAAGGGAAAAAGAAATCTGAAAAAACTGGGTAAATTAGCCACAGGAAAAGGAAAAGGTAAAAGAAAAAAAAAAAAAAATAAAAAGAGAGAGAGAATGAAGAGGTTTCACACTCCTTTATATACTACTGCATGAGTTCCAAAATGAAGATAAAGATATTGCCTTCACTCGCACACACCACCTTTGCCTCCAAAAATGGTTGCTCCGTTGTGCCACCATGTGGAAAGAGGAAAACAAAGACAGTTGCCGTTAAACTATCAGCTCTCAAGGACCTCATTCAATGTGCAAACAGGCACAGCAGGACGAAACAACATAGTGTTATACACAAGCAGAGGACAAAACGATAAACAAAAGAAAAAACTTGACAACAAAAGCAGAACCTGAATCGAGGTGAGAGAGAGCTCCAGAGGGACAAATAAACTTGCCCTTCCCTTCCCACTACATCTTGCATAAACAAAATTCAGAATAAAGAAAAAGAGCAATCAAAACCCTCCAGCCTGTCCAGAAGCAACAAAACATTCAAGGCAAAATTTCCCAGAAAGCCCAAATCAGTCACAATTCAAGTCAATGATTCATATTTTCAGTATCTAAAGCTACACACATCACACCAAGTAGTGGCTAAAGCCAACTGAGGTAAACCTTCTAATTATGCTTTTGCCCTCCCTACCTTCGAACCCCAAATCTGTGATATCCTGGGCAAGAAACCGCAAACTAGCACAGAGCTTTTGAATTAAACTAAACAGTGTCAATGGAGAAAAACCCAACAACAACCATTAAGCTGTCACAAGTTCTCAGTGAGCTAGACCAACTTCTGTACCACTCATGCAAACGAGTAGCATCTGTGTCTTGAATAAGTGGGGAAAATACCTGCATAGTAAAAACCAATCACACAGCCACTACAAAAAACAGTGGTCAAAAGACACTTACTTGTTTTTTGTGACAACCAAAGCAGTTCAGAATTAAAAGAACTACTTCAACTAATGAGAATTTTTGCTACATGAAAGTCTTCAAACAATCCTCACATACTGGAAGAAATGCCTGTTTTACTGGAAGAAATGCCTGTTGTACTTCAGAATCTTCCATGGGCTGAATCACAATTAATATCTTCTCTGAACCACCTCTACCAATAGAAATTTATTTATTATTTTCTTGTTTTCAGAGTTTTGGTAGACTGTAATAAAAGAGCTGAAATCCTGTGACTAAGGCAACCAAACATATGCCATAAATAAATGTGCAAATTGCAAATCAGAATGACAAAATTCTTACAGGTAATAAATATACCAGAAGAAAATCAAAGCAAATGTCCTATGAAAATAATACTAATGGTTGCAAAATTGGCTTGGATCTTTCACAAAATAGTATGGTCAACTAAAAGCTGGAGCAGCCCTAGCCTTGCACTTTTTTGCAACTTCTACCCACAGATCTATTCCTTCATGTAGAAAGAGAAACTATTTAAAGCAAGTAGCACCACATTTCCTCTTTGTTAACACTCTCAGCTGCAAACTTACGCCTGGGTTTCCTCATGGACTAGAAATGTCCTTTGGAATATGTTTATAAACCATGTGCATGTTTTCTCCTCCTCTGCTTCTTTCAAATCAAAACCACTTTGGATTTTGGTTTTAAAAGTTACTACTGATTGTCCAGGGGGCAGAAGTAGTTTTTCAAGATGCTCAAGAAACTGTTGTTCCTTAAGTCCCTCTTCATACATAAAAGATCCCAAATTGCTGTCCTTTATGTACTTTCGTTAAAAAAACAGGGTGTTTAAAGGTTGTCACATTTATCTGTAGTCTCATTGCAATTTGCATACAATTTTTAATCTACAACTGAATTCTTAGAAAGACCAGTTGTATCAAGGTCTCTGGGCATAAGTAATGTTGCCATAGCACAATACATGAACTACTATAACAAAAGTTACAGGAGGACTCATCCTGCCCCATAACATCATTACATTGCTGAAAGAAAAGTAGTGACTAAATCATTATGCTACTATAATCATTCACTGAGAGTCCACATACACCTTTAATAATACGTGTCAGAGCTGAATATGTCAATTACATGTTAACACTTCTAATAGTTGAAAATGTCAAAAAAGTCAGTGATTATTACACTCTTGTTTCCCGTCATTCACCCATGTGATCAACACCACTTCTCTAGAACTGTGCCTGCTGTTCTTCAAGGGTGGGACTGTAACACCATCAGGCTGGAAGCAATCCAATAACCTTGCCTTCAATCAAATGTAAACACACATTACGTAAATGTTGATATCAGTCTGACTGCTAGAACTAATCCTGTGTCAGATGTCACTGCAGATCACTATGAAAAGCCCTTTCTGCTTTTCCACTTCTAATCCTGTAAAAGAACACAGGAAAATGCACACTAAGTATTTTTTTTGTTTGTTTTCAGAATCAGTACTGCAGAGCCTTAAGCATTAATTATCTGACTTTTCAAAAATACCAAACACAGATCCTTCAGTAAATGTCACAGGATGGACCTGCAGATGCTCAGCAGCTCTAACAGGACCTATATGTTTTACCCAATTATAGAATCAAATTAGTTTTAAAAAAATAAATAAAAATCCTTAAGACCACAAACATCACACTACCAAACCAACCAGGTTTCTTGCATATGGGGAAGACAGTTTATCCATGATTTTGCCTACATTCACATCTCAGTTAAAATCAAAATCAGAATCAAACTGCTTCACATGGAAAGTCCTGAGACATAATGACTTACTTGAGGTACTCATCCCCCAGTACTTTTAAAATTTTTTAAGGTATTTTGAAAATCTAAGTACTTGTGTCAAAAAAAAACCAAAATGAAAACCAAACAGATCCCATCAAAACTAGTTGTCTATCATCAGCTGGCAGGAAGAGTGTGATTAGGTCTTTTGGCAACCTCATTTATGTGTTTAAGAGACTCCCCATTTAAGGAGGGCAGGTATGGTTTGGAAATCTTTCTTGCGTGGTTGTGTGTCAAACAGCCAGGCATTTATCACTTGTATGTCCAATTTTATTCATTTTCTGCACCATTGAAAATCAACAATTTCAAGAAACGCAAGAACTGCTGCACATAAACTTGTATGCTGTTTAAGCAAGTCTAACTAAAAATCCTCCAACTGAATCTTTGTTAATAAGTAAACTTATTCATTTCTATTGAAGGAGAAGCCTACCTAGGTAGAAATATACTCATTCCAGCTCTCGTTAATATACCCAGACTTGTATGATGTGACTTAGGCACACTTGTAGTTCCTCTAGTCCTCATCAGTCAGACCTGCCACACTGACTGTGAGTGTGAAACTGCACCCACTGCATGGGATCTGGGGACAGAGCACTAAATGAACACAGAACAGGAAGGTGCTCCTACAACAGTGAAGCTGCAGGGTGTTGTCTTTCCCACCAGTTTTTCAAAAAATCCCCAAACATAACTAGTTTTTGGTTACCATCATTAACAAGCTTCAGCCTACATAAATCTCAGTTTTCCTTGTGAATCCTTTGTGTTTACCAGCATCTTGGTTCATCAAAAAATGAAAGTGAGTGGCAGAACCATTCTCAGGGTACTTGGCAGAGCAGCACAAATATGACAGATTCGGTGGGAGAAAAGATTATTATTTTATGACTGAAACACATAGAGCCTCTAAGAGAGGCTGGGCCCTAAATAAATGTGGATGCTACATTTGGAAATAGCATGAGGCAGACCCACCAGCATTGCTAGGTCTAAGACATGAAGGCCCAGTGTATGTCATGTTGATTTACTGTGTATTTGGTGCATGTGTGCACATCATAGGCACTTGCCACAGCTGTCAGATGTCTAGAAACTGATAAATCCCTGTCTAAAGTGGCAGCCCAGTAAATTCCAGCAGAGTGATTAGGTTGGTAGATCTGGGCAATGCTTGGAAGAACATAGAGTTTAAACAAACAGGACACAAAAAGTTAGAGAGAAATTCACAGAGCTACCTTGGTACAACTGCCTAGGCAAATCATACACATAGCAGTCTGGGGATTGAGTAAGATCTCCCAAGGCCCAGTCTCCCAGCCTTCACTTGGGACCAACCTTACTTCCTAAAGAAAACATTCAATAAAACACATCCATGATTTTTCCATTTCTTTCCCCCCAGCCATATCAGCACAAAACCAGAGTGCCTTAAGAGAAAGGATTCTTCCCCCCAGCTCTGCATCAGATAATCACTTCTATTTCCTTATAATAAGTTCTTTCCATGAAATGAAAATGATTTCAAAGAACACAAACTGACGATTGAAAGCTTCCATTTATGCCCACAGGATGTCATACATCTCCGTTTCAGGAAATTAAAGCAGTAACAAGAGCAGGCAGAGACAGTAAAATGACAATAAAAATGTATTTTAATTAAATTATTCTACAATAAAGCTAAAAGGAATCTAAAAACAAAGGCTGATTATCATCCTCATCATGCTTGTTGAATGGCTTCAGCACAAAATCATTTCAAGATGAGCACTGAGCTAGCTGCAAACAACATTAAGAGTCATCTCTGTTTCTCTCCCCGTCCTCGTGTGTCATGCCATCATTATCAATTTAAACAGCCCCATACAACTCAAAATGTCACCTGCAAGCAGAAGGAATCCATTCTGAACACATTGCTTTCTGTAAACACTGTCAACAAAAAGGTGGTTCAAAAAGTGGTTAAGTCCTCTTTTCCCACTTTGCACTTGATCTTTCTTTAATGCATAAACCAGTCATTTGCTGAGAAACGAAGAGAGAAAGACAACTTCCTTACAGAGAAAAACTCTCTTCTCCTTCCTTTAAGAAACCAAAGCAGAGACACATTATTAATGACTGACCATACCTAAATAGTACCTCATATATTCACAACCCAACTACTTTTTCAAGAGACAATTTTTAATCACTTCTTATTTTTATTCTTCTTACTCTTGCTCTTAGGTGATCTTTTTCAGTATTTTGATAAATATCTTCTAACTATAGTTCGTGTGCTTTTTCAGCTAGTTTTATTTGTTAAATCATCTAATAAAACACATTCCTTGTATAAGAGATAACAAATTCAGGAATTTGGAATTAGGAATAAAGAAAATATTCATATTTTTTTTTACAACAGTGGGAGCAGAAAATATTTAAGTAAGAAAACATGGTGCTGTAACCTGAAGGTAGTTGCTTTATCTCTGCACTTGTGTAACTCCATTGGCCACACCACTGCATGACTGCCACTTACATAGAATTGTAAAGGGATTAATGTTTTTTTATGCTTCTGTCCCATTTTGTAGAAAAAGAGACTGATTTTTGTTAGGAAAGAGAGCTGGCTAATTTGGATATGGTTCATAGTTTATGTTTGCCTTCTAAAAGAGGTTGTATTACCTCAACACAAACATTTGCTTCTAAATTTCCTCTCCTTTTGAAGGCCTTGAACCTGTGAAATGACATCCCATTCCAGCTGGAAGTCACATAACTCTTTATCAGATTTTTGCAAATTCACATGTAAAAAAGTAACTATTGCTTGTGCATTTTTTATTCCTCTGGTGAAGCAAATCCAGCCACCCACCCCCATGTCTTCATGTCTTTTTTCAGCTGAATATTGTTTATAAGATCCACCTTACTCAGACTTTCACATTATGAAGTTAATGAAGTAGTTCTGTTGCCTTAGTGTGAAAGGTATTAGAAAGGCTGTGAATAGGACAAAGCTGCTATTTTAACAGTGTATGACTCAGGTAAATCCTTCAAAAAAATCACAAGGTAACTAAGCTAGCAGAAAAAAAATGCCTACCTAAACCCCCTTTGTTACAATTTTCCCCTTAAATGTCATTTACCATGAAACTATAAATAAAAGTTTTCATATAAAGTTTGTGAAAAATTCAAGAGAGGGATTAGAGCTTTCACACAGTAGAAAGGCATGGTTGCTCCCGTAAAATTTATGTCTCCATAATGATTTTGTCTTTGTACTTCAAATTAACCCTGTATATCACACTGATTCGTTGCTAACTTCAGATCCTGCTGCAGTAGCAGTTGCTGGGGTGTTAACAATGGTGGAGACGTGCTTAGGGTACTGAAAGGCAGCTCAGGGGACGGCAGGGAACATGCACCTTCAAAAGCAGTAACCTACTGCAAAGGAGGAACACATAGTACAGGACTTCTGGACAATGAGTGATGAGGGACAAAGCCAAGGGTGATAAGGAAAACAAGGTGAAAAGCAGGTTTGGATTTTAACAGAAAAGGTGGAGAAAAAGACCAAATTGATGTGTAAGTTGGGCACCGGGAGAAAAGAGGCACAGTGGGCACATGGAATTATGAAAACAGAGCCACAGTAATAAAACAGTAATTGCAGTTGCGTGATCAGGAAAGAGCACAACCAGACACACAGAAATGTCTCCAAGGATCAGAGAGAGTACGGTAAACTAGAAGAAATGTATAAAGCTGAGGAAAACAAAGTGTAGAGAAAGGAAAAAACAAACCAAAACTAAAATTACTATCTCACACCTTTTTTCTTAAAGCAACCTAAATATAAAGCTTTATAGCTTACAATCCTAGATTTGTATATGTATGTACATATACATTTAACTTTCCAAATTACTACATACTCATAGCTTGTATTGATGGCTACAACATGCTGTGGATTGTAATCTTAACTCTGTAATCACACTGCCTGGTATAGAAAAATAGAAATTAATGTTACCAACACACCTTCCATTCTCAGCTTGTTGTACTGGAACATCTGTGTTCAGAGCAGTTGTTTTTCTCTGGGCCTGGGAGATTAGGGTCATACAAGATCCATGCAGTGATGCAAGTGAGCAGCTGCAGACCTGAGAACCTAGCACAGGGATGCCAATTGTTCAGGATCTAGGAGGCTATCAGGATCAGTAGGATGAAGCAATAGCAAAATGCTCGCTACAAAGCAGCTGGGTAACAAGCCTACAAAAAAATGAACAAATGACAAGTACAAAGAGAAGAAGTCATCTTGTGATAAACAGGTCCCACATCAATCAGACCAGCATATGGGGAGTTCTTCATCACAAGCAAAAGAAAAAATTTACTTCATATTTCGCACGACCAGTTACGAGGATAATCTACGACCCATTGTGACTTTGAGTTGCCACGAAGGCCTGGATGGCAGGGTCCACATTTAAACAGGTCCACATTTAAACAGATCCACATTCAGTCCTAGCTTGTACAGGGGCAGAAATTTCACTAGTAAATGGACTTGTCCCTGTGAAAAATCACACCTATTCAACAGTGGGAGAGATCTTAAAGCGGCAGGTGTTTCATCATGCATCTATCTGTCAGGTGGTGTCTATTCTCTCAAGTAGTGTTGTGGACAGTCTGCGGCAATATCTATAAGTACTGTCTTAATCACCATAGTGAAATAGTAGCATCTAAACCCAGCAGTACCCTCCGAATAGAGATTGAGAGGTCAGTGAGAGAAAAATGGGGGTTCTAATGCATTATACTCATGGACCTTGGCTGTCAGACTAGTGACAAGATGTCTCTTTTCCAAGAAACAGGAGAGGTTTTTCTTCTTCTCAATTTTCATTTTATGTTTAATTATAAGGAATACTGTCACATAAGAGAGATTACATCAGCATTTTCTAAGACCATTTATTCTGATTCCTAACTATGAAAATTTCTAAAATCAATCAGAATGTGAACTATAGTTGCTGAAGTTTACTCAATATAATCACTTTAGCAAGAAGAACTTAATTTTCCTTTTTAAAGAAATGGTGGTATTAGCAAAATAGTGTTCCAGATATGTACCTGTATAATGTAATGGAAAATAACCAATTCATTCAGCAGTGGTCCCATGAAAGATGACAAATTCTTGTCAGCCTTTCCTTTTTGCATGAAAATGGCTTGTTTTACAAATTTCTTCCTTAGAGTCCCAAACTGTGAATTTTAAAAACTCTTGCCCAAATAAATGTCCTAGTTTTCATCATTCTTGTCCCCCCAACAGCTTCAAATGGGCTGTATAGAACACCTTGGTATTTTTCCAAATTTGACCATATGTTTATGAACCGACACTTCCACATAAGCATCCATCTTAAGGCTTCTGCTTTGCTCTAGATTTGTAGCGGTGGTGTGTTCTTTTCTCCCAGCTGTTAGTGGTAAGTGTATATGTCCCTTTATTCTTGACAAATTGCAGTCTGGAATCTTGCAGAACTAAAACATTTCAGGTTGTCACAAAGTAGTGCAGAGACAGAAGCTTTTATTGATATGTAAAACAGGCCTCTGCCTACCTGCAAGGCTAATACTGGTATCAAAAGTCTCAGGCAATGAAGCATGAAGAGCAATGTCACCTCTCTCCATGTTGCCGGGAAATAGCTATGAGAGATATTTGTGGGGCTATGTCAACACTGCTGTTTTACAGCCACAGTACAAATACATTGAAAGTACAGCAGTACCTTGAGTCCTAGAAGCTAACACCACAATGTGTGGGGCATCTGAGTGAATGAACAATTTGCTTGACCACACCCACAGTCAATCAGAATCGACATTACACGTGCCTGAACTATGGAGAAGGAGAGAGACAAAGATCTTAGAGTGAGATTAAAGGATAAATAACATTTCTTTAAATTTAAAAAATGATAAAAAAATGCCTTGTATCACATTTCCTTTATCAGCTCTTTGAATTTAGATGTAAATAGTTTGAGAGGAGTGATAGAATCTACCTCCAGCATGCGAGACACTGCTACAGTAAATACAGACTCTTAAGGGAAAAGGAGAAATTTGACAGTAACTGTCACCATGCTACTGCCTCTAATGTTTATTTACTTTACGTGTGAAAAATACTATTTTCATATCAAGCATGGATTTAAATAATGATAATAATTATAATAACGCAACACAAACTCATGGAAAATCAGTGGTCTGCCAGATGTAACACAAGCGATTTTAATCTACTGATATTTTCCTTCTCACTTGTTTGTTATTTTTATGCTTGAGTTATAGTTACAGATGTTTATAGTTCCTTCCCCTTTGCCATCCTCCTATTGTTTACTTGAACAGCAGTAGTACTTCTTAGCTGTTTACATGAAGAGTATTATAATCAGAAAGAGACCTTCCTGCCTCTGACAGTTATTCACCCCTCTTTCTGTGTTATTTCTGTCAGAGGTAATTTTTATCCCGGGCTCACTTTTTCAGAGCAACTGTCTTAGGAGTGGTGCAGCATAGACCTCAGTTTAGCGTTTGTCCTCCATATAAACAATTAGAAATTACCTACTGGAGCATTGCAGTGTCTTATTTAGGACTGCTTGCCACCAAAGATGCCTAAATGTAGACTAAAGCAAAATCAAATCAAAACTCTGCAAATAAGCAAGTTTAGATTCAAGTAAAATATGGAATATTGGTACCCAGTTGATAGATTTTAAAGGTAATTTAAATTACTGATCCATAGATTTCCAAGGTTTAATCAGATGGGACTAGATGGAAAAACAGGATAGGAAGGTATTGTGTCCTTGGCACTTGCTGGTATCAGGAAGCTACAGCAAGCAACACACGAGAAGTCAAGTTTCTCTCACGGTAAGAAATTCACAGCTGTGCCTCTCAGAAAATCAAATGCAATATGAAAATTCCTGAATGTTATTAATGTGAACATACGATGACCTCAGTGTGTCATGACCCCACACCCACCCACCTACACAGATGCAAATCTATACTGTCCAAATAATCTTCCTGCACTTTGGAACAAAAATAATTCACGTCAATATACTTTTTTATTAGATCCTTGCCTGAGGATAAGCTGAAGCATAATCATAAAAGAGAGGGAAACATACACAGATTCAACACTGAAAAGTGAGAAGGAAGCAGAATAAGAGCATGTTGTTGTTGTTTTAAAGTAGATACACAGAAGGGATTATTATTTTATTAATGGTGTTCTAACTGCTATGATTCTGGTGTTATTTGAACAAACTATGGCTTCTATTGTGCTCTGTAGTGACACAAAGCTCTGCAGGAGACAAGATGCTTTGAACAATTCCCATTTTAGATTACGTCTAGAAATTGCATGTTTAAAGCTGAATTTATATGTTGAATGCAAATCTTTGTGACTGAACTAGCATATCAAACTGGTGCAGCTGTACACAATTAGAGCAAAATGTGGCTGCTGTTCCAAAGAGCCTTTCTTTTGCTCTGGTACACAATGTTGTTCGTTTGTTTGGCAATATATCACTTATCTTCAACACATAGAACTATTTGTGAATTAGGAGCTGTTAGTTCAAAAGGATTTCATAAGCCTTGAAAAACCACCCTATACCCCATGGTACCTTTTTGGAACAGAAGCTGCTATTTGTATCTAGATTTCACTGGTTTTAGTGAGTCTATCAGTAGCGATGCTGTTTTCTGGGTATTCTTGTTGTTTTATTGGGGTTTTTTAATCACATTTTAGTCACATTCAGAGCTTCTGTGTACCCCCTACCACACACACTCATGCACATACATAAAGGAAACTGATTTTCGCCATGGCTAAATGATGTCTTTCCATTTCTTCATCTCAGAAGGTATCAGGGTTTTGCTAAGGATTCCCATTCAAATCGAGCAGGAGAGTACAGTGCAGCCTGAATACAAATTCATGCTGAAGAAGTGGAACAAGGTTAGTGAAGTGCGCAGTTGGCGAGATTGATGTTGATACCCTTCACTGCCAAGTGAAATGCCAATAATGCTTGTATAGCACTTTGTGAGGGCAATGGGAGTATTGATTCCTGAGCAATAATAAAGAATGAAGCTGCTCTCTCAGGTATAAAAATATTGGCAACTGTTACAAAAAATTGACTCATAGAAGCCTGAGTGTTGGCCTATCTTAATACAAATAATTCAGGCTTCAAAAGGATTTCAAGAGCAGCCAGGCATGGTCCTCAGGCACATTCTCTGCTATTAATTTATGTACAGCTTTCACAAGCCTCTGTGTCTATCAGCCAATTGGTCTTTGAGGTGCAGGGACAAAAATGGATTTCTGAAGGCTTGTTGCGAGACAATGTGAAAAGCCAGTTGAGCCATGAAATTTTAACATATAAAAATATATAAAAAACCTCACATTCCTTTCTTGTCATTTTTATGAGAAAAAGCAGAACATATGGTTTCCATGCACTTCATAAATACATTTAATTTGCATTTCAATGCGAGCTAGATTTCTAAGTCTAGTATTTTTATTGTATTACTTAAAATAGTTTTACTCACTGAAAGTGTAAAGCTCCCAGAACATGAAGCTATTGTAGGTTATAGTATATCTTATGCATTCTCTAACAATTTAGAGTATGCTGTCTGTGCTTGAACATGAGTACTAAGAGTTTCCTAAAAACTTTTGAAGAATTAGCTGCCCTCCGTCATTTTGAAAAGCAAACACCTTAAAATGACTGCCCACTCATAAAATTGTGAGGCACATCTGTTCATTCTGTTAACTAACAGGATTCTGCTCCATCCATCACTGACCATCTAACGTGTGACATTGACCATTGGCAGTGCATATCAGCACTTGTAATGAAGGCAGTGATGAAATCCACACAGTGGTGTAGAATTAGTTGGTGCCTTTTTTGGTGACTACCTCACAGATGCTTGCTGTAATAATACACATTCAACAAAATTGCTGCTGACATGGTGAACAACCAAGTTTCTTTCAACAGTTATTAGATACTAAAAATCTATGATTCTTATCTGCTGTTTTTGCATTAACAGTAGATTTCCTACACTAAGGTTACAGGCTTGGTGATTTTTAGTCAAGAGCAACTGGCGAATACAGGGCAATGAAAGTCATAAATAATTCCCAAAAATACCAAATATATTTGCCAGACATGAAGAATTCTAACTACTGAACTCACCTATTCCAACAAATCAATGTTTAAATCCCACATCTGTTGGAAAACAGACATCTGAGACCACTGTGGAGTAACTTATTTTGCCACAAATGTCCCTGATGAAAAGAAATACAGTGACTAGAAAGCTTTCATCCTGGTCATGCTTTTCCTGAGTCAAATGCATAATGAATTTCTTAATTTCACTGGCTCAGAAACCTTCACAAAGACTTCACCTCTGGCTTTCAAATCTGCAGGGAAAGCTCTTGGACTTCAAACAAATGGACAATCAAATAGGAAGTTCATGCACTTTGAAATAGAAGGGCAGCTGGCCAGTACCCAGCCCAGATAAAAAGAAAATGGGATCAACACAATATGGTTGATGGAGAACAGCAGGAAACATTACCAATAGCCATGCCTATTGAATTACTGTTAGGAATGCCATTGGAGGATGATATATTTGAAAACCTAACAGACTTACAAATGTTTAAAAAAATATTTTCAGGGAGACAAGGAGGTATTGGATCAGAACCATATGAAAGAAAGAACATTTATGAAACTTGATTCAAAGAAACTATTTTAAATTTCCTCAACCTCAGAAAAAATCCTTTTCTGTACTTTTGTAAACATCTACCAATCTATTATGTCAACAAAGGAAAACAGCCAAAGGAAGCCATGGCCTTTGTCAGCTGGAAGAAAATGTTCGCTTCTGCATCTGACTACCATTTTTGGCAGCCGTAGCTCTGAGCCATTCCTCACTTTACAGCACCAAAAACTGGCTGAGAAAGTATGTTTTTCTAACAATTTGATGAAAGTCAGATAGTCAACTCTTGATTCAGGCCCCATCCAGACTTTGACCAATAGTTTCTTAATTACCTTGTCTCTATTCAACATTTTTGACAGAAGCCCACTTTTTATATTAGAGGCAGAATAGCTAAAAAAGGAAAGGGTACTTCTTTTGGTCCTGTATCTGTTGTAAGTCAGTGAGGTATGTGCAACATCATTAAGTGCTAATGCAGATGATTATATTTCATTAATATCTTGACCTTTCTTTTTCAGAGTCTGCTTACTCGGTTGTAAAGCTAGAGATGCATCTAATTGCTTTGAGAATATTTTTCTTCCTTTTGTCTCTCTCAAGTATACTGCATCTGTCATAGAAAAAAAACATAGAACTTTACAGGAAGTTAATGACAAGGGATGTGATTTCTCCTCTTGTGACGTTATCACGATACCACCTCAAACGTATTAAAATGCTTTACTACCTGTTTCTCTCTCAAAGAATCTCAGCTTTTCCTAGTAAAAGAATTTCCTGTATACGCTTTCATGCTCATCTGACCAGCTTCTGTTTCTCCCAGCCCTGTGACTAAAAGACTCCTCTGTCATCTGGAATATGAGACACTGATAATGCATATTTCCTTTGCAGCATGCAATTAAATAGGAATTCCTAATACCAGTAGGAATTAAATACCTAGTACCTGTTGTTACTTTTGACTACTGAAACACTGCATCCCAAAGTTGACAACAATGTTCTATCTTTATTTTCCCCAATTATATCATATGTAAAGAGACTACACTAGGATAAGAATTTTTTCTTCCATTTTATGTCATTCTGCATCTGTCAGCATCAAATTTCACCTGCCATCACACTGCCTATTAACCTATTAGACTAATTGCTAATATTTGCCGTCCTAAATCATTAACTATCATCTGCATGTTTCTTACCTCTTTTTCTTGTTTTACTTACCATAGCTATATTAAGAGATACCATTCCTAGAAAAGGAAATGATTGCAAAGATTTGAAAAGATGGTTGTATATGTTTAGAGACATACCCTGATGTTTAGTGCTTTCTCGAAAAAAGCTTAGGAAGTCTCATTTCTTGAGACATCCAGTTTCTCAAAAGGGTCTTCCAGACTCTTTGGTTCAAGCTTCCAGGGGGCAATGTGGCACAAGAGAAGTACAAGACTAAAATGAAGATTAATCTCTATCTGTACAGTAAATGCTAGTGACAGAGCTGGGGAGAACAGATCACCGAATTGGCATGAAGATGCTGAGCTTTTCTCTTTGAATCTGCAGGTTGTCCCTGTTGGTTAGACACTGGAGGATCATAAAAATGTCAAACATTGAAAGTGTCTCAGTTGTGCTACCGGGTCTTGAGTTTTAACCTGCTACCATGTTTTTGTTCCTTTACTTGCCAAGGTCAGACTCTAGGTACTCAAGCACGACTTAGAAGGAATTTCAATGCACTTACCAAAACTATTTTTTTTCCCCTTTTACCCATGTTTTTCAAATGTTCTGTCTAGTAAACTTAAAGAGAACAGCAGGAGGGAAGAAAAATTGTTCCCAGCTGTTTTTTTAAAAATAATATGTACACTGCTGTAGTGCAGTAAGGGCAGCTCTCCTTCTGCAGTTTGTTGAACGAAGCAATTGGTGATCGGCTGAAGATATTCAAATTTCAGCTATAAATTCGTTTATAAAGTGAATTTAGTTATCTTGAAAGCTATTAGACTGAATGCCCTGGAGACTGAACTCATTGACTTATTCACAGAACAACTACAGTGAAATATGAAATGGTGCAAGCTTTCAGCACATGGTCCCACTAGCGTGCTCCAAGCCTGACCCGCTAGAATGACCTATGAGGAAAGAGGTTAGTTTAGCCCTTATGTTGATTTAGGAAAGCACTCCTCTTACTTTAATCAATGGCAAAATTTTTACTTAATGCAATGAAGGTTTGATCAGATCTTTGTCCTCTAGGAATGACAGAGCAACTACTGAACAAGCTACAGACACTAACGATCAAGCACAGATTTTTAAATGGCTGTAGACACACTTAGAAAAGGGGATAATCATACTCCTGGGCACACAGCTCTGGTCTTCGTGCAAGTGTACAGGTTGCAAAGGATCATTAATTATCTGAGTGTTCTAAATTTTGTATGTCTTTTGTTTAACTCTTGAGTTCATGATACAATTAATTTGTATCTTCACTATAAAAACAGACGTTTTGTTATCTCTTTGCTGCTAAAAGAACTCTTGGAAGTTCTCTTGGAAGGACTCTTGAAGCAATATATTTGATTCTACCAACTACATGAAATTGGGAAAGTCACTTAGTTCCCTTTTTGCCCCACCCTCACTCCCATCTTTTTCCATAGGTGAAACTGAGGGGGGTAATAATAGCTACCAAATTAGAGGAAGAAAGGAGAAGACAGAAGAAAGGCAACTTAGATTTTTTACTCCAAATTTTTGAGTAAGAGATATCATCAGCACCAAACATTATGATGAGTATAATAGAACTGGAGAAGAGAAACAAGAATGTCTGCCCATTCAGCTACTTTATTATAAACATGATAAGATTAAAGTCGCCATGCCAGCCAGGCAGGGATACTTAAAATTCAAGTCCATAAAAAACACATTAGACTTGAGAAAAGGTTTGCAGCTCTGAAATTTTTCCAAACTGCTAAAAGCTGAAGCATGAAGACAGAGGAACACACAGAACTTGACTGAACACCCACAGAAATCAGTGGGAGACTTTCCACACATTTCAGTCAGCAACAGATCAAGCCATCTAACAAGTTTCAGAAATATTAGTATGACTTTTTCCAGTCTCACAAGTTGAGTAATACATCCAAGTGCACAACCACACCTCAGTGTGAATTAAGAGGAGTGGAAAATACTGACTTTCATGTAACATACATTTTTGTCCTTGGCACGTATGTACCAAGGAAAACATAGCTAGATGTATAAAAACTTTCTTCTTCTGAAGTGAGAAAGTGAAATTATTCTAACCATTCACTTTTATCACCTTATTTACCTCACTGAAAGCAAAAGAAGCCTTTAATAATACAAAAGGATCTCAAGTAAACATATTTACCTCTAAAATATGCATTATAACCAAACACTGCAAAGTGTAAAGCACTTCACAAGTATATAAATGTGATGTAGGGAGGACTTCTTAAACATATAAAAAGATGACCCTGATTCAAAAATATTACATTCTAATTAGACAGTACATACATAAGGGAGTGGGAGGGAAAAGAGTGAATTGATGAAAGCATTGAAAAGAAAGGGTAAGACTTAAGCACACATCTTGTTAGCCCCATGACTCATAAATGTCTTATGTATAGAGACATGCATCTATTCACTGGATGAGTAGGCCAACATTTATCGTCCTGTTTTCTCAAATTGTGTGTCTTCACAAGTCATTTGAAAAGAAGAGTGTGAAGGGTTGTCAGACTGCTTCAGGAGGTGGGCTGAAGAGAAATGGGGCCCATATGGACAAAGTTGTGAGAGCAGAGGAGGAGATGCGTGTTGAGAAAAGCTTGCAAGTCTTGTTCTTGGGTTGAACAAAGGGAGGATAGAAAAGCAGGTGAAAATACAGAAGTAAACAGGTGAGCAGAGTTATATAATACAAGAACTTGAAGTGAAGTCATGGCGATTCAATCCAGGTAGCAAAGGAGATGTCATTCTGTGCTGTATTTAGTAAACCAGACAGCTCACAAGCAACCCTTCTTCTAAGTCTTTGAGTAACAGATCATTGCATCACAACTTCTCTGGAAACTTCTTTCCTTAAGTATATCTTCACTATCAATGACCAAAATATGAGTCTGAAGTTACGACTTGAAAACTGTACACGGATTCACATTTGTAGCCTCTATGGATTGCCAGGCTAGGAAAAGTTACCGGAAGTTGCTGCACTATGAAAGTGAAGAACAAGGCTTTCAAACACAAATGTTGCATGGCATTTAGTTCATACAGCAAGGGAGAAATACAGCAAGTAAAGCTGGCACATTAGAAAATTGAATTAATAATTGGTTGCTTATAAATGTGTTAACAGCTCTTTACAATGACACATAATGGTAGGAACAGCAATTTATTACCGAAAGATCACTAACAGCTTCTAAGTATGTTGATTATCACAGTGAAAAAAACATGAGTGTTTTAAGAAAATGTCAATAATTAGATCCCTCTTAGGTTATAACTGTCACATAAACAGCTTGTAAATGACTAAAAACAGTATTCTAAAACAAACTTCCACTGGCTGGTTCTTGCGGTTGTTACCAAAGCAAGATCTAAGGCCAGCATGCAAAGACTATAATTGACACGTGCAGCCCGGTTACATGGCAAAGTAAAAAAACATTTAAAGAAGCATGAAATCATTCATGTTTGAGTACGTGTGTTTATTGACTCATCTTGGGTTTTTGCCTCAAGAAGAATGAAAAATGCTAGTTCTTAAGCAAAGCAAAAATACCACCTGTTTAAAATATTTTACATAGAAGAAAATATTTAGACATGAGATAAGCTTCAGGCAAAATTCAGACTAAGCAATTTGTTCCTATGTATGGAACAAAAGATCCAAAGTGCAAAACATGCTAAGGAAATAAGAAAATTTTGTGCTCTTGTCCACATAGCTGGAAGTCATTTGCTTTCACTATTATGATGATGTGAAACTGACAAGGACATGTAGAATTAAAAGAGTACATTACTTTTGTGGAGACTGAATTTACTTTGACAGTATAAATTATGTGCTATACAGAAAATCTTATTAATGCATCATAACATATCTTGTTCTTCAAAATCAGCATGCTTTTATTGCAGAAAAATAAGCAGACCCCTATAAAATTCCACTCTCACTTTTTGTTAATTATTTATGTTCAATGTGCATTGTATTCCCCATGTACACATACATAAGACTAAGAATATTGAATGTTCTGAAATTCTAATTATTGGCAGCATTGTAGTTCAATTTGAAGTACATATAACTATACTGAAATCTATCTGAATAGAACTGGTTGTAGGAAAGCATGTGCGTGGGAGGATGTGAATGTGTGAGCATGGTAGAAAAACAGCTTCAGCACAGCTTCTGCACTTCTGAAGAAACGGGCACATATCTAGGAGCCATAAAACAACATGTTGAAAAAAATTATCTCTATTAATTCCTCAGTTCATATACCTGTTCCTTGATTTTACATCTGCTTGCTTCATACTCGCTCTCTGTTCTTTACACGCAAATTTTACCACAGGAGCAAGAAAGTTGACTGTTGATTTAAAAGACTGCTGCCATGAATTTAGCCCTAATCTATATGAATTTAGTAGATCTAATCTTCTACATGCAAATTTAGGAAAATGCTTCATTGTATTGACACACTGGAACAAGGCATGGACCAGTCAGAAGTAAAAACCTGCTCCTGAGCTGCAGCAGTAATTTCAGTTGAATCAAGTAAAAATTGGCTCAAAATTTCATACAGAATAATTATCTGTTCACTTTTTAAAAGGCAAAACACTTTACAAAATGTAGAAGTGGATTTTACTAAGCAAATAGTTAATGGCTCACTCCAGTGAATAGCAGCATGGACAGACTGAAATGCCTAACCTACAACATACTTTATGTTTTCATTCAAATACCTCATGAAAACTAAGGCTGTTCTCTTTGTGCAAACTGCTTTACCATGCTAGCCCAAAGCTTCTTCTGCAGCACTCTTACCTTTCTCCTTATAAGCAATGACATCTCTGTTGTAGTTTAGCCTCATGCTGTCCATACACAAACATAGACTTGCACACATCCAATACTATAATTAATGTCACTTTCAGCCTTCATATGGTAATTTTATTTTAAATAGAAAAACAGTAATATATAATTAGTTGCCTAGTCAGCAAAGTTGCATAGAGTAAATCAACGCCAAAGTAGACCAGTTTATACAGGAGCTCTGCATACAATCAGATCAGATCTGATTCATAGGTAGCATACTAAAAACTGTACACTGATCTTTGTACACTGAACTTTAAATAAGCATTACCAAGGCTACACTGGGTTAAGTGGTTGTGGGAAGACTGTGTGGCATAAGATGCCATAACAAGCAATAAAACTCTGCAGATTAAGACCAGTTAAATAAGCACAAAGGAGTCAGGCTAAGGTTATGTGAGCTGACTTACTTATTATGGCCAAAATGAGCCATGAAACATAAAACATTATAATTGTATCTCAAGATGTCAAGGTAATTGTGTCAGCACTTGCTTAGAGACTGGGGAAGGAGCAATATAAAATTGTAAAAGGAAAAGGAAGACGAAAGAGATCAAAGTGCTAGGTGATGTGCTGTAGAAGGTGGGATTGTCAAAACGAAAAGCAGAATTCAGACAGTTGAAGAATGATAATGACTATACTAGAATGTATTGTATTCACTAGTATAGTAATTCTTCTAACATCCTATCCATTATTCAAGCTAAGTCCACTTGCAGTGCTAGTACACAGTACACGTAGTACAATTTTCTAGAAGTCATGCATGTTTCACCAACTTGAAATTCCTTGAAATAATAGGCGTAAAATTTTCATTCCGAGCAACAGATGCAAATGAATCTAGTAGATATTGAAGGGAGACCATTAAACCTTTTCCAAATAACAACAGACAATCATGTAACAACCAGGAGCCTGACTGTTAAGAAGAGTTTAAATGAGAGAGGTTAAAATTCAAAATGTCACAGAAAATGCCATGTCTGAAATGAGATGTTTATTATAAGAACATAATATGCCAATATCCCACCTAACCAGCACAGTGGCAACTCTTGATTTCAAACAATTTCAATGGATGCTTGAGAGCTAGTAGAGGATCTACAAAGACTATCCCCACATTATTTCGCAAACCTAAGTGGGTTCTCTAATTAATAAAACATTTATAGAAGGGGATGTAAATGCAACAGGGGACCTGACAAGCCAAAGTGCTCTCTTTATCCAGCATGTAGCTTTCATGAAACAAAATAATGAATTACATTGCTTTTGCTGTAATACTGAAAGAATGAAAGCTTAAAATGGGTTTCTTACTAATATTGTAAACATGCTTTAGGCGAAATTAAAGGTCTTCTGAACATTTATTTATAAAATCCATACAATTATTTTAAATATAGGATATTTTAAGATACACTTAACAGAAAAATCAGTCTTCTTTAATAAATCATGTGACTAGGAGCGGAATGGAATATTGTAGGGACTTACAATAAAAAAAGCCTAACTCTTTTTATTAAGTTATATAAACTGCCTTCTGATAATGTTCCAGTTATTTAGTCATCCACCATTAGTATGAAGTAACATCTGCTAAACTGCTCAAATTACTTCAAAAATTGAAGAGATATGGAGTCAACCTGGATGTTATCTTCAAAAACCCTGAAATGTATATGACACAACACTACCTGTGACAAAATCGAACCTATTATGTTTCTGATTTCTCAACTGAGGTATTCCATGAGTTTTTGCATGAGAAGTGTTGTGGAGCTTTTCTCTGAATCAGCATACAAATTTGATAATTCTCCTGGACCTGCCTCATTTTCAAGAGTGTAAACATCAAAGAGAAAGGAAGAGAAGAAAGGAAAAGTCTTCACAGAGGAATAAAATATTTCTGGCCTGACAGCATGAGAATTTTTATACTATGCTGATTAGATGGTATTCAGACAGATTACAAGTACACCACAAAGAGACATGGGGTAATAAAATCTGTTTTGAGTGCTTTTAGTTAGGGGAAAATATTTCTGTCCAGGAATTACGTAAGATTTTACCAAACTGGTATCTGACTAAACAAGGTTACAAGTCAGATAGAGGCTTTCTATAGCACATTTGGAGATAAAACTTCATGCAAAAAATATCTCAAAGCCACCTATTTTAAACAAAATTGGGAAATGTTTAAATACTTTATAACAGTTGCATGCCTTTGGCTGTAATGACTGCAGATATTGAAAAAACACTACAGCTGAACACTTTCAAGATACCAGTGAAGTAACCAGCTTTCATAATATTATGAAGGAAATTAGGAAATTACAGGACTGACGAGCACCTTCTTTACATGGGAATACTTCAGCAAAATTACTTGTATGTGTATTTTCTCATAAAGTAATAAAGAAATCAAAATACAAAACCAATTGCAGTTTGGTTGACTGACAGCACTGCAATAGATCCACTGTACCTTTCAGAACAGAGGATGGTTACTCTTGAGCCAAAACAGGCTGGATGAAATGTGAGATTACATGACAGGAACTGAAAGTTCTATAGAATAGGCAGAGTAATAAGCAGTTGTTCAAACTCATTTTTCACCTTAAGTGCATGAAGTCACACCATTGGGATGAACCAAATGTTGTCTGCTCCACCATAAACCCCCCTAGTTTTCTAAGGTACAACAGTTTTTAAAATAATAGGAAAAAACTTTGATATGACAAGAACAGTTAGGTCCTAAATTAGACAGTATATATCAACCAAATCCAGCAATCAAATATTTAAAATGGAAAAGATTTCTTAGAGCTTAAATAAAAAGTAATAGATGCCCCCTAATAAGAACTTCTTGAAATCAGAAACTACAGTCACCAGGACTTGTCTTAGGACACAAACAGAAGAAAAATAAGACAGAGAAAAAATCTAAACCAAAACCAAGTACCAATACAAAAGCGCAAAGGAAAAGCACATAAAATATCTTTTACTCTACAAGCTTTCATTTACAATGCATATTTATTGAAAATAATTTCCAATTCTGAAGCTGTTTTGTTAAGCTTTTCAAAAATATCCCTCAAACCAACAATTCCTACCTCTTTTCAGAGTTAAAAGCACTTTTCAAAACACTGTAAGGTGTTGGCATGTTAATGCCCTTGCTATGAAAGCATTGCTAGAACCGTCTCTGTCACTAATAATAAAAATATGCAAGGAAAAGTCCTTCTTGGAAACTGGACTGAGAAAACCGTATTGACCCTTTCAGTATAGTCGTCTGCAGAAGTCAATGAAGATCAGCTTTTGAATCAATACAAACCCATGGTGAGGGGAACGGTGGTTCAGAAACATAAATCTTTTGATGAGTCAGTATTATTAAAATAGTCAGGCAGAAAAGTCGCAATTTAATTTTATGTGACAGATTCAGTTCCTAGCAGTGGTAACAACTGAGTTTAAGCATAGTACACAGTGCATGCTCTACTATATTTCTGCCTATATACATATATAGAATATAGCTAAGGAAAAGTCTGAGAGTTCAGGTTTCTGATTGCAAGTTCAAACATGTTGCTAGCCGCTGAACAAATATTTGTATCCCAGATTTCAAATATTTTCCACCCACCTGGATCTCAGAATTTATAGTCTTGAAAAGAACAGCAGTCCAAAGTTAGGTCAACTTCAATATCTATAATATGATTTAGATAAACTTAGATCTTATTTCCCTAATCTTCCAATATTGTTTCACTCCAGATGAAGGTGACCTCTGTCCCTTTGCGTAGCTGTAGATAGTGATCTAACTGCTGAACTGAAAGTACCAGAGGTTTTTAACAAACAGCAGTTAGACACAGGCTATTTCTGTGAAAGGGCCTGTATTTTTATGTGTCTAAGAAAGGACAGAAAATATGACACGCTGAAATTTTTTTTTCAAGATATGTAACAGCAAAAGAAGCAACAATAATAATAGAAGATTATATGTATCGATGAATGAACAAAAGATATGGAAATATTTGACACCTGAAAAAAGGTTCCATGATTCAGTATAGAGGGAATGGCAGGCCAGAATAACACAATAGATACTTCAAAATTGACTTCCAGGGAAATCGTGGAATGATTCAAACTACCTGCTTTGTTTTAAAAACCTTTGAGATACTGAGCTATTCTAAGAGTGCATTGTAACATTGGCATTGTTTTGGCATACAAATAGATCTCAAAAGGAGATTTCAATAATATGAGGAATGTTTTTTTCTTTTCATTTTAACATAATGAGCATACAACTTGCAACAGTCCCATCCCACTGCAGAGTTCTAAAGTTAACTTAAAGTGTCAGTCTTTACTGGCCATCACTAAGTTGACCAAGTACCAGTACCAAGTACCAGTCCACCTCTTGCAGAGTAGAATTTATTTTGTCTTGTATCTCAGTATTAAATATTAGTTCACTACATGTCTGCACACTGCTTGCACACCTGAGCACTCAAGAGACTCCCTAGTTTGTACTTAGACTAAGATCTGTTTAGCTTACAAGATCTGTCTGGACAAAGCCCAAGAACACTGCGGCTGCAAAATAACTAAAGGTTAGGATCTCAAGGAAAATTAACATTTTTCCAATTAAATTTCAGAAGTTTAAAATTTTTCATTTAAAATTGACATGCATTTTCTCCAAACTAATATTTCTATTTTTTCATTCAATGATATCCTTTCCTGACAAGCCCACATTAGTTAAATTTATAATTAGAGAATATGTGCGCAGTATTTTTTTTTTATGTGGCTATTATTTGATAGTCTTCATACTAGCATCCACCTTGTTAATGAACAGAGGATAATCTCAGTAATTTGCATCTCCTACTGATATTGATAGTGCCATTTGGAATTACAACAATTCCACGTCTCTCAGCAAAGAAAATTAGTATTCAACAATGATTTTACAACTAATGACATGAGTAAGAGTAAAAGATGTCATACTGCAATGCACATAAATTCCATGTCTCTCTTAAACACAGTCTGAGGGATAATACAATTACTTACAAATTCAGCTTTGCTGTGAATTGATGTAGTCATTGACTTAAAAAACAAACAAAAAAACCCTATACATGTATGCTTTTCATAAACATGCAGAGAGTTCCATCCCTAAGAGATGGAACACAAATATAGATGAATTTGGAATGGAATGGAATGGAATGGAATGGAATGGAATGGAATGGAAAAACCTACAATGCTACTGCATACTTAACTGTTCTAGTAGCTAGTACACCTGCAGCCCTGAAGATGTTACATACACATCCACCACAAATGGACTGAAGTTAAGGCTGCAGTACAGCTTGCTCTTTCACATACTCTGATTTTTCAGATTTTCATTTGGCAAATTTAATTTTCATTAACACATTTTCTCTACGAATTATTAGAAAAAGTTTTTTCATATGGTTTATCTTGCATAGTTGTATTCACACAGATGAAAGGTAGAGAAGGAATGAATGCATAAAGCCTTAATGACAAGTATAACTAATAGCTTCACTGATACCATAACAGGACAGAATCTACATTACAGTATTTTTAAAGACTTTTTAAAGAAAATATAAGTAAACGAACATTTCAAGGAAACACTGGACTGAAAAGACAGAATTACTCCAGAGTAGGGGCTGGGGGTTGTTTTTTAATGACGAATTACTTTGCTCCTCCTCAGACTGACTGAACTTGAGAAATCCAGTGTAATTGGCAAAAAGCTGTCATTTCAAACCCAAAAGAATGCTAAATGCCATTGTTTCACACTAGAGGTCACCCCCGGTAAGAAAATATAATTGTAGCATCTTTTATTTTCCGCCTGTAGCTGGTACGATATTGAAAGGCTGTTCCTTATAGTAAAGAGGTAGAATTTTTTTTTTTTTTTTAGGCCAGTATGCTAAACATCATTTCAGTCAAGCAAATGGAAATTTCTTTAAACAGGATTCACCTTTCACTATCATACAGAACCGTTAATTACTCACAATAATGAGACAGATTTTGTTAATGAAACCATATGCTTGATTTTAGGGATTGTCTTTAAATAAGCAGTATAATAACATTTCAGCTGAGAAAATATTATACCTGTTGTGACCTTTTTGATTTTTTCTTACTTTATTGATAAAGGTCAGCATTGATGAGTAGGCACAGCAGCATACATGTACTCAAAATGTCTGACATTTATTTGCATTTGATCAAAAGATGTAGAATCTGTATAATATTTAAAGTGAGTACACCTGTACTAGTACTATTCATCATTGCTTTTGAATTTCAACAAAATGTGTGCCTATGCCACTGAAAATACTAAGTTTAATGATTTAAGGGGGTTTTCAGAAGAATGATCTGTATGTTAGGCTCATGATAAGACCAAGATACAACCACAGTGATTATTTACATGTGCATTACTGTATATGTGATCTTATATTTTTAACTAGGATTTCAAAAATTAATGCTTGAAAACAGATTTAGAGATAAAGGTTAGAAATATTGTATTTATTTATTTGTGTCAATGTTTGTATTGAATGTAATTAAGAAACATTTTATCTCTTCCATTGTTCTGTAAAAATGCCAGGTATTCTCAATAAAAACATAAACCATTATCTTTAAGTTACCAGAGCTTAAAACGTTTACCACTTATCAGTGTTTACTTCATTCCTGCATCTTTTTCAGCAGGGCAAACTTATTCACAAGAGAGATACAGTTAAGGTTTATGCCAAAAATCTGACTGCAGTAAATGAAAAGGAACTGACAGGATCAGGCCACTTCACTGGGTTTTGGTTACTATGTTCTGAATAGTTTAGTATGATATATGTGCCAAAGCACCTTGGATAGTCAGTGAACCATAATAGCTTCATTTCCCTCAATACTCAGAAAATTACCCATCTGGCTTGCCTGGATTTTCCTGCTTCATTTGGATAGGATGCTTACTGTCTAAAATGGATGATGTATGTCACCTTTGAAATGTCGTATGATAAAACATTGCATCATATAGCCATACAGTTCTTTTCTACAAATAGACACCTACAGCAAGCCTTGGGGAACAGGAAGGACAAAGCAAACTACTCATTGGAAAACAATGTGCAGCACTGTAATATACAGCACTATGGTAATGTACAGACAGTCATGTATGACCTTACATTTCTTAGCCCAAGTGTTCTTGCAATGCCTGCAGACTCTTGGATATGTTTAAGGTTTTCTTAATGTAAAATAAAATAACGAAATTTATTTCACTCTTTAAAAGAGTCAAGACTATAGGAAAGTGATGGCACTTGTCTTCAACAATTAATTTTTTTTATAATACAATAAAGAACTTGCACTTTTTCTTGTGGGAGTCTGGGAGAAAAAAAGTATTAGGAAAGGATTTTTTTAGGCAAAAATGAGAAATGCTAACTAACGAAGTTTATATGTCTGAGGGTGTTTATAAAAATAAAAGCACTTGAAGTTCCAGAATGTAGAGAAGAAAAAAAAACAAGTAGGTGAAACAAAGAATGTGCTAAAAATTATCTCCATTAATTGTGTGACTTTACGTATTTCAAAAATATAGCTTAAATGCTGATCATCTTAACTATAGAAGTCCTCTAGACTGTGTATGTCATTGTAACTCATGCTTTTTACTCAATTGAGATTTTATTGAGTGGGGTTTTTTATTTGCTTTTATTTTAAGAGTTGATGAGCTTTTTAAAAGCTTGTTTAAGACTGGCATGGAGTCTAGTTTTGACTGGGTATTTTTGACAAAAAACATTAATTTTTATTTACACATAATATACTTACAACCTATAACTGAATTACAGTCAAAAGCTGTGATCTTTTTGCAAGTGCCTATGAGGCAGAAAGGAGAGAGAAGACAGCTATTCATAATTAGTCAACAGGCAGTAGAATTAAATTTCATTCTCTATGAAAAGGATTTGAAAAGGCTTGCAAGAGTTTGGAAGAGGGGAGGGAAGAATAAAAACAAAACAAAAAAACCAAAACCAAACTAAACCAAAACAAAAAACAAAAACAAACACAAACAAACAAACAAAAAAAAACCCCAAACCCAAGAACCCAGAAACACTTCCCTTAGGAAAAGTTGCTTGCAGAAATGAAGTAATTCCACCCCTGTGTTTATCTTAATGTGGCTTTAACTTCATACTATACCATTTTCCAACATCCACTAACATGCTATTAAATCTTTGAATCATGCAACCACATTTACAAGTAGATAACAAAAGTTATTATTGCTATAGAGACTGAAAAGTCAGAAGAATTTGACATAATAAGTTAGCAGTTCAGACGTGCCAGGATACACAGGCCCAAACTCAGCCATAAATAGTAAATATATACAGATGTACCAGGAAAGTTGGCACTATGTCAAAAACAAATGTAGTTCTGATTTAGAATGAAACTAATTCTGTCCCCTCCAAAACTGCAATAAAGATTGATTTTTGCTTCCTAAAAACCTCTCACAAGCAAAGGGTTCTTAACTTCATCCCGGATATGTGTACTGCTGAAAATATATGCTTAATATACTAATACAATAAATATACAATACAAATATTTGAGCCAGAAGTGACTTTAAGATATTATCCCCTTATATGCTGTAATCAGTAGAACAAGATATACATTTAGTGTCAGATGTACAGCAAGCTACCATGCATGAGGATCAGTCTCTCTTACGTTCTGTGCAGAGGACACTAAGTTGGGTGGGAGTGTTGATCTGCTTGAGGGTAGGAATGCTCTACAGAGGGATCTGGACAGGCTGGATCAATGGTCTGAGGCCAATGGTATGAGATTCAACAAAGCCAAGTTCCAGGTCCTGCACTTGGCTCACAACAGTGCCATGCAGCAATACAAGCTCGGGGAAGAGTGGCTGGAAAGATGCTAAGCAGAAAAGGGCCTGGGGGTGTTGGTTGACAACCAGCTGAATATGAGCCAGCAGTGTGCCCAGGTATCCAAGAAGGCCAACACATCCTGGATGGTATCAGAAATAGTGTGGCCTTCAGGACTGGGGAAGTGATTGATCAGCACTGGTGAGGCCGGCCCTCGAGTACTGTGTTTAGTTTTGGGCCCCTCACTACAGGGGGGACATTGAGGTGCTGGAGCATGTCTACAGAGCAGCAACAAAGTTGGTAAAGTGTCTAGAGTACAAGTCTTACGAGGAGCCGGTGAGGGAACTGGGGTTGTTTAGCCTGGAGAAAAGGAGGTTGAGGGGAGACATCGTTCTTTACTACTATCTGAAAGGAAGTTGTAGAGAGGTGGGGATTGGTCTCTTCTCCCAAGTAACAATCAATAGGAAAGAGGAAACAGCCTCAGTTTGTGCCAGAGGAAGTTTAGATTGGATATTAGGAGAAATTTCTTCACCAAAAACATTGTAAACCAGGCTGCCCAGGGAAGTGATTGAGTCACCATCCCTGGAGATATTTAAAAGACATGTGGTGCTTAGGGACATGGTTTAGTGGTGGACTTGGAAGTGTTAGGTTAACGGTTGGACTCTATGGTCTTAAAGGTCTTTTCCAACCTAAATGACTCTGTGATTCTATTCTACGATTCTTCTGCAAGAGACTCTATCAGTTCATATGGTTTCAGCAAGAGGAATTACTTTAAAATAATCAACCTACGCTTCTCAACATCTCTCATTTTAAGGTCTAAACAGAAACAAAGAAGGCAGTAAAATAAAATTACATTCTTAGAAGTCTTATTTTTGTATTCGGTTATCTTCTACATATTTTCTTGGTTCTGGCAAGAGGAAATAACTACACTCAATTTGAGAAGATCTAGAAGCGTATTAATTCATCTGAAATCCAAATATTTTGATGGTTCTAATTGCCTGGAATAATATCTAAAGCTTACGAAACCAAAACAACTGTTGCTTTGCCTCTCTTTCTCTGCAGGAGCATAGGCATCTGGATGGTCTATTTCATCTTAATGATCTGACTGCCAATTCAAGCTCTAGAAGCTATGGTTTTACAGGAAGTTGCACCCTTGCTAACATAACCTGTTATTCTCATGAGCCTGATAGGGCTGTTATGGCAGTGCAAACATCTTACTTCTGGTACCAAGCTTCCTCACCAAGACCAAGTCACAAGTTTCTATTAAGAGTTGAACTTCCACCAGAAATTCTCTGGTAGCTGGTGGAAGTGCAAGTGTGGAGACACCTGAGCACCACACAACTCCTGGAAACTCTCTGACCTTGGGAATTCTGTCTACACACAACCCATTTTTACTGACTGACTTCAAGAGTCATATTTTTTCATAGAAAAATATGTGTGTGTGTGTTTCTATGTGTATGTGTGTATGTGTTTCTATGTGTGTGTGTGTAGGTATACATAGATGTAGATATATAGACTTATATATAAAACTCCAAGTGTGCAACACATCAGCCCTGGACTGACAAGGGCCTTCTTGCATGTGCTGTTCTGTGTCTGGAAGAGGCTACAGATGGAACAGAAGACGCGACTAACATGGAATGACTTCTCTGGCAGAAATCTCCTTACAACAAGAGAAGGGCACAGACTGAATCAGTTCTTCCAGATGGTCTGTAGAAAGGCAATTTATGAGGAAGAGAAAAAGAAAAATAAGGTGGCAGAGAAGTGCAGAGAGAGGGGAAAAACTAAGCAGCTTTCACTTACTTTCTGATATCAAGCAGCAGCTGAAGGATGGTGGCTGCTGTGGTGACAGGGAAGAGGAAAGCAGCAAGCAGAGAGGAGCAGGAGGACCCTGGTACAGTTGAGAACATTTAGGACTCAAAAGAATAGCAACCAAAATCCTGACAAATGACCAGAAGTACAACTGTGGTAGGGAATGGCAGTTGTTATTGTTTTACTCTACAGAATTCACACAATGTGCAAGTTGTTAAAAACAAAGTGAGTCCGGGAGTAGAGTTCGGGACAGATAGTCTAAACCGGGGGTGGAAGAAGAAGGTAAAGTGAGACAGGAACGAGCTGGGTTTGATAGGAGTAAAGAGGGGAAAAGTAAAGACAGTGACAGTCAAGAACTGCAGGGAAAGCAAAAAAGTCTGATTCTAATATTTGTACAACATGTTGTACATTCACGTTACTCCAAAGCAAAATCAGGACACATCTTTATGCCGTTGTGAGGCAGAGAGGTTCTCAATTTTTCAGCTACAACTGGAAGGCTACAGACAATAACACTCAGATCTGTCCTTCTGAAGAAATATTTGTCAACTTAATCCTCAAGACCAGACAGAAGAAAGCACACTTGATCCAGAATGGGAGGTCCTCAAGTTGACTCTCCCACATTTCCCCTTTGCCATAGGATCTTACAGCTCTAAAAACATGCTAAATAGCTTTTTTTTTTCTTTTTTAATATTTTGCTGCTCTAAATAACCAACAGTTCTATTTCTATGTAAAATTAGAAAGCAACATACATAAAGAGGACCATTTGCAGATTTACAAGCTTTTTACCACGTATGTTGGCCATTGCTGAAAAATAATGCCAATGCCTAAAATCCTAGTTCAGTACTAAAAACATGATCTGGGGGATCTAAGATGAATTACAAGACCATCTACTAACACACTGCAACTGCAAAAGCATAATTTCTATGCAGGAAAACAGATTAGCTAAGCATGATAAAGCAAACACTCAAAATTCAGCCCAGTTTTTTTTTGTTTATAAGTGAAAACAATAATAGTAAAACAAAAACTAGAAAAAAGGTGGTCTTTCTTTTAAAAAAAAAAAATTCTTTACTTAAAAGGGGCTGAAAAAGGAGAACTAAAGGACTACATCCCAAATCTTGTGATATATAGTGCATCATGCCAGTGCATGGTTTTCTATATTTCTCAAGCCTAATTTTCATATACATTTATTGAACTATGGCATAGATTATAATGCTGCAATAGTATTTGCTTCCTGATGGTCAAAGAAAACCCAACCCTCCCTACAACTGATTTTGTTTGGAAACAGGAAAATGGGTATTTTTCTTAGCAGTAAAAATGTGTGAAACTGACTCAAAGTAGCAAAAGTAAACGTACAGAACACATAGACCATCAGATCCTGCAACCACCTGACTTCTCAGCTCTCTGTGTGTCATTAAACTTGCTGGTTGACAGGTATTTTTTAAAATAATGTTAACACATCACGCTGTGCTTGTGTGAAGTAGACTACAGTACAGGGAGTTTTCTGTTGCTGCAGCCCTAGTTGATGGCTCAAAACACAAGTATTCATGCAAAGTATTCTAGAAGTTCAAAAGCAGGAAAAATTGTGTGATGCGTCTCAGTCTTCTGGAAGAGTAACCACCTACACCCTTACAGCAGATGCCATCATGATTGTGTAGAAGGAGGAAAGCACACCAACAGTAGTTAAACACCCAAATATTTGCTCTTGCAAGTTAAAGCTCTACAGAAGGTGCTCAACTGGCTATTGCTGCATTCTTGGACAGCAGTGATCTGATTTACAGCCAGAACTCACATACCTTTATGTCATTTTAACTTGGGGAACGGCAAGCTGTGACAGAGAGCTGGATTGAGTAATTAGGAACAGGAATCTCACACTGGTTTTGCTGCATGGGGTATGTATGTTTGACTATTCCTTAAACTGCACTTAAAAGTGCACCTGAGACACAATGCTTAACCTCAGTGCAAAAGTTGATCAGAACACTGTCATTCTTGGGCCTACATCAATTTTATTGAAAATTACTTGGAAAGGTATTTAATTCAGACTGTAATTAAATAACCACTGTTTCTTTTTATTCTTTGTAATTGTGCATGTGCCTACAATTATTTTTCATCAGAACTCTAATGGCGTGCTCTGACTAAGGAACCAAACCAGTGGAGAAATAGCAAAAAGACACTTGGTAGAAATTCAGAAATAAGGGTACATCCAGGATCTGATTATGTGCAGTTAGAACTCTGGTGTCCCTTTTACCTTTTGTTCTTCCCTTTGTCTTTGTTCTCTACACAGCTCCAGCTATTTTTATCACTCTGCTCACTGCCAAAAAGGTCTCTCCATTTAGAAACCAACATGCATCTATCTGACCCTGTTCCAGAGTCCTTCTTTTTGCCAAGGAACAAGTGCAAGCTGTTGGCTTGGTGTCAACAGCAGGCTTTAAAGTCATCAGCAACAGGAAGCAACAAAGAGATTTGAGCCCTCTTTGGCTGAAAACTGCCACCTCTTTAACGTTCATGTTTGCCATGCCAGTTCAGCAACCTGAAGTCCAAAGCAGACTCTGACTCAAGCCTTGCCCTTAACTAGAAGAAATAAATTTTACTACAAATCCAGGTGGTAGAACATTTTCAGATATAAAAAGTGACTGATTAACAGAATATAAATCTGGTTTATAGGTAGAAAAAAAATTAAAATTAAGGTCTGGGCTTCTATACAGTTGCTGTATTTGTTTGAACCACAAACATAAGACAAAGGGAAACAAGAAGTAAGAATACCCCAAGAATATGGTTCAATTATATTATCATACAGTTTTTAACTCACAGCAAGCAATATCCACATGTAAGTTTACAGATCTAGTTAATGACAGGAATATATTTTATCCTTAAGTTAGTATTTAAAAATTAAAACTTCATATTAAAATTATTTTGCTATGTATGTATAAATTTACAAATATCTTCTGATTTCTCTCCTAGTATTCTTCTGTAGAAAGACAATTATGATAATTTTTTGTTTTAATGTGGAAAAAAAATCTTCTTGAGACTCATTGAAAGGCAGTAAATGTAAGCTCTTCACACACTGAAAAAACACTTTTGAAAATGAGATAAGCTCATTTCAGCACCTTTGAAAGTTTTACCTAAAACACTTAGAATGGGCATCCAGTCGCACCATATGCCTTCAAGGCAGCCTTCATTACTGTCATCTTGCCATAGTGTGGATTTAGGATAGGAAGGAGGTACTCCTTTGCCTTCTCTCTGCAAAGCTCAACAGATTTAACAGTCTGTTTATTTAGAGACAAGAGCAGAGGCTAAAAGAATATATACACATCTGTAATCCCAATTCTTTTAAACTCCATAACACTAAAGGGTGGAGTGTTTCAGACAAAAGAAGCTGGGCAATTATGTGTCTGTAAGAACAAATCAATTTCATGTAAAAGCCACTTTCTAATATAATTAGTCTTGGTCATTTCCCAGATTGTCAAAAATCATAAACTAATAGGCTAGAGATCTCAAAGCTGACTCAACATCATGAACTTCAAAGGAGGGGCAAGGAGAATGGAAAACAATGATACATCTTTTTATTTACCATCTTTGTTTTAAGTCTTTAGGATAGACCAAGGACAAATTTCAAATTTTTCTCTGTAACTATGAATGAAGAAACTTTTCTCCTCATTTCTTCATACCCTCAGTGAAAGATACAGTTTCTATTTAATACCTGTTCTCAGAAACCAGAGCCTGAGGTAAACATTGAGCTATCACCATTTTGTGACAAAACAGCAAGGACTGGCAATGTTCCAAAATCGTCACTAGAAAGAAGAAAGTTTTCCCTTTCTTCATTAATAGAAGGCTTATAGTCTTGTTCAAAGTAAACCAGACATAGGACTTTTTATTTCTTTAGGTGTGCAGCTGAGCCAGCTCTGCTGCTCAGCTTCCTAGATTTGCAGGGAGATACTATTACTTGTGTGTTCACAAGGCCATGATGAAAAGTCTTTGCCTTATACAGAGTAATTAAAATTCTAGGAGTGGCATGGCCACACAGTGTGGCCATCCAGTCATGGCTCACCAAGTCTAGACTTCAAAGCCCAAAGTTCATGAATCTTTAGATCAGACATCCTTTAGGCAGCAATTCCATAGTGGAGAACACCACTGACCTTTGGCTCAAACCATTCACCTATTTTCAAAAAATGAAAAATCCTCAGTTTGCGAGATATCCCAGAAGCATATGATAACTTAAAACCTTCAGCAGTTAAAAGTAAAACTTTAGAACATTGTAATATCAAAGTTTTCTCACCTACCTTTGCCAGTAGCACTGGTAGACTTCTGGCACAAACTAGAAAAAAGCATATTTTATTACAGGTAAGAGTTAAATAGAAATACCCCAAGATGGGCTGATATTCTCCTTCAGTTTGACCAAAGTCCAGTTTAAATCCACTTTTTTTACTTCAATCCATCTTTGATTTTTGTACTGAAGCCACCTCAGCTGGTTTGTTTAACCACGTACCAATGACTTAATATTTTTCTCTGCATCAAACAAGTTCAAGCAGCCAACTCTCCTTCCTTTCACGAAAATTCAACATCTGTTAGTGACTTTTCCAAGCGATGTCTGAATCTTTCTTTGGTCACTCAGAGTGCACAGTGATAATGAGTCCTTGTCTGCTACAACAGTTTGTATTTATGTTGGCCACTTTCCCTCAAGCTTCCCTCAATCTGAAAAAGATTTATAAAATTCAAATTCCCAGGTGTTCCTTCTGCTCACAATATTGTAGTGAACAGTGAAAATTTTATAATAATGAAACAGACAGATTAGAGAAAAGAGGCCACAGCTAGCAATAATATTGACATGATTCTGGGCAGCAGGGTGGGTAGCATTTTAAAAGCATTTTATATTTCTTCTCCCACTATCTACCATTTAAAATTCAATTGCACTTAGATGGGATTTCCATGGGAATTAAATGTCCAACTCCAGTTGAATATCAATAGAATTTTGAGCCTCTAATTCTCACATTTTACTTTGAAGATCTTTGCCATAATCCACTTGGAGAGCATATCTGTCCACCTACAATAGACTTCCAGTTAACCATATGCTAATCATATATTTATTATGCACATTCAAGCTTACTTTGTCAAATGAAGACAAAAATTAAACAATTGTAAAGGTTGTAGGAGTAGGGAAGAAAAGCATTTGATGAAATTTTTCCCAAGCACAACATTTTTTCATTCAGAATACAGGAATACATGTACATTTCTATCTATGAAATAAGTATTTGACATTAATAAAAATAAGCAAAAATAGTGACACAAAACCTTGAGTTCTAGTTTATGCAATGCTTCCTCCATGACATATTTCTCAGACATCTATTTTCACCACAAGAGAACTATAGCGAGTTGAAAAACTGCAAATTCTCTTCATTGCAGTTTGTTTAAAATGCAGTACCACCTCTGATTTCATTAATTTCTTTTAGGCTACACCATCCTTTCAAAATCATTTCTTAGATAAATGTCTCTTGAATCTCTGTTATTTTGTTTAACTGACTATCTACATGTTATGCAGAAGATCTGCTCAGTAATAGGAGAAATCACCTCTGTGTAAAAGATTGGGAGTGGACGATAGTTCAACTTAAGAAAAATTCTTGGAACTTTTAACTTTAGTCACAATCACACCTAATAAGCCAAATTGTATTATGTGGGGTTGTTATACTTCTGCCTTTGCCTTTCATGTTGGAAACCTGAAATCCAGCCATGGATGTCACAAAAAAAATATTTTTTACCAGCATTGAATTAAAAATATATTTTAGCGGTTCTAATACCCAGAAAGTATGAGACCAACCATACTGACAGAATAATGTATAAGGTTATTATTATTAATTAAATAACAACAACAACTTATGATTTAGTCTCTGTACTTCCTTTAATGGCAAAACTTTACTCTCTCCAAAACCAGTGATGGAAACCAAGTGTGGAAATATGCACCTTCTCTAGTGAATCATTTACTATAGTGTTAAGTACATGCTGGGACATGTTTTAGAGGCAGGTCTGCTCAAGGACTGTGTTTCACTTCCTGATACAATTAATTGCATTATGAGTCAGAGTTCTAATGAAGATGAGTTGTTATGTCTCATTGCAACTGTCCTGGGAGAGAGACAGCCACAGAGACAGGGAATTTGGACAGCCCTGTGTTGTTTATCAGGCATACAAGGTCAGGAGATAAATGGTCAGAAACCACAGGATACTTTGGTGGGTCTGTTACAGTAATTTTGTTGTCTCAGGTGAGCCTTAGCAGTCCCTGGAGGCTGAATATTGAGGAGCTTGTTAAGAGCTAGGGAGGAAGGGAAGTGGACAGACTAGATAAAAAGAAAATATCAGAGTACATTAAACAGAGTAAGTGTATAAAATGCCTGCAGTTGCTTGCCTGCAATTCCAATGAATATACGCTACCTGTAAAACTACTGCAAAGCATTCCTACGGATTATAATAAGGATAGGGGATCATAGGGGAGCAGTACAAATTTTATTCGAATTTTTTTTAAATTGTCTAAATTCAGCTAGAAATTTTCCAAGGACCAAAATGAGATTGCCGGTACCTCCAACTTTTGATTAAACTAGAGGTGAGTCAAGAATGGATTCTCTCACGTGTAAGAGTACTTCCTTTGCTCTTTTGTCAAATTAGAGCCAAGATGCACAAAGTGTCACAGAATTTAACAAAAACTAGGTATATGAACAATTTCAGGCATACTCTAATCCCAGACTTATTATGGCAAAGAGAAAATGAAATAAGTATTAATGTCCTGCAAGACTGCTACAATAAGTTTGGGAAATGCTGAAAAAATGTATTGAATAATTATTAGAACAGAGACCAACCATTATGTTCCTGTAATAATACTAGTTTTTACTCTTCAATCACCAGACACCCTTAAGTCCTGACAAATATTAATATAGCAAGATGCCGGTATGCAGATAACAAGTTTCTGTCTCCTGCATCAGTGGGGTTTAGCTTCAACAGACAGATCTGCTTAAATTTGACCACTCACTCACAATGTGGCAATATTGTAAACAGCTTAAAAAGCATCTAGATCCTTACAATCTTTAGAATTAGATACTGAAGCAAGGCTTTTCTTATTAAAGCTGGGTAAGTACTTTTTTCACTAAAATTAAGTATTTGTAAAAATTTTTTATCTTAGGCCCATAGATAGAAATTCTGTTAACATGACACTCAATTAATTCAAAAGTAAAAATAAACACTCACGTACATGGTTGTAGTATCCTTTTCAGCTTCTATTTTATGCTGGTTTAGCTTTCTCAGTGACTTATTCACCCTCTCCATCATCTTTATCAATTAGCACTCTACATCTAAGCTCTATTAGTTCATTTCATGGAAAATATTTTCAACACTACGTTACCATGTTTTCATGACACATTGAGTCTCAATTTGTTCACTTGTCTTTCTTAGTTGTTCTCTCAGTACTCAGACAAAAATTTAATCATAATCAAGACTGATCAAAACAATTTTGTACGCAAGTTACACTAACACACTTGCCAATTACAGGTACAATACACCTCATTTCCCAGCTCCCTCTTACCTTTCTCTGAGGTATACACCACCAGTAAATCTCTTGCTATCACTTGATGCCAGCTTTCTTTGCTTTTCTCTGTCTGATGAGTGCAGTTTACCACAATACATTACATTTTTCATTTTAGTACCACATTGGGGCCAAGTAAACAACTCACAGGAGTCTTTCCAGATGAACCTTGACGACATGTTCCTCAGATAGGATTTATGAACATCTTAAACTCACTCTGTTCTTACAATATAAGGAGGAACGTTGCCAAGCTACTAACACCCCAGGATCATGGATGCAGGCATAACAGTACATAACATGCTTACAGAGCTGTCTCCTGTAAGACTGAAAAGATGTAGCTTTCTAGTCTAAGATATTCAGGTTACTGTCATTTTTTCTTTTTGTAGAATATTTAATTAATGGATGCTAAATATCAGCATCTTCCTTTCAAAACTAATGCCATGCAAATGAAGAGAAAAAAAGAATGTACAAGCAGTGTTTTGACTTATTTTTAAAGGTTTGGGGGAAGAAAAGATGCAGGGAGGGAGTATGTAGTCATCACAATGAGTAAACCACCTGTTAGGGAAGGACTAAGGTCACGTAAAGGTTATTTTCCACAGTGTCTCTTTATGTTTTTATTTTAAGGGTTCACAGACATCTTAGCACAGAAGCTTCTTACAATCTTACTTCATTCAAAAAATTCTAAAAGTGAATGTACTCTGGTTTTCACGAGGAGGAGAAACCTCAAAGTATAGCAATGTGGGCCATTTTTGACTTCATGAAACCATTTGCATAGCTGTGTTTTGTGACTTCATGAACATGTACTTCATGTCTACCTATCCTATGACTTTATAAAACAGCTATCCTAGTGGTATATGAGCAAATTTTTGCATTTCAAATGAAATTGCTGTCCCATGAGAGCCAGATTAAACACCCAGTTAAGCACTGATTTAAATGTAAAATTAGACTGGATTACCATCATGGCATTCAACTTGATCTGAACTCAGAATGTTTCTGGGCTCATTTATCCTTGCAAAAAATCACAGTGTTTTGCACTGAGATTAACACTCTGACATGGCAAATAAGCATGCCATGTAACATCTGAGGAAATAAACTTTAAAGAAAAAGAAACTGAAAGGCATAATTACCCAAGGCAAACTGGTTTGTTCATTCAGTGATTATAGTGCCTTTTAATAGTTTACCGTCTACCACGGTACAGGACAATTTAAACCTCTGTTGCTTTCCTCTGTGAAACTGAGGTACTTCACTTTTTGTCCTTTACCAGGCCTTTCTTTTACTAAGATGGTAGTTCAAACACAATGTATATCCACTGAGCTACTCAGCACATAGGAGAGAAGACTCACATCATTATGCATTTACCTTTGCATTAGGTTGCAGTGCACAAATAAGCAAATAGTTTAACGATTTCAAATGGGTATAATTTCTTTCAGGTTCAAGTATCAGTTTGCTTGTTTTGCTGCTGCTAATCACCTCTTAAATAAACAATTGCTTTATCTATGTACTGTGCCTCATTTCACTTTCAAATTATGTGTGTGTTTTGCTCCTAACAGCTTATTATGATCTATAATTAACAATTTTACAGAAAGCAGAGCCTTGCATTGAAAAGAGCCCACATTCTATCTGGGAAACACTTGAAACACGAGGCCTCTGTTTTAATAACAAAACTGACAACTTGAGGATTTGCATGTATTCTGGTACTACTGTCTTTTTCACTCAACTTCAATACATTCACAGATATTCAATGTATTTAATGTAATATTTTTGAAGCAAAAATATCAGCACTTGAGAAATGGATTTACACAGTAGCACTGAAGACTCCTACAAGTGCACAGTCATTCCTTGCAACATCTTAGCAGACTCTACACAAACATCAAGAGTAAAAGATGACTGAAGGCAGACTGAAGACAGAAACGGACATAACAGGATCTAGAACTGAACAAAAAGACCCCACAGATTCTTAGCAGACTTCAGCAGATTGAAAGCTGTTTCCATACTGCATTGCCCTAGGGCCAGGTTCTGTGCATTAGGGTGGGCACCGAATTTGTAGGTTGGATCTGTAGAATACAGAAGTTCTGTGGCAAATTCTTAATATTTCTCTGAATAGGAACAGAATTTCTGAATTTGATCTGTATTCACTCTTGCACAGTTTTAAAGTCTGCAAGAGCGAGGGCAGGGGGAAGAGGCATGATGGGGAGAAACCTATTTCTAACTATACTATTAAGTCTTTGATCGTTTGCATGCCCTTAGTGTGAATAGTACCCTTTGCAGCACTGCCGTGCAAAAGATTATGGTTGATATGGACTGGACTGGGTGATTTTAGCTCCTAGTAGAATGAAAACAGACCAGCAAGAGTACAGGTGTAGCAGCAGAGCTGAAATTATGAGATACTTTCCAAGTTATGCAATCAAATATTCCCCTCATAGGAACAATCAACAAGAAACTGGTTATGAAAAATCATATCTCGACTTGGACAAATATGAAAGACACAGTTTATATCCCAAATGACCTGGGGCATCCCAGGGGAATGAATGAATTAATTAAATATTGGAACTTTACTTTTTAAGACACATTTGATTAAAGAAAGAAACAACAACAAAAATGCATTCAACAATAGAAAGGGTGTTTGGAAGTAGTTGCAAAACAACTCATAAATCTTAGAGGATAGATTCCGAGTTCCTCTGTAGAAATGTCCTCCACCTTTATTTTGTTTTGTTTTGTGTTTTTTCTCTTTATGTGCACACACACCAAGTATATATTATACATTCTCCAGGGAAAAAACATTGTTACGTAAATTACATTCATATAATACCTTGATAAAAAAAAAAAAAAAAATCAATTTACCAGATCAATTTTTCTTAAACAAGTTCATCATTCTCTGGAGCAATGAACCAATCAATAAGGAATGTTTTTCAGATGCTTTGCAGCCATCCCACTTTAGTAATTGCTAGAATTTCATATCGACAGGTGATAGGATACTTTGAAGGATGAATTGTTCTGTTAGCCTGTAGTGCTACAAGGCAACACTGCAACAATAAAGATATATCCCCAGAGGGCCAGGATTTGGAAATCAAACAGGACGTAATGCTGTTACATTATGCATTTGACCCTGGAGGTAATTCAAGAATGCAAGCTTTCTGGTCACATGCGAAGCCACAAAAAGGAAAGAGGCAAGGAACCGCTACTACATAATTTTGAAATGATTTTTCAACTGAAGAAAAAGATGTTTCATGGCACCATCTAACTGTTGGATGCTTGGATCCAAACAAAAACCCAAAACAAATTCAAAAGATTGCTAAATGATGTTCTACATCAGTAGGATTCTTCGGTTTGGTCACAAGTTTCTGACTGAAGCAGGAATGGCATGAGAAATTACACATAAGGTGGCCAGAGTGAGTAAAAGGATTTCTATTTAACACTATAGACAGGAAAAAATTATTTGCCTTGTAATGATTCTTGAACAGCTGCACTCCATATTTCCAGAACCTACAAACTCAGCAGTATATCATAACACATGAAAAACAGCTACTGAAATCAAGGCTTGATTCATTATTAAGAGGACTCTCAGCTGTGTGCTCGGGTCACATTGTTGAATGCTATTTGGAGAAATGTGCCAAAGAGCAGAATCCATCCACACTGCCAAAAGGAAAATTTAAGACCTGCACTCATGTCTGCTAATGGCCAAGACTTGGACTTATCTGAGCTCAATTAAACCACTGAGTTGGCTACAAGAGTGGAAAAGCATTTGCTCTGCATTTCTGAAAGTCTCAAATTTGGAAAGAAGAAATTAGACAGGGTTATCTAGCAACACAATCAGCCCAGGGAAGTTAACAAAAGCAGTGGCTTCCACAGGTGCAGGACCAAGAGCTGGTCTTCAGTACTTAAGTACATGGTCCAGCAAATCAGCTGGAGTTTTCACACCTTGGGGACAGTCACAAGCACAGTGAATTCTGCACAGCACAAAGCACTAATGCTGTCACACACATGGACTTCAAATGCTGGCAGTGGGCACCACCTGCCTCATGTAAATATAATCAGATAGAAAGATTGTCTTCTTTCCCCTTTCAGTTCACTGGTTCAAAGCTGGGTCAGCTAAATATATTTGTAATGAGTTCATATGGCCTGTGTAGTGGAATATGCGGACAGTCAGTTATGGCACTGGTAAGTTTTTTTGAGGCAAAATGGGGATTTCTTCTTCCAGGGGAGGTAAAAATGAAAAGCCCTATATTATGGAAAATCATCAGTGATACCAGTATGTAAGTTCAGAATAGTTGGCTAGATGACATCTGTTAAGCAATACATATCTAAATGAAAACCTTTACTCATCTTGCATAAGATTTCCTCCGAGATAATCCAAGTAGCATCTCAGTCTGACATGTTTCGATCAACTTTATCTTTGTTTTAGATCCTCTGAAAACTATGTATTTCTAAAGCACCTAGGAATGCTGGTTGTATCATGTCCTACCCCATTATTTAGACCATGCACCTCAGTCTACAACTGCAATATGCAGATGAGACTGTTTCAAAGTAAATTTTTTGCTATCATATGGTAGATTAAACAAAAAATACCACCAAAATCTCCATGCTCAAAGTGTATTTGGTCTCATGTGATGCAATAATAAGAATCATGAAGTCTCTTTTTATCATATACTGCATGAAAAATCTGTACTTAGTTATATGTCATTTTTTAAATTTGATTTTTATATATACTTCTTTAAATTTACTGGGGAATAATTACTAGATCACTTCACACTCCCATCTCTGTGCTTAGCTGGGAAGTTACATAAAAGAAAAATCTTAATACTATCAAGAATTTGTCTTTCAAATATTGTTTTCAAAGTTGTAGAAGCTGATTTAGTACAGCTGAGTCTACGGCAGTCAAGCCCAACTGCAAGCAATAAATGACTACCGTTTAATAAAGAAGTTAACCATGTCCATATAGGCAGAAGCTATCTCTGCCCAGCGCTGAAGCAGTTAAAACTGAATCTTCTGTGGATTTCCTATGAAAATGTTCAATCTTAGAAGCACTATATTTGAACGTTCATGCTACTAGAAAATAGGTATGATTGAAAGGAAGGTAGAAATTGGTTATTAACATTGCACCTCGTTAGGAGTGAAAAGACAAAATTAGCATTTTTGCTTTTGAAATGAACAGTTGTGCAGTTGGCACATCAGTGTGGATCATAACGCAGGGAGGAAGTAACAGCAGCAAATGCAGGGGACAGAGGACTTGATTACTGTTCCTACCTCTTAACCATTTAACCTTTCTTGCCATCTATCTTTAACAGGGCTATTTTCCACTGCAGCATACCAATTCAAACATGTATGGCAAAAGAGATTTCCATACCACGTAGGGGACATCTTTAATGTATTTGGTTTTACTGAAAGAAAATGAGTTCAACAAACCAGATCATTTTTAGGTCACACTGTTTTTCTCTTAGTTTGTCATTTCTGAAGTTCTTAACCTCAATGACTGGGAAAATGTTATTCCTGGTTCTATTTATTTTAATAGCATGGGTGTCTTGTACCACTTATATCCTGCTACTTGAGTTGAACAGCTTCTAACAAATGAAAATTATTTCAGTATTTATTACCATAAAGTGGACTTTTAGCCAAGTGAAAAGTAGGAAAGAAGCGGAGCATATCTCACTCGTGCTCCAAGTGGCATAAACACAAAGTAATTTATAACGTCTGCCCAACTATTTTTGTAGCTGAGCACAAACTTAAGTATATATCAGATGATCTAAGCTCATAACATAGATGAGATATGGCAATTCTGAACTATATCCCCACAAGAACAAGAACTTATTTTTAAGAAATATCAAACTATGACATTTCTTATAAGGTATGCTGATAAGCCTTTTTCCCACTGTGTGTGGGAGGAGGGCAGGCAGAGAAAAATCACTATGAAATTCCTTCAGTAGGACTCAGGAGACACCAGTTCAATTCCCAGTTCTGCTGCAAGACCTCAGACAAGAAACTCTACCATCCCTTATCAGTATTATCCATCTTCACTGCCAGATCCCTTCAGCAAGGACCATCTCGTTAAAGATTTATTCAGCCCTTAACAGCACAGGCTCAAACTCCAAGGTAATTAATTTGGGGGCAATTAGCAGCAGTTACTGATAAAGTTAGGTACACCTACAACAGAGACCATGTTACTTCTCTGTAGCAGAGTACCGTACTCAGTTCCAAATAGATGTCACAAACTGCAAATAAACTTCCTGAGGGAAGTAACTTGAAGAGGTAACTGCAAGAAGAAGCAAAGAGAAAAAAAGCAGGTTTAGAAGTTATGCCTCACAGATAAAGAAGGAATGACCTTCAGGTAAGTGAAACCACCTCAGAATACCTTCTACCCACTAATACCAGTGGATGTTAACAGTCTTCAGCTCACCAAGGCTTCCCAACACACAGCACCTGAAAGCTGAGTGAGAAATCTCTGGCATTAATTCCTCTGCAGAGATGTCGAGAGTCGTGTTCTGCACAGCTACCAGCTGTGATTTCATGCCCAGCAGCAATGCCTCCCCAACTCAGCCTATTACCCCAGCTGCAATGGTTAAGACAACTTCAAAGCAATTTTTTTGAGAAGCGCACACCACATACGTGTACACAATGGATATACACAAAGCAAATGGGACATCTGAAACATAATCACAAGAACACAGGTTAAGGCTACAGGACAGCCATATCCTTAGGTCTAGTGTGCCCTGGGAGCTATTTGGAAAGAGCTATTTTTCCTGGACTAAAAAGAGTGCTTTGTTTGAGTTTAGCTTTTCCTACTTTGAATTAACAATAGCTTCTGGAAATGCCCACAGAGCTGAAGGTGGGAATACTACCTTCATAATTCCTTTAAAACTAGGAAGACACTATTTTTTGTGATGATTTTAGTGATTTGTTCAGTCATAGAGTAACACCAAAAACTGAGGGAGTGTGAAACAGTTCTGATACCCTTAGGCAGGTTTGTATGTATGTATATGTCTGCATGTGTGTGTGTGTACATATATATACACATATATATATGCATGGTAGCCTGAGGCTGCCAGAAACTTTGCCTGCTGAATGAATTATAGAACAGGAAGCAGATGGGCTGTGTATATGAAACAACCGCTATCTGGCATGATGTGCTGCACAATTTGGCTGCAAAGATTAAATTGAGCTATTGAATGTTTAATACACTATGCATAACAAATACAGCCAGAGCCACAAAACAGCATAAATTACAGAATTGGTATTCACACTGCCTTTCCCAGGAATCAATACACTGCCACAGCTCATAAGAGTCTGTTGTTTAATACACATAAAGAAGAGAAGAATTCTTCTATTAAAATGAGTTATCTGGGCTATTTACCAAAGGCAGTGATTTAACACTGGTAAAGTCTATGTAGTGCTGTTGAATGCAAATGATAATACTTCTTGTCCTTGTCGGCCTATTTCATTGCTCCTATCAGTTGCTGCTGCTGCAAGGTCCCCTGGGTACATTAGCAGTCAGCCCAGGAAGTGTGTTTAAGTAATGGACATAATGTTCACATTTGCTAGACCAGCCTTCTCCCTAATCATGAATTATTCTTCCCCAAGGCTCAATTGGAACATTACTTTAGAAGCAGAAGATTTAATCCTTTTCAGCTGATTGGAGGGAATGATTACAGTATTATTTTCTTGTACAGGCTGTCTCCAGTGAAGGTGCCTTTTTCTGTCCCCATCTTTAATAGGCAGCAATCTTTATTTCCCTGGAGGGAAATGGCAATGAATTCAAAATGGGATAAATCTTCAGGAATGTGAGGTGCTGAGACTGTAGATCACTGCTGGTTAGTTAATTAGTTTAGCCCTTGCTTATTTCATCTCCAAGACAAAAACACCTTGCTATGAGGCAACAGGAAGGAAACATGCAAATAACCATTTACACTGCCTATGAAACCCAGCCTCTGTGCAAGGTAACCTGCAGCTTTGATTTCTATTTGATACAATCAGTGCACTGTTCCCTTGAACTATTCTGACTTTTAAGGATTATTCAACCTGCAGAAATGGATTATATCTTTATCCACTGGATACTGTTGAAACAGATACAGGCAGGAGACAACAAAAGGAGACATTTATAGACTAGCATGAATGTGATTGTAGTTGGCATACAGAGATGTGTTTACTTAGACAGTGAATCCTGTATCCTATGAGATGGAAAAACAAATATATTCTTTACACACAGATGTTAAATGCACCTTTGAACACCAGACCTGCAAACAACTGTTTGAGTTTTTAGTTATTGATGTTTCATCATCAAAGGTGAGGGAAAAAAATTATAATTGCCTCATCTTTATGCTACTTGAGAATATAGTTTTAAAGCCTAATAATTCTCAATCATTTTTCTTTCAATGTACCGGTGCAAAAGTGAGTACTGTAATGGTTTTGAAATCCCTGCACTGATTTAAATGAAAGCAGTTTTTGTCATTGCACAAGCACTTTTTAATTCTCCTAAAACTTTCCTCATGGGACATACCTTTAAAACAACAAAAATTGGAAGAGAAGCAATACAAGCTCATTAATATATTTGTAACCCAAAACCTGGATCAGTCTCTCCTGAACTTAGAGAAAGGACCCAAATCTGTCATTCTGCAATGTACTTAGAGGGTCTTGGTATCTTGACCTTGCTTATAAGTATATTATACAGTGAAGAGATGAGTACAGTGCTTGCAAAGCCTAAGAAATCAAGAATATCTGGGGCTGACATTTTTCAATCTCTAAAACAGTAGATAAAAAAAATTCCAACCCGGTATCTTAAAATTAAATTTTCAGGAATAGGCATTGTAGGATAATGACATTAAATGTAATATATGAAAATTGAGGATAAGAAGCTTTTCAAGGACTATGCCAACTTGTGTTCTTTTCTTCTTTTCCTTAGTATACAAAATTGTATCACGATACAGAATAGGAGATGTATATGTTAAAAGTAGAAACGATTATTTACAGCCGTTTAAAACACTGACAAGAATATTTCTTCAGTTCTTGCTAACAAGTTGAAAGGTCACAGAGACCTTTTATTTTGGCATGTGGGGTGAAGTGTGAGGATTTTCTCAGTACATGAAACTGGAAAGTGCTGGATGTTCACACCCTGCAGGCTCACCCCATGATCAAAGCATGAAGATCTTTGCCCTGAGGTACTTCCTTGAAACATTCCAATCTGAACTCAGTCACCAACTGCATAAGAGTTTTCCCATAAATGATATTTGAATTTTCCATTATTTGGTTTCGTTTTTCTGCATTTACAGTTCTTTGCATAATGGCTAACATTCACAGCCCAGTTATTTTCAGTAAAACTTACTAAATTTGATTTCCCGCAAGCAATGACACATAGTCACAGTGTGAATAGAAACTCTACAACTATAACATTTGAAGCTTGCATATAGGATTGATTTTTCTTCCCTGAAGATATAGTGCATTGTCCTTCAGGATCAAGACTCCTATCTGTAACAATATATAACTGTGGACACAGATTTACTTTGAAGAAAGGAAGAAATTTATCACCTCACTGAACCCTGGAAAAGCGTGCAGGTTTTTATTTTAAAAAGAGAAACAAAGCAGGGTCGAGTTGCAAAGACCAGAAAGATGATGGTGGGCAGTGAACACAATTCTAAAAATGATCAACATCTGAATATTAAACTATTGCTATGATCGGAAAATTAGTTTCCTGGAGAAACACACCACAACAGCAAAAGGAAGAATATCTAGGTTTTAGTATTTGACCCCTAAGTGCATGAATACTTAGCACCTCTGAAAACGAGACTATTAATTCAAATTTAATCACCCTTAGGAGTTACTACTATTAGAGACTATAACCAAGATCCCTTGCAAATTTTGCATAAGGGGAAGAGGAATACAGAAGACACACTCTTCCCATGCAAATAGAAAACTGGGATTTCTTCATCTGTGATGTTTTAACAAAGGTTGGGAGCTGGGGCAGCTGACAGCAGGAAATCTCAGGGATTTGAATCTGCATACGACTCAGATAACACTATCAAGATTTCCCTGTGAATAGTATTTCCCACAGTAAATATTTGGTTGGGTTAACTAATATTTAATCACAAATAGGTATTATTTTTCTTGAAAGGCCCCTTCATATTTCTCCTATATGGATGTCCATTAGTAAGGGAACTGTACAAGCCTAGGAAGAGACTGCCCATTCCCAAAGTAATACCTGAAAACTACAAATTTCAGACTGACAAGTGGAGAGGATATGTGCACTGGTATGGGGAGGATAGAGGAAAACTATCCACACACTGCAACAGCAATTTCCCAAAAATGTCACCCAGAGCACACACATAGCACATTGACCTGTGCTGATTTGGTGCCTCAAGCTGCTTCATGACCTTAGCAAATCTGATACATCTGTACCCATAGTTCCAGTATCACTGACTCAGTCATTTCTGGTTTCTCCAGTGACTGTCCTCTCCCTCCTCAGGGGCTCCACAGTCTTGGCTTTGCACGATTTTGTACCACCATTACAACATCAGGAAGAATTTAGTTTGATAAGTGGTGAAGTGAGCTGAAGATATTCAAAGATGTTTTGCAATTGCTTGTCTGTCACTTTCCTCACTCTACTCCCAGAAAGATAACTCATCATTTCTGGATTAGTAGGACCTGACATATATTCCTTCAGATACTAATAATTGGACCAGTTTCTTTCAATGAGAAAAAAGGTTGAACAGGACTTCAAGAACAGAGATAAGCCATATTTGAGCTTTTTTGAAATCACACTCTATTTCTAAGTTGCATGAACATCGCACATGGAAAACGTTTTCTAGCTATAATTCTCACAGCTTTTTTTTCAATCATCACTAGTTGAAAATAAAGTTGAAAATAAACAATCAACCTTTGTGTGGTCTACTGGAACAGAAATATATAAAATTGTTGATAATGATAGCGAATAGAAGACACTTCCCAGCTGCTAGGAAGATGTTCCATTTTAAAAACATTCGGTGCTATTTATTTTTTGATTCTGTGGAAAAAAAAATACAAAAGTAGTTGCTCTGAATGCATTCTGTGAATTAACTAACAAACAAGAAAAGGCTAACTACAACAATCTTCTCTTCTTCATTCAGTGAAATGAGTTTGACATGATTTCTGTGTTATTTGCAGATAACTGCCAACAACAGGAATTGTTTGAAAGTACATTTGTGCTCATGAAAAGAGCAATCCCACACAAAGCAGGTACCAAAACCAAAATACAGATGACAGTTCACTGAAGTGGGGCCACCAGCAGTTAGTGTCCAGAACACAAAACAAAAACAGTTTAAAATCAGTAAACTGCCTAGCTTAATGAATAAATCCCTTCCAAGAAGAGTTATCATAGAAAAAAGTGAATGACTAAAAAGCAGTGAGACATTCAGCACTATATTCATATATATAGTCAGCATATTAGGACATGGACCTGTTGGAATGAGTCCAGCAGAGGGCCACAAAAATGATCAGAGGGCTGGAGCACCTCTCCTATGAAGGCAGGCTGAGAGAGTTGGGGTTGTTCAGCGTGGAGAAGAGAAGGCTCCAGGGAGACCTCATAGCAGCCTTCCACTGCCTAAAACGGGCCTACAGGAGAGCAGAGGAGGGACTCTTTATCAGGAAGTGTAGTGGCAGGATGAGGGGTAACAGTTTTAAACTGAAAGAGGGTAGATTTAGATGAGATGTTAGGAAGAAATTGTTCACTGTGAGGGTGGTGAGACAGTGGAACCAATTGCCCAGGGAAGTAGTGGATGCCCCACCCTTGAAAGTGTTCAAGGCCAGGCTAGATGGAGCTTTTGAGCAACCTGATCTAGTGGGAGCTGAGCTGGAACTAGAAAATCTTTAAGGTCCCTTCCAACCCAAACCATTCTATGATTCTGTGATTCTGATTTTAATAGCAAATGTCACAAATTTATGAACAGTCTCGTGTGATTAAGTTTCCCAAAACAGCAGGAACATATTCCTGAAAGAGCAGTCCTATATGCCATATTCAAGTTATAAATTTTTCTCTAATAATTTTAATTCAAAATATGTAAATAGTTCTGCCTGTAAGAACAGAAACTAGAACTCAAGACTTTCACTCCATTCCTCAACTAGACAGTCACGTTCACTACGCTTGGTCCAACAGAAAAAGGCAGAGAGAGAGAGAAGTGGTCATTAGTGTATTGTGTGTGAAGTTCAATTCCGTAGGTTTGCTTCAGATGAGTGAGAAACACTCCTGCTTGACCAGGGCCCACAGGAGACAGTGCCTGGGGAGAGAGGTGGTGGAAACTGGAAAAGTTTTACTTTTCAACACTGGCAAGACTCAGACACTGAGTTCTGCACTTCTTCAAGATAGAAATACTTTTTGGGCAGACCTCTAGAGACTGAAAACTTCTACAGCCAAAAAGTAAAGTTAACTAAAGACTGGTGCATGGAGCTGTGGATCACGCTTTTGCATCTGATGCCTAGTTCTACTTATATCCCTTCATAGGGACTAAACAGTTTTCTGAGAAAATAAAGCATGAAATTTACAGAGGGCTTGAATCCAGGTGTGCCAAACACACATCAACAACCAGCTCAACTTCTCTGCCGTAAAGTTGACCTTACAGTGCCAAAGGTAGACTTTTATTATAGTCCTACATTAAGCAATTGAGTGGAAATGGGAGCACATTCTGGAATGCTGAGTTTAATGCACCCATTAAAGGAAGCGGCATATTCAAGCTGATATCAAATCACATTCAAATCCCAGTTTTGTCACTATTTTTCTTGTCTTTGAAAAAACCACAATGTTTTAACCTTAGTTTTCCCATCTTCAGAATGATGTTAGATACCCTTTAAAGAATTATCACTCTTTGTAAAACAGTAAAGCTCAAAAGTATTGTTAGAAATGTAGTGGGTTTTTTCCAAGTATTTTTAGAAAATATATATATGAAATGTTTGTCTTAAGTATTGCAATAAATTACAACATTTAGAGAGGCATAAGCTCATTATGAAGATATCATTTGCTTTTTTGAACAGCAAGATTATATATTTATTAACATCCTTCTCCAGCTATTCAACAATTTCCACAGAGAGAAGCCAGAAAATACCACATGGGAATTTCACTCTCAAGCTAAGAGAATGTTATTTAGCCCATGAACATTCAAGGGTCAGTGTAACAGAAGTGAAAAGATATTTTTCCTAAAACAGACAGTACAGGTCTAATGGAGGGGAAAAAAAAAAAAAAGTTCATACTATACCCTCTTCTTTCACCTCTAGAGGACCTGTATTTTCAATAAAACAAAGAATCAATTAATCAGATTTTAATTGCTGGTCACTTAGAGGATGTACCCATCTTTTGACATCACTGAAATTGTGCTGTCAAACAAGTCCTATGACTCTCCTTTTGTCTGCTTTAGTCACTTGTACAGTGCTTGAGATTGTGCCCTGACATACTTGAGAATCAGTTATCACAAATATAACACATTACTGAGAACCAACTGTGCTTGTGATTCTGCCAGAACGTTTCTGTTCTTGAAGTGCTCAGATGTCAGGTTGGGGTAATGAAATACTCCACGCTTGAGGTAACTTTGGTCCAATAGAGAAAGAAGCAATGTTTTTTCTTTTTTTTTTCTTTTTTTTTTTCTCTTTAACCCAGAAAGAAAGATTTTACTGGCAAATAAAAAATTGATTTTCAAATCAACCTTTGGGATGGAAAGGATGAGGTGCATCCAGATTTCAGTTCTTCCAAGGTCTTAAAGAAAATTTCCAGATAATCATACACACATGCAGGTTTCTTACATGAATTCTATGCACCAACAGATTTTGTCTGTCTGAAGCCTTTTATGAAAATAACTGTATGCAGAAGAATTGCATACTCTTCTCTAATAAAAGCATAATACCCACAATAATATCACCAGCCATTCAGTCTTCTAGAGCATACTGAAATGTAACACAGTCAATGCTCCCATTTATGTAAAGGGGAAGTCTACATATACCTGTGAAGACCACATCAAAAGCAACAACAGCAACAATATCTCCTCAAGCAGGAAAGTAGGATTGCTCTTCTCTTCTTCTCTCCTTATTCACATGAATATCATGGAGTTAAAAAAAAATTTATACATACCCAGGATACTTAAATTTACCTCGACATCGAATCACTGGCTCATGCCCTAACACTACAACTCGTGCATATAGAACCACAGTCCAAGGATGAGACTTCGATTTTGCAGAGATTAACAAGATGGTAGCACAGTTGATTTCATTGAAAAAATAACTACATTGGATAATACGTATACGAAATAGCTATATTTTGGATAATAATTACATTGCACAAAAAAAGGGGAAAAAGAATCCTTACTCTTATAATTTCAAAGTACAGCTGCTGTGGCCAAATCAGCTGAACTCTGTAGACCGTATGTCCCACCAAGACACAAACAGAAAATGATGAGGAACCAGTTGACTGCTCCTCTCATTCTCTCAATTTGGCAGCTTAGATTTCAATTTCAAATTTTCAGCTGGCAGAAAGCCTGGAAGATTGATTGAGTGAAATGGTAGGGGCCAGAATACCATCCCAGGATTATTCACAGTCTTCCATCATCCCTTTTGCAAGCACAGGTACAGTGTGCAGCAGCACAGGAGACGTTTTGAGTCCTAGAGCCTCAGCCCGACAGCTTTGCCACGCTGTAACAGCCAAGTGTGAAATCATCACTTACTTCCACTTGCTCAGTTATTACCACAAATTAATAAGGACAGAGCAGAAGATAAGCTGAGAGGAGAAATACCAGTGCTTTTCAGGGGGAGGGATGGCCAAGCAAGCCCCAGGGGAGCTGCCAAGCTCAGGCTGATTCATCAGTGGGTGATGGCAACAGACTTGGGACAAAGGCAACCTGAAGTTGGGGTTTGCAGCTACAGTGCGCTTCACAAGTCAGGAAGTTTGACTGGCCTCTGACCTGAGAAGAAAATTAACCTACTGTGACCAATTGACTTGCCTGTAAATTGGCAATGTTGTTGGCAGGTGTGTGGTTGGAAAGTCTTTTAAAAGTTAAGAAATTTGGACCCCCAGACTTTGCCGCAGTCTGAGCCCCAGCCCACTGCTACCGTCCTGCCATCAGCAGGATTCACACCCCTTGACCCATGCTTATCACATAAACAACGCTGTATTTTCAGACATCTTTATTGTGAAATGTGTCGTGGTATCCAGGCTTTATTTTTCTCTCTGCCTTTTCTTTTATTTAAAGCAGTCCTCTTTGCTCTTCAGTATCTTGAGGTAAAAGCTTAATCCCCAAGGAAACATATGGTACATATTTCCAACGACTGCAGTATGCACTTATTTGTGAAATAGTCAGGAGCTGTTTTATAAATGTCTTTCAGAAACACAGTTTTTCAGCTGATGAGGACGTTTTCCTGTTTAAACACTGATTTAAAAGCGCTGCCAAGTATATCAGGAAGTTGAGAGAGAGATTTTACAGCACACAGAAAAGCAGCTGTTTTCTCCCCCTCAAGTCCTGGTAATTTAACCAATTGTTTTTTAAACAACAGCAGCAACAACAAGGCAGGCAACAGTAACTTTGTTTCATTACAGTACAGTGCCAAATCAGCTTTTGAGAAAGCTTGAGAAAGAAGAAGACGTGTGCACTAAGTTGGTATTTTTCCATGTGAAGGGCATGAAAGGATATACAAATTTCATCACACATTACATTTCAAGACCACATTAGTATGTGAGGGGAAAAAATATAGCAGCTGGTCTAAGATTCCCAAAGGATTCCCAAGCAGAACTTTTCCAACACTAGCCAAAAATCAGTACATTAAGAATATCACTGAAAAGCTTTGAACTTTGGCCTCTTGGCTGAAAAAGCATTTAATGCAATGCCAGGCTGGGAAATTTGAATGTAACAGAAGTGGATTTAAAAAAACAAAAACAAAAACAAAACAAAAAAAAACCCAAAACAAAACAACAAAAAAAACCCCAAACAAACAAAAAAACCCAAGCCAAAAAACCCCCCAGAATTCATTTTTATTTTATTCAAGAGATGAGAAATTTAATTCTTCATAACAATTAACAGTATCTTGTGCTGTTGCCTATATGGTAACTTTAGCTGATTGTCTTTTTGCAACTATCAATTTTGAAATGCAGAAGCACTCGATTCAGCCACATTTATTTTTCTGTCAGCTGCCTTTATAATTTCGTTATTTTCACAAATACCTGCAGTCAGAGCATCCATTTTCTGAATATGAGCAAGGACTCTTCTGCACTAAGAAAGCATTAGCTCCTATAATGCCTTTTACTATTCTTCCATTTAGAAGTTTTACTGGCAAAGAAGCAGAAACAGTGATGTGAGTCACAGGTCACCATATATAAGCCATAGAGAGAGAAGAGTGAAATAGTCCAGGGCTTCACAACTAGTGCTGGTTATATGAGCTCAGTGACATTTTCATAAGTCAGGTCTGATTAGAGATTCAGTAATATGCACCTACGCAAGTTTCATACAATTTTACACCAAAGGAACCACATCTAAAGGTCCAGAGGCAGGACACCTATCTTTCATACCTCAGAAGCTCATTAGTCTTGAGGCTCCCTCTTGTTTATCTTCTCTATGTGGCCATATCTAGGCTATTAGTATTACCTACCAAAATGATGACACTTTGTTTAAAGTCCTTCTAACAAAAAATGTACTTCCTTAATGTACTTAACATAGGCAAGGTGTATGGGGTAGCAATAGCAAGAACTTGCATCCAAGTGCCTTAAAACATAGAAGAAATCCTGTAGAAGCCATTAAAATCCTTCACAGCCCCCTCTGCTGATGAAGAGGAATGCAGAGGAAAGTAAGCATATGGGTTTACAAAAATTACAGCCACAGTAATTCCTGAAACTCTGTTACTCCCACATGGGTCAATCAAACCCTTTCCAGCAGAAAAAGAAGGGGTGTTTCCCAATGGTAGCCACCAGCATGATTGTATTTGTACATCTAGTTTTTTGTGCAAAAAACTAATTGTTGACTAGAAAAGAAAAAGATAAAAATATTCCACGCATTTATTTTTGTGACCCATTTATATTTGTGTAAAGGGGTACCTGTGGGGTATACTTAAGAAAGCTTTGCAGCGCGTGGCTTGACAGCTCATTCAACAGCTAGACTGTGGGAAAGAGCAGCCGTGCTTGAATCTCTGCCCATAAAGTAATCTCAGCCCACACAGACGACACAAGCCTTAACCAGCGCTCATCTTCATAAAAGGGACATGGATTTTATTTTTATGCCCATCCCTCCTGTGTGCTTAGGAGACGAGCAGAGGGGTAGTTAGCTCTGCAGGCCCCCAGCAGGCTCCCAGTCTGTAGGCTCTGCCTGCACCCAGCACAGCAAGACCGCCAGCAATCCTAACGAGCCACATGTGTATTATTTATCCTTCCATTTTCCCTTCCACATCTGCCAATGAAACTACCTTTCCCTGAGGCCAGAGTGAACCAGGCACTGACAAAAGTGTTGCCTCTGCACCCCAAGAGCACCAAACCCCACAACTCCGAGTGCATCAGGGGGCTGTGAGAGCCATCCTGCACACAGTGGTGCCCCTCGTCACACCAGCACTGAGCAAGCCAATGCCAACGTTGGCCTGAGGGGGCCCAGGAAGCTGGAGGCAGCTGTCCTCCAAGCTCTTGTGTGTACCACACAGTGAGGCTGTAGACCACTCAACAGAGAGCTGGCAGGCCTCAAAGCCCTGGCTCTCCTTCCCTGCTCCCAACTGCTGCCACAGATGTCCAGACTTTATTACAGAGATGAACTTGGATGCCTGCAGAAACAGCTGGAAGTGGGGAGCAGGAGCCAGCCTAACTGGCTCCAGTACAAGCCACGGGTGTGTTAAAAGAGGAAGCAAAAGGAAAGAAAGGGAGCTGTCTTCAGAAGCTGCAGCCACCAGTGAACAGTTAGAATAATTAAATACTTTCCTAGTCTTGCTTCCCCACTTAAAAAATTCCATTAAATGCCACAGGAATATCACAAGACTGTGTCTGGGGGGTTCTCTGCAGCCAGAGCTGGGGAGGCCCAGTACACACTGCACAGATGTGGTCTGTTCTTGAGGAAAAATGAGACACACTGGGTTAAAAGTTACATCAGATTTCAGCACTCCCTGTGGGAGGAACGCCCTGCTGAAGTTTCAGTTACAGCCAGAAGACCATTCACGAGTTTATTTAGAAACACGCATTGTGTCTTCCAGCATATTCTGAACATATAACTACGGGAGGATTTAGCAGACCTTTGAGAAAAACAACAAAACCCACTTATTTTACCAGTGCCATAGTAACAGAATGCTCGCATATTTCTAATAAGGGCAAAACCCAGAAACTTTGCTTCAAGTTTTTCTTAACTACTCTAAAAGTACATCCGAATGCAATGCTTGGAGTTACAAAAGTTGATGAAGAGGCACAAGCATCTGACTACTGAATGTGAACACTCTATAGCCACTAAATTCAATTATAAAACCTCTGCTTAACTGTAACAAGACCTCTGACTTGTCACACAGTACACGATCCATTTTGCTGCTGTCTAGTAAAAGCTTTTGCACAGAGTGCTCTTACCTAAATCAACTAAAAATTAAGTAGCAGAAACAGTTGCAAAGATATAAGTTGCACGCAAACTGCATGCAGGACCTGTGAGAACCTTCTAGCACCTAAGTCAGTTGTAGCCCTGGGGAAGAATTCCAAGATGCAGCACAAGTACATGGCACACAGCACTGAACACTAAGAAGTACACTAAGAAGTGTACACTTACTTACAGAAGTACACTTACTACATTACACCCTGAGTTGTCTGGTTTGGTTGAGCAGCAACAAAGGTATCGGGACATCATCACAAGAGGAGCAGTTTGGAAATAGCCAACCAAGAAATTATTTCTGCAAGGACATACAGCAGATTAGGAGGGAAAAAGACAAGGACAAGTACCGTAAACTTTCAATATTCATAGTATATGAATCACAGGACCATGCTACTGATTTACTGTTCTCTCACCTTCACCATATCTCTTTTGAATGGGTTATTAAATAACAATTATTTTTCTTCCCTGAAGTAAACAATTCCCATCTGTGATTGTGATTATTTAGCGGTCATTACATTTTGATAATTTCATCAATATTTGACTTGTGTGAGTTTTTACACCAATTGGAATTCCCCAGACACCACACCACCTCCACCCTTCTAAAAAATCCCTGAGTTTCTCATTTGCCACTTTCATTTTAGTTAGAGATTTAATGTCCTGGCAACACATTAATATATCTTCTTTGCTGTGACTGAAATATATGATATAGTCTAGAAGCATATTGTATCAACTATGCTAGAGGTATAATGTATTTTCATAATAGGAAAAATAACTATATTTTACAAACCACCACTTTTGTATCATGGCTCATAATTTTGTTAGTCTTCTAAGAAGACATCCTCAAAACAATTTCTAATGATCCAAACTAGAGGAATTATGGTCCCAGTTTTTGATTAGTCCTGACATAATTTTTGTAGATATGAAAGTTAAAATTCCATATCTACCGTCTGTAAAACATTTTGCAGCCTCTGACAGGTAACTCTTGAAATTGCCTCCACATGAATACTGTCATTTTCAAGTAACATAAAAAGCAATGTCCTATATTTATTTGCTGTTGCCGTTAAAGTAGTGACTGATTATTACTCAGAATGCAAATTACCAGATACATCATAACAGATTTGTCAGAAGACTGAATTCTTTTGACAAGGGAATTAATGAAACAGCACTTGGTTCTAGATCAGCATGGCCTGAATATGGCATTCTCACCAGAATCCTGTACCAACTTCCTCACTGACTTTGTATAAGACGTTTCGCTATTTTAAAAAGCAAAGAGTTGTAGACTTCTAGTTAAAAGCAAGAGAAAAATAATAACAAATAAGTAACATTTTCCAAGATGGGAAATAAATCAAGTGCAGCTCATCAAACAACTGTACAACTTGCCACTTGCTTGACTGGTTCATTCTGATTTTTCTGTGAAGAATCCAGGCAACATGAAAGAGCAGTCCATTTTGAAAGAGTTAGTCTGGGAAAGTTAGTCTTACTACCACGGGAAGTACAAAAATGAAGTAAGCAGGATAAGGTCAACACATTAACATTTACATGAATTCAGATCCCATATAACTTTAATCCTCTTCAGTGACAGGCAAACCATCAGTGGGGTGGAAATTAGACTTCAACATTAATTCAAAATGCCTGGTTTAACCTTTAGAAAATAATTCAATTTTCTCTTTCTTTCCCTTTCGTGTTCCCCTGTTTCCACACACCATGAAGGCACTTTTCTGTTTCTTCAAAATTATCTATGTCTTTTTCAAGCTTTCAATTAAAATTTGAAGAAACTGCCCATGCACACTTTATGAGACCCAGAGTACACATGTAGGACTTAAACTCCTTTCAAACTCTCCATGCCTCTTTCCTATAGACTTAACTGAACTAACAAAGATGAATGAGTCAAGATTAGCTTCTATTCCGCCAAAATACCAGCGGACAAATGTTAGCAGTCACTGCCTCGGAGTTCCAGGTGAACTTTTCAGTAAGAAATCACCTGACTACAGACACAATGGGACTAAAGTTACAAAGAAGGACACTCATCATTTACTTTGGAAAGAGGAGTTAAGAATGGAAGAACATAAAGCAGGCAGGGGGGGAAGAGGGCAAGGCGGGGAGGAGTGGGGAGAGAGAGAGAAAGGAAGGAGAGGGGAGACACATGGCAGGAGGGGGCTGAGAGAGGATCCCAAATCTTAAGTAAATGGGACTTGAAGATACTTAAAAACAGTGAGAAACTAAAGCTTCAGAAAGTATTTTATTTTGTATTGCTCAGCAGGGCTATCTAAGGTAACAATAATCCTTTTCACAGAGATCCTTCACATTTCCCCAGGCAGGTAGGCTGCAGCTCAGAAAAGGATCAGTTTAAGTAATCTGGCTGTCCTAGATGAGCAGAATCATGATGAGATAACACAGTCCCTTTGTCTCAGTCAGAACATCAAAGATGGTAAAATATACTGCCCAAAAGGACTGAACACACTCAAACCCAGACCTGAACTGGTAGGAGCCAGCTTGTCTTGTTGAGAGACTGCAAAGATGGAAATTTTGCCAATACAGTGATATCTCTATTCCTGACCACACCAGCACAGGTCTTCCTTCCTTTCCGGAAAGGATTTCTGTTTACCTTCATGTAGGTTAGTGAGCGAGCGCATATGAGACTCTACCACTCATAAAACACCTTAATAGCTTCAAAACAGCAAAACTTTTGTTAAAGACAAACATCTACTATTTCTTTTTAGGTAAGGCGCTGCAATTATACATATGGACAAAAATGAGGACAGCCAATCCCTACATGAGACACAGGAATATTACTGAAGGTGAACACATGCAGGCGTTCTGGAAATGTGATTATGCTCTCTGAAGACATTAAACTCTTCATGCAGGGACTTCAGAGAACTCTTTCTCCTTACTTCTCCATGCTCCCAAGGGGAATGTGAACTTACCCGTATGGTGAGGGCCCAATGGGCACAAGTGGCAGTGAGCTCCAGGCTAGCCTGGAAAAATCACCAGTATGACAAGAAAAAAAATAATCACAGAAGCCAGCTCTTGAACAGTAGATAAAATCATCTGTTTATTCCACTTCATTTCCAGTACCTGAAGGGGTCTTACAGGAGAGATGGGGAGGGACTCTTTATCAGGGACCATAGTGGTAGGATTAGGGGTAATGTTTTAAACTGAAAGAAGGGAGATTTAGATTAGATATTAGGAGGAAATTCTTTACTGTGAGGGTGGTGAGGCACTGGAACAGGTTGCCCAGAGAAGTTGTGGATGTTCCATCCTTGGAAGTGTTCCAGACCAGTCTGGATGGGGCTTTGAGCAACCTGCTCTAGTGGGAGGTGTCCCTGCCCATGGTAGGGGGGTTGGAACAAGATGATCTGTACGGTCCCTTCCAACTCTAACCGTTCTATGATTCTATGATTTCAATTTAAAAACAAAACAAAACAAACAAACAAAAAAAATTAAAGCCTGAATCAAAGCAATCTTTCTTATTTTATTGGCTTCCATCGTCACTGTGGTCAAAGAAGTTCCATTCTTCTCATTTTTTGCCTGGCACTGACTTAATTTATTTTAAATACAAACCACTACAGTCCCCGGTTGCCAAATTTCTGCATTTTTAAACATTCTAAATAGGACATTAGTTCATAGCATGAATGTTTAGAAATCTGATCAACAAGCCATTTCTCAATACATTAAGCAAAGCAAGCAAAATTAGGCTGTTTTATGTCAGGTACTTAGCACAAATCTCTTAATAATGTGTTTGAGTGCAGAAACCATTAATAAATGCATAATTCCCTAAGACAGGCTTGATTAATTAAGTCATATGTGTATCCTTCTAATTAAAAAAAGAACATTAGACAGATGAGTGGAATTTCTGAGTACAGAATTCAAAGGCTGTATTGCTTTTATTTGAACAACAAAAGAAAAGCTGCTTGTTAATGTAGTTGCCAAAAAAGCAGCAAGAGTGCTGACACAAACCCCCCAAACTCTGACTTATTCAAAACAACTAAGTATTTATTCACTCATTTGTAGTCCAATTTTTAATCAGGTAGCTGGTTTGATTAATCCAGGCAGTTCAGATTACAAGGGCAGCTGGTGCTAATATATACCTAAGGAGAAGAGGAGGCTCCAGGGAGACCTAATAGAGGCCGTCCAGTACCTGAGGGGGGCCTACAGGAAGGCTGGGGAGAGTCTGTTTACAAAGGCCTGCAGTGACAGGATGAGGGGCAATGGTTTTAGGTTGGAGAAGGGGAGATTTAGATTGGATATTAGGAAAAAGTTCTTTACTATGAGGGTGGTGGAACACTGGAACAGGTTGCCCAGGGAGGTGGTTGAGGCCCCTTCCCTTGAGGTATTCAAGGTGAAGCTCGACGAGGTCCTGGGCAACCTCGTCTAGTTGGAGGTATCCCTGCTGACTGCGGGAAGGTCGGACTAGATGACCTTTGGAGGTCCCTTCCGGCCTGGACCAATCTATGAATCTATGATATGTGGTTGCATTTCTTCTCAAAGAAATTGGCTAAAACCAAAGCCTTAGAGGTTTTTGAACTCTTAGGGAGAAGTATTTTATGAAAAAATAACAGTCTAATGTTATGCTTGCTTCCCAAGCACTTACTTTACTGTTGTGTGCTGCAAATTTTGGTATTATACCATAAATTGCAGCAACAGTGAAGTAATAACTATTTTTAAATACATAGCTCTTCTGTTAGAACAATTAGCTTTTTGAGGTTCCTTTTTAAAACAAGTTAAAAAAAAAGAACAGAAAACATAATGTTCTGAGGCATAACAGGAACATAAAAATTCTGCTAAGCTAACAGATACTGTTATACATAACAATTTTGCCGAGGTTATTTCATGGATATGTATTGACAACAGCCAGCACAATTTGGTATAACAACGCTAGTGGATAAGTCCCACATGGTAAGGTGTGAGTCTCAGAGAGAGGAACCTGTTGAAGCCAAAAGGGTAACATTAGTGACCTGTAGGTAGGCAAACCTGGTACCTGTCAGGCACAGAAAATAGACTGATCTGTGAGATTGGCCCCAGTTAGGGAAAGGACTCCACTGTTTTGAGCACAGAATTGAACTAGATGATCTTCAGACGATCACTTCCAACCTAAATCATTCTGTGACGTAGGCCTGTGAGGCACTGACCTACTTAGAGGAACACAATGTCCTATGACTGCTTAATTACAGGGAAGTGCTTGATTTTGATGAGAAAACAACCAGGTGTCCGGGAGCAAGAGTCAAAACAGTAGGCAACAATGAGTAAGCAGCAGCAACTGATAGACTTGATATAGGTTTGACAAAATACACTGCATTCATGGAACAGGGAGGGGAGGGGAAAGCAGAAACAAGGGCACAGGAGTGATTTGACTAAGATTTGTCAGTGTCCCAAGAAAGGTTATCAGGCCTCAAAATGAAAAGTTGGCCTGAACCTAGTCACCAAAAGAGGCTAGAAGTCACAAATGAGATCCAGTTATAAAGCCACTGAATTGGTTTCTCCAGAACCAACTGATGATTCGAAGGCCTTAAGTCTTTCAATTCTTCAGCTGCTATATCCTAGACCATCAACACAAGCAACACTTCACAATAGCAAGCAAACCAGTTCAACATAAAATCAGCCAGACAGCTGCTGTATGTAGTCCTAATCGGTTGGTGCAGCCTAATTTCCAGGCCTTATATTGCCTAGGCAATTAAATAACTCTGGACAAGAGTGAAAAAGGCCCCACCATGACTGCTAGTTTTTCCCCTGGGTGTCCATCTAAAAAAGAGTTGGCTGCAACCACTGAGAGAGTGGTCTGAAGCTTAGACAGACAGGCTGAGCCTGGAGCTATGAAGCCAGTACATTAGTACCACATCAAGGACTGCAAGATGACTTGCTGCATTAGATGTGTGAAAGAAGTCACATGAGGGCACAAATTTGGTGCAATCTGCAATGTAACTTTGAATTAAGCAGCAATCCACTCTATTAGACAATTAAGAACTGCATACAGCTCTTCATTTCAGTCCCAGCCCCAGCTCCAAAATCTGGCTTACATAGCACCTGTGGAAAAGCACACAAGGAGAGGAAAAGGATTTATCTGCTGTACCACTTCTTTGGGATGGAGGTTTATCTGAATGCAGGAGGCTTCCAGAGACAATTCACAGACCTTCAAGCGCTAAATTCCAATGCAATTAGCACCAGCGGTCTCCTTGACTTGAGGGGAAGTCTGATATCTCCACATAGAGAGAGATGCTTAAGTACCTCTATCATGAAAGACACACAGCCCTGCACTTACCCTTATCCTCTTTGCCATAACATATATGCAGACATCTACCAAAATCTCTGCTAACAGATTGATAAAAGCCTACCACTCTTCAAAAATTGAGTAAAGAAAACTTAGGCCAACAAGACATCCAGCATGAGACAACAAATCTTGTTCCTAAAAGGTTAGAGAATTATGGTAGATCTATGGAGACAAGATCCTGAAAGGTGCCAAAAAGAACCTGTACAGTAAAAGTCCGGTTGGAAAACATTTAAATCAGGAGATAGGAAGTGTTGTTACAAGAGTCAGTCTTGAAAGTTGCTTGCCTGATAGCAAGGTCGATAAATATGATAGGAACAACAGAGAAAGCAAACAATCAGTCTGGATTTAAGTGTTTAATAGTGAATCTGGCTAAAAAAAAGGCTCCAGCTTGGCCCCAGCTGGAGACAGGAAAGAGAAAATAAGGTTTCCATATTCTAAAAGGGTCTGAGTTTAATGGAATAGGTTTTTGGCATGGGAGGAAAAAACATCCATCCTAAAAATTAGCCACCTTTTCCACCAGTATTGCTTTCCAACATGACTCAACGTCTCAGTGTCTTTCTGGACTGTAATTAATTCCATGCAATCATTTCTTTCTTCTAGGGAAAACTCTCATCTTTCTAGAGCTTAGTTACAAGCCTAGTTTTTCCTGTTGTTCTGAGCCCTCCAGCCTGTTCTTGTGCTGTCTGCCATCTCCCATGCACTTTGTCAGCTGGCCTCCACCCTGGAAGATTTGTAAAGCTTAGTATACTCTAAAGAAGATACCATCTCTCTCATCCCCTACTCATTAAACTCTTCAGTTCATCTCTTTATTTCTACTGTTTCATCCACAACCTTGTCAAAAACCTACATATTTTGGTTTGATGCTTTGGGTTGTGGTGGTTTTGTTTGGTTGGTTTTTTTGAGAAAAAAAAAAACCATATTAATCACTTACACTGCATATTGTACACATGAAAATGAGACCTAGAATGGTCTAGAGCTGGACAGTTTGACTGATGAGTCTATTCCTGATTTAAATGATTTCAGAATGTGACTGAAGTCATCCTGATATCTAAATGGAAATCAAAATTAGGCCTTGCTGTGCAAACAGGCATTGTAAAATCCCCAGTAGGTGGATTTTTGTTAATATTGTTAGCTTTCCCTGAGCCTCTGTTTTCTACTATTGTATGCCCTTGGCTCCTGGTTGCCATTACACTAGAGTGCATGTATATTCCCTGAAAATCAGCATTGTTTCACAGCTCATCTTTCCTTGGGACTCAAGTCAGATGAACATCCAGATCTGTATAGTTTAATCTTTGAACGTTAAACATTACATCACACCAATTAAAACAAAAAAAATTACAATTCTTGAATAAGAAATTTTCCTCTCCTTCAAAACTTTCCTCCCTCCACTGTATCTCTCTCTCTCTCTCCTGGATCAAAAGGGTAAGAAATCTGGACAATATGGCATATATCTTACAAGGCGTCTTTTCCTCTTTGTTATTTTTTTTTTTTTTTAAATCTAATTTCTCGGTTTTGTAGAAATACTTGTAGTCCAAATACACTCCAAGAGACTAAAATGGCTCTTTTTCTCATTTTCCTATAAACTTATAGTAAAAGAGCATTTAGACTATGTGCACTGACATACTTCAAAAACAAGGGGAAAATATTCAGCAGTTTTAAACCTTACTAAGAATAGCACCTCCATCTTCGTAAGGCCTCACTCTGATGGATCTCAGGGACAGACAATGGAGCATGGCCTTCTAGAAACATGTTTCCTCAACAACTACATTTTCCTCCCTTGTACACAAGCCCAGTGTTATTAAATGTTTGCAGACCATTCACTGCAGGAGGCAAAGGCACAGCCAATTCAGACCGAAGCCTGGAACAGAGATAAACACTGAAAATCTGGAACCCACCTAATGGCCAAGGGTCTGGAGCAAGGGCCAGAACACAAGCCGAAGCTGAAGCCAAAGACAGGACCCAAACAAGCTGCCAAGAGGCAGGAACCAGAGCCAGGATATGATCAAAGGGTTGGGACCCAAAGCCAAGATGCAAGCCAAAGGTCAGAAACAGCTGCCAGGGCCTTGGATCAACAACAGGCTTCAACCGTTCAACAGCTGAAGAGCAAATGCAGACACTGCTTTAACGCCCAGCAACTAATTACATGGGATGACCACATGTGTGACTGTGCTGCTGAAAAGCACTAGGCCTCCCTCACCCAGCGATTTCTAACAAGCCCCAGCTAGCGCTGAACTCAGGCCAAACCCAGCAGTCCAGACCAAACAAGCTGCAAACTATTGTATCACAGCTAAGTATCAGTACTGGAGTACCAGCTAAGGTCTGAAAGGAGCATCACTGTTTTCTTGCTCCCATAGGCGTGGATCAGCCTGATAACATGGTTTGTTACAAATAACACATGCCTGTGGTGCTGCATCCTTGTGCCTTTGGCAGGGTGAGCTACAGCATACATTACTGCCGCTGTGCATCAGGAAATGGGATGGCTAGATGACCAAACTGGAAATCAAAAACACAGAAAACTTACAGGTGCAAAACTACTTTTGAGTTTAGTTTCATCAACAAGCTTGTGTCTGTGAAAACAGATATTCCAGTAAAGCCAGTTGGAAAGCTGGTCCCTTTATCAATAATCAGGCTGTCATACTTGCTAAAACAAGACTGAGGAGAAAAGCCAATGTATAAATACATCCTCATGTGCAGCCACCAACAAATAGTCACAGAGTCATAATTAACTCACTCTCTCCTATAAAGTCTGAACGGAGAATTAGAAGCTTCAGAAATCAGAGCAGAAGAACATGAAATATCTTATCACAATCTTTGGCTAGCCAAGGGAAAGGAAAACCATTAATTGCATCCCAGCTGTCGATGTAAAGAGAGGGCTTATCTAACCAACAAGCTAATAAGCCCAAGCGGTGGAGGAATGAACTAAGACAGATAATCAGAGTCCACTGTACTGATGCATCCAAAGCTCATTCGATTAGAATTAGAAGCACTGATAAATAGAGTTGTCTCATTTGCCTTGATCAAATACATGGCATTTCACAAAGTCCTCTCTGTATCATGTTTGAAATAAGCTTTAGTGAGATGCATACATTTTTCCTTTAAAATAGTCTTCAATTTTTATTTCTACAGATTCCAAATTGCAGGCTGCATAGCAAGAAACAAGTTTTACATTATCAGCATCCAAAATCATCAATAATCATCATCTTCATTCACTTCCACTTTTGCATTTTACACCCTGCTTATCCAGGTCAGGTAAATGCCTGCTTATGAAGGAAAAAGGTGACTTTTTCACTCCATTACAAAGAGTTTGTAAATGCATGCAAAGCTGAATTAAGCTTGGTTTAGAGTTTATATTAGCTTCTAATCTTTGCACTCATTATAAACACATATGTATACGCATGTGAAAAGCTGCAAGAAGTGGAGGACAGGAAAGGGACCCCTAAGTAGGAACAAGGTCAGTGGTGGGGTTGTGCACTGGGATTCATAACAAAGTCCAACGAACCTGTATTCATCTCGGTTATTTGACAATACACATGATGTCCCTATGTTGTCATATGATGTTATCAAATGCAAACTCAACTACAGACTTTCTTTTAAGAGTGTGTGTCTGTCGTTTTGGTGGAGGAAAGGAAAAAGACCAGGGCAAAAATGGAGAGGAAAGACACTTTTTCAGCTTTGTTTGTAAAGAACCACACTGCCAAAACATTGTTGAGCTTCCTTTCTAGGTGAAATAACAGTTTGTGATACTAATATTTCCCCTTGCCAGAATCTCTGTAGGTGCATCTGCTCCTAGTTAAATTCCAAAGAACGAACATTATTTTTTAAATAAAAAGCTATTTTTGGAAAGCATCAACATTCTTGTGAGATTACAAAATCTGCATGTTAGTTTTTGAGCAATTTGACTCAATTTCCCTTGAACTAAAAGAGTGGGACATGAGTCGAGTGGGACACGAATCAATGATCCCAATGAGCTGCGTATTGAAGTTGCACGTTAAGAGAAAGGGAAACCAAAATAACAAAGATGTGTAGATTGATCTAGGAAAATCTCATTGATGACATAGTAAGATCAAGAAATAATAGACCTCAATGAGCTTAGAGATCGCCCCATTTTGTTGAGTTTAAGTTTACCACATTATTTTTAAAGAGGTAGGATAAGGGGAAAAAAAGTTAGATACATGGTTTCTAAATGTTTTAAAGCATATTAACAAGTGCAAGTGATAGGGGTATATTAATCCAAACCTCTCAAATAATGGCCATTTCGCTAGTCTGTAAAATACTCAGGGTTCAGGACATTTAAAGCTTTAGGCTTTCCTTTGGCTGTCCTCACCAGGAAATCAGCACATACTCTAAGACAAGCTTTCCTCAGAGAAAGAGGTTGTGAAATGATAGCAGAGAGGTTTCCAGCTAAAAGCTGTGGGGGGGGCAGGGGAGAGGGGAAGGGGGAAAAGAAAAAATAAAATAAAATGAAAGACACCAATCCCTTCTCTAATATCTGTGGGAACTGTGCAGAGCAGATGGATGTAATGTTTCTCACTACTGCTCAGATACCATTACTGAAGTCCCTTTCTTTTCTTTCCTTGAAGGTCTAAATCTTTCTAGTCAAATAATGAAAAGTATCTACTATCAGTAGTGGAATTATAATAATTCATAATGCATTTGTTATGTAGGTATCAAGCATCTCTCAAACAAGATTGTTAAAACTTAAAATGGGATTTTTTCACAGACTAAATAAATATCTAGTCATTGATAGGGACAAGTCACCTGGAGTTGTGAATATACTTTAGAACAGCTAGAAACCATTTAGTTAGACCACCCCTAAAGCCAAGAAGAGTAAAAATAGCTTTCAGTCTGTTATTTAGCCTGAGGTCTAAAAATACTTTGTGACAAGGTTTTGACATATGTCCTACAAGCAGAAGCTCACTTCTCTACAGGGAAAATACCTGGCTGCTATTAAAGCTGGATGAGTTGTTAACAACACAGGTGTCCCTGTAATTTCACAGCTGCCTGGAGGGTTCATCAGGTATCTCTTCACTTAAACATCAGCAAGTGCCTGGAGGGAAAACCATATGGGATGAAAAGGACTCTCCCAGTAAAGTAATTTCTTACTTGTAAATCCTACTAATTTATGACCCTGTATTAAGGCCTCAAGCTCTTTGAAGAACTATTACATAAATCTTTTTTAACTGCATTATCATCTCTTGCACACAAACCATAATTTATTCTAAGGACTTCAAAGGTCATCAGTTATCCTGGCTGCAGCTCCAGCCTGACATGACAATCCATTAAAAACAGAGACTTTTCCTAACAAAGTTTTTCACTTTAAATTGTCAGATGACTGAAACTGTTAAGTGTTCACTCTCAGACAAATAGTCATCATATTTCTATCATCTTTAAAAGCTTCTGTTCAACTCTGCAGTCTATTAAGACATCAGCCGTCTTCCACATGGCCTGTATTTTTCAAGAATTACCCAATATCCTCATTATGATATGCTAATGTATATTTGACCTTGATGAGTTCTATCCACAGTATTATCCCAAATAAACTCTTAGAACAGAACACACCTGGGCAAGAAGCTTCAGAAGAAAAGAACTTTTTTTCCAAGTATTTAAAACAAGACTTCTTTGGTGTTCAATAAAGATCTGCCTGCTTCGCATCTGGTTATACCCCTGGTTTGAATATCCTTTCTGTACCAAAAGGATAGAAGTTCTGTAAAAATATTTTGAGTGTTTATCATAGAAAGTCCAAAAAACATCTCCAGAGGAACTGGAAAAATATACAACTACAAGAAAAAAATAAATCAAAAAGGCTTGAAAGCAACTCAAACAAAGGAGGATTTACCAAATGGAAAAAGCAACTGTAATGGCTGAACTCTCTTTATCAGTATTCTAACAAATAACACCTCCTGTGCTTTAAATATTTAATGTGAAATCCATGGATTTATATAGCTTACAAAATGCCAGAGGCTTATTATCTTTACAGATTGCATGACAGGAATATTCATTTCATCTGATTCCACTGTTTAAGACAACAGGAATTCCTCCAGGTGCTAATGGTAGATAACTTACACGCTGTTTCAATAATCTACTAATTATAGAATCCCTCAGGTAGAACAATGTCATTAATCTGATTAAATTATTTATATTTCTGGAAAGCAAAATCTTATTAGGTCCTTCGCATTTGATTGTGTATATTATGTAGCTGTGTTTGTAGTTCATAGTGTAGAGGAAAAGGTCTCTATTTTATCTAGCCATTACCATAGCTGGAAGAGGACCAGAGTCTCTTATATCCTAACTTAGAGTACCATTCATAAATTCCAGAGCATGCTCTGTATTGCATAGGTTGTCCATTTAGAGCAGTATAGCAGGTCTGAGAGTGAAGGTTTGTTGTGAGGCACTTATCAAGCACCTCATCTTCTCAAGAGCCATAAAGCAACAGACACGGATTGATTCTCATCCACCCACTACAAGGTAAACATGTTAACACTAGTGAAATTATCAGACATGCTAATGTAGATCAGAATCAAACCAATTGACACAATTAAAGTGACGATTGTTTTCTATAACGTACAGCTGGAAAAACACAAATGCAACATATGTTTGCATAAAGTGCAGTCAGATCCTATTTCAGTAGCTATGACTCTAAAACAGGAGGGAGCATAGAAGGATCAGGAACCGGTGTCTACCTTAAATTGTAACTTAACACATAATAGTGGCACAAAAACTAGATGCATTGTGGGTTAGCAAAACCAGAAATTTTGCTAAGTACTTGCAGAACAGAAGATATTTTTGGCAGCAAGCAGCTTCGCATCATATGGGGTAATGTGTTGACTGCTTATAGATAAGTGACAAATTCCACTGTCATCTCTGTACACCATTGCACAGTATATCTAACTTCTATACTGCCACACAGCTCCATTTGAAACTTATCTTCCTACATTTGCACAACAATTAGAAAAACTATAATCACCATAAAGATGTTCCCATAGTAAACCAACAAAACCAACAGTACATTTTTATTCATTTAAATATTAAGGTGTTTAAAGAACTCAAGGATTTGATTTGATGTTGCACCTATTTTAACTGCCATATAAAGCAGCTTACATGTAGAATAATTTACAGAATAATATCAAGATATCTCTGTAGATCATTATTTTGCTAACATTTATTTAAAGTCAACTTAAATTCACATCCATTTAGGACTAAGAACAGGCTTAAATGTTAGTAGTATTCCTTCAAGCAAAAGATTGTTATTCTGCTTTTATAAAAAACATCAACTAGTATGATCGTTTAACTTTTTGCCCTTGTAAACATCTAGAACATTTAAGTAGAAAATGAACAGCACAGAAAAAGTTGAAAACACCAGTGTCCCACTGCACATGTACTAAAATACACGATCTAGGAGTTCTTTCTTTAAAAACCTATGAACTTTTACATTTTAGATTTTGGAATAAAATTCAGTTTTGAGACTAGAAGCAACTCATACAGTACATATTGTTTGTAGTCAGCCACTCTAAATGTTATAAAGCATCACAAGTACTGACATTGCTAGGCAAGCTACAGCTTTTTATTCCCTTATATTAATTACCAAAGACTCCTTCCAGTGCATTACTGGCCATCTGACAAATGGAAAGTATATCTGAAAAGGGATTAGAAGGATCAGTTTTACATATTCAACTGATTCTGCTAAAAAAAAATAATTTTGTTTTATGAGTCTTCTTGTTTTCTGTCAACAACAACAAAAAAAGCAAAACCACATTTCACCTCTGTCCTACGCAAATCTGGTCATATAAGATGTAGGATGTTCATCACAGTGAAAGTGAGAAAGAACAGTCCTCTCCGCCCTCCAGTAACAGCTCCTGCAAAGAGTCATAGCAAAAAGTCACCTTGTATAAAACAGTATTTCTCTCTGGGCCAAACTCTTTGCTAGTTGATCTGGCACAGTATAACTGAAATTAATTAACCAGCAACTGTTGGTACCAGAAGAAAGTTCAGTGCTCTTTTTATCAACAGGTTTCTGATGTGCTTCTTAAGAACAGATTTTTTGAGGGAATTCTGGTTTACATGGCACAGATCTGAATGACAACGCATGCCTGCTGATACCACCACGTCAGTAGACTTCCTTAAAGCCTTTTAAGTGAGAAAAATGTCCATTCTTTCATACACATCCACTGGAGTCATTGCCAGAGGAAATTTACAGGCCATCCTGGAGATATAAAGGTGGTGGTTCTTTCATCTGCCTTAAATCAGTGGGGTACTAAGCATGCTCCCACAATCAGTTCACTGCTCAGTTGGACAACACGTTCAAGGTTTGAGGCCTTCTTATGTTTAAGAAAGTCCTCTGTGCAGAATGAGATACATGGATCCAAGCGCACTTTTCTTGTGACCATCCTAACTGTTCCTCAGGTCAGGGAGGTCTGACGCATGTTTACTATATAAGGTATGCATCTGCTAAACAGCCAAGTTTACAGAGAAGAGAAAAATCATGAAAATATCTTCCTCTCAAGCTTAAAGACCTCATTTTCTCTGACTCTACAGCTACTGTTGTGTCACAAGGCGTTATCCAGCATATGTAATGTTTCATCAAAGTCTACTACACTGGGTGACAAAAAATCCAAGTGGGTGGAAAAATAACAAGATTATTCAATGTTGAATGAGCAGTAAAGCCCCGCTACAAGCTTTACGCTGAAGGATTTTAGCATTTTCTTTAGAGGATATTCTGATTAATTTTCCTATGTCCACCAGCCATCAAATCCCAAAACAATGACTTTTTTTTTTTCACCTGTAAAAATGTGAAAAGCATATCACACATCAGTAGACAAATCTGGATTCAGAACGCAGTAAAAACAGCACTGGTTCCTCTGCCTGTTAGCGGGAAGTAGAAAATGAAAAGAAATGACAATATCAGGTCTAGGTAATGCTGTCACCTCATTAATAGTCCTCAGCACACAAAGACTTTGTGCCCACATACATTCAGAGTACATTATACTCTGCTCAGGGACGCGAGGGATAAGTGGCTTAAACTATCATGCCTTCACATCTAATGTACTACAGCTCTCTTCCAGTCTTTTGCAGAAGAGATAATGATCTTCACTAGGAGGGTAAGTATGGGAACCCTGTTCTTTCAAAAAAACTTCTGCAGCTCCACTTTCAAAATTAAACTTGCTTTTGCCCTACCCAAAGGACAGTTTCTACTTCTCCTCAAAAAAATAGAAGACTAGTTATAGAAATTGTTAAAGATTCAGTTCCTTTATAATGTTCTCTTTTTTTCACTGCAATTTAAATAGGTCCTAAATTCTTATGCATGTGTACTCCTTTCCTGCATAAAGTTAAACTGCAAAAGCAGAAAAAGAGCTCTTCTGAACCAGATGTAAGTAGAAATACTAGGAGAGTAGAGCAAGTATGAGGCACAAAAAAAAGTAAGGGTGTGCAAGATAGAACAGCTAAGAACAGGAGGAACAGATTATCTGTTGTTGTAAACTGCAGAAATTTCTCTGGTTCCAGAAGACTATGCCAGTTGTCACAGCTAAGAGCTGCACTAGGATGAGAGGCAGGGAAGAGAGATCAGACAGAACAACAGTATGTCACAAGGCCTAGTCAAAACTGGATTTTAGGGCTTAACCTTTGTACTAAGAGATCTTTTGTCTTCAGGCTATCCAAGATGGGAGTGCAATGGTGGTGACTAGAAAGGTGAATGGGTAAAAAACTCTGCCAAGCCAAAAATCTTTTCACGATGTTAACTTTCTATTCACAGTGGGTATTATAGATGCACTGTTTGGCGGGGGGTGAAGGTTGCTATTTTGTTTTTTCTACATGACTACATACTTGACTACGGTTTTGTGTTTACTATTATTTTTTGGCAGATTAAATAATTGTGTGTGTAAATAGAGGATATATAGAACTGTGTATTTTGAAAAATAACTGCTCTAACAACATCAGCAACAGGCGTGTAATTCTTGTACCTCTTGCTCATTCAAAATGATAACCTCAGGTACAAAATAATTCACATTTTAGTCTGTGAAAAAATATATTAAAAATCCGATTCTCAAAATTGGAATATGATCAGGCGGCTCTGCTGCCTCCAGCAAAATGACACCTGATGTCCTTTATAGGATTGAAACAAAAATACTTGCAAGCGTGAATGAACTCATTAGATATCTGGCTGTGTTCTTTTCTCTTCCATCGTTCTTCAGGCTTCTTTTCCACCCAGAAGAACATTGATATCAGTACCACTCAAACTTGCTCTTGTTTTTTCTATGTGTTTTTTTTTTAATCTATAACATCTATTGTTCCTCAGTCTACTTGATTCTTTATTCAGATTAAACTGGTATGAAAGGAAGTAAACACTCAAATACTGATAGCCCTAACAAAAGAAAGCTGTTGGCCCAGACAACTACAGCCTGTAACCCAAAAATCCACCAGATTATAAATACAACAACCATTTACAATAAACCCATTATATCACAGAATTATAGAATCATATAATGCAGAGACAATGCATCGCGATATAAATTGTTATGCACACTTGTGTATGGTGGGTAAGGTAGGGACAATTACCTTAGTTCTATTATCCATATGTGAAAACTCAGCTCAAAACCAGCTGAATGAGCTTATCAATTAGAACAGCTTTGCTGACAGTTGAACTTGTAGAGAAAATTTTGAAATCCATGTATCTACCACGCTGAAAAAGATGTCATTTCATTATACCCTCCTCCAATTTACATACTCATCCAATTCACCTTTGGACTCAAAGTACACCATTTAACCAAGACCAGAAGAGCAGGCTTCATTTCACTGTTCTCTCTGAGAACAGACACAATAGCCTACATAGACATCACCATGTAAACATAGCGTTCTAGAAACATGCAAGTGTATAATTACTACATGCAGAAAAACGCAGCTGTTATTTTTTTATTGCTTGGTTTAGCCACCACATGCTAGTCGAATGTAATACTTATAGGCTTTGGGAAAACAGAGGTGCTAGTCTGCCACATTGGCCAAAGGCAATTCTGAAGCAGTAGAAATGTGGACTATGTATATTTTATTACTTTTTCTATCTCTAACTTTCATGGTAGAATGATCAACTATTTATAAATATTTTCTTTTTTTTCAGAATGCCCCCAGGAACTTGTAAATATAATTTTAACTGTATCATTCATTCTTGGTGCTTCAGATGATTCAGCAATACTCCAAGCCCCATCCCACCTTGTGTCACTCATAAACCTCCACCAGGTGATACATACAGTATGTATGTACGTACATGCAGTATATACATGGCATACGGAAAAAGCTGAAACTCCCTGCACTACTACCAAACACAAAGCCCACCTCACCACATGAATTATTTTCTAGTGCTTCAATTGAAGTAAAGAAGCATAAATAAGGATGGCAAATGAAGCTGAGATAAGCAATGAGGTTTAATTCTCTGACATTAATGCTCCCCAAGGGTACATTATCACCGTTTAAAATAAGTGTATTTAATTCCAATTCTAATCCTGCTGAGAATTTGCATATCAGGAACAGGCCTAATACGCTCTGGAAAAACGTAACATGCCATGTATCTGTTGGTCACTCTATGTCTATCACTCCTCACCTTCATGCACACCATTCTTCTTCAGGAGTAGCTGCACTCTTTGGGATATCTTCTGAACAAGTCAAATGCTATATGGTAGAGCTAGTTCAGAAATTTCCTGATTGTTTTTCCGATCCATAAACCAATTCCATAAACCAGCAAAAGGCTTAAAAGTTTTCCTGACACTTCGTTAAAACTGATAACCACCTCTGAATCCTTCTCAATATCCATCCAAAAAACCTGCTGGTAAGCTTAGACCTCAGGAATACATTTCTCTAATGTAGCTCTGCCATGAAGGAGGGCTGGAGCATGGAGCTCCCAGTCTTCAAGCTCCTCTGTATTCTCACAACTATTGACAAAATCACCAGTGAGTCATTTTACAGACTGTGTGGCTGGTCTGCACAACCTGTAGCAGCCAAGGGCATCCCTTACCACCGGCAGGATGTCCATGTAAACTGTCCAGCCAGGACCACAAGCACCTTATGACTCTGCAGGAACTGAAGGCGTGCCAGAACTGTGGCCAAGAAGATAATTTAGGTGTTGGGTGCTCTCACTCCATTTCATCCTGAAATTTTCCAAGTAAAGTCATCAGGTGTTTTCTAAGATCTTTACTTTCTCTTTCTGTGGAAAATGTTGGCATTTCTACTTCTGGTTCTAGAAAGCCAGAACTTTTGACTTTTGGACCAGCTCTATCATCTTGTTGTCTATTAAAGCAGACAAATCATCATCATAAGAAAAGGAGCACCACGGAAAAGGGAGAGCATCTTCTGTGCAAACTACCTTCCTGTCATCTCTTATGGGTCTGTTTGATTTTTTCAACATAAGAATTTTAGCATAGGGATCAGACAACACTTTTGCCATCTTCTTTATTTCCTTCTAAAGGTTAACTGACTGGCAAAGGCAGCTAAGACCTGAGCAGGCATCTGATGCAAGGGGAAATTAGTACTTGTTCGTCTGCTGGTTTAGGCAGCAGCCACTTCAAGGATGGGGTCACCTCACTACAGGGCACAGAGACACCCAGTAATTTACTCTGCTCCCAGTCTATTTTCTGCAAAAGGCCTTTCTGCTGTTCCACTGCTGCTGTCTGTTGCACATCCCAGAGGAGATGAGAGAGTTGCCAGCTGGCCCTAAACTGTTTTACAGCCAGCAGTGGCCATCTGGGTAGATAAGATCCAGGGCTAGCTAGATTTAGTCATAGATAATTTTGGTGTTTATGACCATATGTCTGTGACGGGCATTACTCAGAGGTACAAGTAGTGCCAAAAAGAGAGAGATCAAGATTATTGTGAAGCCCAAAACAATAAAAATAAATCCAAAGTTGAGGAGGGAGATGCACACATTTCATCCTCACCTAGACATGATTCATCAGTACTCTCCTCTCTATGCGGCCCGAAGAGCTGCCCCAGTGCTTCCCTCCCTCCTCCTCCAGTCTCTCCTCTGTTCACTTACAAACCACGACGAGCCACAGCTTTACAGCTACATCACTTTCCCTGCACGCAGCTGGGCATATTGTGCATAATAACTCAAGGACTATCATTATGCTACTGTTAAATAACTTTTTGTCTGCTAATCAGGATGCAGTTGGGTTAGCTTTCACTGCCTGACCTCACGGCCCCACTACTAGGCCACTTAGAAATACTGATTCATTTTCATCACAACGTTGATGCAACGAAGAATTATTATAACCATTTTATAGAGGCACAGAGTGATTAAGCTGTTTGCTCAGAGTCAGCAGCAGAGTCCACAGCTGAAGTCATAAAACTTAAAATCCCACAACTTGAAAAACACAGAGTCATCCATTGTCTGTCTCCTTGATAACTCTGATGTTATATGGAAGAATTTCCAGGGATGGTCATGTTCCACTGCTTCTCCGACCTTAATGACCATGTCCCAGATTTGGAAATAGTAGAACAAGAGAAGGGCATTATTGCAGAACAAGTTTATCTCTAAGCTTAAGAAAAAACTGCTGACTAATTACACAATAAAACCTCAGGGGATTATACAAACAAGGATCCCATTGAAACAGGAAGGAAAATAGTTTGTGTATAAAGGAAAAATACTTCAAAAGTATAACTATGGCCAAAGAACTACAAATAAATTTATTTAAAGCTATTTATCAGAAATCTTCATAAGAGATTATGATCACCCTGGAGATGTCTTCTTAAGGGAATTTCCATACTTGTCTAGACTTAAAAAGCAGTACTGAGCAGGACTTCAGAAAGAGAGTAAAACCTTTGAGAAGCCCGTTGCTTCAAATTCTGTCACATCTCACTCCTGCCCTTGGCAATACATATCTTTCTGTAAGACATCTCCTAGTTCAGAAGAACAAGATGCCAACTCATTGTATGTCTTTCTTCTCAAGAGAGGAAGTTTAAACACCCAGATAACACCTAGCTGCCAAACAGAGTCTTAACCCTGAAGAAGCTATTTGCCAGGGAAATGCATTAAAATTGGGCCAGAAGGATCACTTTCCAGATATACAGGTTTTAACTTGAAGACTTGTTGTTGTACCATGTCCAAGGAAAAAAATTCTCTTCCTCTGGTTCCCTTTACAATTAGAAAATATGTGAAATGAGGAGTTACACATGAACTACACAATTTCAAAGCAGCTATAATATAAGCAGAAGAGTCTCAATCCTCCTTTCCTTCTTTATGCTGTATCCAGATAAGTTTCCTAGATTTTTTGACCCAAATAATTTTTCCTTGTATTTTTAAGGGAATAACATTTTGTTTTGTGATAATATAGCTAGTATTTCAGAAATGTATTAAAAGTTTCTACCATTTTTAATTGTAAAATAGGTAGAGAGAAAAATATCATCTTCTGACTGTTTATAGATTCTTTCTGCCATAAAAATAAGAAAATTATTTTGATGTATCTGTCATTTTAAGGTAGTTAGTATTGCACTTGGGTTGTATAAGGCGATATGTTCAGTTAAACACTGTGTTACAGTGAATAGTGTCACTGTTGGATAGACTTCAATGTTGACAGTTTAGCCTGGCTGATCTCTAGTGATTCATGGAGGTAAGCTCATTATAACCTCAGTAAAGAAACTGTATATCACACGAAGAAACAAAAAGCAAAGGAAGATTTAGCTGGAGTGTCAGGAAAAATTGCTAAAAGAATACAGAATAACTGCATTACATTCTTCAGAAGAACAAGAAAACAGCAAAGGAAAAATACTGTTCTCTACCAAAAGAAACACTCTTTTTAGGATATTTTCATGTGTTAATAAGGAAAAAGGAAAAGAGTTAGCTAGATAAAAATTGCATAAACTATATTTCAAGCCTAAGTGAAAAATTTTGGCAAATAGGATAAAAGTTCATTATGTCCCTCCCTACTTTTTTGTAGTTTTTCTCTAGATAGACAACTTTGAACTATCTATGAGCTGGAATCCAGAAACCTCTCTTTATATCTACATATCCAGAGAGAGAAAAAATTTCTGGAAAACAACTTCACAACAGAATAACCTAGAAAGAACAATGGAAAAGATACCACAATCACTGTCCTTCTAGTGAAGAAATATTATTATTATTATTATGGGATAAAAAATATCAATATATCAGGTTTATCATTGGAAAAGAATCCCACTTTCTGCACAATTCCACTGTTCAGAAAGAGGTTCTGCAGTATCTGCAGAAATACATGCCTCAGACAGTGTGACTTACACATCCCCGGTACAAGCTTCCTTTTTTTCCTGTGCAAAAGAGTTTTCTCTGCACTCTTTTCTGGCAGTTATGTTGAAACCATACTGTAATCTGCAAACCCTTCATAGCATAGCTGAGAGCCTGCCTCGTGGTTTGCAGACTGCTCACTTGCCTCTTCTGTTTTTCTCTCAGTGTCCCATGCTTGTTCCGCAGCTGCACAATAATACTGCCAGCCTAAACACTTTCTGCTTTCTGTCACACAGGGCACTTTCACCTTCTTGGAGACACCAACACTAGCTAGGTACTTGTTTGCTCAGTGATTTTTCAGTACTTGGTTGACATCTTGCATTTTCTTGTCAGGTGAAAGTCAGCTGAAAATGATGCAGTTTCTCTCCCTCTCTCTCTTTCCCTTTTTTTTTTTTTTTTTTTTAATCAACATTTACAAATCTTGACAAATGGCAGTGCTTACAATGGACACTGATAGGGCCACCTTTCAGCACTGCTGTGTACAGAACTGCCCACTCAAGCCAGAAAAGGGCATCACTTACTTCATTTTGGCAACTCAACTGTTTTTATTTCCTCCCTCTGGCTGGCCTCCTTCTCACATGGGCACTTCTCTTGTCCACGACACAAGACCCATCAGGAAAATCTCATGGTGAGGGACACTCACAAATGAAGTTGTGCTAATGCACAGTTCTTGGTGGTTGGGTATTAACTTCTTTTTCCCATAGGGAGATCAACATATTTTTACACTACTGTTTTCTTCACTTCCTCCAGAGAATGAGAAGTGTTTGCAGGTCTTGAACACATGAATAAGCACTTCTCCCCCAAGCCCTTTTAAACCAACCATTTGTCTTTTAATCTTGGATCTTTAATGTAACTTTTTCTTTTTTCAGGTAAAAGCAACCTGAGATGCTGTAACTATAGACCTCAGATGTCCTCAGGAAATTTGAAGTGCTTTAGCTAAGCTGTTCTCAGTTTCAGTAACGTGGGTGTTTGGAATTAGCACTTGTCGCATTTATCTTATGTTAGGGTGGTTACAAATGCATCACTGAAACCATGACACTTTAACAAGCTGCCAGCATAGATTAGTACTACCTAGCTTTCACATGGCATTTTAGCTGTGAATCTTAAAGCACACTACAGAAGATGGTAAGCATGATGCCATTTTGCAGACAGAAAAGACTGAGAGACAGCATGGTGAAACAGCCTGCCAGAAGCTGCTCAGGAAAGCAGTTCCTGGCCACTGAAACTAGGGTTGGTAACATCCTGAGCAAGGATGTTACCAACATCCTTTGCCTGCCAGCAAACCTTCAGAAACACCTTGCAGCCATGCACCCGAAGAGCAGGCTTTCCTTGCCATCTTATGGATGTCAAGCTCTGTTGCTGCAAAAGAGATAAAGCAAGGCACAAGGCTCCCTGCAGGAATCCATTTCCACAGATTGGCCTTCTCCTAAAATGTTTTTTCAGTCGATTTTTCACGAGGAGTGCTTTTCCATTCTAGGACACTCCAGTGCCATATTTTCAGACTTTATTCAAACCCAGTCCTACTACTGAAACCACTAGAAACCTGCCCAATTTATACCACCTGCAAACCATAGGAATACTCTAACCAAATGCACTCCAATATAAAAATGCAATGTATTTTTTCAGCAGATGATTACAGATGATTTACCGAATTGGCTTTTAACCAGTCACTCTAGTCTGCTGTGCTGTACCATATCTTCCTTCACTAGAGCTTATTGAAGTTTTTTTTTACTAATCATGCAGTCTTAAATATACTTTTGATAGAATACAGCAAAGGTACTTTATGCCAATTTAGAGATAAGGTGGCAAAAACAGCAGGACTCTAGTTTTCAAAAGTCAACAACTTTTTTTAAATGTTTATTTCAAAACATCCTAGTGAGAAGGCTGTGGCTCGAACAAACAAAATTCCAACTACAGTTTTCAAGAAAGAGAAAACAGTGAAGCAGAACTGAATATCCAGAGCTGAAATTCTTGACTACTTATAGTAGGAAGCAAACACATAGCATGCAGAGAGAACTATACTTAAGCAGCTTTGAATCCCTATACATCTGACACATTTGAAGAATACTCAAAAGGCGTCTCAGAGAGGACCACAGCACTATCTAACACCTTTACATAGGCGCGTGCATGCCTCAGTACCACCTCTTCTCTCTCAGCAACACGTAAACATTTGCTAAGTTTGGAGAAGGGATCAGTGTGACACTGTATAGGCTTTCTGTTTCTCATTCTTTCTAAGCCTTTTTTCACAGTTTAAAGAGCTGATTCATGCTGTTTCAGCCATATAACATGGTTTAAAAGTAGTTGAAGTGAGGATTAAAATCCTAATTTGCATACCCAGGGTACAGCACTCAAAACAGAGAGAGATAAACATTGTAAGGTCTACTTGGACTTGTAGAATCTACTTGGAATCATTGGACTTTCATGGAAACGGCAGAGTTCAAAACAGAACTCATGTTCCCCCCTCAAAATTACTCAATATATTTGGAGGAAAGGAGCAAAAAGGAAACAAACTTTTAAAGGACTAAAAAAGTTTTAAGAATATTACATGAGGCTTCTAGTTTGAAGTTTTCATGCTCATATTTCTCTGTGTAGATCAGTCTTCCCAGTTAGTCCAAGCTCTCCTGTGATGCATCATTTATAGCTCTTAGTGGTTGTGTTCCCTTCCCCCTCCCCACCCCCCAGTGAAGCCCAGTCAGGACCTGTGAGAAGAACATGAGGACCCAGAAGACTGTAACATCTCAGAATGAAAAGAATTACATTTTGAACAATAAAAATAGATTTTCTGTGGAAAAGGTAACATACTTATTTCCAAAAATTCAGATTTTGAGTTAGCCTTAGTTACAACCAGGAAATCCCTTTTTATTAGTAGAGGGCCAGCAGCTATTCTAAACAAATCTCTGCAATTAATCTTTATAACAGCAAATAACAAATTATCTACTTAGATACTGATATGGAAGTAATATATAGTTCTAAAGGAATTACTTTGCAAATGAGAAGGTTAATATATTTCCTGTACTATAATTTTCAATTCACTGGCCTGACAGATCATGGACACTGAGAGAAAATTATTAATTTTGGCATGTAAGCAATTCTGTGTGTGTCGTGTGTGTGTCCCCCCGCCTTGATACGTACTGTATATACACACAAGTGCATGGACTCATTCAGTAAATCACTCTTAAACTTCAAAGCCAGAGTATCCAGTATTTCATATTAAGCACCAGCTGTCAAAGAAGTAGTGAAGATATCTATCGATATTTGTATCTGTGCATTGGTAACTTTATGCATTTGCTATAGGGTGAAGAGGCTTTTGTTTTGATTTACATAACGTAATTTATTTTTTTAAAAACTTTGAGAAACTGGCAGTAATGCTATCCTTTTTGGCTGAGAGAAGAACTCTCCATATTGTCTAAAAGAAGAGCTGAAAATAAACAATAGATAAAAGGAAAAATGTGGTAATCAAAGGCTTTAATGCACATAAGATGGTACTCAAACCACCACACTCAAGTTTATATAAAAAAAAAAAAAAAAACCAAAAAAAAAACCCAGAAAAAACAATAAAAGTATTCACAAGGACTTATTTATTCCAGCAAACATGGGAATTCACAGCTATCTTATTCCCTGAGCTAATATTTGGAAAACACTGTGTTCTAGAAGCAATTCCTAAAGCTCTCGACATCTTCTTAAGACAGAGGAGGAAGGAAGTCAGTGTCATAACCCATATAAAAGAAATAAGGTAAATAAAATTACTAAAATGATGCTCCAGGGATTACTATACTGAATAGATGAGCACATAGGCAGATGGTGGATTTTTTCTTAGAGGACAAGGGTTAAGAACAAGTGGTTCCAGGCTCACAGGATAACATTCAAACTACTCTCTGAGTTACAAGCTCCGTTTTCCTTTCTATGCCCAAAATCCAGTACAATCAAAAGGCTCAACTTTTAGTTCCTAGTTTCTTCATACTCTCAAGGCTGATTTCCTCCTTCTCATCTTTTTTGCCTTACCAGTTTCTTCATATACTATTAGAAACGGCTAGAAAGAAATGATTTTTCTCAGCTGAACTGAAACTTGGAAACATTTTTTCATAGACAAATGACAAATTTACTCTCCTTCACAAAAGGAAAAAAAATAAAAAGAGGAAATTAAAACACAATTATGTGCACTTTAGTTGCTGAAAACAGCTTTCTTCGTGTACATTTTTTTTAAAAATAAAAAAAGTTTAGTACATAGTTTCCAGTGAATGTAAGCTTTCAAACAACAAAAAATCCAACCATTTCCTACCAATATAAAAAAGTTTAAAGGCATAAAAGACCATAAAGAGGCTAACAAAAATCCCTCAAAAAAACCCATGAATCCAAGAACTTGCCTTCATGAGAATGTAACCACCTAAAACAGCAAAGTAGCCAACAGCAATCACTCTCCTGCAGTTTATTCCTTCTGTTTGCGTAAAGAAACCTAGTCCTTTGCTGAGAGTCCTTTCTTGTTCCCTATCTCTCTCCTCATTGCCTTTCTTTTCCAGAGCTGTTTAGTTCCAGTTTTGAGTTCCAGCTCAAAACCATTTAAACAAAGCTTGGGGTAGACTGCATGGAGTCACACCTGAGGCTCACTGCCTTTAGGTATGTAGCTTGGACAAGGTGAGCCTCTTTCTTGTTTAGAATTATGTTCAAAGCTTTAACTTTTAGCCGGAAATGAGGATGGGTGGCAACCATAAGGGTGACCCTTTATTCGTTTTTTTCATTTCTTTTAAGCCCTTTTCCAACCCTGGTGAAGGGAAGCATATGGGGAAGGAAGGTCTGTGCCACATAATTGATGTTCCCTTGGTAGGCACCACCTCAAAGCCAATGCAATCACCAAAAGTGGCAGACACTGAATTTTGTCTTTCTGGCCTCTAGGAAGGGGTATTCAGCAGGACTCTGTTCACCTCCACACCCCCTGCTCCTCACCTGCTTCCCAGCAAGCTCTTTCCCTTTGCAGAAGAGCAGTCTCTAGGGCCTGGAACTTTCTCCTTTTCCTTCATCTTTCACATGAGGCAGCAGCAGGTGCATAACAACTATGTTAAAAACAATTTTCAGATTAGGAAGAGTCAACTGTAGCATTTACACAGTCCACACTCCTGTCAATAATGGGAAGTGCCACCTTCCTAGCTTGCTTTCAGATATCATTAAATATAACCCATATTTGCATTGGTTGTAACAATGACATTTTAATCTATATTTCCACTACTTAAAATGTTACGTATATTTCTGGTGCTATTTAGCATTGGTTTTGTCAAATGGAGCTAAAGTAACATACATGATCACTATCATACCCTTGTTTCAAAATTATTACATATTTATTTGAGAAAACCAGTTCTTGCCTTTTGTCTTATGTATCTTCAATGAAAAGTACGGTTGCAATTAGCAAATTTTACAGTTGTAAAAGCAGAGCCATATGCATCCAGCTTTTGAAAAAAAAAAAAAAAGCTAGAGTAGTACTGATGCACTTCAGCTTCCCTTCTGGAGGCTGACAGCTGTGTAAGATCCCTTTCAACATGGTGAGAACGAGTATTTCCCCTCCTCACTCGTACTGAGTAATCTGGAGATGTAATTTATGATGGATTCACAAACAAAATGGTCAATGGTTCAGTACAAACCAAACATAAGCAGACACATTTCTAAACCTGTCCGTCATGCTGCTTACACAATCTGTTGATCCATTGAGCAAATATATGTTGAAAGATTAGTCGGGAGTTGACCGCCATTCAGTAAGATAAATGTATACTAGACTCATTTTCTGCCTGACTTAACACTTAAGGATTTGTATTAAAGGGGAGGGGGAGGGAATTCCAGCCACCTAGATCTTTGGAATGAGATTACCCTGCCAAAGACCTCACACAGAGGTCCCTACCAGCCCTCTTTCACATACTGAACCATCTGTTTTCTGAATAAAATTGCTAGGCAAGTGAACTGGTACTCAAGGAGCACTAATTCTGGCTATTCAGTTTTTTTCTTGGCCAAGAGAAAAAAGGCAGAAGGATGAAGTTGTATGCGGTACAGTTGTAAGTTAAAAGCACTAGCTGTGCTGTCATGGTCTTTGTTATACTGTTGTTTCACAAAAGAGTTGCAGGCTATCGAGCCAGAGAGAAAACTGAAGATCATTAAGTGGGGAAAAGCATTCATGATGCCTAGGGTCATCCCCTGGCATATAGTAAACCTAGTCTACTCGGCTGCTTCTTAGTGGCAGTTCCTCTGAAAGCAGCAGCTTTCCTGGCAGAAGACTCCTTGGGTTTTGCCAGAAAAATCCTTCACCAGAAGAGATATTGCTTTTTGGAAGCTGGGTGCAACAAGAATTTGGTTAAAGCATGATTTGTTGAGATTAGAAGTAGCATACAATGGGAAAAGAGCTTGTTTTATGACTCATGTTTTCCATGAGACCTGGGAAACACTGACATCCCCAGCAAAAAGGGCTACTGAAAGTTTAGGTGGGTGAGTTGGCAAGTTTGACAGGTGTAAACCATCTCAGGTAATTCATCATCATGAAGCATTTCCTTTTTTGACAAACGAAAGAATTCCAACAAAAGAAGAAAGTTTTGCATGTTTCTTCGTAAAATTCTGAGGTGCAATCCTGAATATTTCAGGCAGGTCTGCAACAGAGCCCTGTGGACACTTTGAAGAGATCGTTGATACAGCTGTTTTGTCAGGCAGACCTGGATTTTAGAAACATGGCATAGAAAATGGGGTAGTTCCAGGTTCACTGAAGTCAGTGGCAACATTTCCACAAGTTTCAATCTATGCATGTTTTCACAAGATTACAAAAAACAAACCCAAAACATCTTTCCATCAGGTGTCCAAAGTTTGAATCCCACATGCTTCTGGGAATGTGCCTTACTGTAATGATTCCAGCAACCTATACCAGGTGTGTATCTTGTGCTCCTAGATCTCCTAGCAGAGATAAGTTACTCAGCATCTCAGAGCCTTCCATCCCATGACATCTGAAATTCACTTGTAAAGATTTTGGAACAAAAGACAATTTTCTAAGCATCTTGATTCTAACCTCTAACTCTTGCTCCATTTATCACACAGGACAAGATTTGTCAGAAGTAGGCTGGATATGTATATATCCAACTCCTTATTCTGCAACACTCTCTTGGACCATCACTGTCACTTTCCACTTGGATGCTTTGTTACCTCACAAATAACAACAAACATCTTGCCTGCATCACTGACTACTTTCCTTGTGTTATAGAGAAACTACTCTTCCAAATATTTTTTCTTTCAGAAAGAGGAACTTGTAGTATTCAAATATGCTTAGCCTAGGCCACCTCTCCATCTTTCTCCCAGTTTGTTTAATTTACTCTTTCTCAAGCAGGTCCTGTGGTCTTCATCACAGAATGCTTTTCTGTTTGTTTATACAAGCGGAGGCTAATGGAGTGCTGATCCCTACTGGACACTACAGTAACACTGAAAGCAGCACCTCAGAAAAATAAGCAAGCCCATTATACCAGATACAGCAAACACTGTCCAAATATTACTTTGGTTGATTGAATCTCACTGTCTCATGTGCAAACACCAGTGTCTGCTTATTTAAGTTCAAATTCACTGTAGAAATTGAGCATTTTAGAAAACAGAGGTTGTTTTGCTTAATAATAACCTAATACATATGATAACAAGACCAAGCGTAATCACTTTTCTAATACATTTGATATTACCGTGGTACTCCTACCCCACTCATAATCTGGTCCTTCTTTGATCTTTGACTCACTGTTGTGGTACCGTGTACACGGCAGATGGTTTATGTGGTCCTGGGTACTACTGTGCTTTATTTTCCAGCTCTGTTGCTACCACAATACAATGCAATTCTGCAAGAGAAATAGATCAGACTTTGTCCCATTACTGGGCTGTGAACTGTCCTGAGATGATGCTCTGCTGCATGCCTGTTATGATGTGCATGGGGCAACCAACTTTGCACCTGGTATATTCAAGGGTGTCCAGTGTGAAAAAATAGCAGACAGCGGCCAATAGCCAGGGTCTGACCTGGACTAACACATCTTCAAAGATGACATGTTATACAGCTGATGCACTTGTTTTAAGAGGGGGAAAGCAACTCTGTTTCCAGCATCAAACAGCTTTGGTGAAAGCCTTATCTACTTAAGTAAGTAAATGGAAATGTCACTGTATGACTTCCAATTTATGTATATTTATTAGATGTTTTGTCAATTAATTAATTAATTCAAACTGGGTAGTTCAGAGGACATGATCAATTTAAATGTCATACCCCTCTACAGACATACTTCCTTATACCTAAACAGGTATAATGAGGAAGAAAAAATGTACAACCTATTCCCTTTGGTTCCTTGTCATGCTGCATTATACAACGTCAGTTGACTTATTCATGTCATTACTTCCCCTGTAGATCCAGGGAATGGTCATCATATTTACTGCAAGCAACTTAGAAAATAAGTTCCTAAGAGAAATGAAGGAAAGGATATGATATGATAGTATCTACATACGGAGAACTAACTACTGTAGGAGCTCTTCTCGTTGTAAATGGACAGAGTAAATCTCCTTCACCCTTTAGGAGGGATAAAATAGAGGAATGAAAGCTAGTTTTATTTTAAAAGTGATTAAAAAAAAAAAAAAAAAGAAAACCTACAAGGTAGGGACACCCAGAACTATCTTTTCTATGTGGTTCTTTCCCAAGTTTAAAAGTTGATACTGTCCCTTTACAGATGAGTCAGTGAGTATCCTATTATTGCCCCAGTATATGCTTGTTCTATTCCATTAGAAAGTTGATTTCCTGGTTTCCCAGTAGAGTCACTGTCAGGAAAGACCAGTAAATAACACCTAGAGCTCATCCATGAGACATTTGGACGCAAAGAGCTGGTGAGTTCTGTATTGTTTTTTTACTCAGATGGATTTATTTTTTTTGACATCACTAGCAGTAGGCATTAGAGTTTCTTTAAGGACCTAATTCTACTAGAATTAATTTGTATAAAAACACTTTATTTAGGTTCTCAGAATTGCTTCAGCTTTAGTCTACTCAGATTAAACAACTAAATCAGAACACTCGCCACACATTTGTGAGTACTTTTGGCAAATCTTTAAAACAAATCAAAAAGAAAATTCAAAACAACAAAAAGGTATAGGAAGAAACAGTCTGGGAACACGGGGAGACAAAGACACCTAGCATAATTAGGACCAATATTTCTCCTTCGATAAGTGAGCCAACCACAATAAGAACAAGGCAGATACTGAATACAATACAACTACAGCTCCCTGTTATTCAAACATCTAGATTAATTCCAGACAAAAACAATGTACTAGTTATCTCTACATCCCCTAAGCCAATGATTCACAGGGTTGTACACTGCTTTAATTAAAAAACAGAACAAAACACACACACACAAAAACCACACAACCCAAAAAAACAGGAAAGAAAGGGAGAGAAAGAACTGGGAGAGAGAGAGAACTGGGAGGGTGGGGAGAGAGAGAGAGAGACAAAGATTTGCTGAGCAGTTTAAATCCTTCAGAAAGAAAAGAATCAGGCACTTGAGAATAGTTTGGCAGCCCCAGGCTTTTTAACCTAGCCGCTAAAATTATACTAGAAAAGAAAGCTACAATATGGTTCTAATGAATTCACTGGAGACAGTTTGCATTTTAAAGAAAACATAAACTTGACCATCTGGATTAAGTTACGGCAGATTGCTGAGTATTTTTCTTCCTTCAGTCCCACGTATATGTCTAGCAACATCATGTTTGGCACAGCGGTAACCTGTGATAGGCTCCATGGCTCTTTTGAAAGCCTGCCGGTACCTGCTCCAAAGTTGGGATGTCAAGTGGTAATCTTCATGCTAAATGATAGCCAAGGAAAGCCTTATTTTGTATTTTCTTTTGCTTGAGATAGCCACTACTATTGTTCTTTCTTTTCTTCATGTCATAACATATACTCAGCAAGTAGCATCTATAGACAGCCGAGTCAGTATATCAGACCAGTTAGTGTCTAAAATGAATGCTTTACACCAAGAAAAAAAAAAAAAAAGCAAGACAAAATGAGTACCTGCCCATAAGACACCTGTTATTCATGAGCTCGTAGGAGTGTAAAACATGCATTGTTCAGAAGAACTTATTTGAATTCATCACACTTTCTCCTCTCTCGTCAAGATAGATGCATGTTCCAGTTTTCATCCCTACCCAGCTGAAAGGAGAAACAGACAAGCTATAATTTTTATATTAGAATTAACAAACAACAACATAGAAATCAACAAATAAAAGTACCCAGACAGGACATAATAAGCAATGAGGGACAAAAAAAAAAAAAAAAAAAAAAGGTTCAACAGCTGCTGAAGTAGCTCAGTTCTTCATTCAGGACAAGGTACTTACTCTTCCTAAACTCAACAAAATTCTGTACAACTTACTTACTGCCAGATCAAGTCATCTCTCTAAAAAGCCTTTAATTTTCCTTCCTGGAACTGGCAAACAGATTTGCCAGCTGCCAAGATCAGGAATTTTACAAGCAGTCCCTTACACTGTACTACACAAAGACTTTGAAGCTTCAAACACACTTAAATGCAACTTTTCATGGATAACAAAGAAATCCTGTTTGAAATACAGGAAGTCAAGACTCAAAGTTTTGCCGAGAGAAGGAATCCCACGGTGTTTTAAAATACCTGATTCAGCAGAAGGTAAGCAAAAGCATGAAGAATGTACTTATTATGTCTTGAGAACACAGCACAGGTCACCCCTGTTTTCTGTTTACACTGCAATGACCCTTGAAGCTTCTGGAGCAATTTATTCAGCTGTGTCTACAAGCCACATTATGTGCTGCATTTCATCTGGTAGGCCACATTTCATCTTACTGTCAATATCCACACATAGGTTTTGATTTATGGTGGTTACACTAGAAAAACAGTGTTTCTGCCTCATAGGAACTTTGCCTTACAATTGATAACTAGCAAATACAATCCTTGTATCTCGATGCTATGGTAGAGTACATGGTGTCTAAAAGGACAGGAACACAGTGAGGCTTTTACAATAGCTGAAGCTGCAAGAAGCTGAATAAGGAGTAGGAGGAGAGCAGCTCTCTTAGGATCTCCACTGGTCTAGTCCATCACACTGCATCTGGACACACATACATATCAGACTGCACCAACAGTAGAGCTGAATCCTCCCACGTTTGCCCCAGTAGGCGTGCCCAGAGGAAGATGGTCAAAGATTGCTGCCTTTTTGAATCCACATCTTGTATTATCACTAGCCAAGCTCATTCCAGTGAATACAATGTTCCTTTAACTGCTCAGGTTATACAAAGAGTTTTTAGGACAACTTGGACACAAGAAGAGTACATACCAGCTTTCTAGTGTGTTTGCAGTTCACCCAAGAATAAGTCCTTCTCCATAAAGTCAGTGCTGCATGCAAGTGTTGTGCTTGCAGTCAGGGAAAACTCATCTCATCTATTGCATGGGAGGGAGTGATTTATATACTGAAGAGCTTTAACAGTTCTCAAGGATGGAAGCCACAATGGTATTTTTAAGGTATAAATTCCTTCTTCATGTAATGAAAGAGGAAAAAAACATGACAGGATTTTACAGCCCACTCAAGACTGAGTCATACCCATGGAGGAGTTAAAATTACCATTTCTTTTTTCCCCTACATAAGGTTGTCTTTTCCAGCTCCTCTCATCCCAGCTGGTTATCACCTTCACTGCTGTTTCCTCATGCCCATCTAATCTCCTCTCCTTCCACTTCATCCCATTTGTCTTCCACCACTCATGATACACCTTGCTGTCATTAGTGAATGCAAGTTACCACTTGTCTTGCTCCAGCAGATGAGAAATACATAATAAAAATTGAACAAGGACTACAAGTGGAACAATGAAGAGAAGGAGTACATCTTCTCTTCTTTCAAAGAATCCTAGGGAGAAAGAACAGCTCACAAATCATTCTGCCCCAACAAACTATTTCTGCCTGTCAGGACAGTGCACAGCTCTCTGGACTCTACAACCAAAGGAGAAGAGGCATCAGTCCTTATTCCAACAGAATAAATAAAATAAATAAATAAACAAACAAACAAATCATAATGAAAATGGTTAGGCACTGAAATGTGTTGTCCAGAACACCTGTGGTATCTTCATTCTTAAGTTATGCAGAACTCAACTGGGCCAGTCCTAAGCAACCCAACTTAACTTTGAAGCTGTGCCTGTCTGAGTAGATGTTGTGCAAGACATACAGATATACCTTCCAACTTAAATTTTGTTCATCAGTAACTTCGGTAAGAACAGCTTTGTGGAAAAAGGAGCTTGCAGGAGGTCAGAAGCCCTTATGATTAACTACAACAGAAGGATTATATTTCCTCCTTGGTTTTACTGAAGTGGTCATGAACAGAGACTAGGAAGCAAGAACGAGAAGACATGAAGCTAGTGGGGTAGTTTCATGGGACAAATACTGGAGAAGTGGCTGAAAAATAACTAGATTTTAGCAAAGGCTGGCATAGGCATATAATTGAGGAGACCTGTGGTGGATGTGCATGCGTTATACTCCCCTCGGTAAAGCAAGTAGGTCTACTACCCTAAGAGAAAGGCTTTTTTCCAGTTGGTTGGTGGTTTTAGGGTGGGGTTTTTTTCTAATAGATTTCCCACTGGATGCCTGAATTGGTAGTTACTAGATGACCTCCCTCCACCCGCAGCAGGAAATCAAGCACATATTGATTGCACAACATGACATTCATTGCAAAGCTAACATATAACAAAACAGCTCTTTCTTCCAGTACAACAAGATACTAAAAACTGTAGCCTCCTAAGCTCCCAATACCCAGCAGATTGTGATTTAATACCATTTCTAACTAGTTTTGTCTAAAGAGGCCAGTCCTGGTTTACGAATTCATGCAGAATAGTTCAGCAGCCCAACCCACTCATCACACTTGTTCTTCTGTACTGGATAAGAGAGAAATGGATATTTTGCTTATGTGCAATCCCAAGACAAACAAAAATCAAGGGGAAAAAATATGATTACAAGAGTTACAGATGTTAGGCAGGCCTTTCAAATCCTCCCCAATTAGAGACATTCAAAAAGGAAATTCTTCCTTTAAAAAGCTCAAAGCTGCAACAGAAAATAAATCAGTGAAAGTAAAATCAAATTAAAGTTCTTCTAGAAGGAAAAACTTGATTGCTGTGGGATAATACAGTCAGACAATTGCTTAGAGCTGAAGCTGTTCTTATTGTTTAATTTCTGGTTTCTTTCATTTTGCTTTTGTAACATGAGTTTCTTCACATTGGCATAGCAGCAAGCTACCTCCCAAGGAGCTGGAGAGATAGTCAAATAACTAGCAATGTTTTACTTTTGATTGAATATCTTGCTTGAGGCATATTTTCAGGCTTTGGATGAAAGCATAGGAAATTGCTATGATAAGCCTCAGACTTTAAAGTAGTACTGTAGTGGGGAAGACACTTTGCTATAGCACATATTGTGAAACATTTCAAAGCAAGACAGCAGAACACTATTCTGTTACTGACAGAAGATTCTGACACTATATATGAGATTAACAGAACCCACACAAACATAAAACCCACTTTTAAGGATCTCCGTAGTACTAGCCCTGGAAAAGCAACAGTGATTTTAAACAATTTGATACAATTTTCCGTATTATTTATCACTTTGAAAAGATTAGAGAGCAAAGAATTTTCAGTAGGATTGCCAAAGGATTTTTCTTTTTTTTTGGAGGTAAATGCCATACAATGTTCAGCTCTTTGTGATGCTGGCCTGTATTAATTTCAAACCAGGAGCTATTACCGTCACATCATAGTTGCCTGTGCTGCAAAAGGCAAAGTCTTCACCTAGGCAAATACCTCATCTATTTTCTGCCCTAGATCCAGGTTCCAAAGTCTCCAGCATGACTGATCAAGAGTTAATCATCAACATATTTGCACTGAGAATTTTCAGCCTTTTCTAGATATTGTGTTCCTGAAGAAGGAGGCAAAATTCCTTACAAGTTTTTTTCCTGGGAACAGAGAAGAGGACCTCTAATGGTACCTATATACAGCCTATTTTCATTAGAACAAGTACAAGCAGGCTGGCTTAAACCAGAACATTGAAGTCTCTGCCAAAAGCACATCACAGTTTAACCACAATGGTTAGCCATCGCCTGGTTGGATATGACCATTTCTCAGGAACTTATCAAACACGCAGATAAACATTTGCTTGCATATTTGCACTTCTACTGCCTTCTTCCCTGAGGGTACTAAGAAAAAAAACAGAACGACAATAGTATGTCCTGACTTTGCTGTACTTGGTTTGATAACACAAATGTAATATTCTACCCAGATCTCTTCAATCAAGTGTAAAGTCTTGGCTTACCTTTCTGGTGTTACATCTTCATTGCTGCTCGAGTGTGCTATTTCTAATGTATCTCCATTTCCTCTGTAAATGGAAAAGTCTTCCCTGCTGGCAGAAAAATTATGTTCCTTTCCAATCCAATCCACAGTCACCTTCCTTTCCAGTAAACAAGCCCCAGATAAAGCAGTTCTTCGCCCTGGCTGGAGAGAGGCAGCAGTGCCAGGGTGTGCAATTCTTTCCCCTCAGGTACTTCAAATCTGCTGCAGAACAGGTTGCTGCAGGGGGAGGCGAGGGAGATAAGTTGGCTGTTAATTTATTGAACACTCCAGAAGTGGAAGCAGCCACAACAAGCCACACACTTGATGCAACCCCACAAACTCCTTTCTTCCAGGTCTTTTTCTTCACTTGCCCCTGGAAAATCTTACATGAGACAGGACCCCAAACAACAAATAGTGGGGTGAATTATTTATTTGTGAATTTATTAGCTCATCCTCATCCCCAAGAGATTTATTTATACTGCATCTTTTGACTCAATTTCCCACTGCCCTCAGCCTCCTCCCCAAAATTTCCCCCAGTAGGCCCTAAATGTCAGTTCACCTCCCTCAGCTCCCCATCTGTCAGCTCCTTGACCAGCACCCCAGCCCCAGCCCCTTCACTACGCAGCATGGGGGCTGGCTGGGCAAGCTGGAGATCATGCTATACCCCACCACCTTGTGCACACGTTGTTGCTCAACCATCCCCCTCCACCAACATTACAGGGGCTCTACCAGAACATGGAACCTGGGCCCCTCCAAACCCTTGCCATGTGCTCCCTGGGGCCATGTGCTCCACCAGACTCTCCCACCCCACAGCTGAGTCCTAATGAGAAAAACATGGTCAGAAGTGAGGCTTTTCTCTTCATCTTTGCTCACTCCTCCCTATTTCAACCTGACCCCCATGCTGTCCTAGAACCAGAAGCCCTAAGAAGGGCTGTGGTCATGCTATAGGCCTGCTTAGTACCTTTCTATAAGTAGAAAGCCAAATTTTTGTTAAAATATAAAGAAAAGTTTTGGGATATTTCATAGAAAAATAAGCTATTTGGATAACCGGACCAAGCACTATTGGATTCTGTCTCATAGTGTTGTACTTTTAACAGCAAATGGTGGGGACTATGTTGGTTTACTCACAGCTGGAGTATCAGAAAGGTACAGTGCAGAAGAAAGGATATTTTGGTAGCACCCAGGAATGGTCAGATCAACAATTTCATAAAAATCGAACACCCAGTGGAAGCCATTGATGGAGAACTTGGAAAAAAAAAAATTAAAAAAAATTATGAATTGTTTCAATGAATGACTATGAACATGACTCTGGTTAAAATTTTTTTTGCTGGGGCTAGGAAAAATGACACCAGCAAAATATTTGACATTCAACAGGACACTGCAGTAAATTAGAACCATTTTATGACATTTGGAATATTGGAAATTTGAACAAAGATGAGCAAAAAGAGCTGTGATTTCCTAGTGTGCCAAGTGAGAAGCATTACACAGGAAGACATAACTAAAAAAGAAAATAAAAAAATAATTCAGGCTGATTAAAGAACTCAGATTTTGTTTTTCTGATGTGTTATTGGCTGTATTTATGCAATACGAAAAACACGGCCTTACCAAACTCAGACTGACCAGAGCTCAGACAACAAACTCTCTTTGAACTAATTACAGAAAAAAAGAAAGCAATCACAGCTTAGTGTCCTGTCTTTTGCTGGAGTTCACAAGCTGTTACACGATGAAGGGTGCTACTTATGGCTTGCACATCTTTTCCAGTCTATTAAGTGTTGGCTGAGAACTGTTTTTTCTGAACTGCTTTTCCCCACAAACCCTCGTTTAAACCATGCAACTATCCAGAGCAGCATTTAGTGTGCTCCAAATCCCTCGCAGCCCAGACTGAATTTTTTTTCTTTCCACAACAAAGGAAGAGCTTGCAACTTTGAATTTATGACAAGAAGCTTCTGTTTTTCACACAAGAATGATTTGTTACCTCCTTGTTCTGTGTAGTGTAAAGGCTTGGCCTCATTACAGACAAAGTAGTCACACAGGTAACAGTGTTCATAATCTCATCAACCAGGAGAAATGAATTTCTGAATACTATATCACTCAATTTAGTTAGTTTGTTACAAGACAAGGCAAATTAAGTGGTTAGCTGTCCTCTACACAGGGCAGATTTTATGAGTCCTCTAAGTGTTCTTTGCTCATTCTAAATAGGTATTGCACTATACAAAAAACCCACATTTGTTACTAAATGTCAAGGTTTATTTTGAGAATGCAGTTAGTTGTAATACCTCGGAAGATGAACAGCTATTGTAAATACAGAATAAAAGCTCAAGCACCATAGCTCTTCTGTTCCTGTATTTGTGTTTTACAAGAAAAGACACACAGCACTAAATTGCATAACTTCCATAAAAGGTGCTATAACTAATTTAGAAAGACAATGCCTCAACAAATTAGCATTTCAGATTGACATACATGTGCATGCATGGTCATAAGTATTCCAAACAGGGGCCCTGAGAGCCCTATAACATGAAGTGCTCTTAATCCCCTTCAGCTGTGCTTTGAACTATGAGCAGTATCTGTTTTGTCATGCTACCCTATGCTCAGGTCCTCCACCTCAGCTCCATAAGGCAGGCCACTAATTTTCTCTAATCAGTTGCATGAGTGTTAGTAAGCCTTGTCAGCTCATTTACCTCAGTGGACACTAATACAATAGGAAATGAACGTATTGATTCCACTCAGATCCCTGGGCAGCCACCAGTTACCAACACATCTCAGCTGAGTTTGAAAACAGTGATGCTCTTGATTGCAAAATGACTTTTTCCCTGCTGCTGCCCTCCCCATGCTCACTTCTGATCAATAGATCATTCTGATTCACAGACACATCTTCCTCAGGAGGCTTTGAACCAGCTAAGTACAATTGCAAGCTCAAAGAAAATGTTGGCATTTATTTTTTATGTTGCAAACTAATTCTACATATTCCCTCTCCCAGGATTCATGGAAAAGTCAACTCTTTTATTGAAAGGCCCTATAAAATTGAGGTAAAGTACAAGATTAGAAAGGTAGCTCTAGTAGAAATGACAGAGGATGAAACTCATTGATATCACATCACAAAGAACACATGGGAATTTGTTTAAACAAGACAGGGGTGAGTTTTCTAGTGGCAAGGATTTAATGCTAAAATCTATCAGAACTAATGTGTGTCTCATGACTTTTAAACTCAGCAATTACAGTAAAAATCAGCTCAATTTCACTGTAACTGCCACAAAATCAAATGTTTGTTATGGATATACATTTACAATGAAACAGCCAAAGAGTTGTTCTTACTCAGAGCCAGGCTAGACCAAGCAGAGGCAATTACTTTTTTTTTTTTTTTTTTTATTAGCGTCACAAATTATCTTTCAGTTTTGTCACTAAACCCTTGAATTTAATCTGCACTAACTTCATTTAAATCACAGTGGCTTTTGCCCATCTGTACAACGAAATTTCTGGATAAAGCTCTCACATCTCATCTCCCATCTTCCAACAGGAAGGAGTGAGGGGCAACAAAACCTGCCACTAATACTTAAGCTTCCTGGAGCAGGCTGGCTACAAGCATAGCTAGGATAATAATTTGTACCCTCCTTCAACCACATATAATACAGTCTTTATTCAGCAAATAGCAAAGTCGTTTCACACCATGCCAAAGGTCAGCTTTTGCTGGATTAATAGCTGCTCTGGGAGGATCAGTGTTGTGCTATCCTACATTTTTTCCAGGGCCTGGAGATGCAATTTCCTACAATCTGCAGGCAATTTCCCACCAATTTTCTTGGGGAGCTAATAGGCTGTGACAGGAGATGGAGCTAGCAAGCAGCAGGCGGCTTCAGAAAAGACAAATTGCATCCCTGCCACCTAACTGGGCAATCTAGAAAGACAGAGTTTACAGCTTTGTAGTGCTATTGGGCCCCATGCTAACAGCAAATCATTCAAGCTGCTATCTGAATTTCATATTCTTTTCCTTCTGAATTTGTTATCACCACATATCACTTTGTAGCACTTTTTCTACAAATGACAGTTAAACACAGATCATGTATGATTACTAGTTTAACTGCCTTTTAACTAGACAAGCCTTACTAAATGCTATTCACACTCAGAAACAGAAATATACAGTCTCACTGTCAAATACGGTGATATTTTTGATTATTTTCATACTTGTCAAGGTACAAAGCAGATGCCTACAGCAAGGGATTGATTTATAAGCTACATTCAAATGAATCACACAGTGCAAACTATAGGAACATTTAAAAAAGCCACTACAGTGAGCATACTTATTGTGGTAAGAAAGGCCCACTGATCATATACAGTATGAAATGAAAGCATAATAAAAAGCCAAATATTACCAGTAAGTTCCTCCTCTACTCTAGCAGTGCTTGAAACCTAAAAAGTTAAATTCAACAGTCTACGATCAGTTCAATACATTACAATCAATCAGTTCATTTTCCTTACAGATTTAAAATTATTTGAAGTTAGTAAAACTAGTAAAGCTCTAAGAATGTATCACCATATCCACTTTAATAGAAATGAAACTGATTTAAAGCTGTTAACCCTCAGCTAAGATATAAAAAAAATAGTAAAGAATTAAAGAAAATGATTCAAAGGCACATAATGCTAGCAACTATTGCAAGTTATATCTGTCACTGTACTTCCCCCTACTATTACAGCAAACCCAGGGGATAAATACTGTAAACACATTCTATTACAGAACCCTGTATATCTGTATGTTTTTCTTCAAAATATAGAAGAACAAGTTTCTGAAGGCATGGAGATTATTAAAAACAACCAACAATATTAATGAAATTATTATAATTAGCAAAATTTGCAAGGTTAATATTTCCCCTCCCCCCAATAAGATTAAATTAGATAGAGTAAAAACAATCCCACCTAAATTATTACTGTCCACTGGGAGACAAAATTAGTACTGAGATGTATAAAATCTTACTAAAATTCAACCCTAAGGAATTTTTTTAATTACTTAAGTAATGAAAAAAATGTAAAATTACAGTAAATAAAGTGTTGAAATATTCTAACATGCATTTTGAAGTTCTCACATTTAAACCACTTGTCATTAATATCCCCATTTCATATTTGTGGTTTTTAATAAGTTACAGCTAGATAAAATATTGAAGAACCAAGCAGAATTATAAATAGAATACCAGGTCAATAACTTGCACTCAACAAAGAAGAGCGTCTACATAAACAAATAAAAAATGCTATGAAAGCCATTCAAAAACCAGAAGTACTTTCTTAAACAGATTCGCTGATAAAACCACAAAAGAATATCAAGACTTGACAATCTTGAATTTAACAAATTAAAATTAATGATTTCTCTACACAAGTCTATGAACTTCTTGAAGCACACATTCAAAAACTCAATTATATCACAGTTTAGTGAATATTCACTCAACTGCTGCCAGAAATACACATCTCACATAATTAACAATCAGAAAGACAGAGAAAAGTAGAAGCATTTTGTATGTATAACGCAATAAAACATCTCTAGAGGACTAGTACATATTCAGGAGAAAACACAGGGGAGCACAGTAGTAGACTGGTCCCTGTATACAAAGGAAACTTATTCCAGGAAATAAATTTAATGTGGCACAAAATTTGAATCACTGAACTCCAAAGTTTCGTTGCATACATGGCATGCTAGCAAATACCTAACTGACACTAAGGTCATCTACATACTTAGCAGTAGTGTCTGGCTGATTCGTCAACAATCAAAAATATATTGAATTTGCAAAGCCATCAGATGATATATTTACTTGAAACCTAATTAAGAAAATGCTCAGGCCCAACTGCAAGAAATAACAATAGCAGGAATATTTTTGAAGAATAAAGGGAAGGAAGCTTCATTGCTCTCCAAAATATCTTGCTCTCCAAAATATCTTGCTACAGCAAACCACAAAATAAGAGTTATTAGCTTATCATAACTGCAGCCAATTTTTAAAGTAATGAAGTAACCCACTGTGGATTTCTCTAAGGAAGTGGGACAAACACTGCGAAATGAGCAGATGGATTTTATTTTAAACAAATTAGGCTCACTACCAGAAAAGTAACAAGTGATTTTGAAGTTTCCCAATGCTATGGGTTAACTATGAGTTAACAAGTGCCAAGTGCAAAGTCCTGCACATGGGTTGGGGCAATCCCAAGCACAAATACAGACTGGGCAGAAAATAGATTGAGAGCAACCCTGAGGAGAGGGACTTGGGGGTGTTGGTTGATGAGAAGCTCAACATGAGCTGGCAATGTGCGCTGGCAACCCAGAAAGCCAACTGCATCCTGGGCTGCATCAAAAGAAGTGTGGCCAGCAGGTCCAGGGAGATGATTCTGCCCCTCTACATGGCTCTGTTGAGACCCCACCTGGAGTATTGTGTCCAGCTCTGGGACCACCAACAGAGGAAGGACAGGGACCTGTTGGAACTGGTCCAGAGAAGGGTCATGAAGATGATCAGAGGGCTGGAGCACCTCCCCTGTGAGGACAGGCTGAGAGAGTTGGGGTTGTTCAGCCTGGTGAAGAGAAGGCTCCGGGGAGACCCTATAGCAGCCTTCCAGTACCTGAAGGGGGCCTACAGGAAAGATGGAGAGGGACTCTTTTATCAGGGAGTGTAGTGGTAGAATGAGGGGTAACAGTTTTAAACTGGATGAGGGTAAACTTAGATTAGATATTAGGAAGAAATTCTTTACTGTGAAGGTGGTGAAACACTGGAACAGGTTGCCCAGAGAAGTTGCGGATACCACATCCCTGGCGGTGTTCAAGACCAGGCTGGATGGGTCTTTCAGTAAGCCGGTCTAGTGGAAGGTGCCTATAACTTCCATTTATGACCCATTCATTCTGCTTGTTTACTTTTTTAAACTGCTATTAAAATCAGTCCTTGAAGAAAACCCAGCATTTATTATTTACTGTTACAAGCTATCATCTCTACTTTCTATGTTAATGACAGAGTATACAAAAGGGATAACGATAACAGTTTGTTTGATTACTTAATCCCTAAACTATGTGTTATCTTTGCCTCTAACTCATTCTTGGCAGAAAACGAGATAGAAATGAGGTTCAAGAAATACTATGCCTTTGTACTGTGAACATAGCAAAGGCCATCCTTGCCACGCTCTACGCAACACTGCCTAGTGCTCCTTGCAGCATCTCTTCTGAGTCAGCATAACCTTACTGTGGGCAAAATTGCATGTGAATTCTTAGGAGAGAAAACATTTCAAAATTTAAATCTGACCTCAGAAGCCACCACAGAATTTTTCTGTGGCAAGCCAACTACACCAACCATCAATTCCACAAACAGTAAGAGTATAGAAGAATGATACTATCTTATCTCTGGGTGCTTGCTTTAGGAAGGGAAATTATTACAACATAGACTGGCTGATATTACCTATGGAGATTCTCCTGTAGTCTACACATGGCCAACAGACTTGTTAGGAGCAGAAATCTTACCAATGCATGAGTCATAAAGGGCGCAGCCTGTTATTCAGCTTCTAGGAGTGAACTGTGGGTCCTGACAATAAGGAATACGTGGGGGAGGGAGAGGGAGGAACCAAAACAAAACTCTGCTCAGATCTGAAAACGATAACTAACATTTGTCCCTACACTACCAATTTTTTGGTATTCAGTTTTCCGAGAATAGCACTTTAGCTCTAAGGGAACAAAAATCTAGCTTTCTCAAGAATTAATGTATCATAGAAGCAATAGGTTCCTTTGTTTTGAGATACAGCATCTTTAAGAATATTCTGCCCTATGAAAACAGTTCTTCATTCATTCTTCTTTCCTTTCACGTCTTCTTGTTGTTCTTTTCTTGCAGTTATTAAAAAAAAAATCAAATAAATTAACAGAAAAAAAAAAAAACCACCTACCATATCCATGTGTTTAAAGTGTGTTCAAAGCAGTTTTTGCTGGTTTAGAAAATGTTTAAGTGAGTGTTTGAGCTCTCCTATATAGTTGAACAGAAATTCTGAGTAAACTTCTCAGACAAGTCAGCAAGCTAGACTCACAGGGCAGATTTTTAAAGCACCCAGCTCCTACATGTCTGGTTTCCCTAGCAAAATCTACCATGCTACACTAAGCACTTAAGCTGCAATGGGACATCTGGGAGCATGTTGCTGAAAATGGGATTATCAATTGCTGGAAAGCTGATCTTGAGCTACAGAAATATTAGGTAATGGGAAATGTTGAGAACTGGCTGTGATTTAACTCTCTTTCCTCTTAGGATTAGCTGACTACTTATGGATGTCAAAGAAATGCCTGCTTCCAGTTCCAATACATAGCTCGGGTGTCCTTGAATTAGTCTGCAGAAATACCCGAACAACTTTATGGAGAAACAGTAGTCAGTGAAATTGCATACATGGAATCTCATTCTAGGTGAATTTTGTAGATTACATGTTAGACTACCACTAGAACCTGTGCGTATGTACGTTTCCATTCTCCCTTATCCCACGATGTACTCTCTTCCATGAACTCTTTCTTCCATTCTGGTGTTCGTCAGGTCCTACACTAAGCTGCTTCATCCTTCCCACTCTGTAATAAAAGACCTCTTTGGTAGGACACCATGACGCAAGTCTTATATAGACCTACATTCTCACATTCTTTCTATGCACTTGTGGTAGGAAAAAAAAAAAAATCATTTAAAGAGACGGTAGAGTTGCAGCCAGTCCTGCTTCTCCAGTGAAATGGCTTAAGGGGTAAACACTTTATCAGTAGTGCGAAATCTGAATTCAGTTATCTTCCTTAGCCTGAAAACATTAAAATCCACCTCTCAATCACTAGAATGGTGGAACTTCCCCATCGACTCAAAATTGCACAAATATAATAGAAAATACGAAGGACTACTCTAACTAGATTACACAATCCCCCAGGCTCATGAGTGGGGCAGTCTTCCTGTCCCTCCCCCCCAAAAAAAAACCACCAAAAAAATCGGTTTGTCAATCCGGATTTAAGTTACTTAAGCAACTTACTAGACAATAGATTCTACTTTGATGTTTATATCACAAAATAACCCTATAATTTTAACACTCTATGAACTTCATATTCATTTGGTGCTCCCTCTTCCTTTTAAAGGAACAAAAGCTTCTGAAATGCCAAATGAGTTTAAAAGAATTAATGCAGTGAAAATTCTCTCTCAAGAACCAGGGCTTTGTGGGTTGATAGGGAACTATTTTTGCTTGGAACTATAATCAAAAGGAGGTACTCTGACATACTGACAAATGCATTGTGTAGAATAATATAATGATTTTCTGCAATTGGTTTATAAAAGGTTATGGCTAGTGCACATACACAAAATATACAAAATAGAGCTGGCAAAGGATTTTGTTCAGTTGAATTGATATTACCACAAAATCTCCTCTTCATCAGATATTGTTTGCACTAACATCCAGTATGTCATTTGTAAGGACTCCCTGCTTCTGTCTGGCACTAGTGTTTGCCAGAGTGGCATTCAAACATCTCTGAATACTGAGGACCACCCAGCAAACAAAGAAAGGGGACAATCAAAGGAATCTTTTAGAATTGTAATTAAATTGACAAAAAAATATTAATTACCTTCACCATAGTACTGCTGTACCTCTTTTTTTCCATGTGCTTTTCCTAGTGACTTTTCTGTTACTGCTGGTCTGGGTTGGCCTGTTTATTCATTCAATATGCAATTATTTCCACCCACTACTTTACCAAGGGGTATAAGAATTTACCGAAGTTTTATGTTCTACAAGTTTTCAATCTTGTAGGTAATAACATAGGCGGACATGCCAAGATTTCAACAAATATATCTTTTCATTAAAAATTACATCTGCTGGTGGAATAGGCTTTGCTCTTTGACAAATTAAAAAAAAAAGTTTCATAAACTGCAAGTGAAACCTGAAACAAAAAATGAAAAATTGAGAGCAATATTGTATGATGTGTTCCCAAGTTTTCAGACCCAATGCTTAAGGTAGATCTGACTGGGGAAAAAAAGAAATAATTTCTTAATTACAACCAAGAAAAATATTGTACAAATATGATTAAATTCATTCATATGCATAAATAATGTCCAATTGCATAACTGCTCTGACTCACTGTGCATTCTAGAAGCTAAGAAGAAAAGACAAGGTGTTTCATGATTTTCCTGACACCATGATTTTAAATCTGCTGATTGCCAAGAGTGTGGTTTTACTAACAACCACTATGTTGCAGCTTAAAGCAGATCCATTATATACGTGTGTATTTTTTTTAAAGTTACATGAATGTGTTAGAATACTGTCATTCTTGGTTCCTCTGGTATCAACTTTTAAGAAAGGCAAAAGAACACCTATAAAGTAAAAGCCAAGGTGATAGCAGTTTGGAAGAAATCCAAATGTTCCTAATTACAGCAAATTTGCCAGTGCTGCTAAACAAATGATCATTGAAAGTCAAAGACATTTGGAAAAACTTCAATATGAAAACAGGTTCAGTAAAGTTCAAGTAACCTAGCACATAATCTTTTTTTTAAACTTTCCCTTTTTAAAATGACATAGCACTTCACAGTATTTCAATGTAAAAAATATAATTACTTCTTTGAAAAGCCTGACGATTCTGCTTTTTGCCTCACTCTGTGTGAAAGGAATATGACCACCATCTAAGTTGGTCTGCCATTTTCATACAGACAGGTATTCACAACACAGCAACAGACAAATATACAGATACATATGGATAGAACACTGATTTTAAGTGTCTAGGAAATCAGATTATCCTGAATGGTTAACATTTTTCATTTCAAATGCAAAGTTAATTATTAAGTATTAAGGCCATTACAATTCTAGATGCTATAAAATGGTTTCAGTAGAATGGTCATGTAAATTGAAAAGAAAACTGATGTCTCTTCAGACAGGAAATTGAGAGAAAATTTGCCACCAGATGAGAAATTCCCTATCCAGTCAATGCATCTGTCAAGTTAAACTTGTTTCTTCCTAGTTACGTGCCTTTGAAAGAGCAGGGATATAGGTCATAGTCAAATGCTAGCAAAATGCGAAAACAGCTCTTCACAGATGAGTCTTAACCTGTCTGCCAGTTTGTGTAATCTGAATTATTTGTTCAAAGATATTCTTCTGTTCATCTGTAGTCTCCATTAGCAACAGAAATTCTAATTAAATTAGAGAATGTAGGAAATGAATGACCCTCACTGGTGCAACAGCTAGGTTTGTCTAGCACACAGTGGTAGAACTTGTTAACCTGAAAAAACATAGGCAGAATAAAATGTCCACATTCTCTCCTCATCCATTTCTCTTGAGTACACCAAGAAAACTTGATTTGAAGATGCATAGCTTTGGTAACTGGCTGCTTAGCATGGCTCTTTACAGATGTCACACACTGATGCGACAGTGGAAAGGACTTGAAGATTGCTCAGTATGAATACACAGAGCCTATAGCCCTGCGTAAGATGGGACACTCAGGAAAATTAATTCTAATTAATTTGTACAGTGGATTAGTTAAAATCAAAATATTCCTTTGTCAATATTCTCACAAGGAATTAAGAAGCAAGTTTAACTTAGTTTAGGTTATTTCACTGAACTTGCAGACCTGCAAGTGTTTTAACATTGTTTAAGTGATCCCCTGTAAAACTCACACTTTTGGCGATTTAATTAAATTTACCTGAGTATCTACCTGTAGACAAGACATTAAAAAAGAAATGGTCATTGACTACCATTTCTCTGTAAAATACAAAGGATGCAACTCATCTAGCTCTGTTTAATCACAGATATCCTCAGTTAATGAATAAAGACTCTGATGTACTTAGTTGAAATGTAGTCTCACATGAATTTTGTTCAGCTGGGGGAGAAAGGAGAGGGAAGTCATCTCTTCTTCTAGAGGAATGACAAAATGACTTATGATCAGGCACATATTACTGTATCTGCCAAAGAACATATACATGGGACAGCAGAATAAACTTAAAATAAACTGCACAACTTTATGAAATGTTCAATTTTTATATTTACACTATAATTAGTACAAAATTGCCTTTTAAATTTTCTGTAGCACAAGACAGTATCTACTAGACTTGATACCCTAATATGTCAAAACAACTACTTTGAAGTACGATAAAGGAATCTAGGAAGAGTTATAAAGAGTAAGACACCATTTTCAAACTATACATAGTGTTTGCTTTTGCTTCTAAAAAGGTACTTATATCCCCAAAAGGTTTTTAATTTTAAATAAGCAGGGTAAGCAGGGATGGGGAAGGGCGGGGGGGGGAAGACTGGTTGTTGGTACTAAAGCCTTTACTGTAATAAACTAAATATATTTACAATTTATACAAATGTTTGACCTTCAACAAAAATACAAAAACATATCACAAGATGCAAAACCAGCAAACAAGTTCATCTGAGACACCACTGCTCTACACAGGACAGAATGCAACTTGAACTGCAAAGAACTGAAAGGTATTTATCCCCCATATTCAGGCAATGAAACAATTTGCATGAGGTCACAAAGAAAGAAAAAAATAAAAGGCTCCAACATTCTTCAGTAGACTCAGCTTTTAAAAACTATGTCAAAACCCTAGGCTACATCTGTCCATCTTGCCTCTGTGTTCTGTTTGGTCCACGTAGCCAATACTTAGTTGCTGGATGTTGCCTTCAATTTTGAAGAATCGGAGTAGTTTCATGGCAAGGTCTGGAACCTCAATACTTTTGTTCCTTTTTAAAAGGCAAAACCTTTCTACTTCTACAATTGAGAACAATTTTGGCCCAGTTCAACTTCTAAAAGTTATATCCCCATCATATTTTTCAGTAGATAACTTCATAGACGGTAGCCTTTTTGTCTCCAGAGCCAGTGACTATGTACTTATCATCCACAGAGATGTCACAGCTAAGTACTGATGAAGATTCTTTGGACTAGAAGAAAAATAGAAATATATTACATCATTAAAAAAACCAGTCTGTTACTCTAATCTCAGCATCCTATTTTGGGTAGATCACATAGGTGAAGATATCTGAGTCCACTCCTGGGACTCCAAATGTTCTAGCTTTTTCTTTAAAACCATCATCCTCACCTGGAAGATACTGGCTCCATAAGGAGTTCTCCATGCATTAAGAAGGTTATCTTTCCCAGTACTCACAAACCATTTACCTAGAATATAAAACAGAAGGACTATGAAAACATATGACACAGACATCTGACATATTTGGCGTTTTCAACTCCCATCTATGAAATCTGTTAACTAATTCCCATTATAAAAGCTCTCACCACTAATCAACATAGTACTTTTGCTTACAATCAATATGGACACTTGTGCTTTTGCATACTAGGAAATTCCTAGACTCTGTAAATAGAAATAGCTTGTTACACGCAAATCAACCCTCACAGCAGCCTTTAGACAAACAGATGGTCATTTGTAGATAAGTATGTTTGAATTCATAAAGCAGAGATATTTATACATAACTGAAGAAACTAAGATACTAAATAGGTTTTGATTATCAAATGAGCTATGGCTATGTAAAAACTAATCAGCAAAGCATGAATTAGAGTCCTGACCTTGAATTCTGTTTTCAGGGCAACTTACCACAGTAAGCAAACTTCAGTGACAATACGCAACTCTCATGAAGGTGCAGTTGATATTTGTCCGGTTTATTTACATGTAGCACTTCTACGTTGCTGCTCTCCATTCCCACAGCTAGCCATTCACCAGTAGGACAATAACCAAGCGAAAATATCTGAAAATCAAACCACATTTACACTGTCTGTTTATTGGTTTTTTTGTTTGTTTGGGTTTTTGTTTGTTTGTTAACAGTGGTTAAATGAATTGTGAGAGGGAGAAGAGCCAAATAAAACTCAATAGCAAGACTGCTGTTCAAAATTCAAGTGACTAAATAACCCATTCTTACCTATTCACTTAGAAAAATAGGAAAAGAGAGTAGTGTCAGGCTATGATTCTGTTCTGGAAGCTAAACATATGAAAGCTCCAAACTACTGTGTTGTAAACAGCCAAAAGGAAGAGAGGGAACAATCTGCCAGTTGCACTAGGCTCAATCTCAGCTTTCATCCTAAACGTTTCCACCCCACTGCAGAAACACACCCTCTCCAAGCTGTCGGGAAATCCAGTTACCTGTGATGTGAAGTCATGCTGTTGTAGCTGTCGCCCCTCTCTCAAGTCCCAGGATCTGACAGTGTTATCCAAACCTCCTGTCCAGAGCTTGGTACCATCATTAGAAATGTCAATACAGCTGGCTCCGTCTGTGTGGCCCTGGAATTGCCTGATAAAACAAACCAGATTGAATAATGATTTCCTGCCAGAGCTCAAGGTAAACACTGTAGTGGTGTTAGTTTTGGACTCTGTATGTGCATGTCATCTTTTCTGTGTCTGCTGATGGGCAAAAATCCGCCCCTCCCTCTTTTCTGAGCATAACATACAACAGTATTACAAAAACTATTGTTTTCCAGGTGGCAGAGAAATTAATTGCATCACAGCTAGCTGAACAAACTCAAATACTTCCTATCAGGTTTTGAAAAGGAAAAAAAAAGCTTGTGAAAACATTAAAGTACAGTAACTATAGTTAAAAGCACTAAGGACAACTCAGATTAAAACAAGTGCTGAGGGAACAAAAATCTCCCAGTTTCAGAAAACAGCTTCTGTATTTTCCTTTGGATGCAAGTCAAGATGATAAATAATAAGCAGCGATATTAATAGGAAGGGATGCAGATAAAGATCCAGATAGTTAAACACCAGTGTTATTGAGTCAGCAAAATTGCATTCTCTGTGGCAGGAGATCACAAAAATCTACACAGTGCAGTTTGTTTTAAAATCTTCTCATTAGTAATTCTCAGCTTTCAGCAACCAGAAGGTCATCGCAAGTTTTCCTTAATCCTTTGGCAAAAGCCTTCTGAGGCTCCTGCATTTTTCATCAGCAATTAGCTTTAGGAAAGTCCTATGCCTTAATGTGAAAGGTGGAGGGCGGGGCAGGGAGTCAACTAGCTTGGGAATTAGGGGTATGAATCGCTAAGAGCTGCCACAGAAAGGTCACACGGCATGTTTGGTTTTGTAGCTCTGGTCTCAAATTTCCACGTGTTATCAATTAAGCAAGATCAGCCAGCAAGTGGTGGGAACACCTACCACAAACATTGAAAAAGCAAGACAGTCATAGATGGAGAGAGCACACCTTTACAGAGACTGAGTTTGCATAGGGCAAACTAAGATTTCATATAACTAGAATCTTCTTTTTTGACCTAAAAGTTCAACAGAAAGTAAAATTTGCATGTACATTAATATGACCCTCTGCACACAAGTTTAGGCTAATTATTGATATACAGGAAACTTAATTGAAACACAGCAGACTAAGCAGATTCTTCAGTGTTTGTGTTTGGAACTTTTAAAATATGAACCCCTTTCCCAATTTAGGCTCTCTCATCTCATAATATTGTAAACCACCATTACTTTGGTAAGCATAAACCAAAATTTATCTTCTAGTAAACCACACAGCTAAGTGCCATTTCACACATGGCCCAATTTTTCTTTCTCTGTCACAGGACTGACACTGAATATTGACTTGCCAGACACTTTAATCTTCTACTAATATATTCATTAACCAAAGATCTAAGAAAATATTTGAAAAAGTAATTTACATGGTAATCCATTTATTATACTCTTTGCAACCCATTCTAAAAGTTTTAGAGATCAAATTCTCCCAGAAAACTCAAATATCTTTCTCTCATGAATAACCAGACAGTCCTTTTTGCTTTCCTAAAGAACTGAGGGGATCCACACTTTCAACTTGTAAGTTGATGCTTTTGTAAGATTAATTTTATTACTTATCATCACTAAATAAGACCTGAAAATTCTCTTTATTACTTAATAAGACTTAAGACAAAGAAAAAGAACAAATCTCAAGAGTTCCCTAAAAGGCATGTTCAATCTACACCAATCACAAACCTGCAGAAACACTGCTTGTAGAAACCTGCAGACAAACCCCAACTAATAGGAACTTTTACACTGACTTCTGTAGGTTATGGACCTTTAGGCCCTGAGAGTGCATCTTCCAAGACTAGGCTGAAGGTACTAAAACTAATTTCTGCCCAATTCGTGTGCAAACCGCATTCTTTGGATAAGAAATACTATTTACTTTGCTGTCACAAACCAATATTCATGGAGATAAATATTTTATGTAGCTGTCCAAAGAGTAACTCGTACTAGAGTTTTCTCTAAACAAGTAATGACTTACCTGACCAATGTCTGATTGTGCAGATCCCACACTGCGATGTTACCATCACTACAGCAGGAAAAGCACACCTTGGAATCAGGGCTGATAGCCAGAGCATAGCAGGCAGGGGCTGAGGATGTCAGCTCTGCTTTTATACGAGGAGTTGGTGCTGCCAGGTCCCATATGGATAATGTGCTGGCTTCCCCGCCAACTATTAGGGTGCATCCATCAGGCAGCAATTTACAAGAGCGGATGTAGTTATCTCTGTTCTGTACAACATAAATCACCTCAGTTATGTTAATACATGCCTGCCAATAATGACCACTAATATGATTCTGACTGCATCCAAGTTTTAAACAGTAGATTATTTTTTCCGTTACCAAAGTACTGAAGAGGAACCCAGCAGATCCTAAAAGGTTTCAAACGCCTATTTTCAATCACTAACCAGAGACTCCAGCTGCAGAAATTAAACTGCAGACTCCTGTTGCCACAGTCTAGTCTGTTTAAAACCTGATGAATGGCAGGTCTACCATCTCATTACACAAAAACAGAGCCAAAGTAAGCTTGCATTTCTGCAAGTGCACTCCCATCAGCTGAGGTCACCAACAACAGAAATATTAAAGCAAATGACCTTTCATTCGGCATTTAGGCAACCCCATAAGAAAATGCAGTTCAAGTCCCATGCCTTTAAGGTTTTGGAGTTTTCTTTCAAATATTGTTTTGCATTCACCATTGTGAAGTTAAAATATTAGGTATTCCCATACTAGCTCTGGATTTATGCTGGTCCTTTTTGTTCAACGAGATTCCTATTGTACTTCTATTATTAGTTTCACATTTGTGATACTATTGCTGATAGAGAGGTACTACAGGGGATTTAGAGGTGGAAAACATTTCAACTTTCAGTTATCAGAAGCTTGATTCCTTTAAGTGTATTGGATATCCATTTCTGTGTAACAGCTGCCAAATTAACATGGTAACAGTTCTTTATGAAATGGAGGATTAAGATCTGCAAGATAAAACATAACAGCAATCCTACTACTACTACTACTTTTTTTTTATTCACAGCACAGGAGCAGTAAGTCGTGCAGTGGAAATGCTGGCTTAGTTATCCATCCATTATTGCTCTGTAACTAAAATGAGGGCAGCTAGGACTCTGCATCCAGATGCATACCTGTCACAGAACAGAACACATATGCAACCATACTTTCACTACTAGACAACTAACGTAAGGGTAGCAGTAAATATAGGGTAAAGGCTAAAAAAACCAAACCAAAACAAACCACCTACCACATTTAATTGGATCAACATTGAGGCTAGAATTATTTTCATTTAGAATATATATTACCGTGCTTTACAACAAGCACGGTTGTCTTCTCAGTTAACATTTCACAAATGCCTGTGCTGCTTCTAATGAGACGTATCTTTTATTGAGTCATAAACTTTTTTGAGTTAGCTTTTCAGTCCCTTTTGTATCCTGCAGATGTGTAGACAGTGAAGCAAACTGTCTAACTTGTGGATCACCAAAAAAATCATAGCAAGACTTAAACTGACCTTGGTACCTTGTTATATTATTTCATCATGTGGTTATTACCCCCCTACAAAAAAATAGGTTGTCACTCCTGGTGTGAGTGAAACACCTAGGAAAGTTCTGTTGCCCTGCATAAGCCAAGCTACATTCCTTTTAAACTCATGCACAACGATCATCAGCATGATTAGAAGGGGGTGGAGGGGGGGAGGGAAAGAGAGAGGAAAAAAAATCAGGTACACTCTCCACTCAGAAATCTTATCTAATCTGTTATTTGACTCTTAGTGATGATATTTATCCCTAAATGAACCAGCACTATTTTCTGCAACTCAACCTGTTATGTGTTAAAAAAAAAAAGACAGCTAAATATGTAAAGCAGGAAACAGAACGGCCTGTTATTTCCTTGTAATATGAACAAAATCCAGACAAGGACAGCTATTTCCTTATTGAGTCTCCAAGGAGAAGCTACCCTTCTGAACAAGTTCCTGTTCACTCACCAGGCAGTCTAGCTGAGAGACAGGGCTTTTGTTGCCAGGCTGGCTGATGTCCCAGACTTTGACGCACCCCTTCCCACCCGTGTACACGTGTCTCGTAGGGTTGCTGATGGTAACTGCACACACAACTTCCCCGTGGTTCAGAGTGTTGATCTGACGGGCATGGCGGGGGATTCCTGGACCGATGAGGGCATCAGGAGGGAAAGGAACCGGCTGCATCTGGCCATCTGCAGTAACGTGGAAGGAGTAGGCTCTTTTGGGGAACGGAAAGAAGAGAGGAAAAAAAAAAAAATAAAAAAAATCAGCCAGATCAAGTGCTATACCGCAAGAAAAATGCAATATTTTTAAATTTGATTTCTTTGCAATTTTTTTTTTTTTTTTTTAACGAAAAATCAGAGCTATAGTGCCAAATAATACAGGCACATGAAACCTCAGAGGGAGACAAGGATTCACAATAGATAATTTCAGCTTGCCTCATCTAAAGTACTCGTGCAGTGGGGAAGCACTTAAATTCTACCATTAACTCTACAAATCAAGGTCATGGCTTCTACCCCTCAGCCACCTGGATATTCAAAAGATCGTTCAGCCTGGCCAGCAGTTTCCAAGTCTCAGCACCACAAGTCCTGCAGCAGCAATCCCTCATTGGGCACTACTGTTTCAGACTTCTTCCATGAGGCTTGCACCTGTTGCCTCGCAGTAGCACTAGCCAAAGTTCAACTTTTGCTCCATTTCTGGACCTCATCTTTAACATCAGCACCAGCTATGCTCACGTGCTTTTTTTTCTAGCTGGTAACTAGTGCTTTTTCCAGCTGGTAACTAGTGCATAGAAACATGGAGAGTGGCTACACACAACTTTCATCAGAAGGCTGATACCATCTTCTCATAATTATGTTTTCGTGAATAAGTATTTTAGAAAAGCTGAACGGCTCAGTTTCCCAAGTATTTTTGGCACTTCTCCAACACCTTTTATTTTCATTCAGTGCATGATTTCAAGTATATGGAAACTGAGGGTTGAGGAAGTGAATCCTAGCACTGACTAAAAGCACTCTTCCTTGGAGAAAGTACACAAAATTATTTCTTCAAGTTCACTCTAACATTTAAAGTCAGCTCTACTCAAGGACCAGGGCTCAATGAGCAGCTAATAAAGGCTTCAGGTGCAGGGGGTTTTAAATAGTAACAAAAATACTACTGCAAAAGGCTGCTTTTTGTTATACTGGTGAGCTCCTTTTTTGCTGCTTCTGTTTCAGGCACATCCATAGCTCCAGGTTTTGATGCTCCTGTTACATTAACAGCATTCTTCAAGAGGCCAAAGTATATAAAAAGTGATAAGCTATGGGTATTTTTATTTTTTTTTTTTACTAATAAGCTATCCCCTCCCTAGTGATATCTTTATTTTTCTAATATATTCTTGTGTTCATAATTGCCCTTTCTTTTCCAAACATACCTTCTTCCTTAAAAATCTTCAGTCGCTGTAGCTCAAGCATTAGTATTGAATCCCTCTTCCAAGGACCCAACAATAGATAATTCAATTTAATCTTCTGTTCTGAGGTCTGAGCTAGTATTTTCAAAGTATTTTACTGCGTGTTTCCAAGTATTGCACAGTTTGAAAAGAAGGAAGAAACAAGATGCCTGGATCTGTAACAGACATCACAAAGCAACTGAATATGCCCAGGAGCAGAGTAGAAGATAATCCTTTAAAACAGAAGTGGAGAGGTGAAAGAACTCTATAGTTCTTTCATACAGAAGGTAACAGTGGAAACAGTCCGCCACACTATATCACAGTTTTCTCAGAAGGGAGGGGTAAAAATTAGTTAACGTTAACTGGTATTAAACAAAGAAGAAATTAATAGTGCATATACATGCAATTCCTATATCTCATTAATGTTTCATGGTTGGACATGAGAGTTGAAAGCCTGCTCAAAGAATACACAGAAATATGAAGGATAAGCGAGTATGAAAGATGGCAAATACTTTTTATCATGGAAAAATCAGGAACGGGAAATGCAAAGTTCACTCCCTTACATGTATACAAGATGCACAGTATATCAAATTCTTCCTGTAGGACCCCTTCTCTTTTTTTCTATGAAGTAATGATACAGGCTTAACCAGAAATCTGTATCATTTCTGTGAAGAAAAGTGAAGACAGGACTGTTCCAAAGTAGTTATTCACTAAACAGATGAGACACAGGATGGGAGAAAAAGGAGTGGCAATAACACTGCCTAAGGCTGAACAACTGATCAGGTTCAGGTGCAGAATCCAACTAAAGAGTCCTAGCACTTAAGAGGCTGAAAAGCTAGGCCCCATCCTGGGCTCCAAATCAAAGGCAGTTGCAGAGTATTTCTTAGCAATAAGTACACAGAACTGCACAACTTTGAAGTCTCAGCCTACCATTGCTTTTATCATGAATGGAAGAAAAACAATTAAGAAAGTATTAAGAAATTTTTTCCAGCATGTTTAAGATGAACAACTCACTTGTACATGACTTTTTTAATGGAAGGTTACAGTATAAATGTCCTGTTCAATTCAAAATACCTAAATAATTGGCGTTTTGAACTGCTTCTGTGCATATACACAGCTTCTCAGTTCTTGCCACGATGGGTGGGGGGAAGAAAATAGGAACATTTTTCAAGTGCTTCAAGCATACTGTAGCATTACGATGACTATTCTATTCTGAAAAGCCAGAGACTTATCCAGTATACTTTTAATCATGTAGAATTTTACTAGTATGTCCATGTTTAAAGTGCAGTTAGATAGATCATAAGAGTAATCTCTCTTTTTTATCATCATGAGCAGGCATTTGCTTCCAAGACTGGCTGGGACTCAGGATGACCAAGTTTGATGGCCTAACAAACAGAGCAGTGATAGTTTCTCACAAGCCAAGACAGCTTTTTCTACAGTGCAAGTTATCAGCAATCCGCTGTGTAAAGAACTGGCTACACATTGCCAAATCCTTTTGCCCCTGCCAAGACAAGCACACAGTAAAGTAAATGTTCCTGTTTGCTTGAAGATGTGTGGCATGTCATGCTAACATCGCCACTGTCAGCATATTTATGTGGTCCAGTAACTTGTATCTACTAGGTATTATGGAATAACTTTTCATTACACATACCTTTTATTTTGAAAAAAAACTTGCACCACTTGCAAGATTGACACTCCCTAGACAAGGAAAGCTTCTGTCTTCAGAAGAACACAGTAGTAGAGACAGCAGTGCAAATGACTATTTGCAGCTCAGTGGCTGTTGTCCTTGGCTACCTCTGCATCAAGCCACCATGACAGAGAGCGTACTCTGCTACTTCTAGGGAGGACTGTGCCCCCAGTGCTACAGCTACAAAGCCATAGGTGTACTTATATATAATTTTAAAATTATTCTATTTTTAATGCACTAGATATGCTCACAGGCCTGAATTCTCAAAACTAACAAGCATCTTGGTTGTCTAGCCTTAAAAGTCAGTATTTACTAAAATTTGGTAAATTCTTGAGTTCTCTAAAGCTCAAAGTATTTCTTGACAGTTACCCCTTGCCCATCCATCTTTCTCTTCAACAAATTGCTATTGACATCTGAATTCCATAACATTACAAAAATGTAATGTGCATTTTGTCCTGTTATGATGGTCTTTCAGAGCTGGCAGTGTATGCCAAAAAACAGCTGTTCAGCTTCAAGACAATCAAGGATTTCTGTCTCACTCACAGCATTCTGCTTCTATGAAATGTCTGGGTTCCATGACTATCCATCTTTGGTCAAATGACTATTAGCATTAAAATAGCCCTTCCTCATGTTGGGCTAACAACCACAGTGAACAAAGAGAAAGTTCTTATGCAATGCAACTACAGGTTAATCTAAAACAAGCTCAGTACGTATCAATTAATATACACTTGTAATTAATTGTGTATTATGAAAAGAACAGTTACAAGACAAACTTACATGCCTTGTATTTAGGAAAGCATTCTGAGAAACAGTATATTGTCACTTATGATTATAATCTTTCTGAATAACAGAAATATTCTTCTTATCCAAAGACGACAACTCATCTGTGTCAAAGCAGCCCTGAGAACCTGCAGAGCTCCCATACATTACAACATAATAGGTGATACTAATACCACCCAGTTTCTCAGCTTAAATCCAGTAATTATGGCCCTCCAATTTTCATATAAGTATCTAATGTAAGTATCAATTGACATGTTGAGTGGAGTTCAGAACAGTTTTCTCCTATTCAAGGAAATATAACATGTTAAATCAACCAAACCTACCTGCCTGCTATTCTAAGTATTCAGATTGACATAATATATGCAATTCCTGCCTGCTTAAAGTACCATGCCTTAAAAATAAATAAATAAAAAAGCCTCCACATCATTCCCCTAATTCAAACAGAATTCCATATCTAGCACAAAAATACCCCCACTGCAAAACACAAAAGCAGACAGTTCCTTTTACTGATGACTGCATTTTACTTTCAGCTCTTTTTTGTACTCCAGCTTATATTTAGTTGTAGTTATCACAACAAACAGTGAATATCTGAGTATAGTGTTTCATTACATAAGAAAAATGCCAAGAAATAAGGATAAAGGTATTTGTATAGAAATAACAAAATCTTTAACTTCATACACGTCATAAAATAATTCTATCCAGAGGTAGAGGGGGGGACACGGGGATGGGGACAGGGGACAACCTGTTATTCTAGAATATAGTAAAATGAACCTTCCTTTAAGATATGCCTGACTGTACACTCACTGAACAAGTGTGAAGTATAGAATTTAAATCTTTTTAATTTTTCCCTCAATCAATTCCAGAACAGTATATTTATTTCCAAAAGCACAAAGAAAATTTGGCTTACAACTAGAAGCTGAAAGAGTTAACTTTTACCAGATGAAATTTCCCTTTCCTACTAAAATGAGAAACATATTATAAGCTCTTTCCAGTGTCTGTGTGTAACACCTCATGCTTCAATTAAACCCTCATTTGAAAAAAATACTGAGAAATGTATTCATCCTCAATACTAGCATTAATTCACGATTTTGGACACCAGGGAAGCAATACTGTGGGCATAAATCTTACCACTGAGCTTGAAAAATCTATGTTCAGTGCACAATCCAACTACTAGAAGGTATGATTCACATCAAGAAGAAACCCACAAGAACATTAAATTAGCAGCTGTAGAAGACTAGAAGGTAAATAAGCACTTTGCTAGAAAGACTATACAAAGCACAAAACGTGATCACAGCAACACACCAAGAACTTACAGTACAGGGCATAGTTGAATGTATCAAAACAACAGGGTGCAAGACTCAGGCACTACATGTTGATGTCCGAAACTAGGACTGATTTCGCACCCCCAACTTAAAAACAAACATAGTTGTTGATTAGGTGATGGCTCAAGGCAATTTGGAAGGAAAAAAACACCACCCACCCCTCTGAAAAAAACCCAACCCAAAACTGAAAGAGTTGCTAAGAAAAGAACAATCTACTGATGGGAATCAACTTTGAAACCAAGAATATGAAAACCAATTTTTATGCACGTTCATAGACATATATAGATATCAAGTCCTTGTCCATAAAATTAATTACTTAACTACAAGCAGCTGAAGAGAGAAAACAACTAATATGAGAACACGTGTGTACCCCAAAATATCAAAGTAATATGAGAAACCTGAGACTAAAAAGCCTCACAGGAAATAATTAAAAAAACCAAAATAACAAGCACAAAACAACCTGCTATCAAATGCTAAAACTAGCTTATTTATATTATTAAGAAATTGCTGAAGACACTTCAGACTTTCTAGATTGCTACCCAATTTCTCAAGTACCTCTGTACCACTGCTACCAAGGTTAGACACTGCCTAGAGGAAAACTGAAGGATTCACATCCAGGAACATAAAAAGATGGTAGTAAACACATATTTAAACAAGTAACAAAACAAGTCAAGCAAAAGACAAGCTTTGCAGACAACAGCCCCTTGATAAAAGCAGATGGACAAGTAGGAGTAGGTTCTTAAGAGGCTACTATTTTTTTCTAACAAGCTTGTCATTAACAGATCTTGGTATACACAGGGGTTAAAGAAAACTAGGTGCTATCACAAATGTCATGCCTTCGGAAAGCAAGGAACTTAATTTTCTCTTGGAAGCAGGGCTGGGTGGAAAAAAAAAAAAAACACACACAACAAAACAGTCTCAGTATAACCATTGATAAAAATGTGTGGCCATGAGCATACACATATGGCTAGGGATTCAATAGTTCAATTTGAAAATTCTCTGTACCACTTGCAACAAGACTCTGACTAAAACTCCACATATCATAAAACAAATTCAATGTGGCACCTTAATTGCACTCTAGGAAAAGGCAGATTTTGAAAACAAACCAGGAGTAGTCCACTAGTTTGCATGATCATATAACCCATGTACTTTGTAGAGAAAATATAGGAGACTTGCCTAATGTAAGAGATACTCAAAGATACTGCGGGTAGCTGATGGCGTCTAGCTAGCTGCAGCAAATCAAGATTAAAACAAGAGATTGTCCTAATTCTGCCAATGGAAAGATAACAGATCAGTTAAGTTTATGGAATTTTAGCTTTGCCTCACAATAAAAATAAGCTAAGAAGTCACTTCAGAGGAAATGACTGACTCAGTCCAAGTAACATGACCACAAAAAAACCATTACAGAACACATCAAATGAAGCAGAGTTTAAGGAGTATGTATCAAAGTAGGTAATCTACAAAGCAGTGTGAATAAAGTGCTGAAAACAGTAAATAAAACAATCTTAAAAAAGAAAACCACACCAACTGTAATCCAGCTATGAAATACCAGGATACAAAGTATGGCAGCATACATGCACTGCTTTTGTGTCTTGAATAGTGGAACAACTAGAACTCATCCACAGAAAATTTTTGACTGAACAAAAATAGGTTTTCATGGCTTATATTATAAAATATTGACAGGCATTACTAACGGAATAAGTCATTGAAAACTTATGAATATTCTTCCAGTACCTCAAGGGGCCTACAAGAGAGACGGGGAGGGACTTTTTATGAGGGAGTGTAGTGATAGGACAAGGAGTAATGGTTTTAAACTGAAAGAGGAGAGATTTAGATTAGATATTAGGAAGAAATTCTTTACCGTGAGGGTGGTGAGACACTGGAAAAGGTTGCCCAGAAAAGTTGTGGATGCCCCTTCCCTGAAGCATTCAAGGCCAGGCTGGATGGGACTTTGAGCAACCTGGTCTAGTACCCATGGCAGGGGGGTTGGAACTCAATGATCTTCAAGGTCCCTTCCAACTCTAACCATTCTATTATTCTATGATAATATACTTGTTTAAAGGTAAAAACTTACAACCACTGGATTATATGCTCTCCAAAAATATTTTATATAAGTATGCCAAGTTCTACTTAAGTCAGCAAGAATGAGTCTGACCCTTAATAAAAGAATGTTTTGAGAACAAAGCCTGTTCCTTGCTGTACTAAATTTAAATACACCACCATCTGATATAAACCACCATCTCACTGAGCCCTCACACTTCAGTAATCTTGTCAACATACCACCAACTTATCTTTAAGTAATCCAAGATTTAACAGGTTTCTCACACTGCCAACAGATAGCTAAGGTTGTTCTCAGAAGCATGGTGGATAACAAGGAAACTAGATTAGGAAAGCCATCCAGAATGTAAGTCTCCTGCTTTCCTACTTCTGTTACAGAAAAAGAGTAGAAGAAAGTACACACGTTTTTCGCTTGTAATCTGCTGTACTTTTAAGGATGTTTGCATAACTGACATTACAAGATATTACTAGCTATTAACAGGAGTTCAAAATGAAAGCAAACAGAAATGTGTGTATATAACTTTCACCACAGTGTGTCTTATAACTCAGACAATATCCTAAAAGTAAGTTTCTAAATTTTTCTGAAGCTGCAAAAGGAGAAATTAAACCATGATAGATTGTTAAAGAAGGCAGTACATAGCCAGCACTTCTGAAGTGCAAAGTGAGTTTCAAAATAATGTAAGCACCTAGATAGACAGAAACCACTCTAACTGCAACTTTCTGTTGAAAGAGAACACAGAACTGAATGCCAAGCAGGAAGGGACAAAGAATAGGTTTTAACAGAGTGTCAAAAACCCTGTTATATTTCTCTCTGCCCAATATCTCCAGGAAAACAGATTAGTCAAATTTGCAGTCCATGCCCTGTTTGTACCTGCACAGACTAGTTGTTCAGAAATACTTAAAAAAATAATCACATTTTTTAGGAGGTCATACATGCTCATGACTTAACTGCACATGGGTAAGCTCAGTCTCAGCAGCCTACCAAAGCCAATTACTGGAAAATTTGATATATGTTGTTTTGGTGAATTTATTTCATTGTAACATCAACAAGACACAGCATCACAGAGGTGTTTTATTTAACCACCTCTTCAGCAATAATTAAAACTTCTTTTAAGTAAAAAGAACCTGTTGTGGAAGTTATCCTACATCTATGCCCCACTTGCTGCGTGCAACTGCATCGTCATCCTTTTGCTCTCCAGCTGCACATTTACACTAACATTTTAAAGAGCTTGCTCCATTACGCAAGCATCAGTTGCTAAAGTAACTGCTTCATATACCCACTGTGATCAACAGTTGCAGACTCTCAGGCCTGATAAAACAAGTGCCAGAAAAGGAGCCTGTGAGTTTGCACTACACATTTATGCTCAGTATAGTACAAAGTTTAGTTTCAATATGTTTTTATCTTACATATTTTACCACTGCCAGTTTGTAGTCCCCTTGCCTTCCCCCAGGAAGGAGGAAACCAGGCACTACCTGCTTTGGGATGCTTGTTCACAAGGTAACTTTATTCTCTCTAGATATCGCAGATGTTACCAAAATGTTAAAAGTTACTTACGGTTTTCCCCCAGGAATCCCTGCTAGATTTGGAGGGATTCCAGGTACTCTCATGTGAGGAGGAGGATCAAACCCAACCTGACAATGAAAAATGAGTTAATCTCACACTTGCAATTTCTTATTTGGCAAGCCCCTTTTCTTCACCCCCATGATATTATGCTTTTAAACAAAATGTGGCTTTTACGCACAGTATTAGTGAGGGGGAAAAACAAGATGCTTTCCCTAGGCATGCTTCTGCTAGAAGTATCCGTATGTGAACAGAAAACCAATAATGTAGATCACACATTCACACCATTGAGCGTAACGCAAATACCCTGGTGTTAGCACAGAGCTAGCCCTGTAATTAGGGTCCATGGTGTGTCGGCATGTAGCCACAGCGTGTTGGCATGTAGCCACACCAGCGTTCTTTAGCTCTGCGACAACCAGTGTGTACCCATGGCAGGCACAGCGCGGTGCTGGAAAGCAGCTTCTGGCCCCAGCTAGAATCTCCACATGGCTTCGCACTGCATTGTGTGGGCACATCATCTGAGAGATCTCTCATGGAGCTACGCCCCAATATACAGAGAAATTTGTCTACCGCTAAAACATACTATACTGTCTTTACATACTGCAATTCCACTAAACTTTTATATCCCAAATAAATACATACATCAAACAATCCAAAGAGACACTCTGGACTAAACAGACTTAGTTTTTCTTCTGAACACTACAACGAAGTTAAAATTCTTACTGCTTCAAGGAGCGCATATGCTATGTAGAATTCCCACATTGTCACATAAAAGCCCTGTTTACCAGTTTGAAAAAATTAGCCACATCTATAATAATGAGACAGTTAGAAAGTTAAGTCCAATCTTGCAAATTCACAGGTAGGTAAGTCAGTCTGTGCATAAAACTGCCATCAAGCTCACATTTGCACCATCAGGCCCCTAGGTTATTCTGCTCGACAGCAGCTATAACTACTATGCTCCATTTAATTACTACAACCACAACAGCAACTATTCTTAACACACCTTACCACTGGGCTCCAACTTTTCATGTTGATTTCCACAAAAAAAAAAAAAAAATGTACAAGGACAGAGACATAGATAAAAAGATTTCTACATGCTTCAAGATTCATTTGGTATGTCTGTATGGAACACAGATCTGGCTGAGCAAGAGAAAAGCAAATGTCCACAGCACCAATTAAATGCTTTGTAGCTATGAAAACTGCATTTTCATTTGAAGCATAAAATAATTTTTGGCATTTTTTAATCAGTCAAAGCACTGAAGAACGTGAAGAAAAAAGGAAATGTACGTAAGTACACCAAGATTCTTTGTTTTCAAGGTGCAAATTTGTTTCTCCAGCCACGCAGCAAAGTGAAACACACAGTGAAACTGTCAAGCCTCTGGCGCTGTTATAACTTGGGAATTCAAGTGCTAAATGAAGCATGTAGCTCTTCTCAGTGAACCACAACTCACATGACTGAGATCGCATGCAACGTATGGCCTACCATAGGAGATCTTCCATAAGCAACCACAGCAGCTGCAGCAGCAGCAGCACTCATCTGGGGTGACATATTGTGCAGACTAGCATAGGCTGCCCCTGGACTGGTTAATTCTCCGTTCATGCCAGCATGAGGTACCATTCCAAATGGAGCAGGGTACGGTCCTGGTACTGCCAATGGTGTCCGCAGACCTGCAGCTACAAAATAATTAAATCAAGTAGTTTAATTTATATGTTCCTGCATAGAGGGAAGAAAACAGACCTTTTTTTCCCCCCTACAATACCTAACCTCCCCCCCCTCACACACATACCCTGCCAAGAAACATTGCCACAATTTATTGCTGCCATCATCTCTTTTCTTTCAGTGTAAATAAGATCTACTGAAGTCTGAACTTGCTGATTACTTCTAACAATCTCTTCTAGCGTTACCTATTTCCATTTCTGTAATATTTCCTGTTTACATTAATCTCCCCTTTGCCAAATTAAGCAGTAAAGCTGACAGACATGGTTTACACAGCTCATGTCTGAGGCAACTGTGCTATACCAGCCTGAATAGCAAAAGTAAACTTTCCCCTGCATTTGTCAAGATTTATACTGCAGCAAATATTAGTAGACTCAAAGAGCTGGAGAAGATATTGCATTCAGAATAAGTACCAGAAACTTCTGAGAAGTCTTTTTATATTGCATTCAGTCTCTGGATTATTTGCAAAAAAAGATAGACAAAAGTAAACAAAGAAGGATAAGAGATAGAGAGATATTCAAACTCTTGATAATCCAAACATCTGCTTCTCATCAAGCCTTCACTTGATATCAAGAACAAAGCAATATATTTAGTTAACATTCCCACAGAACTACATACGTTAAAAAAGATTAATTTTGGAACCATAAAAACACATGAGGTAATGCATTACCAGCTTGATTAACCAGAGGGTCCATTGTTGGAGGTTTGCCAAGGCCTGGACGAAGTCCTGGAGTTGCGCTAGTGCCTGGGGTTGGCACATCACTTCGAGGAGTTGGTGTGCTGGATTTCAGAACAGGCGTGCTGGCTTTTTCATGCTGGTATCATTAAACAAATTAAATGAGTATTATTTTTAATCCAGGCCATATTATACAATTTATCACAACAGCAGCTGGGATGCTGGGCACCTACTACCTAGTCCCTCAGCCAATTTTCATAAATCCATGCAACGCTGACAACATTAACTTGTGAGAGAGAAATGCTGACCTTTTTGATTGCTGACAAAATTAAAATAAGAAAAGAAACGTAGAAAGTTATTTTTTCTTCTTCCATTGGCATAAAAAAAAAATAAATGTCTGAGCTAATATTTTTTCAGGACAATACAGTATCTATCACCAGATTATTTTAGCTTGAATTCATTACTGTCTTGGATTCACTACTTAATTGTTGGACACAGCAAATCTAAGTGCAAAAACAAAGTACCACTGTAGTTGATCAAAAAATTGTGACACAAAAGCTAAAGAGAGTCCGATCCAATTATTACTGATACTGCAGGAAAAGTTTTCAATAGTAACAGCTTATTTAGAAAAGTTTAACAAAAGCCTGGAGAATGCCTTTGTGACTATATGCAGACTGTGATAAACCGTAAGCTATTGCTCCAGAAAAAAAAATTAACAATGCTTAAGTGACTCTTATACATTTTAATAAATTTGCAACTCATTTGACAGAAATGTAGGAAATACAAGAAATCAAAATGAAGCAGAAAATATTGCCGAGGAGGAAAGCTGAAAATAATATAAAGGTCTGGAAAAACAGTCTATTTCAGGTTCAAATGTTTAAAGCCATGTACTTTCTGCCACCAGTAGCTGGTGGCAGACCTTGCAAGAACAAAGTTAGTCTTTGAAAAAACATTTATCTGGACAACAGATTGCTACCCACCAGATTCATTTCTTTGGATTTGAGAGAAGTGGAACTTCCTGAAGAGGCTGTAGATGCCGGACTGCTAGAGGCATCTTTCTTCAGCAAGCGGGTTTTATCTATACCGTTTTCACGTGGTGAATGAGTGGGACTTGCCCTTGGGGAGGAAGGATCCTAAAATAATAGGAAGGGAGGAACAGCACAGAACTGTGTCACGGGTTGGTACACAAACACTTTTAAGGAGTCTATGGGAAAAAAACTAGAAGAATTTAAGCAGCAAGTTCAAATGACAAGACATTTTGTTATCTCTATAGAACAAAAGTTGAAATCCCTTCATCAGTTTAGAAATATAAGTAAGTTCGTATCATAAGTAACACCGTTTTATTTTACATTACATGTAATCAGAAACTGTTTCCAAGCATAGAGCTTGCAATCTAAGTATACCTAAGTACAAACTATGGCATGTGGTAACAGCAAGAAAGACCAACAGTAACCAGGTTTCAGTAACCAGGAAGTAATATGTGATTGGATTTATATACACCAGACAATTTCCTACATTATAGCTATGTCAAAGAATAGTAAGTTTGCTCTGTTTTTTCTGTGTACGTTCTCCACACACTGTTAGAGACAACAAACATTTCAATAATCTCTTTTAGGCCATAGAAACCTTCCTTATTGCTATCTTCAGAAGAAGAGATAAAGATGCATGCTTTATATGCAATAATACGTCACTTATTTCTAAATACCATCTGCAATTGCCTCACTACTTATATCTACAGAAAAAATGCAAATCACCTCTCAGGTGATTAACTTTCTCTTGTCCAGAGGCACTCTCTGCGTTTACTTTAACCTGAAATAGCCAGCCCAGCAAGCTACAATGCCACCAGAGCTCTGCAGGTTCTCCATGTTCCTTTGGCTCATGAGAATAGCAGCAGGGAGGAAGCAGTCCTCATAAGAGCGTACTAAGTCTACTGATTGATTATCGAGCACTTTCACTGTAGGGCTTCTGAAAGGATTATTGTAATTCCTAGTTGGATACCCATTTTTCTACTTGGCTGACATAATTGGGGCATTTGGAGCTGCTGAAGACACTTCTCTGTCAGCTTCTCTCCCTGTGCTTTTCACAGAGCAGAAGAATCTCGCTACCATATTCAGGCTTCTTAATTCTCTTTATTGTATGAAATAAAAGATGACGGGAAGGAAGGTCTGTCCCTTTGCCTTGATGGCACTGCCAATTCTCTGCCCTGGAGAAAAGAAGTGGCTACAATCTATGAAAAATTCTGTGAACTGACTGACTTCATTCTGACTTTAGCTGACTTCATTCTAAAACCCAAACATCTCTGGAAAATGCTGTCTTTAACTTGGGACATTTTTAAGGTACCAAAAATGTTTTTAATAATACTCCTACTATTAAGTACGAAGTTAGGTATTGTCTTCCTTTTTCATTTGAAGACAGTAGTTTGAAAACCACAGCCTTCCACCTGCATCTCACCACAACTTTCTCCACTACAGAGCAGCTGCGTTGCATGAGAACATAACCACGGAGAGAACAGACGTGGACAAAGCAGTAGATGAAAAAGCTGAGAGAGCAACCAGAGAAAGCTCAGAGGAAGACATAGTAACTGCAGTACTAACAAAAAGGAGAAGGTGTGAATATTGTAACATATCCACACAGAGGATTCTTTTTCTTCTAGCATCTAAATGCACTTTTCCTTTCACCTTTGGGCAAACATCAAGACTACAAAAATGAAAAAAGTTACCTCATTGGATACATCTACAACCAAGTTATCGTCACTCTTGTCCCCATCACTGTCCTATTAAAAATAAATAAATAGTGTTCATTTCAATTAGTACATCAAAAGCCCAGAGAGAAAGACTACACATCTCAGACATTTTTTGTTTTTCCTAAACAAAAAGCAAGCAGCCTTTCATTACTTATTAGTAATAGGGTAAACAATGAAAACAAGAACACACCTTATTTCTCCTTCAATAATAAAACTCAAATAAGGTAGAACTAGTTGTAAGGTGGTGGTCTCACCACCAGTGCAAGATGGTCCAAAATCCCTCCTTATTACCAACATAAACAGTGTTATCACTACTCCTGAAAGAGAAACTCATTCTGTTCATACTCTGATCTTACATGTTAATCTTAAGGAAATTACTGCTTGTGCATACCTAGAAAACCACCAAGTCGCAGAAAACTTGAGTCTTTTAACATTTGTTTCATGAATCAACTTCCTCAAAGCAACAGGACAATTTTTCTCCTTTTACAGAAAGGAAAGTTTTGAAATGGAAAGTTCTGGGGAAGAAAAAACTTCACAAGTGCCACGGCATTTCAACATTTCTACCTAAAAAATCTGAAATACTTTGACATTCCCAAACTGAAATGTTTTATTGTGGCTTGTCAAGCTGCATTTTGACTGTTTTACATAAATCTGTGTTCACCTGAGCTGCGCTAGTGCCTCATGATAACTGTTACTCAAGTGTCTTCTGGTCCCCACCTCCAAAATGGGCTGGGATGCCCCAGTAGACACGTCCTATGATAAACTGTGGTCTAGTGTTTTCCACAGTGCACCATGGTGGTTCAACCAGAAGGTGAATCTTGACTCAAAAACAAAAAACCAAACCAAAACAAAAAATATGAACAAAATATCAAGTGAATGACAAAACTTAAAATATTCATGTGGGTAAGTTTTTCCCAATAACAATACTTTTAGGCAAAAACTTTCTAGGCAAACAAATCAGACATACAAGATTGGTCAAACTGTCCCCCAACTCTTGCTTTCAGAATGTCTGGGCTATCACACTTAACACTGGCAGACAGAAAGTAAAACATTGGTTCCTTCCTCTCACTTCAGGCCATAGGTTTTTTTTAAAAAAAAAAAAAAACACCACAAAAAATCCTAAAAAAACCCAACAGATAGTTTCAACCCTTACTTTCTTCTGTAGCAGCTGAATATTGCTGCAAGAAATACCACAAACATAGCAGGGACCCAAGAGTGTCACTGAAGACAGAAAGGTGGCTCTATTTGCCACTCAGGAAGCTGTCCAACCAAAGGGTGCAAAAGGAGAAGGAACAGGAAAGCTTCAGCCCCAGTAGTCTGTCACCTCTTGAAAAGTATGAAGCACCCTGAAGGCAAGAATAGGTTAGAACACATCTGAGCATATGGGAGCACAGTAGGTGGGACACTTGTTCACCTGAAATACCGCCCTTGAGGAGGGCAAAAATATCTGCCAAGCAATGATTAAGTGCACTCCACTGACTTTGTCATCTTGAGAAATAGAAATTTACTGGGACTATCAAAGGCATCTCCTATTGCAACTATAATATATATCAGAATATACATACACACACACTTCGAACATATAGAAGAAGATTCTCCTCACTGACAAACCCACAGGTTGAAACTATACTAACATGAAGTCAAAAAGAAGAAAAAATAAAGTTGCATTTTGCATCTTATTTCCAAAAGCAACAATTCTTACAACTCATTTATCTCCCTTCTGACAAAAAGCAGTACTTCTTTATCCCTACAAGGGCCCCATGTAAAATGAGCTTAAAGTCAGCAGCTCTGTGTTTGCAGAATTGGGGAACCTTTAAAAAGAAAGATCTTCTTCCAGATTAGAGTAAATTTGGGACTTTCAAATATCCTTGTTTCCTCAATTCTTTATTTTGATGCTGCCTTTATCTGTAAAAGCCATTTCAAGCAAACAGCACCACACATTTAAAATGTGGATTAAGACAAACTGCTTCTACAGTGCAATAATATACTTTCAATTTCTTTCCAGTAGAAAATATAAGAAAAACAGGCAAGTTAAGCTTTTTCTCCTTTTTTTTTTTAATATCAAATGTAGCTTAAGAAACACTCTTCAAATATTTAAAATGAACAATGCCCACATAATATCAAATCCTCAAAATTGAGGGACTAACATGGGGAAGTTTGCCAAACACTTTTGTAATCAAAACAAGATTATCAGAAGGTGGTGGAAATACAATTTGCAAAACCGTAACAGTAGTACAACACCACGATGTGCAGAAAGGGGAAAGTAAGCCCATAAATCGTGAGTAGCTCCAAGGATATCCAAAAGATGCTCAGAGATATTCTGGGTCCAGGTGGAGAGAAATTAGCCCACCAAATACTGAGGAAATAAAATGACACCTGATTTTCTCTTGGGTTTCAGTAACCAGGAAGTAATATGAGATTGGATTTACATAAACCAGACAATTTCCTACATTATTGTTATGTCAAAGAAGAGTATCTTCTGTTAGATTTAAGTTCTGCTTTTCAGTACTCTTTCACACCAGTCCTGGTCTCTAAAGCACGTTCAAGTATCATCCTGTGATTTGGCTGAGCGTTTAGACTTGCAGTTGAAAGCCTATGTGAACCTCCCGTGGTTCATGTAGGCCACACTGTTGTACTGAAGTGCCTCTTTGAAACCAAGCAACAAGCAAGCTAGTCAAAAACACAAACTATGAATTTCTTATATTTCAATTTGCTTTCTGCTGAAACTGCCATATCAACCAAAAGCAAACTTAGTAAATTGGTACACCTTCATAACATATGCAATTTGCAATGGTGATTATTACTCAGTGATGTATGTAATAACTAGAAAAATATACTTTATAGCTTTAGAAAAATATACTAAAATCCCCCAAACCAACAAAATACTCCATTTCAAACAAACCTGAAGGTTTTGGAGCACTGCAGAAAGGACTTCTCGCTCAAACTCTGAGAAATGTCCCAGAATACTTGTAAATCCCAAACAGCTACTCCTGGGTCACTACTCCCTGTTGAGGAGTATTACTTGACAATAGCCCGAACTATTGAGTCACTGCTCTTCCCACAATATGAATAATGATCTCTCTGGCACATATATTCATGCATTATATCAGCCATAAGAAACACATTGCCTTGTTCTTCACAGCTCTTTTACTCCTCATATAAGCATGGTATGTGCAAATAAATTAATCATTTCTTAGACACAGATTTGCTTACATAATGGCTGGAATCCTTATCATCCACCTTTCTCTTTTTGATGTCATTGGTATATTCAGGGCCATTCCTTCGTTTATCTGTGCTTCGCAGACTGTCTGGGACCAACAGAGAATTACTCTGTGAAGACAAAAAACAAGGTCAATCAAAAATTCCTTTCAGGATTCCTTCACAGATGCTTAAAAACTCAAATTGGATGTGATCAATGCTTTAAAAATGTGATACCTACATAGTCTTTCATTCCATTTAATTCAACTCAAAGTCCTCCAGGCAAACATGTACAGCTTCATGCATTCTAAAAAGCTTGGCTTTTCATTGTTCAACTTATCAAAAGTTTAGTTCACTTGTCAATCACCATCTATTTAACTATTTAATTCGACTGAATTTATTTTTTAGGAGAAGCAGGTTTGTTGTTTATTCATGAGCAGGTAATAATGGTTTTTCTGGGGTTTTTTTTGTTTTGTTTTGTTGTTTTTTTTTTTTAAATATACAGATCGTATATACTAAAGGGGACTTACTAAATATAATCTGATCGCTCACTTCTAGACCATCATAAATAGATAAGGCTTTGGTATGTTTACACCTGCAGGCATGGATAGATATATGGCAACTTGCCTTTCACCCTTAAAGTAACAGAAATTTACCAAATATGGTTAAGCAGTACTCATTTGTTAGCTGCCATAAACTCCAATTGGATGCCTTCAACAAATGTATTGCAAACAAAGATCAAATATTTTTACTTCCAGCATAACTTTCACTACTAGTGTGAAATTAAGGCTAAAGTGTTGTTTAATCAGACTGGGTCTGAAAAACTGAGGCCAAGACACACACACAAAAGACAAAGCAAAGACTAATCTTTTCCTCAAACTACATGGACTGCTTTCATTGATGCTAAGTTATGCTAAGTACAAACTCTTGACCCAAAGAGAAAGGCATTTTAGACATTTTTCAGTCACATGACAATTTGACATGCCTGCGACTCCCATCTCCATCTCCGTTCCAGCTAAAGCATTAAAACGAGTTACAATGAGTTCTTTTAAGTGCAGGATTAGCATATGCAAGAGGGCAATTTGTTCAGTGATGTGTTAATGCTGTGAACAATACTGAATGAGTGGAGGAAAAAATCTCCTTTGACAAAGACCTGGTAAGCCTAGTTCCTAAAACCCAAGTACATGCTTACATAAATAAAAATATGCTCACATAAATATACAAGTAAATACATATTTACAAATACCTCTCAAGAGAAAAGCCTAATACCGACATATATACTGTAAGTGGAAGCCTTCAAATGAAAAGCTTAGATCTACCCAAGAGACAGAGATATTTACTCTTAAAATGTTATAATCATATACTAATAGCAGTGAACTGCGCACTAACTATTGGCTTCCCCTTTAAAATCTGAGGACACCATGGTACTTTTGCTCAGACATTAACATTTAGTCCCAAGGAGAAGGAAAACAAAACAGGCTACATAAGGCAATCTAAATCCTCTTTTTCCTACTTCAGAAGCTGCACTTTAAAGCCAACTCTAAGCTCTTTTATTCATGACTATTCAAGCTAAACAAATGCCAAGGGGCTTACATAAAGCATATAGGAGGGTGTAATGAAATTCAGTATAAAGAAGCTCAAAATAATGTCTTTACTGCAATGTTTCGCAGCTAAAAGATGGGCTTGTTGGATCACTGAACTAATTGCCTTGACAAATACAGTCTGAATTTAACTCCTCATCTCCTCCCAGATGCACACTAACTCAGGGATTCACTAGTTTGAAAAACATTAAAACTTATCTCCCACATTTTAATATCAAATCAATCATGTCTGTAGTAGTAGAAACATCTTAAGAAGCAAGCTGTCACTTCAAACTTGACCATAGATTTGAGTATTGAAAATATATTTTCTTAAGGTGGAAAGTCTTTTAGTTAAGAGCTACTTCCCGTAACAAAAATAATTTTAAAAAATCTATTTTACTTCTGAAGAGCTTAGAATAAAGTAATAAAGGCAAATGTAGTAAAGTGAAGAAACTCAGTTTCTCATTTTACACTGCCAAAATTAAGTGTGAATAATGGAAAAGTGGCAGAGGGACAGCTGCTGGAAGAAATTTAGCATTTGAAGTTACTACACAGAAGCGTAGGGAATAGCTTGTAAATTTTGGCATCAAAATATGTATAACTACAACACCTGGTATTTTTTTCAGGTTTGATGTAAAGCCTAGCTAGACAATGCAGACAATATTCTTGTGGAATATCTTGTGTACACTTTGTCTTGTGGAATTTCAATACTGTAAAACATACCTAGGAACTCATAGGTATACCTAGCTTGCATTGTCTCCTAAATGCCAAACTAAGATTATTAGATTTGATTTTTCCTCAAAAGACTGGTGGTTTACTTATCACATAAACATATAACAATAACCTACAGCCCTCACAAGCCTATTCTGCAAAATGTCTCCCCTATGGTCACGTTTACAGTGCCTTTCTCTAACCTAACACATTCATTTAAAGCACTGTTCTGTGGAATCACGGCATCCATGCTAGAAGATCTTGTAGAACAGCTTATTTCTCAATAGCTATACTGGCAGTTGCAAGTAAGATCATGCTGTTGCTCTGGCAAAAATTACCACTAAACTCAATAATTAAAAAATACTATTTTCTTTGCTTTAGCAGTACAAGGAAGTTCCAACAATTGAGTCTAAAATCAGGTAAAATATAGCTTTTGATTAAAAAATAGCTTGTTACTATAAGCTACTACCGTAATTAAAATTACCAATTGTGTAAGATTTCATTCAACAATATGAAAATAAGCATCTGTTTAAGTAGTGCATATGGTATATCCAGAACACTAAAGTAACAAAGGAAATAAATGAAAATAACAACTGGGAAAGGGATGATCACATAAGCTTTGGACTACTGACAACTCTTACCAATGCAATGTTCAGGTTCAGGGAACAGGGAGGAGAGCCTGCTAAAAGCCACCTTTCCTCATTTCAGCTCTGGTAGAGTTCGTATTTCTATACGTTCACTATCAAGCATAGGGCAGCTAGGAGACAGCAGCAACAGCTTCACTATGACAGAGCTCTCTATCTTTTCTTTAAAAATAAAAAAAATAAAAAAAATCTGTTTAGTTCTTCTACCAGGCCTACTAACATCTGACTTCTTTTCAAGAGTAGGACAAGAATTGTTATTATATTAATATAATTTTTAATAATATTACAGAAATTTTTAGTTGGGATTGATTTTCAAAAATCATCAGTTTTTACAAAAAGGGCAAAAAGATATTGTTTTGTCCTGATTTTAATAGACACACAATTGAGGATAATCCTTGCTTTCATACTAGCAGTTCAATTTATTAGGGATTACCAATGCAGCATCTGTAAATCATGAATTTCAGATCAGAACAAAATCAACTCCATGTAAATGTTTTATTTTTCTTCAGATAATTCAAAATTTATTCATGTGATTCCCTTTTCTTCAAATAAATCCCAAAAGAAGAAAAGCCTAATGTAGCACTACGTCCTCTAAAAGCTACCAGACTGCATAAGGGCTGTATAATAGGCAACTTGGGATCCTAAAGCAACTTTGCTGCCAGGAAATGTAAACACTGAAACCACCAGCAGCAAATCTGAAACGAAAACCTAGTCATGATGCACAGAGAGAAGGTAGATTTCCTATTAGGAATATAACGCACATTATTCAAATGCACCTCTTGAACTGCCATGCCGCTCCCCGTAGGAACTACTTCCAAACCACAAGTATGTATGCCAGAGGTACAGGCTGAGAGCCCACAGTATCTCATTTAGCTCCAGTTATCATACAGCACTAACACCTCACAAGAACATACAGAACTGACAATTAATTTTATGCTAATCATTACAGCAATTAAATAACAGTATTTACATCACATCTGTGCTCATGGTTCAACCACACCTGGTCCCAATTAAGATTTTCTCTAGTGCTGGGATCCTTATCCCTCCCACTCCCCTTTCCTCCAAACACACACACTCTCAACTCTTGCTCCGTGCTTGGCCGTTCACCGGCTCTCTGTATATCCCAACCTGTGATTACAGCCCGTTACTATAGCTGACAACTTGCACTTGCCCAAATCACCAACCCAGGGCCGCTGTGTTTATTTAACCATTACACTGGCTCTGTGCTGCTGCACCACACACAAGTGCTATCTACAGATATCTGTATGTAGACAGGAACATAGTTGAGCAAGCAAAACAGAATCTTGTCTAACACCTACATTAAAAACACCAGTTACTCAGCAATCCCATTGCTTATCGGCAGGACTCATTGACAGGAATACAGTGGACATTGGAAGAGGGAGTAGGGCTTAACCATCCCCCAGCATGACACAAGAAGATCGTACTCAAAGTTACTCAGCTCAAGAATCACTAACTTACATTTGTTGAATATGCTTCTTGCAACCACACACATCAACAACCCAAAATTTGACTTTGGTTTTGTTTTAAATTACCAGTGATGGAAAGCTGCTGACTTCACCCTCTTTTTGCCCACCATTTTAAGTTATATTTATACTATCATGTTCATATTAGGAACAAGGAGATCTAGAAGCCTAAATGGATTTTAATCACTTCATTTCAGTATTTTCTAGCTAATGTTTGTCAGAATCCATAAAAATTTATACCAGACCACCCAAATCCTGGTCCTTCATGCTGCTTTGTATCAGCTACAGATTAAACTGAAATGGAGCATCCCACAGCTATTCTGTGTGAGTCACACCTGCTAAAGGCAATTTGTGATTTGCATCCATAAAGACCATAAGATTTGACTTACTTTTAAGTTGACAGAGTAAATAAAAATAAAAGATATAACTAATTAAATAAATTCAAACTTCTAGATTACAAGCTACATAATGGAAAATTATACTTTCTTCACAAAGGCCAAGAAGCATACATGTGGTACACAGACTTTCATGTAACTCCTTTTATGATTTCCCTCCCCCAATGAAAAGAATTAAAACACAAAACAGCTTGCATATAATATCAACCACAAAGTAGCATTCAATTGTGCATGCCCCCTTCCTCCAAGACTGGGAAGTGAAGAACAGTACAGAGAGCTAAGGACACAAAATATTTTTCTGCTGTAAGAAAAGAGCATTTACTTTACAGAACAATAGTAACATCTATGCTTAACAACGAAGGCAAAAAAATTTCTTGCAAAATTTATGAGTACTTCCTAAGTCTTAGAAAACAGGCTCAATGTTTTTCATGAGGACAAAAGATAAACACCAACTCTAATGTAAATCCCAAACACATAAAGAAGTCAGATTTCACTGTCTACAAATTATTACTGATAAAATAGAGCACTTCAGAACATTTGCATTTCTATGCTGTCCAAGCAGGATACTAGAACAGTGGGAAGACAAGTGATAAACGAACATCTAAGGTTAGTGGGAAAAATTTTGTCAGTCTGTTCCCTAGAGAAACAAATGTGGACATCAAAGTTCTTTCATATTGATGTCTCCCAAAACTTTCTTAAGCTCCAGTTGCAAAACTTGCTTACTTTGCCTGGCTTCATTACCTGCAGCCAGACTGTGTCACAATAGTAGGGATGCCTGCATTCCCACAATAACATGACCCAGTTTTAGATGGTTAGAGTTACATCAGCCAAAACCCACCAGCCATTAACCATGTAGTCCTATGATTTAATTTTAACCAAATAATTTTAGCAGTTCATGTATGAAGTGATAATTGTCAATTCCTTGTATTAAAAAAAAAAGACCAACAAAAAATCAGCAATAAAAATCAATAGTACCATAAAGATACCTGTCAAATAACTTTTCCTAGCTCTTGTCTTTTCTAATTGAGAAAAAGAAACAAAGTAGAGCTCAAATTCACCTATGGCATCAACAAGCAGAATTGGCTTTGTTACTTGAAATGACCTGAAAGTTGCACATACCCATGGCCAACAGATTAATATAGCAATATCACTCAAAACACAACTCAAAACAAAATAAAAAGCTCTTACAAAGTAGTTCTTTGGCTGGTTTTCAGATAATATTGTCTTAGACCAATTCTATTACAGCTAATCTCGAAGGGGAAAAAAAAAAAAAAACCAAACACAAAAACATTGCTATGGAAGTTATACCTGAAGCACAAATTAAGCAGTGAAGACATTTGTAGGACAAACAGATTCAGTTAAAGAAACCCCTAGGACCAAACACTATCATGACACATGAATTTTAAATTTCTCACCTGTTCTGCAACTGTAATTCCTGAAACTCCTACCTGAAAAACCTTAACTCTGATTAATAATGTTATACTGTAAGTTGCAGTCAATGTTCTGTTTGATTTGCAGCTTCTCCTCTACCCAATAAGCAAACTAAAATTTAAGCTTCCCCAAAATCATCCTGCTCAGAAACAAACCCGATTCATACCATTCTCAAAAAAAATGACTTGGTGTTCTGCATAAACCAAGAGATATAATAAGAGTAAACACATATGTCTAGTATCAGGAAACTGACTAAAAGTAAGACAAAACAGACAAACACTGCAAGGTCTGATTATTACATTATGTAGAATGGAAACATTTGCAGGAATGTTGGTACTTACTGTGCCTGGCTCTCTGTCTGCTCCCGCAGTAACCAAGAAATGCACAGACATGCCCGTTCAGACACAGAGGCAAGAACAGAAATAAAAAAGGGGGGAAAAAAATTAGAACACAAGCCGCGAACAGTTTTAAAATGGCTTTTATTTATATAAGTCATTGCACATTCCTAATACAGTGATTTCCTGAAAATTACAGTATTTTGTAAACATGATTTACAGTTTAACCATACACAAAGCCTAGTTTTATTTCATGACAGAATAAATTATTTTCTTTTCAAAAATTAGTCAAGTGCAATTTTGCCCAATATTTAATTGTGTAGTAGAATTTAACCCTATGAAACTAAAGTAACAGATGCAATTATCTAAATCTTTTGTTTGGACACATTCACTTCAAAATTTAACTTCTTGTTCCCCCTACCTTCCCACCCACCCATTTAACAACATTACTTTCTTTGAAAAAAATTACCCATTATGCAGTTTAACAGTTTTCCACAATACAGTGCAGGCCACTGGTATTACAACTAAGCATTTGCCAGGATGTCAAAATGCCCTGCAAACTATAGAGCAAGTGACACCTAGCGATCCCCATTTGAAATACTGAAAACTTCCAAGCTGAATTTTGCTTCAGTGGTATATATGCAGATATTTTTAAGTTTGCTAACAGTTTTTTCTCATTCTATGTAACTTGAATTCTTTAGAGATGCACATAATTTGCAGCAATGTGCAAATTTGACAGTGTCCTAATCAGGCCTGCCATGCCTCTCACCTCTGTGGTGTTCTGCATCGTGATGCTTCTTGTCATCTTTTATTGCCAAGTGAGACTGCCCACCCAAAGCACTAGAAAGGGCAAGAAGGCCAGCGCTGCTTCCAAGTGGAGGGATTCCTGGAGGCTGAAGTCCTGATGGATGGGGTGTTAGAGGCACTGGAGGTCCATGGCCATGGGAGAGATGTTGAGCCTGCAACTGCTGCTGCTGTTCCCAGAGGTATCATCATCCCCAGAAGAACAATGCATAGCACATTATTTGGGAAGGAGAAGGGAGAAGTTTGGTTAATTTTTGAGAATCAACAGTGGATTTTATCATTTGTTTGTTTGCTTTAAATCTAGCCTCTCTTCTTGGCCCCACCACACTATACATACTGCCATATGTCATGCTGTCTATGGACAGTTCTGATCATGTCCCATAAATCAAAAAAACCCCATCCAACTAGCTGGATAGTTCCTGTGCAGCCCGAGGAATATATTCATTTACTTTAAGTTGTTTTGGGCAGCTACTGCCTGCTACAGCGTCACTGGTGACAAAAAAAACAGCAGCAGCAGCAGGCCCAAATACCTTTCCCTTTCTATAGAAAGGAGTATTGCTGCTCTGGGAAAAAAAAAAAAAAAAAAAACAAAAGAAAACAAGTGTCACTGGCAAGACTCACTTAAACTCCCCCCACCCCTTCCTTCAATTTGGAAATAGTAAGCAGTTTCTATTTTGAATATTTTAATAAAAGCTAAAAGATGCTGCTCAATTTCATATTTAGGATAGTTAAATTTATATTTTATTCTAGCCAAGATTTTGGGGAAAAAAAAAAAATCATTAAACATCACTGTGTTTAGAAATGAACTTTGAGCTTAAAATCCAGGTATTCCAGGTAACACCAATAAGGCCATGGAATTCCCAAAATGAAACATGATATTAATGAATTAAAATACTTTCATCTGTTTCAAAAGCAACTTGCAAGATCAGTATCATAATGAGTGGATATACAACCCTGTAACCAACCTGGCAAAATAACCTGTAAGCAGTTTTAGAAACAGAGTCCTTATAATGCTATGACGTCCCAACAGTTCAGATATTAAGATATTTTCTAGTTAAAGCTGTTATGGTTTTATCAATACTTTCCAAGTTCAGCTAACCATTTAATTTGTCAAAAAGTTAAGCACAGCTTTATTTAGAAAATAAAGTTTCAAAACCATCTTTAACCTAGTCATAGGTCCTTTTTAGTCTGTTACAGGTAAACAGATTTTCTGCCCCTTTCCTGCTTCCTTTTGCCTCAGCGTATGAACAGAAGACACAACAAACCTCTCCACCTTGGCCATGCTCCACCATCCCTCTTCTGAAGGCAGACACCATGAAAAAAGCTGAAGTACCACCCAATTCATGGGATCAAAGAGAAGACAGATAAGCAAATTCCCAAACAGAATGAGCTCAGCTAGACATAAGAGTTTGACCTGGTGAATGCCAGCGGTCATGTAAGAGAAGGCAAAGTTGTTACAGTACTGCTGACAGCTACTGAAATCATACTTAGACTCAAGCTCACAGTATTTCACAGGCTACTGCAAAATAACTCAAGTCAAATTAACGCAAAAATATTTTATCTGCTTCCATAGGTCCCAAGACTCTTCAAGACAAACGGTCAACAATAGCTGCATGAAATCTCCTGGCATATTAATGACTTAATTTATTACTATTTAGTTAACTACTGCACCCCTACACTTTTATTTCTCATAACCCCATCCCAAGACATGCCTTGCACTGTTTATAAATTTATGTAGACACAAGTGACCGACACTGAAGAACTCTGGCCCGAACCTGCTAATCTTTCACTTTTATGCTGTCCCAACTGTAAAGCAGCCATCATTTACTTATTTTTGATATACAAGACAAATCTTAAAATTTACCGCAATCCCTTTAGTTAATTCTATAAAGCCACAAGTTAACCAAATCTTTCTCACACCATGTATCAGGAATTTATTTTCTTGTGCTGCATAACAAGCCTCACTAGTCTTCACTGTAATATGTATATCTGATCACTATTCTTGGCAACTTTTCAGTATGCTTAAAAAGCAAGATAAGAGAGAGGTAGTTCTTATTCTTCTATCTTAATGTGTTTTCAACAACTCAAAACTAAGATTTTGAAAGAAGTATTATTTTTATTTGAAATAGTAAAAGCAGTAGGCTGCCTTCTTTAAAATCAAGCAGCTATTGCTACTGAAAGCTCATTTAACTGAAGAAATGTCAGTAAAGAGCACTGTAAAGTCTCTGTAAAGTAGGGGTTTTGTTTGGGGTTTTTTTTGGTGGTTTTGGTCTCATTTGTTTTTTGATCCAGCCTCCAAAGAACAAGAAGACATCTCTCTTCTCACAGACTTTATTAGGACTTTAGTAGTTTCCAGCATGTTTCCTCACATCAGAAGACAACCTGATGTTTTGGCAGGCTTTCTCAGAGAAGTGGTATCTACATTGTTCCCTTCCTTGTTGACCACTTAAGCCAGGTCAGTCATTTGCACTTTAGCCATGAAAAAACATGCATCAGCAGTACTGTACTGCATTCATGGCATTGGCCTTACTTGTCCCCAGCTGCACTATTACATTGGATTACCTAGTTGTGGTGTGCGATTGGCCAAGAACAAAAAGTGATTTATCCCTTCCAAATTTGTTTCCTGGAGAAAAACCTGCTCCCTTCTCCAACAGCGAGCTCAAATTAGCTTTTTTTGCAGAGTGGGCATAGGAAGGTCAAAAAAGGGAAATTAAGTTAAATTGTTTCCATTTTTGTCTCTATCCCTTCAGGAAGCCTATGAAGATTCCCTTTATTCATGCCTCTCTTGCTCCATTCAATTAGCAAACAAGTTAACCCATATAATTTCAGGAAGCATAGCTTAGCGTCTTTAGATATCAAACTGTTAGGGACACGTTACCTACCACTTCCCTGGCTCTGCTATGGAGCCTAAACACAGGGTAGTCCCAGAAATAAGGAACAGATCAATCCCCTCTAACAGGTTCTGAAGCTGAAAGCATGTGACAAGAAAAGCTACGTCCTGTTTCTCTGGCAGTATTGCATACCAAGGATAGGGAGTAATGTCTAGTTTAAAGTGTAGAACAGAATACAAGAGCTGTAAGTGGAAACACATCACTCTGCATAACATCATAGCAAATTTGAAAAATAGTTACTGAAGGTAGTAAAGGAAAATGGTACCCAAAGATGCTTAAATATCCAACTATGTTACACAGACTTAAGACTGAAAACCTGATCATGGTCTTTTAAGCCAAAAAAGTTATACTGTGGTTTAATGTTTATTCTGTGAGGATCACTGCTATTTAAGACTAAAGTATATTGATTTATTGTTTATATATTATCTATTCATAATAGGTTTAAAGTTGTCCCTAGATAGATAAGATACATAGATAAAGATGAACCTTTCCAGAAGTTCATGCTCTGTTTACTTAAAAACTTGAATTGTTAGAAGTATATTGTATTATCTTTCTAGAAGAGGAAAAGGGAACATGTGCTGCACACAAAGGAAGAAACTAAAGACCAAGAAGATGGATAACAGCAGCGCTCACCAGATGTATTTAGTAACTAGACATTTGTCACAGCAGATCCTAGAAACAATTATGTTATGCATATAATTGCTTTCCTGTCACTTCAAAGACACTAATGCCTGCTCTGTCACCTTTTAAGAGGTTAGCAGCAGTGAGATATAAAACAGAGTAAGTTGGCAGCAGTATCATGGTCTACTAGGCATGCTCATTAGCGCTTAATTAAAAAGTAGACACCTGCCATAAGAAATGTGCTCAAAAACGGATGAGTAACAGGCCTGTCTTACTACCAATTATTATCATTACTTACAGAGCAAGGGCTGTGTCCACTTTCAGAGGGAAGTGGGAAGGCAGAGAAGAGTGCAATGATGCATAGGTAAGTGACCGCACTGAGATAATTAGCCATAGCATTGATTTTAAAAACACCAGTAGTTCGCCACCATTTCGTTGCAAAAACAGAAGTTCTTCATATGCAGATTTTATTGCCTCAATTTTTTTCCCAGTATACCCTTAACCAGACCACAAAGACCCAAAAATCAACATATGAAGAGCACCTGCTTCTCTGAGCAAGTATCTCCTAAAAATTTTAAAGGAAGGACAGTTACTCTCCCACAACACCCTAGGCAAGTTCCAGCTATAAAGAGCTCTTTAACTAGGACATAAAATTTGGAATTAATTTTCAATCTCTGCCAGAGACTTCCACAGACAGAGTTAGGAAATCTGTTTCACAAAGACTTACTATACATAAACAATGACATGCCTCCTTTAGGCTCCTTACTTACCAAGACAGAGCATGAGCTCCTACAATCCCATTTCTCACCTTAAAGTAGCTCTGCTGAGGTCACAAACACACATGGCTTACTTAAAAATCTAGTTTTGAATTCCTAGCTTTAAACAGTTAAAGCATTCTTCTGTTCTTAAACAGATGTGTGATGTGCTATTCAGTATCTGTTGAAAAAGCACTGAATTAAAAATTCGGATGTGATAATAACAGTGGAAAAAAGGTTATACCTGGTCCCAAACTACAACAGCTGTCATCTCTTGTGCACTTCTAAATAAACACCTGAGAGTGGAAAAAGTTTTCAAAAAAAATCTTATAAGCACTAGCACTAGTAACACTATCAACACATTCCCCTGATCTCCATAGAGGTGTTCCTAAAAAGTGTCTGGCAAACCCAAAAGTCATTTGGAGACCTAAAATGTAAAGGGAACTACTTCATGTCACTTGTGTAAACCTGAAGAAAAGTGATTTTGTTAAAACTCAAGTAGGCAGAAAGACATGAGAGAAAAACATACACTACTTGTTCAATTTCATTGCCATCTCTCCCTTCCCAAAGGGAAACCTTCAGGTTTTTTTATTTACTTGCTTAAGTAGCAGAAGGAAGTGAGAGCCTGTATCAAATGTCTATGAACATGAGGGCCAGTGTTTGAGCACATACAGCTAGTCAACCAAGTGATAACCTTCTCGCTCGCTGTTTAAAAAGATTCTTAAAACAAACATGGAAAATGCCACATTCCAAAAAAAAAAAAAAAAACAAAACAAAAAAACAAAACAAAACAAAACAAAAAAAAACAACTCAAGTTTATGCTCCTGTCAGATCCAGTCTTCTCCCTCATTCTAAAAAAATCCAAAGCCTTGCACACACAACCCGTGCTACCAACAGCTACCAACAGTCACACCTAGAACAAGTAAATTCATTAGACAGTCTAAGCGATTAATTCGTATTTGCATTTAAGTTTCTGTAGGTACTTTCAAAAGAGTGTTTCAGCTACAGGGAAGAACATACTGCAAGATGACAAACAACATCCCTTAAGAATATATCCACATTCTTCTACAATGGAACGACTGCAGTGGACAAGGAAAGAGCTACAGAAGTCACCTACCTAGGCTTCTGGAAGGCCTTTGATATGGTCCCTCTCAATGTTCTTGCCACTCAGTTGAAGAAATGGGTTTGGTGGATAGCTTGTTAGACGGATGAGGAACTGGCTGGATGATCTCATCCAAAGAGACTCAATCTAAAAAGGGTCAATGACTCGATGTCCCAGTGGAAACCATTAACTAATGATGTCCCGTCCCTCAAGGGTCTACAATGGGACCAACACTATTCAGTATCTTCATCAATGACACAGACAGTGGGACTGAATGCACACTCAGCAAGTTTGCTGAGTGTTGCAGTTGATCCACTTGAGGGGCAAGATGCCATCCAGAGGGACCTGGACAAGCTTGGGAAGTAGGATCATGTGAACCTCATATGGTTCAACAATGCCAAGTGCAAGGTCTTGCACCTGAGCCAGGGCAACCCCCAGTATCAATACAGGCTGGGAAATGAAGGGACTGAGAGCAGGCCTGCGGAAAAAACCTAAGGATACTGATGGATAAGAAATTGGACATTCACCAGCAATATGCACTTGCAGCCCAGAAAGCCAATAATTTCCTGGGCTGCATCAGAAGAAGTGTGGCCAGCAGGGCAAGGGAGGGGATTTTGCCCCTCTACTCCACTGTCATGAGACCCAACCTGGAGTACTTCATCCTGCTCTGGAGTGTCCAATACATGAATGACATAGACCTGGAGGAGAAGATTCAGAGGAGGGAAAAAAAAAAAAAAAAAAAAAAAAATTGCTGGAGCACCTCTTCTATGAAGAAAGGCTGAAAGAGTTGGTTTTTTTCAGCTTGGAGAACAGAAAGCTCCAGGGTCATCTTATTGCAGCCTTTCAATATATAAAGTGGGCCTATAAGAAAGATGAAGAGATACTTTGTACCAGGGCCTGTAGTAACAGGACAAGGGGCAATGGTTTTAAACTGAAAAAGGTAGGTTTAGATTGGACATAAGGAAGAAACTTTTTACAGTAAGGGCGGTGACTCACTGGAACAGGTTGCCCAGAGAAGTTATGGGTGCCCCATCATTTGAAGTGTTCAAGGTCAGGACAGACAGGGTTTTATGCAACTTGATATAGTGAGAGATGACCCTGCCCATGGTCAGGGCAGTACACTTGATCTCTTTCAATCCGACCATTCTATAATAGGTGCACAGACTGATATATAAACTACCTAATATGGATTGTTTACTACCCCCTATTTACTAGCTTTGTTTCAGCAGTGGAAGCTGTATTTCCTCGTCATTGCTTTTGGATCTTCCTTTTTCCTTGCCAATACCACCATTACACTAACTAATCACAAAGCATGTTAGCAGTCCCTGCAAGACACTTCCTTCTGATCTATTTAACCCTAATCTTCTACCGTATCAGCGATCTGCAGAACTAAGTTCTGAGTTTGCTTTCTTGTGCTGATAACACAAAACTGGGAGGAGTGGCTGATACACCATATGCCTGTACAGGGACCTCAGGAGGCTGGAAAAATGGGCTGACAGGAAGCTCATAAAGTTCAATAAAAGGAATTGTGAAGTCCTGCACCTGGGGAGGAACAATCTCATGCACCCATATATGTTGGGGGCTGTCCTGCTGGAAAGCAGCTACGTAGAAAAGGACCTGAGAGTCCTGGCAGACACCAACTTGAACATGAACCAGAAACGTGCCCCTGTGGCAAAGCAGGTAAATGGCATTCTGGGCTGCATTAGACAAAATATTGCCAGCAGGTCAAGGGAGGTGATCCTTCCCCTCTACTCATCACTGTTGAAGCCACACCTAGAATATTGTGTCCCATTTTGGGCTTCCCAGTACAAGAGAGACATGAACATACTGGAGAGCATCTAATGAAGGGACACAAAGATGATTAAAGGACTGGAGCATCTCTCATATGAGGACAGGCTGATAGAACTGGGATTGCTTAGCCTAGAGAAGGCTCAGGAAGGATCTTATCAATGTATACAAATAGCTGAAGGGAGGGCACCAAGAAGACAGATACAGGCTCTTTACAGTGGTGCCCAATAACAGGGCAAGAGGCAATGAGCACAAACTGAAACACAGGAGGCCTCCTGAGCATAAGGAGACACTTTGTTTTACTGTGATGGTGACCAAGTGCTCTCACAGGTTGTCCAGGGAGGTTGTGGAGTCTCCATCCTTGGAGATACTCAAAAACCATACGGACATGGTCCTGCACAAGTGGCTCTAAGTGGTCCTGCTTGAGTAGGGGAGGTGGACCAGATGACGTTCAGGTGTCCCATCTAACCTCAGGCATTCTGTGTTTCTTCAATTCTTATTGCTTTCTGTTTTCTCCCTGTTTAAACGCATTTTAGAAAAAAATGAGTCAGCTGCTACTATCTGTGCTTAATTTTCTACCTCATTCCTTTGAAACATCTGTGTTTATTTTGGTTCATTTGGTTTTCTTACTTCCACTTCTTCTATATGTGCAGATTTTATTCTGACAGATAGGAAGCTACACTATACCACAATAAACAAACTTGACAGTGCCAACCACTGCATCTCTACCTAGTGATCCAAGAACAGAGCCTTTATAGTTCTGTAGAAATTATTTGAAAACTGTCCATTATGTCAACAAGCCACAGTGTCTTGGGTGCAGGAAGAGAATGTCTCTTCAGAACAAAGAAACAGTGTCTTCATCAAGCCTCTTCCATCTATAAACCATGCAAAATGCCATTGTACTACAGAGATTCAAGCCACAGAAGGACAGTACTGGCAAAAGCTATCCAAAGCCATATATTTCATACATATAAAATTTTTCTGGCAATGGCATGATTAAAGACACAACTGTCTCATGGGAAAAATCCTGTTCCTTTTTCATGCTTTATTACAGAAGATGCATAGGATAGCATCTTTGGGTCTTACCAGTAGTTTTCCACTCCCACAAAAAAAAAAAAAAAGTAAGTAAAACTTTTTACTGTGTAGAGAATTGATGTCAGAAAGTAAATGTGAAATTCAGAAAGAAGATGAAAAAGTTATCTTCAGTTTGTTCTTTGTTGTTGTTTTCTACTATGGGAATCTTATGGGAATCATTAACTAATGTTAAATTTTTGAACAGAAAGCTCTTCAAAGTTTTTCACAGCTCCTGTTTCCATTTGTTCAAACAACACTACTAAGTCTCAATTGCACATCAACTTTTTTTTTTTTTTGAAGTACTGAGGGGTCACATAAATTGCCTTATATAAACCAGAAAACTGATCCCCCCCCTCCCCCACATACACACTCCCTTTGTCACAAATTAACTTAATCTCTAAGGTAACTGAAATAAGGCTGAGAAGTTATATTTCACTGCTTTGTTGATACAGCAATTATAAGCGCACTAACAAACTAAGCCCCTCTGCCACCTTCACCTATTATTAAAAAACAAAACAAAACAAACAAAAACCCAAGACCCTCAGCACATCCAAAGTACTCCATGAAGCTACTGTAAAACAACATGAAGTTTATTGTTCTCAATTAGAGTCTAATCTTTTTTCCTCTAACTCCTTTTTCTACTTGGTCCCTTGATTTCTTCCTCCCTGTGTTATTTTCCTCCTCAAAATTCATCTTCAGTCCTCTGCTATGGGATCCTCCTTTAAGAATCAAGTCTTGTATCCTCTTTGTCCTTCAGAAAACTCAAAACAGGAAAAACAATGTTGATTTCAACTGGGTCATGAAGATTGAGAAAATCACTTCATGCTCCAGTGCCCTCACTACACTTTTACACTGATGCATACCTGTTTCACTGTAAAATTTATTTCTTCACAGATTTATGCTACACAGTTTTGCCATAGAATACAAAGCCTGGCCAGCCCTAGAGTCTGATTTGTTTTTTCCTCCTTGCTTTAGAGATTAACCTATATTCTTTAATCTTGCTAAAGTAAAGAAAGCTAGCATAAACACAAGCATAATTCCCCATACGCTTGCTCTATAAGGCTAAAAGTTCTTTTCTATCTAAAGGAAGAAATTAAAAACTAGTTGCAGTCATGAAGCTGCCACACTAACTTCTCTGGAACAAAAATAAGTATTTATTGATTGGTGGTGTATTTAAAGAGAAAAAAAGATTCCACAGAAAAATTGCAACACAGGAAAAGAACACAGATTCTAATATGGGGCCAGCAAACCACTGGTGTACATGGGTCACCTCCAAAAAGCCCACAGAAGGCAACTCATACAGGCAATAAGGGTCAAAGCAGTTATACTGAAGCCTGCATCTACCAAGCAAAACTCTCTATCCAATTTTTCGTTACTACAAGAGGAACTTTTTTTTTTGAGAGAGCTCCTTAAAATATTTATGTAAGACACATAAATACTAAATATATTCTTTAGCTTGTATTTTAGAATATGTTCTGTATTTCATGAGGATTTTTTTTTTGTTAAATGGGAAAAATGAAAAATTAAGTCTTTCAACAGGAGAAAGGCTTGGGTTGTTATGAATTCAAATTACATAGCTAGTACCAGCTTACCTACAAGTACACACACAGTCTTTCCGTTGAAACACAAGATCCCATTTTTAGATTTTCGTATTGTAGTTAGCTTTACATCCATAGAACTGAGAAACAGGTTCTCAGTGCTCCCCAATCTAATAGCAATATATAAAAATAATTCCCAAGAGTTGATTATAAGCCATTGATTAGTTCCCACATCACTGTTATAGATCACAGACATATAGACTGCAAGAAAGCAAGCAGCACTCTGTCTTTTCCTTAACACTATGCTGAACAGCAACTCTAATTTTTGCTGTGCCTTTGTGTCTCACTTCAAACAGCTAGGTCTCTCTGCCCTTCCTTCTGGGATTTTGGTGGGCAAGCCCAGGCACCAGAATTAGAAAGATAAAGAGATATTACACTTCAGGGCTCTTCAAAAAGATCACTCTTGTAAACAGGAATGACAGATGTGGGTGACCCCACCCAAATGATTTGTCACTGCACTCAGTGAATGCGCCCATCAGTTGTTTATCCGCTAAAGTGATCAGCAATTAACTATTTAACAAAAGTTTAGTGATAATTGTTAAATGTCAAGATTTTTAACATCCCATTGACATAGAGGGAATAATTATATAGTACTGCCAGCATGACTGGCACTTTCACAAGATTAGATCTGCAGTAGCAGCCTAGCTACACAGTGGAGCCTCTGCGGATCATCCCACGCTGGCAGAGCTCCACAACGAGGACACAGGATATTGCCAGCAGATGGAATTCTTCCAGTTCAGCGACATCTCCTCCCCAAGGTGCATTAGCACTCCACTGGTGTAGCTGCATTCACATAAGGTCTTTTGCCAACAGAAAAGAAGGGTTTTCTTCCCTCCTCCACTGCTTTTAGGCACTGTAAGTCAACCTAAAACTTCGTAGCTTGTACCAAGTACAGATCCATTGAAGCATGGCTAGTGCTTTTATCAGCAGCTATGCTGGCAACACAAGTAGCCCATGAGTTAAAGAAGCCCTTTTGATAGCATAACCTTACATGTATATACACACATGCATAACATTTTCTAAAATATGTCATTGTGTATATATGATATATATCTTAATGTACTATATCATTACTATATTGTTACACAGTACATATACTGTTTGCTATATATTATACATACTAGTATGTATATATTATAAATCTATAAAAGTATAAACAACCAATATATAATCTAAATATATAAAAGTTCTTATGTGTGTTTGCATATATAGCTTTTTCACTGATAGCTATTCTTCTAAAAATACATATTTACAGAGCTGGCTTATGAACAGTTCCTGCCTCAAACAGTTTATAGCAAAAAAAGGAAACAAACGAGTCAGGAGAGCAAGTTCTAAGGGTCCTTGTATAAGTGTTTCAGGTTTTTTTCCCCCCTTAGGAACCAGAGAAGCTTTCATGAAGGACAGATGTCCCAGGGCAGGAGGGAATGGAAGGGTAGAGTCAAGAGAGTCAAGAGTAAAAATGGAAAAAAAGTATCCTTGTGCAGGAAAATATGTCTTCACCAAAGGACTTAACAGACTCTAAAGGAAAGTAACAAATTCAAAACCACAGAAGACGACCTTAAATTCTCTTGGTCCAGAAAAGACAAAGGCTGTTTTTTTGAAACCAGCTACATTCTTCTGCTCACTGTCAGTTTAAGTCAGTTTGTGAACAAAGCTTTTCTTTAGACAAGTACATATTGCTTTATCTGAAGACTCAAAGGCAAGCCTTAAGTCTCTAGAATGAAGCTGTCAGCACACATTGCTTCTGGTTTGCAGAAACTGCCAGCACATTTTTTTTCTGGGGCAACTATAAGTTCCTGCTATTACTCACCTTCTAACCTCAAATCTACGTATTTGCCTTTTTAGCTACTGTTAGCATGCCACTACCATCCACCAACATGTCAAAAGCATGTTCCTGCTGCCACAGCAGCCAAAACCAACTAGTTCAAGCATGCACCAATTTGGGAATGACTTAAAGATATTACTCTAGGGATTTTTATTACTGACATATGATTATCTTAAAAAGTACTTATTTTTCTTCCAGGCTCTTTTAGTCTCCAGAAATTTAAAACTTGCAGAACATGAAGATAGTAATGATGAAGTAGAAAGGTCTAATATTCATAGTACTTGTGCTCACCCATGTCTCCATCCAGCCTCTCTGCACTTTCCTATTCCCACTAACTCCATGTTTGCACAGTCACTCAGTTACAGGTATGTTTTGCCTGTGCAGTCCACACCAAGAACTCACTCTTTCTCCCATCAGCACACTGACAGTTCATCTCAGTGCAAAACTAGACCTTATTTCCTTTCAGATCTGTATGTTTCATTCTTCACACCTCTCTCTTCTATCACAAAGTAGTCCAACTTACAGATCTACATCATTCAACATGTAAACTCCAAACAACCTTCTGTATTCCTACTCGTGTTGCAGTACAACTCCATGGCCAAGCTACACTTAATTTCACCTCATGTGCAGTGCCAGCTGAGTTCTCTTTTGTCTGGGAGAACCAATTTATTCTTCCCATCAAACTCCTTCTTCCTCCAAACCCACCATATCTCAGGCTTTTGTCAAGAGCACTGAAGGTCATATCACATTTTTATCTCAGCCTACTGACTCTTCACCTGCTTCAATTCTCCAACTTGTCTTACCAAGTATGAATGCAAAGCAGATATTTTTAAGAGAGAAGGTATACTCATCTCTTCAGTCTGTCTCCTTTTTGTTCCTTGCTAACTTAGGGAAAAAAGTGACTAATATTCACAAAAAGTATCTTCAAACATGGAAAGCTATTCTGCCTCCATATGCTTCAAATTGAGAGAGGTGCTCTGAATCACTCTGTGGAGGAAGCAATCCTTTCCTCTGGGATTAAATAACCTGCCCTTCTGTGCCAATGAATTTTATATATATATATATATATATATATATATAAATGCTCCTCTGTCTCAACCACTTTCAAAAGCAAACCCATCCCTAACCTTCATTTTGTTTTTCCATAAGCCCTTCTATATTCTCTTTATTAAAGCTCACTGAACACACTCTCTGTAAATCCTTGCCTTGAATTGTACTCTTCCAGCATTTTGACCCAACTTTAGTCCTTCCCATTCCACTGAACAGAACAATTTGGAGTCAAGTTCACAAAAGGAAGGAATCATTTCTTCTAGCACATCAATCTCTTCTGCTTCTATCTACCTAACCCTTCCTGAAACCCATTCTCCATTGAATTTTCTAGTCCTCTATTTGCTGTTGCCACTTATACAGGTTTTTCTAATCTTACCAGTCCCCCCACACCTCTGTCCTGCTGCAAAACAGACCAATTTACAGCTCCACACCATTCAACATGTACATCCCACATCCCCAACTTCTGCTTAGTAATCTAGCAAGTGATATCAAGTCACTATTAGTACCTCACATGTTCATCTCATCATAATCTACCTTCTCTCTGCATTCACAGTTGCAGCTGCATATCTTCAGGTTTGAGCTCTAGCTAAAAGCATTTTTTTTTTTCAACCATCTCCCTTTCACTCCTTTCTTGAAAGCTGTTTAGATTCACAAATTTGTAACCATGTACTTGGTCTCGCCTTTGACTTGTAACTTAGATATTAGATATAGAGGAGAGAGGGGCCTAAAGATCTTTTGTTTTTCTTTTTGGACAAGATCCAAGATGCAGCTTTTTCTATCCACCCACACGTGAAATCCTGCATGATAAGGGAGGTCTGGCTTGCAGCTCAACTACATTTTTTTGGACTCATTTGACTCCCTCTTGAACAACCAAGAGTATCTTCTTCTCCAGGAAATTACTGTCTCATTTAGACACTATCCTTCTCTATATTGCTGCTCCAAGGTCCTCTATTTCCCCATCAGTCCAGAGCGCTGGGAGTGTGTGTGGTGGAGGGAGGCGAGGGAGGCGGGCGGAGGTGTCAGACAGAAACCAAGTTTGGTTAACACTATCTATTCGTTCACATTTTATACATCTTCTCCCCGGTTTTCTGTTTTGAGTAGGACAAACTACCAATACGTATCAATAATGCTTTCTTATTTTTCCTCAAACTTAGTGGCACTAACAATAAAAATCTGACTACTGTTTGAGGACTGGTATTTTGAGAATACTAATCGTCATGCTGACAAATACCATCTTCCTTTGGTACCTATTTTAAACTTAGTTTAAAATTCTGGAGCCTTTGTATCCTAAAAGCACCTACCATGACAGTATCCTAGCATGTAATTTAGGTTTCTACATTTAAAAAAATAAAATAAAATGGAGAATAACCCAGGGGTTTGCCACACTTTTGCCAGAGTTCCTATTGCCAGAGTTCAGTAATTTAGACTTGGGGCTCACTAGTTTATGTTAAAAGTGAGGACACAGTGTCTTGTGCTCACTAGATCCCATTTTATTTAATTTAAAAGCACTAGGCATTTTTCCCTCCCTCGGCACATAATGCAGATCATGACTGAGGAGGATCTAAAGTAATGCTACAGCTGCTTAGCTCTTCCCTTGCACTAAATTCTGCATTCATTTTTGCTCTAGTCTGTATTTCTATTTTATAATGAAACATAGAGCCTAGTTATTTATAGGCTTTCTAAGGATTAACTACACACTCATAAGAATAAACCCTCAAGAGGTTAGCCTCATCCTCTTAAGCTTCACACAGTACAATCTCAGAGATAGCTGGCAACCACAGGCAAGAGAAGAAAAATAATCCTACATCTTGCTAATCCTTTAGCCAATCACCTCACACAACAGTGGAGAGGCCTCTCAGAGGCCTACAACTCAATCTGTCTCAAGAGAACTGTCAATCCAAAAGATACGTATTTCATAGCACCATTAGCAGCCCACCTCAAAAGGCAAAATAAGACATACCTGACTACTCAGTGGTACACTCCAATCATGCAACTAAAATGCAATCCTAAAAAAGATCCCAGTTTGCTGCTTCTATTTCCCATTCAGATATTTGCATATTCTACTCATAAAACCACCTAGTTTATTATTTTGAAAGTAAATCTAAGGTATTTTGCATAGTTTACACCTAGATAGACCAGTTTAACTGTCCCTTATACTTCCTAGAACGAACTTTTAGTACCTCTGATTTTCCAGCCAGATCATATCTCTCTAAAAATAATTAAAATTTCCTCATGGTAATCTACCTAATTCTTTTATACCATGATCTGGATTCTCCCTTAACCCTAAATGTGGACACTGTCTGCAGCTGCAGTAGTGCCAAGGAGTTAACAGGTATACTTACCTTTTAAACAATACAGAAACCTTTGAATTATTATTTATCTAGCAAAATAATTACTTAATTCAACTTTAATATAAAAAATATTAAAAAATGTAATTTTTAAAAAATTGCTGAGGAGGTACACTGCTACCCCATGGCTGGAAGCTAAAGCCTTCAAGAACATGCAGGAAAACTATAAGGCCAGAGAAATGATTGTTAATAACCAAATATCCACAGTTCTTTCCTAAAGTAAGAATTTTTAATCAACACCAAGAATTAGCACTGCTTACAAGCTCACTGAGTCCAACTATATTACTTTTTTTTTTTCAAATGTGTCAATTCATTCATTCTATTCTCTACATGCTTAGGTTACACTGATTCCAAAGCCTGGCTTCTGACTTTGTAGGTAAACTCTCTGAAGATCTCAGTCCCATGAGAATACAAGTCCCTATCCTCACAGTCTGTCCTCTGCTAGGCTTCCACTTGTTCAACTGGATATAAAAGTATAAAATAAAGATAGTTCAAAATCATCTTTTATTTCAAAGAGTTGTTCCTACTAATTAAAGGCTTTGTTCCCTTCCAGAACTCACATATGGCCCAGCAGCAACAGGAACTGCTCTAACTGAGGCAAGCCAATTGGGAAACTCTTGAATCATCTAGTGTCAGGAAACAACACCACGTAAAGAGAGAAAGAAAGGAGGGGAAAGAAGTCAAACCCTGACAAAAGCACTGATTTTATCTAATCAAGAGAAACCATGCACATGCACATCAGCTAGGAAAATTAAACTTTTCTCCTATGCTCAAAATTTATTGTATGTAAGTATTCTTGATAGCATAAGGCCAAAGGCTACTCGATTGCATCTTTTACTGTTACAGATTGCTCCAGCCTATTTGCATTCTGAAAGGAAGTTTCATGATCTTTCATGCTCATAATAGATGCCTAAACTGTTAAATTACTATTTCTTTTCTTATCTTGAAAGACACTGCACTTGAACAGCATGGCCCTTCCGTTGCTCTTTACATGAAGTCAGGTCCCTGAACAATACTGACAGCTGCTATCAAACTGGGCTGCACTCACTCCCAGTGCAGCTGCCGCTTGTAGGAACAGACAGACTTCTGATGTCTCCTCCCCTCTGGGGAGAGGACTTGACACACTGCATGCTCAGTGAGGAGGAGCAAAGGGTCCACTGAATTGTCAACCCAATTATATGCTATTCAGAATTTCCAGGGTGCACACCGTCCCTTTCAAAAAATCAAGCATATGTCAGAGCATGAAACTTATTGTGTGGCACAAGATAATTATTGATCACATAAGACTGTAAAAGGCCACTGTGACATACATCTAATTTTAGCATTAAGTACATGCAAGCATTTACATGGTCAAAAAAAAATTGTGCCCAACGTATCCATTTCCTCATTCACAGTTTTGGATTTGTATGGCATCATTCAGAGTCTTTCACAAGACACAGGCAAGTATCTGTTCTGGTGACTCTTAGGTAACTTAAAAATGAAAAAGGTGAAGGTTTCTATTCCTATTTCCAAAGAGCTTTCCCCCATAGAAAAAGTTTTTAATTGTATGTGGTACTTGTAGATCCTATTGCTTTTAAAAGACTATATTGTACTGAATTTAAAAACATGCTTAAGCTAGCAAAATTTAGTTTGGCTAAGTAGCACTACCCTAAATCCAGCAAGAATGTTTTAAAATATATTTTAATATACATTTCCATTTACTGCATAAAATATTCTTTAGAACTAGTTCATTAAAAAGTGTTTTCCATTCCATTTTCATCCTAAAGAAGTGATTCACTTTAAAAAAATGCAAGAAAGTACAGCTCTCTAATCTTCACTAATCAAATACCACAAATGTACATGTGCTGTATTTCAAAGATCAAATCAGGTATTCATAAAGTAATTCATTACACAAGCAAAGCACAGAGGAGATTGTGACAAATACAGATGTAATTGTGTGGGTTTCTAAGATGTGATTAGCAAATCAACTAAGTAACAGTCAAAATTTGATACGAAGGGAAAAAAAAGCTCAGATTTGAAGGGGGGGGTATGTTTATGCAAAGCTAATCTGTCAAGTGTAATAAAGCAGCTTGAATAAAATTTAAGCTGAAAATCCACTGAAGCTCCCCGTTTCAGGGAGGAAAAGCTATTAAAAGGAAATGAAGGTCACCCTCCCAGTTTATTTCACCTAATTGACTGCCAATAGCTTACCACAGGCAAACCAACTGCAGGTCTGCAATTGAGAAACTGATGAAAGGAGAGTTTTCAAGCTGAGGCTCATTCTTTTAATCCTCCCTCACTCCTATTTTTTTTTTTCCATCTCCAGTTGGGATGTAATTTTAAGCACAGATGGATTAACTGGTTCCATTGTCTGTAGACGTCATTGGACTATGGCACTGTTAATCCGTACAGCAGCATGTCTAATTATCATTACAAAGTGTCTGAGGGAACTATAAAGACCAGCAGGGCATCTTCTCACAAGCAATTAACATAAATTGATAAATGAGTAATTTGCATCCGCTCAAGGCGCTCACATATGAATAAAATCAGAAAAGACGGCTTCTTGTTTCAGCTACTTCTTTCACTTAGTCTGGAAGGGCAGAAAACACGAGAAATGTTCTAGACTTAGTGGCGGGGGAAATGAACTCATGCAGTGGAAGGAATGTATGGTTCAGAAAGTTCATTAGTACAAAGTAAATGACTTGTGATTGACAACCAGTCACAAGCAAGTAGCATTAACTTATTTCAGCATATTTAGAAGCACAAACTTGGTGAAAGGCTAATAGAACACTGTGTCAGACAATTAATACTACTTCAAAAGCAAGTGAAGTTTCTTTTCAATAGCTTCCTAATTTAAAATTCATGAAAGATTCACAAGAAAGAGAAAAGAAAGAAGAATGAATAGTTGCACAGGCTCCAAGAACTCAAGTGTCACAAGAAAGCATGAGGCAAAGGTAACTAGATCAACTGACATACAATACCTACAAATAAACAAGCAACTCTCCTAATTCTTATATTTCTTGCAGGAAAAGGTTTGTTACTCACATCATTGCTGCACAAAATTATGTTCTGACAAAGTAAACTATTAACTTTGTCCCTGCTAAAATTTGGGAGAAGCAAGGCAAACATTTCAGCAACACTGGACATCAAAACAGCATTAGATATCAAAATATTAAGCTTATTTTAAAAATAGCAAAGCAGTAAGATATGAAATCAAGTTATACACACTGTAGGAGGTAGACCTGGAAGGCCACGTACCCCGATGATGGCATTCAGTTCAGCCATGGTCACTTGTTTGGCACGTTCTACAGCTTGGGCCACTTGCTGCTGATGCTATTAAAAGAAGAAGGGATATGAGGAGGAATTTATGTTAAGGTATTGACCACACCAAAATCAAACCAGGATCACAAACACCTGAATAACTGTTTTGTTTGCAGAAGACCAGGCTAGCTACTGTAAGATATCTGATGCAGGTAAAAGATAGCAGTTCCCTATTTCTCATCTGTTTAAAAGCAAACAAGAGCCCTGAAGGCCACCCGCTCACCTCTTCCCCCATCACACTTCAACATCAATTTTCTGGCAAATGAAAAATCAGTTTCTAATTGAGTTGACAGGACGATAACGTCAACTTCATATTAGTGTCAATTTTACCATTTATATACTCTGTGCCCACACAGCAAAACCTACTGAAATTTCAAAACAGGAAAAAGAAGTGTTTCACTGCACTCAACAAGAATTACAAATGCTCCTTGTAAACTGTAGAGTTTGAAAAGGCGTATCCAAAATAACAGGCTTCAAAATGTAACAGTAGTTGCCCACAATATGCTACAATTGCAATCATTCCGACCAGATGTAGGCTTGTCACCTTAAACAGTGTTTTGCATTTGAGCTCTCGGCTCACTTATTACATTAACATTTCATACAAATTACGTAGACAAGATAAGCATGCTTATTTCAATAGATTCACATTTGACAACTGAATATCAAAAAAGCAGTCACCATTATTAGAAATGAAAGCATTTTGTTGCATTGGTAATATTTTACAGACTCCTACTCTCCTCAGGCAATGATCGAGGCTGAGCCATTGTCACTAGTTTGAACTCAGATTTGTTAGACCGAATTAGCAGGGGGTTTGCACACTTCAGCTATAACAGATGTTCCTTACACTTGTGTATTGTGATAAAATTAACATCTTAAAACTAGCTAATTTGCAAACAGAAAAGCAACATAATTGCACTTTAACAGCTGAACAGTTTTACTTACTTCCTGAGACAAAAATGGGATGACTTGTGCACAAATTGTATTCAATCTCTTGGCGATTTCTGTCTATAGAGGAAAAGTATTTTGATTAAAACTGTGTTTTAGTTTTGTTGCCATATATCAACTACTGTACAGGATTATATTAAGTTCCCACAGTGAAAAAGTAACAAAAAAAATCCACATCTTCATACTCTGGCAAATCAAAATAGGTAATATTTAGAGAGACAGAGATTTAGTTAGCTACTCTAGGACATCTGCCATGTCTAAAGTACCTAATCTGTATACACATTCAGGCACAAATCTGGTCCTTGTACATAGCTCATTAACAAGTAAAGCATTTTTGAAATCCATTAAATCCAACATAAAGCCTTTTAAAAGGTAGATTTATTATTACTCCAATTATCAAGCAGCATAACATGAAGGTGACAGGCATGGAAGAAAAATGTTTCTTTCATGATCAATTTTATCTGCTTATTAAAAGGTAAAATTAGTTTTGCTGACAGAAACACACCATCAGGAATACAAAAGAAATACCGAAACAGAAGCAAGGCAGAATGGAGACAAAAGGTACAGACTTCTAAAACATCCATATTGAGAGATAATTAAAATAATGCAGAAAAAGAATTAGATCAGAAAATGTGATAGTCAATAACAACAAATTTAGTAAAACCATGAGTAACAGGAGAACAATAAGGCTAGGAACCAGCAGAGAACAATCCTTCACTGAAAGCAGCAGATACGACAGCAGGACGAAGTGTTTGTGTCCCACTTTTCGACAGCTTTGTGTATCTCCCACTTAGAGCATGTCAACCTGAACACAGAATTTCTGGTGGGGTACAGGGAACTTTTTCCCTCATTACTCAGCCTTACCTGTGCTTACAGCTTTTCAGACCTATATACTCCCCACCATTGAGAACCACCATTATAATTAACCCTCAAGTCTTCAAGGTGCTTGCACAACTCCCACAGCTTTCCCTAAAAACCATCTCCTGTAGCACAGCTGCACAAAGCCAAAATCAGCATCTAGAAGTGAACACAGCCTATATACAAGGCACTAGCAACAGCTTGTCAGTCTCTGTCATGTCATTAAGCCTTGTAGATATTTCTTTGGGTTTTTTTAAGACACAAGAAACAAGACATCCTTGCTGAGAACCGTTAGGCTTTCCATGACATGACATGCCTAAGTCTGAGCAAAGCCAAACTCTTTCAAAGAAGTCAGATGAACACATTGCTAACTCATCTGCCAAGCCTTTCCCTGAGCCTTCTAATCAGTCTGATCCTTATGCATCAGTCAAGCAGTAATTAGGATACAAAAGCCATACCTGGCTTGTGTGTCTCAGCAGGCAGGTGATTCGGGATCTAAATACAGCTGGCAAGCTTTAACACCTCTTTCCTCACCTCTGACAGACACCAGGAAAATAGCTGATAGCACTGAAACTTGTAAAACACTGTGTCTCTCTGACCTAAGCTGAACTATGCCACCTGACCAAAGCCTGGCATTTGGCACATCCATGCTGAAGTTTTGCAGAGACTAGAGTCTCTGAAGCAGTTCTGGGATGGTTTCTTCCTAGGACAAAAAGGTTCCCCTTAAACGTGAAGTAACAGTTGCTTTCAGCAAGCCTTAATCCTCCTGCAACATGGGGAACAGATTTCTATGCTCAACAGAAACAGCTGCCATTACACACAGTACCACAGCGGTCTGTTTCCGTCTTGTTTGGGCCACAACCATAAAATATCCATCATCCTGAGTGTGGCCTTTAGTACCTACTTACCAACAAAGGCAATACAAGGAAGTTAAGAGCTTCATTATTATCAGTTACCAGACTTAACTATTGCCAAATCTGTAGACAACTTCACTGTCTGTTAACAAAGTAAAAAAACCCACACGATTGTAAGAATTTACATATTAAAAGGGCATTTTTTCACCTACCCAGTATGTCTCTCCATAAAGCAAAGTATGTCAGCTACAGAAAGAAAGTCTGTTATGTGGCAGTCTGATTGGCTGATGTGTAGCTAAGATGTTCAGGGTCCAAGAAGTTAACTGCCCTACACCAATGGGAGTACCTTTCTTTTCAGGACAGAAGCCAGGATGAATCATAGCAGGTGATAAGTAGGGAAAAGAAAAAACTTAAATAAGAAGAAACTAATTTGGTTTCTACTGAAGAGTTCCTTGGCCTGTATGGTCTACACAATGTCTCCCTATTCTGCAATACAGAGGTAAGTATCCTTATTGCAGCTCAAAAAAAAAAAAAAAACCAACCAAAAACCACCAAACTATTTTGAGTAGAGTCTACAAAACATGCAAGTTGTCCATGTATTGGGTTTTCCTGCACAGGTCCCAAATATCTGAGCTCCACTATGACTACATAGCATACAGGATGGTACACAGTAAGACAAGAAAATGCAATGTGTCATGTGATAATTGCCAGTCTCAACCTAGATCAATTAGATTTTTTTTCTTTTTATTTCTTTTCTAAAAAAAAAAAAAAGGGGGCATAATCAGCTTTCCCCCTTTCTCAGTCAATCTTACATGAAAATGATTGCCTCAGTACTATCATACCTGACTTAACACCGGAACTGAAAAAAAAAAAGTATCCTTCTTGGTTTGTTTTATCAAAGCTGGGCATTGTTGATGATAATATATGAACAGTATCCTTAATAGTCATCCAGTGCTAGGTAAACTTAATGTACATGCCATAAACAAGTTTATTCTGAGATTTCTTGCTGCTGTGAAAAGTGCCAGTTAGCAGAGATTTACGCTGAAACGGAAACTATTCTACACTTCATAACAAAAGTCTGCTTCCATTTAAAAGGCACTTTGCCTTACTAGCACTATTTCCCACACCCAGTTAAATAAAGTACTTAAAATTATGTATCCAGATCTCATACATGTTTGCTGCCCTCAAATGTTTACTAAAAAATATTCTTATTCATAACATTAATTTTTTTTTTCTCTAGTGAGTTGCAAAAGTTAGGTTTTAACGCCCAATTATGCACTTTTAATGCATGATAACAACCCCATTAGGAGTTGTTTCCAGAACTGAGAAAAAGGAACTTTTATTACTTGAAATATAAATTTAGCTGTTCGAAAGGCAATGTATACTCACCTTTCAAGGTGAAATATCTTTGAGTATATATGCGCATGTGTATATTCATTCTTGAAAACAAAAAGTATTTTTGAAGTAGTCTAGAAAAGCTTCATTGATCAAGACTGGGCATCAGTAATCGGTGGCATTACAATAACCTATATATTCCAGATTTGGAGATCATGCATTTGAAAGTCTCTAAAAGTGAGGTACTTATCAGTTACTTCTAGAGGCCTCCCAATACAATATAGCTATTATCCAACTGCTGATCTTGAGATGTGTAGGGCAGTCAGAAGAATAAGTAAACAAAGAAAAATTTGCAGAAAGCTGCTTGAACATAGACAAACATAACTAATTGCCCACGTTCTTTGGCTCCTTGGTAAAGCAGACTGTAGAAGCCCTCCTAGCTCTGTGGCAGCTCTTAGCAAAGCATCTGAAGTGCCCTTAATTGTTTGTGTTCTTATGCAGAGCCTCTTGAATACATTAATTTTTAATAGAGGACTTGAGTGTGGGGGCCATCAAAGAATGGCGAAACTACATCATTGACTGGTTCTTGCTGTTGTAATGATTGTCTTTTGATTTATTTGTAAATGACAAGCTTGTCAGACCCCTGACTGAAGTGCTACCCTCCTTTCTGAAGTATCATTAAAAATTAACATGAAAGAATTCAGCTGCATTTTGTAAAATTAAGTTGAGCTGACGGATTATTTTTTTTCTTCACTCATGTAATTTTTTGGCCTCTGCTCCATCTAATTAAGGACTTAAATGTTTTGACCTAACCACTGTCAAACTCAAGTGTTTGACTTAAGTTTGTCTCTTGCTAAAGTGAATTCTTAACATAATGGCAAAGAACAAAGCGGCCAGACTAGTTACTAAATATAATACTCATTTAAATAAGGTATTTTACGAAGCAATTAAGAGTAAGCTCGTATATACAATTGTAATATTTTTTCTTCTCCATTATTTAAAAAAAAAAAAAAGTAAGTGTTTTCCTCTACAGTAGTCTATTCCAGATCATTTTACATTTTGACAGCCTGTACTTTCCAAAGCACCATGTAAGATATACTTAAATCAACACGATTTCTTAAACAACTACAGATTTTTGCACTGGAAGGAAAAGATTCAAGTTTAATACAAGTATCCAAACTCTAACTATATTTCTCACCACGCCTAACACCTGTGTGTATTTTATCACTAATGCTGGAAGCCCTAGCCTATGGAAGCCACCATTCTCTTTTCTGAGTGAAGAAATGTAACCTTTCTCTGAGGCGAATTACTAATTACCTTTCAGCTTCAGAGGTTTCAACAGTAATAATTTTGTGTTTGCTCCAATCTGTGTCTATCATATGTTTCCTAGTAGTGACTTTAGCTATAGCATCCCTGGTGATCTAAAGCAAAAATTACAACACATTATTTTTAACAATCAATTGTATTATGACTGCTGGTCTATTATTAGTACCAAGACTCCACAAAGCTGTCCAGGCCTACCTTTACAACACAATGCTCAGCTAAAAGTGTCCATTGTGTGTCAGAGGCTTGTTATTCTTTCTTGCAAACTGCACTTCCTGTATCACAAAGCGTCACAGTATATCACAGAATTTTATGATATATTTCCTATGTCACAGTATTTGAAAGCACTCTATCACCACTTCTTAAGGATGGCTTATGTATTCTCATTAATTAGATTTTTATTTACTTATTTCAACACAATTTTGAGAATCACATTTGTCATTAAATTGGAAAGAATACAGCTTAGGAACAACATAATTAAAAGTAAAGCAAGAAAACCTAAAGTTCTGATGATACAAAAAAAAAAAAAAAGCGCATCCTAGTCCATTCCTTATAAAAGCAAAAGAATCAGAGAATCGGCCTTTCACGCACAGAAAAGAATATACTGTCAAATCACATTCACAAAAGCTTTAGAAGATAATTCTGAAGTACTCTGCCTCCACTTACACTTTCAACACATAGAAAGCCAAATACAACACTGAACAACTCCTGGAAGAACAAAATGGACTTCCTGCCATTTACAGAATGTAACACACTAATCCACTAGGGAGTAAAGGTCAATGTTGCACTTTGGGTCATTACTGAATCATTTGAGATTATCTGTGGTGGGGATGAGAAGAAAATCGAAGGCTATGAGAATGCTGCAAATGGCTTGACCTCAGACCAATTTTCATCTCCATCTGTCTAACAGACGTGCATAAAAGCCCGCTTTATGGGTCATGCTTGACCATTTTTTAATCCCTGTTGCAAACCAGAAACCAGTCAAATACTACATTTCAGAAGTCCACGGGTAAGAAACTGCATGTGTATATTTTAGTCTTGAGCTAAAGTTTAGTGTCCACTTAGTATTTTCATTTTTCTAGCAGAATCACTGAAACAAGCAGTACAGTAGAACTATGCAGTCTTAATTCTTTTTGTGATATAAATATTTGAAGACAACAAAACACACAATTCACAGAGCAATTACATAAAAGAAACATTTCACATGCTTAGCTCTCTGCATGTTTTGTTAGAGCTTTGCTACAGAAAGACTCAAGCACTTCCAAAAAAATTGTTGCGAAAAATTTGGGGGCTAAGGGAATGTTGGAGGTATAATTAAATCTCAAAACTTAAATATTCAAAAGCATCAAATGATTAAGGATAGCATTCTGTGAACTTTGCCACTCATGAGTTATTGAATCCATGTTGAGCACTGAGATATGCATATATTATTTAATGCCCTTTTATTTAGAACTAATCCACTACACAATCTGTTTTGGCAATGGCTGCAAAAGGAAAAAAAAATAAAGGCAACATGCCATTTAAAAGTTTAGGCCCCCATAGTATATCAATGTCAAACAACTGCGTGTCAAGCTAAGATTCAATTCAGGTAAGTGCCACTGCCAAATTTTCTTGTTCCCAGACGTGCTTTAAGATTATTTTATTGCTTAAAATTTAATTTGTTCCAACTCGCATCTCCATGACAACGTTGGCTAACCCTGCAAATCATTTGGGTAATTGGATATCTTATCTTTCTATTGCTCTCAAATCGAATGATTCTGCTAGAACTGCAGCAGCCAATCAAATTTACAGGCCTCCTGAGTAATAGACTCGCACAAGTAGCCACATTCATCTCCCCTTTACCGCCGTATTAACCACCCTGCAACAAACTGTGAAAGTTGGCCTTCAAACTCTATTTTAAATTATAAACACTGTCATTACTAATATTCTCACCAATAGGAGGGGGTGGTAAGGTTTATTCTCAACAGATATTTGAAATTCAATCTGACAAGCGGCAATGGGTAGCGTTCATTTCAGCGACAGGAACAATCTCTGTATTTTGGGTGTAAGCTGTCAGTTTAATATGACATATCATTAACAAATACAGCTTTCCCTCTGCCCCACATTTGTGCTACTCATTTTAATTGCAAGATCAGCCACCCACAAGATGATATTAAAACCCCAGAAGACTGGCATGAAAAATCTTTAGCTATGAAAAATCCAAAACATCACCATATTGCAAGTGGGAGTGGGGAGACGAAAAACTAACAGAAATATTAACAGAATAAAAACTCAAAATGACAAAGCCACAGAATGGTAGATAGTTTTCAAAGTGAAATTAGCATTTTTTTTTTTTAATTCAATACCTAAACTACATTTATCTGAATCCTCTCAGATGTCAGTTTAAATTACAGAAAGGTCATGTTAATTTAAACATAAGCTACATATGATGCACAAGTCAACAGCTACACTTGCCAAACATCTACTACAGGTTTGGACTTCGTTCAACTGTAAAGTGAAGTGACTGGATGTATTTCAGATGTCTAATTTCAATGCCTTCTATAATAATAGAGAGAGGCTGCTGTGTAGCTCTCGACGAACCACTATACACAACTGCCCATCCCATTTGCAGCTGTAAATCCTGTTGAACCCAAGCCAACTGGCAACAAAGAAGCTGTTGTCAGGATGCTAAAGTGCTCCTTTCACACATCTTCACTATGTCAAGACTCTTCTTAAACTTGACTAAACAGGAGTTATCACATTTCTCCTTTAATCCAACCTTAGCCCATCTTGCGCAAGCACTCACAACTACAAAAGGTGTTTATCCAAATTTTAGTTCCACAGCTTAGTTTCCATGCCTAAGCTAAGCTTCAATACACACAGAATTATTTAAATCTTGAAGCGAGCACACAGCTTTATTTCACTTTCAAGTTGTTTTCCAGCACACACAGTTCCCACTTTTATTTAGATTCCATGAGATGCTGACTCTAATCCAGAAGAGGTCTTGCTACCTTTGCCTCCAGAGGCACACTTTCTTCAAACCACACTGGAGACATTTGGACTTGTCCAACATCTCAACTGACTAGTCAAGCAGAAAACATTATTACAGGATGAGGGAAAGGACCAGTTTAGTAGACCACCACACCAGCAAGTTAAATAGGCTCACAGGAGGTATCCATCAGGCAGCAGAGTAGCCCAAAGTACCAGTAGAAGCAAGCTGGGAGTAGAGCTTTTTGGGGGAAACAGTATGCTATTGGATGAGCTCCCCTCTTCCCAAAGGACTGCACTCTCACGTGCTTTTACAGTGCTCTAGAAGCAGCATGATCTCCAAAACTGTCCAGCATGCTTCACATTATTACCCTTAAGGACATCAAGAACTTAATTTACTCTGGACAACTGAGCAACACGACACTATACAAGACAAGGAGGAGACGAAGAGAAAAAGACAGGAGGCATAGAAACACAGCATATCTGTAACTGCTACACCTCTATCAGAAATGAGCCCTTTTGGCTTTTGCTTTTGTTTAGGACATTATTTTAAAACTACTTCCTATTTTGCACTCACTCCCATAAGCCGCATACAAATTTCTGCATACATCCTTACAGCACTTGCCACACTAAGCCACTTTATTGTTGGGATGGCAGTAGAAAGTCAGAATTCTTCCATAGCTGGAGAAGTGCCTAGAGTCATAGGGGTTCTAAACATTAGAGCATAAAGTTCCTGAAACTAAGCACATACATTTACAGTATGCAAGACAATAACAAAACTCCCAGTCAGGAGTCAGTCCTTATTAACATTCAAGTAAGACTACAATAGCAGTAGAATCTGTACTTGACTAGAACCATAACCATCCCATCTGACAATAAGCAAGACACATTAAGAGAATGGCCTGAAATACCGGGGGAAGATTCATTACACTACATTCACAAGCACTTCTGAAATAGCTACCAAATTAAACTTACTTGGTAAGTAACATGCATTTTTACACCTTACATATAATTTCACCATTTTACAGCACTTCAGACATTCACAACTCAGCTTCACAAACCTGTCACATCTGAGAAACAATTCAAGGCCTTACAAAGGTGTTCATATCAATGCTTCAGGTGCTATCAGGTGAATCGCCAATAAATAACAATTTCAGAAGATTCACAACTCTTTTGCTAGCAACTAGCAGAATTATCCACCAGGCAGGATTTGGACGGAAGGTGAAACTAATGGATTTTTTCACTACAGGGGAAAAAGGTCTGGAACTCTTTCAGCAAAACCTTGTGAACATGTCAATAAGTTTCTTCCCCATTTTTTTATTTTTGTATATATATTCTGTTGCTCACAGAATAGAAAAAAACCTAGTAAATATACCATCTAGATTACATTCTAATAGAGAAGAACTGAATGAAACTGTCCAAATAGAAACTATTGGTTGAGACTGACAATCATTGCAGAGTTTGCAATCATCAGGACAGGAAGGAAGAACGAAAAAGCCAGCAAGACTTCAGGAAAGCGTATGCCAACTGGTAAGATCAGCTTAATAGGTCCTGTTACTGAGAGGGAAGACAAAATGGCATTACGGAGAGCTGACATTATCTTTATGAAACAATATTGAGGACATGGATGACAGCTAACACACCTGAGAACAGAGTAAGGGACAGAGGAAAAAGGGGACGGATGGAATTGTGCTGAGAGACTAAGTCCCAAATTCTTACCTGACTTCACGCAAACAAGAAGTGGGAACTACGTCAGGTGAGGCAGTATGAACACATACAGCACAAGCATGTATTTTTGTAACCATGTGCCAATAGTAAGCAACAGCTAAAGCAGAGCTACTGCTCTACAGGTTAGAATAGTTGGAGAACAAAATAAATAAATAAATAAATAAATAATGTTTGATCCCCTTAGTTCGAAAAGGAAAGATGTGGTCAAGGGACACTGAGGAGGCCAAAAAGTCTGTGTTTTTTTGCATCTGTCTTAACTATACAAAACCCATTACCAATCACATAATTAATATAAATTACTAGTTATATAAGGTCAACACTGCAGCTTCAATAGGAAATTAACAGATCAAAGCATTCCAAGTAAAATGTCTTCAAATTTGCTATGCCTGATGAAATAAAAAGAGCACATTAGTGAAGATTGAGCAGCTAGTGGACACCTTGCAGAAACAGCAAATGTTAAGTGCACAGGGGACTATGGAGGGACAGTGCCTAACAGACAGGAAACAGCATATGAAGGAGCAAAGCTCCAGCTTAATTACTATTCCTTAAGTTTGGGGCATTAAAAAGCCTCTTACCCATAAACATCGAGGTGAAACAGGGATATAAATCACAATTCAGAAGTATTTGCCAGCAGTAAACAACATCAGAATTATGCAGTGTTCAAAAAGGTGAAGTAATCATGGTTAAGAAAGGCAGGATTTGACACTCACAGCACTCTTAGGGGCACCACAAACGGCACAGCTAAAACTTCACAGGAACAAGTACAAAACTGTTTGATGATTAAACTATATATGAATACATCCCTCTCCACTGCAAATTAAGAAGGTCTGCATGCGTGATAGGCCCAGTATTTTTCAGTATTTCCTACTAACAAGCATGAAGATCTCTTCATTTGCCCTAATCCTTAATTCGCAGAGTGCTTCAAACTGAGAAAGACAGAATATGCCAGAGAATAGCTTCAGAACTCACTTTGCAGTGAATGGAAAATGGACTACAAAGGAAAAGGAAGGACAGGGATAAATAGGGATAAAGGACCATAGCACGCCTAGACAGGAACATAAAGGAAAAGGAAATAATGGGCCAGGAAGGAATCTCTCGGTCACAGCGGATCGTAATTCAATAGCATGCTACTGAAAAAAAGGCTACCATCACTGTAAGCCAGCCGTACGTTAAGTAAACCTCCTATGCTACTCAGCACAGAATTTCCTCCCCTGGAGTACTGCACTCATGTCGGGCACTGTACTTCAGCCAGGCAATAACATTCAGAGAATGAACATTAGACTGTAGAGGTATGCAAAATGGTGCTGGAAGGAAGGGGGATGATCTGCGCTCCCTATCCACGGCAAAGAAAATGCATAGTAAAGAGCTGAAGCCACAATAGAAAAGATTGAAGTTGTAACTGAAGAAGCTCTTCAACAGCAAGGACATAAAAGCACTCTGTTACCTAGAGAGCTTGTGAGTCACCACTACTCTTTAAGTCTTTGCTAACAGATAGGACAAGCAACCTATCAGGAATGACATTGGTATAGCCAATCCTGCTAGGACACAGGGAGGCACGTCTAGTGCTGTGATTCTACTGTTCATATTTCAGTTTAGGGAAGCAACCTAAGAGGTTCCCATAGGTCTTGTTAATTGAGGATTTTGTGTTTGCTTAACTGGCAATTTACATCCATCATTTGAGGCCACAGACAGCTAGCTGTCTGCAGAGTAACAGCTGGAAACCTTATAACCAGTTACAAAAACAGAAAATCAGAATGACCTTACACCCAGACTCACATATGAAGAACAGCAATAAACGTCAGCTTTTTTTTTTTTAGCCAAACAAAAGACTTTGTTGTAAATGGAAACTGTTGTGGCAACACCGCAAAAGAATCATCTTTCTATTAGTTTTGTTTTATTCCCCAAGAAATTGTGGGGTTTTCATCCCAGGGATTCAATTCAAACTTCTACATTTAAAAAAGTTGAGCTCATCATACTATGGAGCAGAGACCACAGTAATTCAGTGGTTTTAGAACACTTTAAAATGATTTCATAAATAGACAGATTTCCACAGATCATAAAAACCACCTTGTTTCAGATGTCCTTTCCTTTTCTTGACCTAATAGAAGCAGATTTCCTCATAAACTTAATACCTAATCCAGATGCAGCTGAACAAGCATAGCCATTCTTGCTCCCCTTCTCAAAAACTGAAAGCTATCTTTTTGTTTTTCCTTGCTAATCCATAGAAACCTTTAAAATGGCACAAATAAAGGCAGCAGCATTTTGTTCTCTAAATCAATTTTATCCTCAGCTATCAACTAGATGTTCCAGCACAGAGAAAGAACAGTCCTTCCTTTCTAATTCAAAAATCCATACTACCATTGCCCTTGCAAACTGCTAAACAAGCAGTATCGGCAATTCACTTGTGTTCTGTAATATATTTACCGCAAATCCCAAGGGCTTGCCTCCTAATGCAGTTTTCTGTTGTGTCTGCTCTTGTCAATACACTGACTGGTCACCTTACAAGTAAGTTGCTTTGACCGACTGTTTACACAAATATCAAAAAGCTTCAAGAGGAATAAAAAAAGGACTGAACAGGAAAAAAGGACACCCCTGCTGCTGAGGGAAGGGGGTAAACAAACAAACAAAAAAAACCCAAACAACCCTACACCAAAACACAAGTTAACCTCAGTTTTCTGTTTTGTTATCTCATATCCAAAAAGGCTAGTTAGTTTCTCAGATCACTTGGGAAGTACAAGATATTTCCAGATAAGCAGCCCTGACACAAAGCCTACCCAACACTTCCCGAAGAACTTTAATTTGTAATTTAATTATCCGTGGTAATTTGTTCGCATGCCTGAAGAACGGAAAGGTGAGAGCAACTCGGCCAATCCCCAATTAGACATTAGTCTTTAACACTGTGCAATTTATCATTAGCTGCAGAATACTATTATCATTATAAAAAGTTCAGTGAAACCTAATACACTGATTAATTTCCTGAACTGCCTCCCCCATTCTAGAAAGTATATTTTATAACAACTAGGCTTGCTAACAACTAAAATAATCCTCAACACTTACAAACTTATAATACTACCACCATATGAAATAATGCGATAAAACCTTTTCTATTCCAATTTCACTTAAACCTACTGTGTTTAAGCAACGCAATTCAACATTGCTTCCATTTGTTTATATGAATCTTGACACAGCAACAGGGCAGGCTGGTTTCTTAAGTACTAAAAAAAGTGCATCACTAGGCCTTCTTTTAAAACAGACAAGCTTAAAATAATTGATTTTTAAACCTAGTCAGATTAAAACTAGAGTTAGTTAAGAATAAAGTCAATTTCAGCAAGCTTTAATCTACTCTTCAATCATCTCCAGCAGTATGCCATAAACAGGTCACCAGTGGAGTTTCACAGAGGCCCTTTACTGCAATCTGTTTTATGAATATGTTCAGCAGTGCAGCCTGGAAAAGACAGCAAGCAGTAAGAAAGCTCACTCCATAAGAGATTTCATTCAAAGTAAAAGCAATGGCTGAAGAACTGCAAAGAGACCTTACAGGTCTAAGTGGGCAATGAAAAGAACTGTATATAAACAAAAATTTACACACGCTGGGAATAGCCATCTCTATCCTCAACATAAAGTGATGGTTCCTGAGCTTACAATCATTATTCATGAGCAAGAACTCAAATGTGAAGGGTGACTCCAGCATTTCAGCATTTTGTGGCAGCCAAAAGAGAAATCCAATATTGGGAACTTTAGTAAATGAAAAAAAAAAATCCAGAAAACAGAATTATGTTATAATAAAAATTTCTGGTTCACTAGCACCCTGAGAACTGCATCTCATTTCAATATGCTAAGTTAAAAATTAAAAAGGTTGAGGGAAAGCAAGGAAGATGGTCAAAGAAAGCTACACAACTGTGTAGACTGGGGCTGCCCAACCTGAAAAGGAGTCAACACAGAGATACAAAATTTTGAGTGCGTTGAAGAAGCAGGCAGGCATCAGCCACTTGTCTGTTCTGCAAATGAGGGCCCATCAAATAAAGATAGTGGAAACCAGGTTCAAAGCAAACAAAGGTTGCTTTTTGCCCTGTGCCTGGGACAACCTCCTTCCCATAACAGCATAGCCAGGGTAGAAACACACTAGAAAGTAGTTTTGCAGAAGAGGGCATTGGAGTCTGGGGGGGACAAGTTAAATACGCATCAGCCCCACACCCTTGTGTTGATGAAGGCCACACCTCATACTAGGATGCAACAGTATGACTGTAACCAGCTGGATAATTAAAGTAAATTGTTCCCCTTTTTGTTCCCCTTGTTTAGCAAGAAGGAAGATGTTGCCAAACTGAAGCAAGTCACTAAGTGACACCAGTCAGATGACCAAGGAATCGGAGCACACAATGTACCAGGAAGAAGCTAGATTTGTTTTGTTTCAAGAAAAGAAAGATTAGTGGGAGAGGAGATCTGACTGCTGACAAAAAGGTGCTTATGGAAAAGACTAAACCAGACTCTTCTCAGAGGTGCACAGCAGAAGAACAAAAGGCAGACAATGCTCACCAGTGCAGAGAGGTAAAGTCCAGTTAGTGAAGGAAACAATTCTTCATAATGAGGGTGGGTCAAACACTAGGAAGTGTTGCCCAGGGTTGTCACAATGGAAATCTGATACTTGTAAAAGCACAAGTTGCAATTTCAAGCGGAAGAGGGGACCAACTTGCAGGTACCCTAAAAAAGTAAAGCCATGGCTTACCAGTAGTCATAAAGACTGACCTGTTACACTAGCTGTTCTGACAAATACGTGCTGAAAAATCAGGAATTCTCCATCAGTTGTTTTTCCCCTTTCTGAAAGGAACTATGTGAGCAACTACTATTGCTCAAATAGCTACATCCACAGTCCAACTAAGAAGCATTATGCAAAAGTTCAAAATAGTAGTGTTTGGCATAATTGCCATTAGATATCCCTAAATCTTACTTCAAGTGGAAAGATAACCTCATTAGTTCTACTCAAAGCTGTTATCATTGTAAAATAACAGTACCGTGCTGTCTTCCGATAAGCACCAGTTAACCTCAAATTGTATTTAAAGGCTTTTACTGTATGCCAATAGTGACCTACTATCAAACCTAGAAGATCCTATCTTCCATTTTGCACAGGAGACACAATGCAATTGTACTGCTTTGCAACAAAGACCTAAGTGCTGTAGTAGGGTGGGAGGAAAGGCAATTCAAAAAGAAGTGTTAAGCTTTTTCCCTGGAATCTGTTGTGACAGAAGTGGTACTGCACATTCACAAAGCATCTCCCCTTTTACCCTTCTCCCTACCCCAAAAAATACCAGGAATTTTTTTTTGTTCACTTCAGCCAATCCATGAAGTACATCAACAGACATTTGGCAATCTAAGTTCCATCAATGCAAGGGAAGCTTAACGACGTAGCTGGTAGGAACACATTCCCTCTCTCCCTCCATGGTTCTGCGATGAACCTGAAATCTGGTAGACAAAGTCTGAAATGCAAGATGATCAGGCAGTATTTAACATATGTACAGTGTTTACACCGTGACATACTTTCAGATTAAGTTGTATATGGGGTTGACATAATAGATGCGATATATCTGACAATATGGTTGTATCTCCATGAAGCTTTTAGATATTTTACACAGTGCCCTGAATCTGTCAGATAACAATAATGCTGGTCTCGAACTCAAATGAGGTTCAAAAGTCAAGAAAGTTGAGGTCATTACTTTAGTCTTTCCTCCCTGTTCAAACTGGCAACTCTACTTGTGGTTGAAGTGGCTGCACTGGTGATACAAATACTGGGTTTCTAAATAAGTACAGTTGTAAAGTAAGTACAGGTTTTTTAAGTGAAAAATATTTTGTCCGAATCAACCTTACCATTTTCTCTTTTAATTAAAAAGAGGTTTTGCATGTCTTACATGGCAGTGCCAACTGTAAAATGCTCCTGAAACACTCACTGCACACCACCAAAACCTTAAGGATTCATGAAGTTTTTCATTCCAATAATTAAAATGCAAGTAGGAAAAAAAGAAAAAAAATTACCTTTAAATCCCTTTCAATAGCACAGCCATCCTACTTAGGAGCTGTAGAGAGCTAACTAAGCTCCTTAATTCTGTTCTATTTAACCCGCTCCTGAAGACTGATGTTCTAATGAGATATCAGTAAAAGCTTCTGTCCTTTGCCATAGAGCATTAGAAATGATTCTGCAATACATTCCAGGCTAAACCAGACATTTAACTGTTATACGATTGGTTAACATAACACAGTTTGAGAGTTTGCATACTTTTATACAAGAGAGAAGGTACTGAATTACAGGTCTGCCTCCAGGCAGGTCACAGAGATCACAATAACCCACCCAATGAGAAGGAAACCTAGCTGTCACCATTGGGATAGCAGAAACCCACATGCTGTAGTAGTTTATATAGTCTGTCAGTTGGTTCAGCAGTGAAGAATTTTTCTTTCTTTGGCTGCCTGCCACTGAACAAGAGCTAATCTTGCACCTAAACAATCTAGGCATTAAACGCACAGGAAGCCTTATCTTCTGACTTATGACAGAAGATGACAGACAGAGCTGGTGAAAATAAAGAGGCGCTGCCCTAATAGCCAAAGGCAGAAACCCTTTAAGTACAGCATGACTTTTAACACCCAACCAACTCTATATCTTGGCACTAGGAGTTGATGCATCTGCTTTGCCAGCAATGGATGTCACAGTGGCAAAAATCTGACTTGGACAGTATAAACACAGAAGAGAAACTTAAGACCACCCAAAACATCCTTATTTGTTCTGTCTTCTTGATACATAGAATAATAGTATCTGAATCAACACCTATCCTAAACAAATCCTCAGGTGCTTCTTTCTGTTTCATGTATGCAAACCTTAGTAACTATTCACCTTAAAAATAATTATCTCTGAAAACAGTATGAAAATCCACACACAACATCCCCTTAAGAACTAACCTTTGAAATTATTTTTTAAAAAAATAAAAAAACCCCACATAGAAACAAGACACACACACACAAAATTCCACAAAAAACCCCACAAACTAGCCAAAAATACACCAAAAAGATTATTTCCTGACCACTCTTCAGCCAGCAAGTTAAAATGCAGCAGCAGGACCTGGATTTAAGCACACAATTATGCAATTAAACACTGCAAAATGCCAAAGCTAAAGTTGTGAAGGAAGCCTTACAATGGCCATTTCTGGACTCAAGTGCAGCATACTCAAGTGGAAAGCTCTGTTTGCACATGGAAAGTTCACCTCAATTAAGTCTGTTGATTTAAGCAACATTCAAGTCCTGACTAGTTTTGTTTTAGTCAAATTGTAATAGAGTAGCAAATCAAATGAAGAGGAAACTGCTGATGCAACTACATCAGTACAAGAAATCAACCCTTTCACACATAGGCGAACTGCAACTATTTCCTTTTATCAAAGTGACTCTACCTTAACACTGAGGTATGCACGACACTGCGTTAAAAAAGACTGCTGCAATGTAATTTTTTGTTTTTCAATCAGCAGCCCAAGCACTCTGAAGGGCTTCACACGGAGCAAGTGCAGCATCCACATAGGAGGCAGGCCTTAAAAACATTAAAGCTTGTTCAGCGGAAAGTTTCCCCATCACTGCATTTTTCAGTAACAAAGATGTTGTCAGAAATGACAATTTTTCGTGTCCCCTGATGATGCCTTGCTAGCATTTGGTTATAAGCCATAAAGCAGGAATAATTTCAGCCTGTCAGGAGTCTAGCTAATGCCCAGTTTCCCCCCAGAGAGAATTCCTGTCAAACGTAATGAGAGCTCCAAAGGCCCTCTCTACAACATAATGAGCACTTAGGCCACGCTGGTGATCAGCCAGCAAAAAGCATCAATTTGAGCCTGGCTACACCCTTGGGGCTAGACGTCACCAGTTTTAATAAGAATTATGATTACTATCTGCCAAAAGCCTCCTCAGAATTTATCGTTAGCGGTGAAAATTCAGAAGGATGTCATTGGTAGATTACAGGAAACAAAAAAACCCCAAGACCACCTACATACTGAACCGTAACACCGTTTGGCATCCTCATTGCAGGCATCTAAAACAAGAGTCTTTAACAAGAAGGTGCTACTTTTATCAGAAATTAGAATTGCTTAACGTGTAGAAGCATAGTATCTGAGACTGATATCCAATGAAACGTATTTATGGCCTAAAAGCTTACTCTTAACAGCATACACAGACCAAGCGTGCGCTACTGTCCCCAGCTAGAACCAACATACGTCTCTGTCATAAATCTTAAAAGCTTCCAAAGTATCACTGCCTACTGAGTATGTAATTATAGTTGCCATACATACAGAACATTAAATCCTTGCAATACACAGATGTTAAGGTCAAAGTGGAAACCTCAGTTCTGACACTCTTTAATCTTGTGGGTTTAATTGATTTTATCTGAAGTTAATTCCTAGTACATTTACTGAAGTCACATGTTCTCTTCAAAGATGTTCTGAAAACACCCATTTTGCACCAAATGAGGCTCCTATACAGATGTTGACTTCCTCACAGGTTACAGTGTGCCAAAAAGTCATTTAGGAGAGGAAAAAAATTAATCACAGAAAGAAAGAAAGAAAGAAATGTCCAAACCACAAAGCCTGGAAAAGTCACCTCAGAAAAACTGACATTCTTCTAAAACACAAGACAGGAAGATTAACGCAGCTACAGTACAGATCCAAGCCAAACACTACTCTAGTTGTTTTGTCTACCTAGTCAGAGCATTACTTTAAAAAAAAAAAAGTTGTAACAATATTTCTTATTTTACCATCATTTTGGATTCAAACAAGTTTATCTCTAAAAACCAAGAGGATACCTACCTAGCCTTGCAGACAGAAAGTTATCACAGAATTACAATACCACCTTATCAAATATAATATTTTTTGGAGAAAACAAAACAAAAATCAAAGAGTTCAGAGTTACAAAAGCAAAATTCAACTCTGCAATTCACTGGTTTAATGAAAGTCTTTGAATATACTGAAGATCCGAAGCCTGAACTAATCAATTTCTTCGCTGTGCCCCAGCCGGTCAGCCATGCTCTTTAATTTAAGAGAAACAAGAGTTTTAGATGAAATAGCACATACACATCACAAAAGAATTGTATTGTTGCACTTTGAAATGTGTCCAACTGTGCAACTTCATCTAATGATAATTTTTTTTAAGAGGCCATCGATTTTTGAAAGACTTATTGTACCAGCATCTAGATGAAAAAGTGAATGTCAGCATATCTACAGAATACTTACACCCTGCCATTAATGCTTTATTTGGCAGACAATGACTACTCAATTGAGGGTCCTCTGGGCTGAGCAATCATTTAGCTTTTCTTCTCTTACGAGGTCCTTAGTGTCTTGTTCCAGTTCAATACTCTTTTTATTCACCATTATAGTAGCCATAAGTGTGAATTTTATGGGAACTTGCAAACTCATAGTCATAACTAGAGCTTTCCGAGTCACTAATCTTTTCATACCTTTAAATGGCAAGGATTTGAGCAACTACTGCTACATATGCTACAGACACATAAGACCAGTTCTACATATCAAAGGCTCTACCACCAACAAAAGAAAACCAAGGAAAGCACTGAATTATATCTTTGAAACCACAGACAAAAGACCTTTCCTACTTTTGCTAATGTCTTTCAGGACCAATACCAAGAACGCCTTGTCACTCAACATAATCTATACCTCATTTGACAGCAGGTAGGCAAAGGTTTACTAATCACAGCTACAAATCAGCCTATTGATCCAGACACATGATACAGTCATCCAAACATAAACAGAACAGCTACATTTAAGTGCATTCGACAGACTGCAGATTTTGTGGTTTAGAAAACAAAATGCCTTACCTGTTTGTGCATTTCAATGTTTAATCCATACGACATTTCATAATACTGCAAATAAAGGAGCATACATTATTTTCTTATGCTGGCTTACATTGCATTTGGAGGTACTTACTGAAATAAAGAAAAACCTAATATACTTACCATCACATAGTGCCTCTGCATTTCTGTCTTTTCACTTGCCAGTTTCTCACATTCCAATTTAAGGCTACAAAATAGATCACACTTTAATGTAACTGTTATGTCATTCGTTTTGACATCTACCCACTTTATTTGTTATTAACAGAAGTAGCTAATTAAAAAAACCTCATAAACCAACACAGAAAAGACTTAATTCATACTTTAAATACAAAGGCTAAACAGGAAATTGAAAAGGTATTTCATGGGCGCTGTATGAGACCCAAACTGTTTCCAGGACGCAAACGTATCTCATCTTCATGCTTTGACAAAGAGCTGCTATGAAGTGCTACAACTTTCAAGCTGTAACAGAATTTGAATTTCTCTAAATTTACTACTTCTCAGAAGTAAAATAGAGGTATTTCTTTGTATGGAGCATTTAGTAAATTATTGAACAGTAACACATTTACAATTACAACTTGACTATGTCTATAATCCTTAACCTTAAGTACTCTAAAGTTATCTTGCCCACAGCATGAAAATTAGTACTTTCTATTATCATTTACTAGGGAGTTCTCTATTTTTGTTTTCATAAATGAAAAGCAGTTACATCCAGTACTTGCATACCTCATCACTAACAAGGGTATAATTCTGACTACTTTCACTGAGGGCAAATGCCTTAACATTCTCTTTGTTCTCTGGCACGCTGATGTTTTAATATTTTTTTTTTATGACACCAATAAGCAACCTAGGGAACAGTTAGTGTGTAAGCCAGCATTTTTCACTTACAGCTGTGATATCGAATGTTTACAGTTTACACTGCATTTCTAAAGAAATAAATGGCTTAAACAAGTTAATGATTTTAGATAAGACGACAGTATCATAGTTAAGGAAGAAGAAATCTAATTAAAACCAACCACTTTTCTAACTGGGAAACCTGGAAAGGTTTTATTCCTATCCAGGTCTTGCAGGTACACACAAGTACAAAATTAAGAATAAATGGCCCTTAACAACCTGTGTATGCAAGAGCTCATACCCTGTATCTCTGCAGGGACCTCAGTAGCAAGCGCAAACGCAGTAAGAACGCCTGAAGGACAGCATAACAATCAGAAACGCATGCCACAGCTTCAGTAGGTTCACGTCACCTTTAGTTGTGTTAGTACTGCAGTACTTGTGTGCTTTAACAGTCCTTCTTGGCTCTTCAAGCACCACCTTAGCATTGTATTAATCTTTGAATTAACACTACACACAAATTAGCAAACACGAAAATTAGCTTCCTTAATGCTCTGGGCCACAGAAATAGCGCTGGTCTTCTCTCGATATACTTTAAAAAGTCCTCCGCAGAAGGATCCCTAACAAATTCTTTTTGTTTGGTTGGTTTGGTTTTTTTTGTTTGTTTGTTTTTTATGCATTCAAGCGCCGAACCGCTCCAGTTTCGACACAACAATCTTTTCGCGGGTGCCTGGGTCGCCCCTGGGCAGGAGGGCAGGGCTGCCTCCTCCCGATCGCCCCGTCCTCCGGACACACACACACACACCCCCCACCTCCCCTCCACGGACGGGGACCGGACGGAGGCTCCCCGCGCCGCCGGTGCCTGGTCCCTCGGCGGGGCTCAGCCGCGACGCCGCACGCCACCGCCTGGACGCGGCCCTTAAGTGCAAGCCCCCCATCCCCCGCCTCCCCTCCCGCACCCGGCCGGGGTCGCGGCAACGACCCCCGGCACCGGGGCGTCCCGCCGGCGCTCACCTGTGGTACTGCGCCTGGAGGAACTGGAACTCCTCCTTGATGCGGTCCAGCGACTCCGGGATGGTGAATTTGAAAGGCTGGCCCGCAGCCTGGTGCGGGGTCTGGCGCGGCGGCGGCCGGCACGGGAGAGAGAGGCACGTTCAGACACGGCGCGGCCGACCGGGGAAAAGGATAGGGATGGAGACCGGGATGGGGATGAGGGGGACGGCGCCACCCGCCGCGGCCAGGCCGGAGGGTTAGAGGGAAGGCAAGGAAGGGAGAGCCCGGCCCGCCCCGACCCCGGGGCGCCGCGCACTTTTTACCCACCTTCCCGTCCCTCATCTGCAGGGGGGGGGAGGAGGCAGACGGCGCTCGGGGAGCCGCTCCGGCCCCGACCCACCCGCTCCTTGCCACCGCCCTCTACCCGAAAGCGGGGCGTGCCGGCTCCTCCCCGCCGACCCCCGCCGCCGGGGGCACGGCCGGCCCCAGCCCGGGCGCTGAGCTCGGCGGGGCGGGGAGCTCTCTCCGGCCCGCCGGCGACCCCCTGCAGTCATTCCCAAGGCACAGAAGTTGCCAGCGAAACAAAAGGGGGTCCGCCTTTACCCGCCGCCCCCCCTCCCCATCCCTCCATCCCCGGCCACGCCGCTCCTCCCTGCAGGGGACAAACTTGGGAGGGCGCCTGCCTGCCCTCTGTCAAGCAGGGTGGGGGGGTCCGAGGCTGCCGCTGCCCAGGCCACCGCCAGCAGCCCCCGCCCCGCTTTCTGGGCGGCCCCCACGCCCCCAGCCCCACTGAGCGGCGGCTCCGGCCGTACTTACAGGGTGCCGGCTCTGGGGGAACATGGCTCTGGCCGCAGTGGGGCTCCCTCGCAGCGCGGTTCTCCCGGCGAGCTCCCCACCCCCGCCCTGCCCCGGCTTCACGGCCCGGGGAGCCGCGGGGGCAGAAGCAGCGACAGCCGGCGGCGGCCGCCTTCCCTCCGCCGCCGCGGGCGGGAGCGGGGCGAGGCGGCGCTCAGTGCCCCCTCCGCGGGGACATCCTCCGGCCGCCGCGTCCTTTGTTGCTGCTGTTCCGAGAAGGGCTGGGGGCGCTCGGGGGGGGCGGAGGGGCCGCGCTCCGGACCGTCACCGCCGCTTGGCGATCCTCCGGCGGGACGGGACCCGACGGGACCGGAGTGTCGGGGCGGGGTTGGGGGGGGGCCGCGGCCGCCCCGTCGCTCTCCGGGAGTGAACGATTTCCCCTTCGTGGGCTCGCAAGTTGCTGATGCGATTGTAAGGCCAGGAAGCCCCGGGCTGCAGCGGCGGCGACTCCTCGCCGCACTTCGTGCCTCTTTTTGCCAGGAGGGGAAAAAAATGCAGCCGAGGGAAGCGGGACGCGGTGTCTGTCTGTCAGTGGCGGGACCGTCGCAAGCCAGCGGGGAACGAGAAAGTCTCCGGGAAGGGACGCGCTGTTCCCGGGTGTCGGCGGAGGGGCCAGGTCACTGGAGCGATGAAGGGAGGAAGGCGGGAGCTGGAGGAGGAGGAAGGGGGCGGGAGGGGGGGGCTCTGCACCGCCGGCCCCGATGGGAGTAGCTCCGGTAGCGCACGCACGGAAGGCCAGAGGGCAGAGCGCGGGGGGGGGGGGGGAACCACACAGGCGGCAGAGACTCCCCCGTTCCTCGCGGAGAGGTTCCCCGGGACAAAAGAACAACAAAACTCCTCAAAAACGTTCGCTGACCGGACTGGACCCGTCGGGGGAGGGGAATAAAATAAAATAAATTAAAAAAAAAAAGTATATAAAGATAAAACCGTCCGTATCGGGGCTAAATCAGACGGGAAGCTCCTTCGTGCCACGGCACCGCTGCAGCCTCCTCCTCCGGGCGGGTGCGTCTCACCAGGGCCCCCCGAGCGCGGTACATCGCAGCGGCGGCATCATCATTATCATCCACCTCAGCAGCATCCTCATTCGCATCCCCCTCCTCCTCCTCTGCGCCGACCCGAGCTAAAGTTCTCCCCGCCGGGGAAAAAACCCAAAACCACCCGCACCCGGGGCGAGCGGCCGGAAACGCCGCCGGTCTCTTTTCCTTCCCTTTTCCTTCCCCGCGCCGCTCCTGAGGGGACGGGGACGGGCCGGAGCGCGATCGGGACGGGACGGGCCAGGACGCGCCGCGGTCCCGCGCCCGCCCCGCTTACATTAGCACGCGGTTTCACACTCCGCCAGCTAACCAGCCGCGCGGCCCCGCCCACCCCGCCGCGCGGAGAGAGCTCCCTGCCGCCACCCAATCGCCGGCGCCGGCACCAACGTGGGGTCTTGACGCGCTCCGACAGGGCGGACCAATGGCGGCAGCCTCAGCCCTGCCGCCTCGCAGCCTTTCGCTGGGAACCGTTTCTGGTGGAGCGGCGGGAGCGCCGCGAGCCGGCCAATGGGAGGACGCCCGGCGCGCGGAGCCGAGGGGAGGAGGGGAAGGTCGGCGGAAAGGAGAGCGGAGCCGGCAGAGATGTCAATCAAAGTAACGTGGGACCGGGGGCGCGGAGGGGCGGGGCAGAGGTGGGGGCTTCCAGCGAGCCCTGCGCGCGGCGCCTGCGCGCACTTGCCCTCCGCCGGGGCCTGCGGCGCGGCGCGGAGCGGGGCGGAGGGGCTGAGTGTATTCAGCCCGCTGTAGATTTCGTTCTGCTGAGGCTCCGCCGAGGGCGGAAGGGGGGGGAGGGAGGAGCGGGGGTGTATCGGGCTCGCAGGGGTCCGCGGGTGCGGGAGGTGGCCCCCACAGCCAGGCAGCGGGCCAGGCCCGGGGCGCTCGGGGAAGAGGCTGAGCTTCTCCCGTCCCCGGGATGTCCTTCGTAGCGCAGGCAGGCAGATAACGGCGCCTTCCTCCCCCTCGTTTGTGTGCGGAGGCCGGTGCCTGCGGTAGCAGCTGCCGACGGTGCGCACAGCTGCACGGAAAATACCGTAAAGAGGGACAAAACCTCAGGCTTGTTTGCGTCACTCGACTACACCAGCGGACACGTTGGCCGGGGTGACCCCCTGGTCTGCCCTCATGGGAAAGTTGTCTTTCTTTGTAAGAGGGGTCTGCTAGAGGAAAGCTGTGGAGAACTTTGCGGTCGTAAACGCAACATGAGTATCTTTAAATATGTGTATAGGCGCACTTGAGGTAGATGAGGGTCAAACAAATACCGCAGGCTCTGGGTATGTGACTGCTGAGATGACGAATGGTGACACAGCTTGCAGTGGGAAGTAAGCTTCAAATGGTGTCCTCTATTAACAACCAGCTTACTCGTAGCAGAATTGCACCATAAAGTGTGAAATGCTGATACTTTCCAACTTAAAACAATGCCTTGAGATGCACTTACGCTGTTAGTATTCCTCTATACTACCTAAAAGGAGGCCTTAAAATGTTGTATTGCATCTTTTAAACACAGTGATAATTTGCACTTCCTTACAATTCCCCATTAATGTTTACACTTAGAATTGTATTACACTTCATCTTGTATCCTAAAGAAGGAGCAGCCTATGTTTAAAATTTGATATGGAATTTGATATGTTGTGGTATCAAGGCATGGCTTTATTCATTCAGAGTGCTAATTTCCATACTATGTTATTCCTAGTTTTACATAGAAATGAGTAAAGAAAAAGAAAATTAAACCTCCTCAGTCTTCTCCAGTGCAATTTGGACTTCATTTCAGGACCATAGATTCTTAACACTGAAAACAGATGCATATATGTCTTAGTGTGTTTGTCTGTGTGCATGTATATGTGTCCATGTAACTCTCTGCACCTATAAGTGTCTGCATGTATGTGTATTTTTATACAAACTATATACTAGTGTATATATGCGTACATTTTTGTGAATGCATAAATAAATGTGAGGACTTTTAATGTTTTTTTTTAAGACATGAGGCAAAATACCCTTGATAGTGACCTTTGATAGACTGGTTCCCTGGACAGGAATGTAAACTTGTCTGGTGTTCCGTGTGCATAAGTAAAGCTAAAAATCTTGCATTCTGTTCCCAGCTCTTCCCTTGTAGCCTTGGACAAGCCAATTCACTGTTCTGTTCATGGCATTAGAAAGCTTAATTAATTAATGCTTATAAAATACTTAGATCTTCAGATGAAAGATGCCATAAAAATGCAAGCTATTATTATATACTTTGTGTGTGTACCTAGTAGCTATGGCATCTGTAATAATGTAACACTTACCTAACTTTGGTTGTACTTTGCTTAACCTGCTGGCACAAGTTGTTAATGAGATATTAACAGATATGACATTAAAACAACACTATGTTTTGGAACATAAACAAAAGCTTTTTTTTTTTTTTTTAATTGCTCGCCCACGTGAAAGTTGAAATGTCTTGTAACCTTTATTTGTCGTCATGAAAATGTCCAAGGCATGTTTTAACAGAAACAGAAAAGCTCAGTTTTCCTGATTTTTTTAAACGAGCGCTTTTAACCTACTTAGATTCTGGAATCATACACTTAAGGGTGTTTTGAATCTTCTCCATTGTAATTGAGACGGAAAAGCTGTATAAGCAGTACTAGAATCGACTGTGATGATTTTTATTATTTTTTTTTTCAAACGAGAGCCACTGACGTTACATAGCATGAACAATACCGACTTGGTCTGATATTTAACTAATTTATAATGCATCATCTTTGTCTGATTAGAGCATTAAAATTTCCTTTTTCTTAGATCGGTATAAATCTCGATTAATCCCAGAAAACTATACATCCTCACTCTATGGCAGAGCTCACTATTTACACCACTGAAAGACAGGCCAAAATATGGCTGTGTTGTAAAGAGCTGTATTCAACTCAAGGTAGTATTTTGTACCAGGTCATTATGCCACAATACTGTACATACTCTAGACAATTCTCTAACTGGATTGTAAATAATTGTGTTTAAACCTTTGTCTCATGTTTTAAAAATGCAATAAAAAGATTGCCTTCACTGTTACCCCCCCCCCCAAACCATTCTGTTTTAATCATCCATTTGACTCAGCTGTTTGAAATCGTTTTTCGCTGTAAGCATTTTAATGTAGTGTTCCTACCTTGTACAGCAAAGGGCCTAATCCTGCATTGACTATGTACTGAAAACTCACACTGGAAGCAGTTGGAGCTTTGAGTCCAAAAAAGCAGTATCAGGTCCAAAATGTAGTTTGAATGTACTGAAAGGGTTTCAGATGTAGCATCTGTTCTGTAGGGAAATGACATATTATATGATGTTCTGTTTACCATACTGTTTATATTTTTTCCTTTACTGCTAACAGTGGTATTTACAAGCAATATTTTTAACTTCCCACAAACTGGCACATATAATAAAAATGTTGATGATGTTAATCACTAGGAGTTTGCTGCAGGTGGGCGGGAAACAATTTAGCAAATTTGTGATTTATCCCACTGTTCTACTACCTATGTAGGCAGAGCAAATCAGGGGAGAATGCAATTATAGAATTCAATAGATTTTATGCTTTCCAAGTTTCAGATTGAGAGATCATTGGATTTTCAACTGAAAGAGAAACAGGGAGTATGTTTAAAAATTATGTATGTGCATGGGGGAAGAGGTGTTTCTGGTTTTGTTAGGATTTTTTTAATGGCAGGACAGCACAGGTGGAATAGAGAAAAAAATAGTATCTGTGTCATACAGTGCATGTAGTATAGTAGTGACTAGCTATACAGCTGCAAGAACGATAATTATTATGAGGGCATGCAAAACAATATCGCTTTTAAAATATTTCTTTATTTATGAAGTGCAAATGATGTGAGGAGGGTAAAGCAATTACATTTCTAATTATTCGCTATCTTTTGGCTAATAGCCATTGCATACCCTCTTTGTAATTTGATTTCTTTTTAATTAGTAGCTTTCCTTGTAGGCAAGAATGTTCAAAAAGTTGCACTGTGTCATTTTACCATCATGTCTGTTTTCCCTTCCCCCATTCTTTCATCCTTAAAAATTCCCCGAGTTGAATTCAAAAAAACATCAGTAGCAGATCGTGCAGCAGTAAAACCTCAAATAAAATTGGATCCAAAGAATCCCTTGTGGTTTCACACAATATGGTAAAATTAGAGATTGCAGGAAACCAACAAAATTAAACTGGGAATATTTGAAGAGAAATGACCAGGCTTTATGAAAATGACACATTGACTGGCCAGTATGTTTTTTTTATCGACAATTTCTTTGTTGAGGCGTAGATCAAAGAAACCTGCATATGTTTTCGTTTTGTTCGAAGTCTAACTAGAAAATTACATCCAGATGTTTAATAGGCATTCTGTTGGTTTTTCTGCATTGATTAGATATGTTGGTACTGTTTGCTTACAAGTGTAGCCGGATCATTAGCTAATGCAAAGAAATGTTTGCAGCGAGTTGCTAATTAGGTCTTTTGGAAACTCTCCATACTCAGGAACAATTTGTACAGTGGCCAGAAAAACTTGCGGTACTTGAGAAGTCGCTTTCCCTTCTGTGTCTGGGAAAAAACAGTCAGTCGCTTTCCCTAATCTTCTTTTGCCTACAGGGATTGCAGCTTGATCCCAATGGGTTGAAGTGCAAATAAATTAGGAAGAGACCACACACACGCATGCACACACACACAGAGCCCCTACACACACACACACAGACACAACCCCCGCCATACACACCCCCCTCCATACACACACACACACACCCACCCCAGTCTGCTCTTTCAGTCAAAATGCAGTTGTACTATCTTACAAAAAGCTAACCAAAATGGAGTGTTTAAAAATAAAATGTGTTAAATTCTCAAGCTTCATGTTATCAAATACACAGCATTTTTGAGCATACTTTAGAGACAGATGGGGAAGCCCTTTATGATAAATGAGTGCACTTGAATTCATTACTATGGTACTTATAATTAAAGTAGCTCTTTCACAACTTCACTACTTCTGCAGGGTACTTCAAGACAAAGCTTAGGGGAAGTGTATACATGGATGATGGAGGGGTGAAAGAGGTGCAGAAGAACTTTAATCTCCTGTGTTTTGTTAAGTCTAAAAAGGGGTCAGATATATTACGTGTTTACAATATTGTCAGAGAAATTGTTGTGGACTTCATGGCTCTGGCCTAATAACCTTCTAGTGCAATGTCACCTTTCAAAAGATGCTTGACAATGTCAATGACCTTTCTAATAGAGACCACCTGCCAGCATATCACACTTCAGTCTGCTGCAGAATGAGGCCTCCACCACGGGAGATGACAGCAAAAGGAGCAATGCGTGTCTGTTTGGTACAGTAACTGTGGACACATGCTCAAACCAGCCCCCTGATCCTGTAGTCACACTCATGACTAAGTTTACTCCTGGAAATATTCTCTTTGAAGTCAAGGACAGTACCTCCATGAAAAAGGATATCTCCGTGTCAGTCTTCACCAGATCAGGGCCATGCGTGTGGGATGTGTAGATTGTGTGCAACATACATAGGCAAAACACATGTGTTTTTACCAATGAGGCTACACAAGTGTAGGAGACTGGGTTTTATCCCATTTTGGGGGAGTTACCTAAAAGGGAAGTGTTTCATAGAAGTACAGTTAGCTATTTCACCTCAGTGGACCTGTTGTGGCACACTATTTTTCATTGACCTGCAAAATCCTAAAACATTTCCAGCCTGTTTTGGTTCCCTGTATATTCTCTTTTGACACGAATAGCAGAATTTTTAATTATTTTTTTTCTCTAAGCTGTCAATAGCATCTTAGAAAGAGTCTACAGATCACCAATGATCCTTAGACTTAAAACCACAGGGGAAATAGCACTGAGACAAATGGTCTTGTGGAAGTGTTGCTTCCACAACATTTGTTGCAATGAGGGAAGGAAGTTTCATCTTAGAAAGAAAGAGATTATCTGAGAGGGAGAGATGGCTCCAAGTGCCCTGGCATTTCAGGGTTAGGAACAACAACAGTTTGCTGCTGCAAAAGTACATGAAGCCTTGTCCTTTACCCTAGTATCTGTTCTCTGTGTATGAAAGCAACAGCCTTGAAGAATCTTTTAAGTACAGATGTGATACAGAAATACTGTGTGCAAAATCATGACTCTCTGTCAGCCAATAGGAATCAGGTTCAACTGGAAGTTGGCTGGAGTCTCTAGTACTTCTGCCTCTCAATTCTTCAGAATTTGACTTCTTGCCTACACTGAGGTTATAAACCCCATATGAGCTGCTTTCATACCAACCTTCTACTCCAGACCTCAGATTTCAGTCTGGTGGAGTCTAGATGAGAGCAGATTGTGCTGTCCTGCTGTCTCTTCATAATGCGGATGCTGTAATGCGCTGGCATGCTACAGCTGCAACATCTGCAGGCATGCTCTTCCAGCACTGGTGGCACGGAGGCATGAGGTCTGTTTCCAACTTTCCCCATGCCATAAAAGCTCTGGGCTCTTGTATTCTTCAGGGAATGAAATTACCAATATGTATTTTAGGGTCTAGTGGGAAGTGGAGAGATTATGAGAAAGAAGTTGCTGGGCAGGGATAGTGATGGGGAAGAGAACTGGGGAGAGAGAAAGAATTATACAGGGAGGGAACATTTCGGTGCCAATGTGATGCATTTCTTAACAAACATGGAAATTTCTTTAGAAAACCACCCTTGAACTTCAGGCAAGATTGTAAAGAGTTACAGTTGCTCACAGTATAAGAAGAAAATAATTAAATGTCTCAGTCATCCAGCACTGTCCACTTCACAGAATCACAGAATCACAAAAAACCCCCACTTCTCTGTTTTTCTTCTCACTCTGAACTTACTACCCTTCCACTTCTTTCAGTGCAGATGTCTCAGTTTGTATCCTGAAAGCCTAATATGTAATGACAACTGTGATTGCTAATAGAGCATATCCACCCTCCAGAATATGAAATCATAAATTCCATAGTTTGACATACATGTAGAACTATCACTAATATGGATCATCTACTCAGCCCTCAAGTGAATGCTCAAATGAAGCATCCCATCAAAAAGACATGTCTTGGAACTATTGATTTTTTCTGATAAACATGTATGCTTGTAATCAGTGGCTTTACCCACTATAAAATTGGTATAAAGAACAGGAAACAGATCCACCCCATGCAATTCCACTTATATATTACTGTGTCTAAAACACCAATAAAGATTCTACTGCAGAAAACCATATGATATGGTTACACAGACAGTACAATAACCATGCACCAGTAATCCAAATATCTGAATATTTAGCAGTTAGAAAGCATGATGAAGAGTTAAGATTAGTACTAGTTGTTGAGGAGAGAGCATCCAAAGTCACAGAAATGGCATTATTTGTGAAAACAGAGGCCCAATGAGTACAGTATAGATAGGATGTTGTATGCTGAATTGCTTGGGTGGGGAGGGGATGGCTGTGTGGTTTGGGGCTTTTTTCCTTTTCTTTTTTTTGTTGTTGTTGTTTGGGGGTTTTTTTGTTGTTTTTGTTTTGTTTTGGTTTTTTGTTTTTGGTTTGTGCAAGAATGATTTGACATCTAAGCTCATCTGAGCTCAAAAGCAGTGAAAAGTATCACATACCTGTAATTTACCATTATAAATTCAACAGTTGGTAGTAAGATATTTTCTATCCAGCCTCTCACATTTTCTGCTGTAACTTTTCTCTCTGTTAACGTGCTTATGCATACTCAGGTGCTCAACTGTCTGAGCTAGGTAGCATCCATACTACCACGAGAAAATTGCAATGTTACATGACTGCAGAGCACAGCTCAGGAGAATGTCTAGGCCCTAAAACTGGCAGTAGGTTGTACTTTGAGAACAGACTGGATCATGTCAGTGAAATCATTATATCTTAACTAATTTTGCAACAAAATAGTTTGCAAATCTCACCAATGCAAACCATGAGAAGCAGGGAGTAAGCAGCATACAGATGTGCATATGCACCATTTAGCATAATTATACATTGGGTTAAATGTTCTCATATTGCCCATATGGACAGATAACAGTTAAATGTCAGCATTTTGCTTTTGAATTAAGATATTTCACTTAAATGAAAGAGAGATATGATTAGTCCTCTGAAGGTGGTTCAATAGCAGTGTTCTTGACATCTGCAAGTGAGATGCCCTTAAAAGACAAGAACAGTATTTGGTGATTTGTAGAAAGCCACTGGTTGTATAGCCCATTATTAGCAAGGTCCTGTGAAGTCAGGCACATTTTATGAAAACATTCTATTGCTTTGTAAAGTACCAACAATACTTTGCCTTTTTTTTTTTTCTTTTTCTTCCCCTCCATCCCACCTCTCCCCTCCCTGATTTTGTTTCTAGCTCAACAAAGCTAGGCAATATTTGTCTAACAAAAGGAAGGGGTGGATATGCATTTAGGGATATTTTCTGCATGCATTTTGCATGGCAGATTCTGCAGTCTTGCTGAACAATTCAAATTATGGCATTTAATTTTCGAGAGAGATGTACTACCTACAGTGAAGGGCAGTTACTTCAATGCAAGTCCTCTAAAAGAGCAGAGATATTTCATCTAGTTAATTAATCTGGTAAGCTTCATCCATTTTGTCTTTATTTACATCCTTAGGAGCTTGATTTTGCCCGTGTTTCTTATAAATTGTGCTATATCTGAATGTAGATAGACACCCAAACATCTATCACAATTTGCCATCTAAGTAAGTAGATATTTTTATTTTGAAATTGCATGCTCTAGTTTGAATTAGACAGCTTTACAGTTTTTCTTCTTATGCTATCAGTTCCACTGACCAAAAAAACCCAAATAAATATGGGGAAAAAACAAATCACGGGTCATTGTTCAACTTTAGGCCTGTCATAGGGCTGAGATACTATGGAAAGAGAAAAGGCCATGCTCCAAACCAGTTTTCTTTAAGTGGTTCACACAGGGCTCCCGCTGAACTGTCCGGATGGTGCAGACAAGGTCACACATGTTTTTAAATAATTTTTGAATATTGGTTGGTTCTCTCCAAACTCGCCAGCCAAACCACAAGACAACTTCTGAATCCTCAATTGAGCAAAACTCCCGCAAGCAAATTGCTCAACAAAGCCTGGCATATTTTGCCCCTGTGTTTGAAAACAATAGGAATGGGAAGCATATTTCCTGCCTTACTTCTATCCCAAGCTGTGAGACACCTCACAGAAGGCCCTAGGAGGTAAACAGGTCATGTACAGAAGAAGGGGTATAGCAGTGGGATGGTTGTCTTCCAGTAGTTTCCCTTGAATATGGGCTGCCAGTTGCATCATGGCCAGAAACCTGGAGTCCTTTTCTCTGGCCCATGCATCACCCTACCTTGCTTAATATCATAAATCAAGTTGATATGCATCCCTGTCTCCTGGGTCATAAAGCATGAGAGACTCTCAATGCATAAAGTACAGGGCTAACTATAGGAATATCAACTCTATGCATAAGAATAGGAATATTTTGCTCTATGCATTCAACAAGTCCTGTTAACTTCAGCTGGGATAGGATTTCATCCCAAGTACCTGACGTGTAGTAAAATATATTGGATGTCCTAAGATACACTGAGAGATTTCCTGCTGGGATATGTAAGGAGAGGTAAAAGCAACCATCCATAATCACCTATCTTAACCTAGTTGTCAAGCTTAGCTTTCTTCTCAAGAAACCTGTGCAACTGCAGAAATGTTGCTGGGTGTAGTTTGCAGAATTTTACTGTAGGGAATATTTGTCCCTCTTTGTCCACTCTTTCTTATTTTAAGGTCTTTCATAATTTTGCTGCCCTGCATGAATGCCGCCTTCTTTTGCCTGTAAAGGACATCTGGGACTGGTTACTTACTTGCATGGAGAAGTGCTAGAATATGGTTTATCTGGAAAATACAATATTGGAAAATATTTTATCAGCAGCTGTTGAGTTCAGAAAAAAATATGTCTTTCTCTAGGTAGTTTTCTATCACTTACTTTTATATTATTTATTCCACAGAATTTTTAACTTCTAATGGGAATGTAGTGGAACTTTAAAAATAGAAGTCTTCAAATCAATCAGCTTATTATGTTGTCGGTCCCCTGGAACATTGTTATATCATTGCAAGAAGTTGAAACTCCGCAGTAAATCTCCAGCAAAAGCAAAGAACACATTTATCTGGATAATAAGTATTTGAAAAGCATGAGGGAGTGGAAAATAAAATTTAATTTATTTTTAAGTGCTACTTTAGATATTTGCTTTGCTGGATTATAATTTTTTTCATTGAAAACATTTGAAAAATTATATGAAGTCATGGGCCTAGTTAGATATTTTCGTAATGAGTAGAAGAGTACTACAAAAAAGCTAGACTACAAGCATCTGGCCCAAGCCAGAAAGATTATTCTTTTATAGATTGTGTTGCCTTAAACCTCTGATTGAACCCATTTTCTATCTAGAATATGACTACTAGTTTCCCACTTGTGAATAAGATGTATCACTTTTAAAGTGTTACTTGAATGAAATAGTGTTATGTTTTCCCGAATTTTCTGGGAAAACACAATTTTGTAAGCGTCCTGTACAAATAAAATAACAGCAAAGATGTACAAATATTATTTCCATTTTTCTCTTACATCAGCTAAGAAGAAAAAGGGACTCACAGGTACTACTTAGGGCACTAAGTGTGTTGTATAGAAAATGGTAGATATGATACAAAAGGTTGCACAACACGGGGTATAATTTTGTGTTTCTTGATTGTTTTGGAAAAAGAGACGTATGTTCTTCAGTAAATCAGGAAGTTATTTATGCATACATACATATATATTGGTAATGTAACACATGTACACATACATGTATACATATACAACAGCATGAGGTAGGACATGGTCTGCTAAATTCCCAGGCAGGTTATTCAGTCAACCCAAAGGGTTTGGAAGAAAGAACCTGATCCAGAGGTGTTAAACTTTGGTTCATGCCATGATTAACTGAAAGTCTAACCAAAGTACCCTCACTTTTCTTTTTCTTTCTTTCTTTCTTCCTTTCTTTCTTTCTCTTTCTTTCTCTTTCTTTCTTTCTTTTCTTTCTTTCTTTCTTTCTTTCTTTCTTTCTTTCTTTCTTTCTTTCTTTCTCTTTCTTTCTTTCTTTCTTTCTTTCTTTCTTTCTTTCTTTCTTTCTTCCTTCCTTCCTTCCTTTCTTTCTTTCTTTCTTTTTCTTTCTTTCTTTCTTTCTTTCTTTCTTTCTTTCTTCCTTTCTTTCTTTCTTTCTTTCTTTCTTTCTTTCTTTCTTTCTTTCTTTCTTCCTTTCTTCCTTTCTTCCTTTCTTCCTTTCTTCCTTTCTTTCTTTCTTCCTTTCTTTCTTTCTTTCTTTCTTTCTTTCTTTCTTTCTTTCTTTCTTTCTTTCTTTTCTTTCTTTCTTTCTTTCTTTCTTTCTTTCTTTCTTTCTTTCTTTCTTTCTTTCTTTCTTTTCTTTCTTTCTTTCTTTCTTTCTTTCTTTCTTTCTTTCTTTCTTTCTTTCTTTTCTTTCTTTCTTTCTTTCTTTCTTTCTTTCTTTCTTTCTTTCTTTCTTTCTTTCTTTCGTTCCCTGTTCCAAATGATTATTTAAAATGAATACAGAACACTTAAAAATGTCACTGTTAGAGCATCAGATGCCAGGGAATGCTGTTGTAGTCTGCTTTCACCATTTTCTACCTTCTGTTCCTCAGTATAAATGGCAAACTGCAACTGGCACCTGAGAAAGTGTTAAAACACACTGGAAGTATTGGAGTGATGTTGATAAATGCAAAAATGCAAACAGCCTGCCTGAAGGAATACCACCTTCATTTAGATCATCTGTTTTCAAATGTGTGTATCTGCAAAAACAGACATATTAATGTAGCTTCTACCACCAAATCAGTACTTGGAGAATAGTTTAAATAAAACCATAAGTATCTGTTGACAGCATAAGAAGAAATAAAGCACCTTAGGATAATTCTGTAATTTAGAGTCCAGAAGACCTTAACTTTTTATCATATAATAAAAAATTTTGAAACATTCTTCTTGCAGTGTAAGAGTTCCTGTTTCATCTTTATTTTATTTCTGAACTTTTATACAAAAATAAGACAAAATATACTCCTTCCTCTTCAGGAAAGAATCTGGTTTTATTAAATGCAAACTCAGCTGTAAAAGTGCTACCACATTAACTGATTCAAAGTTGTGCTTTAGACTATTTTGTTTCATTGTTGCATTTTCCTTTCAAGCCAGTCTATCCTTTTCTGGGGCAATATGCTTCATTCAGATGGGATTTAACAATCACATTTTTAAATATGAGAAAGTGTTGTTCAACTTTTTCTCTCCCTCCATATGCACACGTGTGCACACTAACACACACAGTCATAAATTCACATGAGCGAATGCAAGACTAATCAAAAGATGCTTCATGATGGTGGAGATGGAAAGCCACTGGGATTTGTGATCAATTTAAGCAGAATAAAAGAAATTATAAAAAGTATTTGACTGTGTATTGGTGGAAAGGATATTCTAGCTGATGTGTATGCTTGGACCCTTAGCTTATTAAATGGAGGCTGACATGATGTTTTACATTTCTAGATGTGAAGCAAAAAAGCTATGGACTGATCTTCATCCTTGAGTCTGGTTAAAGGAACACATGAGAATAAATGTACCTTTCATCTGCATACAAAGGGTAAACTGTGAGACCACGTAGCTAGCTTATGTATGTTTCACACTGGGTCTGGAAGGCAAGAGCAAAATATCTGTCTGCTGTACTCAGTACCACACTGAAATTTTAGTATAGTGAAGAATGGAATATTATAGCTCATATGGAATAGTGATATGCCTGTATTTCTTCTGTTAACTTGAATCTCTCAGATATTATTTTTGGAGTACAGGATGCTTTTTCTGAGATGGTGTTTTTTCTGTTCTACAGAAAAATTCCCTCATTTCCCATTTGCATTACTCCTGCTGCCTACTGGTGAAAGGGGAAAAGAGGTGTCTTGCAAGGGTGCAGAGCGTTACAATGGGGCATTCTCAAAGGTTACATCTTGCTCTCTGGCTGCTGTACATCAAAACGAAAGAATCAGTCATTTGTTAGGGGAATTCAGCAACTACCACTGGTTTTATGAAAGAACACTAGAGCCAGTCAATTCAGAGATTCCTGTGGTACTTGATGTATATAGTCATATTGGTTGGTCCCACAAAAGCACCACTAGATGGTTTGGTTTGGGTCTTTTTGGTTTTTTGTTGGTTTGATTTTTTCGTGTGGGGTTTTGTTGTTGTTGTTGTTGTTGTTGTTGTTTTTTAAGATGCCAAGTAACATCCCCAGGTTTAAGGGTAAAACAGCCACAATTATGAAACCCTGTTTCATCCAGTCTTGTAATTCCAGATTGGAAAAAATGTTTGGCTTGATGTCTAGCAATTTACTTTAAAGGGAAATGAGAATGTTTCTGTGAAGCAAGAAAAAAATTAGCTTTTTTTTTTCATTATATTAAAAATATTCTAATTCAAAATTTTGTTTTTGAAAGACTAGATCAAAGAGTCTGTTGTTGCATTACCACTTAACACTTATCTTTTACTTAAATCTGCTGAATATTCATGTGCCAGAAGTATTTAAGAAAGAGGATTTAGTCAAGTGGAGTTATTAATCATTTGGTTGCAAATAGGTTGGGCTCGGTCATTTCCCTGTTAGTTGTAAACCCAGCCTTTTTTCCATGGGTATCTGACAGACTGAGGGATTTCTGATATTTATGATAGAGCTGGTTATGTGTCTAGTGATTGTTTTCAGTTCAGTAAGGACTTACAGGTTCAGCTACAGCTCACTGATAAAAGACCTCTCCTTTTAGTTCAAAAGGGAGAAGTCTGTAGTTTGGAAACGAAGTACCAGGGGCCCAGTTACAACTTCTTTAGGTGTTGAAGGTTACTGAAGGGAAGAAGTCACATAACCAAGATTGAGTTTATCCCTTTTGATTTTTCTTTTTACCAACAAAAAAGATTACATAGAATTTAAATTTAGAACTATATCTTTGGCAACTAGAATACCTTAAAAATGTTGGCTAAAAGAGCAAGTACTTCTTAATAACTGCTTTGGAGTATTTTGAAAAATGCCTAGGTTTTAATTTAGCCTTTCTGATTATTGTGCCATCTTTGTAGGAACTGAGGTTAGGGTTAAGAACACTAAAAAATAAGTAGTGCAAGTTTATTTCTTTCTTTCATGTTGTCAGAGGTGAGTTTTAAGGGGCAGAATAAAGACTCATGTGACCAAACTGTCCTTTGCTAACCCTGTTTAGGATTCTGCTTCAAAATACATGGATCTATGCTCATAGCAGCTGTGAAAAAGATTTTAAATGGAGTAGGAAGCATTGTAAAATACGGTGAAGAGGCACACACACGCAACTTGCTTTGCAATTAGGTCACCAATAGATCACTTCCAGTGTCCACACTACCTCATTTAGAGCTCGTTGTCAACCATGTACTCAGTAGTTTCATGGAAACCAGTCCTTGTAGCTTTTCTGCAAGGAAAAAGCTTTTTAGAAGGCATGTAGTTTTGCAATATGCTGACTTTCTTTTGCCGTAAGGGTGAGGTAGTTCAACCCATTGCAATGGGGTACTATTGAGGCCTCCACTGGAAAAAACAACAGTCAAAGCATTGATTTTTTTGTTTGGCATTTACAGTTGCTGCCATACAGGAACAACAACCCTACTTTACTGATTAGTGCAAACTGCTGAAATGACACCAACACAACATGATAGAGTGCCAGCATGAGAGAGAAGTAACAGCAGCTATCATGGACCCTGTCTTACCTTTCCACAGAATATCAGGATAGCCAGTAGGCACAACAGCAAGAGGAGAAGCTTGTTTTTTTCAAAACAGACTAGCATCTATGTTCCTTTTCAAGGAACAATTCTGGTGGTTCCTTTCTCCTTGTGTCACAGAGGGTGCTATTATAAGATGCTTGGACTTGGTAGCTGCCTAACAGTGCTTTCTGATGTGGAAAGATCCTGTGCAGGTCCATCTGTAGTGCCACAACTTCCCTCTACTTCTTGAAAAATTTTTGGATGCATAGACAGATATGACCACAAAGATACCTCACTTCTTTTCCTTTTGGTTTTTATTTGTTTGTTTTCATCAAATACTTGCTTTGACATTTCATAGAGAAAATCATGACAGAAACAAGGTGCAACTGAAGAAATAGTAAAAGATAGCTGATGTACTCAGAGATACATCAACAAAGCCAATATGACAAGAAAGAACTCCAGGCATCATGGATGACAGCTTTATATTTTTATACGTCGAGACCTATAAAGCTGCAGTAACTGCAAAAGGAAGGAACACATAGCAGACACACAGATTTCATACTAGCAACCCCATGCCACCTTGATAATGTGTGGTCTTAAGTCACGTTTTCTTTCTGGTGGAGTTGCTCCCAGTCTTTAGCCAAAAAGAACTATAAGACAATCTTTTGTGGAAACTCATAGCAATTTGGGGAATGTAAGTAGATATTTCTATAGAGTGCATGGTTTGCTTTATGTATACTAAAAAGCACTCTTCTAAGTATACTTAAATGATAAAAATTGTGGGAAGTATGAAAAAAATCAATCAATCTAGGTTTTAAATCAAATACACATTGAACTTTCTAATAAACAGCAAGTTACAGGTGTTCCTTCGTGTTTATATGTATGTTTGAAATAATAAAGCTCATTTAATATGAGTATGATTCTCTTTATGCTATTGTTCAAGTCCTGCATTATTTAGCAAAGGGAACTTCTGGAATACTTTTTTTCATATTATCCATTTTACAAGCATTGACTCAAGTTTCCCAAACCTGTGAATGAAGCTTAGTGGGAATTGATAAGCCTTGCTTAAATCAGAAAGAAACCTAATGGCTGTGAGTTGCTGTTGTGTGGTAGAAGTCAAACTCAATTATCTTTCAATTCTACAATTCTCTATCTACCAAGACATTGTTTCAAACCTCTACCAGGTGTCCTTCTTCATTTAGATTCTCACATCTGAAATCCAGCATAGTGAGGAAAAGCAAAGAGCTGGTCTGTCCCCAAGGAAGTCTGGGAAAAAATGGGAAATTCTAATGTCTAAAGTCTAATGGGAAAAAAATACCTCTGTCAATCATGGATGATAATTCCTCGGGACTGAGACCTACATTTTCATAGTAATCTCAGCTGGAATTGGTAGATCGATCAACAGATTGGCACAGCTGTCAGTATTCAATGACCTTGACGGTACTTCCTGGTATATTATTGTTATTACCGTATATTTATTTTCTTGTCCTTCAGAAATGAACTATTCTGGATCTTGTTATTAAGAAAAAAAAAAAAAAAAAAGGCTTGTTATAGAAATACAGGTACATCCAAATTGCTTGAAAGAAGAGACGTGCAATTTCTGCATCTTGTAATTTAACCTCACTGCTTCTTGATAACATAATCCCACTATACCTTTCAGCAGATTTGCACATTATCAGGTTGAAAGCACTTATAACTTAAAACATATTTAAAAATATCACTTTTCCTAAAGGAATTTAATTTTTTATTAAAATTATCTGTTAAACTTTTCAGAAAATTTGATGTTCCCTTGAGTCATCTGCTGTTTGTTCCATGCAAGCATTATTGCTACAGATTAATATGTAGAAATACCCAAGAAGGCCTTACTAGCACTGAAAAGTCACAGTGTTTGGTGTGCAGTAGCCCAAGAAGGGCATTAACTGTTGAAAGATATATGGACTTTCATGGGCTAATTCTTCTGGAAATATTTTGTTTGGAAGCCCAGGTTACTTCCGTATCTTCCATATCTTCTTGAAGGATTTTTTGCCACTGTTCAAGGTTTCTAGTTGAAAAAAAGACCCAAAATTTGGAACAAAAAGCCTTTTTTTTTTTTCTTATTATGAGGGGAGCGAAGCATTAAGAAGTGACAAAAAGAGTAAAGTAAGGTATTTAACACACCATCTTTCTTTTGTAGTGTGCTTTATTCAGTCTGACTCAGAGAATGGCAGAGGCTCTTGGGACTCTATAAATTTAAAGGTGAGTTTTATAACTTTGGCAGGTGGTTTGTTCCAATATGTGACCAGATGCATCTTCTGTTGTACTGATAGACTCTCTAGACTCTAGTCACTGGAGACAGGACTTTACCATAGTGTTACGTCTCTTTCTGTAACAGTTGATTTTGCCTGTAAAGAACTAATGTGTATAGGATTCCAGAAAACCGTAAAAAATGCTATGAAACTATTCATCCACTAAGAACCTAAAGCAACATCTGGATGCTTCTATGAAGGATCCTACTTCTGCAGATCCTAATCTGCAGGACTCTTGAGTAAGCATGCTTCCCTGTCTCAGACCCCTATAAGAATTTCAAGGCAGTGGCTGTCAAGAAAGGGGGCTATGCAATATAAAATGCATTCCTAAAATCCATAGATATTTGGCTGCTGACTAGGCAAGATGAGGCACATGGCTTCCACTTCCGTAGTCTTTGCCTGTTAGATGGATGTACCCACTTAAGAAGACATAGAAGAGTTTGTGCAGACATGGCAGGCAAGTCCCAAAGACAGACTGTGTGGGCAGGCCTCAAGAAGTAGAAATACAACAGGAAAGTTTCTGGTCTAGCATCAAAATAAAAAGTAATTGAGAAACTGCTTATACTTCTGGGGAGTATTTAGGAGCAGCATAAAGCCACAGAGCCTGTGCTCAGGCACATGGCCGGCAGACAAATAGCCTTGGTTTCTTGTGGCAGATGTGTGAGATAGAGCTACTACCTTTAAAGCTCAGTAGAAAACTTCCAATGGAGCAGTATTTCATCTGAAAATGCTGATTCTGCAAAATGAAAAAAATTCTGTGAGAACACCTCTGTCTCTGAGTGGATACCAGCCAGACAGGTAATCCAGGATTACTACCGGGTGGGGCAAAACGTTATGCAGAAGTTCAAGCTAGGTGAAAAACAGAATTTCCATTTTGTGGCTAGGATTCCTTGATCTATGGAACTTAAGGTGCATCTTTCCCTTGAAACAAAAGTGTGTTGCATGCTTCATGCCAAAATATTCCACAAAATACTTCCTAAAACACACAAAAAGAGGTGACAACAAAATTTATCTTCTGTTTAGTACCAATTGCTCTCAGTCAATGATTAACAAAATCTCTGCAAAAGGCTTCCAGTGGAATTTCTTCTCTCAGAGCGTCCTTTTGTTGGTATCTCCATGTAAAGAAAACCCATCCATTTTCCAGTATTGGTTAATCCCATGTCTGCCAGTTGATGACGAAATGTTGTATTAAGTAAGTAAGTGATGAGGAATCAAGCCTTCAATAGGTTAAAGCAAGTGCTGTCCATGTAAGATAGTTTTCAAACACTGACAGATAAGCTATTTAGATTTAAAATATTAAACTTTAATTGTTCATATTATAGACTAATGTTAACACAGTTCATCTTATATAACAGCGCTAGTTAAGAAAGCAAGCACAAATTTCTGATATTTCAACAATTAATTTCAACTATTAGTAAATCATATCATTATGAGTTTAAATTGAAAAATATCTTATTTGGAGGTTTAGTGCCTGAAAATTCTGGCCCAAATTCTTGGTTAGTGCAAGAGAAGAGATTTCACTTAAAAGAGAAATGCCTGCCAGTAGGCAAGCAGGCAGATGTATGCCACTGCAAAACCAGGATCATAGACTCCATTCCTTTTTAACCTGTAACTTAGCTGTAAGAATCTGTTTTATTAGGTAGACTATCACCTTTTATCCTTTGTTTGTGGAACACATAATGTGCTGTTTAAATAGAATATTTTCTTTCAGATTTTCAGGTAATGATAACTAGGGTATAATTTATCTTATTAATCCTCTCAGTTTCCCTTGTTTACATGACTAATGTTCCTGCATCATGCATGTCTGATGCCAACACATGGCTCTGTTGTCTCTTTGTCTTCTTCACTAAGCTTAAAATCAACAACTAACTTTTCTATCTTTCCAATCTTGGATTTCACCTTACATACCATTCAGCTTTTAGAGGGCATGTGAAACTCCTTTGGAAACAAAGTAGTAATTGATGTTTACCACTGAAAGAAACAATTACCTGTCTCTCATTTCCAGTAATACACTTCTATAAGTAAACACAGTTTTTAAAAAAAAATGCCTTCATAGAAAATGAGTTAACTTCCTTACTGCTCAAAGCCTTTCATTAGTAATAACATGTCTCTGTTTATATTCTTTGTATCTGTGTTACCTTTTACTTCTGAAAAACACAGATATAGATATTTATTTTGGAGTGTGTAAAAGCAGGTGGCTAATGACATTTCCCTAAAGTCTGACTGTCTGGCAGGCTAGTAAACAGACTGCTAGAACAAAAGAATAAGGGCACATTATTTTCTGCCTGTGCTCTCCACCACTAAAACAGCTGTGCTGAGACTCACCCCAAAGGAGGAGTGGGAGAGGAGAGGAGAGGGAGAGGGAGAGGGAGAGGGAGAGGGAGAGGGAGAGGGAGAGGGGAGGGGAGGAGAGGGGAGGGGAGGGGAGGGGAGGAGAGGAGAGGAGAGGAGAGGAGAGGAGAGGAGAGGAGAGGAGAGGAGAGGAGAGGAGAGGAGAGGAGAGGAGAGGAGAGGAGAGGAGAGGAGAGGAGAGGAGAGGAGAGGAGAGGAGAGGAGAGGAGAGGAGAGGAGAGGAGAGGAGAGGAGAGGAGAGGAGAGGAGAGGAGAGGAGAGGAGAGGAGAGGGCAAAAATGCTCACATGCATCTTTCAGTTCTCAGTATCTTTTATAGTATGGGACTTCATTATGCTATATTACAATTGAGTTTTGATTGATCCTTAAAGTAAGTTCAATTTACTTAAAGAAAAATAAATTCTTTGAGACTGGAAGATGATTCAATTTAGAATACAAATTTAAGAACTAAAATTCCTTTTGAGCCTTGTATTTACCTTAAGTACTTTTTAGCAATTATATTCTTTTAAATATTTTTCTTTCAAATATTGCAACTTGATTTTGGCTTCTGTTTGGAGGTAATTACTAGAGCATCACATTTGCCATTTCCGTTACATAGAACCCATTTTTCAAGGGTTTGCAAGTGCCTATATTAATTTATATTGGAATTATTCATATGTTAATTCATAGAGGTTGTGAAAAATTTTTAGGTATTACTATGTTCCAGGACTACTGGTTTCTCTTGTTGTTTTCTAAGAATAGAAATTGTTTAATGCTGTAAAAAAAAAAAAAAGTGTCCTTACATGTAAGGCAGACATTTTATGCTGCAAAATCTATATTCATATGATTGTGCTACTATGTGCCTTTCACAGAAAATCATTCACGTCTCCTTATTTTAGCAACCCCAGGTGGGGCTTAGGATCCCTTTGTGATACACACAACACGTAGGAAAAACAAGACACTTCCTGTCTCAAAGACTCACAATGTGAAATTAGACTTTACATTCACCCCTCCTAGAAGATGTTTTCTTTTCTAACAGACAAAGAAAATCCGATCTACCTTCTTTGCAGACTGAGTCATCATGAAAGATGCAATGCAGGAAAAGAAAAGAGAAAGGTGGGCTCTCCAAAAGTGTCTTTCCATGAACTACACAAAACAAATGCATGCCAAAGTTCTGCATCCTGGTGTCATGGAAAATTCAGAAATGTACATAATGAATAAATGCTAGGTAAGCTTTTTATTTGAACTGAAAGGACAATTAGTGTCCAGACGAACCAATATTATGAAACCTAATGGTAAAATGTGCAAGTGTGTAATCATCATCTAATTAGTGGATTATATTTAAAAAACTTTATGGAGGAGTGGAATTATTTCTAGATGGAAAAAAGTAGGAGGAGAGGAAAAGAGCTTCTGAATTATTCTTATGTCTGTTTTAACTTCAACTTTTGCTGATTTTACAAAGTTGGTCAGCTACAGCATGGAGACTAAAGCTCTGCCCATCTTAAGGTCATTGCTTTTTAACACCAGCTTTTACTGTAGCAGATGCTGTGTTGGAAGTTCAAGGCCTATATAATCAAACATCTGATGAGTAGTATACTATCTGATGAATAATATCCTAAATTATTATTTCTATCGCTCCTTTTTATCTGCACAGGTATGGTCTTGCATTGTTTGGCCTACAGGAACTAGTTTAAGACTGTTAAGGAGATTGTTCTTTTGTTTTGTTTGATTTGAGGCAGCATACAGAAGGGAAGTAGTTTCCCAATTTTAATCCTGCTTCTTCAGTGTTTAAAACAACTTTTGAAAGTCACTTTACGTTAGAGAAAATGTGATGATAGTCTTATGCAAGACATACAGAGCAAACACCACTTTCAATAGTAAACACTCCTCCTGAATAGCATCATTATAAGGGCATTCAGGCAATGAGTGTGAGACTGAACTTCATAATTTTCATTTCTGTTTGTATGTCAGCCTATCAGGGTCATGTCAGCAGCAGTGCTTGCCTTGCTGTGTGACAAGTTCAGAAGAGGAGTGGTAAACGGAAATACTGCTCTGAGGCAAAAAGCTGACACCTGGGATTGAATTTCTGGCAGGCACTAGATATTTTTTTTATATAATTTTCTGCAGGCAAGGAGACTTCTGAACAGAAGGACAAAATTTGAATTTCGTTGCACACACCCCTCCAGTTTTGTCACCACCCACTTTATTATAGAAAAATGTCACTGATCCTCCTAGGGAAAGTGATAACCAAGTTCTTTTTAAACACAGTAACAGTATTACATATGAAACTAATTGTTCACAATTAGAATGAGCTGTTTCTTTTCAAAGTAGCACACTGTTACACTGCACCAGGACTGCCAGATGGTTATTTTTCACTATGACACGGCTAATCTTGGTTCTGTGCAATGTTGTGCTGGGTGTTAAGAGGAAGGCCACAGTCAGGGATTTTGAAGAAAGTAGAAAGGAGAAAGATTTAAAGAGCCTTCTGGGTTAAAAAAATGTTCTAATATTTTTAGTTGCACTTTCCCCACATTTCAAGTAAAACTGAAGCCTTATTTGTAGTGCAGCTTGATCCTTTGTTGACTTGGGTAGGGATATGTTCAGGCAATGTGCTGAGGCCCAGGTCCATGTGGGGATTTAGGACTTTTGATGACCCTTGGTTTTAGGCACTTGTTCCTCATAGTCCACAGTGAGTGCACAGTTTCATGTTATACATTCAGGCTACTGGTACCATGGGTGTGAAAGGTGAGGTCTTATAAGAGCACTGGATAGAAAACAGAGCTGCCTCAACTAGGATGTAGGGAAATTTCAGGACAATTGATGTCTTAATTTCTATCCCAGTCCATCACTTAGGCCCAAGACTGTGGGGGAGCACCAACACACACAGCCCCAGGCATCAGCTTTTTCTTTTGACAGTTGGGCAAGGGAGAGTCTCATAAGTGCATTGAAGTAATAGAGGGGAGAAAGAAAAGTGAATTTCATTGCCTTTTTACCAGCATAGCACCATGTTTCAGTTGAGCACCAGCTGACGGAGTACTCTCCCAGGAAAGGGTTCAGCCTGAAGAATTCAAAGCCATTTGTGTGTGAGGATACTTTCTTTGTTTCCGTCTTTGCTGTAGCATACTTAAAAGGCCTGTGTGACACGTTGTTCAACAAGCTGTAAGGTAGGAAGGAACACATGCTTTTCCTTGTCAACCGTTAAGTTATGAAAATTCACTCAGTGTGTATATTAGGCAATTATAAATAATTAAAACCTTCACAAACTTCAGAAGTGATGAGGGACACCGTTATGTATACAAGGAGAAACCTGGCTTGGAGCTTCTTGACCTTTTGGACAGCGAGAATTTCCACCTTCGTGTTGCTTAATGTTGCTTTCAAATATAATTTTTATGCATATATTATTTTACCTTGCCTTCTTTGGAGTGGATTAAAAAAACATCCTAGCTAATTTTAACCTCTCAAAGTATTTCTGCATCTTCTGATGAAATACTATTTCATAAGCACAACAGCATTTCTCAGAAGATGTCTCTTAACCTTCCACAAATAAACATATATTTCAGAGGACTTTTCTAGTTCACATAGCATCTGACCAAACAAACAAACAATTGTAACAAAACTGCTGAACTGTTTCTGTCTACCATGATACTAGTAAACTGTTATTTTGAAAATGCATTTTGCTATGAGCCTCCAGATAAAACTTTGATGAGGAAACTGGTCTGATGTCCACGTTTTCTGGGTACAAAATGGTGCCTCAAGTATTCCAGTAATAATAACTGTGGAGGCCCAATTACAAAGGTAATGACAAAAATACTCTCCTTCAAAAAATATCCCCTAACTTTCTTAATGTGCTTGTTTACTTTTTTTTATGAATGTAGTATCAATCAAGCAGCAGGCCTACTTATTAAAACAAGAAAGTGCATACTAAAATCAAACCTCATGTAAGAGGTATAATGTCACTGACTTCTGTGGAGTTGTATTGGGGCTGCTTTTGCCCTGAATATGTGAACTTCACATGAATCTTTAGCTCCTAAGGCACTGAAGGACTATGATAGTTTTAAAATCAACTCTGTCCTACATACTGCATGTGATTAATAGCATTTCAATTAGTGGATAATAGTTCCTCCATTCTCCTCTCTAAAGCATATTGCCAGCATTATAAAAATCAGTTTTGTGAGCTTTTATCCCCTCAGAGTATTTTACAGAATAAAAAACTGAATTTCTCAGAATAAAAAACTGAAATGCCATCTGTTTTTACCCAGCCTTGGCTAAATTTCAGTGATTTAGAGGTTTTGGCAGATCTCTTTATAAATGATATACTGATAAAATACTTTCACAGAAGTAATCACTAGGACTTCTGATCCCGCAATTGTCTTTGTTCACATTTGAACCAACGATCTTTAAACCGGTGGTGTGTGTCCTATTGCCATACTCCTGAATCATGCAGTCCCCTAAAATTTAAATATCTTATTTGTCACTTGTAAACACATTTCAGTATTTGATAATGTTTAGCTCTTGGCAATGGCATAACAGTATAGTAGACTATAATTAAATATACTGAGTCAGCTTCGTTACCCTTCCCTAGTTTTAGTGGGATTATCTGTAAAGTAGAAAAACAATGTAAAGATGGGACAGAAAAAATAATAAGTATTCACTTTGAAGTAGAACCTAGTACTAGGTTCATCTAGTTTAGGATTGTCACATATTATGTTCTGCAAAAAGAAAGGAAAGAGGTTACAATATAGCACTTCCCCACAAAATTTTTATTTATTAAGTGCCTCCTAAGGATACTTGCTGATTATAGAATCATAGAATGGTTAGAGTTGGAAGGGACCTTAAAGATCATTGAGTTCCAACCCCCCTGCCATGGGCAGGGACATCTCCCACTAGAGCAGGTTGCTCAAAGCCCCATCCAGCTTGGCCTTGAACACTTCCAGGGATGGGGCATCCACAACTTCCCTGGGCAACCTGTTCCAGTACTTCACTACCCTCACAGTAAAGAATTTCCTCCTAATATCTAATCTAAATCTCCCCTCTTCCAATTTAAAACCATTACCCCTTGTCCTGTCACTACATCTCCTGACAAAGAGTCCCTCTCCGCCTGAAGTGCTTATCTGAAGTGCTTCTTCATACATGTTACTATTTTATACTCCAGGGTCTTTTTTTAAACTCCACAGGCAAAGGCTGCCCTTTGCATACAGGAGCTGCCCAATGTAGCTAGGTAGAAAACGCGTGGGAACACCAACATTGATGTGAGGGGAAAAAATTATAGGCAACTGTATGAGTACCACTGGGAAGTGAATCTGACTGCTAACCTGGTAAAAGAGCAATAATCATCCTCCTTCCTCTTACAACCAAAGACCATCTTTATAAGTATATACTTTCTTAATTTCCAACAAGTGTTTATGGCATTTGCATTTTTTATGAGTAAAGTGGCATTGACTCAAAGAAGAGCAAAGATTTTTCTTTAAAGAACTTCTTGAAAACTTTTTATCTTTCTAGGAAAGATGAATGCAAAATTCTGCATTTGTGAAGCGAAGTCAAAGGGCGTGTCTGAAAGAACTGTTCAAGGGGACAAACAAGAAACAACTGTAAGTATAGGAGAGTGAATTGATAGCAAAATATAATCTGAAGATACTGTTTCATTTAACACCATCACATTAAATCGTGTTCAAATTAGAGCTAAGAATAACCTTGATGTTAGAGTTTCAAGCACAACCAGCATGAAATAAGCTACAAGTTTTTTTCAATGTAAAACGTTTTAACTGCAGTTTTTAAAACGTGAGTATGCACATGAGGGTGTGGTCAGATTCCCTCTAAACCTCTTAAGAGTAAGCTCACAAGTATGATACCTTATGCTGAGGTGTAGAACTGCCAACACGGCCTTAGGAAAACAGGATATATGGAAGTTTTAATCTTTATGGGGGAAAGACACTGGCCTCTTACCTAAGCTGTGGCCAAGCTAAAGCTTGCAGAAATTTGTGAAAAGGAGGGCGAGTAAATTTAGCTGTGTAGTACCTGGGTGGGCAAAGATCCTAACCCTATGGGACTGCATGCAAAAATCTGCCTGTGCCTGAAAGGCACAGCAACAGACCACATACTTTGCCAGCTCAGAGGGAAAGGAGCTGTGGCAGCTGCCTACAGACAAGAGATGTATCTCTCTTTCTGTGAGGGGTGGGGAAGGGCACAGTGTAGATTACTGTCAGTATTATCAAGGATGTGGCTGACAGCGAGAAGAGTAAGCTAGAATGAAGAACTGCTCCTGGAAATTACCGTTTATAAGGCAATCTTGTCAGAAGCCTGTAAATTCAGTTTGCATGCCATTTTATGCCACAAGGGTGCCAGAACTGGTGTGACTCTTTTCCTGTTGCTGGTTTGCAAGCACAGGCCTGAGAGCAAGAATTCAAAGATATAATAAAAAAAAATTATCTTTGATGAAGGCTAACACCCTGTTGTCTCAGGCAAAATTCAAGATAATTCCATGAAATAATAAAGATTTGTATTCTGAGGCAGTTAAACTGCCAACAAGCTCCTAGCTAAAATCCAGAAAAAAATGCTGTCAGCATCTATTCTGGATCAGAAGATTAACTTTAATGGCGAACTATTGTTCTGAATTTGGTGCTTTTACTGGCCAATCCCATTAAAAAGCATTATATTACAAAATCTGAATTTGCTCAGACCAGTGTCTGTTATTATGTTCGATGTACCTATTTTTTTTCTTAGATAAATTTTAGAGGCAGATCTTTTTAACTAGAGTTAGTACCTGTGAGTACTAACCACTACCACAGATACCATAAGCAGTATACGTTTCTAACTGTGACTTACTTTACAAATTACTTAAAGTTAAAGCTAAATTTCAGAGTCACTTGAAATAGAGATCTTACTTCTTTGATTATCATTGTAAAGTCTAGGTCATACCTAACAGTGTTAGGATATAGAGAAGGAATTTTAGTAATTTTTTAAAATAATGCTATTAGTTATGCTTTCTGGCATCTCTCTTGTTTTATATGCAAATTTTTGTTTAATTCATTTAATACTATGACAGTTTCTTCCTACCTCCCATCCCCTTAGGTCATAAGTTGCTGCAAGGAACACCAGGCCCATTTTCAAAGAACGTATCTAAGAGGCACCTCCTGGACTACACAGATATCTGAAAAACATTTTTAGTATTCCAAGAGTCTGAACTGAACAAGTTCTTTTAAATGCCTCATTACAGTTATTCTAGCAATCATTCACCAGAATGCCATATGTTGCCAATAAATAAGCCTTTGCTAGATAGCCATTGTCCTCTACAACAGACATAAACACTTGTTAATTAAACCTAATTAAACCAATAGCATACATATTGAAAACACATGCTGACCAATTTACTAACCAAAGTTGCCTTCGCCAAGTCTTCAGCTTTTGACAGATTGCTGACATCTCAAAGCCATGTGCATTAAGAAAAAGGTCAGGCTATTTGGGGAGATGGACATGAAAAAGGTTTATGTACACAGACACAACCCTCACGTCTGTACAGATGTAAGTCTAATTTTCTCTGTGGCCTGAGAGCCAGCAACTCTTCTAATTCAGAGAATTCAGGTGTGGAAAGTGTCTTGGTGAAAGAAATCACATGCAACTTCTTCACTACTTTGTTGAATGCTATGGACAGGAAACGCTGGTAGATCTATGGCTAGAAGAAGTATTGTGCCATTGTAAACTCACAGACAATGACACTGCACACTCGAGTGCAGACACAAAAGGCTGGTTACCCCAAAGTATCTACCCACCAAATACTGCAACCGATTCACAGGACATCAATAGTTTTAATAAAACCAAGAGCTCTTGGCTTACAGATGTCTGTGTGCTTTCAAGATCAGTAGCAGATAATTTTCATTTTTTTTTATAATTACATTAATGCTGGACAAACCCCATCACCCTTTTATACATTAGCCAGCTAGTGTGAGGTGAGAAACAGTAGGGGAACAATACATAAAGCTATGTCACAGCTGTTGTTCTGCTTTCAAGTTAGCACCCTATTGGCAAAAATATTTCTACATTTTATACTCCTCTTTTTTTCCTTTTTTTTTTTTTTTTCTCCCTACCCCACCCCACATTCACCATCTCAGCAGTCTGGTCATTGTCTTGTTAGTTCGGATATCTCAGCTAGTACTTTTGAGGAAAGTCTGCCCGAGCTCTATCACCTGGGGCCATCAGTGCAGTTACCCATGGACACCGACTGCAGGCAATGGTGAAAAGGCTGCCTGAAGTGTTAGTGCACATTTAATGTTTAGAGCGCTAGTGACTTTTTTTAGCTTAGTGGTAATCCTGCCTGATGGTTGCTGTGCAACAGTGTTTCTTACAAAGCATGCCGTATTAAAAAAGAGTGCAGTGAGCTTACATTTTCATGAGGTTATATTCTTATTTTTTTAAAAATTCTTATTTGGACTAGCAAATTTACTAGTCCTATGTCACACCTGCTGCCTTTCAGAAGCTGTAAGCAAAACATAGCATGAGCAAGCTGAGGACATAACTTTCAGTGCAACAGATATATACTGAAATAGAGACGTTTTTAGGAAAGTTGACAGGAGAAACTTGATTGTGTTTTGCCTTTCACTACCAACCATTGCAGTTTCTTATCCAGAGATAATTTTTTTAATAGCATAAATTGTTAATAAGACTGAAGAAGAGCAATATGATTATGCATGTTCTAATATTCATAGTTGCCTTAATCTTGCTCTGTAAATTCATTCACTTTTCCAATGTGTAGTACAACATTTTAAGCCTAATGCAATGAAATGAGAGCATCTTTATTTTTTATTTAATTCAAAGCAAAATTTAATTCAGATGTCTCATATGCAACCAAATATTTGTATGAAATATCCCGAGTTTATGAATATTATATTAGGAACATTTATTAGTTGGCAATTTCAATTAACCTATATTTACATATGCAATATTAAGCCACAAAATCGCATAAGTTTCCAATTACTACAAAAGAACTGAAATTATTTACAATGTTTAAAGTAACAGCAGGGAAGTTATTGCATTGGAATAATGGGACAAGAACTGGATTTTAAAACACTGCAATATCTATGGATTACTTAGAGGACTTGTGTGATTTACACACAATTGCCTTCACTCAGGAATCAAAAGAAGTATCACAGTCATTTAAAGTTTAGATTGTAGTGCCAAGAGATGGTGAAGTTATGACCAGGTGATGAATTAGATTGCAATACCAACTCATACAGAGTAATGAAACTTTTGCAGGAAAATGTGCAAGCAATTCTTCCTACTGGAAGTTGTTTGAATTATTTCCCATCCACATACAAAAGGGAGGTGACAGGTCTAAGTGTTTCTTCTAGTTTCCTAGTTGTCTAGGACTACATGAGAGTCACTAATTGCATGTGTATAACTCAGGAAAAAAAAAATTATTACCAATATTGCTTTACTTCTCATTTTTGAGAAGCCGCAAATAAAACAAAATAACTTTTCCAGACTAATTTTTTTTTTTTTCCCTTTGGTAGGTTGCGAGAAAGGCCAGGAAAAGCTTAAGATGCCAGAATATACATTGGGGGTCATAAGGAAATCATTAATTCTTGTTGCTTTATGAATTTTTTTTTTTCCTCAAAATGATAACTGCAAAATAAATCCTTAACCGCAGCTATTATTTTCCATGGATTAAAGGAAACCAGCATCTGACATGAACTCTGTCTAAAATAGACTCTTGTTTATAGAATTCGTGAGTAGTTACAGAAGTTTGTAGCTTGTAATGTTTTGGAAACAGAGGCATTCAAGCCAGTTACGTCCATCAGTTTTTCTAATTAATCTTCCTTGAAGAGCTATCTGATTTACTTCATTATTTAACTATGCATCATATTTTTACAGAGGTTATTTTCAAATTAAATTTCATTATTTTAATGTGTTTTTAAAAGATGCTGCATTAGTTTACATGAAGGTTCTGTGTGTCTTGTACAAACTATGTGTATGACTAAGTTAATGAATCCCAGAAACTGTGCTTACAAGAGAGCAGTTTTGTTTATGAAATTTGCAATATAATAACATATGCTTATAACTATATGAATTTTACTAAACTCTGAAGAACTTTTATGTTCTATGCTCAACTGTTGCAAGCAGGTGCAGGTGAAATGCAGTAGCCTTTATCATGCCATTGATGAAATGTCTATTTCAAATCTCTAATGGACAAAATTGGATTTGCATTAAAACAGATAATCGTTCCTCCTCACTGTATCATTTTCATTTTTAATCTGAAGATTTTTCATAGAAACTTGCCCACAGATTTCCTTAGAAAATATTCTGATTTTCAGGTCAAAATGACTATTCAATGAGAAACCATTGTAAATATTCATAATTACAATACACGTAAACAGGTGGATGAATAAACAGAGAAATAGAGTCTAATTTGAAAGTTTTAACAGATCAGATCCAAATCTTTTTTCTTCAGATTTTTAGTTCATAAACGTTTACATGATTTCTATTTTGCATTCCAAGATGAAGGCAAAAAATGTCAAAACTTTAAAATTCTTGTGGAAATTTTGTTCCCAGAACCATGCAGAAATTACACTATTCTCCACAAGCCTTTTCATCACTTTTCTTGAGAAAGACATGGAAAATGTTCCTCAGATTAACTATTACATTCCTTCAGGTTTTCATACACAAGAATGCTATACCAGCCTATTTTCATAAAAGTCTGGCTAAGGATGGTAAAAGGTTAATCGCCATAACATTAAATTTATCTTGAGTAAACCAGCTTGATCTCCCTGCTTCTCAGCAGTAAATAGGGTAGTAGTCTTTATTTTATAGATGCTTGTAAAAATTAGTGTGTTTTGGCCACTAGCTCTTTGAATTATTACTAATAGGATCTTTGTACTGTGCACGTAAACTCTATTCACCTAGTAAAGCCTGGTCTTCCAAATTCTTGCCTATGAAAGTTTACTGCGTTCAGTAGGAATACTCCTATTAGAAGAAGTTTAAAAGGGCAGGTTACAGAATCAAGCACAATGATTTAAAAAGTACAGGCAGCCTTCGATTATTTCTTTCCCAAAATGACAATGTAATCAGCCACAAAGTCCATGATTTCTAAATAGTCAAGTTAATACAGAAAAAGACAGCACGTGTGTGTTAGGTTGGAAGAGGGGAGATATGAAGTGTCCAATAAAATTCAGTTTGTTATTGGACCTGTGATGATGCATAAAAGATAATCAAGGACCTGATTTCACAAGACAGCCTTGCCTTGGTTACTGTGGCTAGAACAGCAAATAGTTTTCCGTAGAGGATTATGTTAACCGTAGGCTCTCTGTTACCAGTCACTTTCAACAAATCTGTTAACTATTTTAACACCTTGCTCAGATAGGAAGGTCAGCTATCTGACTGCCAGGAACAAGAACTTTACAAAGAGGTGAATAATGAGGTCTGTTTCCTCTCTAAATGAGGACAATGTTATTGTCTTTATGTGTTTCTGAAGCACACCAAGGAAAGTCAGATACAGCACTTAATGTAATACATTCTTTTATTCATTACAGTTTAGGTAATTGACAGAAATCCTTCAGCTAGACTGAAAAAGGCTTGTGTATTGCAAAGCAGTATTTTTAATAAGTTTTTTCTAGGATTGAAGTTGTGGAGAAACTGGAATGCACTGAAGAAAACCAGAGTCCTTTTGAGTGAAGCGTATCATATGACACATAGTAATGATTGCTGATAAAAGCAATGCAACTGGATACACTTATTATAGAAAGAAATTATTTGAATGTATTATATATTATGCTATTTAACTGTTTCAATGTTTGTACTAGGTCTGGTTGGGATGTAGTTAACTGTCTTGTTAGCGGACAGTATGGTGCTGTGTTTTGGATTTTTGACTAAAACAGTGTTCATAATACACAAATGTCCATTATTAAATAGTCTTTGCACAGACTTTCTCTTTTTTCTGCTCTGTCCAACCTCACAGGTAGGACGACTGACCCAAATTGGCCAAAGGGATATTTCATACCACGTAACCTCATGCTCAGCAATAAAGCTGGTTTAGCAGAAGAAAGCGTTGTTTGGGGGTTTTATGTTTTCTAGGGTGGTTGTTGTTCAGAAACTGGCTGAGCATCAGTCTGCTTGTGTGAAGTGGTGATTAATCTACTAATCTGGATGAAAAATTACCTGGCCTTCCTTTTCTTCTATCTTGAATTTGTTTTTTTTTTTCTTTTTTCATTCTTTTTGTTTTTAATGGATGGATTGACACCAAACGACTTCACCGTATCTAAATGAACTCAGATGTATTTTCCCTGACATCAGGAAGTGTTCTAAGCATGAAGAACATTCATTTGATTTTATTGAGCATAACTAGTTTTGATATGTTTTGTTTGGCACAACATTCTTGGTGTAGTGGCTTTGTGGTTTAATACTGCAGATTTTGTGCAACAAGATCCCCTTTTAATGGTTTAGTCTGGCCATATTTCAAAAACAGACAAAACATGGTGCACTTTTTATTTTATAGACTTCTTTACCAATTTGTGGCTTTCATTTGGGATTTTTTTTTTTTTCAATAACACACTATGCCCTTTTACATATGAATGGAAGCAGCCTGCTAGGAAAGAATGCTTTTTTTTGCAATATTTGATATCAAGAATGTGTTTACATGTTGCTGTAATAATTTTTGAACCTTGAATATCACTGTACTGTAATCTAACTGGGGAAGCTGGAGGGTAGCAACACTTTTTGCTAAGTAGATAAAGAGTCAGAATTTAAGAATCTGTAAACGCGGTGGGATGATTTGTAGATTTTCTTTTACATTGAGAGATGCAAGCAACCACCAAGAGAGAGATGCAGTTCACCTAGATGCCTTACAGTGTGAACATCTGTCTTAGCTAAGAGCCTCTGAGGGCCAATAGAGCAGAATGGGCACTTCCAGAAAATGATTCATCTAAGTTACTGCAAAAAAAATTGCCCTAGAGTGAGGCGAATGGCAACCTAGAATTGCCTTTCTATGCTGACTATAAGGAAAGCCCAGAAAACTAGTTTACATGTAGATATGTCGATTTGGACAGAGTAATCCCATCACTAGTTTCATTTTCAAAGGCTGCAGAATCCCTATAGATTTATTATATTTTTATCATATTTTTAGGCATCTAGACACCTTTCAAAAAATCTACAGGTCCCAAGGAACTTGCTTAGATAACTGTTTTACCTCCAACCAGGACTCACAGGCGTTAGACTAGCACCCAAGCATATAATTCATGTCCTTGCAAAGACTAAAGAAAGAACTTGGGACTTACTGATCAGGTACACGGCTCATTTCAAAACACTGGAGCTCATTGACCTCAGTAACAGAAATATAGGTAAAAAGAAGAAAATATAACGTAACCTAATCTAGCCTAATCTAACCTTATGTATTACTTTGGGTGTTCAAAGTTGACCTGGAGAGAAATACTTGAAAAGCAGTAGCATGGTTCACGGTTTCCTCAGTTGCTCAGGTCTAAGTCCTGAGTACAATTCATTACCATTTCTGATATAAACAGAGGTGCTTACTTTGAATTTCGGTTTTAATTACTCATTACGCAGTTACAATGTGTGCTCTTCAAAACTGCCTGTTTGGTGACATTGAAAAGGAGGATGTTTCTTACAATGCTAGCGCTGTATTTTTAAAGCTAAACAGTTAGGAAAGCCTGGTATTCTGTTTTTAAGAGGGAGCCTTTTTTCCAAGACTTTCAGGATACTATACGTCAAAAAATTGTATTTTTACTACTATAGAACATGAAATCATTGTTGGATTTTATACCATGTTACTTTCATATGGAGTCTTATAGGAAAGAGAAAGAATCAGATGCTCTGCCTTGTAATTTGTACATTAAAGCTCTGATAAGTAGGCAGTTCAGACACAATAGTCGGTATAGTTAGTAGGAAATCTCCAAATTTCAGTGGTTGGCATGTGAGCAAGTAAAGTATAGAGAAAAACAGAAAAATAAGTACTGTTTTATACTTTTCAGGCAAAAAAGTCTCTGGTATCTTGCAATCCTTAAATATTAAAGCATACAAGGAACCTGTGCCATATTCAAAGATGGGTTGTGCCAACATAGCGCAATGTGGTACCTTGCAAGATACTTGCAAGTATCTTGCACAGGCTCTGCTGCAAGGAAGTGGATGCACTGCTTTAATTTCATTTCAGCTATAATATCTCTGCATATCACTGCTTCATACTTTGCAGGCACGGTCAATCAGTGCATCACCAAGAAAGCACATTCATTACCTCCTTCATTATTAAACTTCTATGAAATATGATTTGCCCTACCCATTGCTATACACTGGTGAGCAGCCATAGGTGAAGGGCAGAAATGTAGCTTCTCGATAAAGTCAGTATAGCTGGATAAATGACCTAACACTTCTGCATTTAGTTCCTATAACTTTCTCATCTTTAGATATCTGAATTACCTTCAGATGGGTATTAAACAGCCATGACTAATATCTGCCATTTGTGGTTTGCTCTTAACCTTCGTCTTATATACAAAATTTCATTTTGTTAGGGTTCCGTTTATTTTTACTATACCCATATAAACATGTTGTGTTAGTGCAATCAAAGCACTTGGTCTTGGAAGCAGGGATATAAAATTGTAAAAATTGTGAAGACCTTTAGTTTCCTTTCATATTCTTACATACAAAAAGCATTTCTACACTGACTAGTAGGTTTTAAAGTTTCTTCATTCCAGAGGTACTGGCTGTAATTCATGGTCTTTATCCTGGCATATGTCTTTTAGATAAAGTGAGACTGAGCAATGAGAATGATGAATATAAAGGTCTAAACCTTTAGCTTGTCTCCACATTCTCTGACAAACCAGCTTTGTGAGTGCAGTACGTTTGTTAACTTTATATCAGCCTGTGCAGCTGAGAACACTCGTGCAGTTTTCTTTATAGGACAGATTTTGCCAGAGACTGATGTCTTTAGCCTTGCTGTATTTTTGAAGTGTAAGACTCCAAGTAACATTTGGCCCTCACAATAAGGCGAAATTCTGGATTTTCCTTCATACCATTTAATAAACCAAGAGAGAAAACAGCTATAGGCAAGCATCTATTCCCATTACAGTCCTGCATTGAAACACTAAGCAAGATCTGAGTGCTGTGATTCTGAAAGATGTCAAAATGACACAACTGTGCAGTCATGTAGGATCCAACAGCTACAAGCATAGTGTCAAAGATCAGCATTTCTATTTTGCAGGAAAATTTGGAAAACAAAAACTAAACCCCAAAACAACAACCACCCAGAGTTCAATTTTTGGAATATAAAATAGTTGTTTAGAAAGAAAAACCAAAATATGGGTGGGAAAAACACCCATGAAAATTATTCTAGTTCAGAATTAATCAAAACATTCTGTGTAGAAAACATGAAAGAAGAAGAGGGTTGGTGTTCAGCTCTGCGAGGAAACATGGAAGTCGTGTGAACATCAGTTCAAGCCTTCATTCTTGAGGTCTCCAAACTTCCTGCTGAGCTGCTGGGTTTTCTCAGGCTTACAGACTTTTGTTTCACAATACTGTGAGGCTCACAAATCAAGCTGTCTAGAGCCACAGTCCAGAGCCTTAGGGGCAAATTGTACAACAGGTATGCTACTGAAACTCGTTGAGTTTTAGGCTTTAAAGGAGAGATGGCAGGAGAAGAAATACCTTTCAAAAGGAATGCTGACTGTATTTCATCAAAAGTTCACAAAAAAGAACTCTTGTCCCTCCTGTGACAAATAAGTGCTCTGAAAAAGTGCTCTGAAAAAAACTGTTTTGTTGGAAAATTCTCAGCCGGTGTCATGAAAGCCCCAAACTGTCAGTCATATAACAATATTTTCCAGAATTATTTTCCAAGTTTAGTGGCTTTTTTGTGGTTATTTGCATGAGGAGAAATAGTGAAAAGAGTTTTTCATATGTCCACTTACACAAGTCAGTCCTGTTAATTTGGTGGCTTTTGAAAAGTGCAGTCACCAAATGGAACAACATTTCTGGAAAATGTTTAGGTCTAAGTACTATAAATCAATGTTAAGTCCCAGTGGACTCCCAGCACAACAACAGAATTAATTCCCCTTGTTGAAGCATCTGCATAATATATAAATTCTATTAATGTTGCTTCATTGCTAGGAAAATATCCTCATCTAAATAAATTTAAGAAGGTATGTTGTGTTTTGTTTCTTCCTTGGGCTGATTTCTAGTAATCATCCATGATGAGCACACAATATTTTTTGAGTTTCTGTGGTTGGTTTTCAAATGATCACTACATTGTAACTCTCAGCAAATTTTCCATGGCTTTGCCATCATCACTGGTAAATATCAAAGTCAAGTAAATACAGAATAAAGAAGTCTCTGGTGGGTTATGATTGCTACTGAGAAAAAGCAGTTAAAGGTCCCTTGTACGGTCACCCCATGACATCAACCAGACAAAAAGTATTTTTCATAATTGGAAAGCAAACCTATGTATGGAAGAAAGCTCCGTTTATAGGAGATGTGACCATTTCTTGCCATTGTTTTAAAGATTCAGATGACTTCAACAATACACACATAGTCTTCAGGCTAACCTTCAAGATTTTCTTAATGCCTCTTAATTGAACCAGAGATCAGAAGAGTTTGCGATTGACCTTAAATCCTTTATGAACATACTTTCAGTAGTCTGTATAAGGGAGTAATAGGAGAATCATTGAATTGTATTTGAATTTCATAACTGCATTTGAATTTAAAAATTTATTTTCAAAAATGTACTTGAAAATGAACTGCAGTGTCAATAATTTTAGAAATTCCCATTGATCTACGATCTGAGCAAGATGAGGCACTTTTACAGTACCTTGGCTAGGCATCCATTTTCACCTACAAGCCACACTGTAGAATAACCTCTGAGTGTAAGGAATCCAGCAAGGAACTTTCGGACAGTAGATAATGGCTTTCCAAAACAAGTGCTAAATTAATAGCTTTAATTAATAGATTTAGAATTGGTATTATTTAGAACCTGTATTGCAAATCCAGGCTTCATAACTTGATAAATATGTTGGCAGCAAAACCAGTAATCAAGCATCTATTATGTCTCCTTAAAATTCTAACAAAACTTTGTTACAATCAGGTTCACAAATCTTTCAGATAAACCTGTGTACAGTGGATATGTACACTTACATTGTTAATGCTCTTTCTTGACACTGTAGGACTGTGCAAAGTACTTAGTGAATTTAATTTTGAGATGTTGCATACATTTTTAACTTGTTCAGTTGAATCTCAAAGGCATTGGACACACAAGCTGGCTACGCAGCAAAACTGCCAGGTTTTGTAATGCCTTCTTCATGGGTCTGAAAACTGAGCCTTTTCTCAAGGGTGGTGTTCTCTGTTGAATCACCCCTTTTCTTTCCTTACCTCCTACACAGACTCAGATGTCTGTTTGGTGTTGATTTTTCTTATGATGCTTGGAAAGTGGAAATAAAACTCAATTTTTCCGGAGGGCTGTGACATGGAAAGGTCTAAGGATTAAACAAATCTCACACTGGATCCATTCTAAAGATGCTACTGCTCTCAAATTCCAAAGAAGTAACTTTGATTCTCCTGTCAGCATCAAGGCATCCCTTCTGGTCCTCCATGCATTGTTAGTAGGTACATGTAGTGTGAAGTTAAAATACTTTGCCACTCCATGTCACATGTTACCTGCCTAACTGCATGCCAACAGCAAACTCAAGGGTTGTTACAGGGACAAAAATAACACAACTGCTGTAGAAACCACGTTTTCTATCATACAGGGGAAAAAAAATAAGGTCGGTGTGAGCTTGAAGGGCTGTAAAGCTTTAGTCTGCCTGAATTATTTTATGCTTGTGAAAGTTAAGCAGATGAGAAACACATTAAATAAGATGACAGAATTTAGATTATACCTCCTCCCCTCCTCGTGCCCCTTCCCGGTCTTTAGCTCAGTGAATGAATTCCTCCCCCCATTCCTTTTATTTTATTTTTTTTTTCAATTTGTTAAGATGCTGAAATCTGCTTTGTGTGATTTATGAAGGAACTTGAAGCGATTAGTTTCACAGTGCATGAAAATTCCTCAGGTTCAGAGGGATGTCCAATCTGTTACACCGTGAGCTGTTGACTGGATGAGAACATGAGCAGCTCAGAGCCATAAGGAGATTGTGTTGAGTTATTAAACACTTGTGGTAAAGCTGCTTATTGTTAATTCCCCAATGTCCTGCTGAAGCGATCGGATAAGATCAGATCGGATTAGATCAAAGAGCCTGGGAACCAGCCTTTCGAGCAGATTCATTTAATCAATAAAGAGGGCCTCCAAAGAGAGAGAGAAGCAGTACCAGGATCATGAGAGATTAGAGTAGGGAAAATAAGAAACAACAGATTATTTTCCCCTTATTTTCAAAATGTAATTCTGTAAGCCAAAGCATGATTTTGTGTGTGTATATGTGTGTGTGTGCAAATTCTTGTAACCAAACCAGCCAAAAAGGATATAAATGGTCCCTTAAAACTTCATTACCAAGCAGACAGTTTAAAACCAAGTATTTTGCAATACAGTAATACTTTATAAGTCAAGAGACTGTAAAAGTATTATTAAAGCAATCAGTACCATGAAATACCTACTGTGAAAAAAAAGAACTCCTATTAAGAGTGTTTCAGCAGAAGCAGTTTTTGCTTTAATGATTCCCTAAGAATAGAGGATTCTGGGTGGGTTAATCTGCACAATTTCTTTTTTTCATCTAAAAGGAAAAAAATGTGAGCAAAACCCACAAACTACAACAACAAAAAACCCACCCACCAACATCGCATCAAGATCCGAATGTATTAAATTAATAACACTGGCAGATGTTACAGAATGTGCATTGTTATAATACATGTAATTACAGTACCACTGCTGCTGTTAATGCTTGTACAGTGAATAGACTCATGTATAAGTAGTTACAGAACCTTGCTAAATCTGTTCTAAAAGCTAGAAGCTGTCGGTAAATGATTAGAAAGTTAACCCACAGAGGAAGGAAAAAAAAGGAAAATATGAAGAACAAAGAATCAATTGTTAGTTCTTGTGAAGCCATGGTATAACTCCTTTCCATTTCAAGAGGAGCAGAATTTGGCCCAAAATACTTTGGAGAGAGGGACACACATCCCTCAATTATTATTAGCCCTAATAGCATCATTAAAAAATTACATCTGCTTTTTACAGGTTATAATTTATATTCAGAATTAGGTAAGGATACATAACTTTAACTCCTTTCTGTAAAATGTAATTTTCCATCTAGATAGGCTGGTGACTTGAGGCCCTGCACACCTTTACCAATTGTTAATTACTATGGGATGGTTTAACACTATTTTCCAAATCAGCATGCATGCGTAAAATAACTGCAATCTAATTTGACATATTATTAGTGATGATTATTGTCATAGATAAATTAGATTGAACAGAAAATAACCTTCATCCTTAGCATGTTTTAGCTCTCAGAATTAATGTGATTTAGTGAACACATATAAATAAAAGTCTGATGAGTCCCTGCTGACTGCAGGGCCTGCTGGTGCTGAAGTGTATCAATTTCATGCAGATGATGAATTCCTTAAGCATTCAATGATAATCATGCTTGATTTGACAAGACTTTCTCATGCTATTTTAGGGCCTTAATTTTCTGTGAAGTTCTGTCAAGTGTTCATCAAGCACCCACTTATCTCCCTATCTTAACCTGGCAGCCAATCCAAAGGTTGCCTACCAGTGCTGCTACCGGTCCCAGCCCATTAATATTCTCACCATGTGACTGTCCAGGGAAAGAAGCCAATCAATGGCTGATTAACATTCAGGTCACATGATGCCCAAGGAGAGTAAATGAGTTACACAGTAAGACATCAAACAAATTTTCATCTTGAAAGAGTGATTGCTTTTTCTGCTGCTGTGATGTTTGTCAAATTCGCTCTAGCCTTGTCCAATTAAGCTCCATGAGCTGAATGACTAATGAAGAGATGGGAGCGCCGTGCCAGTGTGACAGCTATGAGAAGTACCACTGAATAAGAACTGCTAAAAAAATTAAAAAAAAATAAAAATTTAAAAACCCACGATGATTGAAAAATCACATCTGGATAACTGGCATAATTGCTTTCAAATTTCAGACGCTGTTTAGAAGTCTCTAGTGAAAAATATAAATTGCAACTTGCTGTATAGGATATTTGCTTTCTGTCTAACTTACCATTCAAAAATTAGTTTGCATTTTCTCAGAATAAATTTTTTTTTGAGATTTTAAACAAATATACATCAACTGGATTATTGCCAGCAAGTGTGCTAATGAACTCTTGCAGGCTGCTAAAGACACAGTGGTGACAGAAAGTCCAATCTAAAAGCATCAGCCAGCATGGATAAAACAACTCTTTCCTTTATGAAACAGAGTGAAAAAAAAAAGGGGGAAAAGAAAGATATTTAACAGATGAAGTGGGGGAGGGGAGCAAGTTTATGCAGTGGACTTTAGAAGGAAGCAGCTTTACAGGACATTCGTTTAAATATTGGATGAGATTCTTAAATAACATAATTTGGCACAACTCCATTTGCATCATTTCACAAGCTGATCCAATATGGATTAATTATTTTATTTTATTTAACTTTATTTTATGTCAGTACTATATAGTTGTTGCTAAATTAAAATTGCTAAAGGAAATAAAAATAGATATTTGAATAAAATTATAATCCTGTTCAGTAGAAAGCTTTTAAAGTGGATAAACAAAACTACATTCTGTGACATCATTGGAAGTCTATTTAGTCAGAAATTCAATTGTATTTTAGTGCTGATACTGTACTAAATTCCGGTGACATGTTTAGAGTAGAGACCCTATGACTAATAAAGCTTTCATCCAGTCACTGAAAGGAGTTACAGTCACCTAATGGATTATTGAAGATATGAAAGAGTGTGGGATCCTACTTATTAAGTTCTAGCATGAAATTAGTTAAATTCCCAAGGCATTCTGAAGCAATATTTTCAAGTTGGCTTAAATAAGGGTGTTAGAGCATGCCAATTAACTGGCAGCCTGAAATAAATAGTAGTTGGAGGCATAAGACAGTGTTTATATCTGCAAAGTTAATAACATTTTAAATGGGACTTCTTGGTACAATGGCTCAAAGTGCTGTAAGGAGGCAAGACGTGAAACATACTGCATTCAAAAGACTGTAAGTCAATTCTCAGCACTGCTAGTCAAGGATGGAGACTGCAAATAGAGAAGCAATGAATTTCTGAGTCGGTGAGAAGGGAGACAAGAAGGTAGGGGGCTAGCAGTTAAGTAAAAGAAGAGGGTATCAAGTGGATATTGTTAAAGCAACCTGTGGTGAGTGATTTGGCCAAGTGCCTGTTTTTAAGGCATCACCGCAAAGGCACGTGATGGAAGACACTGTGTAAAGGGGGCAGGGTACAAAAGCAGAGAATATATGTAAATAGTGATAGGGCATACTGCTTGTGTAAAGCGTTGTTCGTAGTAAAGTAGTGCAGTAAACTTCAGAGCTCAGCACTGCCTCGACATGAAATATTAGCTCATTAGATTACTGTTTTACTTGTTCCTGCTGCAGCCATGCCACAGAGAATTCACAGCCTTTAAACCATTAGCTAACAAAAAATAGTGAATATTATTATAGGCGACACCACTTGTTGACACCTTTAAATCAACAGTGGAGAAGGTGTCTAACTTTCTGTCAGTCACATTAGGCAGTTATGAATAAAAGAGTATTCTACTTTCTGCATAACTTTGCATAATTAATAGTTTTTCATGCAAACTATTGTTTGCCTTAATTGTTGTTTCAACAGCTGTTTTCATTAAATTGTAAAGCTCTTTGTGTCTAATCCTTTGAGCTGCACTATTGATAACAAAAATGAGCTGGAGCTAGCTTTAGAGGAAGAGAGTCCCTGCCAAGCTGGAAAGCAGTCATGAAGTTACTTGAGAAATAAGGCCCTACAGTGGGGCTGGTTGTGTAGCTAATCCATTAGTCTTTTCAAAAGGACCTTGCTCTGCACCCTTATGGCTAAATTGACCCAACAACCTATCAATGCCTTTATTTGCTGAGTGGTTGTCCATGAAAGGTCTCTGTGCTGGATCCAAGCTGTAATCAAAACCTCCATCAGTACCAGGGCCCTGATGACACAAATGGCCAAACTTTCGACGAGGCTGGCCGGCTTCCAGCCACACCATTTTGAAGATACAAAGAGGCTGTGTTGTGCTGTGGAATTCATTTTCTTGTTTACTTCCTACAGAAACAAGAGCATAATCAGCACTCAGTGCATCGGATCAGACCGCTGAGTTGTTGACAGAAGCTTGGAGAGGCTTGCCAGCTTTCCACATGAAACACTGGCTTTCTTCTAATACACCCCCCACCGTCTGTGGCCCTGCCAATTGTAGCACATCAGAGCGGCCATTGAGATAATGACCGTGAAGTCTCATGATACACTTTGATGAAGTGTAACATTTTTTAAAGGATTTTTGTCTGTGCCAAAATGATAGAGACAGCTGACTAAAAATCACCCCATCAAAATCAAGGCTGATGAACAGCAGGCAAAGACATGTGCTTCCACAGAGAAAAGGAAGGAGAATTTACAGCCAAAGACTCTCAATGACTATGTGCACCGCAGATTCCTTTATTTTGCTTTTAAATGATCCTTTGTTTCAAATGAATGTATGTAACTTTGCCAAGAGAGCAATTTCCCCAAATATTTTTTTATTTTGCATCAAAAAATGATTCAGCATTTAGCTTTTGTAATGCCTTTACTAAGCTAATTTTATTTCTTAACATTAATTTTTGCAACATTGCAGCGTAATGTTTTGGAATAGCTGGGACTTAAATATCTCCTCAGCCACTTTTAAATTACCTAGTGGCAACTAGATGAACCAACTTAGCTTATGGTAAAACAATTGGAGATGTGTTTTCCATGCAAACCACAGGCAAAAGAAAAGCAAGACAGTCACTTAAACTTTTACCCTGCTTGCATCAGAACTGCAATATTTTTCCTTACAGGAAATTCATGACTAGCAATGGATTCATTGATACATACCAGTGTTAAGGAGCCTGGTTTTGGAGGTTAGAGAAGCCTGCAGAATTTCTTGAACTGGCCATTTACTATGGATCTAGACCACCCCACTGTGCTGATGGAAGTGTGGTTAGGAGATCTTTGAGCTGAATCGATTTGAGTTGGAATTTTCCCAGTGTATCACAGTTACATAAACACCTGTGCAAAATATCTTTGAGCTGAATTAATGGCATAGGGGTGCAGGAGAGAAGGAAGGAGAGAAATGGAGCGGGAAAGGGAAAGCTGTTCTCGGTAGCTTTCAACATTTCCTGCTTGCAGAAAGTTGGTCTGGGGGACTGTATTTTAGACTGTCTGTACTGTAAGCCTAGAACAATTCTCTTTAAAATCTCTTTCTCTCCTTTGCTGTATTTGTATTAAAATACATTTTTGCCAAGCTCAAATTTACAAAGCATGCTGGAGATCTAGAGTGGCAAAAATGGATGCAATAATCTTCTGTAATAGCATAAAAATACTGGCAAGAGAACAAAGGCGCAAACTTCAATTCGAACCCAGGTACACAGGACATTTCATCCAACAGCATTGTTAAGTGTGCAGAACGTAGAGCTTTCCTCAAGATATGTGTGGGACTCACATAGCTTTTTTTTGTTTCGGTTTACACCCCGCGTTTGACTTTGAATAAAGAGTTAAATTTGAAAAAAAAAGAAAAAAAGAAGGCGGAGGAACTCTTTTGCAGTGTGGTTGTACTAAGTTTCAGCTGTCTCATCTGCTTTCCCAGAAATCCTTCATTTAAAGGGACAGGCGCTACTTCAGTGCAATAGGATACTTCTTTCTATTATGACACAGTCACTGTAGGAGAGTAAAAGATATACTGGCACTTTGTTTTCTCCGGAAACAGCCTCTTTTCTCTGCTGTCTTGATGTAAAATAAGATACTTCAGCCTGACAGTCTGCAGTTGCTTTTCATATCTGGAAAAAAAATTGATCAAAATTGACCAGATTTCCTGTGATTTGTGCACAGCAAAGCCATGCAAAACTTCTCATTTTGTTACCCTTCTTCCCAACAAATACAAAGCAGCTCAGACTTGCTAAGTAGTGGCACAGACTTGATTGACAGCATTTGAGCATGTCTTTCAGTGAGTTTCGATGAACCAGGCTTTAATACCCCTATCTCCCTTTCTAAGCAAGGCCTAGGTCATGCCTTGCATAAGGTATGTGCTATGCCTTTCCATGAACACATAGAATCATAGAGTATTTTGGATTAGAAGGGACCTTTAAAGGTCATCTAGTTCAGGTTGCTCAGAGCCCTTTCCAACTGGCTGTTGATCGTTTCCAGGGATGGGGCATCCATCACTTCTCTGGGCAACCTGTTCCAGTGTTTCACAACCCTCATAGTGAAAAATTTCTTCCTTGTATCCAGTCTGAATTTATCCTCTTTTAGTTTAAATCCATTACCCCTTGTCCTATTGCAATAGGCCCTGCTGAAAAGTCTGTCCCCATCTTTCTTCTAAGCCTTCTTTAAGTACTGAAAGGCTGCAATAAGGTCTCCCCTGAGCCTTCTCTTCTCCAGGCAGAACAACCCCAGTTCTCTCAGCCTGTCCCCACAGGAGAGGTGCTCCATCTCTCCGATCATTTTTGTGGCCTTCCTCTGGACCCGTTCCAACAGGTCCATGTCTTTCCTGTGCTGCTCCAGAGCTGGACACACTACTCCAGGTGGGGTCTCATCAAGAGCAGAGTAGAGGAGCAGAAACACTTCTCTTGACTTGCTGGGCACGCTTCTTTTGATGCAGCCCAGGAAGCGGTTGGCTTTCTGGGCTGTGAGCACACATTGGTGGCTCATGTCCAACTTTTCATCCACTAGCACTTGAACCACCGTGTCTGTGGAAGCGATGGCCAAATTTTAAATAATGTGGTTTAGTGGTATTAAAGCAGAAGAGATTTCCTGTCTTTCAGAAAAAGCTAGAGGAGGCAAAGAACTGAATCCATCATTAGAGAAAATGCTGGCATTGCACCGTGTGTGTGTGAACATGAGTGAACCAGGAACTATTCATACAGGCTGAGAGTGTTATTTCCCATCTTCTTCCTTTTTTTTGAAAGAATGTCCTGAGTATCAATTTTGTAAAACAGTTCAAACAATGAGGTTATTCAAGCTGGCTTTATTTTTACTGGCTGGTGGATGCCAGCACATGTGGAATAGTTAAACTTTCAGTAGCCTGCATGGGAATTAGAAAAATTAGAACACTTAAAAATAAAAAGTTTGTACCTTAGAGGCAAAGGCTGTTGTCCTCCCACCTCCATTTTCATTCACATATCACAAAACTGGGTAGGAAAGGGACGACTGAGTTAGGCAGTTTTGCATGTCTGAGTGGGCATCTGTCACTGATAAGCAATTTTGATGGAACTTTGCCGCAGGGAATATTCAACAGTAATATATTCCTAGCTGTACCAGTGAATTTATTCATTATGGATGCCAGCATGAGAAAGCTGAATGAGGTAAAGGGAAATGAAGAAAAGGTTGTGGGGAGAAGATAATGAAAGAAAGAAGCAGGGTGGGGTGGGGGGGAAGACAGCAATGTAGGCACATACGTTTCAAAGCTTCTCAGATTTCCTGAAACTGAACCTAACTGAAATGAGTAATAGTTAGAATTCAAACACAGTATCATGACAATCCAGGCATTTTGGAAACCACTTCCCCACAAAGTGTTTAAGGACTACTTGATGTTGTGGATTATGGTTGGAGGAACTAACATCTGTTGTATTCACCCAAAGCCATGTATATGTTTCTATTTTTTTCCCTTGTCTTTTAGTCATGAAGATTTCCTTCTTGTTTTGTTTTGTTTTGTTTTGACTTGTTGAATCAGAATACGTCAAGTAAAAGAAAAAAATCTATTTGCTTATTTCTGGTTTTCTTTGTAAAAATAAAATTAGAAGAAAAAGAAATTCTTGAGAGGAAAATAATGAACCAAGAAATGTTAAGTGCTTGTAATTCCTACAAAAAAGATTCACATCTCAACATATGGTATAAAGTTAGTTAGGGTTAAGAAGCCTATTGTGTTCTGTGCCTGTGAGTATACACCCAAACCTACAAGATTTTCACACAAAAGGAAACAGACGTATTCATGTGAAAATTTTTAGGTTTTTTACGTGTACTGTTATTTAAATTTTTTTTAATTGATCAATTTTTATGCATGGCTGTAATGAGTAATTTGGAAATAATTCAAAGTCAACACAAATTCAAGCATCAAATTCATATTTATTGCATGAGAATAAAAATTATTTTGAAAAAATCACAAAAATCTATGCTACCATGTTCAAAGGGGGCAACAAAATAAATTTTCTTCTGCTTTCTGTCTCCATTCCACTTTGCATGAAACTATTTGCCAAATAAAACACTGGGTGATTGAAAGACACAGTATTGTAGAAAAAAGTATGGTTTTCATGTCAAGTATTTACCCTGCTTTGGGCTCAAAACTTATGATGTAAAATACAGTCAACATACAGTAATGAAAAAAACTTTAATGTTTTTTTTCTGCCGTAGAGGCAGAACCTGGTAGATAAAAGATGTGGTAATCCGACCTCATTTTAGACTCTAGCCTGTTATAAAGTATATTGAACATTTTAAAACTAAGTAATGAATAACATTATGTCATTAATATGAAAAGCACTTGAGGGCTGTAAGATCAACTTGGTTTAATCACAGATTAGAAAGTAGGAGAGGGATGTGATTGCTTCACTTCTTTCACCTTCCTACAGCATGTACATACACACCATTAAGTAATACTGCCAGTTTGTACAACCCTTTGTCTATTCAAGTTCTGCCACTCCAGATATACAGTCAGACACTTTTTATGTACATACAAGTCATGTGGCTGTAGACAGACACTTTTTGATGAGACACAAATGAATGTGTGTATATATTTACATGACAGAAGTGGTTGTTGGAGTTACAAGTAATATAATTCATATGATTCCAGTACTTTTGATCCTTATCAAAGAGATTTGAATCTTTAGAAGCATGAGGTCCCTTTACCCTTGCTTTTTTCAGATATTATGTTGATATTTCAAGATGAATGAGGAGGAAATATTCCATCTTCTATTGAATGAATCTTATTTGCATACCAAAAACGCATATCAAAGAATGACACTAAAGCCCCACTGGCCAATCCTTTCTGTATCATCTGAAAGTAAAAATTTTGCGGGGATGTAGGGTCATACTCCCTTCTCCAGACAATCAGGACCTATAATCTGTCTAAACAACAACCATGGGACTTCCCAGAGAATGTCACTACCTTGGGCCTTGAATGTCTGGGGTTAGTGACAGTGGGAGTGAAATTACAGAATGAGCTGTTAGGCTTAGTGGTGAATTTTTTAACTTGTTCATTTATTCTTAAATCATTATTGGTTACTTTAATATTTTTTTGTAGTTAAATTGCAGATATTAACTAAAGGTAAATGCACTTTCACTAAGAGCAAAACAAAACCTCCATCTCCCTGATTAGGTGAAGCTTCACTGATGGGAAATAGAGCTACCAGCAGTGTCAAACTTCAGGACAATAGTTATGAGAGATCACCCAATTGCATACATAGGAATAGTGGCTCTCACCTGAACGCAACAAACAGGTTGTTGTGATCTGAAGAGCGATTACACTTCATATACACTATAAATCCCCTTAAGATAGAGTGAGAAAGATTCTTTGCTGTTGTAGTCATTGCAATGAAGAATTTTTAGCTGCTAGGAAAGCAATGGGTTTTTGTCTCTCATTCTGTCTTTTAAGAATTATTTATCTCTGAAGGACTGTATGCCTCTGGCAAATTCTGAGTTTTAAAATACAGAGGCACTAAATGAAATCCTGAGCCCAGTGAAGTCAGCTGAGTTTTGCCATTGAAATCTGGACAGGGAGAATTTTGCCTGCTGTTTGGAAAACATTGCTTGCAGCAATCAGATAGCAACCATTGCTGACATCTATCAGAGAAAACACTAACTATTCAGCTGTCAGTAGCACTCAACTGTTTCTTCTTCTCCTTGTGCAGACACTAGGGTTATGTGACCAAAACCAGGTAAGTGCTTAGAAATATTCAGTGCTCAAGCTAGCAGAAATCATAGGGCTGAGCCGTTTCTCCACATAAGTTCCTGTAAAGTAAGGACCACTGATGACTTACGTTCCTTCCTTTAGTCAGATTTCTTACGATGGACAATGGTGGAATCTGTTCAACACAGGAGAGTAAGGCTTAAAGGTCTCAGGAGAGATTTCAGATATCTACTGGTATGTTGACAAGCATGAAGATTCTTGTGCAAAGTTATGTAGACACAGTCCTGGCCTTGGGACACATAATTAGATGAAATAGCTTTGTTGGGATAGCTCGTGCATTTATCTTATAAGAAATCTATCTTAGTGAGATTCCTTTATTGCTGTAAAAATAAAAACACAAAAGCCAGAACATTTCGCTTCTCTTCATAGTACTACAGCTTGAAAGCATAGGGAGAGTTTCATCAGAGATTCAGACTTAGGAAGGTGTGAAAACTGAAGCTTGTTTATAATGCATTTTACGTTCTTGCTTTGAACTATGCCTGCTCTTGCTTAGACAAAACATCTAGACTCTGTTTCTACTGTACTATGTGCTCAAGGGGCCCACAGAGGGGTTTTTAGAGTATGTTGTGTTTTGAAAGTGTTTTGTGAGACAGTATTGAGAAAGTTTAGTGAGAGGTCTATTAGATGGTTGCCTGAATTTAGGAATCCTTATTCATAATCCTCAAATTACCAATGCTGCTGTTCTTTGCATCATGTGTCCTTGAGAAACCCCATACACACTTTGGTGCTGTGAGAGATAAAGATGCCCAGAAACACCACTGCAAGTCTTGTTTTTAAAGAGTTCTATAATATGTTACATGAAGTGGTTATTTAGAGGATTCTGTGAGCCCTGAAATAAAATGATGGAAACCAGATTCTCCTTCATTAAATTATTTTAAATCTCAATGACTTCATGTGGAATTGGGATCTTCACTAGAAAACTGGATATTGTTTCAGTGAAAGAACAATAATATTCAAAACTTAAAAAATCAATCCTTAAACTTGATTTAGACGTGTTCCAAAAATGTGGTTTTCTTCCCAGTGCTTTAAACCTGCTCCTATTGTGAGGTGTGTTCTTTGTTTTTCTTTTTTTTTTTTTTTTTTTTTTAGTTAGAAACCTTAGAGAATTAAGAAAAGGTATATTATTCCATGTGTACCAATTAGTATCTCTTTGAGTGTTGGCAACAGACACTGCTTTACAACAAAGAGACTTTTAAAAGAATAACACCATGGAAGTTCTGAATCTTCAGCTCATAGTCAATTTGATAATTAATGAATTAATGGAGATTTAATGCTTCAATATGGACTGCTCTGTCTGTATAAGCTGTGCAGGAGACATCTGTGTCTGAGAAGCAACATTTTCAGTCAGCGCTCAGGTCAGATCCTTGCTGGATTTAATTTATTTAGCACAGTTAGAGTGATTTTTTTCAGCTGTGGATTTGACTCTACAGATGTGCAGGAGGCTTAAATTCAGTAAAGACACCTCTCTCACCACCACTGAAGTTAATGGAAAAACTGTGATTTGTTTCCAAAGGAACTGACTAATAATTTTACTCTATATATTGTGATTGGCCTGATGTTAGGTACCTGAGAAAAATCGACTATTTATTTACGCTAGAGTTAATGTTCCAGTATTTCATAACCTTTCATAAAACCACATATATCTTTCCGATCTTTTGCCTTGTTCTGATCACAACTAAATTGGTACAGTGTGGTGTTTATCTTGCTACCTGCTACTTGCTCCACAGAAATGAAGTGATTGATTTCCTTTGTGATTAGTAAGCTCTTCCAGGCATAATTTTGCTTTCTGCCAACCACTCATATTCATTTTTTAACATAGCTCCTTTATTAGAATGAATATTGATTTAGAAATTCCCAATTAGAAAATGTGTATCCCACTTTATTTTATCTTACATATGAATGTGGAGTACTAATGTGCTGCAATCATAAAGTCAGGTCATATCACTTATTTATCTATAATGACACAACTCAACTAGATCAGGAGAGGTAGAGAATATTTCTGTTGACTCAGACTGCAACCGCTGGCAAACAGAAGTATCCCACGGATTGTTTTCTGTCAAAGCACTACATTTAGCAATGTGCCCCAGCATCTTGTCTCTCCAAATTTAATGTGGCATTTTTTAGCCAGAGGCCCAGCAAGTCCTATTCTTTCCCTGAATATGTACTCTACTGAAGGCTTGCAGTTTAGCAGAAAAGTCTTGGAGGGACATTTATTAATAGCCTATGAATGCATATCTGTATTGTGCTGTCAGGCAGGACAGAATGAAAAGCAATTGACTTAAACCATTAAATAGGAATATTAATAGGTCATTAATCCACACCCTAGAATACCTCCTCTTTTAACACATTAGGGATTTTTTTTCCCTTTTAAACATTCAATTTTTTAAAATAAGTTTTTGTATAAACAAATTCCGAAGAAGGCAGAATATGGAGTATATGTGTCACTTGATAGGATGGAATGGGACAGAGGGAAAGGGGAAATTGTTAAATACGGGGAAAAACCAGCAGGCAATATGCATATAAGAAGGAATACATTAAATGTTAGGAAATTATGTTGCAAGAGTTATTAAATAAAGCAATTTTTCATGAGAAGTTGGGAGCCAATATTGTTGAAGAAAGTCAATGCTACATTAGATATACATTTACAGTGCTTGATGAGAAATACTGCAATCAATTCTGATAGAACATGTGAGTCAAGTTGCTTCCAGGTTTATTATAACATCACAATACTTTATTAGTACTGTATGATGAAGACCTAGGGAGAGTAAAGAAAATCACAGACTGTTAAAACAGATTAAAAAAAATGAATGAATAAAGTCCTGTAATTTTGCCATCTCTTTTCAGTCTCCGTTAATGAAACTTGGCCCATGATACTGACTGTGTAAAGGGCTGAGGTCTGAAAAGCAAATGAAAAGCAAGAAGAACTATCATTGTCATTCTCTGAATTGCAAGCGTTTACATATTGGCATGAAAGCCTTCCTTTTTGAAGTGTTTATTACTCTATGTGTGCAAAGAATTGTATATTCTATGGAATAAATACTTTTAACTTCCTATCAGCTAGTCTTTGTGCACATTAGATATAATTTTACTTGTGTAGTTTGAGGCTAGTTTCAAAGTGAGGAATGACCATTAAAAAAAAGCAGGAGTCCAAGGCCTGCTTTCCTTGAAGTCTGATTCCGAAGGGAAGGATAATTAAGCTAATGTGCACAGCTTTACTTCAAGCATCCACTCTGCTTTTGGGAGGTTAGGTGTTAAAGGCCATTTCTTTTGCATCTGGTTTTCTGGGAAGAGAGTTTTATTAGCAAAAGGAACTTAAGTTCCTACCATTTCTGTTCTCCTTTGCATGGAGAACAGAGGCAATCAGACCAAAGGAAGTTATTCCTCTTGTTTTTTTGTAGTTTGGATCTTTGATTTTGCAGTGATTGGACTGCTGTAAGTATTGGGGGGAGGGGAAGGAAAACTAAATGAATGGGACCACTTTTCCGGAAGTATGCTAGGGAAGTGTCCTACAAAGCTATAGAGGAGTGCAGGTGAGGGAACACTGGTAGTATTCACAGTGCTAAGCAGCTGCACATGCTCCTCATGGTGGTTCCAGAAGCCCGAGTAGAATTCTCTGAGATAACTGGTTATATTTTCCTGGAGGTCTTGATTGTGGACAAGAACTCAGAAGGGAAAGCCTGGCCACTGGCGACCCTCTACCTTTCTCCCACGAGACAGGACTGAAAGTTGACCACATGCAGCTTCCCTCTAAGCAGTGCAACAAGCAGAGCTTTGAGGTGCTTTAACACCTATGCCACTGGTACATAACACAGCAGTTTAGTTCCCATAACTGCAGTATTTAGCTAGACCTTTTCCGTATTTCTCTTTTCTAAATGTTATTTTTCCATTAAAGTGAATCATATATTCAAGGTTGACAAGAAACATTGAATTAATGTTTGCTGCACTATACAATCTTGTTACTTCATAAAATATTTTTTGCCATTATTTCAAATAATAAATTTGGGAAGATGGACACTCACTATGGATTTTCCTCCTATATTAATACACAAGCTTCTTATTAAGGAAATCCAATCTAAGTTTGAATGTTGCAACAGAACTGTGCTATCATATTTCTGCCAGTCATTTGACTAATAGATACTAACTTAGTGAAATCATTATCAATCCAGCAAAGCAAGTCCAAACAAAGGGAACTGCTCCATCTAGAGTTCCATCTTGCACACAAGCTTATTAAATATTTTAATCAATTATTTTACTGGCTGTCATGGCTGAAACATTAGCTGTCTGTGACTTTGTTATTTAAATAATTTAGGAACAAAGAATCCACCAATAACCTTTAAAAAACAGTGATTCGTGTGATCTGGTTGTCTCAAAATAATTATAAATATCTGAGGGGAAGGTATGCACATAACAAAAGATAACTAGTTTTGCAGTAGTATAAAGCAGGAAAAAGTTTTCTGCAGAGGTGAGGTATTCACATTCTGATTTAAAGCATAAAGATTGTAATTCCTGTAATTTTATCACAGCTAGTGTAAATCCAGTGCACATTTCTGCAAATACTTATTTACATAAGTAGCTTCCTGTGGCAATGAGTTCCACAGAATACAAAGGTACCACCTAAAACTATACAGATATATATATAGTTTACATTTTAATTTACTGAAAGTTCTTTAGGTTTTATATTCAGAGAAAATAAAATATTTCCTGTGTTGACCTTCTCTTGATCTTCTTTATTCTACTTAGTATATCTGAATGTCTTTCTTACTAATGAGTTTAATTTCCAAATTAAAACAACAAAAACTCTTTTTAGATTTCCACTTCCACTGTGCCTCTCCTCTCAATGTTTTTATCTTCTCTTTTGTACTTTTCCAGTACATTTTTTCAGATTAGTTAATCAAAACTGAATGCACTTATCAAGGTGAGAAAACCACTAGTTGCATTTTAATTACTCAAATCTTGTGCAGTGCTACATCAAGACGGTTATTTTAGAAGATATCTTTATACAACTCAGAAACCTAGTAGGGGAAAAGATCTACAGAAAAGATCCACAGAAAATCACATAAAAATACAGCGATGTACACTTTGCTAACTGAGGGGTGAGACAACATGTAGCTCATGTCAGCTAAGTCACCTTTCTGCCTGCTCTCAGCCCATGCAAATAAGACATGGTCTGAGCTGATTTAGTCCAGTCAAGCTGAACTGAATTATTCTGCAGCTGCAAAGGGATATCTATGTACAGTTACCACAGAGCAGCTAACAAATGAGAGCTTGGTTGCATTTTTCGAATCCTAGTGCTCAGTACAGCAAAGGTGACTTCTCTCCTGCATCAGCTTGCCTGTTGTGAGCAATTCTCTGCTGCAGTCAGATTGTTACTGCTGTCACTGGTTTAAAGCTCACTTGTATCTTAACGCTACATGGCAGTCCCCCAAATCTGACAACACTACTTATTTGGCCGTATCACAGAGTGACTGGGCTTAAAGTTAGAGCTCTGAGTCCATTTAGGAGATGGGACATATTATTAGGAATATACAGAAATAAAGCAGAAAAAGACTATGTGACTGCTCTCCCCAGCGGGATAATGGAATAGGAAAAATTAATAGACCTACTGGAATAAATGTGCTAAATTTTAGGACCTGGATGTTCAAGCAGAGAGATATCAAACTGTCTATTAATTTTTCTACATGCCCAATGTTATTCTGAATTGATGTACACAATGGCACTCACAGCTGAGAGATCCCATCTACAATTTGTAAACTCCTGAAAAGATACACACAAGTGAGATATATGATTAAAAATGCCACTGCACTTCTTACGGTTTTTAATCTTGTTTTTCATTGAAGTAAATGAATTTTACTCCAGGCAAACAATTATCTGACTGATCTTTACAATCTTTCCAAAAACAAAAGTTATAGATGGCTTAAGCCTTTCTTCTTTCTCTCTGGATCATTGGCTAGTAAAACAGCGTGCAGACAAATGAAGAAAAAATGGTAAAGACTCAACCAAACACTGAATTATGCAGGTCATTCTTCAATGTTTTTATGGAATATTTATGTGGAAGTGAAGGCCTGTCTATTTTATATGCTGGGTAAAAATCCAGTATTAATTTATTTCACTACACATTTTCTTACACAAGAGGGGATGTGTAGGCGCTCCAGAGAAATGAAGGAGGAAAAAACCCACCCTACTATCTTCTGGTTTTGTCTATGTAAAAAAAAATCAAGGGGAATGTCCATGTCTTTCTTGGAATTAGGAGGTTGATGTCTTTTTCTTTTACTGTATTATGGGTATCTCTTAACGTTTTCATAAAGGAGAAGATACAAATCAGTAACCAAGAACAAGTAGGAAAGACTGATGTGACCCTTTAACAGGGCTGATAGAACAGGGGCAAGTCATGCTTAGATGCCCAGGTAAATAACAAAAGTCTGAATTTCTTTTTTCTTTTCTTAAATTTAGCTTGCTTTACGCTAGATCAAAATACTGCCTGGAAGAAGGCCAGCCTGTGGTCTTTTACAGATAATTTCACTGATGTTTCAAAGAATTCTTGCAATAAAACACAAACTTTATCTGCAGCCAGCCTACTTGTGTTATATTTGCTTCATGAAGTAGTTCTACAAGTGAAGAAAGCACTCACACACTAGTTGTGATTTATTGCCAAAATTGTTCTGAGGAGCCCAGCTGGAAGACCAGGTTTCTTTTAAGAACAAAGCAGAAAGGTTCATGTAAAACAGAATGATATAGGCACAGGAAAGTCTCTATGAAGTTGCCTTGCAGTGGTTGTAAAGTATACCCGACTTCCAGCCTCAGAGACAGTGTCTCGGTAAGGCTCAGACCGCATCATCCCTCTGAGAGATTGCTACTTCTCCTAAAAAAAAGGTTGTAACATTTTCCAGAATGTGTTCCAACAGACTGGACGCTGCCTTACCAGTTAAATCTTTCAGTTCAGAAGAACACTCGAGGCTCATCTTAAAAGCATATCTCTGGCTCTCAAATACATCCACTCCAACCATCCCATCATTCCACAAAGCATCTGCTTCAACTTGACACTGAAATAGACACAGGGCATATTTTAAAGTGGCACTTTCCTATAATTTTGTTTCAAATAAAGTCATTATTATGGGCAGTGAACTCAGGAGAGAAGTTCATTCTAATTTGATCCTCCTTCACTAATAGAATTCTTTTTTTCAATTGCTCATTTAATCTTTGATACTAGTTTTGATACTACCAGTGGATGAAGGAGAGGAACCCTCACTGCTCAGGGCCAAATAAGCTTTTAAAAGATTTTTTACAGTCACTAACACATACTCTAGTAATAGCCAATAAATGTGCATAAAAAGAGATGGCAATGGGCCTGAGGAAGTAGAGTCATGATCTGTATTCAACCTCTGGGTCACAAGTTCCGCACCCTTGTGTTTCACAGTAGAGAAAGAATTATTGATGACTGCTACAGATTTGGGTACTAAACCTACAAATTAATCCCACTTTGAAATCCACTTAGTACTCTGTCATCAGGCAGGCTCAAGAAAATGGAACTCATAAACGTCATGAAGGAAAATTACAATGACTTAATGTATCCACAACAGGCAGTTGCAGTACAATTATCAGATCCCATGTATAAAACAGAAGGTATAACCTTTCACTAAATTATTCCTTCTGCTGGTCCTTAAGTTGCATTTGAGAAAAATTCATAATGACATTCATGGAAGGTTTCAGCAAAAGGAGAATCCACCACAATAGTCTAAAATTTAAGAAGTCAGTAAGTCACATTGGAAAGGTGCACTTCAAAAACCATGCCTGTTCTTTCCAAAACTCCTTTAATGTTGTTTGTATATCGAAAAGAAGCAATTCAGCCTATTCCCAAAAATACGGTGACATTTCCTGTTTCTTACTCCAGTATTCCCTCTACATACTGTAAAGAGGAAAAAAAGAAGTTTACCAGATGTGTGACCAGTAGGAATACTGTTTTCTAAACTTCGTATGCTAAAACTTAACCTCTGGATACTGCTTTAAAAAAGAGGAATGGCAACAAAGAAAGGAAAAGTTTTCAGCAAAATGAGTACACATTTGACTCAGAAGATAACAGTATTGCATGAGCATTCATGCTGCACTGAAGTAACTTGTAAGACCAATGCATTAACTTAAAAAGGGCTAGAACTGTGCCAATGAACACCGCTGCTACATACATGAATAGGATATTTCATATGTTTCATTTCAGGCCTTTTTTCTTTAAAAGACTTTGAGGATATGCTTATTTTTAATATCATTAATACACAGCAAAAGTTAATCAAAGGACTCAAAGCATTAAACCATAGAAATATGAATTCTTATAACTTTGTAATCAAAAGGGAACTCTAAATACTTCAAAGCTGATGTGGTTGCAAGTTTCTATATTACAGTGTTTACTTGACATTTTTAAACAGCTGCTGACATTGAAACAAAAACTGCATTCCTGACTTTTGAGGAAAACTCTTACTAATTTGTAGAGATTGTTCTCCAGCTGCAATGTGTCTAAAATGCTTTGAAGAAATAGGCAATTTAAAAAATAATTAAGATTTCAAAAAATAAGTGGCTACAATCTTCAGTATTCTTAAAGTATGTTTAGGACTATCTTGTGATTTATAGTAGGCCTCTGAATTATGTTACTGCTTAGTCACGAATATGTATGGGTTTTTTTCTGAAAAACTTTTATTGGAGTACCCAGGAAAAGTATGAATCACGTTTGTCAATCATTCTCATAACATATAATTTTTTATAAAGTACAACTATCTCACCCTGTAATTGTGATAGTACCATTAAAAAATGTACTTTTCCACTAATTATATAGTCTATGATTTACCACAATTAAAATGGAGTTAGATGATTGATTTTCTCAGATTAACTCCTTCTTTTTTTTATTTTTTTTTTTTTTAATTTTATTTTTTATTTGCTAGTCCCAGCCAACAAACATTCTGTCAAAAAGCCAAATTTGGTTTTGGTGGGTTTGGGGTTTTTTTCTCTTGAAATTTCCATTTGGTGTTATTTTAACAGATTAAATAAATTAAGGATGAGATTTTCAGAAGCATTTTCAATTGCACTAATTTCTCTCTCACTCAAGTCAGCTACCTCTTCTAGGAGCAGTTAGCTAAATCCAAACTTTGGCAGATTTCTGAAAGCTTCTCACCGTAAGTCACTCCCTTTCTGTTGCTGTAATGCTTCCACTTGGTCTGAAATGAGCTTGACTCTATCAGTGGTTTAGAATCTGCTCTAGAGCACTCAAATAGTTTATTATTTAACTCATTTCCTTAAAGTTAGATAGATCATAACGTTGAGCAAGGTTGCCTAATCTTAGTTTTTTTGGGGGGAGGAGGTGTTTTTCCCTATTTGGAAAATTCATAGTGAAAAGTTTGGCTAAACTTTTGCATATGCTGGTTAGATTTCCTTCTAAATTCCTTGCTTACTCTTCCTTTACCACCTGTAGTCCATTATATGAAAGAGAAGTAACTGTAATTCCTTCAGACTATATGTATATGACCCTGGCAAATGCATACATTGCAACTGGAGCTACATGACATTTTCATATTACTGATGCCATCAAAATGTTGTACTTTGATGCAACAAACAACAATGAAAGACAGGTGAGTTTCTGCTTCAGTGGTACATGAACAGAGAGATCGACAAGACGTTACCTTCTGAGAGCGTTATTGATGAATTTCTACAGACACTTTAGTGTGAGGGTAGGAAAGATAATCTCATTATTTTAAAAAAATAGATGAGATTTCTCTTCTTGGCTCAGTCCCTAGGTCAGAGTGTATTCATGATCCAGTAATATGGATAGCTTTATCATAAAGATGTAAACTTCCTCCACTTTAAGAAATGTTCCTGACTGGACCCAAGTATGTGTTATATTGTTCTTGCTGGAGACAAAAAGCAAAAGTGAAGCATTTAGAATCATAGAGTCATAGAAGGGTTTGTGTTGGAAGGGACCTTCAAAGATCATCTAGTCCAATTCCCCTTCTATAGGCAGGGACATCTTTCACTAGATCAAGTTGCTCAGAGCCCCATCCCAACCTGGCTTTGAACACTTCCAGGATTAGGCATCCACAGCTTCTCTGGGCAGCCTGTTTCAGTGCCTCACAACCTGCATCATAAAAAACGTATTCCTTATGCCCAGTCTATATCTACCCGCTTTTATTTTAAAACTGTTTCCCCTTCCTCTGTCATTACAGGCTCTGGTAAAAAGTATTTATCCATCTTTCTTTTAAGCCCCTCTTTAGATGCTGAAAGACTGCGATAAGGTCTCCCCGGAGCCTTCTCTTCTCCAGGCTGAATAACGCCAATTCTCTCAGCCTGTCCCCACAGGAGAGGTGCTCCATCTCTCCGATCATATTTGTGGCCCTCCTCTGGACCCATTCCAACAGGTCCATATCTTTCCTGTGCTGCTCCAGAGCTGGACTCAGTACTCCAGGTAGGGTCTCATGAGAGTAGAGTAGAGGGGGAGAATCACTTCTCTCAACCTGCTAGCTGCACTTTTTTTGATGCAGCCTGGGAAATTATTGGCTTTCTGGGCTGTAAGCACACATTGCTAGCTCATGTCCAACTTTTCATCTACCAGTACCCCCAAGTCCTTCTCCACAATCCTACTCTCAATCTATTCATCCCTCAGTTTGCATAGATATTGGTGATTGCCCCAACCCTGGTTCGGGACCCTGCACTTGGCCTTGTTGAACTTTGTGATCTTCACACAGGCCCACTTCTCAAGCCTGTTAAGGTCTCTCTGAATGGCATCCCTTCCCTGTGGTGAATCAATTGCAGCACTCAGCTTAGTGTCATCTGGAAAATTGCTAAGGATGCACTCAATCCCACTAGCTATGTCATTGATGAAGATAAAGTATTAGTCCCAGTACAGACACTTGAGGGACACCACTCATTACTGGTTTCTACTTTGACATTGAGCTCTTGACTGTGACTCTTTGGGCATGGCCATCCAGCCAATTCCTTATCCATCTAAGAGTCCATCCATCAATCCCATGTCTCTCCAATTGAGCAGCAAGAATGTTGCAGGGGAGCATATCAAAGGCCTTACGTAAGTCTACGTAGGTGATGTACTAAACTACCTTTATTCGTTGAGAAGGAAACACCTAAGACAACTACTCCAGTTCAACAGGCAGTCAGTACATAGAAAACCATGAGATCCATAGAAGTTGAGCTTTACTGAGAGACCTTAATTCCCAATTCTTAGAGCATGGTGTAAAGTTATACCAAGTAATTCACAATGTCACAATTGCATGTCTTTATTAACCTTCTTGCTTCTGATGGATTACACAGCAAATTTCTCAAGCAGAGACATTCAAGCACATTTGAAATCCACATCCAAACTGGAAAAAAACACCTTCTGGTGATGTAACTATTATTAGATTAGATTAATTTGGTGTAAAACAAGAATTAATCATCAAAACAGTTGATCCACAACTAGTACTTGTCAGTTGTTATCCATCACTAACTTACAATATTCAGGTTTATGCTTTGATGTGGAATACATTTGTTGTGTTTACAACATAAAGGATTCTGTAAAGCTAATTATGCATGACTTTTTAAATTTGTATTTGTACTTTAAATCACATAGTGGTTAACAGGCTGGACAAGTACAGTGTGCAGGAAAGCAGTTTAATTAAAATGCAGTTAAAACAACAATATGTAGGTAATGAAATCACAGTTATGGTTTTAAAAAGGAAAGACATTTTAGGATAAAAATAAACAGTAGTTTGTTGACTCAGTTCACTCTCAGTGACCCCTAAGTTCTAGAGTATCTATAGAATAAAAATTCTTTAGGATGAAAATTTGGCAGATTTTTGTTTCTTATAATGTTTTATATTTGGAAAATAAATTTGCAAAACAGGTCCTAGGTGTTGTAAGCACATATAAGAGCTTCCTAAGATTCAGCGCATAGCCTTAACAACAGATAGCTGTAGTCATTTCTTAGTTTCCTGACAGGCTGATAAATCAGTGTAAATATTGGAAGTTATGTATACATATTAATCCAACAAGTTCCTATGCTTGTATTCGTATATAGTCATACATAGACCTCAAAAGATTCAGCATTTTGCTTAGATTCAGATGTCTGGTGAGGTTAACTGTTCATTCAAAACTTGTCCAAACCTCTCTGGTCTGAAAAACTAAAGATAAGGCTTTCTTATAAGATTTCTTGTACATCCTCAGTTTATCTAATCTGGCAGAACAGCCAAGAGAAGCGAATACCTCTGAAACCACAACAAACCTGAGTATGCTCATTCTTAACTAAGCTTTCTTTTTCTCTGGTTGAATACAGTAAAATTGGCATTTATTTTGAATGCATTTCTAGCGTTTGAGTAGCTCTTTAGGAATACTAAGTAAACAGGCATTTCATTTTTGGCTATGTGTTCATTTTGTCCATGAATCTTTTATGCTTCCTATTTGGGAATGCTCACCAAACATTTTTGCTTGTGCAAAGTTTTGAGGAACAACTGTTCTTTATAGAAATACACCTGTAAACAAAGATGTTAATATACAAAGTATAAAGATTGTCTCAAATAGCTATTTTGTGGTTGCTGTTTAAAAGTTTCAGTCACGCAGCAAAAACCTCTAACAACAAGCACTGTCATTAGGCCATCTCCTCCATCTGTAGTGGGTCATGGGGTGAGACAGGCCCATATAACAGCGATTTATTGCTGAGGTAACCACCATTGGGAATGTCCTCGCACGTGTCACCTCACAGGTGAGCATCTTGTAGCTCACCATAAACCTATTGCTGTATTAGCTTTGGTGAGCTACCATGCAGCTGTGGCTCTGCTCACATGGCTTCACAGCGCAAGACTGCAGGTTATATATACAGCATTACCAAGTTATTATCAACTCATCATCAGCTCATCATCTTACCACCAGTGCTGTAATGCACTGAGGTGCTTTTAAACCCCAGGTTCATATAGAATGCTAAAAAAAAATCTGTTCTATTAGAACTATGGCTTAAAAATATAACTAGTTGCTATCCTTCTAGGCTATGGATAAAAGTTCAAAAAGCCAAGTTACAAGACAAAAAATTAGTTTATTATAAAATCTGGGATTTTTAAGTCAAATTTATTTTGGTGTGTTCCAAGAGGAAGATGTTTGGAAACTCAGGATAAGCAATATAAAATAAGGCAATATTGAACTCATTGCAATTCCAGATTCATTAACAAGCGTAATGCTTGATGTCTTTCTTCTTTTTTACTTTAGTAAATTTCTGAGACTTCCAAAGCAATTTATTCTGGTATGGATTGAAGAAGAAATGAGTGTCAGTCTCATCCTTTGCACAAGTATAACTAAATAATCAACTATAAACTTTTTGCACACCATGATACACTTTTAGAATTTCATTCCATGCTTGTGTACACTTGCACTTATTCACCCTAATTTACAGCACCTGTTGCATATACCAAGTTTCACATTTATATACCCACAGCCTATGACTGCCAGTCTTTGAAGAGCCTGCCTGCTTTAAAAGAAGACTGATGAAAACACCTGTGAACAATTAGCAGACTGAAATATCAATACTCTCATTACCAGTAGAAAAACTGAGTTTGATACAAACTTAACAGGAATTGTGACTACTCACTTGGGTAGTGCATACCTTAAAATTGTTATTATTATAACCTTAGCATGCACATCAAAGTCTCTGTGCAAGGCAACTGTGAATACAGTAGTAGATTAAAATAAATGTCATACTTCCCACTGTCAGTTAATCACTTTGCAGCTCCTTGCTGTTCTATCTACTGTAATGTGTTTCAGCAACAGCTAAAATTGTAAATACAGGCGATCCATCTTTTATTTGTAATATGTCACACATACTGTAGGCCCCCTTGAATTCCAAATTCTGGTATAGTCAGCTCACACAAACTGCTCAGAATCATTTGTACTGTTCAGAAAAAACAAATGCACTGTGTATTGATGCAGCATGTATAAAACTTTTTAACTGTGTTATATTAAAGCAAATTGCAAAAGTGCCTTTAAAAGGAAATCTTGAAGAATTATTTAAAAAAAATAAATGGCAAAAGATATTTGTTGGATGTGTAGAACAATGTAGAATTGGATTTCATACAAATGAAATGTCAGTGCTCCTGGGAGGCCAAATTACCAGACTTGAAAAGTATCAAACGTGTAATACCAGGTTTTCTAAACATTTGCACAATTCCAAGAAGAATATCTGCAACATAATCAAATATCTCAAACATTTGGTATCCAAATAAATAATCTGAGAATTAAGGGTAAGCTTGAGCCTCTTTATCCCGACTATTGTTGACATTACACTGACAACATTCTGAACCAAATCCTTTAAATGTCTGTCTGGATGCCTCAAATCTAAAACTAAATTCAGCTCAAAACTGACAATACTTTTGCATTTATTGCCTGTCTACTCTATCAAGCATTTGCAGTGTATGAAGGAAGGCAAATGCACAGCTGTGAAGGAAAAAAAAAAGTGACCTCCCAACTCCATACCAGTAAAACGACTGTTAAAGTACGGTCTCCAGACAGCTCAGCAATTTAACATACTAGTTGTATACACCTGGAACACTGATATTTCATTTTATCTTTTGGTTGTTGAGTCAGATTGTCATCTATACCATATTACTATGGGATCAGAAACAGGAAGAACAAACCCTTACATAGTTGTACTTTCTTCCACTCCTGTCTTTCTATTGCACCTACCCTCCCTTAAAAGGCTATTTATTATCGTTTCACTGGAATTTGACATGTTCTAGTGCACTACAGAGCTCTCACCTCCAACAAAGAAGGCCTGCTCCAATCCACTTTATTCCTTTCAGATCAGCAATTTTTGATCTGCAGGGAATTTGTCCAGGGTAGGGAAAACTATGTGTCTTCCAGTGCACTGAAAAATATACAATGCCTTCTCTTTTTCTGGATAGAGAATTGAGCTAGTTGCAACTCAAAATGACAAAGCAATGACTACTCAGGAAAATGCTCTTTAAACATTAATTTCATGGTGGAAAGTATTGGAAAGAAAGACATTCTCATCAGTCCATATGAACTCTCTGTCAAAACACACACAGAATAAATAGTTATAAGCATGCCTAAGTATGACAAAACCATCACTGGCCACCATCCAGTAGGCCTAGAAGGTCAATTCCTGCTAAAGCGAGTGAGTATCCACCACCCCAAAAGCTTGATGCCTCACAAACTGAGCAACTTTGTTTCCCAGCTAATCTGAAGCATTAAATAGTCTTGCCCCTGCTTCCCTCCATTCATTAATGAATAATACAGTAATCATATCCTTTTTGTCTGTCTGGTGTTGTAAATCAACCTGTAATCTAAATTTGCTCAGACCTGTAGATGTTTCATTTTGTGCTGTAATGCCAGGGGAACTCTGCTTCCATTTCTGCAGAGCAGATATTTATGTGAACAAAACAGCACCCTCTTCTTTTTGCTGTATAACCGGCAATGTATATTCTCTTGTTTTCCTTCCTCTTTCTCTTCTTTCCTTCTACAAGTAGCCAAAGCTTGCTTTAGATAATTCTTAAATGTTTCTGACAGTTAAAACCAGTGACCAAACAGGGTGAATGATTCCACTGAATTTTGATCTGATCTCATCTTTACTTCTGCAAGAAATAACCTGATCTGAATTGTAATCAGAAGACAGAAAATCATGCTTCTTTAATAGGGTTTCTTCCTCAGTCATGATATATCTTCACATGAAATACTTAAATATAGAACATACACAAGATATAGACTTTCAGTCACAAGACTCTTTTTCTCTCTTACTTATTACAAATTGAAGCTAATATTATTAACAACCTATACTAAACCTGTGATGATTGCTTCCTTGTAGGAGTTGTAACGATTTTATACTGTGTTTATTTATTACACATACAGTGAGATAAAGTTTGATGGAAGATATTGTGTAGCCAGTGATAACTTTATAGTCAATGAACTTCAAATGACATTAAACAAAACTTTTTTGTGCTTTAATCTTACATTTGACTTTTTATGCACTTTTTTCCCTCATTTGATTTTTAAGTCCAAATACTCATGTTTGAAGTAGTACTGTGGTGCAGTCACACAAAAAATAGCTTAAAAGCAGTATTCAAAATGAAATTTTAAATGGACCATAAGGTTCTTGACATTTTTGGTAGATTTTTTTTTCAACAGTTTTTTGTTGTTTTCTTATCTCACTGCTAACAGCTTTGCAACAATTCTCATACATTTAGCAATAATGCTGCATGCCTCTAGTCTTAAATCTAACTTGAATAAAATCATGTGGGTGAAACCTCTGCATGTTTGTGCCCTCAGTACCAAAAAAATAAAAGTTTAAATGGGTGAGACAGTAGAAGAAGAATTCATGAAGTAGTATCCAATAATGCCATAGCCATGGAGGAGGAAATGAAGGTGTAAAACTTACTACAGCATTGGTGAAACTTTATTGGAGTGGGAAATTCATGTGTAGCCCTAATGCATGGGACCAATGTTAACAGATATTTAGTGTCTTTATTTCACCTTTCAGCATCTGAGTTATGGGAGCTTTGTATTAATGGTATCCCTGCAAAAAACAGCAATGAACTTCCCAGGATCCTGTACGGCTTAAGTATATTTCTGATAATTTTCTTTTAATGGTCATTCTGAGCTTCTAAACTAACTCTTTAGGGTACCATGACAACTGAGACCTAAAAAAAATATAGAAATAGGTTTTGCACACTGTCTGAACATGATCACTCTTTAAGTTTTTTGACAAATACAAATTTGCTGTTATTGATGTAACTATTTATAAATATATGAATATATTTTATATACCTGAACAGCCCATACTACAAATATAATAATAGATGAGTAAAGTATAAATATAATACCTATTATAATTCAACATAGTTATCTGTAACATGTATACAATGGATCAAAATGCATATATTGCATAAAATATATATGTCAAGAAAGCCAGTGTAGTACTTTTTATATTTTCCTTCCAACACCCTTTGTTTATTTAAAACTAAGGAGCAACTGTTGTCCACATACAAAAGCATAACATCATCTCTATTACAATCCAAAGGAGGAGTTCTTTGCCTTAGAACTATTAGTAGATATGAAACTATTCAACTCAGAGAATGGTAGTCAGAAAAATCAGGAGGGAAAAAAAATAAGGAGGAGGTCAGCATTAGCAGACAACAGAGCATGAATGGGGTAAGGAAGAGAAAGAAATCTCAGCATCAGAAGGGGAAGGGAAGAAAGGAAGGGACAGGTGTGAAATTAGAGTAGAACTTGAAAACTGGTATAGATTTAGTGACCTCAGTTCTCATATAAGTTCCTTACTTGCTGCACTGAGATAATTTCATAAAACACAAGCATAATAAAAACACACTTTTGCACACTAGCTGGATTTTTCAGTTCTTTGACTTGTTTCCTTGAATGAGCTATAACAAGAGAAAGAGTGAGACTTTTCCACGCACTTTGAAGAAAACTTACTTCTCCGGGGTTCAACGATCTGACAATGTTTCTGATTGAAAACTGGTAACCCTAAACCATAATCAGATGTAAAACTCACTCATTGTATACAGAAATCTGCTCCCTCTTTGTTCTCAAACTTTTAAAGCTTTTCTTTTTCCTTTACCTGTTTGATAAGGAACATTTATTCTTCCTCAACTCTAACAACAGGGCGTAAATGTGACTCACAGGGAGTTCCATATTTTGAATAAAAGCTAAGCATAATCTATTGCTTTTTAGGAATGACTAATGTCTGGAACAGCTGCTACTTCTCCTTGAAGCTAGAGGATGAATCCAGATCGTTTAAAGTGTTCATTCTCAGTGTTCATATGGGAAGTGGAAAATTTTAGTGTGATGTGTGACAATTGAGCATTTCTGAAAAATTCAAAACAATATTGTCTAATCAGTAGACGAAAAATCGAAAAATATTTCATTCAGAGTGCACACATAACACAAATGTGATGTTTTTCATATGGATAATAATTTTTAAAAACATACTGCAGGAGAAACATGTATTATCTGTATTTATCTCAACAGAAAATCAGACAAAAATTTTCTACAGAAACCGATACCAGAATACTTTGCAGGAGTGGATTGCCACAGATACTGTATCAGAACTGTATTTTAAAATAAAGCATAAGAACAAATAAAGTATTTGTCTAAGAAATGTCTTGTTTCAACATTCTGAAATTGTAATTTCCTTTTTTTTTTGTTCTAATGGATGACAGTAACCGATGTGGAGAGAATCTGGGGAGGACCACAAATAAGCTCCTCTATTAAAGCTCACCACCAATCCCAGGTCTGTGGAGCATAATGTAAAACATTGGAGATGTAAAAGAAAAATTAAAGCCTTTTAGTATTCTGTTGTTTTCCTAAATGACAAATTGAGTTTCATCTCACAGATGATACAGATTTCATTTACCTTTCCTTCTAGGACAAAAGCTAAGCACCTGTAAAACCCATTGCTAAAGCAGGGTGGGGCTAGCAGTCAATTGGTAGGCAAGTCCAAGTGCACCAATTCCCCAGTCCTGTATTGCTTGATGGACGGGCTGCTTCATAGCACCCAGCTGGCCACCAAGCCCTGCTCTGGATGTAGGGAGGGGATGTTTCTATCATGTGCATTATACTTCACCTGTAACACTCCAGAGAGTTCAAGAGGACCTCACGAGAGTAATGAACCCTCCCATAGACACACATAGTTTTCACTTCAGGTAGGTAGGATCCGGTGTGAAAATTTTAAATGTTAATGTTCAGTGGCAGCCTCTGTTGCATGTTTGGTAACATTCTTCACCTTCTGTACACTTTTGGAACACCAAGACTGTGATGGGAATATCAGCTGGCAGCTGCACTGTTTACACAAACATTTTCTTCTATGCAACAAAAACACACTTTTAACTGATTTGGTCCATGGTCAAATTCCTCCCTCAGATCCAACTGTATGAACCTATTGGCCTCAGAAAAGTTTCCGTGACTTTATATTTATAAAAGCGAAATACAAACAGTTAAATTTCTAACCTATATTTTCTTTTGTAAACTGAAGCAGATTTGAGTGAACTCCAATTCTGTTATTTGCAATTACATTCTTTACATTTAATAGCAGGGCTGTTTTAAACTCATCTAGTACTAGTTCACATAATAGGAAGCTTCCGCCTAACTAAACTTTTTATCAAGTCATTTTAACTTCAGCAGTCCCAAAAGCGTACCTTGGAAAGTAAGGCTTGTTCAAAGTTTCCATTAGTTCTTTGGTATTCTTTAGTTTCATGTTGTTTAACAAATATAAACAATGGGCAGGAGTGAATTTGCAAGACAACTTTTGGTTTCAGTCTTGGAGGAAATTTGCAAGTTTCTGTATGTGGTTGTTTTGAATGCTGCTCTAACTAACATCAGTATAGTATTAAAGATGACCAGGGATACGATGTTTCAGAAATTTAAGTGTATGTATGACATTAAGCAGTTGTTTAGTTTGCGTAAAGTTAATAACACCCTTAAAAGGCAATAGATGGTATTAATACATTTCAAGAATATCATTACAGTCTTTTACAGAGAAACACACCCCCAATGTTACAAAATCATGCAGAAAATCACTGAAAAATCTCCAGAGTTTTCCTCCTGGGACAAAAGGGAACCAAGGTACTACCTTTGTCAGCACCAATCCTGCTTTGTCAGTACTACACTGCCCCTGCAAAATCCCCAGAACAAATGGCATTTTAGGGGGAACTGGGCAATGTACCTTAAAATAGAATGGTCTGCGAATTGGGGTCCTGAGATTTAATCTTGTTCTGCTATGGTCACACATCATTTCTGCTCTCTGTGCTTCAGTTTGTAAAAGTCATTTATGATCCTGGACTCCTTTGAAGTCAAATGACAAAAACTCATATTTCAGGCAGGTAGTATGTGAAGGGAGCACCGTTCCACCATGCATCACAGCAATCTTTCAAAAATAAATACCCATAACACGTAGTTAATTGCAAGACCTACAGATGCTACTTATGAATATAAAAAGACCCAGAAAAATAGATTTTAAAAAATCAATTAAAATCCAGAGTTGACAAAATTCTTGATTTTATTTAAAGTAGCAAATTGTATTTCTTATTAAATAAATAAATGCTTATTAAAGAAGAATTAAAGCAAATAACTTATAGTCTTTATAACTTCCAAGTGAGAGTTTCAGAACCTTTCCCATTTATCAAACATCAATAATATTATCTGGATTAAGGACATACAGATCTTGGTTTAAAAAAGGACTTCAAAAAAAGAGAAGGAGTAAGAAAGGCAGAGATAAAAGTAGGAACAGACTCTTTGCAAGTAGAATCTTTTTTTGGAAGAGTAACTGCCAAATGAAATCATATTACATATGCACAGATATGCATAAATTAATATATATCATGTGTATATATGCATATCGAAATCTTTTATATAATATACATTTATAATATACCAAATACAGCACAGTTCATTAGGTTCTTTGAAACAGAAGTCAAAATTTTCAACAGAAGTTTGTGGGTAAAAATTGTCTTGATATAATACTGATATGTTTTGTGGGAAAGTCATCATAGAAAAATGCTTTCTACCTTTAAAGACATACAATTCTAATTGAATCTATATGAAGATATTATTTTATTTATTTTTAAAGGCATTTATATGCTATTTGTTTTACCTAGGTTTTTTGAATGAGGAAAATGTGTATAAAAGGTAAGTAGAAAACCTGTCACCTTTGCTTGGAACCTCTTTGAAATTTAAAGATCACTGATCGTTCTCTATTAATGATATTTTTCCATCAATCTCAAATGTGTGCATAACATGAAAAAAACTATACATTTAAATGTGTGTAAAGTTGCCCAAATAAAAACCTATTCTACCCTGTCAAAAAGTTTTCCTTTGACAACAATGTTGGTGCTGAAAAGGAATAGAAAATTTCACCTGTTCAGTATTTTCTCATGTGCTAACTAACCTTGATGCATATTCACAAGGGATTAAAAATTGGATTCAGTCTGAATCAATGAAGATATGACTGCTAAATTCTTATTTTTTGTTTTATGAACTATATTCTCATTGCTGCATAATGACTTGCATTTATTTTTGAAGGTAGTGTTTTTAATAAAGTCAGGGAGTAATTTTTCATAAGGCACAAAATGACTATGAAATTAACAAATTATTTTTTTAACATTACTGAAAAATTACTGGGTTTGGGGGAGAAATAATATCTTGCAAATCTGCAAGCAGATACCTCCACTCAATATTTGGTTCCCCGACATCTAGTTCTTCCTGAAGACCCAGATGTACATTGTAGACACTACTCATGGAACTGTTGAACACAACCCCATTTTCTACATATGTAATAAAAAGACACAGCAACTTTAATGGTAAAGAAACTGTTAACACTGTAAAGTCAAATACACAGTTATGCTGTCCCAGATTTAGAACTGAATATACAGTCCTTACTTATGCTACTTTACACTCCTAATATGAGTCTGCCTTTTCCAAGGGATAGTAGACTTTCTTGAGTTCCACGTTCAAGTATCTGCTTCTGGAATAAATGTCCATGGGACCATGTATCTCCTTCAAAAAGGGGACAATGCAGCTTCTTGAAAGGAAAGTTAACCATTCTTTAAGGCTAAGAGAGAATATCTCTCCTCTGAAATACTGCAAATATCTGACCTTCTTTCAGTGAAATGATGAGAAACAATCTAATGAGATCACTCTCCAATGGACATTCAGTGTGTAAAATTTTAGCCCATCAGGTTAAATTTTAATAAATATATAAGCAAATGAGAAAAGCTTAGTAATGAGAATTTTTGGACAGCCTTGACGCTTGCGAGGGCTACCAGTTTTGTTTATAATGCATAGTATTGTCAGTCCCATGAGTTAAGTTAAGCTTCTGAAATATATGTCCATGGGATCCAGATCTCATTTGGAATCAGTTGTAAAGTAAAATTCTGCTTTAACTCTTTCTTCAGTGTAACAGGATTTTTATGAACTTTTTTTTTCTGAGAAGATATGCATTATCCAAATATAAATGTGTAAATATTACTAATCATTTCTGTAAGCTTAAAATCCAAGCTGTGATAAAATTGACTTCTGTAATCTTTCCTTCTATAAAGTGTCAGATTAAGAAGGCCAACTAAATTCTGTTTCTTTTCCCAGGTTTCAAGTGTTTTCCTTCTAGTAAAGAAAAAGAAAAAACTTTGTTTTTTTCATTTTGATTTGGATCTCTCTACTGAAGATACACCTTAATTACAATTTAATTCTGAGTGCAAACTGCAAAATAACAAGAGACCTATTAACTTGAGTATAGAAAAATAAGTCCCATATAGAAAAGAATAATTTACATTGAATTAACAGAAGAATAGCTGAGCTCTATTCTGAGTATTGAATGTTGTTTCTGTTGATCCCTGCCTAAGGACAGTAAAAGTCTCACTCACACTTTCACACTTACAGGCCATTATACTTTGGTCTGCTGATTCTTTCTGATTTGCCATTTCCCACCATCATTTGCAGGCTATATCAGAGTATGTAGAAGTGCATTTTCAGCATGTGTAGAAAGAGAACTGGTTAATACACAAACTTCTGTCTAGCCAGTAGAAATTCTATTGCTGTTTTCACAGTCCACAAATTCAATGCTAAACCACCTAAATCTTTTCTAACTGAGAAAAAAGCTCAAGTAGTAAGTTTTTTTCTGCAGTTTTCCATACTGGCTGTAAATTTCTTCTTCCCTGCTTGCAAGTGATTGATCCCTCTGGACAGGACATTCCTCCAGTGATTCTATTTATCTCAGCAGTAGGTGCCTGACCTGTGCTACCTGTCTAGTCTCTTCTTGTTACCTTTTAAACTTATCTTCTCATATTTAAAGGATAAAATGAAAACTCCAGGGGCAATTCATGTATCTAGGATATCTACCCAAGGGAGACAGGATGAATCTCCTTATGGATTTCTTTCCCTTGAGTATAGAGGAGTCTAAAAGGCTTAAAACCTTGGGTAGTCAAAGGTTCATAACATGAATTCCAAATTTATTGCTGTATTTCATTGACATGGTTCAAGGAAAAATGTATGTATTATTCTTAGCCTAGCAGTATATGCCTGAGTCTCAACAGTCTACTGGGAGAATCTTTTATTGGTATAATTTTTAAAACACTCAGAGTTGCACCTAAGCATATCTTAGGTCTTCTCAATCTTATTTCTACAGCCCATACATTTTATGTATTAAAGCTTACTTAAACCTTTTCCTCTTTTTTTTTTTTTCTTTTTTAAATTATCCAGGGCCATAACCTTATTTTCATAAAGTAAAATGTAGTAAAAATATAGTAGCTGTATCCCAATTATCATCTTCCAACAGGATTTTTGCAGAAATTTCTCTGTGTTAAAAGTCACAATGTTGGCTGGTCTTGTTTTTCCTCAGCAGCAAGATTAATCATCAAACAAGCTTAACAATCTTTCTGTCAGTTCTTTCTGTCATACCTTATTTCTCCCTTTCTTAAGTCAGAAAGTCTGTGGTGATTTATTCTTCAGCATTTTGGGAAATAATGTGTCTGTTTGAGACAGCTGGAGATTAATCACTATAAGCAGAAATAAGCCTGGAATTGTCCACCTGCAGAAGTTATACATAACATTGGTCTCTAAGGGGATCACAGGTTAGTTTAGGTGAGAGGTGGGCAATTATTTTGCAGAATAGAGTAGTTTTCTGCCTAAAAATATAACCTCAGGGAAGTCAAAAAAACTGACAGAGAAAAGTTTTGTTTTACTTAAAAAATTATTTGTTTTCATTATCTTCTCATTTGTATAATGCCCGAAAATATTGTTTCCACACTGTGAAGCATTAATTTAGACTTTATCATTTTGTTTCATTATGTTTTGACTTTTATACCAAAATTTGTAATATATTTATATAGGTTAATATCAGGCATTTTTTTTGTGATGCTTGACAACCTGGTCTAATCAATGGTGTCCCTGCCCAACCAGTAAGGTTGGAACAAGATGATCTTTAAGGTCCCTTCCAACCTAAACCATTCTATGATTCTATGATCATCAATACTTCTTACTAAAATTTTTCAGAACCTTCAATCAAGGAAAATTTTAACAAGTTTGTGTTCATTCCAATTCAGAAACACATATGCTCAAATCATATAGAAAAGAAATTCTAACCAAAGAAGTAGAAAAGATAGGATAAAGGACAAATGCTCCCATAATTTGAGTCTCTAATGCATCCAACTAAAAGGACAGAATTAAGGCTGTATTCGTATCATCAAATTTCTATTGTCTCTCCTTATAGTAATCTTAGGCTTTATTATTGCATTCTCTTGAGGAAGGTTTGCACTTTAGTATGCAGCTATATTTATTTTTATTTACCTGTAGGAATTAAGACCATCATTATTAAATTTCTGTGTGCTAAAATTCCAATATGTATCAAGCGATACTAAATACTACTTCTACAATGAGCTTGATAAATTTATATGCACAAATAAGTGCAGTAGCAATTTAGGAATTAAGCGTACAAACCTACTCCCACATATAAAAGTATCTTGAAGAAACAAAAATGAAAACCCACACTGTGAAATTCAATAAGGTTTGGGTTAAACTCATACAGAGATCAGTACTGTGGAGAGAGAGATATTTCGGTTATTTATACCTGATTTGAATACTTCATGAAGTGTGTTTGAGAAGATATCATTTCTGCAAAACAGCATACAAAACAAGTGGAGAAGTGCAACTGTCTCCATCTGATGACAATTGATTGGACTTTTGCAAAAATCATTACAACCCACTGCCTTCTATGGCCAGTTCCATTAGCGATTGTTCCAGTAAAGTGTACCATAAACACCATCACATTTACATTACCATAATTTTTATCTACAATGTCTGTGTTAACTATTGAAATCTGATTTTTTAAATTTTTATGAGATAAATTAAAATGCAGCAGATGCCTAAATTAAAGGTGTTTTCATATCATACTGAAATTTTTTCACAGACCATTTGCCTTTCCTTCATTATTCCTGCCTGTGCACACATGGAAATGACTGGAAAAGATTAAAAAAAAACAAAACACTTTGTGGATTGTAAAAGCATCCTGCCAGCTTTGAGCTTGTCTGTTTGTTTGTCCCAAACCTCTCAATGCCTGTTCTACAATCATCTCCTGCCAGATTTGGCTTTCAAAATTAACATATTTTGTATATGACATATGTTTGAAATTAGCACAAAATGCAGCCAAGAGCTGGAAATTAACAAGGAAAAAATGTTATTTTAGCAAACATTTGGGAGCCAAAGAAGACTTTGTTGGCTTAAAACATTAGGACAGGCCATTGTCTATTAAAGTAAATAAATTCAATATGTAGCCTACAAGTTGTCATCACCACACCGTGTGTTTTGTTATGCATGCATCATTTCTCTCCTCTTTCACATATACATTTGATGTATGTCTGTACTTTTGTAGGTATAGACAAAGAAAAGGATCACATACTGCTCTCATGTTAAAAGTGACTGTAAAGTCTTGAAAATCTTACAGTTCTGTCAGAGCCAGAAATTTCTGCTTCTCATTAAGAACTGGCATACTGTTCTTGTCATACATAAGCACTAAGCATGCCACTGTGGTCACTGGGCTCTAATCTTTGTTGCTGCTTCTGGTTTGGAAACAAAACAGCATTTTCTTTTGATTGTGCAAGACCCCTGGGCATAAAACCTTGGATGTTTCTTTTCCAGTTTGGCTGCAGCCAATTATATGTGCCAAGGAGGCTGTCATCTCCTGAAGGACCACAATGATTAGGACCTCCTTGGGACCACAGTTGAGGAGGAATAAGGATGTGTAGCAGGATACTGCCTCTGCATCCTGCGGGCCATGAGTAGGAGGAAGAGGAACATGGGTTGGTGGCACACCCAGAGTACTCAAAGCCATGCTGATGGGCTGGCAGCACTTTCCGAACAGCCTGACCAAAGCTTCTGATTTTGTCTGCAATGGTGGGCTTACTGCTGTTTGGGGAATATGAGGAAAAGAGTAGTCTACCCACCTACTTTAGAATTTAGCTAAGTATTTAGTGCTGAGTTACCTAGAATAATTCTGGCTGAATTTCATAACCTTTCTCGTTTGTCATATCATGGTTTTGGCCAGGTTGGCCCCTCCCCACCCCCCTAATTCCAAAGAGAGGAGAGGAAGAGAAAAAGAAGTTTATGAATTTAGAAAAAAACTAAAATACTTTAGTGAAAAAATTAATAAATTAATGAAATAATAAATAATAATAATAATTTTAAAATGTATACAATATATACAAAACCGTATCAAGCTCCCAGAATGACCATCACATCACCAGCAGGCACGGAGAAAGTTCCAGGCTGGACTTGGCAACGGACAGGGGCTGGGTTCCAAATCTGGAGTCAGGAATGCTCGTATCAGGATCAAAGGCAGATGAGCAGAGAGAGTCCTCCTTGGATGCTGGCCATTGAAGAAAGAGAGTTGACCCTTTCATCCTTCAGCTTTTATACTGAGTGTGATGCAGATGGGATGGAATGTCCTGTTGGCCAGGTTTGGGTGACCTGGCATGTCAGCTCCTCCATACAGGTGTGACCCCTCTACGCTTTTCCACTTCCAACCCTCTAACGGGGCAAATAACAAAGTTAGCTGACCTTGGTTGTTATAGCAACAAGTATAAGCAAGAGCCTTTCTATATACCTTTCCTTAGCATAATCAGGTCTTATCACTCTGAGAGTGAACAGTTTCTGCACAATATGCTGTTAATTTCAGAGTTTAGTTAGTTAGAAGAGGCCCCACTAAAAAGTAAAATTACTGAACAGAAAATTGGTTGTGTTTTACCTCAAACCAGGATATGTTATTAAAATGAATTTTGACCATAAAGAATCATGACATTGGTGCTAGAAGAAAATATAAACTGAAAAAAGGAACCACAAATAACTGACATTCCTAGAATGAATATTTAGTATGTGCTTTCTCTTTTGGATCTTCTTGACATTTTCCATCTCCTCTGGAGTTTTCAGGCACAGTAGAAAGGAAACATTTACAACACCTCTTAATTCTTGTTTGTACACAGGTTAAGATGCAAAATCAAAGCCACCTTATATGCTAATTTTTGACCAGCCCAGCTTTTCTTGACTGCTCAGATTCACAATCTCATCTCCTCTCCACCCATGTTAGATATAGCCCTGTAAACAGTATGCCAGACTTTTAGCCATGTCCTAATTATGGAGGAGTAGGATCTCCAAATAACTAAAAATGTAAGGTTATATTACTAGGCATTTCAAATTTGGTGTCTCTATTAAATTAAATGAAATTGTGCTGATTTACACCAGCAAAAAGTTGCACCCTGCACATTCTGAATTAGCCAAAATTCAAATCTTCATTTACTAATGTATTTTTAAAAATGTTCAACTTCAGCATCCTCCCTTGGTTTAGAGTATAAAATTTACAAACTTGCAAAAATGTGACTACAAAATACCTCCAAACACTACAGAAGAGCCCAAAATGTTATTTATTTATATTTGTTTGTTTCCCCAATGCCAAGTTTATATTTTAAGACACCAAAGATATAGATATATGGAATTAATGTACGCAGTTCTACTGACTTTGTTGGGGATGAACAGCAGCATGTTAATTTCGAATTGATGCATCTCAACAACCAAGTGCCTCCAGTACAATTAACAAAAAAAGATTCAGAACTTTTTTTATTAAAATCAGATCAGCTGATAGATGAGTCTGAAGAGCAGGTGGGAGAATAATCACTCCTTCATAAAGAATGGGAAAGGGCCCAGAGTCCATGAATTACATCAACACAAAAAATGAAACTTCTGGAAGCACCATGTCCTGTAGGCAGTGATGGGGTAATTCCAGCTATACTTGCCTACACAACTGACTGCAAAATGTATGACTAGCCTCAGATTTCCCACTATATACATAATTATCAGCTATGAAGTGTTGATGCAGTTATTAGATATAAGTCTTCCAGATAATAGGAAAAATAGTCATATCAGTTAGTGCATATTGTAGATATTAAACATTTGGACTAAAATCTGTTCTGCTGTGATTCATAGGCAACAGGTTTTCTGCAGGTATGAAGATGTGCGAGCTTTGGTCCTGCTGTTCAAGATATATACATGAGTCATTGTGGAGTTTCCGTTGTGTTTTCTTTTCTTTTCTTTTCTTTTCTTTTCTTTTCTTTTCTTTTCTTTTCTTTTCTTTTCTTTTCTTTTCTTTTCTTTTCTTTTCTTTTCTTTTCTTTTCTTTTCTTTTCTTTTCTTTTCTTTTCTTTTCTTTTCTTTTCTTTTCTTTTCTTTTCTTTTTCTTTTCTTTTCTTTTCTTTTCTTTTCTTTTCTTTTCTTTTCTTTTCTTTTCTTTTCTTTTCTTTTCTTTTCTTTTCTTTTCTTTTCTTTTCTTTTCTTTTCTTTTCTTTTCTCTTTTCTTTTCTTTTCTTTTCTTTTCTTTTCTTTTCTTCTTTTTTTTTTCTGTGTGTTTTTTTGTTTTTTTTTTAATTAAGTGCTTACACTTGCCTACTTAATGTGAAGTGGTTTTGGTTAAATCCTTTACTCACATGCAGTTAACCCATCTATAAGATACCATAAATAAAAGCAGATTTTCACCCTTCACAAAGTCAGCAAGGGCAAGTCAATTCATACTAATACATTGGAAGCTTCATTCTCTGCTTCTCTGCCATACCCCCACAGTACTAGTGTACTCTAGATAGGGATGGTACAAATGGTGTCAGAAACACAACCCAGGCCTTGCAAAGTGACAGAAAGCTCCTAATACATTTTAGTGATGCTAAGACCACACTCTGAATAAATATGATTTTGACTTTTTAAAATTTAAACTGTAAGTTTAGCAGAGGCTATATCTGATTTTCAGACAGTATATAGATATTGTGAATTTTCCTAATGCAATACAGTGGTTTCTAATACATTACGCAAACTCATGTTTAGTTCCCTTTCTGAACTCAAATGGCATGCTGAATACTTGGCTTCAATTCATTGAACTTCTATTCCTACTTAGGAAGATTTATCTTTTCATATGGAGCCTTAATCAAGACAAATTCTATTACAGCAGTTGCCACACATTTTTTGCCATGTGCTATCTATTTAGTTCACCCAGAGCCTACTTCAAAGGCCTGTAATTTGAGCATTACATCACTTCTGTCATTCTGGCATTATCTCAGACCTGTTTTATTTTCCATTTCTTTTCCTTCCACCCCCACTAACTTATTAATACATAGGAGAGTGCATGTGTCTCTGTTTTATGCTCCGATTACCATCTTGCTTGCACTGCTGGTTTTGCATATACAGTAAATTCTAAGATGGTCTTAGCAAAATGTGAAAAAGCAGAATGACAGTGCAGGAGATCTTGGGCTAGATTCATAAGCAATAATCAGATTTATTGGTTCCCCAATTTTTCTTATATTGAATTTATTCAAATCTGTGACTCATATATCGCTTATGAAATGGTGACAAGCTGCTTATGAATCAGTCAGTCTGCTATCAACAAATTGTTATAAGCTTGTTATCAAGCTGATTTGGGGGCACACCAAACAGATTCCAGCTGGATAGCACAGAATGTATAAAATGTTGTCCAAAAGCTCTCTTAAAATGTTAATCAAGAGCTGTCCGCCCTCTTCTTTAATTCACAGTTAAACAGTGCTCAGAGGTTTTGTGGTTTTTTGCTAATGCAGAAATCAGAGAAACTGAAGAAAAGGCTTGGGAATTCAATTTCTGGCTCTATCATAGAAGTGATCATTACATTGAGGATATTTGCACCCCATAGAACAGCCGTGCTACCCTGCCTGCAGAGATGCACGTGTCTGGGATAGAACTACTTGTCTGTAGACAGGCTCTGCAAGCAGCAAATTCTGCATTAAGCTACTCCAGATGGCCCATGGTATTCCAGTATTTACAGTCTACCTGCATGCTGCTTTTCTCAAAAAGCTGATGGGTTTCTCTTATGGTCTTTTGAAAGCAGAAGTGTTCAAATATTTACAATTACACAAAACATATTTCAGCATAACAAAATCTCAGACAAAAGATTCGATGGGTTTGACTACATGACAATGGCACTCCTTTGCAAGGGCTGCGGGGCACGGCTGATGTGGCAGAAGAAGAGAAAGGAGGGCTCGTCGGCAGCTGTTTGCTTCATGGCTGTAACAAATTAAATCCCCCTATATTCACACAAAGAAACATACTCATAGCCCAAAACCAAGTCAGGACTACTGTATGACTGACAATGTCATTCCAGTGAATATGCAAGAAAGGCAGGTTTTGAGACTTTTTAATATCAAATGCCTCAAGCATTTCCTGAAATTAAAATATAGTCTAAATTATCATGTAGATGCAGCCTATGGGTAGCTGCACTGAGCCTAATTGAGCTACTCTCTGTGGCACAATTCAGGCCAATATCAGCCTCTGAAAAGGTACAGCTTATCTCTAGGCATGCGAGGGAGGATTATCAGCGCAGCTGCTCTGAGACAGACTTACCCCAGTTTGACCACCTCTGACTTGGTACATCACTAGGCAAGTCACAGGAAGCCAGATTTTCAAAAATACCTAAGTACCTCTGGTGCCAAATGGGATTTTCAAAAGCTTCCTTGGAGCCTCAATGGCACTAAAAGTAATTAGGCACATGTCAAACACAGTAAGAGACAACCTGTGCCTTAGGCTTCTTTGTACCTTTGAAAGTCAAGCCCTTCACTTCTTTGTGTCAGCCAATCCTTTCACCTGGGACCACAATATTTAAATATCACAAACACATACAGTCAGATTTGAATAATGTTTGTAACAAGCTGTTTAAAGATTACATAGTCTCTGTTAAGAGACGTAATGTTGTCGTTCTAGTCTTCAAATAGTTGGGCCGAATTCTGGCATCAGGCAATGCTGATTGCCTACAGTAGGTTTTTTGGTTATATGCCCCAACAATATATCAATTCTACCAAATTCCCACCTAATCATGAAAAGCCTTATTCTAAGGCTATGGCAAAATTATAGTCAAAGGGTTTACATGTCTGGGATGTACTATATGCTGTGAAAGTTCTATCACAGAAAGTATCTAAGATACAAACACAACCACTACAGAGGACTTGTTCTTGTTATGCCCCAGGTGTTTTTACTACCCTCTGTGTATCCCTTCAAATGCATTCTCTTTCCTGTTCCTATGAACCTGTTAGCATTAGTGCTCTCTAGGAGTTTCCTGTAGCCCTGACAAAAGGGAGCAAAAACTCAACCCATAACAAAAAAACACAGCTAACACCTTCACTTTGTGGAAATACGTTTTGAAGTGAATGCTTAACTTTTAATTAGCTCCATTTCTAACACAAATCTGTATTCAGTTCCTCCCTGATTATCCTCCACTCCATTTCCTCAATTATGGCAAGGTAGAAGCTACATTTGTGATCACTCTTCTAACAGACTTCTTCCAAGTGACAAGCCAGCACATTTCCCTGGAATCCCACTACTTATCTTCTGTCTCTTTTTTTTTTTTTTTTTTCCTCGTATGTAGGCAAAAAAGAGACTTTGAGTTTTGGGGACTATTATATTTGTGTAATAGTTGGAAGAAGGCGATAAAGCACACAACTGGGAGACAGCTGAAAATATCCTAGATCAAGTGAAGAAACAGGTGTAAAGGTATTACAGCATTTTGATTTTGAGGCTGCAAATTAAATTCCTTTTTGGGACTGTGGTGAACTTCAGACCAAAGCTGAAAATTATATAAATAATAAAATACTAGCCCTCAGAACAAACAAATAATGGGTTGAGCTGTGCTCTGACTTTTTTCCTCAGCATATCTCTATCCTGATCCTAAAGTTGACTTGTCAAGCTACTTTGACGTAGCAGATATTTTGATCATCTAGCCCTGAATGCCTCTGTGATGGAGCACTGCTTGATCACCAGCTTTCAACATCAGGTTGACAACAAAGGTTTCAACATCAGCTAAAAAGTTAGATGGACCAGACCGATTTGCTACTGTGTTGTTTCAGTTTTCAGTTTTACCCTCTGCTCCCTGTTCAAATAAACTGCTTGAATTTATGCCCCTCTGTCTCATTGGAAATCCTCAGATCCTGAGATCCTCAGGTGCTTCTCCTAAAGTTCTCAATGGGTACTTTACATTTTCCAGACTCAGGCAATGGCTATCAATTCAGGGCTAAGTGTGCTGCATCAAGAGATAATGTTCTGTGATGGGGAGGAGGAAAAAACAGCAACCTGGAGAACAGCTTCAGGGTAATTTTCAGGAAGTGCTTTTATAAAAAAAAAATAAAAATCAAATATTAATTCCCTAGCCTGAGAAGATTCTTCCCAGTGGGCTGAAGGAATCCAGAGTGAGGAGCTTATTCCCTGATAGGCTAAATGTGAAGAGAAGGCATTTCCCTAGTAAAAATTTTTACAGATCTAAAAAGAAAATCCTAATAAAAGTGAGATAAATAGTGTTTATGTGGTGGTATAGGCTCTTTGTTTTATATACTAGTGAAATTAACACCAGCTAGACTGGCACCTTTACCAGTTCAAAGGCTACTAATAGCATACTCTATTCTTTTTAACCAATGTTTGTTTGGTTTTTGCTTTGTTTTGTTTTGTTTTGTTTTGTTTTGTTTTCCAAATTATCCACTGTGGACTGATGTGGAAAAAAAACATCAATCCCTAAGAAAAAATTGTCTGATATTATCTAATGAGTAGAAGCTAGAGGTCATCTTGAGAATGCAACATTTCATAGAAGCGTTTTAAGTACTGAACTAAACAAATGTCCTTCATTGTGGTAACGTCATGACCATATTTATTTTTAATTGCTGGAATAAATGATTTCTGCTTAGATGGTTTAAACAGATATGTTAAGACTTTTCTAGGTTTATTACTTACTGCAAGTGCTGATGTGCAAACTGCAAGACCCTGAAGCTCATGCATAATCAATAATGCATCTAGCTGCTCTCTGACTGAGTTCAATTGCAGCATCTATTAGACCTAGCCTTCCAATACCTTGCCTTGAAATAATTATTCAAGCATTTCAGGACAAGCTGTGCCACATTAACTTCTTTCTGTTAGTAACAGAAAGGAAATGTTTGCAGTACATCGTCCCCTGTAACAAAATGACCCACCACACTATTGTTATTCACTGATAACAATATTTCTATTTCTATCTAACTCTTCTTCATATTTATACAACATTTACATAAGTCAAATTATTTACAAGATTTACTGTACCTGCTACCTTTTTTTTTTTCAGAGGCATGTACAAAATAGGAAATATTCTGTACACAGAAAGTCATTGGATGCTTTGTATGGCTTGGACATTTCTTCTTTGTTTTTAGGATTTTATTCAATTTGAATTTCATATTTAAAAAAAGAGAAGGATCAAACTAATGTTTGGTGGCATTCCAGTTACGTATTTAAGATACAGGATAGCTTTTTGAATCAATAGAAAAATTGCTACCTTTCGGTCTAGCATTAAGAGACAAAGAAGATTCACAAAGTAGCCGTCAGCTCTGGGACAAATGCGGACCTTAGGGCTGCTGTCCACTGTTTATGGCTGGAGAAGAATATTCGAAAATTGTGAAGAGCAAATGGGGAGGATAAATTAAAACAATAAGCACTAGAATGATTCAAGAATTATGGGACTGTCTGCATATTCCAGAGTTATACAAGCATAGCTAAGGGCAGAATACAGTTCATGATTTTTGTAAATGTTGCGGTACTATATCTTCTTCTCAGTCAATAAATAGAGTCAATTGACAGGGACTCTGGACTCATTTCTTCTCATTAAGGACTTTCAATGACCTCATGTTCACACCAATCACTCACTAGTTATCCAGTCTGAAAAGTCAATACAATTTTCAAAAGATGACAGACCCACATACTGCTCTTTCTCCATTATGCAAGATTCATTTAAAGCGCACTGGATTACCATGTACTATCACTTCTGCAATAGTTAAACTAAAAGCCAAAGGTCAATTTACCAAGTGCCTTACATCTAGATCAGCCTCATACCTGGCAGGTCACAGCATTCATTGACATAGTGATGTTTCCAATATAAGAAATCTTTCTATTGATTCTTTCAATTCTATTCCAATCTTTAGGATGGAGTCTATAAAATTTATTTTCAGGCTGGATTAATTCTTAATCTGGCACTGAGTAGAAGCATACAGCAGTATTGGAACATGTGCAAATTGTAGTGGTCTGGACATAGTCTGGGCATCGCTGTGAAGATGATAACTTGATGTATAAAACAACTACTGTAAATTATACAGTGAAATATGAGACCCTTAGGCAGTAGGGCTCTGACTGCAATATACTGCAGTTAAGCATAATATCACTGTTCTACACCAGTATATTTCAGACCTTTTTTTTCCCCCCAGTGTTTTTTAATAATTATCTTTCCCTAATCAAAACAAACAAATAATTCTACTCTTGTCTTCTCTGACAAATTGTTTGCATCTGATTCTAGCTTCTGTGGGGTTTTTTTTAATGGTTTCTTCAGCAGTTCCTTCAAGGAATGCTTCTTATACCTTCTACAATGTGATGTGGACAGCAATGCAATGCTTGGTCCCTTTTTTTCTTACTTCTGTATGTGGGGTAGTCACGAACATAAATTCACCTAAGGCTTCTATGCCAATAGTTCAGATACCCATTTGTCCTCCAGTATTTCTACTGGTAACCTTTCATGACCAGCTATTGCCTTAAGACTGCATGTCTCAATCATCTTCCATCTCTGATTTTGCTTTCCTTCATTTCTGACCATCTCCAACCTTACCACCTTTCAGCCTGCTACTCAGACCCAAAACGTGGGGACATTTTGCAGTTACAAAGATTCTCATAACCATACTGTGTTTCAATTTTTTACTTTCTACTGGAAAATATCTAAAAAACGTAGCCACCTTTTCCATTCCAGAGAAACAACAGATTGGTGGCCTTGAAAAATGCAATATTGCCCTTCCTGTGGATATTCAACAAGCTTTTGTGCAGTTCATTCTCTTATTTGTCACATTGAATACTGTTCCCCTCTCTACCTGTTCTTGGTAGTTGCTTTTAACCCTAGTTTCACTTTTACGACCCAGAAGACTTAGCTCTGCCTTATTTATTTTCTTTCTTCCGATAGGAAAAGATTGACTTGCATATGCAAAAAATCTCTGAAGTACTACAGGTAATGACAATCTGAATAGCCACCCCCTATCTTCTAGATTGAGCAGCTCTGTTTCTTGAGCCCAAATTCTCTGAAAGGTCTTCCATTCACTGTTATAACAAGTTTAATCATTGTGTGAAGTCAAAAAGCTTTTTCCAGTGGCTTGCTCTTGCAATAGCTATTACAGAATATTTTATTTTTATAGATTAATTCTATTTCTATGAATAAGAATTATGATCATAGGGCAACTATTTCTATGAATAAGAATTATGATCATAGGGCAACTGAAGTTAATAGCCAATTTTGGTGGATATTACTAAATAGGTTCTCAATTAAGTACTAGTTGGCTACTAGTGTTGATAAAGTGAAAGCTTCCCATGTAATATAGTACATGTTACACAGAGTTCAATTGAAGCAGGAGAATACCTGCTGTCATAAATCATGTAATGGTGCCCTTTCTCTCCTACCTCATATTTTTGAGGTAGCATACTGTCTTTAATTTGACACGGAAATGATGTGGGTTTATTACTCATTCAAAAAGAAGCCTACCTTTTTTCCCAGGGAGACTTAAAAATTGCATCTAATAACACTGATTGATTTAGCTAATTGCTATCTTTTCTTGTCTTGTAGCATTCTGGGATACATGTGTTTGCACGTAATTCTGATCCTAGGCCCTTAGTAGTGTAGCTGATGGCTTACAATAATATCTATGAACTCCACAAACATAAATCAAGCCCAATTTTTTTTTTTTTTTTTTGTGGGACAGGAATTTAAATTCTTCTAATTGAGGATATATGATATTCTGCTGACAACATCTCACCAGCTGCACTTGTGTGCAGATTTCAGCTTTTATCATGCACATTAGGCTACATCAAATACAGTAAAAATCAAATATAAAAATAAGTTAACACTTTTAGCCAACCCTGTTAAAATTAGCTAAGCAAATGATATTAAATCCTCCACCTATTTGTTACAATATTGGGACAATAATGGCGGTAAAGCAAATTTACTGACTAAGTTTTATGGAGTGTGCTGTCTATAATTATTTTTTTTTTTCTAATTTCCAGACTGCAACTTCTGGTTATTCGTATTGTGCGATTTTATTTACACAGATACTCTTTCTTCACCTTTGCGGATTTAATAATCAAGTTATTAGTTTTAAGATGGCTTCTAAACAGTCTTAATGATGCGGTAATTATCTTTTAATCATGATATTCATTTCTATGTTCATTTCATGGTAAAAAAATGTAAACTATAAGTCCTCTTATTTTCTTTTGGCCCTGTCAAAAGGAGGAGAAGAATTTCCTTCTTATCCAGCCTGTACACGTTCCCTTGCAACACGAGGGTTCAGATTAACAAAGGAAGACTGTTATAGAAATGTTGTGTCCTCCCACTTTTTCCCTTCAATTTCTCAGTTCGAGGAGTGATATTCACCAAGTCAAATCAGTCATCTACGTATCTCATGGACTATATGGGGAAAGACAGATCCCTAGAGCACAGTCTATTAACAACTTATACATGGAGCAGCAGAGGTGTCTAAAAAGGAACAGTGAAAAATGGGATGTAACTGAGGTTTCTCTTATTCCACTATTCCAGAGAGGCTGCACAAGACCTATATTCACAGGCAAAATCTGCTCACGCCATCCATTCTGGAAACAGGATGGAAACAGGAATGTATGGAAACAGAAGAGAAGTGTCCCACTCTTGCCTTCAAAAACTGGCGCAGTGGTAGTAGTTGAAGTGCTGGGAAGTGAAAAATATACCTTCTAGATCTCCTTCAGCCTAAAGCCATTCAAATGACATCTCTTGCCTCCCAGGAAGATGCCTAACATTATTCTGTGGCCACATGAATGGAAGGCACCTTCCATATCTCCTGCTGAAGTTAAAAAACAGTGTTTGGAAGGTAATTAATTTTTCAGGGACTCATAAAGACTGACAACATGGGGAGATCTGTTTCCCTGAGGAGACCTTTTGCAAAAGATATGAACATCTTAGGCTTCTAGTCCTGGCTCTAGGGACTACTTATGCATCCTGCATTAAAGAGTCATGCAATAGGGTAAGCAAACAATAGTTTGAAAAAGAGATAAAAGCCAATCAAACTCAAAGGTGCCTATACTCTCTTAAGCACCTAAGTGCTTGGGAAAAGCTTTATAGGTAACTCACAAGAACTTTGACATTTCCTTAGGCTGAACTTAAGGCACTCACATCTTTAATTCTGGATTCAGGCTCTAATGGACATGACTGAGCAATCTGTGAAGACACATACATAAATACTTGTAGAACAGGGTTTATATAACAGAGATTAAGTGCCAAATCCCAAATGCTTCTCCTATAAACAGAGAAACTCAGCAAGGTATTCAGAATCCCCACTTTGTTGTAAGTCAAGCAAGCAGGGCAGAAGACCAGCTTGGCTGAACAAGGAACTCTTCTTGGAACTAAGGAGGAAAAATAAATTTTATGATCTCTGGAAGAGAATTCTGGCCTTGCAGGAAGATTACAGGACGGTGGTTCACCTATGCAAGGAGAAGACACAAAAAACCTAAGCTCAACAGGAGTTGAAGCTGACCAGTGTTGTGTCAGACAACAAGAAAGGCTTTTATAGGTATGTTAGTAGCAGGAGGAGGTCCAAGAAAACTGTTGGACTGATATATGTTGAAGACAGTCAGGGATGAAGAGAAAAGTGGAGGTATTCAATGGTTTTATTGCCTCACTCTTTAATAATGCTGATAAACCTTCAGCTACCTGGTTCTCTGAGTTGGAAGATTAGAACTGCAGGAGCTTTGACTTCCATACATGGACACTGAAATTGTAAGGGGTGAGTTACACCTGTTGAATGCTCACAAGTCCATGTGGCCTGATAGAATTCATCCCAGAGTACTGAAGGAGTTAGGGGATGTCACAGCAGGACCTCTCTCAATCATCTACCAAAGGTCTTCAGAGTCTCAGGAGAGCACCACTGACTGGAAGCAAGCCAATGTTATTTCAGTTTATGAGAAGGGCACGAGGGAAGATGTAGGAAACTACAGACCTGTTAGTCTAACCTCAGGACCTGGAAAAATTATGGAGGAAGTCATAGTGAGTGCTATTGAAAAGCATTTTAAGGGCAATCATTAGGCACAGTCAACATGGATTCACAAAGGGAAAGTCCTGTTTGTCTAACTTAATATCTTTCCATGGTAAGGACACCCATCCAGTAGATGAAGGGAAGGCAGTGGATGTAGTTTTTTTATGGAATTTAGTAAGACTTTTCATACTGTCTCTCACAGCACCCTTCTGGACAAGTTGTCCAACTGTGAGAGGAGCAGTTACATGGTGTGAGGGGTGAAGAACTGGCTGGGCAGCAGGGCTAAAGTGTTTGTAGGGAATGGGACTATATCTGGCTGGCAACCAGTCATCAGTGTTGTTCCTCATGGTTCAATTCTAGGGCTAGTTATGTTCCATATTTTTGTCAATGATCTGGCTACAGGAGTTGAACACATCTTTAGCAAGTTTGCTGATGATACTCAACTGGGAGGTGCTGTTGACTCTTGAGGGACAAGAGGCCTTGCAGAGAGAGATCTAGATAGATTGGAGCATTGGGCAATCATCAATAGCATTAAATTTAACAAGAACAAATGCCAGATTCTGTGCCTGGGATGGAGTAACACTTGGCACAAGTATAAATTGGGAGAGGAGTGGCTGGAGATCAGCCCTGAAGAAAGGGATCTGGGGGTGCTGATTGGCAGCAGGTTCAATATGAGTCAGCAGTGTGCCCTGGCAGCCAAGAGGGCAAACTGCATCCTGGGATGCATCAAACACAGTACAACCAGCTGGTCAAGAGAGGGGATTATATCGCTCTATTTAGCCTCGATGCAGCCTCACCTCATGTGCAGTTCTGGGTCCTACAGTTTAAAAAGGATGTGAAGGTCCTTGAATGCATCCAGAGGAGGGAAACAAAGCTGGTGAAAGGGCCAGAAGGAATGTCCTGTGAGGAGCAGCTGCAGACTTTGGGCTAGTCTAGTTTGGAGAGAAGGAGGCTGCAAGGCAACCTCATTGCTGTCTACAGCTTCCTGCAGAGGGGAAGTGGAGAGGGAGGTGCTGATTGCTTCTCCGTGGGATCTGGTCGTAGGGCTTGTGGGAATGGTTCAAAGCTGCACCAGGGGAGGTTTAGTCTGGATGTTATGAAGCATTTCTTTTCTGAGAGGGTGATCAAACACTGGAACAAGCTTCTGAGAGAGGTGGTCAATGCCCAAGCCTGTCAGTGTTTAAGGGGCAGTTGGTTAACATGCTTTAACTTTTGGTCAGCCCTGAAACAGCCAGGCAATTGGACTAGATGATAGTTATAGATCCCTTCCAAATGAACTATTCTGTTCCATTCAATGAACACATCTCTTTTAGTGTGTGACAGATGTAAAACATGAACATTAGAAGCAACCTGACTAGTCTTTGAAAAATATTTACAGCACCAAAGCACCAGTATTCTCATAGTTTACTGGACTGTGGATGCAGATGCAATAAAGTGAAAAGGAATGGGTGAACATCAGCCCTCCTTAGCATGCCTTCTATTTCCCTTGACCTATCAATCATTTCCTAATTCCTGCAACTTGTCTTTGGCTCTGCATCAAGAAGTCACAGCATCTCAGGGCCAGGGTAGCAATGTAGCATCATACAGGCTCCAAAATGGAAGAAAAATCTTTATAAAACTGCCTCTAGATGCAAATATTTAAGGGCCTGAAGGGGCAATTAAAATAATCTGATCTTCTAGCAAAATTTTCTGTTCAGTGAGTTGTTCAAAATCCCTGTAACTTGTGCTAAATCACAAAATATTTCATAAATATGATCATTTGGTATCAGAATTTCAAGTGATAAAAAATTTACTACACCTCTGAACTAGTGGTTCAAATGATGAATTACTAATAAAATAAAAAATTTTAAAATCATAATTGAATTTAAAGTTGTCCATTATGAATTTTCAAAGCTTTGTTATCTAATAATTAGGTTTTTACAGCTTCTCCTAGTAAACTGAAACTTTCTTTTCATGGTAAGAAAACTCTGTTGTATATGGACACTTACTGATGATAATAAAGACTCTTCTCAATGCTTTTTTAGATAAATGAAGCACGCTGAGTGTCTTAGCTGTCTTTCAGCAGACAAGTTTTCTAGTCTGAAAACTTTTTGTGACTCTCTCTAAAATCCTTTCCAATTCCCATTTGAAGCAGAATTTCCAGTATTCTTCTATATGCACAGTGGAGAATTCATACCATGGCCATAATCTCTGTGGGAATTGCCTATACATCTAGGAAAACTCTTCCCTTGGTACAAAAAAATCTCATGTTTATTTGATTATTTACATTGCCATGTTAATGCACTACATGATACTATCTCTCATCTAGTAATCACAGTCTACATTTTTTCTTTTAACATTGTGTGAGGTTGCATTTGGCAATGTTCAACCTCATGTTGATCAAATAAGCCAACTTCCCTATACAATTCACAACAGCCTGTTTTATAGCTGACCTATGACCATTGTTACTACTCTCTCCCACCAGCTTTTGTATTGTCTGCACATTTTACAAGCAATGTTTCTATATTTTATTCTAGTTCATTTACAAAGGTATTGAAGATCAATGAGGTGAGGACAGATTTCTGCATGTCTGAACTAGAAGCAACCACAACAGGAAGATGCGTCTTCATTTAGGGGTTACATTTTGTGGTCTATTGGTTAGCCAATTTTTAATCCCTTTAATACAGGTCGTATTGATTTTGTGAGATTTTTTTTTTTTTTCTTTCTTTTTTCCTCCCCCACCATATTGTGGAGCCAATTCAAACATCACACAGAAGTCTATTCCTCAGCGCATTACCAGTATTGACCGAGTGCTAGGTTTTTAACGTGACAATTTTTCAGAAGTATCATATTGGATAATTGGAAGAGTAGTAGGCTAACGTAAAACATGTTTTTCATTCTTACCTAGGTGTCTGCTTGTGGCTTTTTTTGATTACTTTGCTGTCAGCTTTTTCCTGGTTGTTCTTTTTGTTTTTGATCCAGTGACCACTGAAAAAAAATACATGGCTGACAGGCCTTTTTCTGAAACACTGCAGCCATTCTCATTAATATACAAAAGGTCTTATTCTTTACTCTTTGTATTCCATATCAATATTCCTACATGTTTGCTTTGAATCAATACCAATCATAAACAAATAAAATCTGAATTATTAAGCTGGTGGAGCGCATGTGGGAAGAAAAAGCAGAATACCTTCTATATTTTTGAGAAGCCTATCTATTGACTTTTGTTGTATAGGTTTTATAGAATACTAAATAATTCTTGTTACTGCAAGTTATCAAGAAAGCCATATTCTCAGTTGGCAAACCATCTACCTAACCTAGTGTATCTTTTACTCCAGCAGTCTTCCCTAGCTACAAATTCTAAATGTTTCCCGCTGCACCATGATTTTGAGAAAAATTAACATCAAGGTATATAAGATCACTGTGTTCAGCTCCCTAATTCAGCCAGAGTTATTGTCACAATGTTTAAGTTTTTAAATGTCATGACATTTTTTTAACCTTCTTAAGATTCTTTCAAGCTTTTAAGTAACTCAAACATTATTAAGAAATTCACTGAAACATCTACTCAAAAAAATTTGTTATTAATGCATCAACCTGATTTTTTTCTGAATGCAGAAAATAAATATTTACTGAACACTTGCTCCTTCTCAGCCTTATGAGTAATGTTCATCATTTTCTCTTGTATTATTCTCCTTCCTTTATTGAATTTCACCAGTTTTTGCTAGATTTGTAAGAATGACCTAATGTCTTCTGCCTGACTAATCATACATTGCCTACTATCCCAAGATTTAAAATTGGTATATCCTAATATAAGCTGGAAGATAGAAATGTAAATATTTTTCATTTTTTAATCACTAAATAATAGGAACATAGATACTATTTGCCCTAACTCTCTGCAGTGAACTATTTAATTATACATTTCAAGAACATTACAGCCAAATATAGACTCTGTCATGTGAAGACAAAAATTGGAGCAGCTTAAACTATTTTATTTGCTGCATTTTTTTCCATTTAAAAAAAAATGTTGAAATTTTTAGGCATATTGGAATGCCTATGCATGCTATTTTCTGTGTACAAACAGGAAGCAAGAAGAGTTCAACATTTTTTATATGTCTATGTTGAAAATCCTCCACTGTATATACTTATGACTTTTTGTTAAAAGTACTGTGGGGGACTGAGTGTTTTGGTTTTTTTTTTTATTTTTCCTTTTAGTGATGTTTCTTATCAGGTTCATTACATGTGAGATAACTCCATATGTTCTGCAGACATCCACTGTTTCATTTTCGCTTATGAACAGTGAATTATGATTTATGAAGTGCAATTTAACTGTTTCACTAAAAAGGAGATAAAGAACTGATTTGAATCCATGGAAAATACAGAATTATTCCTTGCAAGACCTTCGCATTTTGGGTAATAGCATAATGTGAAGTTACAGCATCAAATTTACATTGGAGAAAATGAATGTAAGTCTGCTGATGTCTGTGTAATGGCTCTGAATTACATCAATTCTGAATTACACTTTCTAATGTACCTCGGTGAATTTTATTTGGTGAACGATTTATTCACCGAAAAGCAAGATGGTTCTGAATTATTTAGAAATATGGTGAATAATTCTGACTAAAAAATGTCAAAATAGTTAATTTTGGACCTAGGTAAAAAGATTTTGCTCTCCTGAAGGTTAGGCTTAGGAGAGGGGTAGTAGGCACAAGTTCCACCTTGGTTGTTGGGTGACCTATACCTCTGATGTCCTATAAAGTGAGGGACAAGGACAGTTTTCTGGAAATCAGAGGAGGTTGAAAACCTATCTTGGCTACACCAGGGAATGGCTTTGAACCAAAGCCTTTTACATCTTGGGAGGCTATTGCATAGCTGGGTAATTGATATTTGTTGTAAGCTTATTCTGACATTTTCATTGCAGGTGTTCCAGCTTGGGGAGGAAAAAAGCACTTTAAGGTTAATCAGCTGAGAGCCTGGAACTGAAGTGATACAGCTTCCAGGTTGGTGCTGTAACTGTGGAGATTTAAGTTACTCTGTGATAGGATTCTCTAAACATGTCCTTCTGAGACTGCTCTATGAGCTACTGATGCCTACACCTAAAAGTCACAAATCTGTTCCCAGTTTTCCTCTCCAGTCTTGTAACAAACCTTCTTTTCTCAAATGGAGGCCTGGTAAATGTAGGGGAAAAGTGATATCATATTGTTTTCAGAACAGTTTTCAAGTTGCTGCGAAATGGAGTAGCATTGAAAATTCTGGAACAATTTTGCCATTTTCCCTGGCCTCGTTGGAAAAGGTATTCTGAACACAGCAGCCTCTAAAGGCTCCATCTCTCTTTACAACAAATACCAACATTTCTGCTCCATGCACATCAAATTTCAAATTAAATCAAACCTGGATTTGACAAAGACCAGAATTAAACCTCCAAATTTATGTTAGTAAGTACAGTTTAATCAGTTTAGGTGTAGAAACTCACCATCAATGAGTCAGAAACACAAGATGAAAACAGTTGTTTCATGCTTTCCCTCCAAAGCCCTCTTTTGTCCTCACATAACCAAAATCTGATTGAAGCCCAGTTCCAAGGAGCATCCATGAGTCAAATTAGGCAGTCCTTACTTTACTTATTCCTTGTATATCTCAGTATCCAGCAGATTTATTATAGGGTAAAAGAGTCACTAATCTCCATGTAGGGTTTGTAGTTGGAGCCAGGTCATAATTTCTTTAATTCCTAGACTCAAGTCATGACTTTTATAAATAAACATATCTTGCCAGCTATCTTGCCAGCTGCCTTAGAAACATATAAAAGAAAAGAAATGTTGAAACAAACAGAAATCCTCCATCTTTGAACCAAATAAATAAGTGGAGCTTTTGAAATGTAATATATACTGGAATCAGTGGCTGCCCAGGGTTTTGCAAGCTATTCTGAAAGAAAGTTGCCTATTATTCTGTATTTTAATTACAGACTGAGAACAGAGTTGTTCAGTGTCTGCTCTAATGAGCAATTCACTTGCCACTTTGCCTGCTAATTATTTTAATACTACTCCAATGTTTTAAACATTTTAGGCTGTTTTTCATTTAAAGAGTGAGTACAATTTAATAATTAATGAAGCATTATAGGTGATAAAAGCAAGAGATATTGAAACAATATTCCACTGACTGAACAAGATGTTTTCCTACTGGAGAGGATATTTTCAGGTTTGAATATTAACACCACCCTCATCACTTTTCTGTTTCTTTCAAATATTTTAATATGTTCAAATTAGCAGGAAGAAAAGAATTGAAGTAATTATAAAGGATTAGAGAAGCCTAGAAAATACATTGGAAATCCATCAGAAATTTCCAGGAAATCATATTGGATCACTTTGAAGTTACACTAATTATGACAACATCATTATGAGTTCAGAATAAAACATTCATGCTCGGAGAGTGAGTAAAGAACATCATGTTATCATTTGAAATACCTATTCACACCTCCTTTTGGGTTGAGTCAGATTGCGGCTGGGGGTACTGCTCTCATAAACGGCAGAATTAGCTCCTGGAAGTCAGAACTGCAATGCATGTATATATGACATTACAGGAAAGAAACTCTTTGTTTCTGAAGGATTAGCAGTATGACAGTGACACAATATTCATAAACAATTTCAAATTATTTAATGATTGAGATGTTGGTTCTAGATTCAAAAATTAATCAGTTCAAAATTAAAATACATTTTTCACCAGAATTAAAGCTAGACCAGGTTATTGTATATTGGAAAGCTTCCAGAAAAACTTCCTATTTCCTTGCATGAGCCCAAGGTAGATAATTTTATTAAATGGTAAGTCAGATGATCTCTTTTATCTTAAGTTCCCATTGACTAAAGAAGTGAGCACTAGTGTGTATCCCCCAGAAGCCTTAGTTATGAAGATTTAAATATGAAAATTACAGAAGTTCTCCTTTTAGTTAGGTAACACTGATGACAAAGATGAACGTCTGACTATATGGCTTTTAAAATATATATTAATAATGTAACATTATGAGTACCTTATTGAAAAGAATTAACCTTTGGAAGTAAAGAAAGTTCTGGTCCCTGACTCCTGCAACCTGGGAATGTAATAGTAAGTTAATGAGATCCAGTTAAAGTGTAATATTCCTACTTGTGAAACCTCCTCCTGCTTGTGAAATCAATGTGGAAAGAAATTGTTATTTTTATTTTGCAAATTTTCTGTCATGGGTACACTTCATGGAATCACGGAATTGTCAGAGTTGGAAGGGACCTCTAGAGATCATCTAGCCCAACTCCCCTGCTAAAACAGGATTGCCTAGAACACATTACTCAGGACTGCATCAAGGCGGGTCTTGAAAATCTCCAGAGAAGGGGACTCCACCACCTCCCTGGGCAACCTGTTCCAGTTCTCTGTCACCCTCACTGTAAAGAAGTTTTTCCTCATATTTGAATGGAACTTCCTTTGTTCCAGTTTGTGCCCGTTACCCCTCGACCTGTTACTGGGAACGGCTCCATCCTCCTTCAACCCACCCTTTACATACTTATAAGCATTAATGAGGTCTCCCCTCAGCCTTCTCTTCTCCAGGCTAAAGAGTCCCAGCTCTCTCAGCCTTTCCTCATAAGGGAGATGCTCCAATCCCTTAATCATCTTTGTTGGCCTACGCTGGACTCTCTCCAGTAGTTCCCTGTCACTCTTGAACTGGGGAGCCCAGAACTGGATGCAGTATTCCAGTTGTGGCCTCACCAGTGCAGAGTAGAGGGGGAGAATGACCTCCCTCGACCTACTGGCCACAATCTTCCTTATGCAGCCCAGTGTTCTATTTGCCCTCTTGGCAACAAGGGCATATTTCTGGCTCATGGGTAGTTTACTATCTACCTGGACCCCCAGATCCTTCTCCTCAGAAGTGCTTTCTACCAGGTCCACCCCTAACCTATATTGGTGTCTGGCATTCTTCCTCCCCAGGTGCAGGACCCTACACTTGCCCCTGTTGAAGCTCATTAGGTTCCTGTCTGCCCAGGTCTCCAGCCTGGGTCACACTGGGTGGTGGCACAGCCCTCTGGAGTGTCAGCCAGCCCTCCCAGTTTGCTATCATCAGCAAACTTGCTGAGGATACACTCTGTCCCCTCATTCCAGGTCGTTGATGAATATGTTGAACAGGACTGGACCAAGTATTGACCCCTGGGGGACACCACTGGTTGCAGGCCTCAAACTTGACCCTCCTCCATTAATTACAACCCTCTGAGTTCTGTCACAAAGCCAGTTCTCAATCCGCCTCCCTGCTCCCTTGTCTAGCCCATACTTCCTTAATTTCCTAATGAGGATGTTATGGGAGACAGTGTCAAAAGCCTTGCTGAAGTCAAGGTAGATGACATCTGCTGCTCTCCCCTCATCCAGCCATCCAGTTATAACATCATAGCAAGCTATCAGATTGGACAAACATGGTTTACCCTTGGTAAATCCATGTTGACCACTTCCAACAACATCCTGTTCTTTAAATATTTTGGAGTTGCCATCCAGAACAAGTCGCTCCATTACCTTCCCAGTGACAGAGGTGAGACTAATCAGCCTGTAGTTCCCTGGGTCCTCCTTCTTGGCCTTTTTGTAGACTGGAGTGATGTTTGCCTTCCTCCAGTCCTCAGGCACCTCTCCTGTTCTCCATGAGCTTTCAAAGATGACGGAGAGTGGCCCAGCAATAACATCTGCCAGTTCTCTCAGCACTCACAGGTGCATCCCATCTGGGCCCATGGATTTATGGATATCTAGTTTGGCCAAGTGGTCTTTAGCCCAGTCCTCCTCTACAGAGGGAAAATCTTCCTCTCTCCAGACCTCCCCCCTTGTCTCCAGGGTCTGGGATTCATGAAGGACAGTTCTAGCAGTGAAGACCGAAGCAAAGAAGGCATTCAGTAACTTTGCCTTCTCTGTGTCTTCCACCACTAGGGCACCCACCTCATTCATCAGTGGTCCTACATTTTCTGTAGTCTTCCTTTTTCTATTGATGAAAGAACGCTGAAAGAACCTCTTCTTGTTATCTTTAACCGTAGTGGCCAAGCTGAGTTCTGTTTGAGCTTTGACCCTTCTAATTTTCCCTCTGCATAGCTTCACTACATCTTGGTATTGCTCTTAAGTCACCAACCCTCTTTTCCAGAGATTGTAAACTTTCCTTTTATTCCTAAGGTCCAGCCAAAGCTCTCTATTTAGCCAGGCTGGTCGTCTTCCCCGTTGGCTCATTTTACGGAACCTGGGGATGGTCTTCTCCTGTGCTAGTGCAGAAGAAAGACCTGTATGGAAGTCTCCACTATGTTTGTGTGGCTGTACATGAGAATATAATTACGTCAATGACAGCACACAATGTTTCAGAGTGTTTCAATGTTTCTTTTTAACTACAGAGACATTTCCTTGAAACTTGGAAAGAAAAAGTGCAGATCACTGACTAGGAAACTTTTAACATATATAGAACATCGAAAACTCTCTGACACTGATTTCAATGGAACCCGCCATAATCTCAATGTTCAGCACCTGATGACATACCAAAGTACATTTGGTTTCATCATTTCAAGAAGAAATTATTCATTTCATACAAATTGTCTTAGTTATTTTGGAATCAATGGAGCAATGACTGTTTAAAATGACCAGGAGTCTGTCCTGAACTTCTGAGATATAAGCCAGCATTCCAGGAGCTTGCGACAACATGTAGAAAAATCATCCACACAAACCAAGTATCAGAGGGAAGTTATTATTCCCTTCTGTTCAATTCTTCTTGGATTACATCAGAAGTATTGCACCCAAATATAAGAAAAATGTTGAAAAACTGGAGAGAGTCAAGAAAGATGGTAAGGAAGCTGAAGCACATCACATACAAGAAGAGGCTAAGGGAGTTGTATGCATGTAGGTCCAAGAAGAGAAATCTAAGGGGATCAAGTTGCTGTCATCAACCAAAATAAGAGGTTATGATGAAGATGGAGTCAGACTTTGCTAGGAGGTCTCCAGCAGAAGGGCAAGAGGGCAAGAGACAATGTTCACAACCTGCAGCAAGAGAAATTTGAGACAAACATAAGGAAAAGATCTTCACAATGAAGGCGGTAAAACACTGGGGCAGGCTGCCAAGAAAACCTGTGAAATCTCCATCTTTGTACGTATTCAAAACTCTCCTGGACAAGGTCTTCAGTAAATTCATCTAACTTTATCGTAACCCTGCTTTGAGAAGGTGATGGGACTAGATGATTACTGGAAATCTCTTCCAATCCCAATTACTCTATGATGTTATGATTTTATTAATTTTGACATCTAGATAGAATTTATAAAATATTTTTGCTATATCAGTGGTACCACATGGGTTATAGATGTTGAATTCTACAAATTTAGTTTTATATTTTGAAAAAAACTGACAGTATATCCAAACACGATATCCTTAAAACGAAGCCTGCAGTTTTCTCCTCTTGTAGCAGAATGTTTCTAACGGTAGATAAAGTGGAAATTTCCCAAAAGAAGTTGAAAAAAGGAAAACAATGTTGAATTTGGTGGTTTTTCGCTTTCTAAATTTTGATTGAGTAACAATGTGGGAGGTATTGGATTAATGACAAGAGTCAGCACAAAAAGATGGAGGAGAGTGAGGGAAAGGAGAATATACTTTCTTCTTTTGGCAAAAGTAATTCCCTTGGTCTCTCTGGTAAACTACAATGTTGGAAAAACATTCTTTAAAAACAAATTGGGAACTGATTTACACCAGGAACACACAAACCAGAAAGACTGTTGATTTTTATGTGCTCGTTCAAAGATATATAAGTATTTCTTTTGTCATAGTGGGTGCCTGTTAAGGCAGAAGAATTTCTAAAGAATGTGGTGAGGACTGGGTTCTTACTTACATCTGGGAGAAATCCAAATTAACTGAACTAGTTTCAGTGAATTTATTCTGGATTTGCAATGGTATAATTAAGAACAGAATTCAGTCCTTTGTGTTTCTTATTAGTCAATGAAATTACATTTCTATTTTTTGCCTAGATGTGAGAAAAACCTTTCTGAGTAATGTTAAAAAAGTACATAGAAGCTAGCATCAAACCACCTGAACAAACAATTGGAGATGTGACTTAGCCTCAGAGATCTTTCCCAAGTTTCACAACAGAAATATTACTACTCCTTTACAGTTCATCTGTAGGCTAGATGGCACAGCAAAACTGGAGCATCACAGATCAAATCAGGCTTACTCATCAGTCAGATAAGTTTTTAAAGGGAAAGGTGTGTACACATGTAGACATATATGAAATCATCACAAGGCAATTCTTTCAAGAATATAATAAAATTTTAGTGAGAGTATGACACATAAGCCAGGGGTTTGGTTTTCATGGCAAGTCTATGACAAGGTCCAGGGATGTACATCGTTGCTAAATGAAACAACATATTCTTGCTTTTTCTGAAAACATAAATCAAAAATGGCTAATAACTCATACCAAAAAGTCAATTTCTAGAGTGGACATCTTGTCCATGTTTCATCCCATTTCTGAAGAATGAATAACCTTTCTTCTATTAGGTCTCCCTGCATCTTCTTCAGTGTTGTTCCTCTAATATAGTTAAAACTCAAAAAGAGGATGGGGTTTCTTTTCTGGCTTGAGAATATGAATGTGTCATTTTCGAATAGAATTCTGAAGCTGGTCCTGCATGTTTTCTGTTACAGAAAGGAGCAGCTTTAACAGTTATCAAGATAGAAGACCTAGAAGATATATTCTCTCCTAGTATTTCCTAACCTTTCAAATCTGACTAGTTTTTTCCTGCAGAAACACCAGAGAAACTTGTGATCTCCACAGAGTAACAGGATAGCTCACACAGAGTCCTCAAAGAGAAGGAACTGCAAAAGATGAAAGACAAGATCTTGAAGTTCAAAAGCCCTATCCCTGCTTTAAAACTAATTTTCTGAGGTTCTTAAGCAGGCATGAGGAGAAAAAGGAGGGATGTTGTATCACTTTCTACCTCAGCTTTTTTTGAGTGGAAGGCAGCCAGGAAGACCACTAAGTGATAAAACTATCACTGTTAATTCTGATACAGCCACCATTTTATCATTATCTCACCTCAGGGAAGAACAGATCTCTGACTTCTTTCCAGGAAGACCTCCACTCTTGAGATATGAATAAATTTCAACTGGCAAGGAGTCTAGTCCAGACCACAGAGATGCAGCCAAGATCCTTGTTCACTGAGTGCCAAACTCAGGACTTGGCCAGGGTATTTAACACTGGAATGAAAACCTGCAGAGCAAAGTGTTTTACAAAGTTAAACAGATCCACATCACTGAAGTCCAGCCACCACTGTATGGTCCAGTGTTCATTACAGGAAGCGAGACTGCAGGCTGAAGCCAAACTGGAAACGGAAGCCAGAAGGTAATGGAGCTGGGAAAATAATGCCTTTTTCAACACTAAGAAAAGAAAAATATTGAAGCTTTAGAATTATTTCTTTAAGCTAAAGGTGTTAAATACCATGAAGAAGGAAAGAAAAAGAACTCATAATAAGTGCTCTGGATGAATTTCCCTCAGGAAACATATCAGGAAAAAGTATAGATTTTTTAGGGAACAGAAAAAGGAACTGATTAACAAAGAAAGCTATTTTTTAAGAGGTTGAGAATACAGAGATGAAATGAGAAACTTGTAAAGGTCAAGCGGAATTACTCTGAAAAGTATATAAAATTGGGAATGCAGAACTATATGCTTTTTTTTTGGTTTCCCTGACTATATAGCCCCCGACCCGACCTGCAAATGAATATTTCAGTTTACTATAGAAATTGCAACATTGAAGGAAACAAAGGTTAGGACACATTATGAAAAAGAGAAGTTCTCAAATGGAGCTGGAAGTAAAATTTTAAACCTATAATAGATTCAAGCTGGATGAGTTCTTCTCCAAGCCAAAACAGTGAAAAAATGGGCAAATGAAGCTGTAATAACCAGTACTGCATGTTTAACACACACCTACTGAGTCCAGACAATACTCTGTCATGGGTAAACAGCTAATATGCTCAAAGGGACTTTTGAAATTGAGAAATGGTGATCCAGGCAAGTACAGTCCCATTTGACTGATTTGAATGGACCCAAGAATAAATTTTGAAGGAAGGAGTAAAAACCAAAGTAAAGCACTAACTGTTACTTATTAAGACTATAGTGAAGCATGAGACAGACATAAAATTATTAATTTTATATATAAACAAGGTAAATAAAATGAATTTACAGAATAATTAAGCAGATGACAATAATTATTTGTGGATAGTCTTTATATGTGAATCAGAGAAAGAAGGGAAAAAATAATCTGAAGATCTAATGGAATTCCTAATCCTACAGAGCAGGATCAATGCACAAACTAAAAACTCATACTGTAAACACAAATTGGAAAATTCTAGGAAATTTCCAAGGGTGAGTTTTGCTAACAACCTGAAATTAAAAATTAAACATTCCTCAAATAAAGTATAGATAAACTGCCTGAGGGAGATTAATGACTCCTTTGGGATTAAGAGAGTTTGAGCATAGGCTCATGGGAAGGAGTTTTGCCAATTAATGCTGGTCACCAAAAGACACCTATTCCACATTGAGCCCTGCATTATCAGTTCCACTGTTAAACCCAGGAGCTAAATAAATGACATTCCCTATCAGTCTTTGAATAACATGGATTTGGATGCTGCTCATTGGAAAGAATGGTCTTCTTTCTTTATGGATCTTTAAAAATCACCCACAATATGACTACTGGTTTTCTAATTACTCTGAAATCAACCTTAATGTAGGTGAAACCCATAAAAATAAAATAAAAAAATAAATAAATCATTAATCAGCTCCAAGCACAAATCACAAAATTTAAGGAGCAGATGGTCAGAAATTAAAGGAAAACATGAATATATCTGTTACTTGAAATAAAGTTAAAGGTTTTGTTCATTCTAAAGTAGCTAGCTACCACTCCACAGGTATATAGCTGATGATTCAGCTCTCAAGCACACCCCAATATCTTTAGTGTTCATTCAAGGAGCAGACTATATTCAGGAATTTTCTTTTATACCCTAAACACTTTGTGGATTATTCAGATTCAAACCTACCAGTCCTGTCAGGCTTTCTTAACCATGCCAAATCAAAAGTCAGTTTGGACATTTTTTTCATTGCTAATGATTGACTGCTCCCAACTTCTCTGGAAATGCTAACAGCAGGTAGCTGTCACCACTTGTGTATGTAGTAATCAATATCTACTGGCAGCTATTCTTGAGCACAGCTAAACTATGACCAAATCATTAACTGAACCTGAGAAATCATTTCCTGGTCAATATGGCAACAGGTTTAAATTCCTAAAAATTTCCTAATGATTTTTCAGCATAGTGAACCTTCTACTTCATACAGATATCGTACTTAATACTCATAGTTAATCCTGTCACACAGCTGAGACTCTTGCAATAAGTTCATTATTCACTAGACCCAAAGCAATGAGCCACTTGGTAAGAAGAGTAAGACTGGGGAAAGATGTTCAGGTGAAGTGCACTTTAGTCTTGTCTTTTGAGGTAAGAAGGAAACAAATTCTTTTGAGTTTGTTGAAAGAGAAGTCACCAAAGAAGATGAGATCTTAGTTATTATATTATTCACCATTCAAACTGGAGATGATACTATTCATAAATACGTTGCAACAATATAATCCATATTAGCCAGAAGCACATTCTTCAGACCATATATGGTGCCACGGAGAAATACGGAATAGATTATTGTAAAAAGAAAAACTGATGAGGACTTGTCTTGGAAAAACAGACCTCAGAGTGAGGTACTAGACACTGGCAATAACCAAAAGTTGAAAATTTATGAGATTTACAGTGGGATTATATGAGAATTATTTGAATATCATTCATTTAGGCTAATTTGAAATACTACCATAACGAAAGAGGTAATGTCAGTCCAACTCCTAAGGACGATCAAGCACCTTTGGTTAAAATAGGAAGAGAAAGCAACGGGAAGTGATGGAGCAACAACCCACCAGGACCAACATGGAAGCAACAAGGGGAATTTCACCTTACAGGAGCAAGAGAGATTACTTATATACTAGAATCATAGAATAGTTTGGGTTGGGAGGGACGTTTAGAGGTGATCTAGTCCAAACCTCCTGCAATGAGCAGGGACATCTTCAACCAGATCAGGTTGCTCAGAACCCTGTCCAACTTGACCTTGAATGTTTTCAGGGATGGGGCATCTACCACCTCTCTGGGCAACCTGTTGCAGTGTTCTGCCACCCTCACCATAACTTTTTTCCCTTATATCTAGTCTGCATCTACCCTGTCATTGTTTAAAATCACTGCCTCTTGTCCTAACGCAACAGGCCCTACTAAAAAGTCTGTTCCCATCTTTCTTCTAAGCCCTCTTTAAGTACTGAAAGGTCACAATAAGTTTTCCCTGGAGCTTTCTCTTCTCCAGGTTGAACATCCCCAATTCTCTGTCTGTTTGCATAGGAGAAGTGCTCCATCATTTTTGTGGCCCTCCTCTGGACCAGCTCCAGCAGGTCCATGTCTTTCTTGTATTGAAGGCCCCAGAACTGGATGCAGTATGCCAGGGGGAGGACTCATGAGGGTGGAGTAGAGGGGCAGAATCAGCTTCCTCAACCTGCTGGCTGTGTTTCTTTTGATGCAGCCCAGGGTATGGTTGGCTTTCTGGGTTGTGAGCACTCATTGTCGGCTCCTGTCCAGCTTTTCATCCACTAGTATACCCAAGTCCTTAGCAGGGCTTCTCTCAATCCCTTCCTCCCCCAGGCTGTATTGATGCAGCAGTTTGCCCTGACCCAGTTGCAGGATCTTGTACTTGGACTTGTTGAATCTCACAAGGTTCACATGGGTCCACTTCTTGAGCTTGTCCAGGTCCCTCTGGATGGTATTCCATCCCTCAGAGTGTCAACTGCACCGCTCAGTTTGGTGTCATCATAGCCCTGCTAGCCCTTGCCCATCTGTAGAACAACTAACACGCAGAGGTTATGAAACCTTGTAGAGGAAAACCATGTTCATATATACACTATATAACAAATGTTTACTTTGAACCTCAGCAAAGAAGGGGGCACATTGCTCAGTTAGATTTGTCTAAACTTGGTCATGTATTCAATAAACTCTGCCATGTATTTCCACCAAGCTACAAGAGGCACTCCTGGAGTTCCATACAAAGGAAGGAAAAGTAAAGGCAACACCTATCCTTTTGGCTGCAATGGACAGAAACCCATGAATAGGTTCAGAGAAGAAACAGTTAGCCCCGCCCAATTTGCCTCCTTTGTCAAAGAAATGCTCTTTTAGTCACCTTGGTGGAAAACAACCTTTTTTCAAAGGGTGTGGCAGCATAGTTGATAAGAGGGTGGCATACTTCTTCAATGAAATGGAATGAAGACAAAGTTTGCACATACGGGGACACCACCACCACCAAATCCTCTGGCACTACTCAAGGATGAAACAAAGAGTTGATTCTTATTTCTTTGCATATTGAGTTAGTCACCAAGCATCCTTTTAGCCATCACAAAAAGCAAGTGCCGAGGTGCTCCCTCATCACCATTCACAAAAATACCAGATGCTTACAAATACCCAAATGATACTGCAAAAACAGCTGTGCTAAGGAATATCAATGACATCACAGATATGGCATTAAATGCAATAATTGGTAGATGACAGCAATTTAAATAATGTCTTCCCTACCATTTTGTAATGTGGTTCTGGATTGTTCATATATATTCTTGTTTGAAATAACTCAAAATATATCTGAAAGTATGTGACCCTGGTAAGTTTCCCCCTTTCTTATCTTTATCTTAGGTACTTAAACTACTGAGAAATTGCTTTAAATTTCAAGAATTTGGTATTGTGATAGACAGATTCCCAGCTCATGCAAGATGATGTGCAACCTTCTCAAACAGCTCAAACCTGCATCTCTGCATTAGGAAAACAAGAAATTTTTTAATTTGTGATTCCTTCCAAGTAGTTGTAAAAGCATTAGAGGGAGAAAGACTGGAGAAGAACGTGGGGGCAGAACTGCAATAATAAAAATATGAAAATAGAAAAAAATAGGAAAATAGAAAAGAATTTTTCCAAAAGGGATTTTGTGGCTTTTGGCATTGCTAATAATTTGTGTGGAAAAATAACGTTCTCATGTGTGTTTAATCCTATGCCAAGGCAGCTGCTAGTGCAGTAGCTATCTGCAACAAATTAGAGGGCAGTTAAAGTGAGATTTTCCACAATCAAGAACAAAGCAGGACCAGTTAGCATGAGGACAGCTTGTTCTTGTTGCTAATGTGTTTAAAAACTTGCTGCACTTAATTTGAAACATCTTTTGTGTGTGGATGCCGGCTCTGGTTTCCAAGGTCTAGTGCTAAATCAAAACCAAATGGAGAGAGTTGAATAAGAGAATGACAAATTGTACACTGACGTCTACTGCTCTAGCTAAAGAGAAGGGCTTTTCTTTCTTTCTTTCTTTCTTTCTTTCTTTCTTTCTTTCTTTCTTTCTTTCTTTCTTTCTTTCTTTGTTTTTGATTTAAAAGTTAATTTCCCTCAATATTAAAATATTTAATGGATGACAGCTGGCTGAAATCTAGAGCTTGCAGCCAGCTATCTGCTGAAGGAAAGCTCTCAATAACTATGGTGGCAGATATAACACACTTACAAATTATTTAAAGATGTATTATCTTTATGATTAAGGAAGTAGACGTTAAGAAGATTCAGTGTCTTTTTAATGGCTAAGCTGAATTCAAGAGCTTTATTCAATGTAACTTTTTATTTCCCCACAAGGTGAAACACATTGGTTGATCTCCTTGGAATCCAAACAGCTTGTCAGGTATCAAACTAAAACTGTTATTGAAAATCCAATGGTATTTTAAAAATTATACCTAGAGGACAAGAATATTTTTTTTTTCTTGATACCTGTTAGGTAGCACATGGCATGTGATGTGTGTTCTAAGAGAGGTGAAAAATCTAGATTTCTTGAAGTCAAAGCAAACATACCACTGATTTCAGCTAGACCTGGAGTTCAGTGAAGTCCTGAATTACAATGGAAATAATAACTAGATAATGTGAAGATAAAGTGAAGATAAATATAAAGAAAATGCCATTAAAATAATTACAATACTGTTTTGGAAGCCAGAATATGTTGAAAACATTCCCAAATTTTTGGCTGTGGGGAAAGGCAACATTTGATAATTATATTTCAATGTGTTCATATAGTGGAATTTATGTGATACTTGGTGGTTTGGTAATTTTCATGGGGAAATATTACTGTTGAATACTCTCTTTCCTTGTGCTTTCTGAAAGAAAAAACAGGCTAATGTGAGTACCAATTTTATTAAAAGATAATTGATCTTTTTCCAAAATCTACTGTAATTTAGTTTGAATTTTAGAAAAAGATATAGAAAAATATAGGGATTTTTTTAGTTAAAAAAACCCAAGCCAGATGTGTCATGTAATCAAGAAATCAATTAAAAATAAGAGGCCAATGCTAATACCACCAGTCCTAGCTACATGAAGAAGTATTGGCTGCACTCTGGTTTTATAAACACAAGACACACTGAAATTGTTAACCTGATCTTAGACACATGAAACCTTCCAGTGAAGCATGCATTGACTTTTTTTTTTTTTTCTGCTTTGAGTCAGATATGCTCTGCCAACTATGTTGTGAAGCAAATGATTAGCCTACACAAAAGGTAACTGCTGGCCCAATATGACCTAATTCTATGCTACTTCCATCTTCTTGAACCAAAAGTGAGCATCTGGGTGTGACAGAGTATGGATGCACAAAAGGGAGCCTTGAAGAAATGGGAAGCAGGTGAGTAAGTAAAAACATATAAATGGAAAATGAATAACCAAAGCAAAAGTTATAGATGAGAAATACATGAGAAAAGAGAAGGTATAGACCAACAACTCAAAAAAGAAAAAAAAAGGTCAGGACATGAAAAAAGCACATGAAAATAAGAAACTAAAGCACGCAAAATATAAATTGAAACTGAGAATCAGACTTGAGAGTTGAGAGGATAAAATCAAACACTAAATGCAGAATCCAGGAGGGTAACTATGGTTTACAAAACTCTTTGCAAGTCAAGTCTAATTTCCAAGTCATAGACAGAATGAAAACATTAGCTATGGGAAGATATGTAAAGAGGATATAGTAGACCACATATTAGATGACTCACATCAGCACTGCAGTTATTTGTAACAACTGATGTTATTACAATTTTAAAATTGGCAATAGAATTTAAGCTCCTGAACCCATAAGGGACAATATTCAATCTAAACCCAACAATACGTATTCTGGTGTGTCTGTCTGTGTTTAAAAGCTTACCTTTAAGAACCCACTTTTTATGTAATATATCCTTATGTTTAGATCTCTTACCGGAGGTAAATTTTTGCATATATTTAAAGGACAAGCATATTTGCATACATTTAAAGGTATGTCCTATAAGAACTTACTTAGTCACACGTGTTGCATTTATTTCTTCATAGTATGGTCATACATCCACTCATTATAGAGTGTATCGTATTTTGACTTTAAAGGATACATGGACACTTTCCCTCTTCTCACTTGTCTCTAAAGCCTTTTATTCTTACAGTCAATCCCTACAACCTAAGATCAGCATTCTCAGATGACTATGGTCATGCTTGTGCAATTCACTGTTCCATTCTGTTTAAATACGACTTGTGAAAACAAAGAAAAGAAATAGAAGAAAATGAAGATCCTGTTCTAATGCTTATATAACCAAGAACAGACTTTGATCAGAATTTACAACTTGATATTTTATTGATACTTGCATTAGCTGAAAGTTGTCTATAACTTCAAAAGATGCTGGACAATGAAAGAGGAAATACCATGTTTAAAATTGCTTCATTATATCATAAGACATGAGGAAAATCTTGTTATTAGTGTCACATTTGCATTTAGGTTAGAAAAAACAGTATGCTCAATATAAAAATTGCTTTTAATATTGATATTTACTTCTATGGCCCTTGATATAGGACAAAATTTGCTGAGAGACTACATTTTCAACAGCATCTGGTATAATGCAGACTTTGAGGAAAGCAGAACATATGCACAGTGCTATGTTAGTCAATGGGTCTAACAAATTAATAAATAACCATGCAGAAAGTGATCCTTTAGGGAATGATGTTTCAGTGGCAGGCAGTCCCTATCTTGTAACACTATAAATTTGTTCTTGCATAGTTTTGAATAAATGGGCCAAAGCTTCAGTTCCTATAAATCGAGAGAATTACACTGGTTTCTGTGCAACTGCATCAATTCATGTCAGCTGAGAATTTAGCTCTAGTGTACCCATGAGACTGCAGAAACAGCCCTCCTATTCAGAATGATTCAGAAACTGCCAAAATATTTTAACTCTCTGCTACTAGATATAAGACCTAGTTCTACTTACCTCTAAGAGCCAGGACTACACTGATCTAAATGCAAAAAAAATTGTGAGGAGTTAGTGGGATCAGGCTGCAATACTTCCATGAATATGTAACATAGACATTAAAATCATAGGCACATCAGGTTATTGGAACTTCTGAAAGGACTATTTGAATTTAACAGGTATTGTTGTCATGTTTGCCTTTCCTCTTTTGCTGTTGAAGTTCATAACAGTAAATAAACCCAAGCTCAAGCTCAAACTCTCTGAAATAAGATAAATGTCATAAAACAATATGATGTATTTTTGCCAAATATACACTTGATCCTTTTCCGTTGAAGATGATATCATTACACAGTGATCAAACCTGTCCTATTTTTATTTAAGGAAAAGTTTAAACCTTATTTTCTAAACTAGCAGATTAAAACTTGCTACTTAGGTAAAACAGAAACAAATTTCAGAAGGATTTCTTTCATTTCCAGGTAAAGCTTGGTTTCTTTTTCATGCCAATTGCATTTCCAGATGCAGCCATCAACTGTTTTTAGTCTACATGGCTATTTGCATAAATGACTCAATAGGAAAGACTAAAGATATGCAAAATATTTTTCATCTTGTTATTCCAGCTCTGATGGCTTCATCAACAACATCAAATTACTGACAAAATAATGCTCAGTCACTTCAAAATGAGGATAGCTATTCCTTTCTGAGACTAATTTAAAGGTCCTACACCACCAGATACACAAATAATATTTCCATCTTTGATTACCAAAGTTTACAACATTTTTTATTATATGCCTCACAAGCTGTTCACAAATCTGTTTCTGTATGCCTTTCTCTACATAGATTAATGGAGCAGGCTGAGTTTCCTCATATCTAGCAAAGCTATTCTACCACAGAAATATTATCAAATCACCCCAGAGTACTTGGCTTCATGAAAGCAATGCTAGACTGAATCATAGAAGAAATTTTTATTTCCAAATGTTTTGGGGCCATACTTAGAAAGGAAGGCATAAAGTTTTTAAAATATCCTCTAGCAAGATGAAAAGAAGACAGAACTTCAAGTGCAGATGCAGTTCTAAAGAAACCATCAGGACTGTTCAAGTGCAGAACCTGGATCTGATTATCTTGCTGAATCCAGGCTTGAGTATGGATGGGAGATCTGTTCCAGAAGAGTAACACAAAATGAAAAACTCTACCATATCCCTTCCTGTTCCAACTTCATGTCTTATTGCTTATTATCTTCCAAGCCGATGGATGAGCCTCCCTCTATTTCTGCCTACTCCTCTGTTGCTACATTGCTTTTTGCTCTGTCCCCTGTATTTAAGGAGCTTCAATTTTCTCTTTTGGAGCAGTAACACCTATTTTATGCATTTAAAAACATGTCCCCTGAGAATAACCTCATGGATAGCTTACAAAAAGCAGAGCAAAGAAAGAGACAAATGTGACTTTAACTAATGATTTAAAGCATAGTAATTAACAGGCATAAAAACTACAGGTTAGCTTACCTCTAAAGGGACTGTTCTTTGAAATTAACAGTACCAGGAATTACTGCAAACTTTTTGCTATAAAGGAAGGGCAGGTGCTTATGAGGGTTTCAGAAGATGAGTACTAGGGCACTACAGGATGTCAGACAGTGTTATTCTCGGTATTTTCACACAAGAAAGTTAAAACAAATCCTGCCCTAGTTGTCTAAACCTTCTTACTACCCTTTAGGTTAAAAATATCATCAGATCAGCTGAGGATGTTCCCCTTATAGGCCTATACCATGATAGTATTCTACATTTCTTGGAAAAGCTGTAAGTCAAATGGATGCAGCTCCTCAGGTGCCTCTAAAATGTTATGTGCTCCCTTCTAAAGAAATACAAATATACTGAATTTTGTTGCCTGGGCATCTCCTGAGAGATGTCCATATGACTGAAAAGTGACCCTACTGAAGCACTGCTAAGGTACATAATTAAAATACAGACAGTAGAAATTGGTGCCTGCACTTTATGTGCAACATTTTTCAAGTTTAATAAGGATGAAGAACAAGTATAGTATTTCTGGTGGTAAGAAACTTTTTTCCCCCCTGCAACTGAAATCTTTTGAGGGTGGGAAAAAAAAGACTCTTAAAATAACAGCTTTTTAAACTTTTGACATATCTAACAAAAAGAAAATGTAAAGGTTCCATTTTATGCTACTGCCTGCTGCTTAACTAGAGTCATAAGGTCATTCTGGAACACACTTCTTTTGTGCACATCTATGTAGTGGTGAAGAAAGGGAAAGCTGCCAATTCTTTAACTAGGTATTAATCTTTCTCTTCCCTTCTGCTCCACCCGTTTTCTCCCTCCCTCCCAACCCTAAACCCACAGCCCGGATTTTCAGCATCACTGCTTTAAAACCTGAAAGGACTCTGCTTAGAAACATTCTTAACCCTGAAGAGGTTTTTTCTCCACTGTCTCATATGTTCTTCTTACCCAAAAATAATATTACTGTATTCTAAGGCATATATCCTAAAATACTGAGGCCTAAAATGGCACTGTAAAGCACTTAGGAAAATACCATTCTTTTAATAATGGTAACACTTTTTGATATCTTATTCTGATTTGCATGGTATGCACAACTTGCATATGTATTGTGCTTTTGGGATATTATCAGCAAAATTATGTGTCTTTGTTTTCTTTCTTCCTCAAATGCAAAATATGTTTAATAAGAAATCTGAACTAGGATGTGAAATTTTGGAAACACTTGAAATTTTTTTCCACTTCAGTTTTAGATTTCCATTATCTCATGAATTTAAAATGCTTATGCAAGCATTTAGGCTAAACTCAGTAATACAGTATGAATGGACTGTAGGTAGGTGGAGTCACACTTACAAAACCCTGCTACTTGATAAACATATTTAACTACTTACTGCTCTTTCCTAAAAAACCCTGCTAAAATAGCATCTCTTTTGCGTTCTTTTCTCAGCTATGCTTATTCAAATTAAAATTAAAATTATAGACAAATGACAAAATAGTAAAAAAAAAAATAAAATTTTGTTGTTTTTATACAAAATCCACTCTAAAAAGATTTGGGTTCTTTTATAAAATAAATTATCATCTCCACATGGTGAATCCAGACTTTCTTACAGTTTCTGTAAATAGCATTTTGTATCAATGACCAAGGTGGCATTGCAAATACTGGTATAGCGCAGTCCTACCCAAGAACAGTGATATTTTTCTGCAAAGAGGTATAGTTGGACCTAATATCTGCTTTGTATGAACATAAAAAGCAGATTTTTATTCAATAATTTTGCAGTTATGTTTTTGGATATTCCTAATAGGGTATTATCATCTGAGAGACAAAATAAAAATTCTTTATTAAGAACAGTTCCAATCAGAAAAAGCAGACTTTCCGACAGCTGTTTTCTGTTACGTACTGCTGTATTCTTTAGCTGAAAATTATATAGATCACAAGTATGTGGTTAACCATTTCCTCAAATGATGGGTGTCTAGCACTCTAAATGAGCCAATAGAGTTTGAATGGTGTCTTAAAGGCAAATTAAAAAAAAAAAAAAAGAAGAAGAAGGTTTTTTATCAAACTTGAGATGAGCAAGACAAATTAAGAGAACCTACAAGCACCAAGGAGGAGCCAAATGCACCTTCTTCACAAAGAAAATATGACTGAAACCTTTCAATCCTTAAGACCGGTCTGGCACAACCTCTTAAGTACTTCCCCTATCTTGTCCCACTGTTGGATCTCTTCCTGTAACCACTTTTGATGAACCCCAGGTGGATGTTTTTCAAAAAGCAAGCTGAAGAAAGAGAACCATTTAAGCGCGGAGTGGAGACATGTTCAGAGATCAGTATGAGAGTTAGTCAGTGCATTCTACTGCATATTATTACACAGTAAATTAAGTCTGTTTCTATACTGATGCTCTTGCCTCATGGCAAATCACGGGCTTTTAATTTTTTTAAGTCCCTAACAGATGACAGCAACAATAGGAACCAAAAACATTCAACTCAGCCCATGAAAAGGAGCTTTTTTTTTTTCTTACTAAGGAGGCATCATTTCACACCATCTGTTAAGGTACAATAATTTTTTGCAACACATTTTTTAAACACCTAAAAAGACATCACAAATGTCTGACCTTTTCTATAAGGTAAAGCTTCACTAAAGTGTCCTGCTTGTTGTGAAATGACATATTGTGTAACTTACACTAAACATCTCTTTAATGTTTAAAATACAATTCCAATCTAGTTTTTAATAGATGCTTTTCGTATGTCAAATGCTACCAAAATAACAAAATATATGCAGAGAATTCACAAAAGACACACTCAGAGATAGTCATGTTAGTGAACTCTCTGTAATGTCCCAACGATTAAGTAATAAGAACTTATTACTGCAATCAAACATGGTTAGATACATGCTGCCCTCAAGTATCTTTTTATTCTAGTTATTGCACTGTGAAAAAAGAAATTAACCTAATTAGAAGAAGAGAAATCACCAAATCCTTCTATTAAAAACAGCTTGCCCATAAAACCAAGATTTGCATGACAATTTACCCAAGCCCTTTCATTCAGGATAGTCAAGTTTTCCAATGCTGTTCAGCAGCATCCTGATTTGACTTCTACATTCTTGTTTTAAATTAACATTACAGCACTGTTCAGCACTAGCAGGGTTTGAAGTTGTAATACCATCTGTGGCAGTTGCACTTTCTCATGGATGAAGTTAAAGTATCGCAATATATTTTCAGCATTCACACTTGTTTCTCAGTCTCTTAAAAAGGTTGCAGCTGCACTGAAAATTAATTCTGCACAGCACACTAGGAGGGCAACTGAACTACTTGTAAAATTACTCAAAGCATAGTGAAAACTTCCTGATATTAGTATGTGTGGGAGCCTTTACATGTGGCTAGAGCTTTTTCTGACATTTAATGAGACCACCTAATCAGGAGAACTAGAACTGTTGGTTCTGCCTAATCTCTTGATTACAAATCTAAGAGCTGGATCTTGTCAATGTGCCCACTGATTTCATGGCAGTAGCATCAGGCCTCACTTTCCCAAGATCTCAGTTTTGCACACTAACAGCATTTTACAGGGCACATTGCCCTGTGGAGGTATTGTTCAAAAACCAGAAGAGAAGACTGTACAAGCTGAAGCTGATTGGATGCATACGATGCACTGGAATGAGGAAAATGGGATCTTCTTCACAGACACCAGTCCTGAGAGGCATCATCACCACTCAAAGCGAGCTACAGCATATAGAGTATTCTTGTAAAGGATTGGTTCTGTGTTCTTTCCAAGTAATCCACTAACCTCTCTTCCCATACCCCCAGAAATAAATGTGTAATCTCATGGTTTTCAGAGTGCTTACAAAGGACATTTGTGAAGTGTTATTTCAGTGTCAGAAGAGAACTGATTTTCACTGATGAGATACTGTCTTCTTAAGGCAGTGCAGTCTAGCAAAAATATACTAAATGTTTCTGTTGCTCACAGCTTGTGCAACGGCTTTTCTTCAGGTTTTTTTCATCCAGCCTGGGATTTTTGATCTGTGCTCACACAGGATCTTTGCACTTATATGAGGTTTTCAGAGTGAAAACTGGAAGTTCAAGCTGGCACTTGGTAAAGGCTTCATGTAGGTACGTATTTATTTCCCTGTTCCAACAGATCTCAAATGGAGTGTTTACACAGAATGTTTAAAATGTGTACAACTACCCAAAGCCTGCACAAAAAGACATTTAATGCTTTTGAAAGAAATTTTCATCCCAGCAGGTTTATAATGAGTGCAAACATACCCATCCTGTGAATAGACCATCTCAGATGGCTCTTGCAACACTGGCTTCATTGTTACAATAATTAAGACTACAGAACAGGATTCAGGGAGATAAGCTACATATTGATTTTTTACTAATGGCTTGATAATGTTGTGGCCACTGTGTGATCTTTGAGAAAGTCAGAGATGGAAAATTACAGCTTCTATTAAAAAATCACTGCTGGTGGCTGAGACCAAAGAATTTTGGAAAGAGACCAAGTGACAATGAACCAGGAGACCCAGTGCATTCAGGCTTTTTCTCACTCATCTACATAGCTGTTGCCTGTGTGACCATGAACATTCATTCGTAAGGGCTCCCTCATTAAACTCTGTGTAACATTGTCCAGGTGTCAGAGAGAGAGTAGTAGATGGTATATAAAGCTGTAGCAGCCATAAGTTTTTTGAACCCCCCATCGTGAACCAGAGTGCAGCACAAGTATAACCACAAAACCGCACTGTAGCTACAGCAACTGCTGTGATAATCTTTTGAGAGGTGGAATGAATGTAGTGCTATTTTGCTGTTCGCTCCAAGGTCTCCCTCAATGATAATGGTTTGATTTTGCTTGTTTTGGCTAGTGTGGCTGTTAGACTCATGCTGGCAAAGTCAATTTGACTCTGTGAGACTTCCAATTCCTAAGTCTCTGCTCTCCCTTGGTCCTAGTAACACTGCCATCATTCAGTATTCATTCACACTACCTATTCACAACTTAACAAAAACACAGGAACACCTTGATAATTTTTAACTCATTGTCTGATTAATGTGTTCTCCTACAGCAACAGGAACATAATTAAAACACTTTTAGTAAAATCTGCTCCCAAAACAATCCAAATAATAAAATGTTAGCTTGTCTTAAATATAATTAACACATCATTTAGATTAAACTAGATATTGCACATTAATTAAATTGAAGTTAATTATTTAAACTGATTTATGGACCATTAGCAGATATTTACACATATAGCATCTCTCAAAAACATTTTTATCTTTACTAAATACATTATAAATATATAATTTTGAGGCATTTTCTAGCTTTTCTGTTCAACTGACTTTCCGCCCCTCTAGGAAGTAGAAGTAGCCAAAAATGTCTTATATTTATAGTTGATTCTATTTAATATGGTCTAACAGACAAAATGATGGACTCTGTGTCTTCCCCTACTTGGTTTTCTTGGTTTACTTGCCTTCACTTGTTTTTTACTTACCTCTTGATTTCCTCATCCATGAAATGGATGTCATAATTCTCTATGTAAAACACTCCGAGGCTAAAGATAACAAAATGTTAAATAAAAATAAAGCATTATTTTAAAAATGCATGCAGGAAGAGGGGTATTACAGTACCAACAGTACCAACTGTCATCAGCACTATTGTGTTCAGTCTCTCGTACATATATTGAAATACAGATCATATTATATACAAATGAGAGAAAGGATAGGGTCATCCTCATTTTACACCTGGGGCTAAAGTTTCAAGACAATATTCAGAGCAATGTCTACCTCATGCTTGGCGAAAAAAATCCAACAGTAGACAGCTTTTTCTCCTAAAACACAGGGAGAGATGATGACACCATTTCTTTGATCATTGCTAGGCCAAGTCTCGTGATTAAACCATTTCCCCCAATGGCAGACAATTGTCTGCTTTGAGTCTCAGGGGACATATCTTTACCTTTTACTATCTAGAAAGCCACAGACTGTCTCAATGGCGGTGCTCATTTTGCCAGTTGAAGATGTCCCATTGTATGCAAACTCCAGAAGTACTGAGGCTGAGTTATCACTGAAGTCAACTGATTCTAGCTTGGAGGAAGTGGCACACAGGTTGGAGAGGGGAAGCCTTGAGTTTCAACATTTCTGTCAGGGTTCTTGCAAACACATTGGTTTTTGGTCATAGTTAACTGGAAAGTTTTTCCATGTAGTTCATCAGATGGTGAAATTACTAATCAGTGGCATTTGAAATGAGAGAAGGTGATGGTAGTCTATGTGCTTTTACCACCCTTTGAAGCCAGACTATGTCTAATCATTATTAAAGTAACTATAGCTCTCCAAAATACGTGTTCCTAAAAAATAATAGCTAATTACCACAAAACAGCTGTCCCTCCTGTTTTCACCTTTTTGCTTTTCTGTAAATGTAATACATTTTCAGAATCAAAAGAAACTATTAATTTCAAGTGTTTATATATTGGCTTTCTTAGGCAAAATGGAATAAATAGAAGCAGAGAAATCTCCTAGCTCATTAATTAGAGTTCTGAAAATGGCACAAGTAAATCAATCAGTCACTTCCAAAAGCTTTCCTTTGAAATAAATAAAAAACATCCTTCCAGGTTTTCTCATGATCTTTTCCAGTCGTCAGAAGAGAAAGCAGCATATTTGTTGGCTATTTCCTTCATGCAGACAGAGGAAAGACAAATGGGCATTAAAACATATCAAATCTTTTGCTGTCATTCTGTCAACTGCTCTCCATGCTTGACATCCTCATGAGACTACATCTGTAGGCTTACATCAATGTCATTTTAAAAAATACATTACTTTCCAGTATTGTCTGTTATTTCAGCTGTTTTCATAACGATCAGTTTAGTTTCTTATGTAATATTTCCTGTGAACTTTCTTTCCATCTCCAGAGAGGTGTAGGTGGTAAGATTTCTCTTGCTTTTTCTTAGGTTTTTCTATCTTTTGTTGAAGCAGATTAATATTCATTACAAAATATAAAGTACCTAAAATGAGCTGGCAGAAACTGTGGATTTGTGTACTGTGGGAACACTTAGAACTACAAGTGATTCCTTCAGAGAAATATTAAGAAAAGAACTCACAGAAATAAAACTGTTTTGTTTTAAATTTCCCCAAATGCAGTGGAGAGAACAACCAGCCAACTCCCTCTGTCCCATTCCCACAGCACCCTATGAATTTTACCTGGGGAGCATTTGCCAAGATGCAAGAGAGGTCCCTCCTTTCTCTACACACTTCTTCCCCTTTCATCATGAAACAGGCATCTTGCAGACTGGTAGATTTTAGCTGCAGATGAGGTAGCCTGCACACTGCCTTGACAGTCTTGCAAGGCTTAGGGCTTCCAGGCCATCTTGGGGTTCTGGGTCTGGAACAGCTTGAGAGCGTTGCCTTAGGGCTGTGGTAAACTAAGACGAGTCAACAGTTGGCTGAAGGGTCAGGCTCAAAGACTTGTAGTAAATGGTGTAACATCTGGTAACACACTCATGGTTTTGCCCAGGGCTCCATTTTAAGGCCAGTTCTCTTCAACGTTTTTATCAACGACCTGAACACAGGAACGCACACAGAGTAAGTTTACCGACAATATTAAATTAGGAGCCATTGGTTCAAGAGAGGCCTTACAGTGAGGTCTTGATAGATTAGAGTACTGGGCAATCACCAACCATATGAAATTTAACAAGGACAAATGCTGGATTCTTGCACCTGGAAAGGTGTAATCCTGGATGTTTGTATAGACTGGAGACAAGAAGCTGGAGTGCAACCCTGCAGAAAAGGATCTGAGAGCTTTGGTTGATGGTAAGATCAATACGAGTCAACAATATGCTCTAGTGACCAAACGGGTCAACCTAGGGTGCAGTAAGCTAACTGGTCAAAGAAGTGAATGTCCCACATACTTAGCACTGGTGCAGCCTCACCTTGAATACTGTGTGTGGTTTTGAGCTCCACAATATAAGAATAATATAAAAGTATTAGAAAGGTAATTGGAAGGAGTGGAACAAAGACAGTGAGAGGACTAGAGAGCATGACTTAGGAGGAGTGGTTGCGAGTACTAGGTTTGTACTAGGTTTGTTCAGCCAAGAGAAGAGGAGAGTGAGAGGTACCTCGTTGTTTACAACTTTCTCATGAGTAAGAGAGGAGTGGGAGGTGCTGATCTCTGTTGTCTGGTGATAGGACACAAGGGAATGGCTTAAAGCTGCATCAGGAGAACTTCAGACTGGATACTAGGAAAAGGTTTTTCACTGAGAGGGTGGTCAAGCCCTGGAAGAAGCTCCCAGGGAAGTGGTCATGGTCTCAAGCCTATGGGTGTTCAAGAAATACTTTGACAATGCTCTTAGATACATGGTTTAACTCCCCTATCTAGAGTCAGGAGTTGGACTCAATGATGCATAGTTGCTCTTCCAACTCAGAGAATTGTATGGCGCTGTGATTTTCTAATACCAGCAGGAGAAATCCTGTCAGTTGGCAGGATGTAAACTGGAGTTCCAGCAGGATCTTGTCCTGTTAATGCAGTGTAATTGGAGAAAAATTGTCTTAAAATATTTGATGCTGGTAAAACCACAAGTTTGTCGGCACTGCAAGGCACTGGAATTTCCCCAGCAACATGACAAGATGCATCAGCTTTCAGTCTTTCACTCCAGTGCCTGGTGTAAGTAGTTTTGTACGAGTATCATCGCAGGAACATATATATACACACATACATATATATATATGTATGTATTAATTCTATTAAAATAGATTTATCATTCTTAGAGCAATATCAGCTTATTTATATCCTTAAGTGGGAAAAGGTATGCACGGATAATACACCATCAAGTAGCAGTTATAGGTGGAGGGGGAACATGGCTTTGTGCTCCACATTTGCCCCAAGAAAAAAAGATCTTAGATGCTGACTTTTTTTTTTTCCCTTCTGATATAGCTGCTCTGCTTATCCGCACAATATGGAGCCTTCTCTTTTTTTTCTTTTTTTCTAGTCTACTTTGTAGCCCTTGTCACTGAACTCCTTTATTGACACTTACAGGTTTCAAGTTGTGTCTCTGAACTGTATGAGTCCCAACTGTAAACAAAAACATAGTTCATTTGTTTTCTATGAGGCTCATTGAAGCTGATGGGACTTTTTACGGGGAGTTCAGTGGGAGCTGGAATAGGCCCCATTTGTACTGAGTTAGTTTTCCCTGTAGTCCAGTTTCTAAGTAACATTTGTGAAAAAATACTTCATGGAAAAAGTGATGGCATAATAATGCAATTTGCCACACATTTATTATATCCAATAGAACAACCGTGTAGTTGCAACATTATTACCGTGAAAAGCTTTTATTTCAAAGTAACTATGAAGTAACCGTATGTTCCCTGTACAGCCTCTTTCTTACACACAGATGCATATGATAGCATAACTGAAATCTTATTTTCAGACTTGTTCTTTCTGTCCTTTGTAGATTGGAATTGCAGAATGTCTAATAAAGAATCTCCTTTTGTGTGTGTGTGTGTGTGTAAAGATGTCATATTTTGCAAACACATTTTTTCTCTGACCAAATTACCTGGATGTTTTTGCAATTCCTTAGTCAGGGTTCCCTTCAATCTCTTTTCTTTGTTTAGATATATGAGATGTCCGTTATTTCCTTTTATATGTCACTTCTGCAATTACAAATGGCTCAGAATTCTTAAGGAAAATTATGTCCTAATCTCATAAATTCCTATGTTTCTTTCTGGTTTAAAAGACTATAGAATGTAATAGCAGTAAGAGTCAAGTGAACTGAAAATGCAATACTGGAGAATGATAACATTTCTATACAGCTTCAGTGCTCTATACAATTTAAAAAAGAATATCTTGCCTTTAGAAGTCTAGCTTAGGTAGACAGGACTTTACCACTACTTATATCTATATGGTTTTCTTAGAATAGCTATGGATCACATGCAATCTCATCTTCATATTATTTTTTCTATTGTAATAATGCCAAATTTCCTTGTTTATGTTAGCTTTCTCTAGGAATATTTTACATATTATAAACACATTTCTCATGTATGTTAATGTCTATGTTGAAACTTAGTTCCTTGTAACTTTTGTACCCTTTTACCTTATTTTTTGTTTTACCTTGTGTATCATAAATATTCTTATTCTGGTTTTGGGAGCATGATTTTTTTCTTAGGTTTTGCTACTTCGCAATAGAAACTCGCTCCGCTAGGTAATTATTTATACTGTTTACTTTTAACACCCTGGATATTTTTGAAACCTTTATATTCTTAATGTTCTATAGTATCAGAAACTTAAGAGGAAAATTTAAAAATAAGACATTATTTTAGTATTTTACAATAACCCACTTCTTTCGTATTTGATTTCTCTAGAAGGGGAGGACTGGGGAGTAGAATATACCTCCGGTTCCAACCTGGGCCATAACCTTCTGGTTTGACTACTTTTCTAGGATATGCAAATATTGATTTGAACCCCTGGAAAAGTGGAGGTGGGGCACAGGCTCTGGATCAGTGGCGTAACTATTCATTAATTAATCAAAACGTGTGAATCTACTCTAGTAATTCCTTCTTTTCCTTCATCAGACTCATTTTAAAGTAATCACAATTACACATAGTGAACGTACAGGAATGCTGGGACTCTGCTACTGAGGCTTACATCGGAGCGTGAGGCAAGACAGCTGCAGAAGCAGGACTTCAGACACAGAAACATCAGACAGTGATGTGGTGTTGCATTTAGGCTGTTCCAAAGTTAGGCTACCACAGAATGACAGTTTTTCACATAGCAGTTTTGGGCTTGGGTTACAGAATTTGGATTAATCTGGCCTTCTGATTTACACATCTAGATAATCTTTTATGACTTTGCCCGAAGTCAGTTATTAAAAAAGAGTCTTTAAAAACAATTTTTCAGATCATAGGCAAAACTTAAGAAAGAATATATATTGCTGGATCCTCTGACCAACATCTTTAACTTCTTAGTATATATGAAAATATATAAGCTTCTCAGGACATGGCATTGTCAAGGCACAATGTATTAAAATTTCCAAGGCCTCATTCGTACCCTTCCATGTTTGTGCCTTGACCTTCTCAATGCTAACTAACCATGACAGCACCTGGCCACCTTTCAAAAGCTGAAGGTTTGGTATTTAATTCTCCGCTGCGGTGAACCTCTTTACATGTCTTGTGAAGACGAAGGAGATCTGTCAACAGCTCTCTGCATCAGCAGAACCCACAGAGGGACATGAACCAGAAGAGAAAGAGGTACACCAAAGGGGATAATGGGAAAATAGTGTGGCTAGAGATATACAAGAGCATTTTGACAGCATTTTTTCACAAAGACATTGACCCACAGGGCCATCTAAGGTGACAAGAGAGTGCTCAAAATGATCAAAAAAACTGAAGAGGGAGCTGCAAACAGCAACACACAGTGATTTGGAAAGTACTTATCTATTTCAGTACTGAAAAAAATATTTTCATGGATCGATGTAGTTGGGAGGCTCTAGTGGAGTATAATGAAGTGTTCTAATATTTACCTTAAATCTACCTTTCAAAGTCAGTATGTATCTGCTGGCATTAACCACTAAGTAAATGACCCTCTATTCACAAGGCTACAACCCCACTGAAGTCTTGACTTGCAAAAACCATCCTGGAAATCCAAATGCTAATTGACTTTTTAAAGGTGCACTGGGAAGGCAAAGAAAATTTAAGGCATTGAAAGGACACATTGAAAACCAAGTTATTTAGTTTGCAATTTGATGGAAAGAGCTCTGTAAGAGACAGATGTAAAGGTGCAAAAATACCAAAGCAGATGCTAATGGCAATAGTAGGGCAGGGTGGGAACAAGTACTCAGCCCAGGTACTTTACAGGCAGCAGATTAGCTGGTTTCTCACATGTACTATTTGATGCTCTAAGTCTTTCTGATTTTGTTTTTTTAAAGATGCTTTGGAAGGATGCATGAAGTAGATAGTAAACTAGCACTTTCAGAGGGTGTTACCCCAATGTAAACTCAAATGAGAGAAAGCCCAAATATCAGGTAAAATGAAATATTATAAATTATATATTCATATATGTTTTAACCTAAGAGGAAATATAGATCTGTACTCCAGTCCTCATGAAATGCTTTTGCCTTCCTGAAGCGTGTGATTGTTACATTAAAGGATTAAAATGAATACATCCTAGCTTTGGTATTTACTTACAACTGAATAAACTAAATAAATAAGATGCTTGTTATGTCTGCAAACAAAATGAATTAAGTGAAACAAGGCAGGTTGAATGGACATGCTGATGTCTGTTTTCAACAGAGCTTCATTCTGGGAATAGTAACATAATAAGATAAGTAACAAAAGTTTCTTGTTATGTTTAGCTATTTATTTGCTGCACTATGATTTGTGATCCATGGGGTTGCATAACAAATGATGCCCAAGCAACTCTACTCTGATTAACGAACTTTCTGTGCTGTACATACCCTCTGCATCCAATACCCTAGAGAAGAAAATGAAATGAAATCTATTAGAGGAGGGAGGAAGATTCAAACCAGTTACTTTATTTGTATGTTGCTCTCTAGCAATTGTTTGTTCTTCATGTCTAGGTAAGCTATTGCAGTTAGATCATTTTTTAAAGGGATGCTTTCAATGAGCCATTATCACTACCCATAATTAAGCCAGAACTATGTTGTTGCCTTTTTTCTTCCTGAAGAGCAGCTCACAGCAAGGCATTCAGACAGTTAAGCCACCCACAATCACACCACAAATATTTGTTTATTGAGAAGCAAAAGACGGTCAGACCTACAAAACTGGAGTATGTATTATTAACACCAGCTTTGAAAGTGTTGTGGTCAAGCTATAGTAAATATCACTGGTAGTACAATATTGAAGAGTTTGGGAAGTCATCAACCCGTGCTTTAGATGTGAAACACATGACATAACCACAAGCTGCACTTTATGAAATCTGAAACTGTAACATGAGGAGTGACCTAATTTAATTCATGTGGTTCCATGTGTTTGAAGTTAATAGACCCTTTCTTACTGGGGGGAAATAAAGCCTTTAATAAAATACCAGCCCTACCCTGCCAAGTCGTTTATCCTTGGGGATTAATTCTTTTCATATTATGATTGATAATTCATGGATTCCACGGGGGTTTCCTGTACCTTTTACACATTCTATTTGAAGGGGTAATTAACTGCAAGTTTAAAATGCTTTCCTATCTGCAGGTGTAATGACGGGGGTGGAGTCATATTGCTCACATATGGTGTATCTGTTCTTCAGCCAGAGGCAAAAAGAGGATGCTGGAGATGGAGGCACAGCCTCACTTTCTAATGCTTACAGGCAACATTCATCTGACATTGTTCAAAGGCTTATTCTTGTAAGTATTTTATAAACTCTTCTTAATTTATTTGCTTTTTATGCAGATTTTTTTTTCTGTTCTATGTATTTCCCCCCAGAGAATGAAATGCCTCTGAAATACCACCAGATGATTAGATTACCACTATCAGTTTTTAAAACATTTCTTCAGGTTTCCCAACCTGGTATTATAGGCCTTTTAATGCGGCTAGCAATAAAAATGAATACCAACTGTGTATCCTACTTCCTTCACAGTTGTGATTTGCTATCCATCAGCCCTTCCTTGGTGTCATGTAATTTCTGCTGGTCTCAAGACAAATATTTGACTTTGTTTTGAATCATAATGAAAATTCAAACTATCCAACATTTCATTTCAATGTTTGAGATCAAAACAGAATATTTTGACATTCCAAACTCAGAACATTTTACTCTCATAACTTTAACATGTCTCCAAACTGCTTTGGGGTGTCATGTGGCTTCTACTTCCCTGTGGACTTGGCAGACCAGGCTCCATATTGCACATTTTGCGCAAAAAAAAAAAAATTCACCTTGATTTTCCACATGAAAAAAATTTGCTATTATTAAAATAGAAATTTTCCTGAGGAGAATTTTGATTTGGGGAACACTTTTTTTCTACCCAAAAACCATTTTCATAGAAAGTGTTTTAGTTGTTGTTGAGCAGAGCTTAAACAGTGTCAAGGCCTTTTCTGCTTTCTTTCTGCTCTGACAGCAAACAGGTCGGGGGTGCACAAAAAGTTGGGAGAAGACACAGCTGGGACAGCTGACCCCAACTGACCAAAGGGCTATCCCATACCATATGACAATACTCTTAACAGTAAAAGCTGGGACAAGATAAAGGAAAGGGCAATGCTTGGGGTTATGGTATTTGTCTTCCCAAAATAAGGTTCCAGGAGCCCTGCTTTCCTGGAGATGGCTGAACACTTGCCTGCAGATGGGAAACAGTGAATAAGTTCCTTATTTTGCTTTGCTTGCATGCACAGCTTTTGCTTTACCTAGTAAACTGTCCTTATTCATTCCTGTCCACTTTATGTCACTAGAAGGTATTTAAGTGTGGGTTAATTTTCTCCCTGAAGCATCTGAAAGTCTCAGCAGTGAAAACACAACAGGAAGCCAAAAAAAGAAAAAAAAAGAAATAAAGAAAACACAGATGAGAGGGCTCAAAGCGATCACCTCCTTTATAAGGTTCCTTCCTAGGACATAGTAAAAGATAATATTACGGTAGACATGAAGATATGACTGTCTAGCAGTTCAAGCACAGTCTCTGTGTGGGAGCTATATCATATTACAGGCTACACTGGCTTAGGGACTGATGAGAAATCGAATTCTGACCGTGGGAGGAAGTGAGTCAGACATGATGGGCATGATAGTAAAGGACTGTCCAGAGACATGGAGACTCCATCTCCTCCCAACAAGACACTTGGAGAACTCTCACCACCTTGTACCTCTCTCATCTGTTCTTGAAGCTTCCTTTTCCTTTGATCTACGTCTTCCAAGTCTAAGGCATATGGGGATATGAGCACAGATATGGGGATATAAGCACAGACTGATGGACAACAAAGCAGAGTATGCACACTCTACAATGACTACTCAGATCAGAAACCTTGAGATAGCATCACTTCAGGGCAAAACACCATTTCATGTCCTGTCCACATAGTTCCTCACAAAACCAATTATACTAAAAAGTTCTCCTGTTCTAACCAGAAGATCCAAAGTTCAGTTTCTCCCACTAATGATTTCTCTAAGTTATATAAATTTTTCCCTTTTGTGCATTACACAGGTAGTTGATACTAGCAAAAGATGACAGATTAGCAGTCTCTGAAAGACGAAAGACCTCTGCCTGGGCACATAATGGGCCACATCCTGATTTCTATTCCACAGTCCTGAATTAATGTTTATGTGCTTGAAGACCAAGCTGCAGGGGTAGTCAGTAACCTGAGACTAATTAACCTCTACAGCCATTTTTTTCAGCCTGTCTTCAGAGGCTATCAACAAGGTTTTTATAAGCATTTCAAGTGGTCATGGTTTTATGATTTATCTGATGAAAGTAAGAACCAGTCAAAACACCTTTGATGGAACAGTTTTACATCAGAAGATGAAGCTTCATCAAATTGATTTTTTTTTTTTTTTTTCCAGTGGAACATGCCAATTTCTATTAAGTTTTATATGGGGATATGTCAAAATGAGTAATTTCAAGTTTTGTATTAGATTTTGATGAAGTAAAATGTTTTGATTTGACTTTATTATATTTGGGGAACCATAAAAGACAGGACTGGAAAGATCTAGTCCCTTAAACATGTTCAGCTACATCAATGTCACTTTCTACAATGCCACACTCGGAAAAATCCTTCCTTTTGACTGGGAACAATGGTAAATTCTCTGAGTAACAATTATTTCTTGTCTTTTACTAATGTATCATCAGAACAGTACTTCCAAATTTAGCTTATCAGTTGGTCACACAATTCTGCATCTAATTATTGCTACCTTCCTTTTTAGACATTAATAGATACGTTAGTATCCAATTATTATTACCTTTCCCATGTATAATTACAGTTACCATCTTGCAGGAATGATTTGACTGCTGATTTGTTTGTTTGACTTTGTTCCTGTATCAAATGTCTGAGTCTGTTAGTAACATGGAATAACAGAATCACGGAATTGTCAGAGTTGGAAGGGACCTCTAGAGATCATCTAGCCCAACTCCCCTGCTAAAACAGGATTGCCTAGAGCACATCACTCAGGACTGCATCAAGGCGGGTCTTGAAAATCTCCAGAGAAGGGGACTCCACCACCTCCCTGGGCAACCTGTTCCAGTTCTTGGTCACCCTCACTGTAAAGAAGTTTTTCCTCATATTTGAATGGAACTTCCTTTGTTCCAGCTTGTGCCCGTTACCCCTTGTCCTGTTACTGGGAGCCGCTGAAAAGAGTCTGACTCCATCATCCTTCAACCCACCCTTTAGGTACTTGTAAACATAGGTAAGGTCTCCCCTCAGCCTTCCCTTCTCCAGGCTAAAGAGTCCCAGCTCTCTCAGCCTCTCCTCATAAGGGAGATGCTCCAATCCTTTAATCATCTTTGTTGGCCTATGTTGGACTCTCTCCAGTAGTTCCCTGTCGCTCTTGAACTGGGGAGCCCAGAACTGGATGCAGTATTCCAGTTGTGGCCTCACCAGTGCAGAGTAGAGGGGGAGAATGACCTCCCTCGACCTACTGGCCACAATCTTCCCTATGCAGCCCAGGATTCCATTGGCCCTCTTGGCCACAAGAGCACATTGCTGGCTCATGGGTAGTTTACTATCCACCAGGTCCCCCAGATCCTTCTCCTCAGTAGTGCCTTCCAGCAGGTCCACCCCTAACCTATATTGGTGCCTGGGGTTCTTCCTCCCCAGGTGCAGGACCCTACACTTGCCCTTGTTGAACCCTCCAGGTTATTTTTCAGATATTTATTAACAGTTTGATTATTTGATCCAAGTTACACTGATCTGGTTCTTGCCTTGATCTTCATTTTAAGAACATTCTTTCTTCAGTTTCCTTTGAAAGTCATATTCAGGGAAGGGAAGGGAAGAAAAAAGCTTTCTATAAATTCTGTTTTAGAGTCAAGTTTTACTCTGGTTCTTTTACATTTTTCTTTCTTATTCTCTTAACAGTTCAGAGTGGAGACTTCTTTTGAAGATGGGTAAGAATCAGCCAGCTCACCTTAAATTCAATTATTTCTGCAGGACTGGAGTCAATTAATAATCAGAATGGAGAAAAGAAGCAGAGACTAGTGAGAAGAAATTATACTCTTGCTTCCTTGTTTATTTTTCAAAAAAAACATTTGAAAACAGAAATCAGAGCATCATTTATATATTTTTTCATTCTGTTTGGCTATCGTTTTGTTTCCTTAGCAATAAACTTCATTTGGTTTAGCAGCACAGACTTACAGACCTTTGTTCCAGATCAGGTTGCTGTCACATGAAATGAGGAACATTTTCCATTTTCTTGTATATAAAAGAACTATTTTTGGGTCTGATATATATATGGTTATTTTTAAACTTTCAGTACTATAAAGCTATAGAAGAACAGCAAACTAAAAGTTTTGACATTGATGGGAAAGACTCCAGTATTACTGGTTTTTTTTAATCCCAGGTACTCTGCTTGGAAATGTGCCCCAGATATAAAAGGTCATTCCTCCCAACAAAGACATTGGGAAGCATCTCTGATGAAGTTTAAATTATAGAATAATGAGTGTAAGATAACTCAATGTATTATACACTAATTTTGGCAATGCCATTTTAAAAAGAAAATAACAAGAGACACCCATTAACAATGAGCTCAAAGGGTCTCATTTTCAAAGCACTGAAGCACAAGGCCACTTGCAAAAATATATGCCCAATTACATGCTTAATCTGCATGCACAATTACTGTGACTTCATGTGATGCTCAGGTATTGAAACTCAACTGACCATTTTCATGCACACAACCTGATTTGCATTTGCAATCATAGTAAATGTACATTCAGATTAAGTGTGTAATTATGTATGCATTTTTGCACATGGCCCTGGGCTTCTAATATTTGGAAAAATCAGACCCTGAAGGCTGAATTCCTCTCTTGAATGCACAGAACTCCCACTGAATACATAGGACTCCCACTGTCCCATTAAAAGGGTAACCAAGAGCAGAATGTGCTTCCATATGTTCTCACAGCACCCACCTTTTATAATTAATTTTTTCTTGTATTGAAAATCTAGCCCAAACTCTGAAATTTGTCTTTAAATAATGTCTTTAAATAATGAAATCCCTTAACTGCATCACTTATCCAACCTGCACTGAAATAGACAAGCTATTTATCAACTCCCTGAAGTGGAGTTTACAAATCGAAATGCCAAGACATACTTAACTAATGCCGAGAACTCAGCACCACAATACAATGAACAATAAAACACACTTGTACTCCAAGGGTCCTTTCTTGGTCTGTGCTTCATATTCATCCATGGGAACAAAAGGAGGAGGACAAAAAGAATCTGAAAAAAGAAACTAGAAGGTAAAGATGAAAACGAGAAAAAGCAAAGGACCAATTAAGGGGCAAAGGGCAGTGATTCGAAAATAATAGAGCAAATAACCTTTGATGGTCTAGTAGCGAGCAGAAAAGAAGACAGATGGGAAATCAGAAGAAAATCTGCAGAGAAGGACTGGAATTTTGTATTCAGAACTCAGCTGAACATATTAAGAAAGTCAAACCATGGAAGATAAAAGATAGCTAAACTCAGTGGGACTTAACTATGTGATAATATTATTAATATAGGAGACACTTATAGAGTGCTTTTCAGCTGCAGGCCTCAGAATACTTTACATAAATGGATATTATTGCTACCACTCTACGGAAAGGAGTCACAAGTCACAGAGAGGTTACATCACATGCTAAGCATCAGTCAGAAGCAGAAAAGTAGAATGTAGTTTTCTTCAGTTTTCCTGAAATGAGAAAGCAGGCAAAGTCCAGGTGAACACTTTAAAAAAGGGCATAATGGCACCTTTGTATCTGCTCTACCTCCCTTTTAGGACCTGTCCTTACCTAACATGTAAAAAGGTCTGTACGGAGGACATGGATGTGCCATGTGTAGTGAAGTAGTACTTGGGCATGTATATTCTTTTATGCTCTCTGATCCTTACAATGTTACCATCATCTCTTCCCCAGCACTTTCATCTGCAGGAACCCTTGGCATGACAGCAATATATTAAGATAACAAAAGGAACTGGTAGGTATTCAGTCACACTACCAAGGAAGATGACAAACTGGAGAGATTGGCAGAGCATGACACCCGTAGGATATAGCTGCCATTTTCTTCAGAGTCCAGTGAACAGCAAGATTCATTCAGTGTCCTCAGTAACATTTTCCTTTTGAGAGAAACTCCAAGTCACAAACTTCAGTCAGTGATGTGCAGGGATGTTCTTAAACCCTCTGTTTTCTCCTGTAGAATAAATGTATCTTAAAACATGTGACTCTTCCTGAACAGTAGTGACAGCAGAATTTGCAACCAGGAGTGGTCAGGGCAAAAAGAAGCATTTTAGACCTCTTACTTCACTGAGGTGAGTCCCATGGGTATAGGGATGCCTCATCTTTTGCTCCAAGAATCTGTATCTTAACTCCTGACACCCTTTGAGAACCCATCATGGGGATGGGAGAGAAGTGTACATAATTGTCTGTTGCATTAGACAGAACTGACAAAGAGGTTCTCTTCATTGTCTCTTAAATTATATTTATAGTTATATTTAGTTTTATATTTAAATGTATATTAGTGGTTCTGAAGACAAGAGTCACTTGCTGGTTCTACACTTAAGTTGTATATAATACTAATAGGAGTTTCTGCAATACAGATACAATGCTGACAGTAACTCTCAGGTATTCAGTAGTCAGCAATAGATATTTTTAGCAGCCTAAAAAGATGTCTTCTGGGGAGTGAGAGAATTTGCATTATTTCCGTAGTTTTGACCCTGCAGCAGAATGTGAAAACTGTCATAATTCTTAGATCAAAATGCTGCTGCGGTGTAAATGTCAACTTCTTATTCACCAAAATTTGCATGTACTTCTTTTAGAGACCTGACAGAGAACTGATAACAAACGTCTGGTGCTGATCAAGTCCACAGAAAAGGCAAAATCAGCTCTGCTTACTGGTAATATACTTTATTTGGGTAGAAATTGCCTCAATAGCAGTGTAGGTATGAGGTGATATAACTGATTACATCTTTCCCTATTCCTGATTCTACTGGAGATAGTCCTTCCTGAAGATAGCATTAAAAAAACTCCTCTCATATCACTCATGTCCATAGTCTCATTGTTCTGCTCTGTGGTGGCACAATATATTTCAGAATGGCAACTGGCAAGGTAATGCCTGCAACTGTGCTGAGATGTGATGAGCTAAATGAAGCTAAATGAAATAGCTCCTTCCCATGTTCTGTTATACTGAACACAACACAAAAATAAATATGAAAAACTGAAGAAAATGCATTACTCCTGTTATATATTGGCTCATATTTGTTAGAGTGTTGAACAGAATAACGATCTGAACAGCAACATGTCAGAAAGAAACTCCTTTACTGAAAAAACCTTCCACTGTCTCATCTATTGCATAAAAAAAAAATATTTATGAACAAGAAGGATTTTCACAGGGAAATAAGAAAAATCTATTGCATTTTTGAGAGTCTTTTGACAAAGGCTCTTTTAGTTCCCAGTATGAATTTTCTTAACCCTTGCTTTTGTGGGAGCAAGTTAGACTGTGACTAGTATTTAAATATAATTTTTCACATAATACCTAAGCCTGCTTTCAAAACTTAAGTAGCTATTTAGTTACCTGAACTTTATTATATATTTCTGCTTCAAATCTCACCTGTGATTTGAACGTTTTGTCTTTCATTTCAATCCAGTTTCTACGATTCAAAACCCCATGCTAGACTAGAATATGGTAATAGAGGCAATTATGTCATTGAGTATGCAGCACTACTCTCAGGTTAAGGTTTCACACCTGGGTGTCATTATTCTCTCCCATATCAATATATTATTTAAGGACTTATTATTTGAAAGCTCTTACAGTGCTCTGGCAATTATAGTTGCAGAGATTCTGTTTGCAGTAAGTGTATTTATTTTGCTCTCTTAGCTTTTTGTGACAGTATTAAATCCATTTATAATTCAGTAGTGGCACACTCCTCTGAAACTGCCAGTACTGCCCAACCCTTCTTTAATCATTTGTAAGAAAAAAAAATATTAGGTGGGTGTCTGTACTGTATTTATACACACAGAACCAGGAAATAGAAGTGTGCTAAAAACTCATATAAATATTTTGATTTTATTCATATTGGTAGATTAAATTGATTTTTGCACTGGAAATACAGTTGGGAACATTACATAGCAGCCTACCAAGGAAATAAATTTCCCCAATTTAAAAGCAGGAACAAAATTAATTTTACTTTACTAAAGATATGGTATCTATGTTGTGGCATTTACATTATGTTATTATTCAAGCTAGGCCTGTGTGTCACAACTCACTAGAAACCTAAAGTTTTGGAGACAATCAACTCTGTAAGTTTTTTCATTCAATGCAATTGGCACAAATAACATAAAGAGACCAAGAGAAAGAGAGAAAAAACACATGTGCACAGATGTACACACAAAAATACGTGCACGCCTGTCCATGCACATATGCAGCATTACATCTTTACATGTGTTTGCATCTTCATGCTCAAAATGTTGCAAGAACTTTGCTATTTAGGTGAACACAGGAGAGCTTCAGAGGAATGTGGCCAAGGTTACAGATCATCTGTAAAGTAATGTAAATTAGTATTTTAAAAGGCGTTCAAATGTTCCTAGTTTATACATGGAATTGCAAAGGTTATTGGACCATAACAGGAAAAGAACCACAGATGCTTTCTCTACCCTAACATTCATTGTCTGATGTACCACTTGTTCCACCTCTTATGTGTTTACCTCACCATAATTTATTCACACTTATTCATGTATGATTTTCACTACCTTATATATCTAGCCTCAGAAACAGAAGCTGAGTAAGTTTATTTCTGTTGCTGTAAAGATGCTTGGCTTGGTCCATATCTATTTAATTATGAACATGCTTGTCTTTTTTCTTTACTACTTTGGATTTTATGTGCTTGTATTAAAAAAGTCAATAAAAATAGCATGTAAATATTAATAAAAGAAAAGAGGGATAGAAAAAGTCAAAGGCAGACTGGGTATGCAGTACCGTCTCAGCCTGCCTTCATGCAGAAAAATAAAAATAGATATTTGAAAGCTTGCGATGTTTACTCTTGCAGATACTCTCTTACCCTAGGAGGGTAATGCTCTCAAATTCCCTTTTCACCTGATCTTGAACTCTAGAAGTAGTAGAGATGGAAAGAAAGAAGAGAAAGCCAAACACACCATTTCCACAATGAATCATATGTCTCTTGGATAACAACACAAAACACAAACATAAAAATGGCTCCTTGCAGAATATTTACAAAAGATAAGTGGACACTATAGTGTACAATTCAAGTTCATATGGGATAAATAATGTCTAGAATGGAAGGTGCTATTATGGAAATACAACCACACAGCAAAATATCAGGAGGAAGGTTTCTGTTGTGAAACAGTAAAATTATTTTGTGCAATGTCTAAACTTGGAAATGGCAGGTATAGCAAACTACACATCATGTGGTGGAAGACTAAAAAAATGTCAGTTTTAGTACACAAAGTACTTTGTCTTACAGGTCACACCCACCACATGTTTAATGGTACCATTCACCTCTTCACTGGTGCTGGTGGTCAAGGCCACGATAATTTACTACATGCATATTCTGTCATGCCTGAATGACATCTATCTATTTCACTTTTAGGGCACTTGTCACTGTGGTATCTGAGCAGAAGCATGATATACAGTAACATGCACAGCTCAGTTACATGATCATTTCCTTTAAGCATTTCAGCGATTTTTGAGTCTTTTTATACACTCTTCGGAAAGGGCAGCATTAAAACTAATAGTCTTAAATTTTCTTCTGGGAATTATGTGGCTAACTGACATTTAGAAATGGACTTTCAGCAGTTTTATTTGAGCAACCCACATGACCACAACAGCATAAAGTAATTAACAGAAGTGAAAGAGAGCACTGGAATAAAGCAACAAGTGACCCAAACCTTCATGAAAATTCAAGATAAATCTTAGTGAAGGTCAAAAAGATTTGAAACTTCCATTCCCCACTATTTCTCATGTATTAATTTGTTTGTTAAAATAAAAATATCCCTAGCACAAGTGAAGATTATCTAGGAGACTTTTGAAGGTAAACAAATAACAGTTCACCAAGCTTTCATCAAGCTTTTGCAAGGGCAAGAAGAGCTGGACATCTTATTTCTATTTGACTCCTCTTTCATGAAGACTTCCATAATGGTAAGGACCACATTAAAGTATCTAGACAGAAAAGAAAAGAGCAAACTGGATATTTGCTTGAGTCATTGGCATTCAGAGGACTTTTGTATCCTGAATTTCCTATTGTTAGCCATTTAATTAAAGTGATTTTGTAATCTGAGAGAAAAAGGCAGACCAATTAGTGATCCTGTTCACCAAAGTAAAATGTTAAATATAAAGGAGGAAGAACCCAGTCTTTATCTACCCATTCCTCAAGTAATGCTGGGAGTGCAGGGAAAAGGACTGAATTCATGAGTGAAATAGTACCCTCATATCACAATTTTGTCAAACCATTTAAAGATCAAATTAAAGTGGAGGCATCCGGTGAGCCTTCATATATTTTAGATTTTTGTTTGCGCTGGTTTTGATGCAATTAAAAAAAATAATTCTCTTCCCACAGTGGTGCTGGCCAGACTTATATTGGGTGCAAGCAACAACTAAATGGTGAATTAAAAAGTATTACACTTCTGTATGAAATTAAAGAATTAGGGATTTATGGAATTCACAACGTTAGAGAAATATCCTGTCTCTAAGGAAATCCAGTCTGGGAGGCAAAGTCAGAACAAGACTTTTAACATTGTAGGTCAAGATTCCCTAGAATAAAAATTTTAAAAGTACTATCTCCAAATTAAAAAAGGAAGAATTAATACTGAGCAACATTAATCTTTTCTAGATTTTCTGCTTTATAAAATGTCAGTTTGAAAGATTATTTCTTGTCAAGCTGGCTACTCCATATAATCATTCCTTGCACTATCAGCTGTCATTGAACAGAATATAGGAAATGAATTCATAACTTCTGAATAGAAGTTTGCAAAAATTGTACCCTAGCTTATACACCAACTGAAAAAGTGGTACAAATAAGGTGTGCCCCAAATCTGTAGAATTTACTTTCTCTCTTTACAATTACAGCTAAGCAGTTACCAGTAAAAGGTATTTTTAAGCCTGATTCCTGGGATAAATGTAGAGCTGGGGTTCCTCTTGGGTGGAGAGACTTCTGAGGCTGTACACCAGGAGGTAGTCAGCTCATGAGATAAAGACTGAAGTCAGATCAGACATTCAAAAAACCTTTTCTTTTAGAACAAATAGTCTTTGACAGACTAAATCCAAGTAGTTTAATACGGTCTGTGGCAAGAATACATCTCTTCACAAAAAGACAACTAGGAAATGATCCTCAGTTCTTGATAAAAGTGATAAAGATTTACTACCCTTGTTAAGATTGCCTTGCATTTAATTATTTTTGAAGTGTTTATGTTATGGCAATTGCTCTTGAACACCTGGTTCATTTTTGCTATGTGTAAATACCTAGCCCACAATTTCTTAAACTTTGAATTAATTAATTTCCAAGAGAACTACTGATTTTATATCCAAAGCAATTAATAGAGCGGTGTAACTTGACAGCCACTCATACGATCTACTGGATATAAAGGTTGTGCTCTTTTCCCCATTGCTGTCCCTGGGAGTGACTTCAGTGCCTCCTGGATTTCCTATGGCATCTGTTCCGAGCGCCAAATTCTAAAGCCAAAATAAACACATAGCTTAGGCAGAAATCAAGCAAATAAGCCAGTAACCTTCTGGGCTGTTACATGACAAAGCTGTGGCAATTATTTTATTCAGCCCAGCCTGTTGGAGTGATTACTCACTTCATCTGGCTGGCCAATATTGGATACCAGGATGGTAGAATGACAGTCTTCTTCCAAGCAACACTCTCTCCTGATGGAAGGCAACATAATGTAACAAATAAGAGGCTGGTATATCATCCATGAAACAAAATGAATAAGAAGTGAGAAGGTTTTTCTTTTTTGGCTCAGTATTCTCTTCAGTCAAATGAAAATAGTGTGTGATGCCAGCCCTACAGCACTGACCCCATCAAGCTGGCAAGATGCAAGAAAAGGAGTTTGGAAGCACCAAGTTCTTAGAACTCTGCTAAGCTTCAGCCATATCATTACGGTTAAATTTAGCAATGAAGTGATCACCTGCAAAGGAACTACCACCATTTTTATTTAACTGTTAGACATTCAGACACTCATGAAAAGAAGCCAACACTGATAAATTCTCAAGAGCCAAGGACCCTTATTTAGTAAGATAACCATTTGCATTTACACTGTCATTTTTAACATAAAAGCCCTCAGAACATCCATGACAATCTGACAAAATGACAATGTTGTGGATAGAATAAATCCCAGGATGGAAAGATTTTCAGCAGAATGACAGAATTTAGAAACTTTTGTTCCCCCTCACCAATCATTTCATCTAATTCAATTTCTCTTTTGAGTCAAGCAGCCTTACATACACTTCACAATTCCATGTATACTCCAACTTCACTGTATAAAAGTAGTACTTAGAGAATTAACAGTCAGTAATAAAAATAAGAAACAATTAAATAAAACTGGAAAAAATATTTTTCCTGTGTAATGAAATAAACGGAGTATATTAACTACCTGAATTTTTATTTTAGAATAAATACATGCTAATAGCAAATAACAAGAATTTTGTGGTTTTATATTCTCTAGGTACCTTCTACACTTTAAGTTTCTCTTATGCACACTAAGATTGAATTATATACTCTGCTGTGTCATTCAGCTAAACAAGTTTCAAGACCTTAAGTTTCCTGTCAGTTATCATCCATTTTCAACCTCAGAGTCAATTTTAATGTGCTTTAAATGTTTTTTTTCCAGTATTAGGTCTTTCAAAAATCCTACTCTGGCATTTATAAAAACAGCATTGCCTATGAAACTATTAAATTCTAAAGAGATTAAATTAATATTTATTTAGAAGGTACACATTGTCCAAACAGTGCAAATGTGTTTCTCTTGGGTTTTTTTTGTTTTTTGAAATCATCACTGCCAGATTGTATACTTGGATGTGCCTGTAAATCATTTCTGTGTCTAAACTGTCTAGACCTTTGTCCTAAATGCCAAATGCAGCAAACAGTTCCACGAAGCTAAGCATATGTTAAATAATTATCACATTTAAATTTCCTGTTTTTTCCCCACTTCATTCTTGTGCTTTAATGTTGGTAATCCGAAAGTCCTGATTTATCATTCATTATGCCTTTCCTCTTCCTATACTCAAGCTCTCCTAATGTTTCCTTCCTCTTTCAGGCTAAGTTTTTCTATGACACTAATCACTTGACATTGACACTGGCTGTTTCAAATCTCCTTATTTCAAAAGGACAAGTACTACAATGACTGAAAATTGTTTTATGCAAAACAAGAAAAATTTCAAAGTTGATGACAAGGTTGGTATGTTCAAGCAGGAGTCATTAAAGCTCTTGTTAGAAATAGAACACAGGAGTGGGAAAGAAGTACCAACGGTCCAAAATTAAAATGACCTCTAAGCTCATAATTTTTCTCCCCATAAAGATTTTCAGGAAAACTAATCATAGAATCACACAATTTTCTGCTTTGGAAGGGACCTTTAAGATCATCTAGTTCAACCATCAACCTAACTCTGATAAAAAACGTCACTAAACCATGTCCCCCAGCACTATGTCAACCCGTCTTTTAAATACCTCCAGGGATGGTGCCTCAACCGCTTCCCTGGGCAGCCCATTCCAATGCTTAATAATCCTTTCAGTGTAAAAATTTTCCCTAATATCCAGTCTGAACCTCCCCTGGCGCAACTTGAGGCCATTTCCTCTTGTCTTATCACCTGTGACTTGCGAGACTGACCCCCGCCTCTCTACAACCTCCTTTCAGGTAGTTGTAGAGAGCAATAGGGTCACCCTTCAGCTTCCTTTTCTCTAGATTGAACAACCACAGCTCCCTTAGCCTCTCCTCATAAGACTTGTACTCCAGACCCCTCACCAGCTTCATTGCCCTTCTCTGGACCTGCTCCAGCACCTCAATGTCTTTTTTGGGGAAAAGGGGCCCAAAATGGGACACAGTACTTGAGGTGGGGCTTCACCAGCGCCAAGTACAGGGGGAAGATCACCTCCCAAGTCCTACTCACCATGCTGTTCCTGATACAGGCCAGAATGCTGTTGGTCTTCCTGGCCACCTGGGCACACTGCTGGGTCATGTTCAGCTGACAGTCGACCAACACCCCCAGGTCCTTCTCTGCCGGACAACTCTCCAGCCACTCTTCAAAAGCTTGTATCGCTGCATGGGGTTGTTGTGACCCAAGTGCAGGACACAGCACTTGACCTAAGAATGTCAGAAAAAAATATTTTTCTACCAAGGGGTGGGAAGAGTGTGAGAGATGGGCAGATACAGAAAGTACACATTTTTTTAACCATCTCCTGCCTCTGATTGCTCCAGCTTTTTAAGAGATCTTTAGAAAGCAGATAATAGGGCTCAAAACTATTGAATATTGCATATTTTTATGGCAACAATATAATTATGGAATTATGGGATTGTTCTTGGAAATTTCAGGTTTCCTATTAAAAAAATTAGAACTAAAACCAGTTATTTTACTGCTTTAGTTTTTGAAAAATACTCTGTATGGGTTACTTGAAATAAAAGTGAGAGTAGATAGAATGAAGCAATCTCTCCACACTGGGGTCTTGATCAGTAAGAGACAGGAAAACAACCTTTTCATGACTAATTCCTTCATGTGAGTGGAATATTGGTTCCTAAATTGCCAGTGTCATAGAAAGGAACAGTGCCACTGCTTATTTTCTCTATTTACCTGAGCAAGGATTACTATTGGTGTTCACTGATGGTCATTTGCAAATCTATAGCTATTCCTGCAGGAATACACAGTAGTGTTATTTTCATAGGAAAAGTCATACCATTAACCGTTCTGTTGCTACTGCCAGGAATAAAAGCAGGCATCCTAAAGTTGTGCAATTGTCTGTGATGGTCATCTCTTTTCAGTATGATGAGAGAATGACATTTAGAAGATGCCAGTGCCTTTCCCTGATCCCCCAACTTAATCAGGAAAAAGTAAATCCAAAGACAGCAGCATTCTTTTCTAGCTCTCAGAGAGGCATCCAGTCTGAAGCAACCAGAAGTCAAGTACAGTTTAGCTCCACATATTTTGCCTTGACCTACAAGCTAATGTAAAATCAAAGGGGTGTGACTAGTGTCCGGACCATTATCATCATTGTCATAATTTTTTCTTTTAGAGAGTTTTTTTTAGAGACTTAGGTTTCTTTTCTGAAAAGTCTGATTCCACAGTCAACCAGTTCCTAGTCAGTGACATATTCATGGTCACAATTTGGTTGATAATAAATGGTTAAGGAAACAGCTTTTCAACAAAGACCTCGATTTCTCCTTATTTTAGTACAGTCTTGCAACAGAGACATTAGCTTGACATTAGGCTTCAGGAAATAAATGCTGTAACTTACTGAAGCAATGCTCATAGTGTATACATCGTCCTGTCCTTTCCTGTCCCTGCATGATCCTAAGCCTCCTTCTTGCCAGTTCTTCATACCCCTTTCCCATGTCTTGACTCCTCCATTACTGTCCTATTCTATTCTTCTTGCTTGTTTTTGCTCACTTCCCCCCTGCCCCTTTCTCTCTCTCACTCTGTCCCTATTCATTGCTTCTTTCTCTTCAGTTATATTTTTGTTCCCAACACTATTTTCAAATCATGGAAGAGAATTTTCTCTTTCTCTTTCACACCACCTGAACACCAGTATGGGAGTAATGAAGTACAAGAAAAATACCCCCTCTAATCTACTACCCTAGAGTAGGAACTGCAGAGAAAATCTTACTGAGTCTTCAAGTCCCAAGTGGAGATCATCACTGGTACATACACCACCAGCCATCATGGAAGAGCTCTGAGGAGCAAAAGCATGCTCATTTTGTAGCCAGAGTCTCTAGAGAATTTACTTGACAAATTTAGTGTAACTCTATCAAGTACATGAGAACTAAAATGTGTGTCATCTAAATTTATGCAATCTTCCATAAGAACAGCAAAAGGACATACCTGAACCAAAACATCTCCACAAAAATTCATGTACTATATGTTTAGACTACTACAAGTGTAGACAGAGTGTTCTCACCAAAGTGGTTGCAAAAAATATTGAAACACGATATACTGTAATTTAACTTTAGCTGATTCTCAGAAATAACAGGAATATTTTAGCTAAAGGAGTATTAAAGTAGTTTGGTTTTTTTTGTTTGTTTATTTTTGCTTTTGTTTAAATCTGCCTTAGAAAGACACAGAATCAAAAATTTCAGTCACAGCTGGCAAAACTGTCAAATCGATAAGTAACTGAAAGAAGATCTTACAATGAAAAATAAGTATGGAATCTCAGTTGCTGCCATCTCTGCTTTCATTACCTGTAATCTTAATTACTTCTTAGAATCAGCATTTTGATCTCACCCTGTCTCTGAGTTTACCTTCCTATCGTTTAACTCAAATGCCTCAATTTAAATGACTTATTTACCAGAAGAAGTACAAATGAATGATCAAACAAATAATTCAAAACGTACCAAATAAAATTTCTATAAAAGTTTGGAGGTGTTGTTTTGCTTTATCTTATGCACATAATGGACTGTCTCACAAAACACATTACTAAGAGGTTACCTTATGTAAAGAACTATAGTTACCATGACTTTTAAAAGACTGGTCACATTTAAATTTCTTTACCTTAGCAGGGATTCACTCCCTGACATAAAGAGGTCTCAGTAACAAGACTCCAGGCTTGCATGACAAACATCACCGGTGGTAAGATAGCAGCAATCTACTGCTTTAAAGACGGGCTTTTACCCTTCTCTCTTCAGGGAGCACTGGGGAAAGTGACCAACAGAGAACTAAGTAATCATACTTGGGCAGAGTGCAGTGGGAGGCCACAAGCGTAGTGATAGTAAAAAAGTAATAGTAAGAACAGCAAAAAAGAGTTAAATTTCTAGATCAGTTACAGAAAAAAACCAACCAAAGATAGTCCTGTCACATATAGTTATTACTAAATACGATGAGTTTAATGAAGCTTTAGATGAAAATAAGAAAGAAAAACAGGCAACATGTTCAGCACTTCAGCACCAGAGTAAAGAATCCTCAGCACCAGAGTGAGGAAATAAGCAGAATGTCTTTTATTCTCTATTGTGACACCCACCCAAAATATTTTATATGAGGAAGGATTATGGACCAAGAATACCTGTCCAAACAGAGTATATGATTGGTTGTAGTAGATGGACTCATTTATCTCCATTGGAGGAGGACAAGACCTTTATAATTCACTTGTGGCTTCATTGCTTGTGAATTATGAGTCTTGCCCCCTTACTAGTGGACACCAATCTTTTATCCCAGCAGACTGCTGTTGCTGTTGTGTAACTTTTTTTCTGCTTTATTGTTATGTGCCAGAAGATCTCTGTTCTTTTTTAGCTGTACTTCACAAACACAGGCAAGTGTGCATTCCTCTGACATAAAACAACACTAGATTGTAATATAAGGTATATCCATCTGAAGTCCTTTGAGTATCCTCTGTATTTCTTTATATCCTTTAGAAATCAAGTACTAAACTTCTTAGAGCTGCAAAATCTGTAAATCATAAGAAAAAAGTATTTAATCTATGAAAAAGTACAAAACTTGTATTAGTGAGTATATAATCAACAGACTTACTATATCTGCTGAAAAGTGTTAGTATATGTTCAGAAATAATCCCATAAAAATAAATATACAAATATTTATTGACAAACAGGTACCAATATGTGCGTCAGAAAATTGTGAGGCATGCAGAAGCAGAGGGTTACTTTACTACCTTTATGTTATAGTCGTCAGTATTACCTAGTGTATAAGATCATCATTCCCAACAGGAGACACACATTCAGATGTGGATTCTGTTGAAAGTCTGGAAGTCAGTTAAAGTTGATTATGAAATACACAGGTTTAATCCTGATTCATCAAAGTCTTTATTAAAAATAGTAACTGGGCTGCTACATTTAAACTCAAATGTTTTCAGTTATGTTTTGGAATTCCTTGTCTGTTTGCTGACACTTAATCTACCAGTGGAGTTGCTGTAGAAGTTTAAAAAGGTACCATAACTATATTCCAGTATTTATAATGTTCAGTTCATAATAGTATCTGGTCTTACACACTGGAAAAGGGCAGTGATAATTCTAGATCAAGAATCATAATTAACTATTTTATGCTTGCAAATTAATGCTCTTTTTCAAGAAACCTTTATTAAGCCAGTCACTGCACAACCTGTTTAGGAGAAATGTGTCCCACCTGTTTGAAGCTGCAGGGGACATTTTGGTTAGGCTAAATGTATTTGCATGAGCTGAAGCCTGAACTAGGCATAGTATGAATATATAGCACATTCATTACATTTCTCCTGTTGAGGTGAATGTTGTACAAAATTATTTAATGTCTTCCCTAGTTTCTCTTCTACCCTGTCTATCCAGACCCCTCTGCCTAAGTATCATTTATTCTAGTTAACTCTACCTGCCCACCTGCAAGAAGTAATTGACCCCATCAGGCAGAAGACGATAAAAACTTGCCTGAAAACATGAAGTTAAAACTGAATGCAAAAACCAGTTATTTAAAAAAAAAAAAAGAAAGAAAACTTGAAAAACAAGGGGTTCCTTTTGTATATTATTGTTGGAGGAGTTAAGTTCATGGCAGATACCTGGGCCATGTTACTTCATTCAACTTCATCCAACTACACTTTCAGACATATCATACTTCCTTTCAATTTTAGCTGAGTTATTTAAAAGTATGAAGTTGTTCTGCTCAGAGATAAATGAAAAAAAAACCATAGCACCTAGTTTCCTTTCCATTACAAAATTGTTTCCTACTGCATTGTTTAGTATTAGAAAAGAAAAAAAAAAAAGTAAAGTAGATGTGATGTGTTAACAATTAAGATAAGGGAAAAATACCTTTAAAACTAGCTAATCCTTTCTGGTTAATGAGGTCCTCTGGAATGTCAGAGGATATAGTTCAACATGGCTTGTTCAGTTTTTTTGCTAATCCCTTAATAACAGCTCAGGGCAAAATGTCTTGAAAATATTGTTACTTCTGTAAAATTGAGGAATTGAACACTAAGCTAGGAAAAGAGAGAAGGAAAGGAAAAGTGCAGACTCCCAGCTATTAATATTACGTTGGACAAGGGCAGTAAATAATTGACAGTTGTCATCTAGCAGTTTCTTGGTTATTCATGGGCTTAGAGTTAGTTCTTTATATCAGTGCCATCTAATCTTGTTACATCACTTGCACTCCTCAACTCAAACATTAATATGTCTGCTAGTGACATGTGATGCACGCTGGCTTTTCAGAGATATCACAGACTGCTGATCTGCACCAGTCAAGAGCAATGTAATTGACACTGGCAGACAGAAATATTGCTGCCAGACTGAACAGTGTAAATAATAAAAAAAAAATGCCTCCAACACTGCACAGAGAAATCTCCATAATTAGAGAGAGATCTCTTCAATCACATCCACTGAGCATCACTCCTGAATTAGAAAAGCAATAGACTAAATGGAAGGGTTCAATTCAATCATACTGAGCACCTGCACTCTTTTGATTATACTTCATGTAGCTACTGAGCAGGTGTGTGGTTTATAATGAAGAGAAAGGGAAGATTATAGGTAGGTAGTTGGGATTTTGCTTCTGTTTCTAGGTTTAAACACCTGTAGAGGAGGCCTAGCAATTTAGCCAAAGATGCAGATATTTAGTAATAAAACAAGACTAAACCCACTTAAATTGCTGCTTCTAGTTGCATGCCAATAATATGAAGATGCAGTGAAGAGTCTGTGAAACTTATGAAGGGAGAGAGCTGGAAACAAGACTGGGGTTAAAACAAAAAGGATTCTTTGTGTGTCAGAGAAGTTTGCAGAAAACTTAGCTAACAAATGAGAAATAAATACAAGTTAAAGTTAATTCGTTATACACACACATTCTGTGATTCTGTGCGACCTGCTCTGGGTGGACCTGCTTTGTCAGGGGGGTTGGACTAGATGATCTCCAGAGGTCCCTTCCAACCCTGTATCATTCTGTGATTCTGTGATTCTGTACATCATCTGCACCTCCATCCCACTAGTAGGTATGTGTCAGTGTGTAGAGAGCCTTAACCTAAACTCTGACCAAGAAGGTGTGTCAGGTTTTCTCCTAACTTTAGACAGTGCTGGTTCACATCACTATAAAAGAAGGGGTAAGAAGGGAAAAAGGAGAGAGACAGTGATTTATTCATCACTTATGGGGAAAAGCAAATACCAAAAGTATGAAAGAACCCATCATAAACTCAGTGAGACACTCAGACCAATCCATCTCCCAGGTGAAGAAGCAGCATAGTTGGAGGGAATTAGTTAAAGAGGAGAAAGTGCAATGGATTGTGAAAGCATAGGAAAAAAAAAAAGAGAAGAAAAGGAAATGGAAGATGGGAAAGAATTAAAACAACTTATTAGGAAAGGAAATAGCATATTATGTCTGTCATAGATTGCTCAGGACTGAGGAAGTATTTCTGCTCCAATGATTTCCACCTCTGCTACAGAAATCAAACCATGATTTCCCCTTGATTTTAGGCAGTGAAATTTCCTCTTCTCTCTTTCAGCTGGGATTGAATAAATACTGTGCCTAGAATCCCTAACGTAAAAATGTCCTGATTTGTCTTACTATAAATAAACTTGACACATTGGCAATTGTACTACAAATGCTTGTGTACAAAGATTAATTACATAGTTTTATAATAATTGGTAGCTCTTACATATCAGTTTTGAAGCCAGGACATGAAGATTTAACAAAGACAACAAGACTGAATCTCGATATCATTTTAGGAAAGTGTTCCTTTCATATCCTTCTGTGCTTACTTGGTTGTTTCCCCTATTTCTTTTTTCTTTGACTAAATAACAGCTTGTATCTGCAAAAGGTTGTTTTTTTTTTTCTTTTTTATTTCTCCTGAATTATAACAACTACTCACCCCCTAAATCTAATTTTAAGGCTCTGGAGCTTCTTGTGTGGTGTTATGCTGTACTGATACAGTCCATGATAACACCATGTAATCACATGCCATGCTACCTATATCCTGTGATCTGTAAAGATATCTCGAGTGTAAAGCAATTATGCTAAAAGCAGTTACCATATTAAAATAAATGCTGGAATTCATGTTTAATAAAAAAAAAAAAAAAAAAGGAGACTGGATTTACTTTCCCTTGTTACCCATAATTGTTGCCCATATCACTAGATGTTGGCTACATTTCTCTTTTCCCCCAAAAGAACATTAATGGTTTGGGTTTTTCCACCTCTATATTGCTACTATTTGATATGAAAACTTTGTAAGATCCACCTTTAGACAAAGTGACATAGTAAACAAAGTATGATAGGCTTTACTTTCCAGTTACATCCTCAGGTAAACACAAATTTATATTTGTACTATTCTATGAAGACTGGGAGTACATAAACATGGAGTGTTTTTCGTTTGTTCCATAGCCAGCAAAACCTGGACACAATAAAGCAGTGTGCATAAGAGTGAATCCTTCAGATATCAACTACATTCCAATAAATTCCTGTCAGTGACAGTGTTTTTCATATTTTAGGGCACACAGTGACACATTGTAGGGTGTCTCTTTTCTTGTTTGCACTAAACCATATTAACAATCTGTAAACAACAATATCATGAAGCAGAGATGGCTCTGGCATCATACCTTTTTTCTTCAATCGTGTAATAATTCCATGTCTCTTCCTCCAAGATAATGCTTTTCTACAGGGCACAAAGTGTTTCCTAACCATGGGTCTGTTCAAGAGAAGACTCTACAGATTAAATGGACACAGTATAAGCATTGCTTGCAACCGATACTGTTAAATAGCTTGTGTTCTGCATGTTGTCTTCCTGAAGTAATCCTGTAGGCCTTAAACAAAAATAATTGTCTTTATAGAAGACTTTCTTTGTATTAATAGTCCTTTTGTTGACAGCACTGATAGTGATAGGTGAATGCAACATCTTTAAAAAAAACCACAAAACCAAAAACCAAGCATAAAAATGTGGTGTTTCCTGTTTAATTCTAAGGTATGTAGAATCATTGCCAGCCAGTTCAACTGCAGTCATCCTATCCCATCTTATTGTACTCCTACACTTGACAGGCACCTCTGCTATGACATTAATTTTGCAGATTTGACATGAGTTTTGCATATTGACATATAACCCTTACATCTAATTATTGTTTAAATAAATATATACAAAACTGCAAACCTAAAAAAACCCAAAACTCAAACATAACAATTTTTTACATAATTATTTCAGACATGTCCAGTCAGAAGTTGCTTTAGATTTAGATTTATAGGTGTAGAAAGGGGCTGAGGGAGGTAGTAGCCCTTTCATATTATCACTCCAGTGTAGTGCCAGGTGAGGTGTCTAGAGGCAACAGAGGTCCTCATGCCTCCTCAGCGGGAATAACATTTGACAGACACTTTTAATTTCTTCATTGCAATTCAAGGAGGTATTGCTGTTTCCTACGTGTAACTTTGGGAATGCTTCAGGGACCAGAAAGTGGTGTTGTTAAAGTGAATCCTTTATATGTTTTACCATCATCTGCTTAAGAATATCACCTCTAAACTGAGACTTGCTGTTGCAATAAAGATGAATGCCACTCTTTAGTGAATGTTTCAAAATAAATGGATTATATTAACTTATGTACAATTCTCCTCTCTCTCTGATTACTTTTAATTTGTACATTCATAAAGCCATGGATTACTAATAACAGCTATCAATCATTTTCCCTGAAACAGTTTGACACTAAGTACTAGAGATCACAGAGAGTTATAATGAAAACGCTGCTTACAGATAGCATACAAACACAATTGCATTTCCCCCTCAAGGATTTAATAAAGAATACTACCAGCTTACACACTATCTCACTTCCCCAAAATGGAGTGAAACAGCCTTTGAGCACAGACAGAAAAGCCCACTGGTGTTCCCTGATGAATTCCTACAAGCTGTATGCACTGCTTTCCATCAGTCCACTTATGCCCATATGCTTGCCTGACATCCCATGTCACCCACAATGAAAGAAAATAATTCCAAGGACCAACATATATTTTGTTTCAATTCCAGCAGAAAGGCCACTTGTGTTTTTATATTATTAATTACAATATATTTGAAATAAAAAGAAAGTTGGATATGACTGTGCCAATAAACTCAGTCCAAAGGGAGAGTTTTTTATGAAATCTGCAGTACCAAGACATACTAGGCTACAGGTAGGCAACTTTGGGTGGTCTCCAACCAAAATCCTTTGAATAACAGGCTCCTTATGAGCTGCATGTAATTTATGACTGAAGACAGGAGAATGTAAGTGGCCCTGAGCATCTGCCACAGGAACATTATGAAAATCCAGACACCTGGAACAGCAACAGTCACACTCACACTGCATTTTTTAGAGCTGAATTGTGTTAAGATTGCTTGTTGTTTCCTTTCTTTTACTGTGTCTTCCTTGCCTTAGTGACCCTGCCCCTTTTACAAAGATCACAGCTGTCTTTACCTCTTCAACTGCGTAGATTCCACCAAAAAACAAAACCCAAATTAAATGCCATACAACTCTGAAGTGCAAATTCATAGCCTAGACATCAGAGGATGCAGCCAGTTCAGTTCTCCTTCTCCAGGCACAGGTTTGGGACATTTTTATTTTCATAGCCACATTTTCTTTCATAGACTGAAAGACAGACAGACAGGACACATTCTTCCTCTCCCCCTATATACTTCCTTCAGTGACCTAGCACAGACCAAGTGAGAAGCAGGACACCCTCCCCTAAGGAAAACACTGGAAAAGCAGCGGTAAAGTAGGATGGCTCAGTTTCTTACCTCACTCAAAAAAACCCCACAGTTCATTAGTTAGCAATTATGTATCCTCAGTGGTGGAGTAACGATGCGAGTGAGCTAACAGGCTAGAGCACAGTTTAAAACTAACAGCTGGAATATTTATTGGGTTAATCAGGTCAAAGCAGCCTGCCACGCAGAACTTCATTAAATGTCATCTTTGCCATTAAAAACAAATCCTAACTTGACTGGAGGGAGTGAGGGGATGTCTCCAGCACGGGCAGAAGCAGCAACCTACTTTGTGTGTTGACTTTCTATGTGTGAGATATATAGTCAGCATTTCTAATGAATCTGCTTGGAGTGGCTGGAATATTATGATTTATAGCACCTTCCCACTCTCTATCATAGCATTTTATTAGATGGATGGGAAGCCAGTAGTAATGAGGTTAGGAATGAGAAAACATCCATCAAGCTTGGCTACATCTTCTCAGGAAAGACAACGCACTATCTCGTATGTCACAGGCAGTGATCTAGGTCACGATGGTATAAAATGCGTGATTAAAACCAAGCATTTGACACTGGATAATAGGCACCTAGTTAAAAAATAGCTCTAGTGTTCCTGACTTTTAATTAAACCCAACTGATAAATATGCACTGTGGTAAATATACTACAGAATGGGTCTTGTTTATATTCCACCACATAACAATTACCTCCAGAACGAACGCTTTATTTCACTACATGTTGTTTATTAGGCAAGAGACAGTCTAAAATACAAATGTTAAGCCAGTGATGTTAGGCAGGCACACAATGATCCCATCTACTTCAATTGCTCGTTCTCCTTCTCACGCTTGCTACTGCAGTTATCAATCTAAAATAACGCACCCTTAATCATTTTTAGCAATCTTTCAAGGCACCTTTGATTGCCTCAGTAATAACAGAGAGAGAGGGGGGCTCTTAAATATGTAATAGTAGTGCTCTGTAAATCTATCCCTTTAACAGGTTTACTCTTTTCTATGTGGCTCGTTTATGGAAGATTTTTTTTACGTGGCTTTGAATAATGTAAAGCTGACAAATTTGTACAGAAGCCACAGACAGTATGTAGGCTCTTGTTCAGCATGATATTCAGCTGTGTGCCTGACTTAAGCGCATGAGTCATCTTACGGAGGTTAACAGTCAATTACCCATTGATTGCTAACTCAACAATTGATCAATAAAGGAGTAATCCAGTTCCCTCATGGCTTCAAGAGGCAACATCCTCATACTGAAACTAAACGCATTGGGGTCAACTTCTGTGTGTCAGGGAATTCTCGCTGCAATGAAGGCAATGGGAGGTTTCGATGCCAGGGGTGACAGGGCAGCAGGGTATGGAGCTAGCTGCACTATAGCTGCTCAGGGTTTCATCCAGTGGGATGCCTGCTGAGGCAGAGCCCTCTGTTCTTTTTGGTTTATGTCCAGGTGGAGGTTAAAGATCCAAATGCATTTATTTCTACTTACAGAGGGAAATAGCAAAAGGTAATGTTTCTGTCTTTAAGAAGATAATTCTGATCCACTAAATGAGGTACATCAATATCTGCTTAGTTGTGAGCAGGAAACAATCATGGGCCTGATGGATGTGCTAGACTGTGTAAGTACTTTGACTTAATCTCTTCATGGTTTTCCATTGTAAATGAAATTATGTTTATCGTATCAGATCCATAGAGTTATCAAAAATATTTGCATGGATGTTGAGACAAAAAGGCATGCATAAAAGGGGGAAAAACTCACACAAAATATAATTTGATATTTTTTTTTCCAGCTCTTCAGAAACACATTGAATATTTTGTTTTTAAAACTTCACAGGCAGAAAAAAATGTCATTTTATAATGGTGACACATCTTGGTAAACATGGTGAGTTTTCTAGTGGGGATGATCCATTGAATTTTTTAATTTGCCCAGAAGACTTGTAAATTTGTGACTTCTGCAGTAAAATGCTATTTTTCTCCTCTAGGGAGACTTTTGAAACATTTGCTAGCAGCCCCCAGGGAGGTGAATATTCGTGTGATGCTGCTTCTATTTCCACCTGCTACACTGAAAGATGCCTATAAATACACAAGATATGTTTCAAAGGTAACTTTTGTGTATAATCATTTACTGTATTTGTTGGAGGGCTTTTTTATAGACAGGGGAAGAGGAAATGGCCTTTCTTATTTTCAGAGTAAAGACAACTGGATTTATAATAAGATAATATTTCAAAGAAAACCTGTTAGGTTGCTTCAGAATAATAAGGATGATTTCTAAAGAAGCTGTTGCACCAATATAAAGTACTAATTTTTCCTATGATGTCTGATAAGAGGAGTACATGCAGAGTTTCATCCTAAACAATAATCCAAAAAAATACATTAAAATTCCCTGACCTAATTCACATTATTAGTGTTCTGCCAGTGCATAGTCCTAACATAACCCTTTCCAGTATCATCCATTTAAGCAATTTGTCTTCTTTCTCATGTCATTACTTCATGTTTATTTAGAAAGTTAAAATATTTTCATTAGTTTCAGCAATTATTGAAGTTGTATTGGATGGAAATGGTAGCACTGGTAATCAAGCTCACTCTGTCATATGTTGTGGTGAAATATATGGTATATGTAACAGCTTCCTATTTACAATGAATTTTAATAACAGGACTAATTTGCCTCAACAGAAACAATAAACTTCAGTGTTAATAAAAGGTGGGCTGTGGTGCCATCCAAGTGCACCACTAAGGCTTTGGTACAAAACCAGAATATTTTCTTGGATGAAACAAATACTGTGCAAATAGACGATGGTCTGCCTACTTGCAGTCATCATGGTCCTTGCAGAAAGAGATTTGTTATGCTGGATTTTATTATGCATCCTTTTTTCAGAGGAATAAATTACATGCTTCTTTTGCTGTGTTAATATTGCAGGAGACCATGACTGCTGTTATACACTCCCTAGGAAACACATTTTATACAGTGCCAATTAAGCAGGAGGTGCGAATGTTGGCAAGAGGATTTCAGTATCTCAGCTAAAGGTCAATATGGCTACCAACCAGCCAGCATTTATTTAGTAATGGATTGTATAGTCAGCACTGGGTTGGAGTCCAACTTCTGCTAAGAGAATTGAATATACGGGCTTCTGAATGAGAGCAGGTGCTATCAAAGGAACCATCCTAGTATTTAGGAGACAGCTTAAAACAGTCATAAAGCATTTCCATGACCTCATATGACCAAACTAGCTGTTGTACTTCTTTTTTCTCAGTAGTGCTAATGTTTCAACATTAAACTAGTAGAATTTATATATTGACTCTTTGTCATTAACATTGTACATAAACTTCACTAGTAATGTTAACTTCTCTCCCTCTCCTTTTTACAAATAGCAAGAAATTCTAACCCTGATCAAAAACTATAGCAGGTCAGGTAGCTCAGGTATCTTCTAGCATCCAAAGAAAAAGATTATTTCTTTTTAAGATGATTCAGAAAACAGCTGCCAATTTAATTTTTATCTGTTATATTTATTGCTTCTTAGTGTTCAAATGAGATTTTCCCTTAGCTTTCTTCACATACTGCCATGAGAGAACTATTGAGACTTGATTGCTGACTGTATAAATGCCAAGAAAGGCTCTGAATTAAGAAGGTGAGGTCTGGGATCATCTTTAACTTAAGGCTAAAAACTGCCATTGGATGAAATGGAATGGAGAGTCACTTTAGCTTTTAGGAGAGAACATGTAAATAGATATTCACTTATTTTCTTACATTCCATTAGAAATATTCGTATCCTGCTCTCTGTAAATTTGGCCACTACTGAGAAAAAAAAAATGATACCAAGACTTTTCTGCAAATGAATTTCAGTAGACAGAAGGTCTCATCAACGTTACACACAATGAAACTCCTGGCCCTTTGTAGGCTGAGATGCAAACTGATCTGTGTCCCCCTTACCCACTGTTGCTTTTAACTTGTCTCTGCCCCTTTCTGGACTCCGCATATTTAGGCAGTCCTTGCTCATTAGATAGACTTCCTTGCCATTCAGCACTTGCAAAATTAATAGTAATCTTGTCCTTCACAATCATTCTGAAATTCTTCACAGTTAGCAAGAAAAAACTTCAAGAGTGTTGTTTCTCCCCACATACCAAAGGCATAGATGAGAGAATTCATTCTTTGAATTCATCTGTCCTGGAAGTCACCACCTCACATTAAAGTTTCTCAATCCACACAAATTCATGCAGTTTTTCAAAGGAAAAACATATTTCTTTGCTATTTAATTTTACTATTAACAGGGCTGAAACCAAAACTTTTAATTTTTCACACAAGCCAGGAAAGAGAAATCATTTCATATTTGCTTATATCCTTGTATCTGCTCAGTGACAATGATATTTTTTCTCCTTTTATCATTGCTAATAGAAGAACATAATTTTTTCTCAGCAGCCACTGACACTTTGAAGGCAGGTCTGTCATATGACTTGCATGGCCAGAAGCTGCAGGTGTTCCTATTTCACTAGGCCACATGGCTTCCCAGAATTTCTCTGAAATTCTGCTTTATTAGAAAATTCAAATCAGTTCTGATGATGACCCTCTCTTTTATCACACATATTACATGATATGGTATCAATCCTAGCTTTTTGGAAATCACTTATTTAAAGTAAGAGATAGTTCTTGCCAAGCTTACTTGTGGCTTGGACCTATGTCCTATCCAAGAAAACTTCATGGTTGCCTGTCTCCACCAACATAGTGTTCACTGATATCTTCAAGTTTTGAAGCATGAAGCATCCAAGCAGTGAAGAAAATTAAATTTTCTAGTTATTCACAACTGGAAACTTTGCGTCTCCCTGGAATGAGTCTACATCAGGGCAGCAAGCAAAAGCAGTGCATTAGGGCTCTTTAGTTTACTCAAAGCATCATGTGCACCAAGGAGTTTCCAGTACACAAGCAGAAGGAGCTGTGGTTCTAAAGACCACTGCATATGTGTTCTTGACTGCTTCTCTCTCTGACTGGGTGCCTTTTTTCTCTGTCTTTTTGAGACAATAGATAAAAGCAGCAGCTAAGTACAATTACCAAGGTTTTGCTCAATTTGTGACTGCCAGCAAAAAAAAATAGAGAGGACAACACAGTCCACTGAATATTAATACTATATTGAATACTAGCACCAAAGCATTGATTTTTTAACTGACTCTTATACTCCTGTCTTAGGCATTAAGTGTGCAATTCTTTTACAGAACTCTACTTTTATGTTCCAGGATGTGAGCTTGTATCCACAGACACAATATAATACTTAACGCCTAATGATACTTGGACAACTGCCTGCCTATAAAAGCGTTTCCTGAGAGAGAGCTGAGTAGTTCCTACAAGTGCACCAGTAAGCACAGTTCTTCACAGTGTGATGCCCTTTGTTAGGTATCGAGACTGATCATCATTAGTATGACGAAGGTGTAAAAGGAACATTTGAAATTCTCAGTCTGTACTTTTCTGATCATAACAAAGCCATCAACCAGCCCCAGTCATTAGAAGCAGGTATTTTGGTTTTCTGAATTTGTGAAGCCAAGTCTTACTTACATCACTAAGACAGAGTTAACTGACAGCTTTTCCACCCTGCAGACTGCAATAAATACTTCTGGAGATCTCCCATGAACCCCCTAATACTGAAAGTACAATCTTGCAATGTATAAACTTTGAGAGTCCTAAAGACTAGATTAAACATCCTTAACTTCTCCCCTGCCCCCCTACAAAAAAGTTGTTATCTTGAGGGTGCACTAAGATCAATGTGAGGGGGAATCTGTATTTGTACAGATAAGAGTATTGAAAAGAAAAGTAGCTGAGGTAAGGGACATTTCTATCTGCAAGCCCTAAGGATATTTCAAGGATAATGCCTCCTTACAGAGTGACATCACCATCAGCAAACAATATTAAGATTTTTGTTTTCATAATAATCTTTTGGCAAGAGACAAGAAGTAAGAGATAGGGCAGCATCTTCCTTGCAAGAAAACTAGGTTTCTCTAAGTGTCACTTTCCTAACAAGAGTCCCCACAGTGCCATTGTGTTTGCTTTCTTTGCATAGAAAAGCTAAACAGTGAGAACACTGGTGCATAAGCCCTTCTACTACTGAGATATTGAATTCTGATCTTTAATAAACCAACACTGATTTACTTCACTGCTTCTGTTTGCTTAGTTAAGCTCCACCAGCATAGGAAAAGGCACATGTAATTTAATCAGATTGCTTTTTTCATTTGATTTTTATTAATGCAGCAAGCAGGCATTGAGCTCAGTGAATTCATTCAGTGCTCACCAGTAAAATACCCCTTCCTCCCTCAGACTGTAAGTTTCAAACTACAGTGAAAAATCGCAAAAAAAATAGAGGCTAGATGACATGAGGTCTGTTTCAATGGGACAGGCTCTCCTCTTTCAGTCTTACATTAAAAACATGCTTTGTGGAATAGAGAACAGAGCATTTAAAAGGAGTGCTGAATTGTTCACATTTCAGTGAAGCTGTGATAGACATGTCATTCTGTTTCCTCCTAGAAAAATCCCACCACTGTTGGACTTCAGGATATCTATCTATGTAGCTGTCTTATGCCATTCAGCATCCAGAACAGCCTGCTGTTCTTAGCATTCTCCTTCCATCTAGATAAATATAGTACTGTTGAGCTGTCACAACTGGAGATCTACAGATTTTCTTATTTTTCATGTTTTGCAGTTCACTGCAGCATTTGCCAAATCTTTCCCGTTTATTTTATGGTCAAACCTTTAAAAAGGCACTTGGACTCATTCCTTTGTACAGAACTGTCATGGTAATTTTAACAAACAACTTTAAAATAAAGCTGAGCATCATGTTAGGGTAATTCCAAACTGTGCCTGTCATAAGCTCTGAAGACACACTTTGTGTAGAGGAGAGCTGGTGAAAGTCTTGGAAATTTCACTGTTCCATTGGCTGTTTTCCCAGCAGCCAACATTGTTTCTCCTGTTATGTTATTGCACCTCTATCATATTTGATTGCATTCCATTTCGTAATGTAAAGACTGAATTGACACACACATAAATGTTATGAATATAAGTGTAATATATTTTTAAAAGTCTTAACCTCTCAGGAGCATCTGCATGATTCTATTTTCAATTACAATGTTATGGTGTTTGCCTTCATCAAGGGATAAGCAGCATGTCCACGTTTTCCTTTATCCTCAAAAGAACACACAAAGCAGTGATGTTGTCAACATTATACTTCGTGATGGTAAGTCTTCATCTTAATGAAAAATCTCACAGGACAAGATATGGAAAGAAGAGGAAATGTTATCTCTTTCTTGGTGCACATTGTCCTTTATCAGAAAAAAATGTTTGTAAAGTGGTATTATTATTATTTGGTCAACAGAAATTGCTTTTCAAATAAAACACGGACCTTTCTCCCAGGCTAGTTACCATTTCAAAACTCCTAACTATGTTCAGAAACAAATACATCTTAAGTATATTCTTTAGCACATTTAAATTGATCAGAGTTAAAAGTGGGTTATTTTGTGCTAGATTTGTGCTAGAATTGCAGGATGACACATTTCCACATCTCTCAAAGGTTTTTGGTGCTGGTCATGAATGTATTTTGTTCTTAAGTCTGTAGAGATAGTTGTATTCCTACCCTCTTCTTATGACAGGCCTCTGCTTACTTTTCAATCCATTCTATCTAAAAGTATTTTTCTGTACGCGGCACCCAAGTTGCTGGGATTTGGAGAGAAGGAGTATTTAAAGAAACACTTCACTTTGGTCTGTCTTCGTGATCAACTCCTAAGTACTGAATGACAAGTAGACAAGATAAATAAATGAAAAAATACATATTCAAAACCACATAAGCAGCCAAACATTTTTAGCCACAACTTTCAAACTTGGGGGCAAAAGAAAAATAAACCTAATGAATAATATCCCACTACTTAGAAATTCTGAGCATCTGGAGACCCACAAAATCCTTTACATTAATCTGTTTTTATAAGACTTTTCTTATGAGTTTCAAATCAAAATGTTTAATGTTTCCTGAAGAGTAAATACACCTTTAAGTTTTTTAAGGTACTATGTAACTTACCCAGCCAATAAATTATTTTTATTTTAATTCATATAGTTATTAATTCCTTAATATTATAGGTCCATTATCAACACCAAGATTTCAGCATTTCAACATGCCAGAGAGAATGTCTGGACATTTTCCATTGTGTTTTTAGTATAAATCACCCTGAAGGTGCTTCTGTGTTCTAAGCCAATAATTTCAGAGACAAAGCTACCATACCTGTCCATTATTTTAAATGAACATCAAAAAATCCCACTTCCACTTTCTTAAAGTATGCTGAAAGAAAGAAATAGAGCAGGGAAGCAAGAAGTTTCGCAACAAGGACCAACACTGAACTTAATTATTGTCAGTTCCTTGATCTATAGCACTTATGCTACATAACATGTAGTAGCATTCTCCCACAGAGCTTCTGAAATACCTCTCCACATGGAGACAGCTATATTGAAAATATGATATTGGGCTGATTTTTATCTCAAAGCTTCAGTTTCTTGAGTTTTTACCTATGAAAGTAGTAGATGGGTTCTGTTAAACCTCTAGGCTTTATAATTTATTTTCACATCAACCCAGCAATAAAAGAGACAGTTTTAAAAGAAACATTTGTGAAAGGTTGTACAGTGAATAGAACTCCAGAAATACTCAGTGCATGCTATAATATATAATCAAACAAAAAAAAAATATTAAGCATTCTAAATTCATTTTTTTAGTCTATTGTTTTGTTTGGCTTGCCACAAAACCATATACAGAAAAGAAAATATTTATCTTGAAACATTTGCAGAAGCTTGTTCCTTTCATGAAATGAGCCTCTCATGAAACTAGAATGTTATCTGTCATAGCAAACAAACTGTCACTCTCTTCTGGCAAATGGCTCAGTCTTTGGTCTGCTTGTCTGCCCACCTGATGAGATTGCAGAATATTGCTACAATGATGGGCCACTCATATTCAAAATCTTGCCTCCAAGGGTCCTCCTCCAATTTACACTCAAAACATTTGCTGCTCCCCCCAGATGAAATTCAGATTCCTAAGGATAAATATTCCAAATGAGTGTTTTCTGGATGTTCTGAACAATGTAATTTGAAGTCTATTGGCATTCCGCTTTTATGTGCTGGAAGCAGATCTTAGCAGAATGCATGTGATACTGGAAGAATCTTGTCAGCCAAGCTCTGCGGTGAAACAAAGATGCAGGAAATACTTCCCATGCAACTCCTTTGACTCTTAATTCCTCACAGAAGTGACCATCACACTAGCTTGCAGATTTCAAACAGACATATTTGCCTAAAAATGTTTCAGGTTTTACTTATGTATAACATTCAAGGGAGGGGAACATGATGTGTTAACTATTTGTAGGAAGGTCTGCAACATAGCATTTTTAAAATAAAGTGCCCACAACATTTTCAGATAACTCAATATTTCCCACTAAATATTTTCAAACACACATGCAGATATCCCCTTGAAGATTCCACCCTGGGGGCCAAACTGGATGTTACAGCAAATACATGGTATCTGTTTTTTATGACTATGTTCGAAGTTATTTTGATAAAACTGTTCATGGTTCTTTGTTTTAAAAAAAATACAGATCAAAAATTGTCCATTAAGCTCAGTTTATTTTAATCATAAGAAACCATGCTACACACTTACATTCTCAGCCTTTAATCCTCCATTCCCTACGTAGCATCCATATGCAGTCTCTCAATCTGCAATTCTGAGACATAATCCCATACAAGTACAGTATTAAGTTCCACGGTAAACCTGCCAGAGGAGGGCAAAAAGGATTAGACTGCTGCAGTTTAAGAAAAATTCAGTGAATGTGTCACTTTAGCATCTGCCAGATTTTGACATGAATAGTTACTTGCAATCTAAATGTATTACTTATCTAAGTATTAATTACCTACTGAGAAAAAAAAAAAAAAAAAAGAGTTATCCCACAGGAGTAGCCTGAATTTTACAGTATGGTCATTTGTAAGTAAATTTGCAAAGCTATGCACAGGGAGCTAAGGATAAACCCTATTAGTGAATAAATGGATTTGCACATTTTATACTTGCATACAGCTTGGAAAATGTATATTTTCATGTCTTAGCCTGAAGATCCAAGGGCTTCTTTAGAGCTGGTGTCTGCTAGTACCTGGAAAAGATGCTAAATATTCCTGTTGCCTGTAGAATATGGTCCAATGTTTAGAGGAAAACTGTGTATATGGTAAAAAATGCCAAAACTGAGAATCCACCAAGTCTTTTTTAGCTAAAGGCCATGTAGAAGATACAACTGAGGCACAAAACAAAGTTAGAAGAGGATGAAGCTAAGGGTGCCTTAAAATACTAGTAGAGAACAGATTACTGGAGAAAAAAAATGAAGTTTCCGTAGTCTTCAGACATTTACATATTCCTGAAAGACTTCTCTTTAATCACCCATTTTCCTCCTTTTCCATTTCTTTCACTTGCATTTGGAATTTTAAGCTTATTATCTGCTCCATTGTCTCAGCATCATTTCCCATTTCTCTCCTTCATGAATATGCATTTTTGCTTTCCTATAGCTTCTGTCTTCGGTGTCAGAACTGTGTCTTAGTATTTCACTGAAGAAGTTTTCACAATTAGCTGTTAATCTTTCTTTTACGAGCTTTTTTTCCACTATTCTTTTCCAAAGCTTTGCTCTGCCAAAAATCTTCATTTCTCTTTCCTCCACCAAAAATCTTCATTTCTCTTTCCTCCATGTGACCTGTGAGTATTTTTACCTATGAGTATTTTTAAACTATGTTATCATTCCTCTACCCAAGATCTAGCTCTCTACGCATTGCAACTAAAACAGTGTTATTTTACATCAGCTCTCTCTTTCTCAGGTTACGTTCATGATTTTTCTACTTTGTCGAACAAGCCCATCTCTTTCCTCATCCAATGCCATCCATGTGATGGACGCATTGTAATGTCCTTTTATGTCAGTGGTCCTTCTTTCAAATGAATACAAGTCCTTTATTTTTCTCCCTAATGTCACTACTAGTTCTCTCTTTCATCCTCAGCCTCTCTTTAGCACTACTGTCCGCACTCCAGCCCTTTCTCCCAATGATCTTTCACTTAAGCTTCTACCCTCTACCCCTCTTCAAACCAGTGATATATCTCTAGCCTCTCTGTTTTTCCCTCTCTCACTCTCATTCAGTCCTCTGTAAGCTAGTTTTTAGCTCTCCTCATCAGTGAAAAGACTCTCACTAATGACATTTTACAGAGCTATAGTAAATAATTTAGGGGCAATGTTAATAATGCACAGGAAAGGAGGAGAGAAATTAAGAGACACAAGAAAGGAGAACTTTTCAGAAGAGAACCACAACAAGATTGAGAGATACAAATACATTTTTCCTTATTATATGTTCTCCAGAGAAAAAGACTCATATTCCAAGACTGATGTATAAAGGGAAGTGAGATGAAGTCTGATTTTCAATAAATGAAGGACTGAGAAGTGGGAAAAGGTTAATAAAATGGATCAGGATAAAGTTACAGAGGAAGATCCTAAACAAAACCAAGTGGGCTTTTCTTTGCTAGAGCTTGAAAAGAATGAAGAGTGTCTAGCAGCATCAAGAAAGGGTTATGGTTTTGTAGTACTTAGGATAAGACAGGCAGCCAGAGATCATTATGCACTTTGAGTGCTTCCTATTTTTTAAGTCAATACTTCTCTCAGATACCACACACACTTGAATTGACAGCAAAAGTAGTCTGTTTTTTCATCAATACAAATTGAAGCAGCTTGATTTAAAATGCAGTGTTTCCAGTATTCCAGTTTCAAGTATTCAAAACTTGTATGATTCTGCTTGGATTCTGCTTCTGAGAGGGGCTAATGAAATACAAAATGGGTACAGACTGTTTTTGATAGCACAGGGACTGTAAAGCAGAGCTGCCCAAGTACTTTCCAGAAAGTTTGATCAAAATCAACATGTTCTATGGAAAAACTTACTTTTCTGGAAGGAAACTGAAGAGATTTTCCATGAGAAAAATATTGAAACCACTGCTCCGGAAGTGAAAGTGAAGTTTATAAGAACCTTCCACAAAAACTGAACCTACTTGCCTGCTCCTGAAAAGATGAAAGGCAAAAAGACTGAGTGAGCTGATTCAATCTTTCACTGTCAACAAATCTGGAAAATTACTAATGTATACCTACTAATATATACCAATACCTACTATCTACCTACTGATTAGAGTTTTCCAGGTGACTAGCCAGAAAATCAAGTAGATTTTTTCTCCCAGAAAAATAACTTTACTTAAAATCCCTTTCCACTAAAAATTTAATAGTTCTGACTTTCTAGCCAAGGGCTGGTATTAATTTCCCACACATCTCTTCTAAAAAACAAAAAAAAAGAGGTAATCTTTACAGCTTTCAGCCTTCTAGAGATCACAGTGTTTCTTTTGTAGTATAACAAGTGGGTTAAAAAAAAAAAAAAGCAGGATGCTTATCAAATGTTTGGTTTAAATTACCTCCAAATAAAATAGGAACAAGAATCCTTCCCAGCCTCAGCAAATGAAAGCCAGTGAAAATCTGTATCCTTCTTGTTAGCTACAAATAAAATGTATGCAGCAATAATATGATTTGCCATACATCCCAAATTAGATGTCTCTGTTTTCCCATGCACACAGGAGGAAAACTAAAAACATTAAGTATCTTTAAAAAGCATTCTTTTTGTGTATAGAAATCTTTGGTTCAAATTTAGGCCTTTTACCCTCTCTCCCTTATTCCCCAAGGTATTGATCATGCTGTGTCACATGTGAACTCATGACGTGTGATGTGAAATTACTTAGTCCTTTAACGTGACAGCTGGCTAGCTTGGAAAATAAGCTTTGTCTCAGATACTTCAACCTAACTGAGTTGCATAAAAAGCAAACATTTCATGTAGTCTTGTGAGGTGCAGGGAATGGTAAGGAAGTGCTTGATCGTATTGACAAAATTTTGAATGTTGTGTTTCCGGCTGAAGTGCCTTGTGTATGGGCAGTCTGCAGTACTTTTATTACAGAAGAGAAGGTTTAATTCTGAAGTTTTTAACCATTTGCATTTTTAATGGTTCTCTATAACCATATAGGCTATATAGATCCATTTCATATAAATATGTTATATCAGGTTAATTATATTAAAGTAGAAACCAAATCATTTAATTTTGTACGCTTAGAAACTCTTAATTTACTTTAAATCAAGTTCACTTCAGTAAAGGATTGAATTGGCATTGCCTAAACCAATCCCAGTTTAAACCAATCCGTAAACATCTCTACAGACACACATGATGACAAGAAATAAATATTGATGAAAATAAGCATGCAGAAACCCTCTAGCATATCAGTAGCACAAATTACCTAACGGGAGTCAAGCACGCTCTTCTGTGAAAAATCTATCCTCTGAGCTGTATTAAACACATGCAACTATTTTTTAGGAAATACATGAAATAATAATGGCCTTGAAATCCTTCAGTTATAGCTTTGTTCTATGAAGAGTTGAATCACCACTTTCTTTAGGCTTCCATTACTTCTTGCTTCTGGGATAGGGAACAACCCAGGTCACACACACTGTTTTTCTTACCGTTGTATACTCTCAGCTTACTTGGTACTTATCTATGTGCCGGGTAGCCTGTCTCCCATAACTTAAATTTGTAAGTGAGAGGACCGTCTAAAAACCTTTGGGAAGTCCGGCCCGCTCTATCAACAGAACTGGGTGCCAAATTCACTGACCCTGCTTGGACGTCATCTACAATTCCTTGTCTTGTCATTAAAGAAATCAGAAAGATGTCTTAACTATAGCTCATAGGCTCTAAAATCCCTAGCCACTGACTGGGGAACCCAGAGGGCAGTACTGCAAATGGTCTTATTTTTCTGTTTGTCTGAAAATTTAACATTTCATTCTGGAAGCAAAGCTTCTTATCACCTGTGGTGTAGTTCTTGTTGAAGCTTGAGCACAAGGTCTTTTTCACCTAAATCTTCTCTGAATGAGCATATGCCTTCAACACAAGATGACCTATGCTCTTTACAAGGGCTGTCTAACTGAAATTACTGAAATCAGCTAAACCATATCTACCAGCAGTGCAGAGAGCATAAATCAATTTATTCCATCATGTTAAACCTTATCACTGGGAAACAATGAATTTAAACTTGGGCTGCTAACACAAGTTTGTTTTTCCTTTACTCCTCTACTAACCTGATTGAATTTAAGGCATTTTTTTTTTTTAATTTTAGTTTTGGTGAAAGCAGTCAGTAGCAATGCAACCACACCACCTGGGAGCTTCTGTGTCATCATGCATCATCCCTGTCTCCCATATCACAACTACATGCTGCATTACCAGAACAGAATCTACAGTTCCCTTAATAGCTCCATAAACCCACCAAAGGAAATGTAAAAACATTAGTTTTAATCTCATGGGAAATATTATATTGCAATCTGTTCCCAGGTAGGGTTCTGAGATTTTGCTAAGGAATGAATCCAAATTAGCTCTGATTATTTTCCAGACCATTTCATTAATGTATATTTCTGTACTTAGCTTACTCCTTTCTGACAAGCTGTTTTGTGGAAGAGTTTTTTACAGCAGTTACACAATAATCTGGATTATTTGAAAAGTTTCTGTGCATACGGCTTTTAAACACTTCATTTTAGGAAGTCAGTTATGAGAAGGGCAAATATAATAAGATTTTCTTAAGTTTTAAAACATTTTCAACTTCTATTGTAATTTCATGCAATGGTTAAAATCATCATCTGGTTCTTTGCTTGTGCAGAGAGAAATGGAACTTCTTAGACCCACTTTGTCTGACATAGCTCCACTGGGTAGCTCTCTGAGCTGAGAAGTTTATTCTTTCAGCACTACAGCGTAATTAGCGTAACCTGGTTTTGTGGCAAGTGTTGCTGCAGCTTTTCAAATAGCCTCTTTGCCTCTGAGAAACACTTCATGGAAAGCAAGTCTAAATTTTGAAAAGGCTGAATTAGACTTAGCTTCCAGAGAAAAGCACATGCTAGAGAAAGTGGGAGAAAATTGCTTTCCGAAGTCTACTTTAGTTCCCTCAAAGCATAGCAATTGAGTCATACCTCGCTTCCAACCATGCTAACCTTCAGCGAAGCAGCTCTCTTCAGAAGATATTCAGCAGACCCATGCTGTCCAATACATCTTCAGTAGAAGCAAACTAATTTCTCCTAACAGAGAATTTATTCTAAATTTATTCTAAACTTTGTCCATCTGCCAAGACAACACAAGTCCTTAACTACTGTGTGAACCTGCACAGCACAACGAAGAAAGCTTCACTTGGAGCCAAATATTTCTGTCAAAACTTGCCTACCACATGTCTAGATCAGCCAGAGTGCACCAAACTGGACTGTTGTGGGATATCATGCTTTTTGTGAGGAGAATTAATGAGCAGAATTGGAGACTCACAAAAGTCAGAATGGACCTCTGCTGGATTAATAACCTGAAAGACAAACAAAGATCTTGCTGGTCTGCAACTAATCTGAACACTAGCTATGATCAGTCCCACGATTCCCCTAAGCTTCAGACTCAAACACGTTAATGAGAGAAATAACAAGTACAACAAAATTTCAAACACCCACCCCCTGGAGCAGAACAGGGACACAAAGTCAGGCTACACTGCAGTCACTGGATTGATAAGAGCATATCTACTACCATCCTCCAGAAAACAAAAAGCTTGTTGCTTTCTTCCTCATGTGGGAGCAATAGGAGAATTTGAGTGGGGTGCTAACAGGAGTGTGCTGCCTCCAGCCTAGGGTAACCACTGAATCACATCTAGGAAAAAACCCTCATATAAAGAACAGATATTCCTACAATGTCACTAGCTTCCATATTAATACACTAAACACTCAGGAATTTTTTTTGTTTATATTCTAAGGTTTTGGTGTGAACTCATTGATTAACCCAGTAAATTTGCTAATGAATATTTTAGTAGCATTAATATGCTGCATATGCAAATTAAGTCTACAGAGTGTCACCTGGAGAAGAACTACTTCAGCGTTTGATTGATTTGTGATGCAAGTTTTGTTTTGCCACTCTTTCCCTTCCTCTAGATCAGGCAGGTGTCTTTCCAGTAATAATCACATCCTCAGCCTAAGTCATCAGGAAGACGATTTCACACGGGCAGTGAAGGTTAAATATTTTTAAAATGCAAACAAAATGAATTTTTAAAAGCTTCAAAATAGCTTGGGATTCAGAAAGCTCTTTACAATCCATGGGCAGATTCCTTTAAGGAAAGACGCTCTTAAGTTATTCAGACTTCTCATTTGTCAGTTCAGAGATTTCTCTGTCTCCTCTGTCACATAGTCTGTATAATTTAAGGTGACTCACTGTACAGGAAAGTTCACCTTCCATTAAAATGTTTTCTTTAGTAAGCACTCTCTTGGAAGTGCTGTAGTGTAAACATGAGTGGCTACGAATACAAACATTTATTAAATAGTGCTGATGAATTTTTCAATACCTAAGGGACAGCAATTCACAGCTCAATCATTCAGGCCATTTTAAGTGCTGCACAGGACAATTCCACTACATCTACCGTTAATATTTAATTGCCCATTTTATTCTGTTTACCTTTTTGGTTAATATATAATTTAAAGCCCTTCTACTAAAAAGGAGGGGGGGGGAAGAGAACAACTGTTAGCCTGCTTTTAACAAATCTCTGGTGAGAGCTTTTCCTTCATTTAAAATTCATTGCAAAGAATTTTTATTTAATATCAGAAACACAAACCCCAGGTATTAAAGCAAAACTTGGAAGCAACTGTTGCATAACAGTCCTGACATTGACTTAGATTTGACTGACACCAGCTTCTGACTGGCAGCCTTTTACAAAGCACCCTAGCAGCCTGGGATGATACTACATAGCCTCACCACTGGAAGTCAGTTCGAAAAAAGCCAGTGTGACAAAAACCCCTCCTGTTGCACAAAGGTTATTTCACAGGAGGTAATATTCTTCACAGTTTTGGTGGAGAGGGAAAAGGGATTGCAAAATATAATAAAACCACTTTGTTCACTTTTACAAAAATGCAGGATGTTTATAGCTGGATATACTACACCGTGGTGTTTAGGAAAAAAACTGCCAGATTAATAGGCCTGAAAATATTTGGGTACTGTAAACTGGATATGAAAGCAACAATTGTGGTGTAAGAGTGTTACACTTGTTCTTCATTGTCCTTTATTGGGATATCACAGCTTATCACGATCAGGAACCTTCTAGAGAATGATTGATGTATTAATAGCAGTAATAGAGCTGCTTTTGAATTTGGAAGAAAACTGCTAGCAACAGTACTTAAGTTTTGGTTATTATTTGCGTAATCACACTCAAACTCAGATGAGCTTAACTATTGATATAAGTGTGGTTGTTCCAAATTATTCAAAGGCTGTAGGTTTGATCGTAAAGTCTCCGTGGTCTTTAATATATATACAACAGATTAGGAGTTAACAGTCTAAGATACTCTATCACTTTTACCACCTCATGCCCTAAGATAAGATCTGTGATTTGTGGAACTCCAGACACACTTTAATAGCTGCCATGTAAGCTCTTTTGACTTTGCACAAGGAACATTACATGAGTACAGAACACACAAATATGATTTTCTCGGAGAAATAAAGAAATTTCATATTGCTTACAGGATTCACAGTCCTTTTGTAGTGTCAATTCATTTAGCAAGCAGGTTATTTAAAAATATCCTGTATATATATTATCCTTATATGTATAAGATGGATAGATAGAAGTAAATACAGACAGAGAGGCATATGCATATGCATATACATAACCATACACACATATACATATATATATAGATACATACATTTACATATATATCTGTACATAAACTATTTCTTCAAAACAGAGAGCCATCCTTCAAAGGGACTTACTTTCTTGGTTTTACAGGAATGCTAAGTCCTAGATATTACTGTACATGTTCTGAGTTTCACTCAGCTTTGTCTTTCAAGACCTTATTACCAGGGAAAGGCCAGCAAGGCTATTGTGTGTTCTGTCCTTGTAGAAAGTTATTTGTGTTCTTTTCAGCTAAGATATGTCAGGTCATGTCACAACCAATGCTTACCAAATATCTGTTCCATATGGTACAGAAAGTGAGAAAAGATAAAGACATGGGTCATGCCGCTTTTTCTGCTGATGCAATAAAAAGATGACTAATATATTTTTGGGGTACGTAACTTCCACCTGTACTTAAGTCAAATTGGGAGCAGAGGACGCATGCAATAAAAAATCAGAGGCAGAATTCTGACCTATTCAAACATTAAGAATTTTTTGAAAAATAGGCAAATAATTAATTTAAATAATTAAATTCTTTAGATTTTTTTGACCCGTCCCTTCTTTTCACGTTCTTTTCAAGTCACTCGGGGTACATTTACATAGCATAATACAAGGAAGGTCATGGAAGGTCATGGAAGTAGATCTAGATGAGGTACTAGAAAGCTGGTGCGTTAAGCAAGCATTTTGTCTGGGTAAAATATGCCTTGCTTCTCGAATTAAGTATAACATAAAAGACCAGCATATTCATATTCACAAGATCAGAGCCTAATTTATATAACACCCTAATGAAAGTGAGAAAATGTGAGCGTATTATACAAAGTTAACATGGCTTCAACTACTGTATTTTTTAAAAAAATGAAAGGAGAGACAAAAAGCATGAACAGAGTAAAACAGCAGATCTGTAGTCTTCAAACAGGAGATATATCTAGTACTGGAAAATGTTGAGACTTCCTTCTAGTACACGTTCATCAACATTGGGAACAGGCTAGGCGTACTCAACGGCATTATCTGTGACCTTGCTTCTTAGAGTTAAAATCTCAAGGTAACAGTTTAAGTCTGCCACTTCACAAGTGAACTAGATGAGAATAATTAGCATTTCTGTCTGCAGTAATACGTGGACAAGGACAACATTGGCAAGAAGTCTCCATGTTTAATCACCAGATCAGGAACAGGAAGTCAATACAATCACGGGGAAGGTCACTCTGTATTTGAATCCTCAGACTTTATCATAGTCTAGAAAACTAACCCAAATCTGGCTGAAGTTTAAAGGAAAAATATCTCCATTAAAGGCAAAACAAGACACACGCACCTACACACCCTTTCTCTGATCTTAACAAGAGATATTTTGAATCTTCAGGACTTCCATATAGCAAAGCTTCAAGCAGGTACAAGGTCAGCAAACAGTAATTTCCTCATTAACAGTCCTGGCCATGAGGATGCGTTTCCTCCTCTGCATGACCAATGTGCTACGACATGCTTGCTAAGGGCCTCTCTCCACTGCTGCCATTTCCCATGACCTCCAGGAAAACAATATTTGATGCCAATGTCTACTGCAGCTCTTTGGTCTGTTTTGAGCTTGTTGCATAGAACAAGTGCCGACCACTTATGGTCTCATTTCCCCTATCAGCCCATCTAAAACACTAGTGTTCTGCAACATGAAAGGCATGCAGTTTGAGATTTAAGATTATCCTGTCTGAACTCATGAAAGTAATACTTAAGCTATAGACTCATCTGATAAAATATGGGGTTTTTTTATTAGTAGCTTTGTTATAGCCTGCAAATATACAAGACCTTTTGTTGGTTTGGATTATTTTTTTGTGCCAAATCAAGTTGGCTGCCCTATACAGTAAATAACTAGATCTTATTATTTTATTTATATTTATCCAGAGAGTAAAATGAATTTACCTGTTGCAATCTACTTGCAGAGATCAGAGTAACCTACAATAGTTGAGAAAGGCTAGTAATCTTCATTCAACAATCAGAGACAGTATTTGCATGTTAAAATCTATTTTCAGCCCAGATAAAATGAATTCATAAAAACCACGCTACTTGGTCACCCAAGAAGCAGTGTTTCTAGTTTGTTTTATGGATGTTTTTCTAACTTTGTCTGAACAAGAGGTAGACACTGCATGTTACTGGTCTTCCTGCTGTCTAGGGCTATCTGCAAACAGAAGCAAGGAGGAAGAGGGGAAAATTAATGCTTTTGGTTTAGTGTTTCTTCATTTGTGGTTTACTAAATGATCAAAGTATTTTTGGCTGTTGTTTTCTGATTTTTTGTTTGTTTGTTTCTCCATTACACTCTAAATTGTTAAACATAGAGATGTTTAGAAGCTGTTTCCAATCATTCTTTAAATTTCACATTCCCTTGCACTTCCTCTCTAAGCTTAGCATGTCCCTAGTTAGATATAGTCAATTCATATCCTTCGCCTATTAAATGCCTTCAAATTCTACTCTCTTGATCCTAAGAAGCTGACCCCAAAAGGGATGCATCATTGTTTTTTAATATCTGAAAAGTCAGCTGCAAGTACTTTTTAACGTCCCTGATGTTTTCAGTCTGTTGTCTCTAAATTCCCTGTCATTAGCAGGCATATGACTATAAAACCTCACAGTTTTACTGGTAGATATTCTGTACCAGTAAAAGATTTTACTTTTGGGATTGATACTATGCTTCGTTCAGTACTCATTACATAGCATAAACTTTTAATTTTTATCACATGCTTGTAATTTTTTAGAATTTCTCCAGTCAGTTCCATGGATTAGAGGGAAACTCCTAGCATAGGTTTCAAGCACAACACTAGATGTTTAGTACACAAAAAGATCATTTGGGTCAGTTCTGCCATGTTGTGTAACCTCTGCTGTTGTTAAAATAATTTCCGACAATTGGTGCTGTGTTCCCAAGCAAACCACATCCATACATTTTTTCTGACCAGTTTTCTCTCCAAAAAGGGTGGCAACCTCCAGAAAATCGACTCACTCCTGGGTGTTCAGGTGCCATTCTTCTGTGCTGGCTGAAGATGACAAGCAACAGGATGAAGAGTGACAGAATTGGGCTCCTCTGAGGAAAGGGGTGCCTTTTTTTTTTTCCTTTTCTGGGTACGCGGTTTACAGGGAATGGAGATAACACCATAAGTTAGAAAATAATCACACCACACCCCTTATCTCATCCTCAACAGTCATACAGGAGGAGTCTTACCAATGCTCATAGGAATCAATACATTGGTCCTACAGCACGTAAAATCTGATTCCACCTTGTCAGACCCAGACAGCAATCCTGACACTGCCAGGCTGGGTGTTCAGAGAGCTCTGTCTGCTAACGCCGCACCTTCTGCTCTGTTTCGCCCTAAGGATAAGTAGGACACCACATTCATTCCACATGCATAGTAATAACGGTATGAGTCAGAAGATAATCAAACATTTGAAATGGATCAGTCACAAATGTCAGCAGAAGCCTGGATCTGCAAACCTTTTGTAGCTCACACTTGTGACAACACCGATTAAGTATAAAAGGGAAAAGTTACTTTAAAATGTCACTAGAAATGGGCCCTGTACTTCAATGGTTGACTCATCTTATGCAAATACATTGCCTCCTTGAAACACACTATCTATCTCCATGTTTATCATTCTGTCTTTGTGACAGGACCACACCACTAAGTTGAATGTAATCAACAACTAGCAGTGAAGCTGTCAAAGTGCCTTCATATGAGTAGAGAGCTTCACAACAGTCAGTAATCAAGATTCACATTCTTTGCTCCTGTATATGCATGTGCTTGTCCACATCTTTACATGTTCCTACATGTAACCTTCTTGATAAGCAATGCTTTTGAATGCATTTGTGGAAGAGGTTGATCAAGATCATCCTTCCCCTAGATCTTGCTGGAGAGGCGGCATGCATGCTGCAGACACACTTCATAAACTACAGGCAGATGGGGAAATACTCACAAAGAGATACCATGTGCAAATCTTACTGCCACTGAAGTACTCACTAAGAACCACTATTGAATCAGGGGAAGCAGAATGGCACTCAACACTATCCACGCAAAAATGTTTTCTCTTACATATAGTCCAGTTTCTTCACATATAGACTTCACATAAACTCTGAAAAAGTTAGAATTATGTAAGAAACTTCAGAAAAAGGATAGTTTACCATATCATTTCTGAACTCGATTGGGGCTCAGTCATGCAAGAGCACTGAGATTTCAAAAGAGAGTAATTCAGAAAAATCTTGAATTCTTTTTTTCAAATGGTGCAAAATATAGAAGTTTATAGAAACTTTTTTTATAAGGGACAACAAAAAAAGTTTCTATAAATACATCAACAAAAAGAGAGTGACAGAGAATGTCCATCCCTTACTGGATGCGGGGGGAAACCTTGCAACCAAGGATGAGGAGAAGGCTGAGATACTTAATGCCTTCTTTACCTCTGTCTTTAATAGTCAGACCAGCTACCCCCAGGGTGTTCAGCTTCTTGGGCTGGAAGATAAGAATGGAGAACAGAGCAACTCCCCTGTAATCCAGGAGGAAGTAGTTAATGATTTGCTTATGCACCTGGACATGCATAAGTCTATGGGGCCGGATGGCATTCACCCAAAGGTTCTCAGGGAGCTGGCAGGAGAGCTCACCAAGCCTCTCTCCATTATCTATCAACAATCCTGGTCAACAGGAGAGGTGCCAGATGACTGGAGGCTGGCCAATGTGACGCCCATCTACAAGAAGGGCCGGAAGGAGGATCCCGGAAACTACAGGCCTGTCAGCCTGACCTCGGTACCGGGAAAGATCATGGAGAGGATCATCCTGAGTGAGCTCTCAAGGCAAGTGCAGGGCAGCCAAGGGATCAGGGCCAGCCAACATGGGTTTATGAAAGGGAGGTCCTGCCTAACCAACTTGATCTCTTTCTATGACCATGTGACCTGCTTTCTCGAGAGGGGAAGGCTGTGGATGTTGTCTACCTGGACTTTGGTAAGGCCTTCGACACCGTCCCTCACGGCATTCTCCTGGAGAAACTGGAGAATCATGGCATAGACAAGTGTACCCTCCGCTGGATAAAAAACTGGCTGGATGGCCGTGCCCAGCGAGTTGTGATTAATGGAGCAAAATCTGGTTGGCGGCTGGTCACCAGTGGTGTCCCTCAGGGCTCAGTTTTGGGGCCAGTCTTGTTCAATATCTTCATTGATGATCTAGACAAGGGGATTGAATGCACCCTCAGTAAGTTTGCGGATGACACCAAGCTAGGTGGGAGTGTTGATCTGCTTGAGGGTCAGAAGGCTTTACAGAGGGATCTGGACAGGTTGGGTCAATGGGCCAAGGCCAATGGGATGAGGTTTAATAAGGCCAAGTGCCGGGTCCTACATTTTGGTCACAACAACCCCAGGCAACGCTGCAGGCTTGGGGAAGAGTGGCTGGAAAGCTGCCCAGCAGAAAAGGACCTGGGAGTGTTAGTGGACAGCCGGCTTAACATGAGCCAGCAGTGTGCCCAGGTGGACAAGAAGGCCAACAGCATCCTGGCCTGTATCAGGAATAGCGTGGCCAGCAGGAGCAGGGAAGTCATCGTGCCTCTGTACTCGGCACTGGTGAGGCCTCACCTCAAGTACTGTGTTCAGTTCTGGGCCCCTCACTACAGGAAAGACATTGAAGTGCTGGAGCATGTCCAGAGGAGAGCCACCAAGCTGGTGAGGGGTCTGGAGAACAAGTCCTATGAGGAGAGGCTGAGGGAACTGGGCATGTTTAGTTTGGAGAAGAGGAGGCTGAGGGGAGACCTCATTGCCCTCTACAACTACCTGAAAGGAAACTGTAGAGAGGCGGGGGTTGGCCTCTTCTCCCAAGGGAATAACGACAGGACCAGAGGAAATGGTATGAAGCTGTGGCAAGGGAGGTTTAGATTAGATATGAGGAAGAATTACTTTACTGAAAGAGTGGTCAGGCACTGGAACAGCCTGCCCAGGGAGGTGGTGGAGTCACCATCCCCGGAGGTATTTAAGAAACGTGTAGACATGGCTCTTCAGGGCATGCTCTAGTGCCCGGGATTGTTGGTTTGTAGTGGGGTGTTGTGTGTGAGGTTGTGGGTGTGGGGTTTGGTTGGTGGGTGCTTTTTTTTTTTTTTTTTGTTTTGTTTTGTTTTGTTTTGTTTGCTTGTTTGTTTGTTTTTGTGTGTTGTGGGTTTTTTTTGTTTGTTGTTTTTTTTTTTTAATGTGGTTGGACTCGATGATCTCAAAGGTCCCTTTCAACCACTAAGATTCTGTGAAAACCACTTTTTGCCATCAAAATAGAATTGGCTATTCTTGTGTAAAAATTAATTTCCAAGCCAGACTTAGAGGGAAATAAAAGGAAAAGAGTTAAAGGAAAATTAAAGGAGAAAGTACTTACTGTAGGCAGTTACGGGAAGAAAAATTCCAAAATAATAGGTTCACTAAGAAAATGAGAGTAAAAAGTAGTTGATACCCTCAATAAAAGTGGTGCTCAGCCTGGCTTCACTTCGGAGTATGTTTGTTTAGAGCTGGACTTTTTTCATTGTGAAAAGCATTTTCTGTCAAGAAGGATTCTAGCGCATTTTTAAATATCACTGAACAGCTTAGGAAGTTTTCTTTGCTGTGGTAAATGATCAGCATTTATAGGCAAAAATGGAGTAGGGTGAGTTTTAGTTTTAAATGTTAAACTGAAATATTGGATCGTCCAGACTGACACTTATCAGAAGAATTTGCTGATTACCATAGCCACAGTTACTGCTGAGATCAAGGGAGGTTTTTTTGTATTTTGCCTTAGAGCTGGACTGATATGAGGGAAACCTGTAAGACAGGTTCTATCTCTGCAATATCCAAAATCCTGTCTTCACACAAAATTTTCACACTCCTGTTAGTTTTTATGCTAATGCTGTATTAAAAATTAGGACTCTCTTCCTTATGTTAGTTTAGATTAACCTTTCAAAAAGACTAGACCTTAATGTATGTGAATATAGGATTATCCACCAGCTTGTGGTTTAATTTTTAAAGTCAATTTCTTTACCTATGCTAAGTATCCAGCATATTCTACTATATGTATGACCAGTGATGCAAATACATTACAATGATCTCACATATATTTCCAAAAACAGGGAAAAAATTATTTAAAAATTCAGATATTTTAACTTGATCATTTTATTATCTAAACTATATTTATGCAGTTATATTATTCCATTCATTCAACACATCAATATTTACACCTATGCTACATACGTCCACTGAGGATGGTATATATTTCCAACAGATACAAAAAGAGATTCTTCGTATAGTCTTGAAATGATCAATGGAAAGAAAATAAGTTACTCTGTACTGAATATTTTCTTTCACTGAATTAGAAATTCCCTGCTGTATCTGCTTTCACCAACGACGAATAAAAATGCATTTTTACAGGTAATTCTGAACAGTCCACTTTGGCTCAGATGTAAGTACAGAGCTGCAAAAAGCAGTACAGAGTGCTTATATGACATAAAATGTCTAGTAGCAACAGTAATTGAGTTAGTTTCTTTTATCCTACATGTGGGATAAAATATATTTAATTCCATTGATACTCTTCCTCTGCATCTAAGAGTAGGTTACAGCAGGAAAATAAGCCATGTGTGTCTCACCTAAACTAAGTTCCAGAGAAAATGGGATACAATAAAAACAGATATATATCATTTTCAAATGAGTTTATGAGAAAAAAAAAGGGTCTTTCTACTTTTAAATATATGCATTCTTTTTAGTATAAATCTGCATGTTTGGCAGTGTGTGTGCTTTTCTACTCTAAGGTTCATGTTTCATAGCTTATCTTTGCTAGTGAGCAGAAGCCAAAGTATATTCTTCTGTACTTAAACAACATGAACAATAACCATGGCACCAAAACTTATTGGATAAAGAAACAATGCTTTCTTTTAGCTATCTGTCTCTTCACATCATTTTAATTATTGTTACAATCCAGTTTCAGGGATTCATAAGAAATAATATTAGTTAACAGTATTTAACTAGATGATTTAAGATTGAGTTTGGAGTTAGATTTCAATTATCTTAAAACAAGTGGAAGTATGCATGTGCCAGAGAGAAGCATGGGAGCAAACACAGAGAAGGTTATTTATTTTGCTTTGCTTGACTGGCTACAAAAAGAGAGGAAGATGCACCTCCCCAGCTCTGTTTTATACAGCCTTTGCTTTTTCTTCTGACTTTCCCCCTCCCCAGCCCCCCTGACAGATGGGAAAGTTACAGCCAATGCTAATTTAGATAACATCTAAAGCCTTGCCTGACAAGGTAAGTTCAAATTATGAAGCAATCCCTTCACATAGAAAGACCTTGTTAGTTAGATTAGTGGTGGATTGTCTCTGTGTGACAGCTTGTTTGCTAAAGGTGAGCTATCTGCATTTCCAATGCAGGAAAGCCATATCATCATTTAAAGAAAAAATAAAGATGTCATTCCTCTTATTTGTCACAGAGTTCATGTAATATTCCTTCTCAGTTTTCTTCATTGTTGACTTCTTAGGAATATAGCAGCAACTGTGTACCTTTGAGTGAGACACCTAATTTTGTTATGGATGAACATAGTGTTGTGACAAAACAGTGGCACAGCTGTCATAACAGCTGTCACACATTAATCATGACAGTGACAAATAGCATAATTACTTTATCTGGAATGTCTAGCATGCACACTCAGTATGCACCACTGCAGCATGAGCATATCAAGCATGGTTTAATTAAAAGACATCAATACAGGTTAGTTAGACATGGTCTTGGAGACACTGATACAAAATGAAAATAAAATTATTTATTGGTTCCTTTTTAGGGACACTCAAAGACCAATTACTTAGTCGACAAGGTAATTTGAATCTCTTTTCCTAATCAGTCCCTTTGATGCCAATTCTGCCTGGTGAATTGAGCTACTGGCACACATGTGTTGCTGACCCAAAACCTCAGCTATGAAGCATATTCAATGGTTATCCTTTCTTCCAAGATGGCTTAAATGTTCACATCTGTCCAACATCCTTTGATTGCACAAAATGTAGCAAAATAACAAGCTTCATTGTGTGCTGCTGGGTAAAACTTTTCTTTCCCACAGACTCTCTAATGGAGATAGAATAGTGAAACTTGTGTCACAACGTGTGCTTTGGGTTCTGCAATTGCACCTGCCAAGGCTTAGGTATTATGTAGTAAAAGCCCATTATAAAGACAACTACCATTGAAAAATGCAAATCCAGCTCAGGCTCTAATTTCAAACAACCCGAAGCATTAAGAGGTAAGTTTTTTATTTCAGGACCCTATCAAATTCAAAGTTTCTTTACTTTAGCTGGGTCCACATGTGTATGCAGGTTTGCAGCTGTTTTGTTTAGGCTTTTTTGAGGATAAAAGACGCCCACAAAATACTCTTTCCAAGGCTCACTTCACACAGCAAATTCCACTGGTAATTACCAACTTGTAGTATTTTTACTTTTTGCTCCAGATTTGTTAAGCTCTGCAACTCATTGAATTCACTTATTGAATTTCTAGGGGCAGTTCATGAATTGTACTGCAGCCGACTCAATGAAATATTAATGAATCAATTTCCATAGACATGGATTCATTATCTCACTGGATGGCATCAGAAAACACAGTCCCGCAGGCAGTATCCTTCCACCTGCCTGCCAGAGGATTTCATTTTATTATTCAGTTTTTAAAGCCCACACTCAGACTTCTTCATACGTTTACACCAGTAGCTTTTCAATCTCTTGCTCCAAGACAAAATTAAGGGAAAAACATTGTAATATTATTTAGCTGAACTTCAGTAATCCCTCAAATGTGATTTCCTATTAACCAGCAAAGCAAGATTGTCGGTGACATGTTATGAATCACAGGAAGAAAACACTTTTTAAATGCAAGAAATTCTTTCAAAATATGAAAGCTTTTTTTTTTTTTCCCCCATTAAGAACTGTAAAGGGAAAATGGCAAAATATTTCAGTAATTGTTTTCTGGGGTAGAATATTTACATTAATGAATCCAGGATTTAATGACTGGATTTAAGATTTTTACACTTCTGCAGAGAAGTAACATGGAGCTATAGTCTCCAGAAACACACATGACATCTTGAAACCCTTTTGGCCATATATATTTTTAAGACACCCCATGGTTACCCTGTCATGGCTTGCATAATTATTCATTTGTCCTTTAATAAGCACATATCTACCAAACAAACTGCTTGCACCTGATCTTTCTCTGATGTGCTTCAGGCTTATAACCAAAATCATTGCACTGACTTCCTCTAGGTTAACCGTGGAGAAAAGACAAATGGCTCATCTCCTTTGGCATCCTGAATTTGGTGGACCAGCACATGAGGTTCTGCCACGCTCATAAAGCAGAAACCTCACCATCAGGATAAACTGCTTTCATTAAGTTTAGGTTCAGTGAAGTTAAATGTTGGACTCTTACGTAAATTAATTTTTAGGGTATTCTTTGGCGTAATCAATTGGAAGCTAGAAGATGAAATTCCAAAATCCTTCCTCGCTTGCCTAACATAGGAGAGTTATTGAGGGAAGTCTTCATTCTTCCTCTATTTGTGTTCATCAGATACCTCACAAAAGTACTCTCCCTAACAATGGGAACCAGCAGGCTTTTGGTGTGAAAATTAGCAGCTGCTGATTGTATTTATCTCTTTGACTAAGAGGTTTATTATTTATCTTCCCTGTTGCAGAGCCCATGTGGCAGCACTGATATTGAGCAGCTGGACAGATTGCACCCTGGAGCCACATCTGCAGCTATATAGATCAACACCACTTTCATTGCCTCAGTGCTGGAGAGGTTTATCTTCTGTCAGCTAGATTTACTATCTACTTCATGAATTGTTAAGGGTTTTCCCTTCCTCTCCCCAATTTGATTTTCAAAATGTGTTAGTGTAATCTGGTACTAATTGTTAACAGCTGATTAGTTAAGCATTTGCTTACTTTTTTTCTAATTAATAGGGATTTCCAGTTGGTTTGCAAAGATGAATCTTGAATGGTGAAAACAACAAACAGTGGTAGCTCAGTGAAACTGGGAAACAGCAGTAAGAGACTGCAAGCTACAAACCGTCAAGAAATAACCAAACACGAGTGCACTAGGGATTATAGATGTTTCAGAAATTTCTTAGTATTCAAGTTGACCAGGCAGTAATTACTCACATTAGGCCTTCTTTTGAATCCTAAATAATTTGCTTTCCATAAAGAACAACAAAAAAATGCATTTGGATGTTGATAGCAATAATATCCCAGTGAGAATATGTATGTTTTTCTAATAATTTATTTAAGGAACAACAACTTTATACAAACCCATGCACCTACACAGTATTATCAAACTTCTATCCAGATAGCTGTCATACAAGCAAAGCAGAATCCAAGAAATCATTTGAGCTAGTTCTCCTGGAACTTGGCTTCTGAACCCTACTTTGGTAGGGTTCAGAATGTTTTTTCCTATTTTTTCTCATTAGCATCAGTGGACTGCAAATATATCAGAGCTGAAGGACTATTATTCCATTTTTTCACCTCAATCCTTAAATGATGAAAAAAATTATACTGCTTTCCCGCCTTCAGGAAGACTCTCAAATAAAATAACAGAAAACCAGGAATTCTCAAGTTATTTGAGGTCAGTTCAACTCAGGAAGAGCAATGTATATACCTCCCAGTTGTGTCCAGTTTTCACCTCTGTTTGCAGACAAAAAAGTTTGCTGTAATTCCTATACTTTTGATGTAAATCTCCAAAGTCATCTGCTGTCACACAGTGTCTCACCAAAAGTAGATTATGTTTGTACCTAGCTAACAGCACACATCTTTCACTCTTCCAGCCTCCTTTCCTGGCTAATATCTTTGTGAATCTAAAATTGGAAGTCATGGGTCCCTATGCCCCACCATATAAGATGGATTTCTAATGCCACAGTTCATCGTTAGTATGCTCTCTGCATGCCTATGAGATCAGATCTCCACTGCAACAGGACACGCGTAAGCCCAAAGGAAAACTCTCAGCAAAACTTGACTGCACATAGTATAAAAGATTACTGTAACGGAGTCAGAAACCAGGAGAATTTTTAAAAGGAATGGAAAGAATCAAAGTAGAATTTGATGTGCGGTGAATGTATCCAAAACTTTTATCACTCGGTATGGCTTATATGAAAAGCATTAGGAAGAATTCCACTGAGAATAGTGGTTTCAAAACAGAACTCGGGAAGCAGAGGAGCTCTGCATCCTTAAATAACAAAGTAGGTAACAATGCAGAAGGTCCCGTTTTCCTTCCTCATAGTTTCTAAATATTCAAATAGCTCAGTTCTGACAGTCCTTTGAAAAAGATACTCTTATTCCAAATGGCCTTTTGCAGTGGGTTAAGAGTTGGGGTTTTGTTCTTCTCTTTGTAACTACAGCTCTATCTGAATTGTTTTATCAAAGACCACAACTGAGTCACTAAAGCAAAATTCAGCAATCATTTCTGACAACAAAAGAAACATAGTCAATACTTCTTTAAATATTTTTGTGTTCAGTGATGGAATATTTCTTATCAGGACTGGTTAACATTTCGTTCTGCTATCTGGAATATATTATATCTTTCCAATGTTGAAATTGAGCACTATAAAATCCTGAATTAAAGCAGTGCTCTGTTTTCATACTGTAGCACCCAATGAAGTCTAGCCTTGTGCATAAAAATACAGCATGAAATATCTAACTGATTTTTTTATTCCTCTACATATATACAGTACAGGGAATACTGCTAATGAAGTGGATATCAGGTTACCTAGACACCTTAGGAAAAGGTTACCGCTTCATTTTAAGTATCCCATCAATCATTATGAATTACTGTTGTGTTCTGTGTAAAATTACTGATTTTAATTCATATAATATTCATGAATACATGAAATCTATACCCAGAGAGATATCTATGTAAGAATAAAACCCTAAGCATGACCTATTCCAACTCCTTCCATGAAGGATGTTAGTTTTAATGCCCTGGGTGTACATGTATGCTTTTGTTACACTTCAAACTGCACAGAAGGATCGGGCAACAGGCTTTTGAGACAGTCACCTTTTTAACAACCTCTAGTTAGCTTCATCAACCCTTACAGTCAGCAGATTGTGGCCATATGGATCTGCAGACATGATTTCCTGTTCAGCTTTCATATCATCATGCACACTGTAGGGCGACGTGACAGATCTATGCCATGTGCAGGCCTCTGTATTCCTCTCTGAGATTTCTACCACCTGGGCTGGTCCACAAGAGCTCAGCAAAAAAGTCTACACCTTTTCAGGACAACAGTACATTAAGATAGTATTTGGACCATAAATTTTACTGTTCTGAGAAGTAGAGAAGCTACTTTTAAGCAAATATTCTCCAGCGTCTTGTCCTTATGTCTAGATGTCTAGTTACATTTTTTCTCTGATCATGTTGTGGTGGCCACTCTAAGTGAACTTGCAATCTTCTCTAAATATGCCAATGAAGGTAAACATAAAGGCACTTATTTTTTGCTGTGTATGCACATTTAGTATTGAAACATTAACAATACCCATTGCCAGCAGGGTATAATTCTGTTAGAAGTTATTTTTTGGAAGCAAAGGTGGAGGAAAGGAAAAAGGAAAGCAACAACACTGGTGTTACTGTGTTGTGGCAGTAAAGTTCCTCTAAAGACAATATTCACATGGGTGGGCCCAAATAATCTCAATAAACTGTGTAGCTCATTATTGCAGAGCAAAAAGACTGAGGAGTCTTAAAAAGAGTCAACCTTTTAATTTTTCCCCACAGGAATATGGATCATAATTGGAATGTTTCAGGGAAAAGGAAGAGAAATTCTTGACAGCTGTTTTGTGACCCACGCTTTCATATCTTGTCATTAGAGCTATCAGATACAAGCCCAATCAACTCATTAGTTTTTAGACAAATTCTTCATAACTGTATTAAAGATGCATTTATACTTTTTAGATTAGGGCTGCAAATGCTCTCCTGAGAGCACAAACTCAATTCTGGAAATGTTTACATAAGTTTAATGGATAACTCACAGACAATTAAATGGCAGTTAAGTATGTACAGGCTAGAGACTTCTGGCATGGCTTCTTTTTGGGTGGGTTTTGTTGTTGGTTTGGGGTTTTTTTGGGTTGTTTTTTGCTTAGGCATAAGGCAAAGTAAACAAACATTCATAGTTCCAAAGCTAAGTATGTTTCTCACCTATATGATTCCTCACTCCTTCACTTGGAGTTTTGCTAGCTCAGGGATTTCTGCTTTGGTGTTGTTTGGGTGCTACAATCATGCTCTTAGAGTCATCATCAAAAGCAGCAACAAGCACTCCAAGTACGAAATTTTATTCAAAGCCTACAAGTCTGAGGCTTTTAGGTGCTTTGGAAATTTAGTCTAATATCTTTTTTGTCAGTTCAGCCTGACGGACACATGAATGCATCACTAATGCACCATGAATAATAAGCAAAGAATATGTTGCTATTAGGTATTATTGTAGAGGAAGAGAACAGATTTGGGAATAAGGTTTAAAGTTCAAGCAGTTCTGAGACAACCACTCCCGATATATATTTCTATACCATACAAAATGAATCGCAACTCTAATCTCATTACTGCATAAACTATCCAGGTGTCATGACCATATCCTGAATGTTCTCTTTGTTCCCTGATGAGTGACATAAGCATACTTAACATTTGAGGATAACAATCAACTATTCTCTGGCTTAATACATAGGTGCATGGCCTATATGGATACACTCCTATGACATTATAACAGATGTGCTTTGTCATCTTGCTATTTAATTGTTATTGTAAACAATATTTAATAATGATGCAATAATAATCCAATGATTAATTAACAACAGAGTCCTTAGCATAATACCCATTTTACAGTTCAGTATTGAGTCTACTAGCAGAAGGACATAAAACTCCAGCAAAACAGAATAAGACATTTTCAGCAGAATGATTCCTTGATCTCCTAATTATCTCCCAACAGCAAAAAGAAATATTAAGTAAAATTTACTTTGTTTTAGAAAAGAAAAATGTTATTTGATTTTGTATAATAAGATTGTGCCAGGGAGTTAAGCTGTGAGGGACTATCCTGGGAAGCAGTGTCACTGAGCTTACTCTTTGTAAGATCTATTCTGTAGCAAAGACAGGTTTTTTCCAGAAAATCATTTGGCCCCCAAACATGTTAACTAATAGAAGATGTCAGAAAAGATCAGATCCCATCTGCACACATAATATGCAGGTCCACACGCACCTGTAGTATCATATTTTTTTTACAATTTATGCTGAAAGTTTTGGGGTTTTTTCTCTCTAAAATTACAAGCATCTGTATTACTCTTAAAATAATTACTGCAGTAAAAAAGTTCCCTTAAGCTACTCTAATTAAAACTGTGTCAATGTTTATCTGATGCTCACACTGTGCTGAGAAGGGACTATGTGTTACAGAAGTGATAATTCATTCAACAGAAGCAGAGATTTAAATTGAAAAAACTGGGTTAAAATTTCCAAGCACCACACACCCCTAAGTCAAGTCCCTAAATTGTGGGTGCAATGAAAAAGCTAGTTTGATACCTATGCCCACAGGAGAGAAAGAAGGACAGGGTGGATGAGGTACAAATGGAGAACACCTCTGGAAGACCTGCTAAATTGGGAGCATCCAGCTTGGCATTCTTGATATGCAACACCAGAAAGTCAGCCAAGGTCCAGACCCAGCTGAGAAGCAAACATGCATTCTGTGTAGTATTACAAGGAAATTTTGTAAAGCCAAACATATAGAGAGGGAGGTTTGTTTATAGCTAAAATAACCATAACAGATGTCTACAAAAGAGCTGCTTGCATGAGCCATCACTGCTAGAATACAGCCTGCCTTGCTTAGAAAAACATCTAAGTGGCATTCCCCATAGGGTTAAGTAATTTAACACCTTCTCTAAAGATGGAACTTAATAAGATCTAATCCTGAGAAAGCTCTAGCCCATACCAACTATTCTGACACTGTCCCAAGGTCAAATCCCTCTCCTCAGTGTTCAGGTCCAAGAAGGTGGCTCTCACTTCATCCATGTCTGAGTGGCTTGGGAGGTTAACCATTGCCCCAGATGAAAATATGACTACACAGCACACTTTATGAATCTTCATGTTAACTACCACAACTTATTTTCCTTCATTCTCTCCACAACCCTGAGGCCATTAAACAACAGCCTGTAAAAATACCAAGCTATTTCTAGAAATCAATACTCACTCCTTCTGAATCTGGTAATTTACGTTGAAAAATAAAGGGGTTAAGCTTGTATGAAAAGTAAATGCAACTTTAAAAACAACCAGATGGTGGTTGGACCAACATCCTTAAACTTGAACCCTGGGGGTTTCAAAAGTATCTGGGACAGAAAGTAACACATCCAACAGTAAGAACAACTCAGGATTATACAGAGAAATATCTCATACTAACATTAGTCTTGCAAAGAAACACTAAAAGACGAAAGGAGTCCATTTTTTCAGGGGTCTGCTACAGTCCATATGTTAATAAAAGGTGTGCAGCTCCTACCCTAGGTACCTGAAAGGGTGGAGGAAGCCACACAGCCCTCTTTTGTATCCACTGCACAAGATAACTGAGCAGAAGAAACAACCAGGACATCTATTACATATATTTTTAAATGTACGAATGAAAAGTTTGTGCTGGGCAGCACTTAATATCCATTAGTGATTATGCATAATTTTTCAGGAGTAATATCTAGTACATTAAAGGAAGAAATTGAAAAAGATATGATGAAACCATGAATTTAAAAAAAGGCCTGCCAACCCATTCCAAACTCTTTGAACAAAAGAACCTCTTATGGAAAAAAAAATAATTGAAAAGAAAAAAGAACTGGGGAAAGAAATTGAAAAGGAAAGGAAATTACTACATGTTACTATAACTAGGACAGATTGTATCACAGGATTATTAGAATTTGGAGGAAAACATTATTATTTTCTAAATTGAATTGGATTATTTATTACAGTTCTAAAAAGTATTGAACACAAGGAAGATTCCAAGCAAATATTAGATTAGACCGGGAAATAATATATATGAGAGAAGTGGCTCTGAGATAAATCTCTATATAAACATTACAAATATTAAATTCTCCTTCATGTAGCTCTGATCTGATAAGACTAGCTTTACATTTTCTAAATACCGAGTCCTGTAGTCCTAGTCACTACCTATGTAGAAAAACTGTTGGTCACATTCTGACTGCATGAAATACCAAGTTCAGCAGAGACGCTACAGGGAGTAGATGTTTTTCAGTCCTAATCAGACCCCATCTGACACTTCATTCAGGATTCGCTTGTCTTCTACGTGAAGAGATTCTCTATATTCCTTAGATCAGAAAATAGCATACAATGACACTTCCTTTCTAACATTATTTATTTTCCCAATGTAGACATCACCTTTCCAATGCTGGACAATTGAACTTACTGAAATGCTGAGTTTCGTTGTCTGCTGCAGAGGCCAAACATACTTTCTTTAGATATTTTCTTCCCTTAATACTTTCTAACAAGAATTTGGAAGAAATTTATAGTAAATGTTAGACCTGCGTGCTCATGTTTATCATTAAACATATGTCTGCATCTGAAAGATCATAAACAGTGATGTGGGAACGGGATTTCAAAGACAGCAATCAAATGTACAGCTTACTGTCCAGCTTCTAGCTGTTGTTACTAGTCTTTGGCTCAACAGCAGTCCAAGATGACCCTTCTTATGCTTGCTGGACACTTATTTCTATAAATGAGGGAATTTGAAAGCTGAATAAATCCTCTGAATTGTTGATAATAATTAGTAGGTGGATGCTTTACATTTTCAGGATTTTGCATCACATTTCAACTCTTTACCCAAGTAATTTATAAGCATTTATAAATTACCATACTCATTTGATGAGAGCATTTTTTCTCAAATACTGCATATGTGATTTTTTTTATCATTCTGACACCACAAAAATTATTTTCTATTAAACATAGGCCTTCAAATCAACAGTCAGGTTAAAATTATCATAACTGGAGTCAGCATCTTCACAGGAATGATACCACGTGCCAGTTAAAAATAAGGAGCCCATGCTACATCTGCTCATTTTGGGACACCAGGCCAAGAGAATGAGCTGTTGCCACAAGTAAAGTAGGAAAGCCAGAATTGTGCACAATGAAACCACAGAGAGCTATGTTTAGTATTTTCCCTTGTTTACAACTCTGCCCCAGTCCCTACTTTTCATGCTGATAAGAGACAATTGGTCATTTGAAAGAAAGAGAGGAAATTTCATTTCAAACACAGCCAAACTCCTTCGTACAAATCTTAATGTTATAGTAAGCCAAAAGCTTCAGGATTTGGGGGTTGTAGGGTTGTGGGTGGTTTGGTTTTGTTTTGTTTTGTTTTGTTTTGTAGAAGTACAATAAGTCTTTAAATCCCACATTGAAATTATTCCTGGGTGATTTTTGACAGAAAAAACCCAACGGTGGACACACACTGGTTTTGCCTTTTTTTAAAGCACATTCTCTTCAAATTAAAATCCCTCCTAACAAGGCAATTAAAAAATTAAACTTCTTTAACTCATAATATTTGTGTTAGACTTCGAATCTGTGTATAGCTGAAGCCAACTCCTTGCTCCCTAGGAAGGGCCACTGAACTGCAGGGACAGGGCAGGCCAGCTTCTTCAGCCACTGCCTTCCAGCGTTGTGCTCAAGAAAGACAGTTTTACGTAATCCATGAGCCCTGAGATTTATGGGTGGAGTGTGCCTTCACAGTGGCTCTGCGCAAGCCCTTCAAACATGGTCGCTGAATACCAAGGATGAACGGCATGAGGCCCCTGCCAGTGTGCTCCACCGGCCCACTGACAGCCCGTGCTGCTTTTTAACCTGCCTCCATCCTCACTAGCACTCTCAGAATCTGAGCACCTCATTAATATCTGTGAATTAATTTCATCTCTGAGCTAAAAAATACCACCTTCCCCATTGCGCAGACCGCTACTTCTCAGGGCATAAGCAAGAATCAATTTCGTAAGTACAACTACTGTTTTAGTCAATGTGGACTCTACATTTTTGAAGCAAAATGTTCCTACTAGACACACCGAGCACTCACTGGGTACTGTGTCCTTGCAAACCTCCCTCAGGGGACATCTCTTTGTACGCCTGCAATGTTGAACAAAGCCTCAGGAAGTGTCCATGTGCTACAGTTTGACTGTACACTTTGGTCCTGTCCTGATAACAATTTAAATGGTCATTAGTTCTCAGAAAGGGTATAAGTTGATTAACTAACATACATAAACATGTGGCATCCTTAGAAGGATGTAGGAAATAGTATCCTGACAGTAGATCAAATTTTGTAGTTTTCTCCTTCTGAGGATCCATCATTCAATAAACATATCTGTGAGTATTTGTTCAGCAAATACCTAAATTTGTTCTGATGATCTGATGGTTTTACTATGCAAGGTTCTTGTATAGAGATACAGGCCTGACTAATTCATATATGACCTGCATAACCAACATTTTATCTGAGGAACCCTGTGGCAATTCACATGTGAATGAAGGGTACAAAAAACTTTTCTGCACAATGGATTAAATGGTGGAGAGTTATGACAGAGGAAATATTTATATATTGTATTTTTATTGCTATTTACAAAGATGTGCTTATTTGCATTTTCCTTTTACAATGAGAAGGCTTACTTGGTTTGTGTGAGATACCTACCAGCCCATTTAATGAACTTTTAATTGCTTCATCCTCACAGCTCCACCTTATCCCTGTACTTATCACATTGTCCTTTATTGCCCCTTCTGAAATATAGATGGCAAGTGAAATTTCCGAGAACCTAAATTACATAAGTCATACAGAAATCTCAGAAGCTTTTAGCTTCTAAGTACTTCTGAAAATTGTATATTGGAAGCTCTGTGATAGAAATACAAATCTTTCTCCATTTTATGTAATTTTGCTGTTGTAATTGTAAATTGTAGCTATTTCTGAAAATATAGCTGTTGCAGATTTATACAAAATACCATCTTCTCTAGGAATCCACAGCTGTTTATCACCAACCAGGATCTTGTCCATTAAGAAAACAGTCTTTTATTACATTATCACATTGTTACTGTAATAAACACTAGACTAGAATGTCCTCATTCATCACAAACCTGAACTTTGAAAGCTGACCTTTTAACTTATTGAGAAGAAACAAGGAAAACTGTTTTCTGCTTTGCCCAATTGCTTCTATATGCACTTGTATCAATCAACCAAGTAACAACTGCCACCTAGGAGCATTATTTCCAGTGGTAATTCCATGTGCCTCTGACAGGCAGGAACTGATGTAAAAGTATTTTAAAAAGATGGGGAGAAATGATTGAGATGTTGATTGGGCTTTTCTTAATTCTGGATAAGGTATACATCTTATTCCAGACTGAATGTGAGTCTGGGCCCTTGAATAGAAAACTCTCAAAGAGGCTGAAAGTGTCAAAATAAGCCTAGTGATGGCGAAAAGTGAAAAGCCTTAAGGTTCTTTAAAAGTGTGCAACGGATTTTTCACTGGATCACATGGGAAGTGACTCTTCCTTTAGAACCTCTTACCTCTGCAGAGGGACTTCTGGACTGTGTTTCACTACTTAGTTACACTTCAAGTTTGTTCTTATGTGGTAGGACAGCAGGACAGTGCTGTCCTTACATTTTCCAAAACATGCAAAAAGGCTAGAGAAAAAGCAGATTACAGATTGTTAAACCTGAAAAATAGCTGCTAAGTTTGAAAACATTACCAAAAATGTGTTTCTCAAGGAGAAGATCTGTTTCTTTCAAAGTCCTACAGTGTAAGACTGTCACTGCGGGAATATAGTTTGTACTGGTTAAGAAAAATCAAGAGAAGAGTCAAGGCACAAAAATAACCTAGTAGAGAGAATGATAGACCTCTGCCAGAAGGGAGGACTCCAGAACATAAAACATGCTAGGTAGTTAAATCCTTCCCTCTTAACTCACACTTTGTTCAAATAGACACGGCTGCTTCTGCTTCAGTCAAAGTTGACAATTTCTGGAAAGGCAAAACCACAGATTTCTCTACAGGACCAGAAAAAGGGATGTGGTCAGTATTTTACTACCAGTAATCTAAGCCTTATGGGAAACTGCACCTTTCCAGTCTACTGTACACTTCTGCAAAACTCTTGTGCCAGCCTTCAGAGGTTACTAAACATCAATTTACTTAAATCAATGACCTCAGTAAGAGTCAATAAGAATAATGGTAATAATGCCAATGTGAATGTATACTGATTTACTCAAGCTGAGAATACAGCATGTCAAAAAAAGCAGCTTTGTGCAGGGTCAGCTGTAAGTCAGCTTGCTGCTTAATATGAGAATGGGAAAAAAATCAGTTCCGTAAAGTAAAAGGAAAATCGAAGTGCAGTGTGGTAACCTTCTATTGGTTGTTACTAGGAAAATTCTATGTTAATCTTGCAACAATTTTACATCAAATATTTTCAGATAAGCACTTGTGTGTGTAAGATCCTGTTGAAGTCATATGCAAAACATTCTCTGGATTAGGAAAGCTTTCTTTTATGAATAACCCTGAGACTACTTTTGAGACTAGTCCCTTTGTGAAATGTGTCCCTCATTCTATGAGCCATTGATATGTTAGAAAAATTGTTTTTCTTTTATCTATACTTATAGTTCTATTTATATATTTATTTATATATACATTTAATTTTAATGTGTATTTATATATACTTAAATATATATTTATACTTATCTCTACTCATGGAATATTCTTATGTTATACATTTATTCTGTATTCCAAGCAGCTGAAACAACATTAGTGCCTGAAAAATGTTACTAAAAAGTCACTAAATAATATTTTATTCCTGTCCTACTCTCAAAATATCTTGTGTCTGGAGTAAAGACTTATACAGATTCCTCATCTAGTATCAGACTTACAAAAGTGAAATTCTGTGCCTAAAAATAATCAAATAGACTAATAAAACCTTTTCTGTAGGCAAGATAATGGAAGCTATATCACAGCCTTATGTGAAGATAATGTATGTATATATAATAACTTTATCAGAAATAAATAAATGTAGGCAGATGAACACTATTTTTCTATATTACAGTTTCATCCACTAGACAGCTGTGTTCTTTAGCAGTGGAGGGCATGTACAGGCCTTCAACTGGAGCTTAGGGTTGATCTGTGTATCTCCGAGGGCTTGAATGCAAGGTCAGAAAACAGCAGAATAATGACAGCTTGTCCGACCTTGCCATTAGGCCAGGTAAGCCTTCTCCTCAATAAGCTTCCTTTTCCTAGAACTGCATGACATTTTATTTGTAGACTGAATCAACATCACCCACGTTCTTCTATCACATAAGAAATGCCTAATAAGATACAATATTTTCATGTGCTCTTCCTGCAGTAATTTTTTTTGGTCTGAATAAATTATTTAACATCCCTTATCAAAATATATCTACATTTACTGTTCCATAACAATGTCATTACAGATTAAAACTGTACAGATGAACAGTACATTTTTTGCAAGCCCTAAACATAAAAAACTGTATCCTCATACAAATTACCATACTGTTCATATCAGATAATATTTAGAATTCCAGTTCCATGCTGCACAGAAATGTGAGAGCTTATATCACAACTTATATGCATGACATTAATATAGTAGGAATGGTGTGTTAGACATTATCATAAGGAAGAAGAACATCATATTGTTTGAGAAAGGTCAGAGAAGAAGATTTCTTAGGCATGCCAGGGTTAAATTAAAGAGTCTGGGAATCAGCAGTGTTGCTTATTTCAGGCTCTCTGCTCTGAAGCAGTCTTCAGAGTTGATGCAGCAAGGCAGTTTCAACTTGTTTTGAGCATTTGTACAATGATAAAAGCTATAAATGTATTTACAGCTATAGATTATACAAAAACTGAGCTTTTGTTCTCCTCAAACAACCCAGAGATCTTTGACATTACTTATAGGCCACTAATGCATATCTTAATCTTGAAGTAAGAGGGAATAATATGCTGTTTCTGCAACATAATCCTTAATAAGAAACTCAGAGTGCTTTACAAACATTAACCAATTAATCCTCCCCATTGTTCATCAAGCAGTTACTATTAATGTAATCATAAGTAAACTGAGACACAACAAGATGAAGGCCAAAATTTTGCAACAGGCTAAGAGAATGGAGAGAAATTTCCATTGGTCTCTTTAAAAGATGAGTCAAAGATCCTGCAGAAACTCTCCTAACCATGTGACACAGAACATTTTCATCTTAAAAGAGGTAATGTTGTATGACACGTGATCCATCAAGCTATCCTTGCATGATGGCAGAAGAAACAAAAAAATTGAAACAAATTATTTACCACCCTCAAAATTTTGCATAATTTTGTGGGTATTTTGAAAGATTTTCCCAAACAGGGTAATCTCTTGACTGCATAATAATGAACGCCATGAAAAGAACTTTTTCCCCTCTACAAATAAAATTTACTCCTTTCTTTGCAGTTTTAGTTATATTGAATAAATTTCCCTGCAATATAATAAGTAAATGCAGTTATTCAGCAAAACGTGAGTAATTTTTTATTGAAACAGGTGACAACAGTGTAGAATTGAAAATTATAGGATTTGGGGTGGTATTAATTAGTCTTTATTAAAACTGAAGTGGTTTATTTTATCCATTTACTAGTACACTTTCCAGAACTTTGGCCACTTAGTGCTTTTATTCTGGTAGTTTCCACTAGAAAAACTCATACGGGACACATTTAGAAAACTTGGAAAGTTCACGGCCATTCTTCTGCAGGTCTCCAGGTGAAAGCCAAGACATAACGCTGCTGTGTAATGATAGCTTCTGCCAGTCCATCTATTATGAGCATGGGAACTAACGTATTGAATCTCTCCATCAGCAAAGTGAGATAGCACAGCATTTGGAGTGAGATCACTGTGTCACAATTCCATTCTGCATAGGATTTCCTTGGCGTGTTCACAGGAGACCAGAGTGCAGATTCAGCAACAGTTCTAGTCCAAATTACTTTCTAATTATGAAAACTTTACAAAAATATACTACTTCCTACTGTATCACCTCTTTTAGATTTTTACTATATGAAAAAAAAAAAAGATTAATCTTATGATCCATTCTTAGGGAGTAAATGGACCACATAGCTAAACAAAAGGACATAAGCACTTCATATTTCCCTCCTCAATACCCAAATTTCACAACAGAATTATAGCTGTGGGATTTGGGCGTGTAGGTGAAGTTAAGAGTTGGGTAAGGAAGAGACAATAGGGCACAGATCTTTTGCTTTTAACTTAAGCTATTTAGAAGGAAGGAAAGTGTTGGCTTTTATCTTAACACAAATCAGTCACCTTGAACGAGCAACTCTGTGATCTCACAACAAAAAGAAACCAATATGTTTAAGCACTTATTTTTTTCTGAGCCAAAGTTATTTTCCCCCAATGCTTATGTCTCTCTTAGTGTATGACCGATTTTTTCTCCCTCTGGAGCATTGCCAGAATTCATCCTTGCCTTGATCCTGCCTATGATGACACTTTATTCATTCCTTAATAGTTTTAACAATTTCCTTCTTCCTACTGTATCTCTATTCTCTGAAACGAACCATGAGTGATTTTTTTTTTTCCTTTCATAAAAATGAATGAACAAACAAACAAAGAGCTAAATAAGTAAGAAGGTACTTGGTTTGGTTTTGTTTTTTTCCCCTCAAAATTCCCTCAACAGAGCTGCAGAATAAGTTCCCCATATTCATCCTTACTCTCTGTTCAAGTATCCAGCCTGGGCTGCTGCAAAATTAGCAACTTTCCAACACCATTTTCGACATGAAAATGAGGAATGTTAAGGGACTTCTCCATTGCCTGTCAAGTTAAGTACAAACACCTATATTGTTGTGCTTTCAAAGACTTCCATGACTGATGATGAACAGATGGCTTAACTTTGGTTAAGTCTTAGGGAACCAGAATGTTGATTAATAATAGAGTAAATCTGGCACAGATCTAACCTCCAATTTTTCTTTGCTTGTTTCCTTCACTGATTTATTTTATTTTAAATCAATCTTCTGAACCTCTCTTTAGCTTGCCTTCTTCTGATTCTGAGCAATCCATTCTGTTGATCATTTCCCTGTCTTCTATTTTTCTTGCTGTAATATATTACAACAGCAAAAGGAAGAAAAAGGAAAACAGAAAATAAAACTCATTTCCCCCTCCAAAAAACCAAAACAAAACAAACCCCTCTGTTAATAGCTTTCAAAGCAAATTGGACATGCACACATATACCTGCTTGCAAACAACATAGAAGATAGGACTCCGCTGATCTTCCTGTATTGTGCAAATCTCATATTACTGATGTCAGCCAACAGCTACCTGAAAGAACTCTCAGTTTCATATGTGCTGCTTTCACAGGTTGGGTATCCTCATTTGCTTCCCTGATCATCTCATGATGCCCCCTTCTTATTTAATCTACTTGTCTCTTTAATGTTGTCAAGTGTTGCATGAGACTGAGCACAAAAATGTGCTGTATGAAAAGAATTTAAAAAAAAAAAAAAGTAGTTTAAGAATGCTAATATTTAAGAGTAACAAATAGGAACTGACTTCCATACTTTGACTCCTTGCATACCACTTTAATATTTCTAGTCTTTCAAAATTACAGTATAGAAACTGTAGTTGCTAATTTTTACTGGTTGTGTTCTTTTTGGTAGGGGAAGGGGACAGTTGGAAGCAAAAGGGAGGACTCAAAACATGTGCCAACTTCCTTTTCATTTAAAACACCTAGGAGAATGGCACCTATTTAAGTTATCTTTCAGATTTCATGGCCTTGTCCTCCTTTCCTCATGTGCAAAGAATTCCCACAGTGATACACCAGGAAGCGTAAAGTGAATTTATAGATAAATAAATGTTAAAATGAAAAATATTTGAGGTTTTATTTTCTCAGATATATAGTTAAAATGTATATACGTATTAATTACAAAAAAAAGGTAATAGTGTGTATATACGGCCAAGTATGATTATAAATCTGAGTGAGATCAAATCTGAAATGCTTGCTTTCAGCTGCTTCCCAGTAGTGATGGCAGGTTAGTTACTCAACCCTGCAATTAACTATACAAATCCACATCAAAATGGTTGGAGCATGAAATAATTACCTGAGCATGACTCTCAGAAATTAGAACAAGTATTGTCTCTCTAACATTTAGTACAGCTACCAGAAAATAAAGTAGTAAATTAAGGAAACGTAAGAAGGAAAAGAATTAACAGGAAAGCTGTGGGAAGAAAGGGAAAGGTACTTAATGGTGTTATGTATTTTCTTTTTCATAATTGCCCTCTCTCCTACTCTCAGTCCTCCCCAAAATATTGGTATGAAGCAAGTTTTATAAACAGACATGAAAAAAATAGTACTGTTCAACATACCTACTTTTCAAGAAGGTACTCCATGGTACTTTGAATTATCTATCTCTTTAGGAAAAAACTGATGCTTTCAGGAGAAATTACAACTTTATAAAGATTTTTTAAAAATAATAAAAAATGTGGTTTTATAACCTCTTTTTTCCTCATTTTTCAGGCTTCACGATGCTGTTGGGTATAAATTACAGAACCAAATGCATATTGAACATACTATACATGTTCCAATCTTTCTAGACTTAGATGTAAAAGATTTAAAAGGCAAGTCGCCCAACATTAAAACCAAATATATATCACCAACCAACCAACCGAGGTTGGTTTTGTTACTGACTTTAATTCAGATTATGATGCCAACCCAGAAGCCTGATATAGAGACTGGTTTCACTGGTGCTTGCTGTCATGGAAAAAAATTTTGCTGCAGCTGGAATTTTTCCAACTTGTATTCAAGTTGTATTCCAACATTTATTCATTTCTAATTTATAATACAGAGTGAACGTAAACATTGTTCTAAGAACCCATCAACTTTACTTCCTTTTCCTATTTTTGTGACTTCTGTCAGTGAAAGATGAAAAGCAGTGACAAGTCAACCTGAAAGTGTTGGCGGCATGAAAACGTTTTGAACACTTTTGGTATGCTGGGTCAGATCACAGGAAAAGTCTCATTGAAAAGGCCTGGATAATTCAAAGAAATTTTTACTACCATTTCAACTTATTACAAAACAACTAATATGAGCAAAATGTATTAATTGGTGCTGACATATCTACAGAGTTATGATCAGATCCTCACTCCAGATTATTTTAATTTTTCTTGCTTTCTCCACTTGCTTATACACACAATCACATTTTGATTCCCCACACTCTAGTTTTTTTCTCTTATTTATCTCATTTCAGTGTTGGCATTTCCTTTTTGTTTTCATTCCAGATGGTTTCTTGTCCTCTACATTTGTGCTCAGGTATTGGAACATGACTACCTACAGCTCCATGGAAGAACTCTGTTTTCTCACATCACATCAAACTGGCTGAACAAAATGGTGGGACCATTAGAAAGAGCTAGCTGCCTGGTTGTAATTTTTCTTTCCTTTGCTCTGGACTCTAAACCAAGATTTGGTGGTTCTATAGTCAGCTTGTGCCAGTAGAGCTGTCTGAGGGAGACACATGAAGAGAAACCTGAGGATGACCTGGAAAACCTAGTAACCCCCATTATATTTACTGTACAGTAGTGTTTGTAAAGAGATATTTGAGATAACACAGGATAACTATTTAAGATAAGAATTACTGTAAGTTGAGAGAGAACGTTGATCCACTAGGTCAACAAAACACGTCAAACATTAAACAGAATTACTGAGGGGAGACAGCTGTTGGGTTTTTTCTTAATGAGGAGACAATTTCATAAGGAGTAGCAGAAATTATGAACTTTCTTTAAAAAAAAGTGTTAGGACCTGCCTCTGTCTCTGCTTGGTAAAGATACAATTTCAGAATTTATGTTGCAGACAGAGGTCCATACAATAGCCCAAACCATCATCATTCATTAACCCTGGGAAGACAAATTTTAGAAAAACAGTTCCATCAAGTCAAGATTTATAGCCTCTTTTCCACTTTATCCTTACAATCATTTTCTTAAATGATTTTTTTTTTTCTCTGTGGCTCTTTAGATGATAAAGTCTGTTTACTGGACAGCATCTCATAAATTATTTCAGATAATTTCAATATAAACCTAGGCTGAATGCCAGGTTTTTTCTGCTATGGAAGGCCTTCCACATTTATTCATACTCCATTTCCTACTCTTGCAGAATATCCCATCATCCTTCCACAAGCAAAGGTTTCAAAGGCATCCCAAAAACAAAAGCCTGCAACTGAATCCAATGCAAATTCTGTGCCACATGTCAAACATTACACATGCCAAGATGAGCTTTGAGTTAGACATTTTCCCAGTTTCCACCACAGAGATGTGCTGGAACACAAGCAGATAAATAAATTGTAAAAATATTCTGATTTTTATATCTTTTCATGATTGTTGGCCTGGTTTTGAAGTAGAGGTACAATTAAAAGCCATTTTATTATAGATTTGCAAAACAAAAGTCTTCCCAGCTGTAAGTGATGCCTCTCGCCAGTGAAATACACCTGGCTAATAAGATACATTCTAGTAACATGGAGGAAGAGGACATACAGCCAGCTCCTTTTCTCATCCCTTTCCCAGAAGCAGTTGTTCATTAGAATTATGTGCAAAACATTTGACTGACCTGAGGTTCCACCTTTCAACACAATTTCTAAACATTTAGTGTTCATTTCTGAAAAAAATCAGAATAGCTTAATTGCCCTTGATGTTCTTCTCTTGGCAGCCTGAATTCAATTCCATCTTTCTAATTTGAGACTTATGCAAAGACATAGGATACTGAAGAGATCAGCTTTGGCACAAGGAGTACTGGGAGACTTATTACATTACTAACGTTTACATAGAGCAACTGAGTGGATGAACCTATGACACAATGCTTCCTAGAAGGTGTAAAGAAGAATATGTTTTCATCCCTCTTCACATTGTCTTAAAAGTTCACAGATGATTCTAATAATGTATCTTTCTTAAGTAGACGTACCCCGGAATGTACAATGTGGAGAACCCTCTTCCAAATTTTAGCCATGCTCTACATTACAAATGCTGGGCTATGCTGTTAGCAGAAACTCTTGAAGGGATTCCAGCACACTTTCCCAGAAATGTTTCTGCCAGTCTGAGTATCAACCTTGTCACTCTTTGACGTGGCAGAGAATGTACTTTTCCAAGAAGCCAGATATTTTGGCCAATGCAGAGCTGTGAAGCGAAGGGCTTGGATTTTATTTCATCAGTCCCTCTGCAGAAGCTTTTCACAGGCAGATATTGTCAGCTGTGCTAGCCAAGAGTGCTCTCGGCATACTCAGGTGGACTGTTGCCAGGCCTCCAAAGAGGAAAACAAGGTAGGATTTCTCTTCTGTTCTCATGTATCTCCACAAAATTAGAAATTTCTATCTCAGACCTCAGGTTTGATACTACATTTTTATACAAGAAAACTATGTGGTTTAGCTGAACTGTCCATCCAGCTTTAACAGACAAAGTAATTTAAATTATCTTTATCATACAGTTAAAAGTATGCATTAAGCTTCAAATAAATTCAAAACAAAGATAGAGATGCAAAAGAGCAACACTATTTTTTGTGCATATTGGCTGTGACAGAGCAACTTTGGGGTTCATGCCCCCAAGTACTGCATATATAGGATTGTCCTACATGTGCATGCCAGGATTAAACCCTGGAAACGTTTCCATATTGCATAAAGTAGTGTTTATAAGAATCCTTAGGGGATCCTTGGGTGATTTTGCTACGGCTCAAGAGAGAACTCTGCAACAGAACTTCGACATTACAATAGTGAGCATTATACTAGCTCACAGTGTTTCCTGTCATCTAACAGAATCCTGAAATAGATTTTCAGGTTCTTCCTAAAGGACACAGAAATTTATTGATGTATACCAATAACATGCACAACAGCCACTAAACTGGCATGGAGCCACCTAAGCTAATCAGCTGTGTCCTGCCACATTCCTTATTTCTTACAGAAGATCAAATTCTGTAAGATGGGCCAACTCCATTACATCTCAGTTGGAAGGAAGTAGTTCTCTTCCCTTCCACCCACAGGTGGTCAATCTTCTCTGTGATTCCCAACTTGGGAAAAAAAATAAGGTGGAGGTAGCAGCACAGTGGTTCTGTGCTCTCTAAAGCACTTTACTGAATGATTAAAAAAACAACCCAGTTTCAAATCCCTCACCTGCTGATCTGAGGGTATGAACCAACATTGCACACATACCAAATAAACATGTATCTTTTGCACAGTAGGACATGCTCTGTAACAACCCCTTGAATCAGGCCTTACAAGCCTGTACCTGAGAATCCCCTTGAAACGCTGACAAGCACAAAGATCACCAGCAATGAAACTAAATGAGATATTAGGCATCTTTGACAGTTTTCAGGTCCTTTAGTGGCCAAATAGCTGAGACAGCTGAGGATCTCTGTCATTCCTGGATGGTGGAGTCAATGCTCAAGTTACCCTCCTACAGTTTAGAGATGAAATTATTATCTGTATGAATTACAAAATATTAATAGTAAAGTCATAGTTCAGATGTGTAATAATCTTGGGGCAGACAGCAGTCTCAATGTTTTAAAAATTATCATATGACCACATGATGTTATACCAACATTTTAATTGATATCTTGTAGTTTTTATGTAGTCATGTTAATTTACTTCAACCAGAATCTGGCCCAGACAATCTTACACTGGTGGTTTGGATTTCTCCATCACACACTTCAGACTTGTCTTCAGATGTATAAATATATGTGTATAAAAGCAATATTTTGACAGAGAGTTGACTCGGATGTTTTCCAGAATTGTGATCTTCCAAGTCATCATTTATGAAAAGCGTATTTAGGGAACAGAAAACTTGTGTGAAATGTCTCAGAAAGCAGCCCTGGCTCCTTTATGCTTATGTATTTTCATTCAGTTGTATGATCATTTGTTTAAAATATTGCTGATTATATTCAATTTGTTTTTTAAAAATTTAATCTTATGTTTTATTGAAGCAATAACTCCAGTCTGAAGTTAAACAAGGAGCCTAGATGAGCCCTGATAAAAATAATAAGATTGAACATCCCTCTCTGCCAAAAAAAGGAGTTTCTAATCTTTTGCATTGAATTAATTTAGTCTCACAGAGCTGCAGTAAGACAAGGCCATCCACCTTTTGTAAAATAATTCTGATTCAGATCTCTATGCCCAATTAGAGATTGCATACTCTTTATTTTACACCAGGTACTGAGCAAATTGGGTTAACTTTCCCTTCTGAATCTACTGACTTTAAAAAAAAATTGTATAGCAACAACACTTCTTGACCACTTTTGCCCTATCAGCTGTGGAGTGCACAACAAGAAGTAGCTGGGCAGTATTATTTTCTACCCATCGCAGTGCAAAAAGCTCTGATAAATTGCAACAATAAAGGCTTCAAGCATTACAATCAATACTTAATGGAATAATGTAAATCCAGCTTGTGTATGACTTGGGGATTGTGTTCTCTGGCAAAGAGCAAAAGATTGATGCACCGCAGCAGAAATGCATCTTTTTTCCCCACAGTCAGAGCTATAAGAGAGACACAATAATGTGCTAAAGTTGCTTTGCTTGTATTGTGGAGTTATTACTATTTTTTTTCAGCCTGGTTTAAAAGGAGCCAGAGAGACATTGTGTCTCCCAGGGCTCTGTAAAAACCAAGTTAATGGTATTCTCAGTCTTTAGACACATTTACACATCCTCCATCTGCTTGGGAAGGAAAAAAAAACCAGATTTCAATAATAAAAATTGTACAGATCTGCCTTGAGGCAACAGAAAATGCATGTGATAAGGGAATAGCCATGAAGTGCAAAGGAGTATTTAGGTCTTAGCGTTTATTGACTGGAGACTGTAAAGGAGATGTGAAGGATGTGTGAAAAATCCTAAATAAAAGAGTTAGAAAAACATATAATGTGGATAAGAAAATGTGTTTGAAAGGAATGCAGCTGTCACTAAAGAACATGGTAAGAGGAGGAGATGGGATGGGAGAAATTAATGACAAAAATGAAGATAAGCAGTATTCTGCATCTAATGTTTGGTTCAGGAAACATACTGTACTCTGCAACTCAGTCCCTTGAGTACATTACATCAATTCAAACAACACTCAAAATGCATAAATTCTACTTCTCTCTCTCCTTCTCTTTGTCTCTATTGAATTGCATTCTTAATTCAGATGAGGTCAGGCCCACAATCAGTTTGAACAGATAAGGAGAAGGAACATTCAAATTCAAGGGGCAGAGGAAACATCAGAAATAACAAATAGAAATCATATTTTTAATATCCACTCCACTCATTCAAGAGATATTACTAATTAGAAAACACATTTAACAAATATTGCATCTGCACAGCATATAGTATTTGTTTTCAAAGTTAAACAATACAGCAGGAAGAAGAAACACATTAACAAACATTCAGTCGTAGCCTGTATTTTTTGGATGCATATAGATTTATTGGAAATATTATGTTCAGTCATGTATGTTCCAGTATCCGGCCCAAACCCTCTCGGAAGGTTTGGGCAAAGTTATTTCTTCTTTTTTCTTCTCTTTTTGCTCTTCAAATGATGAGAAATGTCATTTTTCCACTTCTATGCATAGAAGACAAAGGTGGAGGGATCTGTTGTAAAGTCTAGTTTCCTAGTTCTACAGGAAACAATAACATCTTTCTTCAACTTCTAAAGTACATAGTGAAAACAGATTTATTTTTTTTTGTCCTCGCTATTGCCTCTGGTAACATGATAGTGTTAAAGTTAGCAGCCACCTAATTCCTAGCATAAAATTTATTCATGGACTGCTTACACTAATTTGGTTTTATGCCAATGTTGACCTTTAGCTGACCTTTAGCTTGGTGGGAGTTCCCTCTTAGGCGTTTGCCCTCAAAATGTTTTTATGGACAGTGATCATGCCCCTTTTAGGCTAAAGAAGTCGGAATATTCGAGTTTCCTCTCTAAGAGGCACTATTTAGAAGCCTTTCTACATATCCAGTTTTGTACTAGTCATCTTTCTGGAAGAGAAGAAGCTAAAACTGTCACTCCCATATTCCAGCAACATATTCAGAAATTCTTCACTGGGATATTAAAAGAGGGGAAAAAAAGAAAAATTCAGAACAGCCTGCAAACTTCTGTTCATTGCTGATCCATAGATCCAAGTCTTAACTGAGCATCAAAGAATAAATTAAATTTTGTACCTTAAATCCAAAAAGCCCTAAACTCTGAGTTTGATTTGAGCTGAATGCTACTATTCAGGAATGAGATCTAGGAGAAAAATCAATACTTCCATGAAAACTTTAGTTCAGTCCTCAGTAGTGGGAAAAAAAGTGAATAAAGTCTTAGGAATTATCAAAAAAGTGGCAAAGAAATAACAAAACAAAACACAACAAAAAAAATCAGAACATAATTAAACCACTGTATAAATCCATGGCATATATGCCTCTTGAATACCATGGGATGCTGAACTTTCCATCTCAAAAAGTGAATAGAAGAACTGGAAAAAGTTTAAAGGCAGCAACAAAGCTAATCAAAGCATGCAGCACAGAAGAAAAATTCAGCAGGCTTATACTCATCACCCTGAAAAAAATGAGAGTGTAAACTCTCATTTACACCCTGATGTAGATGAAAGTGACTGTGGTAAGGTTTTATGAAATCACAGGTGGCAGAAAGATAGTGGAACTAGAACCACTAAAGTAACTTTACCAGTAAGCTGATAAAGTAACAGCAGTAAAATTTCTTTCTGTTTGGAAGACTGGAGCAAGATCACGTCCTGCAGAGGATATACCACACATACACCACTTCATGCTATGCTAACATTTCTCCCCTTCCCCTGTATGTGTGACTATGTATAAGATGACATAAGATAGAGCAAAGCAATCCAGAGCCTGTAGAGACAAATTTATGCAAAAGCATTCTTTTACTACCACCCCCTTAAGGAGCCAAGGCATCAGCTGCAAGGTCAGCCCTTTCTTCCTGATCATACATACACTCCACTTAGGAGCTTTACGGAGATGAAGCTAATTCTGCTCACAGACATCTGTCTAGTATGCTTCAAATGTCTGCAAACAATAGTGTAGTTAACACAGTCATAGAAAATAAATTTTAAAATATCTCGTAAATGTCTGATGAGAAGTATCTCAGAGACTTCTATGGTCAGACTAAGATCTCTTGTCAGATTTCTCCTTTCTTCCCCGAAAAGGTTGAAGATCATTTTCAAGTGTTAACCCTGCCATATTATTCAGCAATGAAGTTGACACATGGCCTCCTCCAGTTGCTGACCTAATTTAACAAAGAGTCATCTCATGGGACAGCCTTTTACTGACTCTGAGGACAGAGCATGAGAAAGAGATGAGGGATGAAATCTGCCATATGCTGCAACATATGTACAATAGCATTCAATGCTTGCACTGCAATGAATTTCTGTCAACATCCAGCTCTCCAATTTAAACATAACATGACAAATCCCAAACTAAGTTTTACCCAAGGAACAGCCACATTTAAATAACATAAAAACAGGATAGTTGTCCAATACTATTATTCTTCATAAAACCTAACAATACACGTAAGAATCATATTTTAAATTTAAACTCTGACTGTTTTCTGTTACAAATGACATTAATAATGTTACAGCATCTGATGGTACAAAATACACCACACCAGGTAACTTGCCCCATAGCTCTTTGTATGACTTTTGGACAGGACGAAGGGCCTAGGTGGCTTGTACCCAAAGACTCCTAGGCTGGAGATACATTGCTTTTTTTTATGTTATAAATAGTAGGCAAATACTGTTCCTACTCAAAAGAATTTACAGTCTTTGACAATTTCAAAGACTTTACATGTGCTTAAAATAAAGTTCAAGAGGTTCAACTGACTTCACTAAAACTGCAGATGTTCTCAATGCTAAGTTTATAAAAAGATCTTTGTGAGACGAGGGTCTAAGATCTCAGTCCTGCACAGATCTTCTGGGTTTGTTACTTTAGATCATTAATCACTCTACAAAATCACGCTACAAATGTGTACAACATGAAGTGGGAATATATTTCAACCTATCTGGAAATGAAAAGACATGAAAACTTATATGTGTTTTATGGAAATACTCTAAAAGGAAATTTCTGAAACTGTTCCTTGGAACTGAGTTTTTGTCAGGATTTTGAGAACTCTTAGAAGTCAACTTTCTTGCTTTGCAACAAAACAAAATAAAAGCAAACAAAAAGCCCAGAATACTGAATCTTTAAAAACCATTCTCAATTTGATGTGTTCAATGGTCTGGGTAGAAGACCTGTGAACCCAGCAGCCAAGAATTCAATGGAAAACAATTCCAGAAGGCTGGGTTTTATTTATAAAGCCATGACTATTAGTACCATATGAAGTCATACTGAAACCATAGTAGGCTAGACATTTAGAATAGATTATATCTCTGTAAGTAGGTGTTGCTCAGAGAGGATTTCAAATAATGTAACTTTTGAGATTAGGGAGCTGGACTGAGGCAGGCGTACAATCACAACATGAGAGAGGAAGGTGTGGGATGGAGAGTGATAAAAGAAGCAAGAAGCTGATTGCTTCTTTATGCCCCTGTTGGTGACTATTTTTCCTACCATGTGCCTTTGTTTCATTCCTCAAATACAGAACCAGTGCAGCTATACCAATATAAATGTGATTTCACCAATGCCACCTCAGGTAGCAACCTGCAGAAATAAGAGCAAAAACTGTCCTTCAACATCTGATTTACAGCAACTCACAATTATTTACCCATCTATAACATATGCCTTCTTACCACTGAATTTGTACAGCTGTGTGTCATATCTCATAATATAAAATATATATTTCTCTATATTTCTATGTATTTGAGAAACTGGCGACAGTTCTATTTCTTTGTCACTACAAATGTGCAGCAGAGATCATTTTGTACATAATATACAGAGATGTGTACACGTTTCAAAGCCTGCTGCATATATAGCAAATTGAAAAGTAGTGGCATGTGCTTCAAAACAGAGAAAAAGACCAGGGGCTCCAACGTCTTAATTACCAAGACTAGCATAGCTTTATGCTTATTCTGTGCCTTGTTGTCCTCAGTTGTAGGCTGTATTTTCTTTATTAATATTTACAAAACATCTCATTTGGTGAGAGTTAGTTAATTCTTTTGCAGTGTTATGAAAGTGCTAAGAACTCTTATTAAGGCTTCAAGACAGAATAGTGCTATACATTTGTCCATCATGGTCCTCTCTTTCACATGGGTGTAACATAGTGTAAACTACCCATGTGTTATAGCATATGGCAGAATTCCAGTATGTCTTCATATACCTTATTCTTTATTCTCAGTGTAAACAAATGGCTCTTTCACAGGGGGATACTGAGTTAAATTGGGCTACAGACTGAGTCATTTTGATTTTTGCTAGAGCATATTAACAAGAGACAACTGAAAAACCAAGATGGATCACAACTTCTTATTAATCTCTAACGGAAAAAATTTAGAATACAGACATGCCATATAGGGTATATGCATTTAGGCCTTTTTTGTTAAATTTTTGGAGATTTTCTGCACCCCCTTCTTACCAAACCAATAACTTTAAGTGAGCAGTAGACGGAAAAATTCTTTCTCATTCTAGCTTTTTTTTCTCAAGTCTGTTCAGGAGCTGGGCTTTATGGCATATTCTAGAATGCTCAATTTCAAAATTACATTAGATTTAACAAATGAACCTCTGTGCCCAGCATTTGAAATGTAACCAAACTTTTGAGCTCAGTTTCATCCCATTTTAAAGGATAAACTGAAATGCTTCATTCTTGGTAGCTTGTGTTCCTACATACAAGCACACTATAAAATCACAGAATTATACCAAAAATTCTTCTACTATTTCATAATGAGAAATACCAGAGTCTGGAAAAACTATGAGAGCAAACAAAAGTTAAATCTTGATTTCTGGTAGGGAATTACGTTGCTGCTGTCACAATGACATCTAATATTTTCATAGTTGTCATAAAGAGTGGGCAGTAAAATCTTGATTGTATTTTTATATGAAGCAAGAATGGCACACAGGTCAGATAGAGAACTAATTTAAATAACTGCAAACCTTGTTTATACACAGTGCATAGTTTTGAAAACTTGAAAACACAATCCTATGGAAACTGCAGATTCAGTAGACTTCTCTCCTTACCAGTGTCTGCTCTACAATGAGCCGTGCATCTTTTATGGCAAATAATAGAGTTCTGCTTCAAGAAAAAATGTGGAGACAAATCCTCCAATGTGAGCAAAACCTGTACAGAGTGAAATAAAGACCTCTGAAAAATGAGATGGGAAAAGTGATTTTATACTCCCCTGCTCATTTTGCTGAGCTGCTTAGGTCAGCTCTTCATGCTAAAGTTAGTGTAGTTAAAGAACAGCTAAAGCATTTACACCAGGTTGCAGGTCCTCCAGGGAGCTAAAATTCAAACAAAAATTGGAAATGTCATCACAGAAGAAGCATTTTTTAATAGTTTGTAATTTATTTTTGCTTCAGCTGTACACCAACGAATTTGGTGACACAATTCCAGCTGATGAAGTCAGATTTCTGGATGTGATAGGATAGAGCAGGGCAAAAGCACTCAGGTTAACAAAGATACTAGAAATTTCAAAAGAATAAGTAGTTGAATTAACTCAAGTAAGCTTAAGTTTAATTCAAATATATATAAAAAATAATTTTCAAGCCATGTAAGACCATTTTACAGTGCACTCATAACCAGTAATACCTCCTTCAAGCCAAATAATTTGTGATCAAACTGTAATATTTCTTTCCAAAAATTATCTTGTCTTAATTTCAGACCAGAAACAATCCACTGGAAGAATGATGTTTTGTTATTCCAAATATCATGACACACCTTGAAAATTCACACCTCTGATCCAGTGTGGTTCTGTTTAGTTTTTCCTTCGCTCTATTAGACTTATTATGGCCACTTTCTGAAAGAAAGGAGAGGGGTTACATTACCTTATGACTTTCATCATACAAATAATTGGAAACTAGTATTTAATTACCTCGCAGCTGTCATTCCGATGAATTAAAACATAGGACTTTTTTTTTGGTATTAATTGTTGTAAAGTATATTTTCTGTTCCTTGAATCTCTCTTGTGACTCTCTGCTGAATCACATCCAAAGTTTCCGTAACCTTTTCTGAGTATGACAAAATGGATTAGAAAAAAATAACAAAATTCCATTTTTTTTAACCTCTGAAAAACACAGTACCAACCACCACAGTGTACCACAGTAGTTGGATATTTTTACAGAAAATAAGCTCATGATAACCTAGTCATGTGCCTTCTCATTTTGCTGTAGATTTTACTTTATTGTATGCATATAGTAGGAGTGTAACCAATATACTGCTGATGGAATGGAGCCATTACCAAGTGCTTCATCTCCAGGTGTACCAAGAATGCATCATTCACATTTTGCTTCATGTTACTCTGAAGTAAATACTAGACATATTTACTTTTTTTAAAAAAGAGCTGTTATAACACCTTCAGATCTTCTTAAGTTGTCACTAAAAAGGGTTTTCCACTCCTGAAAGCAAGCTAATCAGAGTTCATCTCCAGGTGTTAAACAGTGTCCCAGAAATTAAGTATTTAATAAGTTTGAAGACCTAAAGCAATGCAAACCTAACCAATATACAAACATTTTTAACAGTGACTTGCTCTGATTGACAGCCACTGTCAAAAACAGCAGCATAATCATAGCCTAAATCTTCAGGAGTCAGACTTGGAGAGCACATAGGTAGAATGAAAAACAGAGGCGTGTTTGTAATAGGTTTATATATAGCTAGATATGTCTGTGATTTACTCAGCCACTGACATATTTGATTTGAGTTAGGCAGATGAATTAAGATGAAACAAATAGAGGCTTTCCCCTATACTTCAGTCAGATTGAAGCAAAGTTAAATCTTCCTCAAACGCGAAATATTTCATTAACTCTTTTGTTCAGTTTGCATTACAACTTCCCAAATAAACTACTACTGAAATATGATGACAGCCAACAGCAGGCCAGTTCTCATTAGAATCAAAAGTTCTGTCCAAACTTTTTTGATCTGCACATTTAAGCTGGAAATCTTGAGAAAAACTTTACTCATAGATTTCCACATCCCTACAGCCAAGCAGAAAAAAACACAGGCAAAACTGAAAGTAGCTAACAGCTCATCAGTATTTTTTAAAACTGATGTTTTGAGATTTGCTGTGCAAAGACCTGAGATCCTCTCACTACTAGCAGACAGTACATTTGACACCAGTAGTTTTCCACATAAAATCCAAGTCAAAATGGTGCATTTTGTGCACACACAAAGATGATACTTTGTGGCTTGCACAGCAAGTGTAATTTTGCTGCACAGGTGACATACAGCCCAGGTTCATGATAGAGTCCTATTAGCATGTCCACCTAACCCGAGCTTTTTGCACAAGCAACTTATGTTCTGTATCTACAGAGCAAGCCCATCTTGGTGGGTTTGGTACCTGTGCATCTCAGCATGCTGAGGTGACCTTGTCTTTTAGACAGAACAGCACCGATTTCAGAATCAAGATGCAAAGAAGGTCATTAACATCCCTTCCTGGACCATTTTCTACTATCACAACTACATTTCTGTTTATGAATAATATAAAAGTTGCATCCAGGGAAGCTGCAAAGATTGCAGAGAAATTCAAAAGCTCTCATGGCATCACGGAAAGTACATCTCAGGAAGAACAGTGGGGACAAAAAAGTCATAAGGAAAATATAACTACATTCCAGATGTAATTTGCTGAGCATATAAAAGACATTACATGAAGTGACTGCTCACAATAGCAGGAGATTAATATTCTAGAAGCCCCCTTTAGTCCCTATGTAAATGAATTTTACCTTAATTTAGTCAGGTAAGAAGGAGAAGTACAAGTACAGCTTCTATTGGGTGGCCTCTTACTGAGTTTTAAGAGCACCAGTTTTTCTGCCTTAGATGCATGCAGGCTAGTAGCTAGATAACTGTGTTTTTTGTGCTCCATTTTGCCGAGACATCTCTGAAAGCAGAGCAACTGCTGTAGATTTTGATAAATGTGCTAAAACAAGCTTATCTTTCTCCCTGTTTGTGGCACAGTGGGGAACACTGCGGGTTTGTTGTGGGGGGGGGAATCTTTTGGGTTATTTTTTTACAGTAAAAAGGAATATACTTTAATTACATTATTGTATAGTGCAATATTTATTGTATCACGAATAGTTCCTTCATGCAAGCAAGAAACGGTAGGCAAACACTAAGTCTTAAAGCCACCATAGGGAGTCTCTCTGTATATCTTTCTGATGTGATAGAACCAGCAGGGAATATCCTCTCTGATTTAGTATTTGACAGACTAGTGTCTCTGTCAGCAGTCTGAAGGCACTAAACGCCTGTTTGGAAAATGCATGATGACTTAAAGGTTCTATTTACCAAAGAGCTGAAAGCTACTTCTGAGAAATCTAAGTAACCAAAAAAAAAGCAACAGTGAGACAATAGTCACTAGTCTAATTCAATGATTTCAGAAAATAACACAGTAACTATCATGAAATTTTGATAATATAACAACATCTTGTTCTTTTTTTGTGTACCAAAAAACTAATGCCGTGAAGTAAAACTCCTTCTGGATAAACTGAAGTATAAGGAAACCTTCAGCTCTGACATGAAATGATGTGGAAGCATCCTATGATCAGATTCAGTGGGCAGCATTGCCAAGTGAGGAATCAAGAAAATTTTTTAATGTGCTTCTTTTTTACATGTTAATTTATGGAAAGGTCAGGTTTACCTTGCAACACAAAACTAAATAGCTGGGCCAGGTTTGACTTCTGGATTGTGCAATGGATGTGCAACAGGAAGAAAAGTATTTAAGCACAGGATCAAGGATAGCTCAGGTTTCAGCAGTTACACATCTCAGTTTCAAGCTTCTGAACTGTTTGTCACCCACAAAATATTTTTATGACTGATCCATGGAAAAAGTGCTCTGGAACTTATTAATAAGAATTACTTTGGTGATGTAATAACAGCAGGGCCTGCTTCTGCTCCTACTTCCTCCCTGTGGTGGAGAATCAGGCTTTTCGTTTATACTTTTTAACAATAGCTTTTCTATGCCTTGTTATACTTTTCTAATTTTTATTGTATTTTAAAATCCTTTGGTGTTGCTGAATCTTCCCAAGAGAGACCACTTACAAGCATTCACACCGCTGTACTTCACTGCCTACAAATCCAAACCACCCTCTGTAACTTAATAGATTAAATATTTTTCCTTAAATGCCTCTGTCTCATCTACCACCAAGCACCTCCTTACTTGTTAAATTATCAAGACTGGAAAAATAATTAGTCATTTTAAAAATGGATTGCAAAATACAAACTGTAATTTATGATATTCAGTCTGCTATTAGAGGGTTTATATTTTATTTTCTGCGTTTTTATCCCTGCAAAATTTGGATGTTCCCTGCCTCTATACTGAGTGAATATTTTTCCTCTTCCATTCACACTGCCAGCATCTCTGTTTTGACCATTCATCATTTTATACGCCCAACAAACCTTTGCTGATTTACCGTTAAGCAAAACTCTGGGAATTTTTATCAATTTTTAAGGAAAAAGTTAAGCTGATTATGCATATATCTAGTTAATTCAAGAAGAAAAGACTATGCCCCTTTTACAATGAATAAGCTTTTAATTTTTCATTTTTAAACTAGCGATCAGCTTCTATGTCTAAGGGCTAGCTTAGTCCTTTGACATTGGCTAGTGAGGATTCTTGGAACATAAATATATGCAATAAGCCAATAATTCTGCTTGCCTTTCTGCTGCTCTTGAGGGTATCTCAGTTCTGGCAAACAGACGGGTAATGGGAATTAGAAGGAGAGGAAAAAAACAGCAATAAAAAAATAAATCACAAAAGGAAGGAAATCCATTTGGTCCTTGGCAGCAAAGACATTGCTCAGCTAATCCATGCTGAGTGCAATCCAATACTCCTTTATATAATCCTGTTCTTGTGGAAGAAAATTAAAATTTAATGCAATAACGGCTGACACAAATCACTTTTGTTGCCCAGAAGCAGATTAAAGAATAGTTAAAATCATACAAATCTAATTTCTTTTCTGTTGTTGTTGTTTTATTTTATCCAGTGACATCTTTATTCTTTAATCCACAGCATCAGTTCTTGATTATTAAGCATATATTCCCAATGTAAGAGAAATTTTGTGATGGAGAGGAGGGGAAAGACAATAGTGACAGCCAAGAAATGATTAGTTCTTAAATGGTACACGTTAAAGCTCTTTCAAAAATCCATAAATTTTTCATAAGTTCATATGGGCCATTGTCTTTAATCAATCTGTGTCAAGGGGACTTTAAAATAAGCTTAAAGGCAGTAGAATGCTATCAGTCATAATTGGAGTTGTACAGGTCACTCCCATTAGCTATCACTCTTGTGTACATATTCATGTGTTGCTCTGCAATACATTTGACATCTGCCAACAATGGAACAAACTGAGAATTTCTGCAAGAGAGAACACAATGTAAGAGAGAGAACAGTGATCCTATCTTCCATTTTATTACTCCAGCCATCAGCCTCAACCTGCCCTTCATCAGCAAATCGGAATGAAAAAAAACAAAAAAAAATAAGATGAAAGTGGATCCTGGGTATATTATGTTCCATACAGTAAGTTTCTTCATGACAGAAAAGGTTACAATTTACCTGAAATTTTGATCAGATTTATAACTGTGTTGAAATAGGATTAGATTTTTCATTTTCTTCAACTTTGTCCCCAACTCCAACATATCCTTTCTCACAAATTCATTTGTGAAACTTCCCTGCCTACACTTAATATTAGTGATACAACATAACTGCAGATATATGTGGAGAGAATACAGGAGTTGGTGTACAGTTATCAACTTTGTCAATAGATCTGTCAAAGAATTACCCAAGGCACTTGAGAAGTTTGTGAAATACAATACGGAAGTGAAAAGGTTGCATAATTTCTCCAGTATTTCTCTTCTCCACGTGTATTTTTGCAGCAGCATCTCTGCAGGTGTATGACCCATGCTTAGAGAAGGGAAGGGCTACTGCTCCAAAAGAACTGAGGTTTTAAGTATACCTTAAAAACATGAAAAGATGTCTCTCATTTTCATTACATTATACTCCCCTCTTTCAGACTGTATGTACAGAGGAGCCAACATTTTGTGGGAGTACAAGAACTCTTTACAGTTAGATTTAAGGGATTCTCTGGAACAGTTTTCTGAGCAAGTTATTTGCCCCAGAAGTGCCACTTTGCCAAGAACAAGAGAAGGAAATGAATCACAAAAAACTACCAAATCTGACACTCTACGAGGACTTTATAGGAAGCAAATAGAATTAGTAGGGTTTTGCTGTTCCTCAGTAACACCCAGATAAATTCTTGACAGAAGCTATTTCATATCATCTCAACATCTGTTCTTACCTACAATAAGAGATTAGCCCATGGTCAGTTACATCAGCAAGGCCAAAGTAAAAAGGCAACTTATGAACCATCTCCTTCCTGAATTTCAACATGCATGCCTATTTAAAACTGGGGGTTTGTCTTACTGATTTATTAGTACTTGTTTTTTTTCACTCCTTTTTTAAAAAGACATCACCAGCAAGTGGGCACATATAACACTGATTCTCATTCCTAGCACATGAAAGCCAGTCTGTGGAGAGTATACAGCAGAATTTGTATACATTTATGAGGAAATGGTCCTAATAACCAAGTTTTAGTTAGAGACAGTGTATTTAAAAAGACTAGAATATTTCCAGTAGAGAAAATGTAAGGGTCTCATTTTCCGCCTTTACCTCTTCTGTATTTATGTGAAGAACACCACAACAGCCTATTTTATCATCCTGCTATACTGTGATCTACTCTAATTATATGGGATCAGTCAGCAGTGGCAAAAACTAATCACTGGTCCCTGGAGTGCCATCGGATCTGTAGGTCAAGCCCTGTTTTGTGAGACCACTTGTACTGGCTTGCTGTGCATGCTGGAAAACGTATTAAAGGCAGTGCAGAAGCAGGAGATATATGTGTGGGGGTGTGTGAGTGCATTTGTGTGTTTTCTAATCCCTTTGCAGCTTGCCAGGCTTAAACTGCAAATGTCATCACCGTGAAGGCAGTAGTTGAATCCAACAGGTGGGGTAATAAACCATGACATTTCTAGCAGGTTTAATTGTACTGGGTGTGCTGGGATACCTTTCAGTACAAACATGGTTTCACTTGATGTCAGCAACAAGACCACAGACCTGGTTTTTACTCCATGTCTGCAAGAACTAGGGTATAAAGTTCCCACCTCCAGTACGCTTTATGACCTTTCAGGTGGGGAAACCTCTGACCTATATCACTCCCATCTTTGCTGGTTCAGCTGCTGGGTGGTGACAACCTACTAGACTCTGTGTCTGGTCTAACGGTGATTTACTGCATAACAGAATTAAAGCATTAGCATGGTATTCCTGTCCACCCAACCCTAAAGAGCTTTTTGGTGGTTGTAGGAGAGGCTCTCTGGAGGAAATTGCAACATACAGGGATTTGTTGTGAGTCTATTGCCAAGACAGTTCATAAATTTAAGTGAAACATGACATCTATGTTCCAATTTATTTTTTTTTCATTACAGGTCTTTCTTATGACAATTTAGTAGCTGTATTCCTGAATAAAAAACTAGCCTGCTACTACAAGAGCAAGACATAGCCTTCATTCTACTTACAATTTTTCCTGATTTTAAACTGTAAATATTATAGTTGGGAAAACAGATCAAATTAAAAGACAAAGTATACATTTAAAGCTCCAAATTAGCATCTCATTTACATCACAATTACTCTATTGATGTCAATTAGTCTATTTTACATCCATACCAAATTAGGAAAAGAGACCAAAATGTGCCTGATTTTTTTCAAATTAATAATAATAATAGTGATAAATCTTTATCCTATAAAATAGAAAGTTATAAAAACTTATTCTGTTAAATAATCAAGTACTAAGGGTTAGCTTCTTTGAAAACAACCTTCTTTCAGTCTAAGATGTGATCGTTAATACTGCTTTAATATGAGATGACCATCAAAATGACATTAGTATTAGCACATAAGGCAGCAAAAGACAAAGTTGATAATCTATTTCAAGACAGCTTTTTCTCAACACTGCAAATGTCAAACTGGTGTTTTTGGAGAAACAGGGGAGTAAAATAAAGGGTTAAACTACAGATTCAGAAAGAAGAATAAAATTAACATGCAAATCTGTCTGAATAAATTTCTAGTGATTTACATTGGATGAAATATTTTTCTATTCTAATTAGATACGAACAACAGTAATTTCAGTGTATGCTGAGGATTCTAACTTCTTTTCTTTTTGCTGCTACAAACTTGCAGGTTTTCTTCTGGAATCTTACTTGGAATACCTCTTTCAATACATATGCTATTTAAAATAAAGCTTTACATATGTGTTTGCTATGAAGCTAGAATCCAGTTCTTAATCATAAAATTAGTTAAATTCCTTTCAACTTACTGCATTTTGCAGGTATACAAAAGCATCCTTTTAAGTAAATTAGGTGTCCTCGCCTGGCAAAATTAATGCCGCTTTTCCTTTGTCCCAGTTATTTCTGTCTTTAAATCTTCTATCCTGCCAAGATATTACAGTGGGTTCCTCTGGAACAAATGAAACACTTCCTTGCCAAAAATCATATTAAATTAAAAATAAAACCCATGCTCAGGCAAGTTTAACTATCATTTCCACTGATGTCAGTGGCAAAGTTTTTTGCTGAAATTGTAAAAAGAAATTGAAAGGACATGCCCATAGAGTGAAAATGTTCTCAGTACTCCCAATCTTTCCCTTTGGTAAGGAAAAATACTTACAAAATCAGAATCAGCAGAAAATAGCAGAAAATTCCCCATGAAACTTAATAAATCAATTCAAGCACTTAGTTTATGGCAGGCTACCTGCAGTACCCTCACTCACTTTCAGTGAATCAGCTTCAAAATAGGTGTAAGTTTCTGTCTGTGTGGTATTTGACGGCAAAGGCACATTTACTTTAATGGTATCAGTGTTTTTTAACTGTCCTTGGCAAAGAAAAACTCTGGAAATTATATGTCAAACTTAAACTGCAGGGGGTGTCTTGTCCAGGTTGCAGGCAGCCTGGGAGATGGTTGTAAGTTATGTGAAAGGTTTCAGATGTGAGAACCAAAAAGTATCTGTTACTCCAGCCATTATGCTCCTGAATTCACTTCCTTTCTCTTTTCCACAGCTCAAGCACGAAGTCCTAACCAAGTATCTGGCTTCCCACTGACAAACCTAAAATGGATTTGTGTGTTGCAGATCTTCTGCAGGTCAATGAAAAGATGAAAATGTAGGGACATCACAAATATAGTGAATGTTTTGTAAAATTCAATAATAACTAATATGGTAACAATATTAATTTACTTCTTTTCATGCACTTTTTTAAATAACAGGGCACAGGCTGGCAGGAGGTCACTAAGTATATGTGGCCAGAGTACTGGATCTTAGTCTTAGTTCTGAGTGACTATGCAAACCTCTTCTCATCTCTCTGTGTCTCTAGTCTCCTCCTATACCTGCAGCCCTCAGCAGCTCATCCCACACCAGGTGAGAGCCACCCCAAATTCAGTGCTCCCTTGGTAGTGAGTGTGCAGACTCATCCATTCATCAAGGCGATAAGCCCACCAGAATGTGGCTTGTGCAGTAGTGACTTCCCCTCTCCTGAGAATTTTAAGGGAGCTGTCTCTTACACCCACACATTCATAATCAATACCAGCAGAAACCCTGTATAATAAAGCTAAATTTTAAGATTTAACAGCAGTGACAGCTTCAAATACCATCCATGCTCTCACAGGACCTTATAGTACTCAGAAACAAAAGCTCTAAACAGCCACTCCAATCTCAGATGCACAGCAGAGCATAGCTTGTCGCTAGAGATCATGGGAGCATGGCAGCACCTGCTGTTTAGGTCTATTCAAGCGTGTTACAAAATTGGCTGTTTCTCACAGGGAGTTTTGCCGATTAATGCCATGCCAAAAAATGTATTTTAACTAAGAGGTAAAATATTAACTTGTAAGGGACATGGGGGAGAACACATAGAAAGAACATTGCTTTAAGTCTGTTGTGTTGCATGATTTGTACTCTAGTTGCGATGTGTCCTTGTTTTACAGCACAAACATATATTATATACCAAATTCTGTTCAGTCATTTCTTGGGAATATCTTGAAATCTGCATTATTTTTTATAGTTCAGCCCCTGCGAAGTAGAATGAAGAATGAGTAGAATAGCCCCTAACTGAACACCTGATCAACATAGCAATATTGACAGAGTTTATGGTACAGATATATGGTTTCTGGTCCCTATCAACTGCTCTTTGCTCTGCTGAGACCATCAACTTGACTCCCAAACAAAATGAAGCTGATTAGCCAGTTTGCAGCAGAACATCAAAAATAAACCAAGAGAAACACCTCAGATGATTGATTCAATTTGCCCACAAAATGTGGTTGGTATAATCCTGGTGTTGGAGACCTGAACTCTGCTTTTAAAATGTGTGTACTGTGATATTTGTTATTTTTCTTTACTGTATGTTTACCTTGACCCAATGTTGATAAACAGACTCTTGTGTGGTAAAAAAATGGAAATAAAACTAAAAGATTTTTTAAAACCTAAATTGATTTATTATGTATTTCAGAGAGAAACAGAACATAATATAACGAGTTATGAATACCTAGCCTGATCCAAATAGGCTATAACAAAAAAAAATTACCAAGGAAGAAAGGAGGGGGAAAAAACCCCAACCCTCAAATAAAAAATGATCTGCAGCTGAAAAATTATGGGCTGCCGGGTATAGGGGTGCTATGAGCCTTTTAAACAAAGAGCTTAATTTCAGCTCTCAGTGGAACTCCTCAGGAATTTTTTATTGGGCTCAAAGTTATTGCGATAATATACTTTCCTGTCCATTGGTTTCTGTGTGCACAATACACATTGCTTTGAACAGCTCCTTTAAAGTGAGATTGATAGATCAGGACATGTCTCCCTTGTTATTACATAAATGGGCCACAAGGCCATTTCAAACAATCTCTTTTTGAAGGTCTGCGTAGCAGGGCACTCTTTAGCACGGTTCAGCTTAGTGAACTTCTGTTCACAGAAGGGATGACAAGACCATAGACATTACAAATCTGTATAACATAAGCAAAAGCTGTCATTAGCCCAACTTGTAGACAGGATTTGACCAGGAAATAATTAAGCATAAGAGGGTAATCTTTTTAACAACATAGTATGCAGGAAGCAACAAAACAGTAGCTTAGCGTGCTCAAATTACTGAAAATGCATTATTATCCAGTATCATGTGTGCTGCTCTGCCTCTGAACTACAAAACTTCAGGAAATGGCTTTTCTACTCCATGGACACAAATACAAGCATATTCTTTGCATCAAATGTATTCAGACTACATCTGTAGAAAGACATAGACTTTATTAGGTACTGAAAACTGTTTCTAATGACAGAATTTCAGCCAAGAACCTCACTCAAAACCTGATATGGTAAGGCAAAGGATCAATAAAACTACAGACAACAGCTAAGACAATTTCATAAAATGCTGGTGAAACCCTACGGTAATCAAATGAACATATTGCAACAAAAGGGGACAAAGATAATATGCTGCTGATTCACTACAGCAAGCTTTGCTACATTTCTAAGAATGTGTCACCTGTGACATGCCATTGTTGAATTTCAATTTGCAATAATAATCTACACTGTAATAATAATCCTTGTTCATTTTAGTCCATAAAGGGTTCTACAAAACCACCCTATTCCAATGAACTGCATAAATATAATTAATCCCTAATTTATAAACAGAGGTATGCAAATAGAAAAGTTAAGAAACCTGATGAAGCCTGTATAAAAATCTGCTGCCAGAGCCAGTGTAAGAATGTAACCACTTGGCATGGGTTTAATTCTGTGGCTGCTGCTGAAGTCAGTGGAAAAAATATTTTTTAAAAATTCTACCCCAGAGTTCATGGCTCACAAGCCCTTATAGTCAGTCTTCTATAAAACACTTCAAAAATTAAACAAATATCCAAAGTTAAAAAAAGGGGGGGGAGGGCAAAGGAGAAGAAAATTGGGTGCCGGATAACACTAAACCACTATAGAGCTCTGGAACTGTAAACTTCTTCCAAGCTGATGGTATATAATCAAACTACAAGGTATTAAGGACTCTGTTAGCTTATCTGCTTGACCATCTTGCTAGCACAGAACTGCACAGGAACAGGTATGAGTAACAACTATGTGCAGACAGATATCCAGGGCCTCCTTTTAAATGACTGAGCTTTTACTCTCCTAATTCAGAGTCTAATAAACATCTGCCATAGGAAAATATACTCAAAGTAATCTAGAAAGAGGAGGCAAGCCAGATTGCAATGAGCAAAAAACTTCAGGCACAAGGAACCCCTGCTTCCCTTTTAGCCTTGTTAAAACATCAAAGTCATAAAGCTGGGAAGGAAGGCTGTTCTGTTTTTCTAGGCTATGAAATTTCCACGTTAGTTCTTTCAAAGGGAAACGATTTCTGATTGTGACACAAGCTTAACCTGCCATCTATTGTGCAATGGTGTATGAAGCATGAATCTGGATTTCAGATTCTGTAAATGCTAACACGTTATACCAACAAATTCTTACTAACTCTGGGGCAAATTTTGTAGTTCTCACCCAGATAAAACACAACCAAAGCTGAAGTGAACAACACCTAAGTAAAGCCTGCAGGATTTGGCAATTTCAGCCTCACTTTCTTTTCCCCTTAAGAAGCCAAGGCAAACAGGCTTTATTTCATTTTCTGCATACCATGGGGAGGTGTGAAGCAAAAGTGAGTGGGACAAGAAAAGAACTGGGAAGCGAAGAGCCTGAGTTTTAGAGAAGAATTATTCTTATCTGTCCTCCATAGGTCCTCACTACATTAAATCCACACAGCCAGGTGATCAGCGGTGAGGGTGTGGGTGCAGCTCCTGAGAGATTTAAGGGGTCAGTATGTTTCTTACGAAAATCATTGCTTACCCGCTACAGTGATGAAACTGGAGTCACACAGGTCCGTGTTCAACAACACAGTAAGGCACAATCCCTCAGTGTGCACTTCCCAAGACGCAGCCAAGCTTCCCTGCACCCATTGGGCAGAAGTATGAGCTCAAGACTACACTCTATTGCTAAACGAAGTAAAAGTCATATTATTAGTCTGCCACTGCCACTCTATTGATCTTCAGTATTGAAATAAAATTAAGATCTTTCTTTCAAATTAGTTTCAAGGAAGAGAATTTTATTGTAGGTTTTCTGGAAATAGCTATTCAAGCAGAAAATGTGTTTAGTAGTTTATAAAATGGTAAGTTTCACTGTAAGACATATAAGAGCAGTGATTTATTAAGTAATATTATTCTCATGATTTTACTGCCACATTATTCTTACATTGTCAGGCAATCTGTAGAAATTTGTTCTCCTTCAGGCAATCCTTACCCTTGCTATACAACTGTTGTTACGTACGTTTTTCTCATTATGATAAGTACTTTGATCTCTCAGCAAATGTTCAGCATCTTATAAACTGTAACATAAAACCTACATAGAGCAAAGTGATGACTAAAAAGATCATAACAATCACAACTGTGGTTCTCAGATAACCCTAAATAACCCTAAAATACACACAGAAAAATAAGGGGGGAGAGGAAAAGAAATTATTTGATTGTCATTAGACATTTAAAGTCTTTTAAGCATCAGATTATTTTCTCTTTTAGTCATGTGCCTTGGAGATCTGATTTTTACAGTCATCAGAAGCCAGGTTCAAGTAAAATACTTCCCTTGTGATAAAAAAACAACCTTTACAATTCAGAACTCCTCTTCCAAAGAGCACTAACCACAACCTACATTACTGAGAATATACCCAGCCAAGCACAGGTATGAATGCACAAAGCCTTTACTTCAGTGCCTTTAATGTTCCATTCTTATGACAGTTATCAATTTGAAATGCATAGGTTAGTAAAATTTATTGTTAGTTGTAGGTCAGCCTTTTCTACTAATACAGTTTAATACAGTAGATGTGTCTTCTCATAGAGAAGAGGCTCAGAGCATGGCCGAGACATGGATGTGTGGGGTCCTTTAAATAATTAGAAAGCAGTCCAGTAGCTCAGTCATTCCTCCATTATTTCATTCATTCATTTTCTTTCTGAGAAAAGAAAAAAAAACATTATTTCCCATGGCAGCGTATGAAAATTAGATTGGCCCAGTTTCAGCAGGAATCTCAGAATTAAAGCAGTTTTCAAAAAAGTAAAACTTGTAGTGGGGTGGCAATCCGCTCCACTGTCATGCAAAAAAGCTTTGACCGTGGAAAAGACAGGATTTCTCTGGGCTTGTAGACTAGCACAGTCTAGGCTTGCTAGCGACATTGTCTTATTTTTCCTTTGGAGGGATATTCCTTTCCTTCCTCCCCTCCAGCTTTCTGACTATTCCCTCCCTTTTTATGTCTCTCATCATTTCACCATCAGTAGGTAAATCAGATCCCTGTACTTCAGACAAAGCCTTTCTATGCAAAGAGGCTCAAGGAAGGCCTATAAGCATTGTGAAAAGAAACTTAAACACAGGGAAGGAGAAACCACTGAAAGATAAAAAGGGAGCTAGCAAAAATCCATATATTAAAAGGGAAGGATAAATAACCTTTCGAAAGATGGGAGTGCATGAATTTTACCATTTTACCTACAAAGCTTTGCAGCTGGAGACAGACTGCTGACACAGAGTGGCAAAGGCAGAAAATAATACAACAAGAGTAAAAACAAGAAAGAAAATAACTTTGATCAGAATTTATAATGCTTAAGAGCAACGCCTCTAGCTTTATAAATTGCTGTTTGCAGGGGCATTATGGTAAATCACTTTGTTTCTAGAAACAGTTGCACTGTCACAAAGGCACCCATGAAAACAAACTGCAAATCCAACATTTACCACCAACTGTCCTAAACTGAATAGCTCAGGCCCTAACTGTAACTTCCGAGCTGTTTGGAAATGCCATTTTCACTGAGCACCAGCTCTGTGACTGTTTGGAAGATCGGTCGCTTTAAATGTTTCTTTATGCTATTGCTGCCATAATTACAGAGAATAAAAGAGTAAGAATGGTGCTCATCATACCAGACTTGACCACTAAGTACCAGACACTTAAAACAAGGTCATCACGTTACTTAGGTTAACACAGAAAACTTGACAAACACTGACTTCAGCACAATATTTAGCATCTATATTTGAAAACAAACTACAGCCATTTAATTATTTCAGGGAAAAATAAAATTTGACTTATGAAAGTGCTCACTTGTACTAGCCTGCTGTATTCTCAACTGTGCTGATTTTCTTAGAGAAAGGCAAAGAGTTTCTCAGATTCACCATTTTTATTTTTAAATTAGTGAATTTATGGACCATACTAGGAATGTGGCTAATACTGAGGATCTTATACATTTAACTAGGGATGTACAGATTAGTTTCAAGGGCAAGCACTATGCAAAAGATAAGTCAACATATGGAGAATATTACCCAGGTACCTATTCCTCAATGCAGCTGGAAAATGCTCAATATTTAATGGCCTTGTAACATATTCACTTAATAAATATTTTGTTTTTTCAAGTCAGAATCAGTGTAATTCCATTCCATAAACAGAATGCAAATCTATTCTTTCGTAAACTGGAGGACAACATATAGAGAGAGGAAGGAAAAGAATTCTTAGTATGTTGTTAAATGGTTTTGCATACAATGATGCATATGCATACTGCAAGGTCTTCCCTCAGTCCAAAATCTGTCTTCATTATCATAATCCTCTTAATGTACATGTCATTAATGTTATCTTCATTCTTTAATCTCTCAAAAGACCTGCAGTGGTCCTCTGTGATCTCTGGTTTTGGGTTGGTTTGTTTGCTAAACTGCACCAAAAATACTCCTAGTTATTACTATTAAAAGTCAACTTTTTCCAGCAGACTTGACAACTTCCCCCTTTCCAAGAACAGGAAAAGCCAACAACATTTCAAGTAACCACTCTCGCGCTGTACACTAATGAGTTCATATTGACAACCACTCGCAAATACCTCATGGAGGAAAAAAGATAAATTTTCACAGAATCACAGAATGATGAGGGTTGGAAGGGACGTCTGGAGATCATCTAGTCCAAATCCCCCCTGACAGAGCAGGTCCACCTATAGCTGGTTGCACAGAAACTTGTCCAGGTGGGTTTTGAATGTCTCCAGAGATGGAGACTCCACCACCTCTCTGGGCAGCCTGCTCCAGGGCTCTGCAACCCTCAAAGTAAAGAAGTTCTTCTCATGTTTAAATGGAACTTCTTATGTTCAAGTTTGTGCCCATTACCTCTTTTCTTGTCACTGGCAACCACTGGCAACCACTGAAAAAAGACTGGCCCCATCCTCTTGACACCCACCCTTTAAGTGTTTATAGGCATTGAACATGTCTTTAATGTTTGGAGAATGCTTTGAAGCCCTTAATAATGGGTATTACACACACAGAGTAGCTATGAAAGATTTTCATTTATTATAACTACTCTCTCATATAGATCTGTATTTGGTTACATTTCACTTCTAGCCTTCATTTTAAAAAAGTGATTAAAGAAGGAATAGGTGAATCCAGTTCTGGAAGCTTTGGATTTTTTTGAAAATGGAATTACAGGCTTCCTGTAAGTATAGCATAAGTGGATATAAAGAACATTTTATAGAAATAAATTTAATGTAAAAAGAGAAAAGAAACATGCTTCATGGAGCAAAAGAAAGAAAACTTTCTACTTATTCAGTGGACCAAGGCAACAAACAATTGACAGTACAAGTTTCTCACCCAGCCTATACATATCCATTAGGGACGTATCTATGCAGCAATTTACAGGAAGATATGAATTTGCTCTGCCTACACCCCAGTCAGCTCAAAACTCCAAGACGCATTACTGCAGAACCTAACCTGAAGTATTAGCTTCACCTGAGTGCTTACTAGGTCCAGCCTGGGTCTGTACTAACATGGTTTCTAGCTAGTTTGGAGCACAGGCAAAATGAGTTCATGTCTACCTGACAATGACCATTTGAGTGTAAACCAAGATTCAGAAAATGTATTGCTTATGCTGGAGAACTGCTTATAACTCTTCGGCATGGCACAGTCAACTAAGATGGTGAATTGACAGGGAACTGACCATCTTATTTGAAAAAGGCAATAAAGGAGCTGCAAGCAGCAGTCTGGTAACTTGTTAATCTTGTCTGCATCACAATGACTATCATATTATTTGTATTAACGTAAGGGAACTACATATCCTTCAACAAATTAAACTATCCCCATTTCCTCAGATGTCATTCTGACCGGTCACCATGCCCAAGTATGGGATTATAATTAATCACCGAGAGATCATCTTTCCCTGCCATCACCTTGCTGAACCTCTCAGCTCTTGGAGGGGAAGCTATAGACCATAAGGTGGTATTAGTCAGGGTTCTTGCCAGTAAACACTAGATTTGGGAGTACATATATGTGCTTGAAAAAAAGAAAAAAAGGACAAAAATGAGCCTCAGGAATGTTTTTCATTAGAAACAAAAATTGTATGAAACACAAAGCATAAACTGTAATAATAGTAAATGTGAACGCTGCCACCTGTGTCCAAACGTACACATGATACTTAGTACCATCTGAATTAACCAGATCTGGTCCCAGATCATCTGTCCATCTGTGTTGCCCAGATGGCAAAAAGCCAGTCCAGTCTTCTCTATGTCAGCCCTTCCCAGCTCACCTGGTGAGCACAGAGGGTGTGCTGCAGACAGAGCAGAAGTGGCAGGCTCTCCATGTCTTGTGAACCGCAATTCTTGATCAAAAAGTCCACCATTGGGACTTGCAGGGGGGTCTGCCTACTTAGCAGGGTGAGAGCCATACTCCTTCTACAGTCCACTACCATGTTAAAAGCAGTTTGATCTGGCCATTTGATACAATCTGTGATTTTTAAGCCCCAGCGTGACACACAGGAATGATGTCTGGGCTAGGAAGAGTTAACCTGTAAAATAGCGTGTTGTGAATTAAATCTGGCATAAGTTCACCATGCTTTCCTTCTAGGGGATTAGATCTACTATGCAAATTCTGACTGTAGACAGTCAAATGGATATATTGGTATAAATCACACTTCAGCACCTACATTGTTAACAACAGTAGGAGAATATAATACACCAAGCAGATTTATATTCTTGGGTAATCTTCTAGGCTTGCCCTTGCTGAAAACTCAGACCCAGTTTATGTCAGAAGCAGTCAATAATACAGAAAATTCATGCAGGGGAAAGGTATCTTTTCTTTAGTAACCCCTCCTTCCTGAGAAGGTGGTGTGATATTTTTGCAGCAGGGGTGTAACAGAAATTTTATGTTTTAGAGAGACACGTTATCTAGCTAAGTAAACATTATAAAAGCAAAACAAAACCGATGGCAACAATTATCTGACAAGCCTGGCTTGCTTATGAAACAAGGTGAGGTCCCTCTCTGAACCTTGAATAGAAACATTATTTTTAACTCCACAAGAAGCCATCATCACTCCTCCACCAAAAGGAAGGTCACACCATCTTTCACAAAAGATTTGCCTGGTCATAATTACCGCCTGCAGTGTACGGACAAATGCAATCTTTTAAAATGCTAACTGTGTTATACTTGTACCCAAGGGATCCAATGGTACAAATGTAATGTGGCCTAACCAGTATGTCTTAGCAAGACCTTACAGTGCTGATTTGAAACAGCTGAACTAAATCAACAGTTACCTTGAGCCAGAGGCCTTTGGAGAGCAATTAGAGTCAAAGCTTGGGTTTTGAACCCAATATGCCCTGTCAGTCTCAATGATTTGTGTTTGTTGTACTCGGCCTCATTTCCTGCGTGAAATATGAGGCTGTATAAAGAGGAAAAATTCCCAAGATTAAAAAATATTTGACCTCAGTGCATTTGCGAGCATGAAAGTACACATGTCTAAATGACCATTTTGGTTTGTAGTACAAAGTTCTATTGATGTTGGCAGGCTGAGCTTCCCTGTCTCAAAGCCACATGAATGGTTTCAAGTTTCAGCCAAAAAATGTTTTCCACATGCTTTAGCGTGGGCCAATTTACACAGCAGATTTTGCGGAGACTGTGGCCAAGTGCTTCATAAAGGGTTGCCTTCTTTTGGATCAGGGAAACCACAACAGACACATTGCTAATGCAATCTAATTATCTGCTTGAATATTTTTCCAGATGTATCCAATGTCTAAAAATACTGCAATAAAAAAGGTATTATTTGGCTCCTTGGACTGAAACAGTGGCATAAAGAACCTGTTTGTCTACAGGGAAAGTTATAACAATGTAATTCTGCAACTGCCTTTAAATCAGTCAGACAAAACCAAACACCCCAAAGGTAGGCTATGTGATGCCGCATGTTTGGAATTAGCCTCCCAAATAAAAACATGAATAAAGAGGTGCTTTTTTGTCAAAAAGTGCATCTGGTTCTTACAAGGTAATTTCCTTCATTTGCAGATCACAATTTGATATTGGGTAGGTTAATAATAAACAACACAGCATCTTTTCATGGAAATGAGATGAAAGAAGAAGGCTCTGGGCAGTGGTATTTGGATAGCTGTGTCATGAGATATTTTTGGTTTTATTATTAAAGTTCAGTACAAGTAGATCACTCAGTACCCCAGTTTGGGACAAATATAACAGACCAAAGAGATTTTTCCCACACCAAGTCTTCCTAGATTCCCTACCTGCTGTCAGCGAGAACTGATTTCTTTCTTCCTGCTAGTGTGCCTAAAAATCACAAATAGGCATAGGTTATTCAAACAGGAACTGACCATTCAATAGATTCTTCCGTAATTCTATGTCTCAACCAAAGAATATAAATAAAAATACAGATGTCAGAATTTCCATAAAGAATAATAGCAGTTTGCATAACCTGCAATTCCAGAAGCTCAGACCTATTTGTTCAAATGCTTTTACTTTCGTATTTTACAAAGGATTTAAATTAATGACTTTAATAAAGGAGATCCCCCAATAATAAGAGTTCTTAATCCCTACAAGAGTATTTTATTTTAGGATATATTGAAAAGCCACATTTAATTTTTTGTTTTAATATGTAACTTTTCCTCAATCTACCACCTATTGGGAAAATACCAAAGATAAAGCAGTAACTTGCTATTTCTTTTCTGAGTATTCTCAATAACAACTGCAAAAAAACGCAATATGAACAATATCCCTGATTTCCACCAAAAACCACTGGGATGAGCACTGGTGCCAAGGTAATGTGGCCTTAAACAGGCTGGAGCTAAAGCTGTGGCTGCTGAATCTGAACATAATATGAGAAGAATGCTGAAAACCACATGGGAGATAATGACCAAGCAGAATCTGCTTCGATATTTTTGGCATTTTGTTGTGGGTCTTGAATTATTTGAGCTATTTCCATGCAATGATGTTTGTCAGATGTGATTTACACGAGGCTGCGGTTATGTGTGTACCCTTAAATACATGCATCAGAGACAGCATTTGCCAGTCTTATGACTTGGCTTATTGGATAAGGAGTGGCAACTATGGGATAGAGAGATCAGTCCAAAAACATAGCTGCCTAGAGACGTTCCTAGCCGTTTAAATCACTGTTTGTATATTTAAAAAGGAAAACAAACTTTATCCTGCTGCCTGCCTTCTCTCACCACATTGACTTGCCACAGCTCAGCATGCTTACTTTTATTTTTATAGAGCAAATTTATGGCTTTGCAAAACAATTCCAAGAAGCTGAGAAATAGAGAATATGGAATCTATACTTTGCAGAATTAATTGCAGTACAATGGCGAATTAAATAATATAGAAGAAATTTTACTGGTTATGTATAAGCACATTTGAATTCATCACCCCAACACAAAGCAATTCAGGTCTGTCAAGTTGTTAGTCAATATTCACAATATGAATGTTTTAAACAAATCACATAGGTTACAAATATCTTCAGTCAGAAGTGCTGACAAAGAGTAACTCATTGAGAAAAAAAATAAAATCTCTAACTCCCCCTGACTAAAATGATGTTTCAAAAGTTCTGCTATGGGCACACTGGCTCAACAGCATATTTTTGAATAAAATCAGTCATATTGTTCAACCTAACACTTGTTGCTCCTTTTTTTCCCACACTAGGACCAGCCTACCAAGGCAAAAAGACAGTTCTGCAAGTAATATATACATGTCCATAACCAAGCTACTCTTGAAGCTTGAATCACACAGATTCAAGTGCCATGTGCATGAAAAGCTGAGAAAGATTCGTGTGTTTCTTGTTTCTTTGTCTCTTGTGTAAGAGTAGCATTCTCATTTAAGAGTGTTATCATCTAAGTAAGAAACTTCTTAGGGAGCAGCTCTCCATGATATGTTTCTGTAGTAAGGGCAGACTACGAGAAGCATTTAACTGATGAATATTCACCAGTGGATAAGAAAACAGGGGCAATGCACAGATTTTTTGTGAAAAGACATAGCTATCAAGAAAGTAGCAGCCATGATAAAAGATGTCCCAGTGTCCCAGTCCACTGAGGTCAGTTGAATCTTTATAAACATCAGAAAGCCTTGATTATATATGGTATGAGATGAGCTCCTATCCTTCTAACATTTAGCACACTATCCAAAAGAACAAGTGACCTTGACATATGCTCACTAAAGAATGTCATCTTTCTATCACTTTCTAAAGTGATAAATCAACAAGGAGCTCAAGATTGATACGTGTATTTTAAGTAACCTGACAATATGCTGTATGTACGTACCACATTGGTCTAAAGTACTAGTTTTCAGCTATTCTCAAAAGTATGCAGGAGTACATTTTGCAATTATTCTACACTAGACTTGCAACTTTTGAGAAAAATACTAGAAATTCTAAAAGCTAAGCTATCTAAAAAATGTTGTTTTCATTGCAGCTAAGCTTGATTAGAGGTCACTGTTCATAACCGCACATAGAGGATGCTATTTCCTGAGATCTGTTGGATAACCACATATAAAAATTTCTATCTAGACTTCCTCTGTCAAAATGACCCAGATTTTAAAAACACAATTATTTTAAGTGTTTAAACTAGCCTAGACCATACTGATACAATAAGAAGGAGTGACTTCACAGATAGTTATGCCAGCAGGTCCAGTAGTGAGGTTCATGGGGAATAACCTCTTAACCTTTCAGTCTGCATCTTCTTCCTCTTTGTTACATGGCCTCATATCCTTTTTTCTTTCTTTCATCACTTGTCCTACTGTTCCCAAAAAACCATACCTGCCAGGCTTTCAAAGACAATACAGCTTTGCTGCAGCAAGCCATGGGTGAAATGAGGAATTCTTTCTGACTGTTTCATGAGAGAAGAAAGGAATGGAAAGAGGAAAGGACAGCTGGGACGTCTGAGGAGGCAACAAGGGCAAGTGGGAGATCAGTCTGCTGAAACAATGGGGTAGCATCTCTTTGGAAATTGCATGACACAACTGGGACCTGTGAGTATTGCCATAATGTAAACATTATCCTATTGCTAATAATGTTGACAATGATGAAATATCAGCTCCTTTTTAGTATCTTCTTTTTCACTTTTATCCTTTTATTGATATTTCTTTCTTGTTTGGGTTTGGCTTTTTTTTCAGGGGAGGAAGTTGTCTCTCAGTTTCTTGTTATCTTTCCCTTGTTTGACCTTTCCATTTAGCAGCTCCTTCGCTCAGACTCTGCTCTTTTGCTTTCTCCCTTTTCCAGAAATTACATTTTTACTAAAGGCCAGTGAATTTCTACACAACAGCAAGGAGCCAGCAAGCAAAAAAACCACAGCAGCAAAGGCCACAAGGGAGTGTGCAGAATGCACAGTTCTGCCATTATGTGATATTACCAGATGAGGAAATACATTTTCCATGCAATTGATGAAAAATTACTATTGTTTCTTCTGGAGAAAGGAAGATAGGCTGTTAAATAGTTTTTGGGGAGTTACATTTTGCTTTTCTCTCTAGACAAATAATATTTCCATAAATCCAGATGCAAGCTCTGGGCTGTCTGGTTAATTGCAAGTTTTAATGAAACTGAAAATTTCCCATATAGCACAATACCAGGAAGTTATGTCAGTACCACTGGGTATTAGATACTGCTGTGGGAAACCATTTACTTTTGTTCCTTTCCACAGAGAGTAACCGGTAAACAACTACCATATTCAAGTACAGGTTTGTTTTTTAACATTAAAAAAAAAAAGGTGCTTTGGGAGATCAAGAAAAATAGTGAATCATTGCAAACAAAGCTGCAAAAATTTACATAGGACAAAAAGTCAGTGAGTCTGTTAACTTTTCACACTAATTTTCCTGGAGCTGCAAATGTTTCACTTTATGCTGCTATTTTTGTAGGTGTCACTGATCATAGTATCTCAACCCACAAAAGTACTTGCAAACAAATGGAGAAAATCTAAGAGCACACATCATGCTGGTATCTTGTAGAATTTCCTTTCAGACAACAGGCTGTCAGCCTCTTATTAGAAGAAGATTTGACATGATTCACACAGTTCTGGAAAACCTATCAAAGAGGAAATGAATACTTTAAAGCGCAACAGAGAAAGGCAGGAAGATCTTCAGACTCTTCAAGCTCTTTCTGAGGTAGCACTTGCTGACACAGGCACTCATTTTCCACCTATATACACATACTCACAACAAGCACCATAGAGTGATTTGACCTTTGTCAGGCTGTTTTTTTTTCCCCTCCCCTCATTCAAAGAAAGCAGTCAAATAAAGTAATATGTTTTGTGTTACAAGTAATTCATAGTAATAATACATAAAGATATTTGGAATTCTCTCACTGGAGAAAGTTACGAAGTTCACAGCATTTACTTGCATCTTAACAGAGTACATCTGTCATTTCATTCAAGAGTAGGCCTATGGGTAATCATTTAATCAAAACCACTGCTGTGATTGCTACTCGTACAGAAAATTACAAAGCAGCAGCAGCTTCAAAGCCAGGATTACAAAGATTAAATAGGAGCTGCTTTTTGCTAAGTGTTGGGTAAGAATAAATTACAGTGCCCTTAAATTTGACGGAAATTAGAGAGGGAGAATTATTCATTTGGCCTTACCAGTATTTCCTAATTTTCATTTCCTCTCTTCATACTTACAGTAAATTACAAAATGGAGAATTCATGAAGGACTACTTAGAGAGAACGAGAGAGAGAAAGTCTAATTTTCATACATTGTCATACAAGAAGACACTTTGGACTAACTTTACAACTTTTGTTTAAGTAGTGAAGATATTTTGTTTTAATTTTTTTTTTAATAGTAAATTATTTTTTTTTTTAGTAATAATAAAAAGACACTGTATCCATCATTCTTACAGTGCAACTTACAGACTGAAGTTTGAAAATGTACAACTTAATGTACTTTCTTGTTAAAAGATACAGCACTATACACAGTACATAGGTACGTACTGGCAGCTCCAGGTGTAGGGGGGCAGGAGCATAAGAAACTGGGCAGGCTGTACTCCTGGCTCATAAATATGCTTATAGGAAACTAAAGAAAATCTGAAAATAACTGCAGACAGTTTGTTTCATTTCAACAGACCAAGAACTTGGTCTAGTATTACATTCATTTTGAAACAGAATACTTCAATACAATTAATACAACAATTGTTTACCAAAATAATGGGCCTCATATTGATAAAGGCACTTTAATTTACATTATCTCTTCACATCATGTGTATTACAGAGTGATCTTAATACAGTCATCTCATTCCAGTGACCTCCCAAACACAGTGCCCATAGTTTTGGAATGCAAAGACAGGGACAGGATGGTACACTGAGGCAACAGGAAAGCTTCATACCTGAGGGCTAGCAGCACAGAGATGGAAGAGAATGATACTGCTACACTGCGGAGATATTTTTTCAGCCAACTACTTCTCATATTTAGACTCCTTCTCCCAAAAGTCTGTTATCTGGCTACATGTAGCTCCTATTCTCGGGATGGTTGAAACTGCTGTGATTGCAAAATGGGTCTTATTACTCTTAGTCTTTTATGTTAAAGTTAACATGAGTATGTAGCAGAATATCTAGGCTGTGTCTAAACATGAGTTCAAATTTTACCTTTTATGAGCACTCTTTCCTTTCCCTACACCTCATTTTTATCATCTTATTGAAATTGTTTAGAGACACAGATCTTAAGAAAGGAAAGAGCTATCAAGAAGCAGTGCTAAAGACAAAATGTGCAACAGCGAATCTTAATAAGGCTTATTTTACACAAGAGACATACCTAGGTGTACTCTGTTACTAAACCCACCATAATGTAAATAAGCAGTAAAGACCCTATGGCAGTTTTAGGAACCAGAAAAAAAGTAAACTAGTAACAGCACTTTCAGGCCTCAATAACTATTTCCATGCTTGAACTTCTATTGATAGTAAAATATTGAGAAGAAAACACCCAATCAAACAAGAGTTATGTAGTCTTAATACCCTCTATTCTATCAGCTACAATTCCTTAAGGGTAAAACAGATCCTGTGGCCTAAAATGATTTTGAACCTTATTTTATATAGAGGTTATACAGTCAGACTGCTCTATGCATTTCAGTAAATCCTAATTTTCTTACAGTTTATCCTATGTACCCAATCCTCAGGAGCAAGTTTCTGGTCTAAATGGAATGTGACTTGCATGACGACAATGAAATATTCATTCAGTGTACTCTATTTCAATACCCACTAATTTCTGAGTAAGGCCCTTGCTTTAAATTCATTATTACATTTTATTGTAACACACAAGTACAAGTATGACTAGCTCAGGATTACACTAAAGAAGGAAGCCAGTGAATTTGCCTTTATCCTAAAACCCCATAAGGAGGCTTCAACATCAAAAGAAATGCCTAAGTTGATTTGATGCTTGTCATCAACATTTCTCCACAGGATCAAACTAATTTTAAGTGGGTTAAATAATACTGACCTCTAATACTCCTTAGTCTTTTTGATTTTCCTCCTACACATTAAGGAGTTTACATATAAAGTGACGTAAAATATGCCTCCATGTAAATCCATTTGTATTCTTAATTTTTAAGAGCCAATGGGAAAAGGAAATGCCATACAATAAGCCACTGGTGATAGGTGTTTTTTTTTTACTGTGGCTGTTTTCAGCACAGAAATAATGGGGTTTAAAATAATTTACAACTAGAATTCTCATTTTAAAATGCTTATGAATTTACAGCTATGAAATCTGCTCAAACTTGCTTAATATTCAGATTGTAAGCAATTGAGCAATTGTTGCTTTATTGTTCCTTGTCCCAGCACAAAAACATCAATTTAGATGACGCTATGTTGACATAATATGAAAAAATGCAATGGCGACCCCGGTGCAACACACCTATCAATATTAACTAGTCAAGAACATCAAGAGGTGTTCTTTCTGTATACATTAACTATTTTGTGTACTTTCATATTTTGTAATATGTTAAGTATACAAAGATATGCCAAGGTACTATTTACATATCAATTTGATTAACCTTTAATAGCCACGGCATTCAACATTTTACTTATTTATCACAGCATGTCTGGACTAGCTGGCTAGGGAAGACTTGAAAGCTTTGGGCACATGGAATACTAGCCCCACTTTTAACCATCTGGAAACAGGTCCACTAACAACAGTGCCTGAAGAATTGTAAACAGGTTCTCTTGCACTCTCCAAACACCACAGCAACATTCTACTCAACTCAGCGCTGCAATACCAACAGCCTCTTGATTTCCAGCATCCCTAAATGGTCAACCACCAAGTTGGTGCACCCTGAAAGCTGCCATCCTCCCTTGAATCAAATGGGTTTCTACCTTTATATGAGCCATGAAAGGTCATGCCACAGTTTAAGTAGCCACCCTCTCCTTGTCCCTCCTCCTAACAGCAACAGTTCTACCCTGGGCTAAAGCCACTGCTGTAAAAAAATGAGAGGACATGCCACCAGTCACTCACTCTTAGCACTGACTAAACACCTGGGAGAAGGCAGAAAGTTAAATCACACACCATAGATCCTCTCTATTCATTGCAACATGCCCCCAAGTTTTATCTTCTCTAATATCTGACTTGTTAGGATACTGCACTCCCAGAAGGCCAAAGATTCACAAAAGCAGATGCTGTTGGGTACAGCTTAGGTAGCATTCATGATGGGGTTTTTTTCAGATTCTGTATATATAGAAAGGAGAAAACTGTCTTGCTTCTCCAAAGAGTGATTTACCTTGTAAAAATATGGAAAAAATCTTTAGAGAAGCAGAGTCCTGATCCAAAGTTCCAAAGATGCTCTATCCTTGATGCACAAATTAAGTTGCTGAAATATCATGAATAAATCAGATGAAGACCATCCTGCTGCAAGTTCACCAACAATTCAGCTGTACCACTCTTTCACCTTTCCTTGGCAGATACCATGACTTCACTGTTCAGAAGAGTAATTTGCTGTTAGCACATAGGGTTAACAATATGACTGCAATAGCATTTTTGGGGTCCATGTCTTTGTCCTGTTTTACTATTCACACTGCCAAGAAGGTAGGGAAAATATTAGGAAGCTTGAAGAAGGGTTAAAGGAAGGCAAGTGTTATGATGTGAAGCTAGGAAGATCTCTCAGAACATTGCCTGAGAAGTGTCTTCATCACTGTGTGTAGGAGATCACAAAAAGAAAACATAATTGATGCTGGAAAGATTTTTAACCTTGTTGCCTATGGCGCAATAAGAATCAACGACTGGATAGTGAAGTTAGATAAATCCAATTATGAACTGATGTGTGATTTTCTGACTGTGAGGGGAATTGAACAGAGAAACAGCTAAATATGAAAAGTCAACATGACTTGGCATGTTTTGAGATAAAATTAGACAGGTTCTAAAAAATGTCATAATTTATCTCTGGAAGAATTTTTACCTTTAGAAAGTATAAATGAGATGACATCTAACTTTTGTCTTTTAGGGTTGTCCAACTGCTTTCCTAACCCAGGAATCATTGAGTCAAAGAGTAAATCCTTCACATTCTTGTGAAAAACAATTTTTCTTAAACTTTCCTAATCATATCATCATCATTTTCAATTGTCTAAAGTCCTGGATTCCTAATAGTTTCCCAAGGAAAGAGCAAACCACATTAGTAGGTTATTGCACATCATATGTGACCTACAAAATTTTTCCTCAGCCTATTCAGAGTCTTTAGAAATGACCCACAGTGAAAGCCAATGCCACAACACTCCCTTATCAATACTAAACAATCATTATTATCAAACTTCAAGTGGTCACCTGTAGCACTACAGGCTTACAATATTCTGGGTTGAGATTTTTTTCTCTTAATTTCCCTCAGTCATGTAACCCTGCAGTTGTAGGAGATGATATGATAAGGGGAGTGAGCAGCATCTGTGAGAGGGTACAAAAAATCCTTTTCAGAGATACTTGAATATCAGTGCTGTTTGTACCATATAGTCAGTTTTGGAGTCAAAGGAGAATGTTTCCCATGTTACAAGAAATTTGGATGTCTCTCCCTTCCTTCGCAACTGGGAGGATGGTCAGTCTCCTGGTATCACCTGCACCTACCACACTTCCCTTTGCAGGGGTTTCAGGCGCCAGTGACGTGAAGGTGTTTCCTGTTCACTGACAGTGACATGCAGGAACTGTGAGAAAAAACATGCACTGTGGACCTTCTATCATTATGTGACCTGACACAGATGAGGAATCTGAAACTGGGGCATTGCCTTCTAGGAGGGTTTTCTGTGTGCAGGCACTGACTGACACCTTCCTTGTGAAAAACAAACAAACAAATAAACAAACAAATAAACAACACTGTGCTCTTTCCTTAGTCTTTGTGACCCTACAAGCTGCTTTGGAAAGTCATAGATCAAGCCATGAAGATGGATCTAGTATAAAGCAGAACCTGCCACAGAGATGCTACCATACATGTTTTATGAAGGTGCCCAACCACAGTGTATAGATAAAGAGAGAAAGCAAAGGCTAAGCTGTAAAGAATGATGAAGCCATGGAGAGCTCCTGCATCTGATAAGCTCAGTATCATAACTACTTGTTTTGGCAAACACTACAGCTATAACCAACACAATTTCATTTCCAAAGCAGTTAGACAAAAATTGTTAGGTCTACCCTCTGATGTAACTTTTATATAATTATACTTATCGTTAGTTAAATTGAAAAATACTGTATCTGAAATCTGGGATCCATGCAAACAAAAGTTCAAATCCCAAAGCCACTTGACGCTTCTGACCAAAAAGAACTTAATCCCCCTGAGTTTCCATTCTGCTTATTGTTTTTTGAAAAGGAAATTACAACATAAAGTCTCTCTACAGAGGAATTAAATACCCAAAGCAGCTTTCCCAAAAGCAAATGCTTATGCCCATGTTCTCATTAAACTACTACTAAATTAATTACACTTCCATTGAGCTGAACTAGTCCCTAGTTTGATTTTTAAAAGAGTTTACAATGAACTCTAAAATGCTGCATATTGCTTCTAATCATTGATAAATTGATATTGATAAATATCAATTGTACTCCTGTTGCATTTCAGTGACAGATGGGTAACGGTTATATTAGTTTTCAAGGTTGCAATGAAAACCGAATACAAATATAATTTTGTGGTAAAATCAGCAAGACTAATCTCAAAAAGCAAACCATTCAATTTCATATTATATTTTCTAATACAGGAATGAATTTATCATAATTTTGGTGCAAACATGAAGAATTCTTTCTGGTCCTTCATGTAACTCCTGTCTATTAAATAACTCATGTCCTTTGTGCCCTTCATAGGCAATCATTTTTTGCACAAAGTTCTGACAGGCTCAGGAAATTTCTTCACAAGTGGCGAAAGTGATTTGGTGCCTTTGTGAGCAACCTGTAAAACTGTAAATCCTTAAGGTAATCCATCTATCTGATACTTCAATGCTCAGATACTCCAATAAAGTTGCATTCTTAGTATCTTATATTCAGAGGAGCGAAGGAAAATATGAACAGGCTTTCTGGGCTAAACTAAGTGCATCACATTCACTTTTTGAAATTTCTCTTTCCTTAATATGACCTGAATAAGACACACTGAGTTCAGCATACTCCAGCCATGATGTCCTGGTTTGCCCAGTGGTAGAATCTATATATAACGGAAAATGAAAATATTTTATAACCAACTCCAGACCATGTCCCCATTTTGTTCCTACCTGAGGACTGAATTCACAGCAGCATCAAAGGAATAAGCCCAGGTGTTCTCTCTCCGAGGCTGCTAATTATAAATTCCACTAAAACATAGCACTGAAGTTCAATGACCCATCTTGGCCCATACCATCATTTCTGTTATGCAAAACCATTTACAAGAACAAATATAAAGTGAACAGAACTTATAATTTGAACACAAAATACTACATTTTTTTTTCTTCAGACTCTGCATTAAGCCCATTGCAATGCACTGTCTAATATGTTTGGCTTCGAACACCATCTTATTCTGCCAAACTGAATACCCTTATCAGATAGTTTATTCAAAATAGTGAAAGTGCATACGTTCAGAGAAGGAATTGATTCACTTTGCATTCTTCTGACGGAAATTTTCCATGTAACAGATAGAAACTCTCAAAATAATTGGAATACAATATGTAAGAGAGGTATCTGCTGATCTTATTGATTGCTTTGTGAAAGAACATGATCATCATGATGTATCTCATATGTGTCAGGTAACACACTCCAGCTTTTGGTGACTGTAAAAAGGGAACAGTTTTATTCAGCAATGCTGGTTCAAAACATTCCATAGGCACAAATTCTACATTCATTTGGTATTCAACCAAACACGGAATAAGCAGTTTACTGCAGGAGACACAGATCTTCACTACTGCTGAACAATCCACAAGCAATTTATGTGACACCTGCTGCATCACTATTTTGCTCCAAACCACACTGACAGGTCTCTTCATGACAAGCAATAAGCCTACAATGCTTAACAGGAACATAAGGTGTAGGAAGGTTGTCATGTTTGTTTACTATTTCAACATGACAGTTACAGACACTTTTTTGAACCAGGTCACATATCAGATTCCCTGTCCTTAAACTTTTTTCCAATTCTGTCAGATGTTTGAGTAGTTTCTGCCTGTTCTTGCAGTGGGCATTGCTGGCTGGACTCTGAAAAAAAAAGGTAGATACAGGGGCTATTTTACCTTCGTCCTTCATTCCTCAGGCTCTGCAGTGTAGAAGCCTAGACACAAACCCATAACAGCTTTCCCTCGATTGTTAACCACCACAAGGTGCAGGATAACAGAAGGAATATTAGCAGTATGATCAAAACCAGCAAAAAAAGTACCCAAAAATGTCCTTGTGATCAAAGCAGAGACCTGAAACAGAGCTATTTGATGTGAGTAACCACATTAAGAAGGCTTCCAGTACCCGAGCTAGGTCCAGTATCGCATGGCACACTACTGAACAACCACACAGGATCTCCTGTTCGTAACTTGCAGACAAGTGTGTTCATTGTTATGCTCTGAATTCTCAGAGATGCACAATGCTTCCTTTCACAGCTCCTTCTGACTTTACAGTAAACATGTGGCTAAAGACATAACAACTTTTTGAAACTGCAGCAGTTAGCCAAACAAACAGGAAAAAAATCAGGAGTTTTAGGTCTCACTGTGACAAGCTATAAACATGAAGTTCCTTTCAAAAGCACCTCCAATCAGTGCCATTTGGTGTAAAGGATTTCCTACTAAGTAATCTGCCAGGATTTTTTCATGGCATGTTGATGCCAGTTGCCAATCATTACTGGACATATGCCTCCCTACGTCATCAGCAAGCACATAAGTAAAAAAAAAATCAAAAACACCCTAAGAAAAAAGACAGTGAACAAGGTAATCACTTGTTTATATAAAAAGTAAACTTTTTTTTTTTTCTGGAGAAGAGAAAGCATGTACCATGGTTGTATATCATACAAAAATCCATATCAGCCTCTCAAAGGGGTCCATAAACATATTCTGAATCACAGGTTTCCAGTTTGAGATATGCAACTATAGGAGAAAGAAGCAAAGTATCATAGAATCATAGAATGGTTAGAGTTGGAAGGGACCTTAAAGATCATGGAGTTCCAACCCCCCTTCCATGCACAGGGACACCTCCCACTAGAGCAGGTTGCTCAAAGCCCCATCCAGCCTGGTCTTGAACTCCTCCAGGGGCGGTGCATCCACAGCTTCTCTGGGCAACCTGTTCCAGTGTCTCACCACCCTCAGAGTAAACATTTTCTTCCTAGTATCTAGTCTAAATCTCCCCTCTTTCAGTTTAAAAAGCTGCTACCCCTCGTCTTATCGCTACACTCCCTGATAAAAAGTCCCTCTCCATCTCTCCTGCAGGCCCCCTTCAGGTACTAGAAGGCTGCTATAAGGTCTCCCTGGAGCTTTCTCTTCTCCAGGATGAACAACACCAACTCTCTCAGCCTGTCCTCATAGCAGAGGTGCTCCGGCCCTTTGATGATTTTCATGGCCCTCCACTAGACCCATTCCAACAGGCCTATGTCCTTCCTGTGCTGAGGACTCCAGGGATGGACACAGTACTCCAAGTGGGGTCTCACTAGAGCAGAGTAGAGGGGCAGAATCACCTCCCTGGACATGCTGACCGTGCTTCTTTTGATGCAGCCCAGGATGCAGTTGGCTTTCTGGGCTGCCAGCGTACATTGCCAGCTCATGTTGTGCTTCTCATCCACCAACACCCCCACGTCCTTCTCCTCAGGACTCTTCTCAATCCATTCTCCACCCAACCTGTATTTGTGCTTGGGATTGCTGTGACCCAGGTGCAGGACCTTGCACATGGCTTGGTTAAACTTCATGAGGTTCACACGGGCTGACCTCTCAAGCCTGTCCAGGTCCCTCTGGATGGCATCCCTTCCCTCCAGCGTGTCAGCTGTGCCACACAGCTTGGTGTTGCCACCAAACTCGCTGAGGGTGCACTCAATCCCACTGTCCATGTCTCTGATAAAGATGATGAACAGCACAGGTCCCAGTACTGATCCCTGAGGAATGCCACTTGTCACTGGTTTCCACTTGGATATCGAGCCATTGACCACAAGCCTTTGAGTGCAGTCATCCAGCTAGTTCCTTATCCACCAAATGGTCCATCCATCATATCCTTGCCTTTCCAATTTAGAGACCATCATAGAATATCAAGGATTTCTTTTAAATTTTATAGCTATATTTCCTTCCCCCCTCATCTCTGGAGTAAAGGAAAAAAAATTAGTTACCATTAAATTTTGCCTCTTACAAATTTCCAGTAGTCATTTTTATACGGTACAACTATGGTTATTATTGTTACCCATCCATCTTATAATTTCAACTAAATCGAGCAATGAAAATTTTATAGTGCATCCCTAATTGTGCACCAGACTGGAACTGTTCATACAAATTCCAAGCAATTATAAGTCTTTCTGGGAAACATTGGCAGCAAACACAGGATTAAATGCCTGTAACAGCAAGCCAGATGGGAAACACAGATAAAGAAAATCTCATGGAACTTGATTCTTTTTCCAAAACTCTGGTATTATTTAAATTAACCCAGGAGTCAAACACACTCACAATAGATTCAAAATGAGGTCAGTTAGGTGTAGTAACTAGATTGTAAGTATTCCAAACATTCCCTAAAAACACATACACATACCTTGAATTGGTGTTATTTGCTCTTTAAAAATGACCATATATTTAACAAGGCAACCATGTATGCTATCTGTAAAGGTAAAAGATCATAATTCCATGTCTTAATGTCATAACACCAAAATATACTATTGTGTTTTTAAATGGATGGTACTTTCTGCCTCCAGCATCACTAATGAAATGTAATAGGTGATTACATTTCACTATTCAAAATTTTGAATGTAACAGAAAAAGACCTAACAGCCCTTTCTGATTTCTTACGACGCAGTATTGCTTCATCCTCAAATCACTGCATTCTGCAGACCACCAAACAGGGGACATTGTCTGGGTGGTGCTAGTGGGTACTGCAACTTGAACCTGGACTGAGGGAGGCAACTACCTGGCATGGGGGCTTCCATCATCTCATCACTTCAGCCTACAGTGTTGATGAGAAGAAAGGCTAGGGGTGGGCTGTCTGGGAAAGATCCATACGTTAAAGGCCTGAATCTACCTAAACAGTTAATGTCATAGCCTGTCACTTTTCACCATGATTGGTTTTTGGTAATAAACTTTCAAAAGTATTTGAAGGCAAATATATGTTAGTGTATGGTTAAGATCAGATACCTCCCAGCATGTTAAATTATCAGCCATGATTAACTTCCTGAACTAATTATGTACCATTCCTTGTCATCCAGTTCTGGAATTAAACTAATCCCAAACCACAGCATTATATACATCTAAAAACAGAGGTAGATTTGATGCCTTTCTAGACTCTCAGACCTTCCTGAGAGCACAAAACGGTTACTAGGAGAGGGAAATTCCAGGCTGAACTCAGTAATAGCCATATGAATGTCATTTCAACTAATATTGCTTTTAGTACTAGAGCTCCTTTGCCCCTTGCTTTTATGCTGATAGAGGACTGTGACAAGGGGCAAAGAACAGCATGGTCTTGGTAGAGTCTCACAGCAGTGACCATTTCCATTAACAAAAATCACCAACCAAAGAGATTCTCATGAATATGTTTTTTAAACTACTACTCATGGCAAATATCAGTAAGTTACCCACTATAAAATTGTCCAAATAACCTTAACTCTTCGTAAGCACAGGTCCTTCTCAACTTTGCCATAGTCATTATAGGGGAGGACTTTTGTTGGTTTACTGGTGAAGTGAAATGGAAAATTGAAATTTCTTCCAGTGAACTTCTCCATACTGAATCTGGAGGAAGCAGAGAATGACCATCATTTTGAAAAGACATTATATGCAGAGAATCATAGAATGACTGATGTTGGAAGGGAGTTTTTGAGATCGTACTCCAACCACCTTGCTCAAGCAGCGTCATTTAAAGCGGGATCATATCCATTCAGGTTTTGAATGTCTCTATGAAAAGAAAGTCCACAACGTCTCTGGCAACTTGTGCCAACTCCTGATCATCCTCAAAGTAAAAAGCGTTTTCTTGTGTTCGGATGGAACTGTGTGCTTTTATTTCTGCCTGGTGGTTCTTGTTTTGTCTTTGGACACTACTGAGAAAAGTCTGGCTCTCTCTTCTTCCTTTCCTACCATCAGTCATGCACATTGAGAAGATCCTCCTGAGCCTTCTCTTCTCCAGGATGAATAGTCCCAGCTCTCTCAGCCTATTCCCATATTAGAGATGCTCAAGTCCTTTAATCAACTTTGTTGAGTCCAGTCCTGCACTGGACTCACTCCAGTAAATCCATATTTTGTAATGGGGAGCCCAGAACTGGACCCAGCACTCCAGATGTGGCCTAACCAGTATTGAATAGAGGGGAAGAATCACCTTTGAACTGCTGGCAATCTTCTGCCTAATGCAGCCCAGGAGGCTGTTGGCCCTTTTTGTTGAGATGGTGCATTTCCAGCTCATGGTCAGCTTGTTGTTCACTAGGACCCCCAGGTCCTTTTCTGCAGAGCTGCTCTCCAGCAGCTCAAGCCTCAGTGTGTACAGGTGCCTGGAGTGTTACTCCTCTGGGGCAGAACTTTATATTTTCCTTTGTTGAACCCCAGGAGATTCAGCTCTGCGCAGTTTTCCAGCCCATCACGGTCCCTCTGGATGGCAGCACAATCCTCTGGTATATCAGCCACGCCTCCCAGTTTTGTATTGTCTGCAAACTTGTCTCAGTGCAGAGTTCGTTAGTGAAGATGTTAAACAGTAATGGCTTTGGTATCATCCCCTGAGGCAAACCACTAATGACTGGTCTCCAACTGGACTTTGTGCCACTGATCACAGCCTTCTCAGATGAGCCACTGAGCCACTTTTCAGTCTACCTGCTTGTCCCTTTATCCAACCTGTACCTTGCTAACTTGTCTATGAGGGTGTTATGGAAGACAGTGTCAAAGGCCTTAGTAAAGTCAAGGGAAACAGCAGCAACTTTTCTCTCCGCATCCACCAAGCGAGTCACCTCTAGTGACAGAAACCTATCAGATTTGTTAAGTGTGACTTTGCCTTCATAAATACATGCTGACTTCTCCCAATCACAGTTTGGTCCTTCGTATGTTTGCAAAAGTTTTCCAAGAGTTTTCCAAGAGCCTTGCTTCACCTTCCTGGTACTAAGGTGAAGCCAAGTGGCCTGTATTTCCCCAGATTTTTTTTTAAGATAAGAGTGAATTTTTTTCTCTTCCAGGTTTCAGAAACCTCTCCCAATTGCCATAACTTTTCAAAGATAATCAAGAATGTCCTTGCAATGGCATTAGGCCAGCTACCTCAGTATTCATGGTTGTAACTCCTCAAGCCCCACAGACTTATGTCCAGCTAGTTCAAGTGCTCTCTTGGCTGGTCCTCCTCCACTGATGGTAAGTCTGCCTTGCTCCAGACTTTCCCTTTGGTCTCAGGGGCCTGGGCTTCCTGAAGGCCTGTCTTAGCAATGACAAATGAGACAAAAAAGGCATTGAGTACGTCAGCAGCCCTTTCTGTGTCATTCTTCATCAGATTCCTTTCACCATTCACAGAATCACAGAATCACAGAATCACAGAATGATATGGGGTTGGAAGGAACCTCTGGAGATCATCTAGCTCAACCCCCCTGCCAAAGCAAGTCCACCTAAAGCAGGTTGCACAGGAACTTGTCCAGGAGGGTATTGAACGTCTCCAGAGATGGAGACTCCACCACCTCTCTCGGCAGGCTGCTCCAGTGCTTTGCCACCCTGAAACTAAAGAAGTTCCTCCTCAGATGGAACTGCTTATGTTCAAGTTTGTGCCCATTTCCTCCTGTCCTATCATTGAGCACCAAGGAAAAAAGTCTGGCTCCTTCCTCTTGACACTCACCCTTTAAGTATTTATAGGTGTTGATCAGAGCCCCCATTCAGCAGTGGGCTTCTGTTTTTCCTAGTTTTACTTTGGGAAGCTTGCTTGAAAGCTACAGACACATCAACGACAACCGCAAAGAATTAGAATTTTGATTAAGCTCAGAGTTATGTATACACAATTAAGAAAGTTAAAGTCATCCAAAAGTTAAAGACAAGATTACACTAAGCTTGGTACAAAGAGCTACAATGTTAATTGAAGGCTGTGTAAGAAATCCAAATAGTGACTATTCAGAAACTTTTGAAAGAAATACACAGATTTGCATCTTTAGCAAGTGTCTTCAAGGCATAATCTGGAAAAATAACTGGCCACTCTTATAATACCAGTATTGCTGTTGTATTTTCAACTATTCTTAAAAAGAGAGCTAAATTCTGTTCCTGTTAGCACCAAACTGTTATGGAATTCAGTGAGGCTGCAGCTGCTAGTAGAGATATGGGAAAATCTCTTTACAATACACTTTATTTGGAGAAATTTCACCTATTTTCATAAAACTCGACAAACAACTTCTCTTTTTCCACTGAAGACTTGTGATTTTCCAATTCTCACCACATCCACCTTTTTTCCTCAGAACAAGCCGTATTTATGCTGCGGGGTGAGATCATTTCCTCAATTCAATAATATCTTTACAAATCCAATAATGTGATCCAAAAGAACTGAAGTGACATCAGTTTTGTACTCAAAAAGTGCCCCTTTCATATTCTCCCAACCTAGCAGACTATTTATTTCATCGTGACAGTATCACAAGTTTGTTCAATACTGAGCAAATCAAGAAAACTAACACTTGCAGTCTGCTCTATCTGGTGTCTTCTAATTCTTTGTGGTCCCAGTTAACAAACATCTTGACTTGACAGAATATTGTTGTAGCTTTCCTGAATCATCATCAGGGTGTAAAAAGGCATCCTTCAGACAGAGGAGCCACTTCATTATCACTGAATTTCACTGAATTTTTTTAGAGTTGGAAGGGACCATAGAGATCATCTAGTCCAACTCCCCTGCTGAAGCAGGATTGCTTAGAGCATGTTAGAGCATGTTACTCAGGACTGCATCCAGGCGGGTCTTGAAAATCTCCAAAGAAGGGGACTCCACAACCTCCCTGGGCAGCCTGTTCCAGGGCTCTGTCACCCTCACCGTGAAGAAGTTTTTTCTCATATTTGAGTGGAACCTCCTATGTTCCAACTTGTGCCCATTGCCATGATACGTAACTTGCTCACGTTAATAATGCAAATGAATGCTGGACTGCAGGATAAACTCAGGTAAAAAATCATAGAATCATAGAATCATAGAATGGTTAGAGTTGGAAGGGACCTTAAAGATCATGGAGTTCCAACCCCCCTTCCATGCACAGGGACACCTCCCACTAGAGCAGGTTGCTCAAAGCCCCATCCAGCCTGGTCTTGAACTCCTCCAGGGGCGGTGCATCCACAGCTTCTCTGGGCAACCTGTTCCAGTGTCTCACCACCCTCAGAGTAAACATTTTCTTCCTAGTATCTAGTCTAAATCTCCCCTCTTTCAGTTTAAAAAGCTGCTACCCCTCGTCTTATCGCTACACTCCCTGATAAAAAGTCCCTCTCCATCTCTCCTGCAGGCCCCCTTCAGGTACTAGAAGGCTGCTATAAGGTCTCCCTGGAGCTTTCTCTTCTCCAGGATGAACAACACCAACTCTCTCAGCCTGTCCTCATAGCAGAGGTGCTCCGGCCCTTTGATGATTTTCATGGCCCTCCACTAGACCCATTCCAACAGGCCTATGTCCTTCCTGTGCTGAGGACTCCAGGGATGGACACAGTACTCCAAGTGGGGTCTCACTAGAGCAGAGTAGAGGGGCAGAATCACCTCCCTGGACATGCTGACCGTGCTTCTTTTGATGCAGCCCAGGATGCAGTTGGCTTTCTGGGCTGCCAGCGTACATTGCCAGCTCATGTTGTGCTTCTCATCCACCAACACCCCCATGTCCTTCTCCTCAGGACTGCTCCTAATCCAAATCTGCCCTCAATCCAAAAATGGTTGGTTGTCCTCCTGTTCAGAATTATACATTTGCTATGAAGAGTGACAATACATTTTCACACACTGACATTCCAAATTATTTTTTTTCCAGAACACTTTTTTCTTTTTAATTGTCTGAATAAATATTTTAACGTTTGTTTTGCATTCAGGCACCTCAATAGTAAAGCATCTACTATATAGTCACCTTTATCAAATCTCATTAAAGCTGTTGAATTACTTCTATTTTCAAGTACACCCTACTATAAATTATTGTATTCCATGACAATCTTCAACGACAATGAAAAAGTTGTTGATGTTTCTATTAGTTACTAAACAGAAGGTTTTAAGATTGTACTTGTCCGCTTTAATCTGCCATGGAAAACTGAAAGACAACTAAAACATGAATTTTCACAATTTCTACATCCACTAAACTTCCCAATATTCAATCATTTGGTCTAAAAGTCCCTTGAAACAAAAATGAATGTATCCTCATTCACTGGGTTTACAACATTCTTGAGGACACACAGTCAGGATGATTTAGTATTCCTCAGTATTCAACAATGTTTGTAGCTCTATGACCTCTGCTTTGGAAAGACATCGGAAAGAAACATGTTTCGTATGAAAATTCCTGCATTAAGTGATCCAAAGAAGGTAAGAGCATAAACAGTAGCTTAAGTCCTACCCCTGGAATCATGCTTCTGCCAACATTGCATAACCCTTAATTATAATTTCAAGAGATTTTTCTCCCTGAATTATATTAAAGTCTATTCAACCACATCCATCATTGACAGGGTGTTCATCCAATGCCAAAATGTCACAAGGCTTCAAGGTTAAGCTTCTACTTCAAACGGGTTTCCGTTCCTGCAGATCCTGGAGAATATTTTCAATTGCTGTAGTGCTTTTCTGTTGGCAAGCCTGTCCTGAACATCTTTTTCAGCTATTACTGCTTCTGCTGGCTTTGAAATATAGGATGTTCCATATAACAGCCTGCAGCTATGCCAGAGACTGCTTCTCACTCTCTGATTTGCCATATGATTAGTACTCATTAGCAATGCTCAACTGTTCCAAAGGTGATGCTGTTCCCAACTTCATCTTTGAGATTTACCACCATCCAGAATCCGTCTGAGCTACATCCTGCACACATATAAGAGCTGATATAAAAATGGCCCACTAATGTGAACATTAACTTTGAGTTCCAATGCTCCTAATGTTCGTAAAACTGGGACAGGGTGTTTTCCTTATCTGGACCCTGTAAATTTGTTGAACCACAAAATTAAGAGGGGTGGGGTGTGTCGTCTTCACAGGGTCTTGTTTGTAAACTAAAGAAAGAAAAGTAGAAACAGACCTTGGAGTGACAAGCTCTGGATATACATCCTCAATAAATTAAAAGTGTGAAACTAATATGGAAAATTTAAAATGATGCAGAAACATTGCATATCTCTTGAAAAGGATTAAAACACTAATAAAACAGTCCTTAACATTTTAGAGTTTTTACTGTGCCATGAACGTGTTACTGATACACTACTTTTCTAAAGGACACGGGGCAAAGGGCCACTTCATTTTAAGCTGCAAAATTACTTTCAAACAAGCTACAGATAAAGTTGCTGACTTACAAAAGCTTTTATCAGACTTATGATGGATTTTACAGAAGTGGAACTCTACATGACCCATGTGATTTGTTTTCATTTACAAAGGTGGAGAGGCTTTGAATTTAAAAATGGAACTTTTTCTTCTTGTGCCAAATGTAAACAATTTAACATCCATTTCCCATCCAAAGATTTTAACAGTTCAAAAGACTTTATATGAATCTTATCTGTATTATATTTCCTCTTGATTGGCAGTGCCTCATGCTTCAAATTGAAAGCCAAAAATGTGTTGGCTCTGAACAGAGACAGGAAACAAATAACAAAGAAAACTGGGAAATAAACATAATGAGTAGTTATGAAGTGCTGAAAACTATACTTAGTGTTTGAGTTCTTGTTAGTTCTTTAGATTCAAATGCTGCCATATTGATTTATGTCTGGGAAGCCTTGTTTAGAAAAAAAAAGCATAAACAAAAGCCTTTGAGTATTTTGTCAACAGGAAAAAATAGTTTATAGTATCTTCAAAGCTCACATCTATTCCTGAATTGACTGATTCCATACTCCTTACTGTGGAGCACTTTTTTATTTCTGAGAGAGGTGCACGCTGCACACAGTAATTACTGTACCTAGGTGAAGTTCATGGATCTATTACTCACAGTCAGCCAAACAGTTCAACAAGACCAATGCTCAGCTCGGTTGAAGAAACCTGTCCTGGGTGTCATTGTGGCTGGAAACAGAGCTGATGCGCTCTCTTACAGCAGACAATGCAGATGCTGGAAAAAAAGATAAAATTCATTGCCCCTAAAGGAATTTCTTTGGATTCTTCTTTGAAAGCCATGCAATCCCAGTTACCTGAAAAAGACATTTTTTTATTTTTTTTTTTCCTAAAAGGGGGAAAAATAAGGAGAGAGAATAAAAATGCTTTATAAAAAGGGATCTAGCAATTACTCCATACATTGCAACTGAGTTTTGTGTCATTTGTATAACCTAATAATTATCATGACTCAAGTATGAAGCATCAAAGACAACACAGTATGGCAATACTTCAAGGAAAATCCATATCTTGTTGCTTTTTAATGAGGGACTTAACCAACTGTAAAGAATGATTAGACTTTAAAAAAGGCAAGCCCTGTCCTGACAAGCCACCATTGTAAAGTCCTAAACAAGGGGGCAGATACCAAATGCTTACCAGTCTTGTACCTGGTATGTTCTATGGTACAGTGAAAATCAATTCATTTCAATGTCTTCTTTGTATTCTGTATTGCTGGGAGGTGTCTTTTCTTTCCATCAGTTATTTGAAAGATGTATAATCCAGAATTCTTATGTATCCTCTTTCAAAATTCTAGACATAGGCATTTTTCCATCTTTTCATTCTTCATATGCAAGTGAACGGGACCAGATACATATTGTATTACTGCTATCATTTCCTCTGTCACACAACAGAGATTCAAAACTTCTAAATAGTCTTTTTTAAGTATACAGTGAAAGACTAACCAAAAAATGCTATGAAATACCACATTCTCTCAGTCTGAAGAGTCAGTACACAAGCACAGTCCTGACCTCACCCACCGTCAGTGGTAGTGAGGAGGAGTAGTAGTAGAGTAGTAGTACAGCTTCAACTAACAGTGGCCATGGACTCACAAAAATTTATTTTAGTACTCATGAACACTACCGCTCCCTGCAACACAGAGGAAATAGACTTTTCTGTCCTCATGACATCCATGGAGATCCAGTTCCTTGTAAACGCAGAAGGCTTATCTTCAGTAGCAGTTTACAGCCTTTAGTTCTAATTCAGCAACATCATCACACAATGAATGCTGGACCAAATTTGTAATGCAGTTAGAATAATTACCCACACAACTTTACCTTATCAATATTAGCTTTACTACAGCCAAAAGTGGTGTGATTACAAGCTATGAGGTGTTACAGAGGCTATGTTAATTCTTTTTCTTCTTTTTCAGTACTCTTTTGCTCCTATCAGTTCAAAAAGCTTCACTTTGCTTTTACAGTGTCTGCATTTTTTCTCCCTCAGTCCTGTCAATCTAATCCGATAATTACCTTCACAATGTCAAATTACCAGCAAACCTGAGTTTGCATCTGGCTAAGTAGAAGTCCAACTGTCCCTTTTGAAATAATCTATCAGGCTTTTGCAAGGTAGAAAGGAGAAAAAGTTCTTCTTCAGCTGTAAAAGAGTCCCATACTATTGATCAATGTTTTACTTTCACTAAATAATGTTGTTTCTTGGACTTGGTCTTTAGCTGGAGCAAGTCTGAGGCTGGCAGGGCTTTCATTCTGTAGGCAGCTAGACAGGCTATTTCTTTGAGAAATTGTAAAAATCCATTTGCAAACACAAAACAGCACATAAAATGTTAAGACATCAGTACAAATGGGTTCAAGGACTGTCATTGCCCTGACACAAAAACTGTGGAACTGGTGCAATGACAGCAGCAATACTCTACACCCAGAAATGATAAGCAGAAAGCTCATGAATGGGAAGGCATGTAGCAGAAGACGGGTGTCTCCTTTCAAATGGCCTTCTTTCTGCTGTGTGCTTTGTTACAGGAAATGTGGAAAGGTATCAGGTGTTTTCTAGTGGAGAATGGTGCTAGTCCTTCATTCATAGCTCTAATACAGTTGCTCTCCCAGTCACACAGAGTACCACTAAGGACTGGGAAGGATTAGAGTACCATGAAGGATTCAGTCATTCTTCCCAACACCAACTTTCTCTTTGTAATGTCCTTCAGCCTTCAGCAAGAAAGGAAAATATACCAGCCCAAAGACTTACTGCCTATTGAGTATTGCTACCATGTAAAGGTCTTGTCATAACAGTTATATTTAATCCTTTGCTGAATGGGTCTCACGCAGCTTTCATAAGTAAATTATATTTAAATCCTACAATTCTAGTTATATCAATGGATATCTCATGACATAATAAAAAAGGATGTGATTGGCAAGAACAGGGAGAGAAGTGCAGAAAAGGCTCCTCATTTTTTTTCAGCCGTACTTCTCCTCAAATAACCCAAATTTAGAGAGGTTTGTGTGCTTAAATATTTGTACAAATTATATCACTGTACTCATACCAGGGAACTTGAAATGATCCACCACAACCACCATCATACCGCTACCTCCATCAGGGACAGAGTTTTTACAGTAGAACAGAAGTTCTACAAAGACATAACTGCACAGTGGTGACCCACTTTCATGCCTATAGAATTGCTTCTACTTTAGGAGTTGTTCACTGATAAATATACATATATATTTATTCATTTCAGGTTGAACCAAAATGGTTGTACTCATCTTTAGACATATGGGGATATAGCAGTTATTGAAGAGACAGAGTGTTTAATTTCATTAGGGGGTGCATAAGTTTAGAAATATGCATTAAAAATATATTCAAGATGTCAGTAACTAATCAACAGTATTTTCTGGAGAGCAAAAAACCCACTTCAGTCAGTACAGAACTGTTCAACTCATTGAAAATTTCTATACTGCAGTAATTCATAAGTTTTCTATACTGTGTACTGTGCACTGAGAACACTGTTCAAGTAAATAACAGGCCTACTTATTATTTAAATTCAGCAATGTTTTCCATATAAACCTGTGTGAAATAAGCTCTGGAATTTGTTTGGTCTCAAGGTTTTCAACATTTTGCTAGATTACACCTGTTAAAATCCACAATCACCACTCCAGGTTCTGTTGGAGAACTGTGAATTACAATTCAAAACTGACATCTTTGCAGAACAGTGCAGTCCTTGGCTCTCTATAAGAAGAAAAAAGCTGTGGTTTTGCCACACAACACTGAAGATCTACACATCTCTTACCTTGTCTCCTAAGAGTCTCAGGCCTGAGTGAACTTTTTCCAAACACCATGGGCAGCTGCTTAAATTTTGAGCACTTGAACTCATTTTAAAGATACAATAAGCACCAAGTAACTGTTTTGTGTTCTTGCAGAGGCGTTTTACTGTGGAACATGCCACTGTTTATCTGTAACTACGTTATGTATTGATAGTTTGTTTTAGCCTAAAAAAAACTATCTCCTTTTTACTGCACACGTTTCATTTCAGAAAGTCATGTCATTTTCAATTGCCCTATATTAGAAAATTCTATGCTTTGGGGTGAAAAGTCATACCCTCAGTCTTCTGCTTAATTTCAGAGAGAATTAGAAGTTTTCAACTTAGCAAGTGGAAATCCCAAGGTAAGAAACAGTTGCTTTAATAATGTTTTTGAACAGACCAGCATGTTCATAAGCAGCAAGCTCTGAGTGACCTAACCTCTGTCACTGAACTTTAGGCAATTATGTGCTCTCCTGATCTGCCCAGTAAGCAGAGATTTAGCCAGATAAACTGTTGTAGTTGCAAAGCAAAAACTCACATGCAGTGATTCCAAAAAATTACTCCACTAGACACCAGAAAATTTCTCATTTTGACCCCGTAATTTGAGATGTGAATTTTAAAATGTCAGTGTTCAGTTACCACATTTCTAATGGAAATACAACCCTTGCCATTTTAAAAATGCTGCAATAAACAATACAATATATCTGATTTTCACAAAGTGCTTAGTTTAAAAACATGTTATTAACTGACAATTAATAACATGTTAACAACCCAACTAAACTAGCAAAGTTTCAAACAAATCTACACTCCACAGCAGAGCTTCTCCTCCTTTTATGAGTCCAACTTCATCAAATCAAAAATTTTAAGTCACTGTGATCTTTTTCATTGACAACCTGTGTACACTGATTATAGAGTTTCAACATGTGATTCTTACAACTATTCCACAATTCTGAAGTTTTCACAAGATCTATTAGAAATCTAAGTTGGAATCATCTTGGAAACAAGAATCACAATATTTCTCTCTGAATTTCTCCACTCCAATTCTTTTATTAGCAAGATGCCCACTTCAACCGTCTTCAATGACAGGTAAGATTTAACTAGCTACATTCATCCCAGTAATTAAACTACTTTCGTTTGCCATGTCCCAGAATTATCAGGGTGGACATATGCCTCAGCTCTGTTGCACAGAGCCCATATCATGTAACTGAAAATACATAAATTCTGTTTCAATATCACACCTCAGCTTTATCACTGGAGAATACAAATTTAGCACTTCACTCTACTTGCATTCTTTATGTGGATATAAAAAGACCAAATACACTGAAAAAGAATTACCATGTTTCTGCACTGAAATCTTTAATAAATGGGTTCTTCCTGGATTGTTCACTTTTTTGTGCCCAAGTATAATCCAGGCAGCTATATTAAAGAAACTAGAAGATCTTCTCTGAAGAAACTAAACGCTTTTTCTGACATTAATCTTCTCAGATGGATCTGTCCATCTTTTTAAGGCTACACTAGAAGAGGTCTTACTATGGTTAAAAGCTCAAGACAGCTAACATCCCTCTTTTGTTCTTTGTAGATTAGAATGTGAAAGAGGATCCTGTTCTGTGTTAGTTTAATATTCCGGGGCTGTCTTCTAGGAGAGCACGGTAGTTCTCATGGGACTCAGTAACTTGAACACACTCATGGATTTTTATTTAGATACAATTTCTGTGATTATAACACCTTTTGTTTTACTAAGCTATTCCCAGCACAGAATCGACACAAAATCCTTCTCATGCTCTTGTTGTGACACAGAAGCTGTTGCAGACAGACCCTATCATCCTTTGTATCCTGAAGACAGCATGCATAAGCGTTAAGAGTCAATTTCCTGGCTACAAACAAAGGTTCACATAGGCGCATATTCTTTCTTGAACAGCATCCAAAATAGACACTTAGAGAAGAGTAAGAACAAGGCAAACATATGTAATATTTCTCCCCTGGTCTCCAACTATTTTCAGGATGGAGGGATTTCCTGAACTTAATGTGAGCCACGTATTTTTTAATCCCAAAGGGATCTATCATTCAAGTTCTTGCCCACTCTCCCTTTGAACGTATATAAACTCCTTCACTTGTATCTAAATATTATCTTAGATATTCCAAAAAAATGAAATTTTAACCCCAGCACAGAAGGAGGAAAAACCTAGCAATACTAATAGAAGCCTGATATATGTCTTTAACCTATTTTGACACAGTGATCTGCTATAGTTAAAACCAAACAAACCCCTCAGTAAGATATATTATTTCAAGACCAGGAACTTGCAGCCAAGACTGGACAGAATTTTTTCAAAATATCCCATCTCTTCCATCCCCTGTCACATTATCTCTGGGGTGGCATAACTGATAAACAAAACACTCAGCCAGTCATTTGGAAAAAGACATCCTTCAGTTAAAAAAACAAATAATGAGTGCTTATGATTTTGCTGTTGTACCAAAGGAGAAAAAAAATAAAAAAAAAATCCCCAACAGTAAACGCTCAGAAACTTTAGGAGGCTTTTCAGTATTTGCTTTGTTTCTCTCCCTCAGAGAAATGAGTAAACCAGACATTCAGAAAACCCATTACTTCTGACCCCCTTTTTAATTTTCTCCATAGCTCATCATTGTTTAGATTTTAGCTGAATGGTACTATCAGATACAGCTCCAATTGAATACAAAACTGTCAATTACACCTCAGCCCATTATACATTCCATTCTTCACAGGATTTTATTTCTAGAAAGTACATTACGAAGGAGAGAGCGCCTTTAGTGTACAGTACATTTCAAAATACAATTAAAATAAACTCTTCAAGTGGAAATGTGAAATGTATTTGTATTCTATTAAAGCCTTTGGCCTTATCAGCCACAGTGCACTATATAACAAGGTCATTAGTAACAAGCCACATACAATGGAGAACATACATCAGCAGCAGAAAAACAAACATGAGTCCAAAACACCACAATAACTTCCTGTACCTGTTCTTGTTTGCTTGCTGAGCTCTCAAACATTCTGTGTCTCTGAAATACATAAAAGCGTAACAGCTTGAGTCAATATTTGCCAACCAAAGTGAACAATTTTATTTAGTGTGATGACTGGACCCCTTGAGCAAACACATCTTTTAGGCAGCATAACAACTGCAGGCCAGCCTGCAAAAGGACCAGAAGTCTCCAACCTTTCAGAACATACGCTGCATCAGGGGAAAGCTCAGTGGCTACTCCAAGCTTCTCCTCACAAATAAAAGATAAGATGATTCATTTAGTTTTCCATCAAAATCCATTATGTATACAAACCAGAATGATTTTATAATAAACTTGTGGTTTCCTCACTCTTGTTTTGGGATGGTTTATTCTAGTTTGATTTTCAGGGAATGAAACATTTCTGATTCCTGCTCATATAAAACCTTTCCAAGAGTTTAGGTATCCTTTGGACTACAGGGTCTGACTGTTTAAACAAGTTCATTTGGGATGTGGGCTGAGAGGTACATAAAAAAGTATTGATTTCATACCAATTACTACAGGAACCAAATTGTGGTGAATGGGGAACTGCATCTGAAAATCAATATAAGGAAATGTCCCTTTTGACCATAGAAGTGCTGCCAAATGAAGTAATGTCTTAATCCAATCTTTTTTTTTCAATAAATACATTCTATAATTATGATATGGACCAGGTAATGATTAGCCCTTCTTTTTGTTCTGTGCTGCCATTATGTAGGATTATAAAAAACCTATTTTTTTCTGTATTGAAAAAAATCAGCTTCCTTTCTTTTTTTTTTTAAAACAAATACCTGGGTCAAAAACCTTGCACCATATGAAAGTGCTGATACACAAAAATGCCTCTCAGTCTGGAGAAAAATCTCCGTCGACATATGTCACAGATGTGCAGCTTCCCAAATGCAGCAGAATCTAGGAAGATAACCTATTGTGTGTATGTGAGCAAGGTTTCACTGAATTTCACTGAATTTTTAGAGTTGGAAGGGACCATAAAGATCATCTAGTCCAACTCCCCTGCTGAAGCAGGATTGCTTAGAGCATGTTAGAGCATGTTACTCAGGACTGCATCCAGGCGGGTCTTGAAAATCTCCAAAGAAGGGGACTCCACAACCTCCTTGGGCAGCCTGTTCCAGGGCTCTGTCACCCTCACCGTGAAGAAGTTTTTTCTCATATTTGAGTGGAACCTCCTATGTTCCAACTTGTGCCCGTTGCCCCTCGTCCTATCACTGGGAACCACTGAAAAGAGTCTGGCTCCCTCCTCCTTCAGCCCACCCTTCAGATACTTATAAGCATTGATAAGATCTCCCCTCAGCCTTCTCTTCTGCAGACTAAAGAGTCCCACCTCTCTCAGCCTTTCTTCATAAGGGAGATGCTCCAATCCTTGAATCATCTTTGTTGCCCTTCGCTGGACTCTTTCCAATAGTTCCCTGTCCCTCTTGAATTGGGGAGCCCAGAAATAGGTACAGTATTCCAGTTGTGGCCTCACCAGCGCAGAGTAGAGGGGGAGAATGACTTCCCTCGACCTACTGGTCACACTCTTCCCTATGCAGCCCAGGATTCCGTTGGCCTTCCTGGCCACAAGAGCACACTGCTTGCTCATTGTCATTTTGCTGTCTGCCAGGACCCCCAGATCTTTCTCTTCGGAACTTGTCTCCAGCAGGTCCACGCCTAACCTGTACTGGTGCCTGACATTCTTCTTCAGTTTGAGGTTTGAGGACTAAGTTTTTGTTTGGCCGCCACACAAAGAACCATGTGCTGGGAGTACTAAATTAACAGTTCATTTTCTCTTGCCTGCAGGCTGACAAAGTTTCCACTTCATCCATTTACCTGTGTCAGAGGCCACTCCTCATGCATGCAGACCAAAATCCAGAATAAGAACATTCCCCTCCCAGCCCCCTTGAAAACTCAAATGTTCTTGTTCAGGACGAAACACGAACAAGGAATATGAACTCCTATTTACTACCAAGCTGGATTTAAAGAAAAGAGGGATCTTCCGGTATTATGTGCCTATTATACATGCCACAAGGAATCTCTAAAACTGAGCAAGAACAGAGCCAAGACCAATCTAAGGGTGCAGGTGGTTAACTTAGGGATAATGTGCTGTGCTATTAGTAGACTTCCAAGAAAAAACACGAGTTTGTCAGAACTGATGCTTTTTATGGTGTCTAATGGATAACATAGGAAAGAAAGTGTTTTTTTAAATTGTATGATATTACCAACATATTTCATATATTAGCTGAATGAAAAACTCCAGGGTTTCAACTCCTCAGTTAGTACGGAACTGCTACTTCAAAGCATTGTGTACAAAACCCAGCTTTGAGGCTTAATATGTGAGTTCATGCCTCTGAAAGGAAGGTTGATCCATAAACAGTCATTCCTTCCATTTTCACTGAGGACAGATAATGCGAATACCCTGTTTCATCTGATAAATAGTGGGTTGGTTCACTTGAACATTCCGGTGGCAAGTTAAATAGAAACACAGCCTACTCTTGTTTCAGAGCAATCTGTGACAGAAAACACAGCTTCATGTATTATGCAAAATGTGAGGAGGCTTTTGGTGTCTGGTGACACAAGCACACTCCTGTGAAGAAAGTCCCATATGTTTTGTTGTCAACTCAGACATGGTACCCAATCTGTAGCTTGCCACAGCTGAAAAGTCAACCTCAATTTCTTCATTTATATAGGTGTATTTCCACTGGGCTTTTTACTGATTTGCAAATGTTTTCTCTAATTAAATTACTATTTCTAAATGAAAGAAATTAGGAGTAGAGAACTATTATTTTATAATAACTGGACTGCGTACAATCAGTTAAATCTGAGAAACTAAGTAATGAAAAGGGCTGAATAAAGATGCCTAGGCTATTTCTACAAGACTATGCATTCAAATGAGATAAAAATTCAGATCAAGAGAGCTCATTAGATAATTCCTAGAGCACAGACGTAATATGGGCATTTCTATAAGAGTAGCTGAAAGCCCTTCATGATCATAGAATCATAGAATACTAGGTTAGAGGGGACCTCAAGGGTCATCTGGTCCAAGCTTTCTTAGCAAAAGCACAGTCTAGACAAGATGGCCCAGCACCCTGTCCAGTTGAGTCTTAAAAGTTTCCAATGCTAAGGAATCCACCGCTTCCCTGGGAATATTATTCCAATGGCTGATTTTTTCACTGTGAGACATTTTCCTCTTGTGTTCAATCAGAATGTCCCCAGGAGCAACTTGAGCCCATTACCCCTCACCTTTTCCATGTGACTCCTTGTAAAAAGGGAGTCTCCATCTTCTTCGTAGTCACTCTTCAAGTACTAGAACATGATGATAAGGTCTCCCCTAAGGCTTCTTTTCTCAAGGCTGAAAATACCCAGTTGTCTCAGCCTTTCTTCAGATGGCAGGCTCCCCAGTCCTTTGATCACCTTTGTGGCCCTTCTCTGGACCCTCCAGAGTGGCTCCATCTTTTTTACATAGCTGGGACCAAAACTGAACACAGTAGTCCAGGTATGGCCTGATAAGCTCTGAGTAGAGTGGGATAATGGCTTCTTTACCTCTGCTGGTGATGACCTTGTAGATGCAATCCAGAATCCTGTTGGCTTTCTTGGCCACAGCTCACTGTTACTCGTTTTGAACTTGTTGTCCATCAGGAGCCCCCGATCCCTTTCCATTGAGCTGCTCCCTTTACTGTTTGTTAATATATACACAGTAAACAGGCTAGGATTAAGCAAAAGTATCCTAAGTCTCTACAATAGGGGAAGGGAGAGAACTCAGAAGAAAAGCACAGCATAAACCCTATGCGTTTACGCCTAGCTCCATTTCCTCAAACAGCAACAGCCAAATCCTTCTGTTTAGCAGCTGACCACTGATTTATCAATAGCCAGATGAACACGGACAGCAATTGAAACACAAAAAATTCCTAAGATCTGTTTATACACCTGTATACAGATACACCAAACTTTCAAAAAAGAGTTTTCTTAAGCATAAGTATCTAAACCACAAAAAGTGGAACTATTCTCCTTAAAAATTGTGACATGGCTGTGCGTTCATAGGACTCACTGTAATCTGTGACACTGATGGTATTTGAAAAGTGTGGTACACGTTCCAATAATAAACCTGAAAATCACAGTACTGAAGGCTCCCTGTTTGATGTAACAAGCTTTTTTTTTTTTTTTGAAAACTTCTAACTACATTCAAATTCTTATTTTACAGTTATCTTTTACATTTTTCTTTTACATTTTAAAATTATGAGTGTGTACGCATTATCAGGACAGACACTGAGAAAAGGCTTCAGCCCAACAAAGTCTTTATGAGCACCTTTTAAAGCAGCATTTGACACATTTAAGATAAACATAAGCAAAACACTTCAAAGTCTTGAGGTTTCAGTTAGGAAATACCACTGTCATGCTGAGATCGCAAGTCATTATTAGCATGCTATGTACTGGACAAGCACTGTTCTTCTACTATGCCTGTCTCCAAAGACATCAGCCTAGGTCAAATAGCTTCACATAAACACTTATATATACAAGCTGTGTATATTTACGTCATAGGAAACATAAATATTCCTCCTTTGACTATGTTAAGTAAAATTGCATTTATTTCACTGGTGCAATAATGTCAACTCATCAAAAGTTTTACTTGCTTCAAAACCCATTACTCCCCTACTTCCCAAAAGTTCTTAATTTTCCATGCCTGTCATCTCAAGCCATTCTAGTCCTGAAGAGTGTCATGCAGAAAAGAATACAACATTATATATTACACCTGATGAGTGAGCTGTGTTACAACATTTATCTTCATATGTGAAGAGAAATGGAATAACTCAGGAGTGGTATAGCAGGCAATGTTGTTCATGAGTTACCAACTCTTGTCCTGGTATGTGAAGACAAAGGGCATAAAAGAGCTGAGCCATCACACAATATATTGTTTATATATAAAATACTAAGGTTTTAGCTTCAGAAATGTGCAGGATCTAACTAGAGTAGTCCACATAATACAGTAAAATCATGATTGGGCAAACAAGCTCTTCATAGAAAAGACAAGATAGGTACCTACAAAAACCAAGAATTTTGAATCATCAAAATTTGAATCAGGTCCAAATATATGGACAAAAATTGATCTTTTGCAGATGACACTGTGTTGTTTCAGCAAAATCTTCTTTCTAGCTTTGAACAGAATTGTTTATTCTTTTGTCCTTTAAAAACAAATACGACTGTGATTTTTTTTTTTTTTTTGAGGTATTTTGTCAGAAGATCTTGCTCATCAAATGGCAGAGAGCTAAATCTGCACTGGGAGGACAAAATACAGTACTTTCCTGTGGGGAACTGAACCTTCAGTTTGACTGTAGAAAAAACATGCAATAAGAGGAAAAAGTTTCTAATGCAGTAGAACTATAGACACATTCATGGACTAAGCCATAAAGTCAAAGAAGTCAGGAGTGATTAAACACTGAAGTAACCATCATGCACATTTAAGGATCCCAAAATCAATTCCATATTTTTTGTAAATTTATTATTAATTTCCTAAGAAGAATCTGACACTAGCAGGTATTTACGTGTACTGTGTGATAGATTATGAAACCCTCAGCATTTTTAATATGAAGATGTATTAGTTAAAAATTCATCTACATTAGGTTTAGACATGAGCACATGTGGTTAATCAATGAGAAAAACATCTATTTTTTTTTTTTTTATTTTTAATTCTTAATTCGATTCCAATAGACCAACTTCCTGTTTATCGCTATGGCTTATGACCTCCTGTATATCTTCATACTGATGTCCTGTGCAAAATGTCCCTTTGCCTGAAATACAACTTCATATCTACCAGACCCTCACTATCTGGTGAAAGGAAAGATAAGCACCTGAACTTCCTCTTGCTCTGCTGCAGCTGTAAATGTCTCTGCTACTCTTGGCAGTGTGTCTGTCCACCATACTGCAAGCGCCAAACTCAGGCACTCAGAAGGAACCCCTATGGGAGGACAGGGGACACCAGTCCCCACAAAAGGAGGCAGCTGCCTGTGACAGCACCACCAGCAAGAGGAGGCAGAAGGGCAGGAGAAGCCCAAGCACCAGCTCCCCCCGGCATGGCATATAGCAGCTGTGCCAGGTGGCACCACGAGGAGTAAGAACAGGAGGAGGAGGAGGAGGAAGCATGCCAGCTGGCAGGACTGCACAGTGGGCAGGAGGGGAGGCAGGTAGAGGAGGAGCAGCAGAGTCAGGCAAGACAAGCCATTTCTAGCATGCCACTTCGGCTCACACTAGGCTGAAAGAAGAATAATGGGAGGGAGCCAGGCTGTGAATTTTCAGGCCTGCTGGGGTGATTCAGCTGGGCTTGTTTGGCAGCATTGTCTAAAGAGACAGCTTTATCTATTTGCTTCATACATACCATTACCACAAGCATAAGCACATCAATTCCCTATTCTTAGAACTCACACACATCATTCTGTCTATCTTCGGCCTCTCTACCTCCCACCTACTTTTTTTTTCTCTCTTGGTTTGCGCTACAGGGAAATACTCAGCAATTGAAGTTCAACATTTTGATTGTGTCAAACTGAAGGTTCAGTTCCCCACAGGACAGTACTGTATTTTGTCCTCCCAGTGCAGATTTAGCTCTCTGCCACTTGATGAGCAAGATCTTCTGACAAAATACCTCAAAAAAAAATTAAAAAAAATCACAGTCATGTTTGTTATGCAGAAATCTGAAAGACTTGGGGGAGTGGACCCCAAGAGAGTGGGAAGTAAAACTAGACTTGCTTCATTCTCCAATATTCTGTGTAATAGTCCAAGCTAGTACATATGTGGCCTTCGTGGTGCAGCTTAGGCAATATTCTCACTGAAATGGAGTGAAGTTCCTCCAAACTGCACATCTCCACACATTAACAGTCTGGGAATCAAACCCATGGAAGCTTAATACCACAACTTCTTTGTATCAGACGTAAATTAATCACAACATAAAAAAATATTCTAAAATATGTCAAGTATTTATAATTTACCAGGTAGCTAAGTTTGTGAACAATATTCAATTAATTCCCGTGTGCCTTTCATCATCACCTGGATTCCCAAGTTTTCCATGAGGTAGCAGCACTGCTGCTGTCGTGTGGCCGCAAGATCTCTCCTTTTGGCAGGCCATTAGCTCTTGTTATTGCCAGAGACTGTCTCAGGCAAAGATTGCCTGTATGCCCACTGACATGTTCTGCCTCCCACCCAGGACTTGTGGAAATAGTGCCTACTCCTCCCCAGTATCCCTCCATCGGGAACAGGTTCATGACATTACCGAATACTCGAGGCATCGCTAATATTCGCTATCAGTCACTTCCAGCACATTGTTTTCTCTGTATGTATGAATTTCTGTTTTATGACTCCCTTCTAATACCCTTATATATGTGCACAGACTTAATTTTATTAAGTTAGTTTTAAACTAGAAGTTTATGTGCTAGACCGTGCTTATGTTGTCAGCCTTGATGTACACATGCATATCCAGTGTGGAGGATTTTTAGCTATAGGCTAGCAAGTCATTCTACCCAGATCCTCTCCACCCAAATAAAAGGATCATCTACATAAAAGATGCTCCAATACTAACATCAGTTACTCCAATACTAGTAAAATTACTAGTCTTAAGCCTCAAAAAAGCCAAACAAAAAAACAAGCTGGACAGTGCCTTCCTAATGAGATGGTAAGGGTGATCACTCATTTATTCACTTTGTTAACAGATCCTCCTCAATCACAGCAATACAGTCAACACAGAAGAATATTTGGCATTAACAACAGCTTCCAGAATAAAAGCACTTTTCTGATGGGAACAATTCTGCTATTCTAACAATATTCAGTTACAAATTCAACAGTTCTGACATATTCAGTTTCCTTTGGTCCGAACACAAACAAAAGTGTTGTTTAGCCAATGACATACTGCTTTTCAAAAGATTACCTGGTCTATATACCTGTTTTTTCTAACCACTAAGAGTGACAATAAGCATGCTCGCTTAGTCTGCTTCTCATCTTTATTGAGTACATCAGTGCTGAAATCTCGAGATGCTCTGCAAGATATACTGAGCCACGTGCATCATTGTCCTATGAGACCAATGCTTACATCTTTCTAACTCAGCAGTAGGTACCATTTTCCCCAATCGTACTACAACTTTCCCATGTGCTCTTCAACTTTTAGTTTTTCCTTTTCATTAAAATAATCTCACTATAGCAAATCCTAGATTTCCTCCTTTATACTTATCCATGGCTTTACTCTTAAAAGTAACATTTTATTCTGGAAAAATTAGTGTGTTCTAGTTACTTTTCACCATCATTTTCTCCTTCAAAGAAGCTCATTGCTAGAAAGAAAAATTCATCTGAGCACTGTCATTCTCTTTGTACTTGTAAGACTGACTTCCTTAGCATTGAAGAACGTTAGTCATAATTTATTCCACAATCGTCCACAATTTATTCCCAGGACTGTCTTGACTTCCAGTGATTATCACAGAGGACTCCAAGTGCTGATTTAGCTTGACTTTGAGATCCATATATTTTATTGCCTTGGATCTCCTGGATCGACAAGCTTCCAGCAATACACATCCCACACAAAGTTAATCTGGCTGGGTTGATTCATGGGATTGCTGGAAAATTCAAAGGCTTCTGACTATTCCAGCAGTCTGTTCTTGAGTTTTTTGTGACTGATCAGAGAGCAAATCATTAGAGGGATATGAATTCAGTTAGCTTCCCCCAAACTGGGGTCAGGCTGCATAAGTCAGTCAAAAACCCTTCTCTAATTTCTGAATTTCTTCTAATTCTCTAATTTCTTCTAATAAATTTGTTACAGGAAGTGCTACCTTGCTCAGATACTGCTAATGATCTTGTAGCTCTGTTGGGTTTTTTTGACTAGTCAATGTAAGTTTTAGTTCTTTGAGTGTGTCAGGACAGAAGACTATAGGAAAAACAGCTTTCAGATCATCTTTTCTATGGCATCCCCTTCTTACAAATGCAAAGAGAAATGCTGTGTGTACCTCTTTCAAGATATCTCAAGAGGATGTTATCCTGGATGAAGGTTTTAGCTATTTTATCCTTCTGTTTGTTTGGGTTTTTTTGCAATCTGCTGACTTTCACTTCTGTAAGGGATTGCTCTCAAGAAAGGTTAGTGGAGAAGACGTCTCTTTACCCAGTTCCCAGCCTCTTATGTGTAATATTGCATATGCTTCTGTGGTAGCCTGGCTTCCAAATGACTGGTATCTACCAAATCAAAATACTCAAGAATACAAATACCACTATCACAATTGGTACCACAGAATCCAAGTCTTTTACACAACCTGAGCTAAAATATTCTTCTATCCAATAAAGCATAAATCATAACAACTTGACCAATTTTGCTACTTCTGTAGGACTCTGGCATGTGTATGTGACTTCAACCTGAGAATCAAAGTAGGTACAAGGACACAACGACGTTCTGTATATCCACAAAGTCCTCACTAAAGAGATAATATTTTCACACCTGCATACAATTCATTTAAGCTGGTTCTCAGAGCAACTAAGATTTTCTTAGTTTTTTATGACTGCAGTGTATAGGATTTATAAAAATTTTAAGTGAGCTACTTCACCTGAGCGGCGTTTAAGCTCTAGATCAGTGAAGAGGATGAGTTTAGTATTGTACTGCTGGTTTGATGAGCTGAACTGGATTTTTTTGAAACTGTGCTCTGATTAAAACATAGGAAACAAACCAATTAAAAAACAACTATTTAAAACTGAATTCAAGCCACTACATTTGATCAAATAAGGACCCTACCATATTGCCAGTTTTCCAAGTGGGTTCAGCATCTGACAGAAAACAGAGATCTGCCTACAAGTCACCCCCAAACAAGCCTGTCCAAAGGAAAATTAAGGCTCAGAAAATATTCTGACTCAATAAAACATTTGGCTCACAAATGTAAGTGCAATATTATAATGTTTTTTCTTTAATATTACCCATTTGCCATAAGTAGAAAGACTAATTTTTGCAAGGGCCTTTATAAATCTTCATGTACCAGATGAAAAGGAAGGATTTATTCTACCCTATCTTTTAATTTTACTCACTGATCTGTGAATTATTCTTACAGCTGGCATTTCAAATGTATTAGTAAAATTTATCACTCAAAGCCTTATGCAAGGACTAAATTACACTAATGAATTGACTATGAATTTGAAGCCAAACATGAGGCCAAATATTTTCTGGCTGCATTTCTGTATCTCAGCAAACTGCTTAATTTTCTCCCTACTTATCCATTACTGCTAAATTGTCTTGCTATTATTGTAGAAAATTGCAGCAAACATTGGCTTGCCCTTAGGCCTATACTGAACGAAGCAGAAATCAGGGTGCCTGCAGTGAGACTGGCAAGGTATGAAACCCATCCTCCACTAAATTTGCTGAACTGAAAGAGCAAGTGGAAGATAATGTTCAACCCCTCTTTTTCAATTTTATTAAACAATTGGTGAATTATTCCTATAGTTGGCATTTCAAACGTATTAATAGATTTTCTCACTTAAAGGCTTACACAAACCTAAACTAGATTAATGAAGCAACTACATTATCTGCTGATATGGATAGGGGAAGCCTATTCTAGCTTCAGCTTTTATTTGGTTTTGGGGGGTGGTGGTGGTACGTTTTTTTTGTTTGATTTTTGGTGGAATTCTTTTTTTGGTGTGAGGAAGGAATATAAATCCACTTGCAGCTTAATCTTATTCTTATTCAAGCATGATTCTGACATCTGACAGCAATGCTATGGTTAAAAGCCTGTATTTTTGCTATTGAAAAGAGGGCAAGATGTTTTATCTAGAGACGTTAAAAATACATTAAGAACTGCTGTTCAAGATCTGTTTCTTGGAGACAACTTTTTCTCAATAATTGATGTAAATGAATTTTGTCCACCTGTAAACCATAGGCAAGTAATTTTTGCAGTGTTCTTCCAAAAAGCTGAGACTTTGCCCGGACTTGTCTATTCAGAAGGCAAAGAGGTAATTTAAGATGATGATAGATAGATAGATAGATAGATAGATAGATAGATAGATAGATAGGTAGATAGATTGATAGATTGATAGATAGATGGATGGGATAGACAGAAAGATAGATAGACAGACAGACAGATAGAGAGATAGAGAAAGATAGATTAATTGATCTTTTAGGTCCGAAGTCAAAGCTCCTGTCTAGCCCTTCAAAATTCTAATACACTGGCTGCATATACTCTAAATCTGGGAGAATAATCTAGCACACAAGTATTTTAAATTCTCCAATTTCTTTATATAAGTAATTCTATTAATGACATCACAACTTTATGTCAGTGTTTACCTTCACTCATTCTCTTGTTTATAATTGTCCCCACCAGAATCACAGCCATACATAACACAACGGCTCTCCTCCATGATTGCTGGCCACAAAACTAACCAGAATCCAGGCTGAGCCTTTGAAATATGATTATCAGACAGCTGAAAATGTCTGCTTTTCCTGACGGAATAGTTTATAGAAGGATTGAATGCAACCTCTAGCAGGGAACTCACTTTTGAAATTGAAGAATTTACTACACCAAAAATCACTCATAAAAGAAGTCCAGGCAACCATTTATCCCAGGAAGGCGCAATTCTTACATTTACAAATTCTAAAAAGCATCCCTCATGTTCTGTATCTCAAGTATTTGGATCATCTTATTAATTCGCTTTCCATTATTTTCTCAGTAACATTTGAGGACCATGCCTTATTTCTCTTTCTCTTGACAAATGGTCTTAATAGTCTTTGAAATCAGTGTGTGAGCTGGACACATCACATTAGATGTTGTTACCTATTTTATATCAAAATGTTTCATTTTACTTTGCATGTATGCAGAGACGCCCTTAACAATATTGAGGTCTTAGCATCATACAAATACAGACAAAAGTGGATTCTGTCATGAAGAATTTTGGATTGATGACGTTCACTTTAACAAACATTTTTTTTACTGTTTAGTATCTGTTATAACTAATTTTATATTATGGCATTGGTTTTGCACATACATTGAAGATCATAAGTACTATCTTAGAGAGGCTATCACACCATATTGAGGGGGCAATTCTCCCCTTTTAGAATAACTCCCCATAAAGTTAACAATCCAGACTCTCTTTTGTTGTTGTTGTTGTTTAAAACGAGGAATTTAAAACAACATTTTACTAATTCAGGCACAGATAATGAACAAATGATTCTATAGCCACACCTACAATTTATTACCCTATATCTTTCCAAAATGGGTACAAAATGCTGGTAACTTAGAAGCTGAACGGTTTACTCCCATTTTATACATTTTTTACTCCACTAAAATGACTGTGTGACCATGCTTACTCTAGTAACTACCATAAATAAAATGCCCTGAAACAGTGCTCTTTAAAATAATCTAGCGCTTCTAGGTCAGGAACCAACCAATTTCAGGTATTCCCGTATGCCTGAAAATCACAGGCAAGTCATTCCAAGCTGTAGGTTTAAAATAGTAAAAAAGCAGTAGATTATATCCATGGCATAGTTAATTATGCTTTAAGGATACATTACGTTATATTAAATAATTTGTCCTTCACCAATTTGTAGATACACATCATAATGGTTTTGCGTTCACAGTCAAGTTGGAAATAGACTATTCCAATGCTGATGGCAAGCACCACCAGGGTAAGTTACCATAGGCGCTGAGCACTGACATAGTTGATCAAAACACATTGCATTAGATCAGAGTAATGGGTATATTTAAATCAGAAAAAGATTGCAAGTGGAAACTATCAATGATAAACTCTTCTGCAGTGTTGTCTATTTGTCCTACCTTTAAAAAAAAATTAAATAACACCCAGTGATGTACAATTATGTCATTCTAGTCATGATCCGCAGGCCCTGCTTGTATCTTCAGGACTTCTGGAGAAGGTAAAGGATAAATATCAACTTCATGAAAAACAAAATATTTTTTAACAGCATATCAGAAATAACAGGAGACACATAGACCCTCATGGTACCAGGACACACCACCTAAAGTAACAGCTGTTAACTTACTTCAGGCAGTTTTCAGAACTGTCTTCCTTCCAGCATGTGTCAGAGAAGCACCAAGGATTTTTTTTTAACTATGTCTGTGTAATGAGAGTTCAGAAGGAGCCCGTTGCAGGCCCAGGGAAAGTGAAGTGGGCTGTATTAGCAGTACCATAGCCAGCATGTCAATGTTAGTGACTATTTCCCTCTCCTCAGTACTTGTGAGACTACATCTGAGCACCGTGCTCAATTTTGGGTTCCCCAGCACAAGACAGGCAAGGACACACAGAAATAAGTCCGTTTACTAAGGGGATTAGGTGGTTGAAACAAGAGGAGAACCTCAGAGAGCATGGTTTTATTCAGCCATGGGAAGAGAAGGCACAGAAGGCATCTAATTGCTGTCTACAACCATCTAATCAGAGCACAAAGAGAAGTTAATAGAATAGAATGTGCATAGTCACAAAATAAAAGCCAGTAGACAGACAAAGGAAAATAATAAATTTTCATATGAGCAAATTTTTTGCAGCATGAGAACAGTCAAACACTGGACCAGGTGCACAAATAAATTGTAGAATCTCCATCCTTGGAGATGGTCAAAGATCATCTGAACGCAGTCATGAGCAACCTGCCCTCACTGGACCCTCTTCAACTAGGAGGTTTGACTGAGTGTTGCTTAGAGATCCCATTCAACCAAAATTATTCTGTGATAGTGTCAACTGACTGCAAAAGGGAAAACTTTGAGGAAATTCACCTGTTAGCTTATAAGTTAGATTCAGCATTGCTAAAAAGCTGAAATCATAGAATCATAGAATGTTTCAGGCTGGAAGGGACCTTAAAGACCATTGAGTTCCAACCCCCATGTTCTGGTCGTCACATGTCATGCTCAAGGCAGGTTAAGTGCAGAATTATGCACTACGCATGCTGCGGAAGTGGAAAGACACTGTCCAGCTAGGGGCATCTAAAACTTAAGTGTTTCCTAGTCTCACCTTTAGTATAAAGACTACATAGACAATGCAGTATTTTCATTGCACTTATCACTACCAACTGTGCCATTATCACATCGTGCAGTTGATTGACAAGTGCTCAGTATAATTTAAGTAGCTGGGTGTTTATTTCAAAAAGTATCTCTTTGATCACCTTCGTATTTATTCACATTTTTGAAGCATTGTTTATGTCATTCTTTACAGGGCATCTTTCATCTCTCCTTTATTATTTACTATCTGATGCAACTTACTATGTCAGAATAACCTATGAAAACTACTAACTTTTTCCCCTTTTCATCAGACTCTCATGAACTAACTTTTAGGAGAATTTAGAGAATAGTTCGGTAAGATCTGTAAAACTTTCTTATCATGAGATCCACTAGTGAGCTGTCAGCTAGCATGCATAGACCAAAAGGTAATTGCTTCTGTAGTTTTTTAGCTTAAAAAAGTTGTATCTCACAGTGTTCAGTGACTGAAGTGTACCCCACTACATTTCACAATTTGACGTCATTCATTAGGAGAATTTTGTTAAGACCCCCCAGAACAATATTGTCACTTCTCAGTGTATTAACTGAACTCAGTACATGCTACAATGTGTTGCAACTTGTGAAAACTTACCACACTTCTCAGACGACTGCATTAGGGAGATGGCCCCACAAACCTAAACCAGGCTATTACTGGACTTCCAGCTCACACAAAGCAACCTGAAGTTGACTGAGAAAAAGCAGAAGTTCTGAAAAGTTGCTCATAAATTGTGCCAGGGAAGAAATAGTTTTATATACTTTAGGAAAAGGCACGTGTATCAGGAAACATTGACTGGATATACACCTCCATCACACATTTCTTGTGAATCTGTGAACCCAATTTGAAAATCTATGTCTTTGCTTTCCATCTTGTAATAGAAAATACATTTTGCATTGCTTTCAGTCATTTCTTTACCCTGTGATGTCTTATGGGCAGATACTTTTATCTTCATAGATAGACGTTTGCTTAAGACATAGGAAATGGAGTTCCCTACCTCACCTAAAATGCAAGTATCCTACAGTCTAAACAAAAAAAAAACAACAGGGCCTGTACTTGATTTGCAGACAGCTTCCTTTCATTCTCAACGTCAGTTTTGAATACACACAGAACAAGACATATAATGCATGTTACCAAGAGTATAAAATATTTTTGTTTTAAATGCATGAACTAACTATTGCATTTAAGCGTGTTAGCTCTTTTCTTGTGTGTTGTACATCCTCTACCTCTTTAGGACACAGGCGACAACAGAAAAAAGCTTCAAAGGGATAAGATCTCAAATAAAATATCATGCACTCTATAATCTCTAGCCTTATGAAATTGTTAGCTTAACATACACGTCAATGCCAGACTAACATGTAGCCTTATTATGAAGCAAATCAATGGTAAAGAATTAACTGATTTAAAAGGAAGTTATGTTCAATTTTTACAGGAATTTTGGGGTAGGGAGTAAGGGAACTTCTTTTCTTCTCCAGTGCACTGGAAAGCAGAAGCAATATGATGTTCTACTTTCAACTCCAAAATCATGTTCTTTGCTCTGCATGTAGTTCTAGTCTTAGTTTGTTTCACTCATCTACATGTGACTAATCCTAAACAACCTGGGCATATTGTCCAGGTCATTTTTTTCCTTCCTGTTGTGTGTTTCTTACTTCTAAAAAGTGCATGTTATAATGGTTACATCACTCTTGAGCAGATAAGAATTAACTAAGGTGCTCTAAACTCCCAAAATGAAACCTGCAATGTAAGATTAAAGCCCTTCCTTTGCAATGTCAGTAAAGTTTTTCTCTGAACAATATGTATTTACAGATGTAGAATATTCCTTACATTGTCAAAGTCTAATTGCTGATTTAAGTGATGTAAGTGAAGTTTTACTGCTTTTGACTCCTGTTAGATCAGGCAACAGAGAGCCTTTATAGACAGAAGTGAGAAAGCTGGTTCGTATTCAAACATATGGGATGCCTGTGCTCTGTGTGGCATCAGGAAATTACCGATCTAGTTCCAGTCACTTGGATAGGTGTTAATGACAGGGTGTTCAAGGACTCAATCTAATATGATCTGCAGAATTTTTATTACTTCTAGCGATGAACAAGATGAAAGAAACCTTCTTGCTCTCCAGGGCTGAGGTGGTTGCACAAGATAGACGCAGGAAGGAAAAAAATAGTGTTATGTATTTGCTTACTGTATACACTTAGTTCAGAAAGCATTTCAAATCCAGTGCTGTACCTGATTTGAAAGCCGATGATGTACCTCATTGAAAGATTTTTATAATGCTATTATTTCAGAGTGGAATTGCAGTTTAAACTTTTCTGTATAAACAACACAGAAAGCTCTTCTGTTTTCCTTCATCACCCTAGCAAAGGTCTGTAAGAGGAAACACTTCACTCCAAAACTGTTAATCTTTGTGTACAACCAACATCAAGCCCAGACTTAGTATCCCTCCAAATAATCTATATGTTTTTTCAGTTTCTTTCTTGTTTAAACACTGCTTGCTAAGCATACATGGCTGTTAAAGCTGAACTACATCTGAAATATTATTAAGACATGAGACTCTTTCCCTTTACATGCTCAATAAGTGGTTCCACTGATGTGAAACAAGTTTTCTGTTATCCTTCCCAAAGGCCCTCCTATCACCTTTGCTGCCTGCTACTGCCAGTGCCATCTACTAACAGTAAGTATTGAGGTTGAATCGCTTATAAAAAAGTTTATCTGAGGGTCTGTAATGCCTAGTATTAGCTAGGTAAAGTCCCCTCACAACAGAAGCCCTTCTAATGAGACCGGAGTATGTGCATGTGTGTGTGTAAGAAGACTTTTCAGTCCTCAACAAACTGTTTACTGTTCAAACATTAAATAAATGTAGAACTGTTTTAATCAGCTGAACAAATATTTAATGTACACTCGAGTGTAAGAGCTATGTTTAAAAATATCACTTTTGCAGCTAAGACATAGAGAATTTATGGAAACTAATGCTCTGAAAGGTAAAACAAACACTGTCTAAACAAAACTTGCACATAAAACCAAAAGTCATATCTTGTCAACCTCTACCTAACATAATCTTCATTATTGACACTATCAGTCTTTAACATTGAAGTGTTAGCAGGGTTGGTTTACTAAAGAAAATGCTTTGGTTTTCAAGAAGGTATAATTGCTGTGCAGAAATAGGATTAGTTTCTAATAAACCAACTGAGAAGTGTAACGCACAGTAATGTTAATATTCACAGCAGGGCTTCCTCTGTAGAGTAAATGTTTGTTTACTCTCTGGGATCCAAACACTGAAGGTCATTCATTGCAGGAGCAGCTGGATTTCCGTCTACAGTGTTAGAAAAGATTTGTAAAAAATTTGACAGGAAATTGCAACTTCTTTGAAAACACATGTGCCTGAATAGTTGCTATGTAAATGCAGTACAATGCTGGCAGAAAGCATATTTTTTTAGAGATAATCTCTTAAAAACACATACATGCGCTTCACCTTGGTTCCATCTATTTTCATACAGTTTGTAGCTGTCTTCTTGTCTTTTCTTGGAGTGAGTGTGTGTCAGCAGGAAGTTTTTCAAATGATTATGTAGTGTCAGAGGGGTTTTTGTTCCCAGTGTCCTCACAGCTCACAACCCATTATAAGTTTAGCACCTCTATCTTCTACTCAGGTGCATTTTGTGAACAAAAAGCATTCGAACCTGTTGCAAACACTTCTCTCATCAAATGTTTGCTTTATATTAAACAAATGAAGATTACATTTATATTACTTTTAAAGAATACTAGTTGGCATTCAAATATAACCATATAACATTTGACAGGCTTAAATTTAAATGTCCAGAAAAGCAAGAAACAAACAGGCAGAAACATGCGTATTTCAATTAGACATGAATTGAGCTCACTCTGCCGCTTGCATGAAGCAATCAGCACAAATAATTATTCTGCTAGAGCACAAGGGAGTATGTTGAGGTCACTCAGATATCTGTTTTCCAAAATAACAGTACCTTCACGTGCTGGTTACTTCGGTTCAGGACCAGAAGGTTGTAATCATCAAAAGCAAGAGAAACCTGCAACTCAGTAGGAGTTTAATAGAAGTTATGTTGTCTAGATACAAGTGTACAGACAGATGTATAGTCTGGGGCTCTTCATGTCCTCAAAGAATGTGGTGAAGTTCACTTGAAGGAAGCTAGCCCTTTCAAGAAGGAGTAGTTCTGTTTTGAGCTCTAAACTATAAGTGACTGAATTTTTCACTCCAAACTATTATTTTATTTTTCTGGGACGTTTGCTGTAAGAATCAGAACTACTAGCACTTGTATCAGGGGAGAGGCACAACGCATGACAAGAAATCCACAGAAGCATTTTAACTATACCTTTAATTGCCTCCGACCTTATGTGTAGTATAAATTTTTATTTCAATATTACAGGATATTACTGTAACGTTATTTAACATATGTAGTATAAGAGCTTCACTTTTGAAACACAGGTCTATTTTTAAATAACTTTATCAGACCCAATAGTATTAATGTAAAGATTCTGGATAAAATATGAGACTAGGCGTGTTTATTCTTAGAGAAACAAGGAATTTTTCCATTCCATACACACTTGATCAGGATATATCTGGAAAACAGGGACGTACAAGGTCTTCATCAACAGGGTTTTAGAGACTTTCTCCCTCAGAGGCCATCTGGAGCTCCACTGCACTGAAGTGTACAGACACACAGAAGGAAATATTCCTCCCACCAGCATAGCCCTTCTCTCCCTTCCTTCTGCCTAGCTGATGCAGTGGTAGCAACAGTACTGTGCAATATGGCACATAGCCATGGTGAGAGGTGTTAAGCTCCATTTCCTGGAGCGGCAGCAGGCCAGGTGGAAGAACCTTGGGTACCAAATGTGGCTCTCCAGCTAGCACTTGGATCACACACCGAAAAAAGCCCAAAGATTAGGAGCTAATACTGCCCTAGCTGCCAGTAAATTATACCTAATTGCCTTCTTACCCTAGTTGCCTTTGTTGTCCTTGTTTCTGTCTGGATTCTTACCTAAACAGGAGGTACTCCATGAGGAATAATCTCCATAAATGAAAGACAGCAGAGTGGTTGCATTCAAATTACACACTTTTCTCTTTTTCACAGAGCCTGTTCAGATGTTATGTATCCCTAAGCCAAGAGAGTGTGTTTGCATGGTAATGAGCAAAGACAGATATTTAATTTCGTGGCATATATAAAGTATCACAGGAACAAGAAAAGACAAAGGCTACAAAATCTAATAATTAGTTATTGCTAGAATTTGCATGCTAGAATTTTCTTGCTAGAATTTGCTTACTAGAGTAAGCCAATTAGACCCCATTCTGGATTTCAGACCACTGTCCAGAGCCTTTTTTTTTTTAATTTTTACTTTCTTCTCAGCTGAAAATCAGAAAGATTGACAGTAGCTCTGTTTTTTTTCAGATGCTGTTGAGCACGCTTATACAAAACTACAGTATGAACACAGGTGTAGCTCAAAATGAGTCAATAATATGATGATGTTGGGGTTTTAGGGGCCTCGAGGTTTTTAAAGAATTTTTATGATCAATTAAATTTTTACAGCTTGCCTCATTACTGATATATTTTTAACACTATATCAAAGACACTACTGAAAAGCACAACTATTGCCCAAATTAAATAAAGTTTATAGTTTGGTAGTTACTCGGATAGGAGGGAGCTGCTGAAATGTTCAATTTCAAAATTGGCGAAGACGAAGGAGTAATCAGACATACTGTTTCTACATCAAATTAGACCAGGTTATGTCGATGGTAAACTAATAGTATTTCATCACTAATTATTAAAAAAAAAAAAAAAAACCTACAACAAATAAACAAAAAACCCCAAACCCCAAAACATACTACAAACTTTAACCTTTACAGAAAGATGTTTACAAGACCTAAACACAGCTTTTCAACAGAAACAGTACTTGCACTTGAAGACTGGATTTAGAGTAAATGTAGACTAACCTCGAATTTTTTTGTGTCACTGCATAACTGGAATTCTGTAACACCATTCTAAATAAACCTGGAGGTTAAGTCTTTTGAACCAGGTACATTCATAATTTAATTTTACCTGCAGTGTAGCAGGACAGGTGCTGACATTAAGAATTATTGAATTGAGGCATAATGCTAGAAAAATGAACATATCTACTGATTCTCACTCATCTGATCCTAGTAGAACAGATATACACTTTCCAAGATTCACAGCACTTCTGTGTCTTGCTATATGGGCAGGCACATTATAATTACTGCTACTTCTTCACAATGAAGTTGAAGATAACTATGATGGTAGACCCTACAATGACACATAAAGAGATTCCATTCCCAATGGTCTACATAATAGATAAAATACCTGAGACAGAATGTCGGGCAGCAAAGAGAAGTCCAGGGAGAGATAAAGTGATATACTGAAAAGGTTAAAGGGCTGGAAATCCTGGTCTGCATTAGATCACATTTCAGGTCCCTGGAGTTTCAATTAGACGTTTCCTAATGGTTCCTTTCTAAATTCATTATTATGAATAACCCTAAATAAATGGCCTAATTTTAAAAATTCTAAGGACACATCAGATTTCCCTAAATTCAGTGACCTCTTTTTCAATAATGTCTATAGAAGTAAGATAAATCCCTAAGTAGTTCAATAATTAATCCTTGTTGTGGTTTAACCCCAGTCAGCAACTAAGACCACACAGCTGCTCGCTCATCCTCCCAAGTTGGGATGGGGGAGAGAATCAGAAGAGTAAAAGTGACAAAACCTCATGGGTTGAGATAAAGGCAGTTTAATATGTAAAGCAAAAACCGAACATGCAAGCAAAGTGAAAAAAGGAATTAATTCACTGTTTCCTGTGGGCAGGCAGGTGTTCAGCCATCCCCAGGAAAGCAGGGTTCCATCACGCATAATGGTTACGTGGGAAGACAAATGCTATCACTCTGAATAGCCCTCCCTTTCTTCTTCTTCCCCCAGATTTACATACTGAGCGTGATGTCATATGGCATGGAATATCCCTTTGGTCAGTTGAGGTCAACTGTCCCAGCTGTGTCTCCTCCCAACATTCGAGGTGATGTGAGGAGCAGAAAAGCCCTTGACGGCTTACCAACAACCAAAAACATCAGTGCGCTACCAACCCTACTTCTCATCTCAAATCCAAAACATAGCACGACATCAGCTGCTAGCAAGAAAGTCAACTCCATCCCAGCTGAGACCGTGACATTCTTCATCACTGAAACCAATGAGAACTTTGCTATTCAAGTATATAAAAACAAGAACAGAAAATATTTTGTGTCTGTAGAAAGCCACATTCATTTTAAAGTAAATGCATTTGCCAAGATATTTTCTTGAGTTGGATAATATGGTTGCATAAAAATTGGCATTGGGTCGCTCATACAGACTAGTCTGTACATATCTTACATGGTATTCATAATCCTTAGATCATCAGAACTACAGGACATAAGGTACGAAATATTTGTAGGCAACGTTAATGTCTTTTATTTGAACAAAGATAAAGTTCAGCGAAAAATAGGGTCACATGAGCCTTTATCTGCTGAAGTTATCTGTTGGCTGAAGTTAGTTGTTGGTGAGTTTTAAAACTACCCACATGCACCTTTAATAAACATTTGTACAATCATGGATGCTCACTTATTTGTCATTGATTTACAGTAAATTACTACTTTTGGAAACATCTGCAATCTTTGGAGTATTCTTTGATAGGTAGGACTAGAAATTCCTGTCTGGGGTATACGCATTCCAGAGACTCTTTAGAAATAAATTGCACCTTTTAACCCTGAGAATCTAATGTTTTTTAGAGTTGAAAATACATATATATATCCACATTTCTAAAGCTTCACTTGTAAATATTGGTGTATTTCAAATAGCATTCTAAATATCTACTCATTTTCCTTTACAGACAGACGAGAAAGTTCTCCTGCCAAGTATACAAGGATTACCCCAAAGGTTAAATATAAACTCTCTAAGCAAAATGTATTTGGCTCACATGAAATGTGAAGTAAAATTCACTGAGTAATTTTATTTCTGTGCAAATTTTACCTACATTCTGACCCTTAGTAACGATGTTGCAGAATACAACAAAACCTCAGCTGTTCAGAAAATCAACAGTCCCTTACAATATGAATGTAATATAATTGCAGGATAAATAACATGATACATATTTCTGTACAAATGCAGTGTATGTATGTTAAAAGTGACCAGCACTATGGCTCTTTGAAGACATTTACAAAAAATTAGCTCTTCTTCCCCTCCTCCCCAAAAGCACAAAGACACCATATATTAGACTACTGTTTTGCTGCTAAGTGCACATGATAATCTCTTGGTTTACGTATATGAGTGCATCTCCCTCCGTGATGGCTTGCTCTGTTTGTCCAAAGGTAGAATTTTGTGTATGATATCTAATTATCACATCACATGCAACTATAACATTAAATTGTTTGGACTCCTTGTAGCATTTTTTCATGAAGGAGTAGGGAGAGGTCACAGGTGACTATCAGTCTAAGTTTGCTCTGGTAAATCCAAATCAAAAGTTTCAATATATGTTCTTCAAACTTAAAAGAAAAAATAAGCATACAAATTTCATCTTTTCCTCATATTTTGTTTACTGAATTTTAGTCAGATGCAGCCAGCCAACAATGAAATTCTGATAAGGTGGGATCTCCACTTCATTTTAGTTCGATAACATAACCTCATCTCAGTTCCACCTTAGAAAATTGTTTCTGCTTCACAGATTTACCCTGTGGCATAAGAATTCCTATTCAACAGGTACACACTGCCATCTAAAGGCCAGTGGTTGGACTTTTTGAGATCATTTGGATTCTGAACTCTCCACTGATGCTCTTCACTGTGGCAAAACTCTAAATTTGAAAAAAAAAAAAGAAAAGCAAACCTGAAATTTTGGAAGAAAATACAAGGAAAGGGCTTATAGCTGAGATTCAAATAGAAAGATGACACTGATCAGGCCCTGCAGACCTACTAATGACAGCTCTGCTTCTGAGTATTGAGAGACATGACACGACTATCCAGCCCAGCACAGAATCACAGAATCACAGAATCACCTAGGTTGGAAGGGACCTTTTAAGATCATCTAGTCCAACCGATGAAAAAAAAAAAAAAAACACCACAAAAAAACAAAAAACACACAACACCCGCAAACAAACTACACACACCACCACACCACCCAACACTAATCCATATTCCCAAGCACCATGTCAACTCCTCTCTTGAATACCTCCAGGGATAGTGCCTCAACCACCTCCCTGGGCAGCCCATTCCAATGCCTGACAACCCTTTCAGTAAAGAAATATTTCCTAATATCTAACCTGAACTTCCCCTGGCGTAACTTGAGGCCATTGCCTCTTGTCCTATCATCTGTAACTTGGGAGAAGAGACTGACCCCCGCCTCTCCACAGCCTCCTTTCAGGTAGTTGTAGAGAGCGATAAGGTCTCCCCTCAGTCTCCTCTTCCCCAGACTGAACAACCCCAGCTCCCTCAGCCTCTCCTCGTAAGACTTGTGCTCCAGACCCCTCACCAGCTTCGTTGCCCTTCTCTGGACCTGCTCCAGCACCTCAATGTCTTTCCTGTGGTAGGGGGCCCAAAGCTGGACGCAGTACTCGAGGTGGGGTCTCACCAGTGCCGAGTACAGGGGGACGATCACCTCTCGGGTCCTACTCACTACACTGTTCTTGATACAGGCCAGGATGCTGTTGGCCTTTTTGGCCACCTGGGCACACTGCTGGCGCATGTTCAGCCGACAGTGACCAACACCCCCAGGTCCTTTTCTGCCAGGCAGCTCTCCAGCCACTCTGCCTCAAGCCTGTAGCGCTGCATGGGGTTGTTGTGACCCAAGTGCAGGACCCGGCACTTGGCCTCATTCCGTTGGTCTCAGCCCATCCAGCCAGCCTGTCTAGGTCCCTCTGCAAAGCCTCTCTACCCTCCAGCAGATCAACACTCCCACCCAACTTGGTGTCGTCTGCAAACTTACTGAGGGTGCACTCGATCCCCTCGTCCAGATCATTGATAAAGATGTTGAAGAGAACCGGCCCCAGTACCGAGCCCTGTGGGACACCACTCGTGACCGGTCGCTAACTGGACTTCATTCCATTCACCACCACTCTCTGGGCCCGGCCCTCCAGCCAGTTTTTTACCCAGCAGAGAGTATACCCATCTAAGCCATGAGCATCCAGTTTCTCCAGCAGAATACTGTGGGACACTGTATCAAAGGCCTTGCTAAAGTCTAGGTAGATAACATCCACAGCCTTTCCTTCATCCACCAAGCGAGTCACTTTGTCATAGAAGGAGATCAGGTTTGTCAAGCAGGACCTGCCCCTCGTGAACCCGTGCTGGCTGGGCCTGATCACCTGGGCATCCTTCATGTGTTGCATAATGGCACTCAGGATGATCTGTTCCATCACCTTCCCAGGCACCGAGGTCAGGCTGACAGGCTTGTAGTTCCCTGGATCATCCTTCCGACCCTTCTTGTGGATGGGTGTCACATTTGCTAGGCGCCAGTCGGCTGGGACCTCCCCAGTTTGCCACGACTGTTGGTAGATGATGGAAAGTGGCTCTGCAAGCACTTCTGCCAGCTCCCTCAGAACCCTCGGGTGAATCCCATCTGGGCCCATAGACTTGTTTATGTCGAGGTTCTGGAACAAGTCCCTCACCATCTCTCTTAGAATTATGGGGGCCTCATCCTGCTCCCTGCTCCTAACTGCTAGCTCAGGGGTCTGGGTCCTCGGGGGACACCCTACTCCACTGCTAAAGACCGAGGCAAAGAAGGCATTCAGTACCTCAGCCTTCTCCTCATCCTTTGTCACTATGTTACCTTCCATATCCAGGAGAGAGTGGAGGTTCTCCCGAGTCCTCCTCTTGCTGTTAATATATTTATAGAACTTCTTTTTATTGTTTTTAACATCCAGGGCCAGGTTAAGTTCTAGCTGAGCTTTGGCCTTTCTAATCTTTTCCCTGCATAACTTTACTACACCTTTGTAATCTTCCCAAGTAGCCTGTCCTCTTTTCCAAAGGACATAAACTGCATCTCATGCTGCCTGATTCACACTTTTTTAAATGAAGCTCTTCTGGTCAGTTACCTCATTGCGATATTGCTGAAAGGTAAGAGCCATACCTTAGTCTAACCAAGGCTATTACCACTGCAGCAAAAACTAAATGGAGGCCAGAACTGCATTTCACAAATCAGAATAAAATATTACAACTTTACATATCACTTCTGAATAACAGCAAGTTATTCCTCCATGAAAATGGATTATTTTCTTTCTCTAAGTAGATGATTACCTTTATAAATTGTCATTAAAGGAATAAATTAATTTACATTAGATATATTGTTCTCAGGAACTCTGGTTTTAGCTATCCATTTACAGCTTTGTAAAAATTTTATATCACAGATCTTCACACTCATCTTCATCAAAAAACTAAGGAGAAAGCCCAGTAACCTCTCTCCTTTGAGGAAACTCAAGGATGTCACACTTAGGTTATCTTCTCGATGAACAGTAATGTGTGGCTGCCTCCAAATATTCTCTGTTCATTCCCTGGAGAACAGATGGCTAAGCACATTCCCATCATTCTGAAGATCCTTTGGGACTTACTAAATCTATATTTATTTTTCAGGGTGACAAGGCATGAGAACAGTGCTGACACATATTCTTTACTATTATTTATTCTGAGTCAATACAAGTAGAAGCCAAGGGCCTTTACAAAACAACATTTGACCAAGGCCTACCAGGTGGCACTTCCCACGCATATGATTTGGCAAGGAAAGTTATCAGTGTCAAATATAAGCTTTCTCTGGATTTTGAATGTAGAAACTTTAAATAATAATACATCCTCCAGCTTGAGATAAATGAATCCATATGATGTGAATGTAAATAATGATATTGCTACAGCTCAAAACACAAAGGAAATAGAAAATTCTTTTCTATTAGAAAAGAATTAAAGATTCTTTTCTCTAACTATAGGACTGCCTATACATTGCTCTGAAAGGAAGCAGATTCTTGTCTTGGGAGGAAAAAAAAAAAGACAAGTTATTTCAGTCAAAATAATATCTCACTAGGACCTGGAACCTTCAGTCTCATTACTACCTATATAACAATTAAGGGGTACAGAAAAGCAGCACAGAAGACTTAAGAAAACTTGTATTATTCCACGGGACCCTCACTGAACCATAGTAATCTCTAGAATAAATCCAATAAGCAAAACTCCTCTGCTGGAATGGTTGTAAAGATAGATTAGCATGCTGGCTATGGGAACACTAGTTTCTGCAGGCATTAACATTTTAAAAATAGTTTCCTGATGTTAAGTATAGTGTATCAGTTTCAGAGTCACAGTTTAGGAGCATAGAATCTGAGATTCAGGAATGTAGATAAGAAATGACCAGAGAAAACTCCTTTAGAACAGTACACAGTATCTTGATCAATGGAGCAGGTATGCAAAGTGTGCATCCACCCTCAGACTCATCAAAGCACAAGGAATATAGCGGGATGGGCGATCCCGTCCTATTCTCTGAGTCCCAAGACTCATGGCAATGAGGATAAGCACCCAATCCTTCAGCACAAACTATGAAAATAACCCAACTTTATATTGTCTTTAACCCTTGCATCCTGCTGCTGTGGAGCTTGGTCAGATTACTCTTTATTACAGTAGTACAAAACATATAAAGTTAATATGTGCCATGGAATCAAATGGTTGGCCTATAAAAGGATTTGTAAGATGCTCAACCTTCTATATAATATTTTTGATAATAACGTGGTTTAGTCACATATTTTATTACTTGTTTTAACAAAATACATCTATTATATGGTGTAAAGCACTGACCCTTCACATTCAGTGTTAATAAAAGTAGTGAAATAGACTGACAAAAAACTACATATTGCCCTATTCGTGCTGAATACATGTAGTTCCTGCTTTCTCACGTGGCTTTGCATCATTGATTCTACAGTATGGTGCAGATAATTTACAGAAGGAACATTTCTAAAGGGGTTGGTTGACTGGTTTCCAGCAGCCAGATATGGTTTCTACACTGTTCTATATCACCCTGTCACTGTCCCTGTTTACCAAAGAAAAAGTTAGGAGTGGTGAAAGTAAGAGGTGTTTGAAGTTCCAGTTCATCTTTCCTGCTCTCAAAAGTCACTTTACCCCAGATTTTCATTCTGACCAATTTTTTTGTTAAGTGTTTACCTCTACATGTAAAAACATAAATCAGTTGTCTACTTTTTCTGCAAGGAACATGTTATATATCATCATGATTCCTTGGGGTGAATCTCCAGATGATTTAAATCTATGAAGTCTATAAATTCTACTCCCTCCCACTATAGCTAAGCATTTGAATTACTATTTTGAATTGCCAATACACCTTTACAACCTGTTTGTCTTTCATCCTTCACCTCTTCCCTCAAGTCTCTGGTCCCTATTTTCTCTGGTCAAGAACAAACACAACTCCCAGAATATGCACAGTCTGGATTAAAAATGCTTAATTTTTTACCTCCTTGTTCACAGGAAATTTTATGCTGTGAAATTTCATCTTTCCATTAAATCCACTGAAGGACATAAGTAACTAGCTCCTTTGAAGATCTCAGACTTCATTGTATGAGTGTAAGAGTTGAAGCATCTAATAAATGCAGTAAAATACTCCTTGTTCCAAGCAGAGGGCATATAGAATATGAAATAATAGCTATGAACTTTTTACATTAGATGTGTGTGCATGTTTCATACAGAGAGAAATAATATGCAATCTCTGGGGAAGAGAAACTTGCTCGAATGTTAACTTTCCAATCATCAAAGAGCATTTATGAGCATCTATTTTTATATCTCAACATATCTGATTTGCTGCAAAGTTATTCATTAGTCTGCTAACATCGTGTAATTGTTCTTCATTAGCTGCAGCATTACAGCATAAATGCAAGGACTTTTAAGCTTTTTTTAGTTTGTGTGCATATAGAATTAGGATGAGGTGAAGGCAGCATTCACATTTGTTTAAGAAATATAAAACGCTTTTGGAAGCAAGTTAGTATGTTTTTGTATCATTTTTCTTTTCTAAGTTAAAAAGTAGCAGTTCAGTTGCATCCGTTACTTCAAATTTTGAGGAAATAGTGCAGAACATCCAATATGCAATCCAACAAGAGTCTGAGTCCTATGAAATCTTAATGACTTATTTCTCAAAACAGAACGAAGAAATGGAGGAAAAGTATATGGGAGGAAAAGTATTGTTCCTTTTCTTTAAAAAACCTTGAAATATGTTCAAAAACATTTTATGAGGTCACACTAAAAAAAGAGTAATTGGAAGAAAAATTCTGCTTGTCTAAGCGAAGAGCACATTTGTAGCGGTAGGGTAAATGTTTTATCGATTGGGAAACTGGGAAACTCAAGTCATTACTCACCATGGGCTAAAGAATAATTGCTAATGCTCTGGCGGAAAGATTAAAAACAGTTTCTGGAAGTATTTCTTACAATGATCAATGGTGTATCATCCCAGGCCATTGGATCTTCAATAACATTTTTCCCTTTTGGGATACAATCAATTTTTATAATATGATTCATTTGCCAGCAGGCATGCTTTCTTCATACGATGAAAAGGCACTTATGCACCTTATATTGTTGAAAAGTAATCTTATACAGCCAGAGCCCAAGCTCTGATATAAAAGATTTTTCCAAATTCATCTCTATTTTTAAATGGGTTTGGGAAATAGATGTAGTGAATGGCTGCTAGCTTTTGTATTGTTTTCCTCTATTTGGTTTCCATCAAAGTCATTTTAAAGCTTTTTAAATAATCGTCATTATTACAGCACAGATGTGCAAGACAAATTGAATAGGTATGAAAGTGAGCCATTCTCTGACCTGTGGGTGGCTTAAGTAATTTATTGTGTGCACATTAATTGTAGTGGTAATTCAGGTCAGGGGTAACTCTAGGGTTACTCTGGCTCATTTGCAAAAAACAAAGGGTGGATGTAACACAGGCTGTCGACATTTTCCCATTTGTGCATGTATTGGGTCTGGCTAGGATGGAGTTAATTTTCCCCAAAGCAGCCCTCATAGTACTGTGCTTTGTACTTGTACCTGGAAAGGTGTTGATAACACACCATTTTTTTGGTTACTGCAGAGAAGTGCTTGTGCAGCATCAAGGCTGTCTCTCCAACATCCCCTCACCCTCACCTCCAAAGGCCAGTATTCTGGGGTGGGCAAGAGCTTGGGAGGGGACATAGCCAGATCAGCTGACCCAAACAGACCAAAGGGATATCCCATAGCATATGACTTATGCTCAGCCATAAAAGATAAGAGAAAGGGGAGGTGGGTATTTGTTATGAGGACATTTGTCTTCCAGAGCAACTGCTTCACATACTGAAGCCCTGCTTCCCAGGAAGTGGCTGTGCATCACCTGCTGATGGGACGTAGAGAATAAATCTTTTGTTTTTCCTTTGTTTCCATGTGCAGCCTTTGCTTTTTCATTATTAAACTGCCTTTATCCTGACCTACAAGTTCCTTTCCATCCTATTTTCTTCTCCCTGTCCTGCTGAGCAGGGCAGTGATAGTGCAGCTTGGTAGGCATCTGGTAGCCAGCCAGGGTCAACCCACCACGATGCATCGTGCAACTACTAGATTAAGACTCTTTTGATGCTTCAGTGGAGTAAGAAAGTGCACTTATTTTCAAGGACAGTGCTTAAATGAGAATCAGGCTGGTAAAAGTCCAAACAGAGGAAATTTCAATGCATAGCTTCAAAATTTACATTCTTCCTTAATTTAGGAAATTATTGAAGGTCACATATCAAGATTTTCTACTGGTGATGTACATTTGATCTGTTAGTACTACAGATATCTATTTATTCTTGCTGCGGCTGCTGCTGCTATAACTTTTTTTCTTTAGACAAAAGAGGATGTAAAGTATTTGAACTCTTCCTGTCTTCACAAAGTAGCCCAACCAGCATAGACTACAGGTCCTATCTTTTCTAAATTTCTAATATGTGTCCTGCCTTAACATTTTAGCAATAATTTCCTGATTCAGGTGCTGGGGCAAGTTGACTTCCAACCGCAGAGGTCTGAAAGTTACTGTACTACTAAAATATTATTGAATTTACATTAAACTTGGAAGAAAGTGTGAAGGAAAGAACAAAGAATGGACACAAAAAAAATGTAGTGGAAAAACCGTGAAAATGGAATACAAAGAAGAGAAAATTAAGAAGTAAATAATAATCTGTAAGAGGAAACTGGAATGCACCATAAAAAACTTGATAATGAAAAGAAGTGCCAATATATATTCAAAAAGATTCTGTCTACATAGACTTCCAATTAGGAAAAAAAAAAGGAAAAAAAGAAAAAAAAAGAAGTGGATTTGTTTTAATTAAATCTTCTAAAATAAAGAACAATCTCTAAACCCCCCCAAAAAAGTATTTGGAGAACATGTGTTCAAAGCTCTTTGGAAACATGCAAGAACAAGTGAGCCAAGACTAATAGTGCCCTGTTTTGTTCATCCCTTACTCTTGCCCTGACACAGCCTGCTTGTGGACCATAGATCTTAGTAAAAGACATGCATTCTAGGAGCATTCTTCCCATTTCATCAATGTGGGCAGGATGAAATATTGTGTCAAGTCTTAATTTCTTCCTCTTCACTTGCTGATCCTCAGAGCCAGAGAAGAACAAGTTAAATTGTTTCCTCCATAGAGCAAACTGGAACTAGGGTTTGACTTGTGAATATGAAAGATGATTACTTTCCTGGTATGCATCTGTATCTGCAGATCTATGCTTTCTGATTACTGACAGACTTCTGTATTATTATGTGTTCCTGTACTCAGAAAGGAAGGAATACAATCATCATAGTGATTACAAGTAAATTAATTTGCTGAAGAATGCATCAAAACTGCCTTTAAGCAAACATTTCTTTGGTGCAAGGATGTATACCTAGAGAAGGTATATATGCCTTACAGTTAAAGGCTTCTAGAAAATCTGTTTTGTCAGATGATTTTAAAAAACAAAAAAAAAGGAAAAGAGAAGAAGGGAAGGGAAGGGAAGGGAAGGGAAGGGAAGGGAAGGGAAGGGAAGGGAAGGGAAGGGAAGGGAAGGGAAGGGAAGGGAAGGGAAGGGAAGGGAAGGGAAGGGAAGGGAAGGGAAGGGAAGGGAAGGGAAGGGAAGGGAAGGGAAGGGAAGGGAAGGGAAGGGAAGGGAAGGGAAGGGAAGGGAAGGGAAGGGAAGGGAAGGGAAGGGAAGGGAAGGGAAGGCGAGGCGAGGAAAGGCGAGGAGAGGAGAGGAGAGGAGAGGAGAGGAGAGGAGAGGAGAGGAGAGGAGAGGAGAGGAGAGGAGAGGAGAGGAGAGGAGAGGAGAGGAGAGGAGAGGAGAGGAGAGGAGAGGAGAGGAGAGGAGAGGAGAGGAGAGGAGAGGAGAGGAGAGGAGAGGAGAGGAGAGGAGAGGAGAGGAGAGGAGAGGAGAGGAGAGAAAAAAGAAAAGAAGAAAAGGAAAAGGGGAAGCAAGGAAGAGGAAACACAAGACCTCAAAGGGTAATAAATTTAAAGTAATTTAAAAACCTTTTATTATATTACAACAGCGAAGTCACGGGGGAGAGGATTGGAAGCAATATGTACTTAACATAGCTGCAGAAAATCCTACCTAGTTTGTAACAATAAACCACTACTCAAATCACTTTCAGTCTTTAAAAGAAAACCCAATTCAGATATTTTTCTTAGACTCAGCAATTTAAAACTTTCATAAGACAGAAAGCATTTTCATGAACAGACTGTCAAGTATATTAGAAAATATGCGTTTAACAGCTAGAGTTAAACAGAGTGCCCACAATGTCCACTCACATCCATCAGTTCACAGCCAGCTGCAGAAATGTAGCCACTCATAAATAAAAAACTTAAAATCTTCTCTGTCTCCTGCTTATTCAGACTTTTAAGAAGTATTTACTGGAAGACATTCAAAGGTGGAAGCCAAATTCAAAACAAGCACTTTAATAACCCCCTGATTGGAAATAACAATACCAACTGAAACCACAGAGAGTTTTGCCATTGGTTTCAGACTTTCATATCAAAACCTCCGACTTAAGAAGATGGCCCTGATTATCTGCATAGAAAACTTATAATTTAGAAGGGCCCATAACAGACACCATGGTCCACACAAAGAGGTTCTCTATAGAATTTGTTAATACTGTCACGAGTGGTGTCCCACAGGGCTCGGTACTGGGGCCGGTTCTCTTTAACATCTTTATCAATGATCTGGATGAGGGGATTGAGTGCATCCTCAGTAAGTTCGCAGACGACACCAAGTTGGGTGGGAGTGTTGACCTGCTGGAGGGTAGAAAGGCTTTGCAGAGGGGTCTGGACAGGTTGGATCGATGGGCTGAGACCAACGGAATGAGGTTCAATAAGGCCAAGTGCCGGGTCCTGCACTTGGGTCACAACAACCCCATGCAGCGCTACAGGCTTGAGGCAGAGTGGCTGGAGAGCTCCCTGGCAGAAAAGGACCTGGGGGTGTTGGTCGACTGTCGGCTGAACATGCGCCAGCAGTGTGCCCAGGTGGCCAAGAAGGCCAACAGCATCCTGGCCTGTATCAAGAACAGTGTAGTGAGTAGGACCCGAGAGGTGATCGTCCCCCTGTACTCGGCACTGGTGAGACCCCACCTCGAGTACTGCGTCCAGCTTTGGGCCCCCTACCACAGGAAAGACATTGAGGTGCTGGAGCAGGTCCAGAGAAGGGCAACGAAGCTGGTGAGGGGTCTGGAGCACAAGTCTTACGAGGAGAGGCTGAGGGAGCTGGGGTTGTTCAGTCTGGGGAAGAAGAGACTGAGGGGAGACCTTATCGCTCTCTACAACTACCTGAAAGGAGGTTATAGAGAGGTGGGGGTCGGTCTCTTCTCCCAAGTCACAGGTGGCAGGACTAGAGGAAACGGCCTCAAGTTGCGCCAGGGGAGGTTAAGGTTGGGTATTAGGAAGAATTTTTACACCAAAAGGGTTAAACAGCATTGGAATGGGCTGCCCAGGGAAGTGGTTGAGGCACCATCCCTGGAGGTGTTCAAAAGACGGGTTGACATGATGCTGGGGGACATGGTTTAGTGATGGTTTTTTTGGCAGAGTTAGGTTGATGGTTGGACTAGATGATCTTGAAGGTCCCTTCCAACCTAGACGATTCTATGATTCTTTGATTCTATACAGAGCATATTTATATGGGCCAGCATAGTGAATGAGTAGCCAGGCATGAAGCTGAAGTTGGCTTGCCCTCCTAAAAAGAATTTTAGTTACTCTAGTTCCTAAGAGCCTAGGCACATCCAACTTTTCTTTACAGTATGAGGGATTTTATCAAAACAATTCACCATTAGTCACAATTTTGCCATTAATAATATGCTTTCATGTTTCACTAACAAATTAAATATTCCTCCTTTGATGATATGCACTTGCTCCACTTCATTGCAAAGCACTTCAACCAGGGTTAGTCAACAACATGCACTTTTCTGCATTACCTGTCTATTCTAAACCTATGACTTGAGGATGTTAATTGATGAGAAGCTCAACATGAGTTGGCAATGTAAGCTTGCAGCCCAGAAAGCCAACCATACCCAGGGCCACACCAAAAAACCCATGGCCAGAAGGTGAAGGGAGGTGATTCTGCCCCTTTACTCTGCTCTGGAGAGACCCCGCTACACTGTCCAGCTCTGGAGCCCTCAGCACAAGAAAGACATGGACCTGTTGGAATGAGTCCAGAGGAAGGCCATGAAAATGATCAGAGGGCTGGAGCGTTTCTCCTATGAAGACACTGAGAGAGTTGGGGTGTTCAGCCTGGAGAAGAGAAGGCTCCAGGGAGATCTTATAGCAGCCTTTACAGTACTTAAAGGGGGCCTAAAAAAGGTGGAGAGGGACTCTATCAGAGAGCGAAATGATAGCATGAGGGCCATGTCACCTTCTTGGTGTTAGAAGAACACCCCTTAGTTGCTTTCAGGTATTTCTTTGTTTTTTCCCCCTTGGCTCCTACTACCTCAGGAGCCCCTGGCTCATCTCCATAAGGCTTCAAATGTGCTGCAGTGTAACCAGCGAGCCTCGGACCTAGAGGCTGAGGACCCTCACTAGCACCCCATCCCTCTAAAATTTGTGTGCCAGCCCCATAGCTTGTTACAGGCAAGTCTGATATCATCCTCCCAACCCCTTCAAGTCCAGTTTCAAGCTCTGTCAATAACGCCCACTATCTTGTGAGCAAAGACCCTCTTGCACCTTTCAGAAAGGTGAATCTCACCTGACATTAGCCAGCCTGGTGTCGTGTAGGCCATCCCATTATCAAAAACCCCAATATTGTGTCAGTGACACCAGCCACGAAGACATGTATTGATGGACTGAGCCCACCTGTTTCCTCCTATGTTGATGCCTGCAACTGGAAGGAGAGAGGAAAAAATTACCTGTGCTCCAGAGTCCCTTACCAGCCATCCCAAGGCCCTGAAGTCTCTTTTGGTTGCCTTTGGGCTATGTGTTGCAGCTTCATAGCCACCCGATGTATGGAAAAGCACTATTGGGTAGTATTCCAAGGGCTGTACCAGGCGAGGAAGTTTTCTAGTGATGTCCTTAGCCTGGGCCCCAGGACTTATTCCTAAAAAGTACTTACGCTATTGGAACAATGAAGTTCCTAAATAATTGTCCATGGGGAAAGAAAGGGACTGTTCATAATGCAATGACTTTCTGTATAAGCCCTCATGAAAGAGTCAGCAGAACCCATGATCTCCAGAGTCTGTTAAACATTAATGTGTTTTGTGTGTGCCAGCAATTATAATCTATTATAATATATGAATCCATGCCCTAATTCAATAACTATTTATGCTAGCACAAGCCCACCACAAAGCAACATAAAAATTACTTATGGCATTTACTACCAAGAAAAAAATTCTACCGATTAATGTAATGCTATTAATTTTTCTATTTTATGTTATTTAGAACTGTACTCCATTGTTTGTTTTGCTGACAATGGCGGTTTAAGATTTAGAGTATCTTGTTTAATCTCTATTCTGTCAACGGTATCTTAAGATTTAAAGGATCTATATTTTTGTCTAAATCTTGTTATATGCATTCTTCCTCTTCCCTTTACTTAAGATGTTTCTGTGGTACAGCTCAGCTTTCATGCCAGGAGCCTGCTGCTGGATGGCCTCTCCATGGGCTGCAGCTTCCTTCAGGAAATGTCCACCTGCTGCAGCTGTCCTTCACAGGCTGCAGCGTGGATATCTGCTCACCATGGTCGTTACCACAGGCTGCAGGTGAATTAGGGATTTGGTGAATCAGGAATAGACTCCTCTAGCATGGGTCCTTTCCACAGGGTACAGTCCTTCAGAAAGACTGCTCTAGCGTTGGTCCCCCTGGGCCCACAAGTCCTGCCACCAAACCTGCTCCAGCACGGGCTTCTCATGGGGTCACAACCCCCTTCAGGCATCCGCCTGATCTGGTAGGGTGTCCTCCATAGGCTGCAGGTGTATATCTGCTCCACCGTGGACCTCCAGGGGCTGCAAGGGGACAGCCTACTTCACCATGGTCTTCACCAAGGCTTGCAGGGGAATCTCTTCTTTGGTGCCTGGAGTACCTCCTCCTTCTTCTCTGACCTGGGTGTCTTCAGGGCTGTTTCTGTCCCATTTTGCCTCACTTTTCTCTGTTGAGCAGTGTTTTGCGCTTTCCTAAATAGGCTTTCCCCACAGTGCCACCATCTTGGCTGTAGGGCTCAGCCCAATGGTGGGTCAGCTGGAACCAGCTGGAACCAGCTGTGTCCAGTATGGGGCAGCCCTAGCTGTGCTGCACAGGGGCTGCCGTGCAGCCCCCACTGCCAACACCTTGCCACATAAACCCCATATTTTCCACCCCTCACCTCTGTGAAACACATATTTAAGAATTGTTGTTACAATATACATTCATCACACACTGTTCATAAGCTACGCTTACCTCAACTACAACAAAAAGATTCTCCATACCAAAATCAAATTAACATTATCTCAACAGTGGCAAAAGTGGATGATTTACACACACGGGAAACTCCACCTCTCCTCCCTTCACCACTTTACAATAACAAATGCTCCCCCCCAATTATCCCACTTTCCAGCAACATCCAGGCCAAATTTTGCCTATTACCTCTCCCAACTGATGTCCTTATCTTGAATTCCTTGAGCCCCATATTGGGTGCCAGAAAAGACCATGGTGAGTCATCCCTGGCCAGCAGCCAAATACCCACCCTGCCTTTCAACCACTCCCCTTGGGGTGTGGAGGTAAGTAGGAGGAAGGCGAAAAGACACATGGATCAAGATGAAGATGGTTTAATAAGAAAAGTAAGAGCAGTGCATGCAAGCAAAACAAAGAGAAATTAATTCACTGCTTCCCACGGGCAGCCAGATATCCAGCCACACCCTGGGAAGAAGGGCCTCAGCACACCTAACAGCTACTTGGGAAGGCAAATGCCATAACCATGAATGTCCCTCCTTCCTACTCCTTTCCTTCAGCTTTTGCTGCCAGGCATGATGTCACAGAATCTTAGAATCATTCAGGTTGGAAAACACCTTTAAGATCATCAAATCCAACTGTAAACCTAACACTTCCAAGCCCACTACTAAACTGGGTCCCTAAGTCCCATATCTACATGTGTTTTAAATACTTCCAGGGAAAGTGACTCAACCGCTTCCCTGGTCAGCTTGTTACAGGTGTTGTGGGATACCCTTTTGGCCAGTTGGGATCGGCTGTGCCAGCTGTGTCCCCTCCTAAACCTTTACTCACCCCCAACGTACTGGCTTTTGCAGGGGAAGGGAGCAGAGAGAAAGTCTTGTGGCTGTGCAAGGACTGTTCAGCAGTAGCCGAAAACTGGTGTATTATCAACACGGTTTTAGCCACAAATGCAAGGCACAGCTCCAAATGGGCCATGGACAGTTAACTTCATAACTTCATCCCAGCCAGACCCAGTTCTACAGAAGTAACAGCCTTCTCATGTATTTCTCATTCATTTCTTTACCCCAAGAAAATGCCTTTTCTGCAAGGCTTTGTATTTCCCCTTCTATTCTGATACAAAGCCTGTGCTTGAAAATGGAGCTCTGAAAACATACAGCTGAAATTATCAGAGTTTACACCAGCACAATTTGCAGCAAAGTTCCCTTGGGTGTGGGGTTTCAGATTGCTAGTCTACAGGGGCATGAAGAGACTGAGAAGCCTTTTCTGGGACATAATGATGTATATGGACAAACCCTCAAATAGGTGTTGATTCAAACATGAACCTGTTCACTGAAAAGCCACTGTCCTGTATAGCTCCTGTAAGGTTCAAGACTAAAGTGATATTACATGGTAAATTCACATTACAATCTTAATGTGAATTTACTAAATTTACTAAATGCTGCTAAGTGGAATTAAAATTGGGACCTTAGATGTATAAAGTACCTGTTCTGCTATCAGAATCCATTCGCTCAGCAGTATGTATCAGTGGAACATACCTTAAATTTTATTTGTATAAATTACAGCAAACATCCAATTATGGTAAGATGTCATTACTTGCATTCATCCTTCTTTGAGTTAGGATTAAAGACTCCAAATAGGAAGCAAAATATTTGCCTAACCAAATATAAAGTTCTTCCTTCCTAGGTATGAAAGCTCCTTCAGATTTTCCTGAAACATTTGCAGCTCCTGTCTTGATTGCTCACAGTTACATGGCAAGCCCACTGAAAGGAAAGGAGAATTTAGGAATCAGCTAATTAAATTCTAGTATCTTGTTCAAAATCTTTCAAGGAAGATAAAAGTAATTTATCTGTAGCATCTCTTGTTTACCCAGAGTATAAGTTATACAGTACTGAAGGAAAAGACAATTTAATAATTCTCTGCTAATCATTCTGGTTGATACTATAAAATTCTTAATTGCTTTTCATTTACATGTTTATTTCTCATTTTCCTCTGGAAAATGTATATGCTGTTCTGGTTTTGATGCAGAGGGTTTGTGGACTGACCTACTTTTCAATACTGCTGACATGTATTTTATTTTCTTTGGTTAAGGGCAAACAATAATGAAACAGGTAATCAGCGTGGATGTAGGTCACTGAAAGTGTCCTAGTTTTGCTAGAATTCACTGTTAAGGGTACACTAATAATTTGGAAAATTTTTAGGTATTTCAAAAACAAAGAGATACTCCTGACCCTAACACCAAAATGAAAACGAAAATCTCTGCCTTTGACAACACATGATCCATTTTATAATCCATGATCATAGAATTCAGAGATACGTTCAGATTTGTCAGCGGCTAGTTATAGTGATGAAGAGCAAAATACAATCAAAGAACACCAGTAGGTGCCTTAAGTAACTTCTTCCAGAGAAAAAATAATCTGAAATATTACTTTAGTCTCATCCCACTTTTATCCCAATATTGGAGAGCAATTCTCTTTTATGAACAAGCTCTGGATAAATAAGATAATAACTTGAAATGTTCATGGTGGTTGATTAGACAAGCTGTACTTAGAAGCAAGACAGACAGCAAGAGGCAGAAGTAGTAAAGGTGAGACAGACACTGTTAGACCCTATGCCTCCAGCATACATGTAGAGGCCAATGCCTTTCAGATTCAGCCATGCCTTAGTCACACCATGTTGCAAGCCCACACAAGTATAAATACAAGTTTGCTTTCCTTCATGCTGTATTTTGGATTGTTTGACAAGTAGTAGTAGTTCTCAGCCTGCAATGGTCTACACAATGTTGACAGGAAAAAATAATTATTTTTATCCCTACAGTCTTGTCATTCCAAATTCTTATACAATCCTGATTACAAAAAACTCATTTAAACACCATGTTTATAAATAGGAAGTTGTGTGGGGTGAGCAGCTTGGAAAAAATATAGGCAGAGCCAGGACATTCATATGGCACAGAGACACCATAACTTAGTTTATATAAGTCAGTAAGAGAAAAAGAAAATTCAGCTCCAGATGAAAAAGAAAATTTTACCCCAGGGACATTAATGCAAAGTTTGTCCCAGCCATGTTTAAAAGATATCCTTCTTAAGCAGTGGTATTTCATTTTAAAACCTAATCTCAACTTTTCAGCATTAGGAATATAAGGGTTGGTCTGTAAAAGTCAAAAATGTTCCACATGTAAACCCCTAACCCAGCATCAAGTCCTAATGACGTTTAGATGCAACAGGCCTCTCTGCAAAGAGAGGTTGCCCATTTTTAAGGCCCAAGTCAAAATATATGCTCTGAGTGGTGCACATTCACTGCTGATCTTGCTCCATTTTATCTCAGGGATCATGGCCAGCAGGTCGAGGAATGTGATTCTGCCCCTCTACTCTGCTCTGGTGCGACACCATCTGGAGTACTGCGTCCAGCTTTGGAGTCCTCCACACAGGAAGGACATGGACCTGTCCTAGTAAGTCCACAGGAGGGCCATGAAGAGGATCAGAAGGCTGGAGCACCTCTCCTATGAAAACATGTTGAGAGAGTTGGGGTTGTTCAGCCTGGAAAAGAGAAGGCTCTGGGAAGGCCTTACAGCAGCCTTCCAATACCTAAAAGGGGCCTACAGGAGAGATGAGGAGGGACTCTTTATCCAGAAGTGTAGTGATACGACAAGATGTAATAGTTTTAAAGAGAAAAAAAAGGTAGATAGGTTAGATATTAGAAGAAAATTCTTTACTGTGGGAGTGGTGAAACACTAGAACAAGTTGCCCAGGGAAGTTGTGGATTCCTCATTCTTGGAAATGTTCAAGACCAGGTTGGATGGGGCTTTGAGCAACCTGGTGCAGTGGGAGGTGTCCCTGCCCATGGCAGGGGGGTTGGAACAAGATGAATCTTTAAGGCCCATTCCAACTCTCACCATTCTGTGATTCTATGAACACATTAGAGATCAGTTTTCAATATAAACAGAAAGCAACAATATTCATATTTAGGATACATGTTATATTAATTTAGTAACAAATTCCAGATTGTTGTGAAGCACCATTTGTATGTTTGCCAAACTAATTTACTTAAAATATTGTTCATGCTCATTAATTCATCACTTCCTCTGAAGTTAAATCAGTTTATCACTTTAGCCTGTTGTATGATATTAATCAAGCAAGAAAACACCCACATACTTTAGAAAGGCAACATAAAAAGTATTCTGAGAAAACATGTTTCACCAAATTTACGTAGGCATCTAAAGCCCGTTTTTATGAAAGAAAATATTCTTTTAATTATCAGTCTGGTAAGCATTATAATTTATTTCAGTAAGGCAGTGAGAATGAGCTGTACAATTTATTAGTCAGTTCAAAGACTATCCATACTTACATAATACTTTTTTAAATAAAAAGAATATGAAAATAATGGATAACAATTTGTGATTAATACCTATCTCAATTTTCAAAAAAATTGTGCAAGACCAGATGATCTAAGTCATCACCACTAAATAAATTGGCACATGTGATGCTAGCATACTGAAAGAATAAAAGAGCTTTTGTCCGCAATCCTTGTCTCAGGTATATTATAATATGAAGGACATGTATGCAATCTTAAGCACATAAGACATAAAACTAATACAAATTTAGTCAGGGTAAATAATTCCTAATAATTGGATTTTTTTCCCTTTTGGCACTACTTGTAGATGGAAGATTTTGGATGTACTGACAAGTTTTTTCTGGGGATGTGGGGCAGTGGTGGGGGTGGGGGTGGGGTGGAGGTGGTAAAATTAAAATAAAATAAAATCAATAAGTTTGAAATTTTTTTCTGATGACAGTTCTTGATCTACTACCAAAGCTGAAAAATCTCCCTGACTACTTGAAAGCTACAAAGAAGATGGACTATGCATGTTTTTTGCTGTTGCAGAGGACAATTGCCACCGTCATTTCTACTCGACTCAAATGTATCCGCACATCCACTTGACTCAAAACCTAAAAATTTTGAAACTCTGCCTTGGAATAATATAGGCATGGACATCTCTAAAGTGGGTAGCTGACTGAAAGCTAACTTACCTTCTGAACAGTGAAAACATGTATTGCTTGCCTACTGAAGAATTTTTCACAGAATAAGGAAGGCTAAACTCTCAAAGAAATAATGGCAAGTTTTCAGTATAGTTGAGCAAGCTCCAGTTCTTCTTAGAAGCTCGTCTTTAATATTCTCCCACTCATTTCTAGCAGCACAAGAATGAAACTAATGGCTTTAAACTGCCTTGAAGGCTTCCTAAAGCCAAATCTAGAGCCAATTCTTAGCCAGTAGAGTCCAGACATAAAACAATTTAGTTCCAACAAACACATTATACAATATACAACAGAAAGTCTGGTCAGAGTAGGTCCAGAATGAAGAACTTAGAATAAAAAGAATCTACTTTATGGGGTCTTGGGGCCCAGAGGAATAAACACAGTAAGATATCAGGAGTAAACAAAAATTAACCTGAATAAAATCCAAAATCTCTAAAAAAAAGCTGAAAGTTCTATAAAAATTAGAGCCTTCTGGAAACCACATAACACAAGAAAATCTAAATCATATTTTTCTCTGTTTCTACAAGCAATACATATCAGCTTAAGGAAAATCTACCAAACAGCTGCCTTTTATTCAAAGAGGTTCAGATGATGACCTATTAGTCAGGCAGAGTGTGTGAACTATGAAACTCTTTCATAGAAACATCAGGAACATGTAGTTTGCTAAAGAAAATGGCAATGTCCTAGCTATATTCTTCTTTAAAGGCCAAAAAACCAGAAGCACAAATACCCAAGGAAGGGAAATGGCAAAACTTTACAGTGAGCTATAAATTTAAAAGCCAGTCCTCTGGTTTGGGACAGTTAACCAAGATTGGTGTAAAGAATGAGATTGTAAATTGCCTGGAAGATTCAGAAATGTGACAGAAAGTCTTAGAAATAATGCTATTCAAGTAACAGAGGCTCAAGTAACAAGTCACATGAGAGACAAATAGCTGTGGGACACAGTGACCATGATTGAAAATTTGACCTACTCAACAGTTTCCAAAACATAAAGGTGTATAGGGCTCATGAGTCCAAAGGTTTCCTTGACCCCTTCGATGAAAAGCAGCAAGAAGCATCAAACCAAGATAGTAAACTGTGCAGAGGCGCATAAGGTTATGGATGCACTACAGCACTGTTAGATTTAAATGCCCTGGCATAACTATAAGTGTTTAACAGTAAGCACAGAATAAAGTTCTCTATGGACTCTCCATGAAGAGTAGCTCTCATGCTCTTGGCCCTGGTCAAAATCTGCTGTCTCCTTCCTCATACCTATAAAAGCTGAGTTAGTCTATATAGAGGAAATGGTATTTTGCCTGTAACTTATCCATGTAGAAAATTACTACCTTCATAAAAGTTCTTAGGGAATGGCAGTGTCACTTGACTCCTATGTGTAAGGCATTTAATGTCATTCTCAATAAAAAACATGGTGAGCATAGACTATCGAAAGTCTGGTGAGCATAGTCTACCGAAATCGAGGCTGCATTGCCAGAGCACTTAAAAATGAAAATGTGGAGGAACAGGTCCTCTTAAGTAATGACGTCTCAGTTCTCAATAGGTCTTTTAAAAGCACCAGGATGGTAACAGAAAGTGTTATAGAAAATACATTCTAAAATGATTTTTCATTTAGGGATTAAAAAGCAAAAGGATAAGTGAAGTGAACTGTGAACTGAGCTTAAACAGTGGCATTGAAGAATTTTTCAAGGTTTGATGTGTCTGAGAAAATGGAGGTAAAATCACTAAAGAAGTAACAAAGAGAAAACTGATTCCCTTCCAAAAAAACGTTTGTAAATCTTTATTTGACTAGAAGAAGAATATTTCTTATAAATTACTCTCACACTTCTAAGATAGTTTTTCTAGGCAGAGCTAAAACAAAACAGTGGACTATGCAAATCAACACTATTTTTGTCATTAAGCTATATATGTAGACTTATACTTATTGTAATGACAAGGGTTTGCCACATGGATGTTTTTATGTTTCTTATTATAGCTCAGACAGCCTAGTCTCATTATAGCTTATTTTAAAACCATTGAAGTTCCATGCCTCAGCTCTCTTGATCTTGGATTTCAGAAACCTCTGCTTTCCCAAGGATAACAGCGTATAAGCACCGCAGAAAAAGTTGTGCTTTCATCTCTGTACAGTTAAAATGGGCTTGCCAAAGATGGTAGCACTATTTACAGATAAGACATTAGTGACACTAAAAATCAGCTGTTCCTGGGCTCCTATCTCAAATTAGTCCCCAAATTATGTACCCTTTGCTATTTTCAAGACGCAGGGTCAAAAAAGGGCAGAGTGCGTATTTTTCAGACAGATAATTTTCCTATTTAGTTACCACGTGTCCTTACAATTCTTGTATCTTTCCAGTGCAGGGAGATGGGGTGCAGAGGTGTCTCACAATAGGCTGTTGAGGAAGGTGATCCAGGGAAGGGCTTTTCAATTAGTAATAACAGATTATATATGCTTATGTTGAAGACCAATCTTTTTTCACATACCTGCATCGTTGTGTTGAGGACCCAGGCGGCCTTTGCAGAGATTTTTTTCTTAGTTTCCCTGCCAAGCACATCACCTGTAGAAAATACCCATTTCTCAGTCTCATTAACATCAATCTGCCACTCATAAATTGTCAAATGAGTATCACTTAAAAATGTCTTCTGTAAAGTTTTAACTTCAAGTTTAGGAGATAGTTGAGAATTAGCAATAATGTACATCCTTGTGATTGTGCAAATGACATTTAGATTTATCAGGTATTGCTAAGAAAGGCCAGTTTCACTATTCAAACACCCTACTCCTATATACCTAATGTGGTTTTTACCTAAGGTTTTAGCTTGTGCCCTCTTCCACCAGGAGAAAGAACGCAGATAGAGGAGGCAGATAGACCTAGAGACAAAAAATAAATTTTCTTGAAAATGTTTTTTTTTTTTCCCGTCTCCTTTCCTTGCAGTTTGGGATAGAGCAGAAGCCCCGGGTTTCTCTTCTACCAACCATTAATTGGGTTCCTACTACCAGAACCTCCACCTTAGGAAACTGCTCAATACAGATATGAGATTGTCTGTTTGAATATTCTTTCCTCTATCAAGCTTCTTTGCCTGCCTTAGTGTCACTGGATTTTGGTGCATCTGTTGTGTGAAATTCAGCTCTCCTGGCTACCTAGCTCACAGAACATATAAAGGACTAGTTACCAGAAAAAAAACCCGCCAAGTTTTCTTCTACCCCAAACTCTTCTTTTATATTTCAGAGATGCAATCTTTTAGTTAACTGAACAACAGTGACATACATCTCCTTCTGCTCTCAATATCCAGACTAGATCAGCAAAGAGCCTTGTAGACACAGCTGAACTGAAAAAGACCTGTGATTTTCAAGAAAAAAATTCTCCCAAGAGACAGAAGGGGTTTTTCTAGGAATTCCATCTGCTGCTTGCAATCTTCATTACAGCAGAAACTGCCTCCTGAAGTGTACCATTTGCAAGCTGCTGTCTCTAGTTTATTGTCAGCCACAGAAAGAAAACACTGGCTAAACCTTTTTCTGTTGCCTTTTCTATTCCATCATTGTTGTTTTCCATCAGAATCAAAAAGCACTAAAAAGATGTCATAATAGCATTTAATAAATTGAGCTGTGAAAAAATAAAAATAAAAAAAAATAATGATTTAACACCCCTATAACAACAAAACACTGATCATGGTAAAATGCAGTAAATTGCAAAGTATCACTGAATGCGATAGAAGGTACAAAAACCTTACAACTTTCAAAGGACAAAGAGAAAGTCTGCATTTTTCTAAGTTTTCCAGTAATGAGGCAACTTTAGGTAAAATTACAGTAAATAGGAAAAGTAGACAAGAGTAGACTCATTAGATCACCCAGTCCGTAAAACTCTGGGATATCCTAACCCTCAGCACCCATTACATTTTCTCATCACTCAACAGGAAAACAAGAATGCATTGTACCTTGCAGAACCAGTAACTAAGACAGACATTGTTTCTTTATATGGCCTATATCTTTGAACACAAACATAATTAAATCCATGACATATGCTTTAGAAGCTACATCTGTAGTAAACCTTATATCTTCTTTTTACTATACGCTGAATTTGAGACACATTTGGCAATTTCTCCCATTTCTTTCCAAACAGTATTCCTAGTTTAATGATGCTCTGTTACTCACCTGCTGCCTAGCCACTGAGAGCTTTGGTAAATAGCTCTATTCCCACAGAGCCTCAAACTGTCCCTCTCATGGATGGCACAGCCGCAAGATTGTTCTATATCTCCTACATGTTCTATATCTCCTACATGCTGTGAAGGCAGAGACAGAGGGGGAAAGATGCTCATAGATAGGACATTATAGGGCGTGTTTTTAAAGGACAATGATTCTAAATGTTGAGTTAGAATCTCTATGTTAGGACCACTTACACTCATGTGAAACGTATCTGGTGCACATACAATTCCTGTTTATATAAACTGAAGTGGCTATGGTGAAAGCTCTGGGTATGTCCTGATTGCAGGCTGGGAGGTGACGAATACCTGAAAATTTCCCCAGATAACACCTGATCAGATCAGCTGTGTGGAGGAGAGTGTCCTTCACTCCATACGTTCCGTCATACTCAACAGTTTACTTAATGTTCCAATACCACACACATTAGCAATGTACACACCAGAAAAAGCAGCCTTTCATGCATTGCATGTGATAAGAAAGCTGGGACCTCATTTCCTAAATGTTCCATTTTATTTTCTAATTGACTATCAGAGGAGCTCTGGGCAGGGCATAGGTTCTTTGGCAATTTCACATCTCTCTGGTTCCGTAGCAACAAAGGGTAGAGAAGCAGGCACAAGTTCATCAGTATATATCTGACTCAAATGCTTCATTAATCCACACACAGTTTGAGATCCCTCCTGGTAACGAATGGATTAAAGCAGGTAGAACTAACATATTCGCCCATCAGCCTTTCTACTGTATCTTCACTGCAGGCTTCATTTCAGATGATTTTGAGAGCACTTTTTCCCCCCTATAAACTTCTTTAAGCAGATCTGCCAGAGCTAATTTCAAAATTAACAATTCTTCTATAAAGTGTAGTTCTTGTCAGGCATCATTTCTCTAATAAACTCTCAAAGATAGTAATAGAGGCTTCCATGCTCCTCATTGCATTACACCATGAATACATTGACATTTCATCCAAGTCAGGTTTCAAAGGCTTCAAAATAGATCAAAGCTTCATTGAAAAGGCCTGATATATTCAGGACAGCTACATAAAATCTGTGTTTAATCTGTGTTTAATCCAGTAAGATAAAAGACACATAGTTTTTTATAAGATTAAAAATAGAGAATTTAAAAATCAAAAAAGAAACATGCTTTCCCAAGAAACCAGAGTAGTTTTACTAGCCATATTCAATACTGAACCATTTCCATCACTGGAAATATTCACTGTTTCTATGGCCTCTACATTTCTGATCAGAAATAAATACCAATTCTCTTTCAATGCCTTGTTGTCAATATGTACTTTTATAGCAGTCTTTTGGACAACATCATCCTCTAACTACAGAGGATGTGACTAAGACCACATTCTGCTAAAGCTGTTTGAGCTCAATATGTCCGTGGAAAGCTTTGCACAAATCCTCACTTCAGCACGGGGTGAGAGTACATCACATCTTCCACAGTAATTGAAGCGTATGGAATCAGGTCCATAATAAATTCTAGTCTGTATCATATTCAGAGAAGAAATATGACATTAAAAAGAAATTTCTGTCTCCTCTGCATCCAACAATGCATACTTCATAAAACTTCAAGCAATTACATGTAGCCCCCTGCCACTGACTAAATTGAGAGCACCTTGCTCTGTGACCCCTTTTTATTAAAGCAGGTGCACTTCATAGTGAAATTGATTCAAATTCCTTCACAAGTAACAGGATTTTTTTTTTAATCACAAGCAGAACAACAATACGGAAAGCACGGAACTTTGTCTCTCTAAGAATCTTAAAAACACAAAAAGTGGTACTCTGGATAACACATATTTATGATGCAGATTAGCAAAAAGTGAAAAAGAGTGACTGGGGAAAGGAGTAAATTAAATACATTGAGATCTACATACCTAGTTCTACACCTAACTATGCCTCTGGCTTGGTACAGTAATTTAAAGTCTGTATTAATTTTCACTATCTCACACTGTTTGTCATAAACAACATTTCTGTACTACTCTTTTTATTTCTTTCAGGATGCTAAGTAGTCAGTGAGCATTGGAGAGGAAGCTACTGGTCTAATTCAAAGAATGAATGGCTATTTAAGGTTCACTTTTTGTATTTATCTTCATATACTAAGCTGCCCTTTGTTCCTGCATTTTACTTTATTTCTCCATGTGTCAGTAAGCATTTAAATTTACATAATTTACACACTTCATAGGTGAAAAATTATGTCAACTTTATTAAGATATGGGTACAAGTTACTCCTGGAGACATTCTAACTGGACATAAGAGGAAAATGTTTCACAATGAGAGCAAACAGCCACTGTAATAATCTGCCCAGGGAAGTGGTGGATTCCTCAACACCGGACACATTTAAAATTCAGCTGGAGAGCATGCTGTGCCGTCTTGCCTAGACCCTGCCTTTGCCAAGAAAATTTGGACCAGATGATCCTTGATGTCCCTTCCAACCTGGTGTTCTATGATTCTATGAAGAACCCATCCTAGGGTCACATTTCAATTTGGTACATTTCTTAGTTCCTCCTCTGTGGTTTGTGGTCTTATTTTCATTTGAAAACAGAAGACATTTCTGACAGAAGTAATTTCAATATTTGGAAAAATAAATTTTTCAGCCATACCAAATTTTTTTTGAAAGGCAAGTTCTAATGAACAGTGACTGGAAAAAAATCAGAAAGTGTTGGGACATTTTTTTTTTTTTTTCACATGGGACTTAAAAAAATACATTCTCTGTTTGAGATTTTTTAATTTTTGAAGACCAAAACCAAGTTCAAGTCTTTAACTGAAAAATAAAACCACCAAAGCACACAAAGATTTAAAGGAAAGTTTTTTCTCTGGAAAAAATCTTTGCTAAAGTTTGATTGGCTACAATACACAAGCCCTAAAATCACGTCTTACTTTCACTTTATCACTTAAAGCTGTCATTTCAAAGATAGCCAAGACATCAGCCTGTCCATGTAAAATCTTCTTTCATATACAAATGTGAAATTTCCATTTGTGCAAGAGTTCATTTATGCTTGGAGGCCAGTCAGGGCTAGATTTTCATCTACACCAATAGCTCCTGCACAGCTTTTCAATACACTTCCTTCTCTCTTCATAAGCCTTGTCTGTGTGGAGCCTGGAACCTCAAACACGGGTCATAAATAGTTTGTTATTTGTCATGTTGTTAACACCACGTATTAGGCTGCAGTTTAGTTCTTACAGAGAATAATTGCTCTGTGCTGCTAACCAATTTTTTTTTTTAGACTTAACACTAATATTTACCAAAAGAGTGTGCTACAATATTAGTTTCTATTTACCCTTCTATTTCTTCCTCCAGTCTCTCTTGACTAAACACCCACATTCCAGTACTTGGTGGCAAGAGGTGAGAACACTTGTTGCCTCTTAGGTCTTCCATCTTTTGAAGGATGGAGGGAAATGGCAGTTTGGCTTTTTTACTCTTTCTTTACTTTCCTACATTCTGAGGTATCCTTACTTTCCTCTTTATTAAGTAAAGAAGGGAAACGGCACAAACTTCCAAATGAAAAAGCAAATGCCACCTCCAGCAGATGATCTTTTTCTACCCAGTTCTTTTAATCTCAGAACATAGCCCAAGCCACATTCCAGTTTTTGCTGTTGCTCATGCTTTCATATCTATCATCTGCCATGTTTTAACTTCATCTCTGTTGAAAATATAGCATGTTAGCAGACATATGGTCAAGACAGTGAAGGTTCAGATTGGGAAGAGTAATCCGTGGTTCTTTACTGTTTCAGTGGGGAAGATTCATTCTCTTTTTCTCATCTCTGTTTCCCCAGCCCACTTACACTGTAATTTCTAATTCTTATTTTCTCCCACCTTTGCACTCCAGAAATAGTCACAGAATCACAGAATGGTACAGGTAAGAATGGACCTCTAGAGAGCATCTAGTCCACCCCCACCCCCTACTGAGATCAAGGGTCAGAGATCAGTATCTTAGTAGAGCTAAAAAAATAACTTTTAAAAAAGGCACTTTTGTTTGGGCAGGTCACTTTCCCTGATTGCAGCCAAACAGTCACAACTGCATGTCTGAACAGCAATAGCATAAGAAAGTGATGTTGTGGCTTTCTAAGAGGCAATTTGGCTCAGCATAACGCTTTTCTATAAAATGGAATTAACTTTCAACAAGGAAAAGAGGTAGGTGCACAGGAAAAAAGCAAGATACTGTATACAAATGTTGATCGCAGCCCCATTCCTTTAGGCCAAGAACACCACCTAGGAAGAACAGAACTGAACAGATTTGATTCACTTAATAGACTTTAAGTGCCTCAGGACACAGTACAAACTTGTATCACATTATCAGACAGCCCCCCTCATGGCGTCAATGTTTGCAAAAGCTCATGAATATGTAAATACTATATGTATCTTGGAAACATGCTTGACAAGAGAATAGCTAAAACGAACAGATCCTAGTTATAAGCCATCAGTATGCCATTCTTTATGTTTGAACAGGCAGCCTATTGCTAGGTGACAGATCATTAAGGCTATCTACTCAGTCAGCGGAAATGAAGAAATAATTTGTTCATAATAACCTTCAGATGACCTCCCAGGCAAAAGAGAGTCTTTAAAGAGCTATCTCTACTGATACATGTCACTCCTCTATGTGGGGTTCTTCTGGCCCCACAGTAATAGCAGGGCTGCTGGTGAAACAGAGCAATAAACACTTACTGACAGGTCTGTAGCGTGAAAAGATCTCATCACCTGCCATTAACTGGCTGATGAATAATTCAGACCTTTCCATCAGAACATAAGGATTTTAGGCTGTGCCATGTTACATGGAGAAAGCAAGCAGAAGGAAACTGATTGCTAGCCCACTTATAACGCTATATTGCTAGGCAAAATAAATACACATGCATCAAATCATGCCCATCAACAAGCTTAAGTCTCAGAGATACTAGGGGAAAGACCTACTCTTCAGAAACACACCTCCCACTGTAGATACTGCTGTTGGCCCTCTTTCTGTATAGGGGTATATTTAATTTCCAGTCCTTCTCTGTAGCCTGCTTTTTAATTCTTTTTCTACAGCTGTACAGCAGAGGCTTCTATTGCCCCTGGAAAGCGCATGCCCTAGTGTTTCATTCTTGCTCCCTACAGTAAACTTTCAGTGAGGTGATACCCTCCTGAACTTCTCCACTATTTATGTTACTGTATAGGTTAGCGCTCTCTAGCCCATTAATTTCTATCATAAGACACAAAAGGTAGTCCTCTTCTGCACAGAATGCAAACAGAAAGGGAAGGAGGAGGCTGGTCTTCCATAACATTATCTTCCCAATAAATAAAAAATTAGAGGATTTTTAGAACATAAGCTTTACTTCTTATACCTGTTTTCTCTTTCACAGAGAATAAATTGAAATGTATTGTAAATTCAGATTTCTAAAGAGAATCACCTAAGACATATATCTCCCACAGGCTTGTTTTCAGTATTTGAACTGACTTTGTTGACTAGGACAAGTGAATTGAATTTATCCATCCTCTTCAATTCCTTAGAGGCAGATCTGTCAAACAGGGATTGACATGGTGATTGGATGTCTTCTTCTCCCTCATGTCCTTTCTGTTTTCCACTAACTTCCCAAACAGAAAAAAAAATAAAAACCCCCAAGCCATACAAACAATCTTAACAGGAACATTGTGCAATCAGGAAAATGCTAATAACAGGTGCTCCTGCTCCAGTTCATTTTGACAGTAAGGCTGGGAAAGAGACTGTACCACAAGCTTCTTGAAAGCACCTAATGGGTTTTTTTTTAAAAAAATCCTCCTAACTTCTCTATCCAAGGAAAAGGGGCTCTTGATACTTGCCTCAGCATTCATTTACAAGTAAACAGAATTATGACGCTTCCAGGAATGAGGATAAAAGCAATGTTTTAATCAAACTCTTTGCACTGCCTGAACACCAAATGATAGTTTTTATCTTGTCCTGCACCTTTTACTTCACTTTAACATTCCTGACTATTTTGGTTTATGGATTCCTGCAACTACAGTGTAAACAAAATGACAACACAAAGTGTTAGGAAGGGAGGATGCCAGGTGAAGAATAAATGAGACAGAAGGTACTGCAGAGAATGCACTCATTCCAATGCAATCACATTCTATTAGTCCTTCCTAGTTATTACGTACTCCAGCAAAAACAAATGACCCTTATATTAGATATATTTAAATTGTGTGCTCCCTGAAAATGAAAGTAAAGACAAAATGGAGTACTTTGGTTTGAATAAAGAGGTAAACAGGAAAAGCAAAAAAATGCATTAAGGTAGTCTAGGAAGCATAGACAAGATGGATTTGCAAAACCCAGATGTTCCTATCTTTTGACAAAATGCTGTACTTATAACCATCATTAACCACATATTCACAGACTTTTGTCTAGACTAAGTGGAATTATATGTGTGAGCTTTACACATACCTATAGATATGTGTTTATATAATTTCCTTCTTGTATAAATAAACAAACTAGTTAAATCATAGTTGAAGTGCTCCCAATTCCAGATATCCCTCTAATAGGTCTCATAAGGTTTTACTCTGTAGCCACTATCCAAACTAAGAGATGACAGTTCAGTGAAGGAAAAGGTATGTTTACCTCAGGAAAGAGTGTCTTTATGACACCGATCTGCTCTGATGAATGCACTAATGTGAAATTTCTGACCCAATAGGCAGTGATTGCACAGCACTGAGACTCCTCTCATTATTCATGAAATATATGCTGTACAGTGTCAGCTCCCTCCCTGCAGACTTGCTGCCAAGCAATTACTCATTTCCATCACTTAGCTTTTCTTCCCCTCCTACCTCCCCACCCCCGCCCCGGCCTTTCCCTTTTTATTTTATTATTTTTGGTGGGTGTCTATATATTCAGCATACTTCAAGAAGTAAACACACAGTACTGGAATGAAAAGTATGCCTGTCTTGTTTGATTTTAAATAGAAAAGCACTTTCAAGGCCTTAAAAATTGATGTTGTTTTAAACTTTTCAGCAAGCAATAAGAGAAACTAGTATCTGTGGGAATAAATGGAAAGCAATCAAAAGTATCTCCACTGTTATACATATTTGCTCCCTGAGACAAGCTGTGAAAACTATCTTCTATGACCTGATTCATTCATCTCACTCTCCGTGGAGCATCAGTAGCAGGTATAGTGAACAAACAAAAACAAAAAAAAAAAGAGAGAAAAAAAATTTATTTTATTAACATGTCCACTTTGGTTTCTAAATGAGGCACGCTGTTTGAAATAAAGGATGACAACCTTGATTTTTTTCTAATTTAAATCCATTTCTGCATTGTGAGTTCAAAAGTTCAGTTTATAGTAGGTGTAAAAGGGATTCTGATGAGGCAGAAACAAGAATCTTAGAGAAAATAGTACCTTATAATGTGTAGGTGACACACTTGTGTCAAATTGTTTCTGGGTGGTCTGTTTTGTACCTGCACAAAAACATTCACATATTAGTGAGACCTGCAGAAGAAGAGTCTGCCAATGATATAAAAGACCCATGACCCTATTAATCCTCAATTTAAGCAAAATAGCTGTCTTGCCAGGAAATGTGTACTAAACTTGGTCATCTTAGATAGAAAGTCAAAGATTTTTATAGTAACTGTTGGTTTTACATGCTTTAATGATGTTCAACCTGACAGGAACATTCTGTATTTCAGAAAGTGCCCAGCAGCCTACATTGAAAGTCAAAACACTGTAGTCCGTTATAACATCCAGCCATGCTGGATGGGAAAGGGGTCAGAAAGCCCTCAGGAAGCCTTATTGATGTTGTTCCCAGAAGTACAGTATTCTGGTAAGAGGAGGAGATGGGGGATCCACATGTATTTCGCTGAAAAGCTTGTGAAAGGCCTCGATTGTGAGGGCTCTTGTTTTTCATGTAGCTCAGAATTCAGGTTTTTCAACATGCTTCTTAAAGCAGAATCTTTGTGGATAGCCCATTATTTATATACTCTTTCCCCTGTCTCCCAGCAGCCTAAGTCCCATCCTCCAAGGCCTTTCTCTTACTTCAAAAAGTAGAAGGAGGAGGAACATTCACACAACTTTCTTCCTGTTGCCCATTTTGGGAGTCAGTCCTCGGTAAGTTTTTATTGGGGTCTGAACTTTCTAATAGGACACAGTGCCAGGCTGTTTGGTTAAGGACTCCATTGAGTGGGACTGTCACTCTCTACTACTTCTGTATGTTCAACAAACCAGTGCTTGTGAGAGGAGAATGAGTATTTAGATGACTTGCCGTCTGGGCTAGTACATCCTTGTTACAATTGTGGAATATGTATGCATGATAAGACATATCTCAGCTGATATATTGGAGCACACTGAAGTATAATTCTCACAAGCCCTACTGATCAGACTCAAAAGAGTGGGTTATGCATAGCATGAAGAAATCAAAGTCATAGCTATTGATTTAGGAATTCAGAGCTATAACAATGCACATAAATGACACAGGGAAAGACTCGAAATCATCCCACAGACAAAGTACAGGAATGTTCCAGCAAAGACAGCATCTCTACAATCTAGTATGTGGAGATGGTGTGGAAAAATTACAATTACATTTCTTAAAAGATATTAATATACTTAGTGAAACTGTTTCTCCACTACTAGACAATTCATAGAGTCACAGAACCCTTTAAGTTGGAAAAGATCTCATCGAGTCCAACTGTAAACCCAACATTGCCAAGTCCACCACTAAACCGTGTCCCAAAGTGCCACATCTACGTGTCTTTTTAATACCTCCAGGGATGATGACTCAATCACTTCCCTGGGCAGCTTGTTCCATTGCTTGATAACAGAATCACAGAATCACTTAGGTTGGAAAAGACCTCTAAAATTTGCATTCAGTTCTGCATTTTATCTATAATCTTGTTCTATGTTTTCCTTCCACAATTGCTCAAACTAATAAACAATCCATAGGAACTCACATACATGTTTATTATTAACTATTAACTATCTTAAACTATTTCCTTTTATCCCCAGACCCTTTAGACCTCAAGAAAAGACTCTGAGAAAAGCAATGCCCAAGACTGACAGAACTCGTTGGTTTGACAAGATAGTTTAATTCAAGCCAGAGCAGCCACCAAATGTCATACAAATGAGATGAGTTCCGAGTACCAGTGAGGCTGACCTTCAGTGTGACTCTCTAAGCCACACATATGTGCTCCAGCTAGGACTGAGTTTCTAGGCAGCATATATAATAATACCATGATTATATATATACAAATCATAATCATCATAATATCATAATACATATCTCCTATCAACACAGAAGGAAAACGTAGAATGTTTTGATCATGTTTCACCAGACATCTTTATTTCTCAGCAAGATTACTGACCATTTCTCTACCTTTCTCCCATACATTGAAAAAAAAATAAAAATATAACTTTTATGAGATAAGCTATATTTGTTTGGCAGCCAAGAAATTCCTAAAAATTATTAAGTCTATTCTTATCTGAAACATTTGAAATTTACATATGTAATGACAGCTAGTCTTCATGGAAACAACATGAACATCTCCCACACCAAGCGAAGCCACACAGGAATATAGTTCTCTCTCTTTTCAAGTCAGTGTTCTACTTCCCAAATGACTTGGAAGTCTGCTTACTGACACTGTGGATTTATTATAATCCCACACCAGCATCACTGGAGCACTAGTCAGACATGACATTAAAGTAAAATACTAAGTGGATTAGGTGCCTAGTATTATAGAAGAAATTAGCCACTTCTCTGGCACTTGAAGTTACTGCAAATATGAGAAGACCCATATATACATGTTCTAATGGGTATGTGACCTTTTTTAGAGCAGGACAAGACTATTTCTTATTCACCTGAGTCTCAGCAGCCTTGCTACAGCTTCATTTTTTTGAGGATCTTGGATGAAAAGAAAAAATTGCACTAAGACAATTGCACAAGCAATTTATTTTGTAACATTTCATTCATCCATCAGATTTATATCTGGCTTTATTTAACTGAAGGGCTAATAATATACAAAGACACTTTTGTAAGACAGTTGAGTTCTTTACCATTTGGGGATTTCTAGTAGCTAGCTGCCTAAGGCTTAATTAAATGTCTTGGACTCAAACACAGGCTGATCTCTGTCCTTGGAGCCTGGATCTTTCTCTTCTTCTCTCATTGCTGCTTATATACAACTCTGAAATCTAAATTATAGAATAGAATAGAATAGAATAGAATAGAATAGAATAGAATAGAATAGAATAGAATAAATTTCAGTTGGAAGGGATCTACAACGATGATCTAGTCCAACTGGCTGACCAAAAGTTAAAGCATATTTTTAAGCCCAAATGCCTCTTCAATACTGACAGGCTTGGGACATTGACCGCTTCTCTAGGAAGTCTGTTCTGATGTTTGATCACGTCTGCTGGTGCAGCTTTGAACCTTTCCCATAAGTCTTATCACTGGATCTCAGGGAGAAGGCAGGTGATACAGACTAGATATAAGGAAGAATTTTTTTGCAATGAGGGTGGTAAAACACTGAAACAGGTTCCCCAGGGAAGTTGGGGATGCCCCATCCATGGAAACATCCGAGGTCAGGTTGCCCAGGGCTCTGAGCAACCTGTTCTAGTTGAAGATGTCCCTGATCACTGTACGGGAGTTGGACTAGATGACCTTTCAAGGTCCCTTCCAACCCAAACCATTCTATGATTCTATGACTTTACACATTTAAATACTACTCTTGCAGTTGTCCTTTTGGTTAGATTCTTATAATGATGTCTGCAAAAATTAATCTCAAAGAAGAATTAAGTCCAGTAACAGGAAGAACATATGCTTATTAATACATGGAGAGAAATTTACATCTACAACTCTCCAGATACCTGTGTATGGTTCAAAGAGATTTTTGAATTTTTATGCAATACTCTGGAGCGAGGAGCAGACCAGAGGGAGACCATAGGTTGTCAGCACATGCTGTGCTAAACATGAGTAAAAGGACTTGGAATAACTCTGAGCGTATTAATCTAAAACCTCAATCTGAAATACATGAAAGGTCCCAGCATCTTTGAGAGATTTCCAAGACCTGCATAAGTAAGAATATTTCATCCATCAGATTCTTCACAATAAATGACATGTGGATGCATCTTAAAACAGGCAAGTTACTTCAGGACAGTTTTTTAAATCGCTGTTCAGTTAACTAATATTATTTTGCAGAAAACAAAGCTACTCTTCAATTAATTTCAATTACTATTAATAATATTCATATCTAATACAAAGAGGTGCAACTTCACAGTTGTTCCTAATTTTAACCACCTTGAATCATGGTTAAATAAAGTAAAACCCAAATTAGAAACTGCAATCTGAAATTTCCTTGCTTCGGAAGTTAGAAGTTCACAGTAAAGCTTGCAAAGGGGACAACAGTATACATCTTCATCTGCTAACTCTTCTGAAAAAAAAAAAACCCACAACCTTTATTTTAATTAGGATCTAATAACAAATGAAGTATACATATCTCTTCCCTTTCCAAAGATTAGATCAGTCTTAGATCCCCAAAACTTAGAGAATTTCTGACAGAACAAGAATAATTTCATGTTGGCATAGGAGTAGTAAGCTTGGTTAATATTATTGCAGTTTTGCAACCAAAGCCAAAGCAAGCTTTCCCAAAGCTTCAGTTTTGCTCTCCTGGTCTACTTTTAACTGTAACTCAAAGTTCTACACTGTTTATTTTTGATGAGTCTAACATAAATTTAACATCTTTGATTAACTTGATGGTTTGCTGTAACCAGAGCAGCAACATTTGTTGGTTTGCTGCGAGAGCAGATCTTTCCCTTGTGCTCTCCCAGCCTCCGGCTTCCAAGCGCTGGTGCAAGGCTGTCCAAGTCTTTTGAGCAGCCGCCAGGCTGCAGGTCCCAAAGACCTGTGCATTGCCCAGCTGCCTGCCATGGACACAGGCCATGCCAAAAGCCCCAACCTGTTGCATTGTCCAGCTGGTGCCTCCACACCCAGACATCCCTGGTTGTTCTCCAGTCATACTAGCCTCACCCGCTCCCTCTCACTCCTCTGCAACAGCAGCCTGACTCCTCCAGCCCAAGACCCCATAGCTCTTCTGGGGATGTCCTGGCTGGCTAGCAGCATCCATCCCAGGAGAATGAGGCCCTCTTGCCAATATACATGCCTTGGCTCAATCTCTGACAGGAGAGCAAAGCTCCAGACCCCAAGTCTCCTGGGTTTCCAGGGGCAGCCCAGAAGCAGAGTGCCATGCAAGCACAGCACAGTCCGGCCACAGGCAGAAGCACTCGAGGAATGGGCATTTGGAAGCTGCACCTTAGAGCCTGTGTTGCAAGGAAAACCTGGACAGCCTCTTTCCAAAAAGGAGCCACTGACAAATCCCCAGTAAATAGCTTCGGCCAATCACACCCTCACCAGAAGTCGCATGCATTCCTGCAGTGGCACTTGAGTAGCCCTGAGCAAAAATGCTTCCGCCGGTTTAAGACAGGATGGATCCACAAACTCTCCAAACTTGAGTCTCCCTTCTAAACCACTGGCAAGGGATGTAAGCCCCCAGGCACTGACACAGAGGTGAAGCTGGAAGCAAGGAGGTGCAAAGCAAAGTTCTCCTCAGACTGTGCTTGCAGACAAAGCCTGATACAAAACCCCTAATACGATTTTTAAGTAATCATTACTCAGTATAATCCCTTGTGATTTTTGCCAGCATCTGGCCATCATTAACGGGATTTAATTTATCAGACAAGTCATTTTGCTTAATTAGGTGGCTAACTGGTGAGGCTATCCTACAGAAAACCTGTGATATTATCAGCAATATCCTCAAAAAACACTTTGTGTATACAGGCAAAGCTCTTTTATCAGGCTTTCCTAGCATTGCTAAGCAATAAGTTTTACCTTTAACAGGTGAACAATTCTATTTTTATCAGATATAGCATAAAGTAGGCTACAGAATTTTTAAGCAAAGGCAATTGTACATTTCTTTACCTTGAACCAACTTTAGAAGTGCAATCCTTAATATATGTGCAGACAATTTCTATTTGCATTTCTTGTTCTTCATTTTCAAGGCACAGAGCACTGGTCAAGAGCTACTCTTGAAATGTGTTTCATAAACATTTGTTTAATTTAAATTTAGCAAGTGGACTTTATTCTAGACTCTGAAATAAACATCCAAGGTTTTTTACTACTTTTTCTCTAGGGACCTCAACACTCGGTGACATGTCTGCTCCTAATGTAAATGGACAAAGAATAGAATTCAGTGCTCTTATCTAATTAATGTAAGACCAATGTAACAGGAAGGATGACTAAACCACAAAGAAGAAAAGAAAATTTAAATGATTTTTTAAGAAGTCTGAGTTTTGTTGAGTAAACCTTAACAGAAGTTTATCTATAAAAGACAGCTGATAGTCCATGGTCTCTCCCTTCTCGTAATATACTTCGAACTGTCCTCATTGTATTCAAAACAAAGAATAACTTCTTCAAAGAATAGGAAGAAAAGAGTTTTCTTCAGCATCAGCACTGAGTGATTCCTTGTTTCTATCTGTTTTCTTAAAGTAGACCAAAACACAATCTATAAATCAAATGTTTAGTTCCTCCTATAGAGTGCTTATGATGTTATTTTCCTTCCTGAAGAAAAAAAGTGATCCCAAGCCAACTGAACTGGAATCTACATTCACCGGAGTTCCATCTTCAAGGTAGAAGATAGATTATCTTTACATACAGATTATGCTGTCAATGTCAGGACAACAAAACTCATACATTATTTGTCAGGTTTCTGTGAGCAACTCAAATCCAGTCACTGAGATTCAATTCAGAAGGACAAAGTTCTGAAGTTTTCTGCTGTGCATGAGTGGCCATGCAGTGCGGTCCTCATGTGGATAAATATATAACCTGCAAGGGAACTCTTTAATAGCAAGATGTTTCTCTGCTCCAGAACTGTTATAAAATAAGTATATCATAGAGCAGTTGTACGATAATCATACAGCTGATGTTAGACATTGTTTAGTTAATACCAATTAAGTGTAATTTCAAAGGGATTTTTCTCACAAAGGATGTGTTTGGGGGAGTGTTTTTCTCTCAGTGCATAACACTGCTCTTCCCTATTCGATAAGGGCCCACCAGCAGTACCATGGGAACTGAAGTGAGCATGGGAATTAAAGTGTAAGGAATCAGAGAGAGAAAAGCAACGAATATCTACATGCAACATCCATTACTAAACATTATCAAGTTGCTGCTAACTTGTTTAGTGTAAAAAACATTCAACATAAAGACTGTTAACCTCCACTTGGGAGAAAAAGTCTCTAGTGCCTATTTCTAACTCCATCTATAAAGAATGCAAGTGGCTGAACTTGACACAGGTACTGTTGATGGGTGAAAAAAAATGACATTTTGAAGACATTGAGCTGTCAGGTAGACTAAGCAGATATAAGCATCTGGTAGACTTCCAGGTGTCTTGAAATTTAGATCTCCCACCAGAGTCTGATCCACCCAGAGCTCACTTTGCAATAGCTTCCCTCAAAAGTTCTCTGAGATCCTAATTCCCAAAGTGAAATACCTGGAAACCTGAATCGCGGACATCTAGAGAATTAAATCCTTTTGAGGATTTAAGCCTTCATCTCTGGTCTATATTATGACTTAATATAACACAGGTATCACTGAGAGCAGGAGAAATAGTATGCACACTTCTGAAAGGCCCTTCTTTTCCACTTCGCACTTGTACCTCCACTAGCAGTTGGGAAGCTGTATGATGGACAGCATCAGAGAGATGATCTGCCTGACAACAAAGACTTTTTTTCCTAGAGTTAATTTTCATCTGGAGCTGTTCCCTGATCTAATTCACTGTGTGACTGCCATGAATGAACATTTAGAGATGCTGAGCAGAACGGAATCATCTCTTTTGTTCACAGAAATAAGTGACACAAGACTAAACTGCTAACAGAACTGCAGTGCTACACATCCCCCTCTAAGGTGGATATTTTTGCTATTTAAGAGATAGACAGAGAAACTTTATAGACAGCTTTATCCCTTTGAGCACATGAAATAACACAAGGAAAAAAAAATATTACCATTAGAAGTTACATTTAAATTCACTGTTGATAAAACACATATATTATTTGAATTTATCAGAATCTATGTCTTCAAGGAACTGACATATACTCTCTAATTCTAATTCCTCATTTTAAACTAATAAATACACAAAATCAATACAAACATGGTTTATTTTTATATTATGTAAAAGCATAGCATGAAAGACTGCATGAAAATATGTTTAATTAATGCACCCTTCATCCCATTAATTCTATAGTTCAGTGACTTCATTGTTTATATTTCAGGTTTCCTTTTGCAATAATAAATTTGAACAGGCTTTTACTGTAAGGGAGAGACACTTTCTAGAAATAAGGCTTGAAGATCAAATACTTTTTCCTGTTCAATTGGGAAACTTTAAGTCAATGCAAGTATATTCAACATTTTGCAGAACACATTCTTCTTTGTTTTGTTAGCTCAGCATTTTTTATCCATATGGCTCAGAGCTATTAAACTAAATTTGTATTCTGCTAAGAGCAATCACGTGTAGTTAAATGCAGTGAGGTGCATTCAATCAGCTGCAATAAGGTAAATTACAACACATAATGCAATTTACAAGATAGTTTATAAGTAAAATAAAATTTTTCATTTTGCTGTTTTTCTGTGAACCACTGCAATTTTCACATATTCCAACAGAAAAAAAATATTAACCATAAACCAGGAGCACTGTAAAGCCACAGCCTCATGTGCCTTAGTTTCATCTTAAAGCTACCATATAAACCAAAGTTAAAATTATAAATAGCATTAAGGTAACTATAGAAATAATATTGAGCTTTCACAGTTCATCTTATTATTGGCAGCGTAGCCTGGGACGCCTTCCATTTTTGCAGATGTATCAGCTGACACAGTCCTCCCAAGAGGAGAGATTGCATACTTTCAGGGCTACTACACCTATGTTGTACATTAGGTCTCTACAAAAACATCAAAGCTTGCCAGTAGTTTCTAATGTTTGTAAAATGTTTTTATTTCTGGAGATTAAACAATCAAGAATATAAGATATATCATAAATATGTCAAGTGAATAGTTCCCTAGCAATACATCATTGCAATTATAAACTATTTGACCTTATTGAATTCATTTGTAAGATTTCCTCTGTTATTTTCCTGAGCACTTTTCATTGGTTTAGGCTCAAAGTATCTAGCAGACATTTAACAATTAATTACAGTAAGCAAGCTCTTGAGCCTGTGCCAGCCAGTCCAATCTCTTTGCTGAAAGAATGGAAAACTTTTAATAGTTTGCTGCTGGATCAGTTTAAGATGGAGCCTCTTGTAATATGCAGAAATGAGGCTGGTGGTAGAGAACTAGGCTGATTCTGGTTTTGGTTTTAAATTTAAAAAGAAAAAAGAAAAGGAAAAAAAATACTTTAACGATCTCAGTTGTAATGAAATTTATTTTCTGGTTTACTCGATGGTTTTTTGCTTGGTTGATTTTTTACTAAACAGGTACCTTGTTCAAATCAACCTCATTTTTTTTTCTTAACCTTTTGCTATTACTATTTTCCTATTTTTGTGATAGTCTAGAAATTTAAGTTTTAAGAGAAAAATACCATTTCAAAACCTTTTGCCACACAAATGAAACTTTGTAGCAATTATGAAACTAAACTTTAATTATAAAGTCAAGTATGTTGACATTTTGAGATCACTAGTTTGAGTGTTTTGAATTTACTAATAGTTTCAATTTCCTGAAACTGGTAAAAGCTTAAAGAAATGGAAATATGTCTCCAAAAAATGATGGCAAAGGTTGTAAAATGTCTGACAAGGAGAAATTTACCAATGACACTTTGCATAAAGAATAAAGCTGCATCTTTACTCCTATAGTAAAGCTAGAGAGATTTTGCACCAGGACCAACCAAGGTTAAATAAGGCACTGTCAAGAAAGTTGAGAAGGAAAGATTTCATGCAGCAAGCCTCAGACACATTTTAGTTTTTTAAAAAAATACTTATATTTACACTTGGTCAGAAAATCTATTGGAAGCCTGTTGGCATCTGTGTTTACATCCAATACATCTTTTCTGTGCTTTTAATGGACAAACAACTGGCAGAGAGTGACAGTATAATTGGAATTCTCATAGGCAAAAGGATACTGCCACTGTATCTTCAGGGTCAGCACTGATCACAGGGGCCCATTTTTGTGAAATGGTAACAGACTACCATGTTCCTTGAAAATGCCAGGGCAAACTCAGGGAGGAAACTTGCTGATATTCTTTCCAAATCTGAGAATATTAGAGCCTAAGAGCCTAAGGAAACATCCAAACAAAGCAAGTGACGCTTGATCTCTAAACTCCTTTTGGAGCCTAGGTGCCATTGGATCCAACTTTAGTCTCAGACTTGGTCAATGGTATATGTCTAATGGAATTATCCACAGAATGTTTAAAATAATACTGAGTAGCTACATGGATTAGTAATATTTCACACTATTAATTCAGCTTGCCATCAGTTACGTACCGAGGATTCATTGTGGGTAGGGGATGTCTCTGTTGCGTGTAAGGAAGGATCTCTCAGTCTCAGATAAGGAACCTCTAACCTTGCGAGGCGTCCTTGCTTAAGTGAAGAGTCACCTCGTATGTAGTCCAGCTGCAGTTCAGGGAGAACTCCAGTTGGGCCCATCGTGTTGGTAATATTTATAGACTGCAGTAGCTGGCTGCCAGTCAACAGGATAGACAAGATAAATGTCTTCAGTTTAGCTCTGGTATCTTGTTCTGTACTTTATCTTGCAGTTTTGGATTCCCAAACCACTTTTTGAAATATTTTTCAAAACACCTTCACTCCCTTGTACCTGAGCCAGGAGCTTTCCAGCTTACAAGTTCCCCCCAAGGATGTGAGGCCGGTTTCTTTTTAGTCAGCCTGAACCAAAGTACGGCTAGGAGTCAGGTGTATCCATCACAGACCCTTGTTACACATTCATATAGTGTTTACCATGATGGAACTTCAGATTCTTGAAATAAGTGAAAAGTAAACATATAAACTGAATTGAGGCTTTTGACTTCCTACAAAAATAGATTTCCAGACAGCTGTGTTTCCTAGTCAGTCTTCATCACTATTTTTACCTTTTAAACCATTAAAATAGAGCATTTTTCACCCCTGCACATTAATCACTCAACTTTTATCATTTAGTTGAAAACATTATATTCATATTTTCATGATGCAATAAAAAGCTTGGTCCTACCAGAAGTAATAATACTATTCTTAAATATTTTTCCTAGAGGATTTGATGGGGGAGGAGGCAGTATACTTGCTCTGAAGAGAATAAAGAGTTGACCCTACAATTCATTTCTACAGCAGGGTTCTACATCAATGAAAATCTAAATTGGCAGTGAAGATGTTAACAGACACAAAGTATAGATCCAGGACTACTAGAGACAAACAATTGGTATTTACATTTGCAAGTATTCATGCTGCATTCTAGATTATGTTTGCCCTATTTACTTCTTTGGCAGTAAGGCATCGAATATCCTATAACATAATCCCTCTCTCAGCACTTACCAATGAACTATGAAATAGTATTAAATAGAATTAATTAGAAGTTTTAATGAATCATGTCTGTCCTCATTTATTATACAATGTAATTTTCAAGGAGTGATTAATTATGAGCTACAGATGAGTGAATGGTTAATGTAGTTTGTTAACCTTACTAAGGAGCTACAGTACACAGTGCAAGTTAGTTCTCCTCTGTTATTAGCACACTTATGTGCTTGCCATCACTTCAAGTGAATAAGATTTTCATGACTTTGCCATTTAGACACAGAATCGGGTAGTTGTTGACCTTCCCCCTATATCATTTTTACAGCCTCTGATAGACCAATACCTTATACTTCTCCTTCCTTCCCTTTCAACCCTAATTTTCAAAGCAGTTGGAAGTCACATGCCAAAAATCCCCCTCCCTTCAAAGTGAATTTGTATGCTTAATTCTCAATACACCATTTATCCCATGTAATGTTCTACTCAACAGTATCTGAAATTGCTAGGTTCTGCTATGTTCTCAGCATGCAATATTACCACAAATATAATTTAAGCATGTGCTTTTCCTTGTAACTGGGGTTGATAACGTACCAGTGTTTTAGGGATTGCTGAACAGTTTTTTCACAGCATCAAGGTCTTTTCTTTTTCCTGCTCTGCCCTGCAGTGAGTAGGCTGGGGATACACAAGAAGTTGGGTGGGGACACAGCTGGGCAGCTGAACTCAACAGAACAGAGGTATATCCTATGCCATAGGACATTGTGCTCAGCAACAAAAGCTCAGGGAAAGGAGAAGGAAGAGGGAAACAACCCCTATTTGTCTTCCCAATTACCTGTTATAAGTACCGAAGTCCTGCTTTCCAGGAAGCAACTAAACCTCTGCCTGCTCATGGGAAGTAGTGAATTATTTTACTTTTCTTGCATGTGCAAAGTAACTTGCTTCACTTGTTAAACTGTCTTTATCTTGACCCACAAGTTTTTCTTGCTTTTGCCTTTCCTATTGTCTCCCTCATCTTGCTGGGGGAGAACGTGCGAATGCCTGGGTGAAGGTTTACCTGCCAGCAGGGATCAGCCCACTACAGTTCCCACTTGGACTTCTTTAAAAACAAATCAAGCAGCACAGGTAACACTTCTGTGGGTATATGCTTGAGGCAATTCTCTTTTGTTACCTCGGAAGGATGATGGCATTTTCTAATGCCAAAGCTCTCAATAACAATATAACTTAATGAGACCCCATATTTGTCACACAAACAGAAATCAAGGAAGGTCAGCTCCACTTATCCTTTTTTTTCTTTTTCTTTCATTTGCCATAAAACTTTTCCTCATTATTTTGGAGTCTTAAGGAGACCTTCACTTCTTTCTGTTTACCAAATGGTATTAGCAGTAAGCTCATGAACTTGCAGAACCATCAAGATACAGTGTTTTTTTTTTTAACTCTGCAGGTAGTCATAGACATGGATCTGGCCCTCGGTAGAGCAGATTTCCTTACTATGTTTGATTCAGAAATGACTGCTTAGAATGTGGCTTGGAAGGACTCTTTCCATACATATCTTTTCTCCATGGTAGGATTCAAGCCTCCATGTCCACTGTTTGCCTACAGCAATACCCTGACCTTCAGCTAGCTCCCAGAAGTCCTCTCCCTACCTCAGAGCGTAACATCACAGAACAAGACTAATCCTGAGCAGGACAGCTCAAGGCAGCCGAGACCTGCTTGGAGAACAAAGTAGTTGCACAAAGTTGAACAAAGTTGCACAAAGTTGAACAAAGTAGTTCCTCATGTCTGGAGTTTGCCCTATATTGTGTTTTAGCACAAAATGAATGCCAAAATTGCTTTTAACCAATAAACTGCAGAAGACAACAGAAGTTCACATAGTTCTGCAAATCAGGAGGAAGGAAAAAGTATATTCTCTCTTCTTGAGTATACAAGGGCCTTGATGTTTCTGAAGGGGCAGAGTCATTTTGCATCTCAACACACAAAACAGAAAGCTACTCTACTTGGATTGCCCCTAGATTTACATAAGTAATCCTTGATATTAAGTTTAAACAAAATCAGTGGAAAGATGAGTTTAAGTCCTTGCTTCAATGGTATTAGGTGGATATTATATGCATTCATAGTCAACCACAAATATATTATGGCTTTTGCAAGATATTCAACAGCTTAGACTTTAGAAAATCAGACATACACCTTACTAAACAATTTCTGTTGAAGTATCTTATCCTATTAATAACAAGGTAACTTAGTCAGTGACAGTTCCTTTCATTGATTCATAATTCATATCCATACTAAGGGGTATCTCATTAAAAAAGTTACACATATTTCAATGTGTATTTGCTATCATAGTCAGTTTAAACAGCCACCAAAACAAAACAATATTTCATTTCTTCTCAGCATTAGAAAGTTTAAAAAACATGGCTTCTTGAGAAATTAGGTTTCCAAAATGTTCCTAGTGATCAGAGAAGATCAATTTGAACTGAATTTTATGGCTATTTGTCACCACTTGCTGCCTGGACATGCTAAAGTTTAGTGTTCCCCCTCTGGAAATATACAATGTATTTCAGGTGTTAACTTGCAGAAGTAATTGTAAACATAGTTCTGAACTTTAGGAGAGTCCATCTGAAAATATATTTCAATAATTAAATAAACATAACACAGAATAACCTCATGTCATGAATGGGACACATCAATCACAAAACTTAGAGTCAGATGGAAGGATTTAATTAAAGCAAAAGAAATATCTGTGGCATGAAGCTCAATTTGTGAAGAGCTCAAACCACAGGACTCCTGTTAAAGACAGGTTGCTGCTGAGACACATCAAAAGATCATCTTTATTGAAGAACAATTGCATGACCTAGTTTCCTGGTCAGCAACAAGCTTTTGTAGAAACTTTGGGAGCTGATAAAAAGCTCTATAAAGTTAGCGTGTATACTTTTATCTTTACTCCAGTAGGAAGGAGGGATTTGAAAAGATTTTCTGCCATCTTAACCTTACCTTTAAATCTAAAAGTTATGTAAACTTAGGAACAAAGGAAGAAACAAAAGTAGTATAAACTAACTGTTCATAAATATTTACTGTATTAGGTAGAAGAAGTTTAAGATCCAGTTAGTATAAAAGAAAACATTTTTATGTTTGTGTAAACAGAAACAATAGAACAGTAAAGTATAAGGAAGACGTGATTTGACTCAACTGTATTCACAAAGTAGGCTTAAGTGATACAAAAATAGTAGAAAAGATTGTCTGAAAGGCATCTAAGGCATGTGGTAGCTGTACCTAAGCTATATAAAAAGAACACAAAAGTATAGGGTTTTGTCACCTGTCTACGGATTGCGGTTTTTTGGTGCTTACGCAGCTCTACCTAACCTTTCTAAGATCCAGTCCTTGTCACCCAGCTGGTTAAATTAGCATACTTTTAGGCTACACTGCTTACTTAACTCTCAGTTCTTTCCTGCTTTGCTACACATTCAATCTATCTCCCCATGCAAGCCCAACTTTCTAAGGTACCTCTTCTAGACTAACAGACAGACACTGTAGAGGATGGGCTTCAGAAACAGGTTGCAGACCAGAGCAGTAGCTCTAGGCCAGACTTGAGAAAGGTGTCAGTAGGTGATGAATTTTGCAATTGCTTGTTCCCCAACTAAGGACAGTAAATATGGAGGTGGTAAGAGAGGGAGAAGGAGAAATCACGGATATCAAAGTTGAAGGCAGTCTGGGGTGCAGTGATCATGCTCTAGTGCAGTTCACTCTCTTAAGAAGTTTGAAGCCCAAGAGGAACACCATCAGGATGCTAAATTTTAAGAAAGCGAACTTCCAACTCTTCAAGGAGTTAGTAAATAGGACCCCATGGGAAACTGCCCTTAGGGACAAGGGAGCAGAACAAAGCTGGCAGATCTTTAAGGATGCTCTCCATAGAGCACAAAAGATCTCAATCCCAACATGTAGGAAATTGGGTAAGGAAGGCAAGAAACCACCATGGTTGAGCCGGGACCTGCTGGCCAAACTAAGGGGTAAGATGGGGCTACACAGGAAATGGAAGAAGGGACAGGCAACCTGAGAAAAGTATAGGGATGTTGCCCGGCTGTGTAGGGATGAGGTCAGGGAGGCCAAGGCACAGCTAGAATTGGACTTGGCAAGGGACATAAAGAAAAACAAGAAAGGCTTCTACAGGTACATTAATCAGAAAAGGAAGGTTAAAGAAAATGTACCCCCCCTAATGAGCAGCAGTGGGGAACTTGTATCAACGGAGGAGGAGAAGGCGGAAGTACTCAATAATTTTTTTGCCTCAGTCTTCACTGGCAACCCCTCTCCTCCTAGCTCTTGTGTTGATGGCCCACAAGTTGAGGACCCAGGTGACAAAGTCCATCCCACTATAACTGAAGGCATGGTACGTGATCACCTAAGGAATCTAAAGATATACAAGTCCATGGGACCTGATGAAATCCATCCCAGAGTCCTGAAGGAACTGGCTGATGAAGTTGCAAAGCCACTTTCCATGATATTTGAAAAGTCATGGCAGTCAGGTGAAGTCCCTGCAGACTGGAAGAAAGGAAACATCACACCCATTTTTAAAAAGGGTAGCAAGGAGGACCCTGGGAACTACCGACCTGTCAGCCTCACCTCTGTGCCTGGGAAGATCATGGAGCAGATCCTTCTGGACGCCATGCTTGGGCACACGGAGGACAGGGAGATGATTCAGGACAGCCAACATGGCTTTACTAGGGGCAAGTCCTGCCTGACTAACCTAGTGGCCTTCTATGATGAAGTGACTAGGTCAGTAGACAAGGGGCGACCTATGGATGTGATCTATCTGGACTTCTGTAAGGCCTTTGACACGGTTTCTCACAACATCCTGCTTGCCAAATTGGAGGGATACGGATTTGATGGGTGGACGGTTCGGTGGATAAGGAATTGGCTGAATGGTCGCACCCAGAGGGTGGTACTCAATGGCTTTAAGTCCAGATGGAGAGCAGTGACAAGTGGTGTCCCTCAAGGGTCCGTGCTGGGACCAGTACTGTTTAACATTTTTATCAACAACATAGACAGAGGGATTGAGAGCACCATCAGCAAGTTTGCAGATGACACCAAGCTGTGTGGTGTTGTCGATACACCAGAGGGATGGGATGTCATTCAGAGGGACCTGGACAGGCTGGAGAGGTGGGCCCAGTTGAACCTCATGAGGTTCAACAAAAGCAAGTGCAGGATTCTGCACCTGGGAAGAAACAATCCTCAGTATAAATACAGACTGGGGGATGAGGTATTAGAAAGCAGCCCTGAGGAAAGGGACTTGGGGGTGCTGATGGACGAGAAGTTGGACATGAGCAGGCAGTGTGCTCTTGCAGCCCAGAAGGCCAATCACATCCTGGGCTGCATCAAGAGATGTGTTGCCAGCAGATCCAGAGAGGTGATTCTGCCACTTTACTCTGCTCTGGTGAGACCTCCCCTGGAGTACTGTGTGCAGGTCTGGAGCCCTCAATATAGAAAGGACATGGACCTGATGGAGCGGGTCCAGAGGAGGGCCACCAAAATGATCAGGGGGCTGGAGCACCTCTCCTATGAGGACAGACTGAGGGAGCTGGGGTTGTTCAGCTTGGAGACAAGGAGGCTCCGGGGAGACCTCATAGTGGCCTTCCAGTACCTGAGGGGGGCCTACAGGAAGGCTGGGGAGGGTCTGTTTACAAAGGCCTGCAGTGACAGGACGAGGGGCAATGGTTTTAAGTTGGAGAAGGGGAGATTTAGATTGGATATTAGGAAAAAGTTCTTTACCATGAGGGTGGTGGAACACTGGAACAGGTTGCCCAGGGAGGTGGTTGAGGCCCCTTCCCTTGAGATATTCAAGGTGAAGCTCGACGAGGCCCTGGGCAACCTGGTCTAGTTGGGGATGTCCCTGCTGACTGCAGGGAGGTCAAACTAGATGACCTTTGGAGGTCCCTTCCAGCCTGGACCAATCTATGAATCTATGAAATACTTCTTTGCAGTTCTGAGTTTTTTCCTTAGAAAGACTAGATTGGAGAGTGAAAATTTTTAAGTCTAGAGTATGCTTTTAACTGGATACTCAAAAGCTTTAAAATGCACTCCATACATCAGTATACAAGTCTTCTCCCTGCCACTCCACAAAGGACATGAAATAGTATAAACATTCAGCTCTACTATTCCTCAACCCTTGAGGGCTAGCTCAGAAAGCTCATTTGTTTTCTTTAATTCCTCATCTATTAGTCAAAGCAGTCCACATGGGACATTTGTAAATGGCATGTGCGCTTGCAATAATGTTGATGATTTGGTCCTCCTGAACCGTAAAGCTTACCTTTCTCAAGGCATTACAAAAATCATCCTAGTAGCCCCAATTGCCTAGAAGTGCTGATTTCAGAATCCAAAGTCTCCTAAATACCACTCAGTAGCCTTTAATCTCTGTATCTGACCCTTCTCAAATAAAAAAGAGGAAAGTCAGTAAAAATAGAAAGCGAATTAAAAAAAAAAAAAAAAAAGCAGAAATGAATAGGGAAAAAGAATTAAAAAAAAAGTTTTAAAAAACCGTTTAATCCACTTTTTTTTTTTTGTCAAATGCACCAGTTTTGCATTCACTATGAAGCTTGTGGTGCATGATCTCCTCTTGATATTAACTGTTCAGGTATTTTTTTCCTGATCCTGTACGTTCTTAGGCACTGGAACGATCCAATAGCATGTTTTGTTTATCCAAATAAGAATTTTTCCACCTGGTGTACAAGTAATAGCATACTTCAGAACAGTGCTCTCAGGGACTTTTGTAGGGAAAAGTATTATTATCAGGTGCACTAATAATCGAGGCAGTAATAGATCTGGCAAGACTAATACCTCGGGAGCAAAAGGTTTTAGTTCATATGAAGAAAATTTTCACAGAATCACAGAATCTTCTTGGTTGGAAGGGACCTTTGAGATCATCGAGTCCAACCACAAAAAAAAAAAAGAAAAAAAAAAAAAACAAACCAAAAAAAACCCCCACATAAAACAAACACCCACAACCACACCCCACCCCACCCACAAACAGATGCAAACCAAAAATCTCGGGCACTAGAGCATGCCCTGAAGTGCCGTGTCTACACGTTTCTTAAATACCTCCAGGGACGGCGACTCCACCACCTCCCTGGGCAGGCTGTTCCAGTGCCTGACCACTCTCTCAGTAAAGTAATTCTTCCTCATATCTAATGTAAACCTTCCCTGCCACAACTTTACACCATTTCCTCTGGTCCTGTTATTATTCACTTGGGAGAAGAGGCCAACACCCACCTCTCTACAACCTCCTTTCACGTAGTTGTAGAGGGCAATGAGGTCTCCCCTCAGCCTCCTCTTCTCCAAACTAAACATGGCCAGTTCCCTCAGCCTCTCCTCATAGGACTTGTTCTCTAGACCCCTCACCAGCTTGGTGGCTCTCCTCTGGACACGCCCCGGCAGCTCAATGTCCTTCCTGTAGTGAGGGGCCCAGAACTGAACACAGTACTCGAGGTGAGGCCTCACCAGGGCTGAGTACAGAGGCACAATGACTTCCCTACTCCTGCTGGCCACGCTATTCCTGATACAGGCCAGGATGCCGTTGGCCTTCTTGGCCACCTGGGCACACTGCTGGCTCATGTTAAGCCGGCTGTCCACCAACACCCCCAGGTCCTTTTCTGCTGGGCAGCTTTCCAGCCACTCTTCCCCAAGCCTGCAGCGTTGCCTGGGGTTGTTGTGACCGAAATGCAGGACCCGGCACTTGGTCTTATTAAACCTCATCCCATTGGCCTTGGCCCATTGATCCAACCTGTCCAGATCCCTCTGTAAAGCCTTCTGACCCTCAAGCAAATCAACACTCCCACCTAGTTTGGTGTCATCTGCAAACTTACTGAGGATGCACTCAATCCCTTTATCTAGATCACCAATAAAGATATTAAACAAGACTGGCCCCAAAACTGAGCCCTGAGGGACAACACTGGTGACTAGCCGCCAACTGGATTTCACCCCATTAATTACAGCTCTCTGGGCACGGCCATCCAGCCAGTTTTTTACCCAGTGAAGAGTCCACTTGTCTATGCCATAATTTGCCAGCTTCTCCAGGAGAACGCTGTGGGGGACGATGTCAAAGGCCTTACCAAAGTCCATGTAGATAACGTCCACAGCCTTCCCCGCATCGAGAAGGCGGGTCACATGGTCATAGAAAGAGATCAAGTTGGTTAAGCAGGACGTCCCTTTCATAAACCCATGTTGGCTGGCCGTGATCCCTTGGCTGCCCTGCACTTGCCATGAGAGCTCACTCAAGATGCTCCTTTCCATGATCTTTCCCTGTACTGAGGTCAAACTGACAGGCCTATAGTATCCTGGATCCTCCTTCCGGCCCTTCCTGTAGATGGGTGTCACATTGGCCACCCTCCAGTCATCTGGTACCTCTCCTGTTGACCAGGATTGTTGATAGATAATGGAGAGAGGCTTGGTGAGCTCTCCCGAGAGCTCCCTGAGTACCCTTGCGTGAATCCCCTCCAGCCCCATAGACTTAGACGTGTCCAGGTGCATAAGCAAATCATTAACTACTTCCTCCTGGATTACGGGGGGGTTGTTCTGCTCTCCATCCTTATCTTCCAGCCCAGGAGGCTGAACACCCTGGGGGTAGCTGGTCCGACTATTGAAGACAGACGCAAAGAAGGCATTAAGTATCTCAGCCTTCTCCTCGTCCTTGGTCGCAATGTTTCCCCCGCATCCAGTAGGGGATGGAGATTCTCCCTGACTCTTTTTTTGTTGACATATTTATAATATTTATAACATTTATAACATGGTTCAGGAGGGAACCACATGACATTAAAAGCAAGAAAGGAAAGAGGCTGATGTTCTCACACCTTACCATACTTTTAAATGTCATTCAGAATCTCATTTGTTTTATTGAGATAATTGTAACTTAGAGGCCTGTCCTATAATACAGTCAGGCCAAAGCTCACTTTTATAACACATTAAGAGTTATAAAGTATGTCTACAATGAAAGTCCAAACAGGTTTAAAAATTTCATAAATGTCCCACTGGCACTGCCAGAGATAGAGACCCTACTTTCACATCCTCCTCAGTCTTTGGCTAAATGGAAAGGCAAGTTTGTACCTGGCAGTCATGAAAATAACATTTCCAAAAAACATTAAAGTGAATGCATATCAGAAGATTGCACCGTGTTGTCTTTCATATCCACTCTGTCCATCATATTCACTCTGTGTCACTAGCTAAGCTTCAAGGCAAGACTGAAGGGAAATACAGTCTTGGTAGGTACCATAATACGGTTCACTGCATTCAGACATACTCTTTCCAAAAGAGACATTGCAGAAAAATCTACAAGGGAACTGTTTCTGCCTTTATGCTGTAACAGAAATGGCCAATATGCACCATCATCAAGAATTAGAATACTGGTCTGTGACATGCAGACAGGGTCGACAGATGTTCATCTTTCTTGTACCTGTAAGGAATGTTAGAAGCTAAGGTGGAGGACAGAGTCACCACCACCACCACTGTTTTAAGAAGCAAACAGCCGCTTATCAAAGAAGATATCAAGTTATCCTTAGGTAGAATTTTTTTAAATAATTTTGTATTGTGTGATGGGACAGATTCTGAGTGTCCTTCTCAGCTCTAGCAACAATTACATAGGAACATTCCTATGAAAAACATGGTACTAGTTCATTTCTTTCAGAATTTGGTACATAGTAAAATATAGAATACATAAAAATTATTAATACTCCTTCATCAAGTGACAAAAAACAGTTATTGTCATTCACTGACCAGTAAAAAAGTGGAGCAATACTGTTTGTCTTAATTATAAAATCACCCATATTTGGATGTTACTGCCTCAATCTTCACAGATATACAGTTAAAATTTATAAAACAAAATATCTACAGCACCACATGTGTTTCACCTGAACCCTGGAAGGCAGGGGCTGCAGACTACTGAGGATCAAGCAAAAGGAAGCCCTGCTGGAACTGCATCATTGCAAAGTCTTAGCTCTTAGCTCTTGTACACAAACTCACAACGACCAGAATGCTGCATACGTGCTTATTTTATAAGATAAAAGGTTGCTTCAATAACTGGACACCAAAACCACTATGAAATTATAGAGGGAAATCAAATCAATAGTAGGTGCAGGAGGAGACTGCGTTCTATCCTTGGATCTGTTAGCAGGCGTGCTGGGTGCATACAGATTAGCTGATAAACGGCTGATTCAATAGACTGGTAGCAAACACATGATTTGCTAGAGATGACTTTTTAAGTCACCATACATCAAACAGACACTGTCAGCCTTTGAGGATAAACCAGTGATGGCTTGTTGTGCTCTTTGAACTGCCTCAGAGACCTAGAGACTAAAAAAGTGCCTGAATATTCCCCTGAATCCACTGGGAGGATTGAAAGCTTCAAAGAGGAACACTATCACATCCAAAGGGAAATGCATTGATTGAAGGAACCAGTGTGAAATAGTCTTTAATAATTACCAGAATGCTGGAATCGACTGGTGTTTTGCTGAGCTATATTTTATCTTTATTGGATTAACTGTGACACAGTAGGTTATGTCAAAGGGAATCTGCATGAATATTAAAAGTAAATGTGGTGTGAATAATAGATAACTTACATTAGATGCAACAGCATGCAGCAATTTTTATTCACCTATGTAATTAGATTAAAACAAATCTGCTGAATAAAATATATTGTCTTATTATAAACCAAATTCAAAAGTATCAAGAAGTTATGAAACAGGGATAATTGCTGGTCTTTAGAAGATGTGTGTGGTTATACACATAGACACATGACAGGGAATAATCTTGAGAATTTTTTGGTTATGAATAGCGATATAGTCTCAAATTGTTAATAAGTGCTCCACATACCTACTTAGAACTTTGGCAGCATGTATGTGTGGTTTATTTAAACAAACAAAAAAAAATCAATTCAGGGGAAATGTAAGGAACAGAAGTTATATAAGGCAGCTGAGATTAGTGCTAGGATAGTACATTAAATCATTCTGGACATTTTAAATTCATATACTCAGCATTGGGTCTTCCAACTTCTTAAATGTTCAGTTGTATGTTCTTTAACATAATGAGTTCTTATGTATGCCACAGAAGCTTATATTGGTTTGGAATTTTTAAGCAGAGAATCCAATTTTTACAAAGCTGAGCACTTGAAAATATGAATTTCAGTGAAATCTGTAGAATCACAGAATAGTTTAGCCTGAAAGGTACCTTCAGACATCATTAGACAAAGCTCTTGCTCAAAACAGGTCTAACAGATCAGGCTGCTCGGGGGTGTGTCTTGTGGAGTCTTGAACACCATCAAGGATAGATATCCCACATTTTCTCTGTCTGCCTGTTCCAGGATTTGGTCATCTTCAAGGAAAACCAAATAAATTTTAACATATAGAAATAATAATTTTCCACAGTCCAACTTGTGTCTGTTGCCACTCATCCTACCAGCATGCACCTCCAAGAGTCTGGCTCCATCTTCTCTTTATCCCTACACTACATAGTTGTAAGACAGCAATAAGGCCTCCCCTTTGTCTTCTCTTCTCTGAGTTGAACAGACTTGGTTCTCTCAGCCTGTGTTGTGTGCTCAAAAGCCCTGACCATCTTGACAGCCTCCACTGGACTTGCTTGCTTATGTCAATATTCTTCTTGTACTGAGGAGCCCAAAACTAGACACAGCATTGTAGACATAGTCTCACAAGCACCAAACAGTGGATCACTTCTCCAGACTTGCTGGCTGCACTTTTCTAACACAACTAAGGATGCAAGTGGACTGCTCTGACTCACGTTCAACTTATTGTGCACTAAAACACCCAGGTCCTCTTTAGAGCTGTTTCAGTGGCAACTGGTCCTCAGCCTGTATTGTTTTATGGAGTTATTCCATCCCAGAAACAGGACTTGGTATTTGTTAAACTCCATGAGATACCTTCCAGCCCATCTCTCCAGCCTGTCCAGGTTTCTTTGGCTAGAGACCCTGCCCTCCAGTGTACTGACCACTGAAGTCAATTTGGTTTTGTCCACAAACTTGCTGAGGATGCACTCCATCTTATCATCCAAGATGTTAATGAAGACATTAAACAGTTATGTTCACAGTATTGATCCCTGAGGGATGCCACTGCTTATGGCTGCCAACTAAACTTTGTGCCACTGTTATCAACATTTTGAGTTCAGCAGTCAGCCAATTTCCCAATCACCTGTCATTCAGTTAACCAGCTTGTATTTCACCAAGTTGGTGATAAAGAGACTGGGAGACTGTAAAAAGTCTTGGTAAAGTCAAAGTATACAACACTTACTACCTTGTTCACAGTGTCAGTCACATCACCATAGAAAGCAGTCAGGTTGGTCAGGCATTATTTACGCTTGGTAAACCCATGTTGGCATATGACAATAACCTTCTTGATCCTCAAGTGTTTAGAAATTATTTCTGAGAAGATTTACTGCTTAACCTCTACCCTAAGTTCCTTGCTCTAAGACCGTATGTTTTACCTTTCTTGAAGGTCGTTGCAACATTTGCCTTGTTTCAGTCATGAGGAACCTCCCTTCAAAGGGTTGCTTTATCCTTTTGAGTCATCTCACAATGACATCAGCAGGCTTCATCATGACTCTTGGATGCTTCCCATCTCATCCCATGGAGCTGTATATCTCTAATTGACTTAAGTGATCCCTAACTTGCTTCACTCCCACAGAATTTGCTAGTAGCCTTAGGGGGAGGCAGGTGGGTAAACCTTAGTGGTGAAAACTGAGACTAAAAAGGCATTGGAGCATTACAATGAGGAAAGAAGAGCCCACCTGCTTTGAAAATTCTAGCTTTTTTGTATGTGCATTTATACACACATACATACATCCACACGTACAGATATGTACTGCCTGTGAAAAAAAGCAAGGCAAAGATAGAACAAGCTTTAAGGACTGTCTACTTGGCATAGTCTTAGCTATGTATCTAATGCTTTAGATTTTGTAGAAAGCCATCAAATAAGTCAAAGTTGGGGCAGGGTTTTATTTTATTTTTAATCTAATCACCCTTTACCCTACACAGTAGCAATAAAAGATTAAGTCAGTCTTTACTTACCTTTAAATGTGTCAGTATATGCTGAATAAGTATCTTTCATTTTCAGGCTTTATGGATCAAATCAAGCTATTCACCAAGTGCTGAATAGCTAACATTGCATAGCTGCTAAGGCAAACTAATTTTTGCATTTAGAGTCAATGAACACAGTCCATGGTGAGGGTGACAGAGCACTGGAACAGGTTCCACAGGGAGGTCACGGAGTCCCCTTCTCTGGAGATTTTCAAGACCCGCCTTGATGCAGTCCTGAGTGATGTGCTATAGGAAATCCTGCTTTAGCAGGGGAGTTGGACTAGATGATCTCTAGAGGTCCCTTCCAACTCTGACAATTCCGTGATTCCGTGATTTCACACAGACCAAATGTAGCCTATAGCTTCTTTCTGACACTGTTCACATCACACTTGAGACTCAGAGTTTGACATTTTAGTTGTTAAAGGAACCGTGAAAGTGCAGAGTGGGCAACCATTTTTCTTCCACAGACTGTGAAAGAAAGAATATTCCCTATTGTCTTCAAAGCTACCACTGGGAAAAAAGGAAAACATTTTATGCCATTTCCCCTTCTTTCCAAAGAGTTGACCTATGTTTTAAAAGTTTCATTGTAAGATTTGCGTTTGACATGTATAGTGATATTTTTAAATATTCACAGAAGTCTCAAGAGAGCACAAAAGAAGCAACAACACCCAGAACTGTCTATAGCAATTCAGAAAGCATACCTAAACATTACCTCTTCCTACCCCAGCTCTTAAAGGCATTTCCAAATAAGGTATCTTCCATAGCACACAAAATACATGAATCTCATATGGCAACAAAAGGCAATTTTAGTTTGTCAGCTACTACTTTGTAGAAGTCCAGACTCTTTATTTAGCAACATTATGAGCACAAGCATGCTTGTCTGTCCTGAGAAGAAGGGCACTAGTAGCACAAATCAATAACTGCCTGCAGAACTGGTGTTGGTGACAGGGTTTTGGGTTCTGTGATCATGGGACCCTGTTTGCAGATCAGTGTCTGCTTGGGAGAGATGAGATTCACCTCACTGAGCTGGGCAAAGCTATTGTCACCAATGAGATGACTGACCTTATAAAGATGCCTTTACATGAAGAATGGTGGTGGGGGAGGAGAGTAATCATCAGTCCTATGAGGCAGTTAAGCAAAGGGCACAGGGTGATGTGGCAGCAAGGCACCACAAAAGCAACAAAAGGGGGCTTTTTGCATGTAACCAAGGAAGTGCCCACAAGGCACCATTATGGAGAAATCCCCCAAACCCTCTCCAGACGTTCAACATACTGGTGTGCTCCTCTAAAGTACCAGTATACTAATGCATGCAGTATGGGGAATAAACACGACAAATTTAAAGACTGTGTGCAGTTGCAGGGCTACAATCTTATTGGGATCATGGAGATGTGGTAGGATGGCTCCCATGACTGGAGTCTTGCAATGGAAGGATACAGGCTTTTTAGGAAGGACAGGATGGGAAGACAAGGAGGAGTTGCCCTTTATGTGAGAGAGCAGCTAGAGTGCATGAAGCTCTACCTGGGGATGGATGAGGAACCAACTGAGATCTTATGGGTTAGGATTAAAGAGAAGACAGGTAATGGTGACATTATAGTGGGTGTCTGCTATAGGTTTCCTGACCAGGAAGAACAAGTGAATCAGACCCACTGCAGACAGATAGGTGTAGCCTCATATTCCCAGGCCCTAGTCTTCTTGGGGGACTTCGACTACTGCCCCACTGCTGGGGGGACAACACAGCAGGTCAATATCAATCCAGGAGGTTCCTGAAGTGCATTGATGATTACTTTCTCCTCCAAGTGATAGAGGAGCAGACGAGGAGAGGTGTTCTGCTGGACCTATGCTTACCAACAAGGAGAAGCTTGTTGGGGATATGAAGATCAAAGGCAGCCTTGGCTGCAGGAACTGTGAGATGGTGGAGTTCAGGATCCTGAGGCCAGGGAGGAGGGTGAAAAGCAAGCTCATTACTCTGCACTTCAGTAGTGTAGACTTTGACCTCTTTGGCAATCTGCTTGGGAGAGTTCCCTCAGATAAGGCCATGGAGGGAAGAGGGGCCCAAGAAACCTAGTTAATATTCAAAACTCGCCTTCTCTAAGCTCAAGTGCAGTCCATCCCGATGAGTATGAAGTCAGGCAAAACTGCCAGGAGGCCTGCATGGATGAACAAGGAGCTCCTGGCCAAACTCAAAGATGAAAAGGAAGCATACAGAGGGTGGAAGCAACTACAGGAAATGTGGGAGGAATGGAGAAACTTCATCCAAGAATGAAGTTAGGAAAGCTGAACCCCAAATGGAATTGAATTTTCCACATTGTCAAAGATGAAAAAAGGTCTTATACAAGTACATATGTGATAAAAGGAAGATTATGGAAAAGTAGAGCCATTGCTCTACAGGACAGGGGACCCAGTTACACAGGACATGGAGAAGGTTGATGTACTGAATGCCTACTTCACCTTAGTCTTAACTAGCAATACTGATTTTCAGAATTCCAAGGCCCCAATGACCTGAGGGATGCTCTGGAGCAAGGAAGACTTACCCCTGGTGGAAAAGGATCAGGTTAGGGAATACTTAAGCAGACTGGACATACATAAGTCTACAGGACCTGATGGGCTGTGCTGAGGAGTATCAAGGGAGATGACTGGTGCCGCTTTGAGGTCACTCTCAATAATCTTTGGATGATCATGGCATGTGGGAGAGGTGTCTCAAGACTGGAGGAAAGCAAATGTCATTCCTGTCTTCAAGAACAGCAAGAAGGACCAAGCAAACTACAGCCTTACCTTAATCCTTGAGAAATTGATGTAACACCTAATCCTGGAAACCACTTCCAGGCACATGAAGGAGAAGGTGGTGATCAGTAGTAGTCAGATGTATTCACAAAGGAGATGTCACACTTAACCAACTTGATAATCTTCTATGATGAAATTATTGTCTTGGTAAATGGGTGGAGGGGAAAGCAGTGGATACTGTCTACCTTAACTTACTGATGTGTATAAATACCTGAAGGGAGGGTGCAAAGAGTACAGAACCAGGCTTTTTCCAGTGCTGCCCAGTAACAGGAACAAAGGCAATGGGCATGGACTGAAACATGGGCAGTTCCTCCTGAACATCAGGAAATACTTTTTTTACTGCGATGATGACTGAGCACTGGCACAGATTGCCCAGGGAGGTTTTGGAGTCTCCATTGCTGGAGACAATCAAAAGCCATCTAGATGGTGTCCTGGGCAACCTGCTCTAGGTGGTCCTGATTGAGCAGGGATTTGGACCAGATGACCTCCAGAGGTCTCTTCCAAACTCGACCATTCTGTGATTGTCATAAACTTTTATGATTAAATTATTTTCTTGGTACACAAAGGGAGGGTAGTACATATTTCCTACCTAGACTTCAGTAAGGCTGATAATACTGTCTTCCCATAAAATCCTAAGAAGCTGATGAGTATCAGCTGAATGAACAGACAGTGAGGTGGACTGAAAACTAGCTGAACAGCCAGGCCCAGAGGGTGTTGATCGGTGGCATGAAGTCTTGATGGAGGCCAGTAACTAGTGGAGTACCCAGGGATTAGTACTGGTTCCAATCCTGTTTAACACAGAATCATAGAATCATAGAATCATCATAGAATCATAGAATGGTTTGTGTTGGAATGGACCTTGAAAGGTCATCTAGTCCAACCCCCCTGAAATGTGCAGGGGCATCTTCAACTAGATCAAGTCTCCTGGTTTAGTTTCCTGGTCTTCTTTCATGAATATCAAGTCCAGTTTATATAATTCATTTTTCTGGTCTTTCCAGAGGCCCTGGAATATCACAGAGTCTCTTTTTGGGTCCATCTGCCAATAGTTCACAGTGCTCAGAGGCCCATCCAATCTGACCTTGAATGTTTCCAGCAATGAGGCATCTACCACCTCTCTGGGCAATCTGTGTCAGTGTTTGACCATTTTGCTAGAGATTCTGATAGATTGGATACAACATCTTCATTAATAATCTGAATGATAGGACAGAGCGTGCCCCCAACAAGTTCCCCAATGACACAAAACTGGGAGGAGTGGCTAATATACCAGAGTGTCATGTTCCATCCAGAGGGACCTCAACAGGCTGGAGAAATGACAGAATGGAGGCTGGAGAATGACAGAAAGCTCATCAAGTTTAACAAAGGAAAGTGTATTCCTTCCCCTTGGAAGGAATAGCCCCCTGCAGCACTGTATGCTGGCAGATGGCCAGCTGGAAAACAGCTCTGCAGAAAAGGACATGGAGGGAGTGGCTGACAGCAAGTTGAACAAGAGCCAGCACTGTGCCATGTGGCAAAGAATGCCAGAGATATGTTGAACTGCATTAAAAGTTTTGCCAGCAGGTCAAGGTGTTCTTCCCCTCTCCTCAGCACTGATGAGGCCACATCTGGAGTACTGTGTTCAGTTCAGGGCTCCCCAATACAAGAGACATGGAGCTTCCAGAGAGAGTCCAACGAAGAGCCAAGCAGATGACGAAGGGACTGACACATCTCCCATAGGAGAAAAGACTGGGAAAGCAGGGAGAAGCCTAGCTAGCCTGGAGAAGACTCAGGGAGGCATCTCATCAAGGTTTCCAAATAGCTGAAAGGAGATTGTAAAGAAGACAGAACCATGCTCTTTCCAGTGGCACCTAGTGACAGTGAAATAGGAATGGGCACAAACTGAAATAAAGGGGATACCTCCTCAACAGGAGAAGATACTCTTTTTCTGTGAGGGTGACTGAGCAACAGGTTGGCCAGAGAGCTGATGGACTCTTCATCCTTGGAGATCTTCAAAAGACGTCTAGATAGGGTCATGGACAACCTGCTCCATGTGAACATGCTTGAGTGGGGAACCTTGGACATGGTGACCTCCAGACATCCCTTCCAACCTCAGCCATTCTGTGATCTCTGTCTGAGGCTTTCCCTCCAGTGACAAGGGACATGTCCTTCTCCCCCGAGAGGAGCCTGTGGAGGAGCAGAGTCAGATCACTCCGTTGGCACAAAGGTGCTCACCATTGCTCCCCCGCTGCATTACTGGGCTGCCGGTTGATGGGTCTTTGTGCTCGAGTCACCAGTCTCTCATCACAGGACTCAACAGGCCTGAAGTTAAAACCCACTTACATGGCCATGAGAGAGTGGCAAGCATCCTGCAGAGCAGCATTTCCCCCTCTGAAAGGGCATCGGCCTTCCTAGTTTGGCAGCCCCTGATACCTCTGTGATGTCACAGGACAGTGGCTGTGACTGCCTGTGACCTCACTGCTCTTCAGCAGCTGCAGGCTATGTCCCCGCTCATTTTGTCAAGGGCTCCTGCAGGTGCACATGCAAGGTGTGCAGGCTCCAGCAGGACCTTTGGCTTGTTCTTAGAGCTTTGGCATGGGACAGAGCAGCAGCTGTGGGCACTGAGAAAAGGCAGACCCTTCCAGCACTCCTCTCCCAAGCAGACGTGTTGTACAAGGTGACAGCCAGAGGTCCCATCCAGTTTCAAGCATCCTGTGATTTTGTGAATGGGGAAGCATACAAAAATCTTTATAGTTATTGAGTGTTCTTATGTACAACTGGCTCAACAATTGTAATTATCAAGTAGCAATAACGGCAAAACACAAATTTAAAAAGTACCTACTGAAGGACCCTAAGTTTTTGAATTCCCAATTCATGGACTCTTTGAAAGGCATTATTCTCAGGTTTTATTTGGTATACATTTCCTACCTTATAAGCTTGAGTAAGGGAAGAACAACAGAGCTACAAGGTCTATTTACAGTACTCTGAATATAAAGTTAAACAGCCAAATCAATGTGAAAAATTTACATATCACAAAATGAGGCAAACTCATATTTTTCCCATTCCAAGTGTGAAATTGTGCAAACAAAGCAACTGGGCTAAAATAATTCCATCATTCATTAAAATCAATAGTCAAAAGTTGTGTCTCTTTATAAGTGTGAAATACTACAGAAAATATATATTTTCTTGCACTCTCTTTGACACGTTAACATGGAATTGTCCATAACTGTTCATTGAGCAAAACATCATACTCCAGATTAATATGTGAAAACTAATAAAATTGCCATTAGTTTCCCAATAATGCTGTTCTCCTGAAGGATACAAGTTCATCAATTCAAACACTGCTAACCCTGGAGTATTCACATAGATCTTCCTTTTAATGGTTCCCTTTGTCTTAAAAGCTGACACTTAGCTGTGTAAGTGAAAAAGGCTCTAAGTTGTACCTGATCAGAAATTCTTATTAAGAGTTTCAAGGGAAATTAAGTTACTGCAAGAAGTAAAGAAGGAAAGTGCTGTTAAAAGTGCCATTTTAAAGCTAAATTGGAAAAAAAAAAAAGAAAAAGGAGAAAGAGAAAAAAAAGTGAATAACGATTATTATTTTTTTTAATATTCCCCTTCACCTTGTAAATAAAAGTTCTACATCATCTCCAAAATGTAAAATATATGACAGCCTTCATCGCAGTATTCACATATTCAGATTCTCATTATCTGGTTGCTGGAAATACCTGAGAACTTCCCTGTGTTTAAAAAAGGAAGAATAAATAAGTTACTAGAGGAAGATTTAAAGCTGCAGTCATATACTGACTTCATATCTGATCTTTAATATCTTTACATTTCTCTTAAGGTCTAACTCAATTCTGGATATACAGGTTAGATCCTGTGATAAAACTGTTATATATTTTACAAGACACAGTCAACATTAAAAGTTAAGTTTTTCATGTATGTTACAAACCTGGTCACAGAGCAACACCCCACAGCACATTCTGTATCATAAATGCAAGATATGCAAACGAGGTGCAAGTAGCACAGTAATCTTACAACAATTGCCACAGCTCTAAAAATCCTTGGCTGAAGCTTACCCTTCTTAACCAAGGAAAATAACTTCATGGGAATATAGTGATGAGAATAGAATAGTTCCAGTTGTAAGGGACCTACAACAATCTAGACCAACTGCCTGACCAATTTAGGGCTCACCAAAAGTTAAAGCATATTATTAAGGCCATTGTCCAAATGCCTCTTAAACACTGACAGGCACGGGGCATGGACCACCTCTCCGGGAAGCCTGTTCCAGTGTCTGGCTACTGTCTCGGTAAAGAAAGGCTTCCTGATGTCTGGTCTAAACTTCTTCTGGTGCAGCTTTGAACCATTCCTATAAGTCCTATCACTGGACCCGAGGGAGATCAGCATCCCCCTCTCCACTTCCCCTCCCCAGGAAGCTGTAGACAGCAATGAGGTCGCCCTGCAGCCTACTTCTCTCCAAACCAGACAAACCCAGAGTCCTCAGCCTGTCCTCATAGGACATGTTTTCTAGTCCTTCCACCAGCTTTGTTGCCCTCCTCTGGAAACATTCAAGAACCTTCATATCCTTCTTAAATTGTGGGGCCCAGAACCGCACGCAGTCCTCAAGGTGAGGCTGCACCAAGGCTAAATACAGTGGGATAATAATCCGCTCTTTTGACCAGCTGTTTTTGCTGTGTTTGATGCACCGCAAAATGTGGTTTGCCCTCTTGCCTGCCATCCCCAGATCCCTTTCTGCAGGGCTGATCTCCAGCCACTCCTCTCCTAATTTGTACTTGTGCCCAACATTACGCTGTCCCATGTGCAGAATCTGGCATTTGTTCTTTTAAATTTAATGCTATCGATGATTGCCCAGTGCTCCAATCTATCTAGATCCTTCTGTAAGGCCTCTTGTCCCTCAAAAGTGTCAATAGCATCTCCCAGTTCAGTATCATCAGCAAACTTGCAAATGGTGCATTCAACTCCTGCATCCAGAACATTGATAAATATATTGAACAGAACTAGGCCTAGAATTAAACCCTGAGGAACACCACTGGTGACTGGTCACTAGCTAGATATAGCCCCATTCACTACATCGAGTGAACACATCCTGCCACTTGAGTGGTTCTTCACCCAGCGCACAGCCTTCATCTCACAGTTGGGCAACTTGTCCAGAAAGATGCTGAGAGGAATGGTATCAAAAGCCTTACTAAAATCCAGAGAAACTACACCCACTGCCTTCCTTTCATTCACTAGGTGGGTGACCTTATTGTAGAAGGATATTAAATAAGTTAAACAGGACTTTCCCTTTGTGAAGCCATGCTGACTGTGCCTGATGACTGCACTATTCTTTAAATGCCTTTCAATAGTACCCAGTATACTCTTCTCAATAATTTTTCCACCTCCTGAGGTTAGACTAACAGGTCTGTAATTTCCTGGCTCTTCCCTCATGTCCTTGAAAACTGCAAGAACGTTGGCTAGCTTCTAGTCAGCAGGACCTCACGAGACTCCCCAGATCTTTAGTAAATCATTGAGAGGGGTCCTGCTGTAATATCCACCAACTCCTTCAGTACTCTGGGATGAATCCGACCAGACCTCATGGACTTATGAACATTCAACCGATATAACTCATCCATTACAGTTTCAGTGTTTCCACAAATGGAAAGTCCCTGTTCCCACATCCATGGTCCTCCCACTCAGAGGAGTGGACAGCCCAAGGTCTATTATTAGTATTGAAGACTGCGGAAAAAAAAGCATTGAATGCCTTCACTTTTTCTTCATCCTTATTAGTCAAATGACCACTTTCATCAAGTCTTGGTCCAATATTTTCCTTAGGCCTCATCTTGCTAATGACATACTTAAGAGAGCCTTTTTTGTTGTCTGACACAACACTGGCCAGTTTCAGGTCTCATTGAGCTTTGGCCTTCCATGTTTTCTCCCTGCATATATGAACCACGGCTCTGTAATCTTCTGGTGAAGCCTGACCCAACTTCTAGAGTTCATACAATTTCTTTTTACTTCTGAGCTCCATGAAGAGTTCCCTGCTCAGACAAGCTGGTCTTCTGCCCCACTTGCTTGACTTAACGACACAGTGGGATTGCCTGCTCCTAACAGGTGATTCTTAAAGGCTGACCAGCATTTGTGGATTCATAAGCCCGCTAAAGCAGTTTCCCAGGGGACACTCCTAGCTAGTTCTCTGATCTTAAAGTTTGCTCTCTTAAAATCCCAGGTATCAACTCTACTGAATGTTTTTCTCATTACACCAAAAATTTTAAAGTCAACCATTCTGTAATCACTGTGGCCAAGACAGCCACTTGTCGTTACATCTCCCATGATGTAGCAAGTCTATTCACAAATAGCAAGTCTAGGAGAGCAAATTTTCTAGTTGGCTCACTGAGTAGTTATGACAGGAAATTATCTTCAACATACTTCAGGAATTTCCCAGATGTAGTTGTCACAGCAGTGACATTGTCATTTGATGCCTGGGAAAATGAGAAACCCCCCAAAATACTGGTGTGTGACATTTTAATGATATGAAGACATGAAGGCGCAGTTGTAATCTTTCTTCATTTTAATTCTAAGGGCTAAAATTAATAGAGCAGTTACATGGGTATACTGAGAAACTGAACTGTTTTTTCAGTTTATTTGCACTGACAGAATGATGCAATGCAGCAGGAATACATGCTTTTGGCTGCACTTTCTCCATAACCATTGCCTTCTCCTGAAGGCCCGCTTTGGCAACCTCCAGTCTGACACAGGTACAACAGATTCCAAGTAGCACCAGGTCATTTCTGGTTGCATCAGGCAGCAATTATTCCCAAAGCTAATGAGCAAGGATAGTCAATAGTGGAGAGAAAACCCAAGGCCTTTCTGCCAGTGGAACCCCATTTTCAGAGGAAAGGGTCAAAACTGGGCCAAGTTATTCCAGTCATGTTGGTTAGTGGACAATTCCCTATGCCACAATACAGCTAAACAGAGATATCTAAGATATCTAACTGACTGACAGCTATGCTTTGAAAGATCAAAGCAGCTGTATCAGGCTTAGGCTCTGGCCAATAATGTAACAAATTTATTTTACTTATATAGTGAACATCAGCTACTGCATGTTACAGTAACTGATGACCTGTAATTATGGAGTTTTCCTAAAATTGGTTTATTGGTAAATAATGTGTCCAAAGCACCTGTTCTGATTACACAAAAATAGTAAAGCCCATCACCCTGTTAGGTTTTGCAGAGAACCATAATCGATTTTGAAGTATGCAGACAATAAAATGCAAATGACTCTTGTTTACTTGAATTTAAGATTATAGCAAAGGCCAATGACCAGTGAATTCACTAACAAGGCAGAAGCATCTATTTCTAACTCATTGTGGAGATAAGGTGGAAGGGTTCAAGGCACGGATGAAGAGTTAGCCTTTATTTAGAATTCACTAGATTGTACTGCTTCTGTCACCCTTACAACTTAAATAGCCACTCATACTAGAACAGCATATTTTTCCAAAAGCTCATTATGCTGCCATTTACTTCTTTCTCATTCTCTCTTTTAATCTCTGTTCATTACAGAGGATATTTACGGGTAAAACAGTGCCTGTTTTCCAATCAACCTTCTCCTTCCTGCTTGGTCTATTCAGTGATGACAATAACCCTCTGACACATGCATTGAATGGCAGATTATGACATCAGAATCACCTCAAGGGTGAATCTCACAGAAGCAGTTAAAGTTACATGAGCGCTCAGAAACACTTATAATGGTTCTTATATGCAAAAGCTGGCCACTTACTTAGATATTTAAGTAGGAGCTGAGCTCTCTGGAGAGCCTGGCTGTTTAGGCCCATCTCTGCAAGGCACTGACTGCCTTCTTTTCCTCTTTTTCTCAAAATCAGCACTTGCTGCTCCTCAGCTTAAGTGCCAGGTCTCTGTGCATTGTTACATGTGGGTTCATACAGCGTCTGAACAGGATTCTCAGCAAATGCAAATTATTATAGCTTCAGTCACACCAATGAAGATATGCCTATTTAGAACAGATGTGGATCTAGTCCACTTTTGTAAAATAAATAAATAAAACATAAAAATTAAATAACAAACTGAAAGGCTTTGCAAGGAAATTTCCAGCTCAAAGCAGATTTGTTATTTTCATGTGAGTTATAAACCCTTGAAAGGACCAGGTTTATAATGGAAATGCTGACACAACTTTAACTATAGCGTTGCAAATGGCGATGCTATAATTAAGCTTCGATCTTCTTTGGAAAAAAGGAAGAGGGAGGTTATTGTTCAATGAACTGCTCTGTCATTTACTGCAGCGATTCTTAATTGTGTCTCATTACTGCAAGATGATCATTACTCTACTTGTCTATCTGATTTAGAGACCACTAAAAGTGTCTTGTAACAAGCAACCATCTCCTATGCAACAGTCCTTTCACTCTCACCCTCATTACTCAGAATCTGTCCAATTATTTGTCATTAAAGTAATAAAAAGGACTGCAGCAGAAAATATGGGAGGTAATTGTTGGAGGCCTGCCGAGGAAAAAATGAAAACTGTTTTCAAGGCACTGGGAAAGTGACATCGTTAATTAAGTGTTAGAGAATATGCAAATCAGTCACAATCTCAAGAGAGTGTAATAAAATAGAGAAAACATTATTATCATTTGAGGTAAAAGATGGTAAAGTTACCCAGTCAGTGTTAGGTTTAGTCACCTTCTAAGAATGACAATGCCAAAAGGGTGGAAACTCCAAATAAAGTGAGCAGATGGATGTATTTCAGCATAAGCTGGCCTTCTGATGTTCTGTACCTCAGAACTAGGGAAGAAGGCAGCAGCAGTATGGGATCCCAAATTAGGATTTCCCATGAATGCTGTATATTTAATCACTGGATACACACACTCAATTTCTGTCACAAAACAGCACAAAAAAAAATTGAACAAGTGTGTCATCATTATTTGTTTACATTATGGAGTTTGTTGTAATTTACACTCCACCTTCATGGGTTCATTTATCTAAACAGAGAGAAAGGGAAAGAAAGAGAGGGGGGGAGAGAAATAGCCAGAAAGGAAGAGGAGTACAAGGAGCCTTGTGCAACTAATTAAAAAGAAGAACATTACAGGAGTCTTTTCAACTAATTACTTAAAAAAAAAAAAAAATAATTGGTAGAGCAGTTCTGAATCACATATTCCTAAAGGGAAGGGGGCCTACCCCCCATTTAACACCCCCATGATTAACAACCACCTCCATGAGAAAGAAGAGGTGCATTGTAGTTGTAGGTGACTCCTTTCTGAGGGGAACTGAGGGTCCAATGTTCCAGGCAGACCCTCTTCTCAGAGAAGTATATTGCCTCCCTGGGGCCCTGGTCAGGGACATCACTAGGAAACTTCCTAGCCTGGTTCAGCCCTCGGACTACTACCCGCTGTTACTCTTTCATGTGGGTGGCGATGAGGTGGTGACACGTAGTCCATGGGTAATCAAAAAAGACTTCAGGGCCTTGGGAAAGTTAATAAGGGAATCTGGTGTGCAGGTTATATTTTCTTCTGTTCGCCCAGTTATAAGCAGTGACTCTGAAAGAAACAGACGTGTGTAGTCTGTCGATACATGGCTCCGTGGCTGGTGTAACCACCACAGTTTTGGGGTTTTTGACAATGGGATGGCCTACATGGCACCAGGCTTGCTGGCGTCATCTTTCTGAAAGGGGGAAGAGGGTGTTCGCTCATGTGCTAGTGGGGCTCTTTGATCAAGCTTTAAACTAGACTTGTTGGGGGAGGGGGATATTATCAGGCTTGCTTGTGACAAGTCAAGGGATCACACTCCAAGGTCTGAGGGATGGGTCGCTAGCAAAGGCCCTCAACCTGTTGCTCTGAGATGTGCTGAGTACACTGCAGCATACTTGGAGCCTTATGGAAACAAGCCAGGGTCTCCAGAGGCAATAGGAACTGGGCAGTCACAGATAAAACACCTTAAAGAAAGGCTACCTGAAGAGCAGCACAAAGCCACTCCAGCCAGTAAGTCAGCTCCATCGGGTGCCCAACTGAAGTGCCTTTACGCAAATGCATGTAGCATGGGAAACAAGCAAGAGGAGTTAAAGACGTCCGCATGGCTCCAGGGCTATCATCTCAATGGCATCACAGAGCCGTGGTGGGATGGGTCCTATGATTGGAGTGTTTGAATGGAGGGATACAGACTCTTCAGGAAGGACAGGCTGGGGAAACAAGGATGGGGTGTTGCACTCTATGTCAATGACCAGCTGGAATTCATGGAGCTCCATCTGGGGATGGATGAAGAGCCAACCGAGAGCTTATAGGTCAAGATTAAAGGGAAGGCAGGGGCAGGTGACATTACACTGGGAGTCTGCTACAGGCCACCTGACCAGGACAACAGAGCAGATGAGGCCCTCTGTAGGCAGATAGGAGCAGCATCACGTTCACAGACCCTGCTCCTCCTCGGGGAATTCAACCACTCCCATATCTGTTGGAGGGACAATACAGCGGGGCACAAGAAATCCAGGAAGTTCTTGGAATGTGTCGACGACAGCTTTATTCTCCAAATGGTAGAAGAGCCAACAAGGAGAAGAGCCATGCTGGACCTTGTCTTTACCAACAAGGAGGGGCTGGTGGGGAATGTCAAGCTCAAGGGTAGCCTTGGCTGCAGGGATCACAAAATGGTAGAATTCAAGATCCTTAGGGCAGCGAGGAGGGTGTGTAGCAAGCTCACTACCCTGGGCTTCAGGAGAGCAGACTATGGCCACTTAAAGGATCTCCTTGACAGGATAACTTGGGAAAAAGCACTGGAGGGGAGAGGGGCCCAAGAACGCTGGTTAGTATCCAAGGATCACCTCCTCCAGTTCAGGAGCGATGTATCCCAAGAAAGAAGTCAGGCAAAAAAAACAGGAGGCCTGCATGGATGAACAAGGAGCTCCTGGACAAACTCAAAAGCAAAAAGGAGGCCTACAGAGGGTGGAAGGAAGGACAGGTAGACTGGCAGGAATACAGAGAAACTGTCCGAGTGGCCAGGAACCAGATTAGGCAAGCTAAAGCCCAGATAGAATTGAGACTGGCCAGGGATATCAAGGACGACAAGAAAAAGTTCTATAAGTGTGTCACTGATAAAAGGAAGAGTAGAGAAGATGCTGGCCCTCTTTGGAAGGAAACAGGAGACCTGGTCACCCAGGATATGGAGAAGGCTGAGGTACTGAATGACTTTTTCACTTTGGTCTTCACTGGCAAGGGCTCTAACCACACTTCCCATGTCACGGAAGGCAAAAACAGGCGCTATGAGAATGAAGAACTGCCCTCGTAGAAGAATATCAGGTTCAAGACCATCTAAGGAACCTGAAGGTACCTGAATCCATGGGACCTGATGAAATCCATCCACAGGTCTTGAGGGAGCTGGTGGACGAAGTTGCTAAGCCTCTTTCCATTATATTTGAAAAGTGGCAGTCTGGTGAACTTCCCGCTGACTGGAAAAGGGGAAACTTAACCCCCATTTTCAAAAAGGGAATAAAAGGAAGACCCAGGGAAGTACAAGCCAGTCAGTCTCACCTCTGTGCCCAGCAAGATAACAGAGCAGATCCCCCTGGAATCTCTGCTAAGGTACATGGAAGATAAAAAAGTGAGTGGTAACAGTCAACGTGGCTTCACCAACGGCAAGTTACAGCGTTGGTGGATAAAGGGAGAGCAACAGACGTCATCTACTTGGACTTATGCAAAGAGTTTGACGCTGTCCCACATGACATCCTGGTCTCTAAACTGGGAAGTCACTGATTTGATGAATGGACCACTCAGTGGATAAGGAACTGGATGGATGGCTGCACTCAAAGGGTTGTGGTCAACAGCTCAATGTCCAGGTGGAAGCCAATGATGAGTGGCATTCCCCAGGGCTTAGTGCTGGGACCAGTGCTGTTTAACGTCTTTGTCAGATACATAACGACAGTGGGATAGAGTGCATCCTCAGCAAGTTTGACAACGACACTAAGCTGTGTGGTGCGCTTGACAGGCTGGAGGGAAGGGATGCCATCCAAAGAGACCTGGACAGGCTTGAGAGGTGGGCCCGTCCAAAATTCATGAAGTTCAACCAGGCCAAGTGCAAGGTCCTGCACCTGGGTCACACCAATCCCGAGCACAAATACAGGCTGGGTGGAGAACGGCTGGAGAGCAGCCCTGAGGAGAAGGACTTTGGGGTGTTGGTGGATGAGAAGCACAACATGAGCCAGCAATGCACACTGGCAGCCCAGAAAGCCAACTGCATCCTGGGCTGCATCAAAAGAAGCATGGTCAGCAGGTCCAGGGAGGTGATTCTACCCCTCTACTCAGTTTTGGTGAGACCCCACCTGGAGTACTGCATTCAGCTTTGGAGTCCTCAGCACAGGAAGGACATGGACCTGTTGGAACAGATCCAGCGAAGGGCCACAAAGATGATCAGAGACCTGGAGGACCTCTCCTGTGAAGACAGGCTGAGAGAGTTGGTGTTGTTCAGCCTGGAGAAGAGAAGGCTCCAGGGAGACCTTATAACAGCCTTCCTGTACCTGAAGGAGGCCTACAGGAGAGATGAGGAGGGACTCTTGATCAGGGAGTGTAGTGATAGCACAAGAGGTAACGGTTTTAAACTGAAAGAGGGGAGATTTAGATTAGATATTAGGAATAAATTATTTACTTTGAGGATGGTGAGACACTGGCACAGGTTACCCAGAGAAGCTGTGGGTGCCCCATCCCTGGAAGTGTTCAAGGCCAGGCTGGATGGGGCTTTGAGCAACCTGGTCTACTGGAAGATGTCCCTGCCCATGGCAGGGGGGTTGGAACTCGATGGTCTTTAGGGTGCCCTCCAACTCTAACCATTCTATGATTCTATGAAAAAACTGCAATTTGGGTGGATCATGAGTACACACAAAGGTGTTGTCCATCACTCCAAAACCATCAAGCCCAGAAGAATCAATCTTCCTTTATGCTGAGCTTTAGGTAGGAAAAGGATATCCAAATTTGGAAGGAAAACATTGAAATTTTAATTAATTGACTCAAGTGAATTTAGCTGGATTATAAAATGTTGCTTTCCAGAGCAGAACTGCATGCACAGGGAGGAAGGATCTGCACTCAGAAAGTCTCTCTGGTGTCATGAATGGGGATCTTGTCTGGGCTGGGGACAGAAGACAGAGCCACATTTCAAAGCATCGTAGATTCATAAAATACATCTTGTGTAAGAACGAGCAAGGAGCTATTTGGCCCATGTCGACCCCATATTCAAGTGTTTTCTGAGGTTTCTTAGGTCAGCTGAGAACAAACTCAAGAATAAAGTTTCCATGTCCCTTGTGTATATCTCTGCTTTTTTGCCTGCTGATAAAATTCCTGTATAACATGCATTTCTGAGTCTGACAGGAAAGAACCACCCCTTTGGAAAGGTATATGTATGGAAGCAAGCTGGTAGACAAATTGCGGCTTTGGGCCAACCTTGGCAAGGTAAATACTGGCAAGAAAAGTGTTGGACCTTGTGCTTTAGGAAAAGAGAAAGGCATATTTAGATTTACATAGACCAGATGTCTTCCTTTTTTTACCCACTCAGGTCTAAACACAAGATGAGCAGGCAGAAAACACAGGATAAGCTGATACTCTAGCAATAGTGGAATCAATGAAAATTTGACCAGTGTGTAGAGAACTAGACTGTAGTAAAGTTTTGTTTCCTTTAGCTGGTAAGCAATCAAGGTAAATTATGCTAAGCAGATAAATCTAATTATTTTCAAATAATCAGAATCCATTTCAGAGTTTTTGATTAAAAGTACCTTGAAGAGATAATCATATTTCTTAGCGTGATGTATCAAGCCATACTTCCTGTCTTTTAGAGGTTCCAGGTAATGACACATGATGTCTGTGCTATTAAGTGAAACTGTTTATATAATGACCGTGTTCTCAGGAAAGAAGAAAATTGGCTGAGCAGCTGATCAGCCACTAGCCTTTCATGTTATAGGCACTTTTTTCTGAAATTAGTTTTGAGATGATGAAATGAACATAATGCTCTCTTCAAGGAAATAAGCCTGATGATCTCAGTGCAACTTTCTACGGGTCACAAAATCTGTTTCCCATTGATTGCTTGTGCTGAGGAAAAGACAAAGATTGGAAAGGAGAAAAAATATAACAACATCTGACTCTTTAGGGTTTATGCAAAATACATTATGTCTAGGGATATTTGTCTGTTCTATATTTGACTATTATTTCTTTAGCAACTGAGAAGGATTTTACAACAGTAGCAACAGAATACAGGAAGTGAAAAAAAAAAAAAGGAGAAAGTAAGTTTTAGTGAATTCACAAAGGAGCAGAACAAGAATATGAAATAGTCATAGCTACACCTTTGACTTCAGCATTCTGCACCTGAGCATTTAAAACATATATTATAGGTACTGTGCAAACACATAGCACTAGTTATTTGAGGGTTGGGAGTTTAAGGAAAAACAGTCTAAAGAAGATATTAACTCTCTAAACTTTGAAGCTGTCTTCCTGGAAAGCAAAATAAAATGTCTAAACAGTGTATGTAATTTTAAATTGCCATTGTGGGCAGCTCTCCAGATAATTACAACTGGAATACTTTGTCCTAGGACAGAGAGAAAATCTCCATCCTACAATCAAGTAGGATGGTGACTGCAAAAAACACAGAATATCTCTAGAATACAAAGCTAATTCCAGAAAATAGAAGAAAAGTTATCAGGATGCTCTCCTTAACAGCACAGGAGAGTACTTTTTTTTTCCCCTTATGTTGCTGAGGTGTGTAGAACACGTTTTGTCAGTCTTTCCACAAGCTGCAAAACTATCCTGAATGTATTTGGTCAGAATGGAAGTGCATACAGCTAGTATAACCTTACATGCCCAATAAACACATTTTTAAATGGTACACAATGAACAAAACCCCACTGCACACAGTCAGTATTTTCAGAGGCTCACATCTCAGTCAAATAAAAACCAGTTTTGTTGAGTGACAGCATTCACTGTTTACATCCCACACACCACTTTTGAAGTCTCAAATATTTTAGAGATGTTGACGTAAAGACTGCAAACATAATTCAGAAACAGAGGAAGTGTTTTATCTGTATGTTCCTGTGCTAACACATACTGAAATATTTTTCTGTCCTTCTATCACTCTTAAAGACTCACCAGGAGAGCTCAACTGGAATACAGACAAGTTCAAGAACACAACAAAATAGGAAAAGTTCAAAAAATAAGAATTTAAAAATTCTTTATATGTTCTAATTACAAAACATTAAAACATAGCATGTGTGTCATATTTGTAATTACTTTTTTAAGGAATAAGCATACTTTTTTTGTATAGCCAGCCTTGGCTTCTTTCTAGAAGTTGCACTGCACATTTTCTCCATTCTTCCAGGTTTCAAGAACACAACTACATGTTATGAAAATAAAAAATAAAGATAAAAATATAACCAAATTATGAAATTGTGCTGTAGTAAACTTCATTTGATTTTTAAGACATGTTAAGCATCCTTTTTTAGAGTACGCTAAATTACAGGAGATGGGTTTTTTTCAGTTTACCGGTTCTCACAGTACAAGGTTATGATCTCCAGTGTAAATGTCGGCCACTTCAACTTACCACTTGTCTTTCATTTGCCATTTCTCTGCCTCTTATCCTTTCCTTTCTCCCATATGCCTTCATTATATCCTTTTTATTATTATTATTTTAGGCAGGGTGTAAAATGATGCACATTAAAAGTTCAGCTCTCCATCCTCCTCCCATTTTCCCAAGATGACCTCATTCAGCATTAAGTGGACAGCACACCAGTATTTCAGCCAGTGTCATTTGCAGATTGATTTTTTTTTCTAGTGCTTGGAAATTCTGAGAGGAGGCAATTTTATCAGGACTGTGAATTCTAACAACCTGAAAATAAGAATCTCGTCAGTCTCTGTTCTAAGCTTTTCATTAGATCCAAATCCCTGGCTTCCTTCTGAAAATTAAATTGGAGAAAATTGGAAATACTGATATCCCATTCTGTCTTCAACAAGTTAAAGTGCAAAGTTTGTGTTTTCACTCTCCTAGCTCTATAATTTAAACTTGACTAAGCTGGATAGAAGGTTCATTTACTCTTTGTCAGAATACTTTTGATAAACTGGATAAAAATGAAATATATGGAAGCAAGTTTCTATTCAGCTAACACATTGAAAACATTTTTCACTACCTGTTGCCCTTTTGCTTTTTCAAATTAAGTATATAATTAGTTTGACCATATTCTTTCCTTGGAGATAGACAGGGAAATCTATGACTTGTGAAGGTGGAAAAAAAAGAAATCAATAGGTGTCTGCCTCAGTGGGAACCTGAGGGGATTTGTAATTGTGTCAGTGGGAGCTGCCAGTTGTACTATCTAAGGAGTTATTATATGTTCTCCCTTTATTTTGCTGAGTTTGTCACAGATTATCTGTTGATTCTGATTGAAGAACCAGTAAAAAATGAATTAAAACAAACTGCTTGCTTTGAGCAGAAAGAATACCCTGGGAATCCAACTCAACCACTTCTCATCAGTGAGTTTTGATTCATATTCATCTGCCCAAACAAATACTCCCCACACTCACACACAGGCCCAAGGACACTTACGAATAAAGCCTCTGCAATAGGCTAGAGATGTTAAAGTTATAAAGGGGTTGGGGAAGAAAATGAAGTAAATCTTGGGTAAAAGAAAGGCTTTGCCAAACTATTTGTCAGTTTTCACTCTTGGCAGGCGTCACTTCTGCCTAACATCTTTTTTGCCCTTTTTTTCTTTTCTCGTAAGTACTGTGCATGTCAGAATAATTGTTATACATATAGATCTTTAAGATTAAAATCTTGCCTTCCAGTGAGGGTAAGTTTTTTCAACACAACTATTCTTTTCTATAAACTAGTAGCCTAAAGCCAGTAGAGGAAATGAACATATAATTTATTTTAGTTTCTTTCATTTACTGTAGCAGAAAAGTAGCACTCCTGGGTTTTAAGCAGAGGTTCAATTATTTGTTTCTATAGGAAAATACTATTAATTAATGATAGGGTACCTTACTTCAAATACAATTTTATAATTCTTTTGTCAACTTACATTAGGAATGAGCTCAGCTTTGACATCTGAACAGGTCCAAGCCCACAGGATACACATATCCAGAGCCAAATTTCATCTGCACAAACATTCTGTTCCATTTATTTGCTGTTCCCAAACACCACAAAAGGCGTTCTTTATATTATGTCTGGGAAGTGTCGCCTGGGATAGTAATCTTCTTGTTAGTCAGTTTTATTAAATATTGTTAAGGTACAAAATAATAACCATATGAAAAAGATTAAATAATACACTAACTTGCTATGGGAAGACACCTACACTCGTCTGGAAGGGATCTTCTGGATCCTATTTACCTGTTTATTAATGGATAGCAAGCCATATGATTTTAAAAGTAACATAAGACACTGCTCAACTTTTCTGAAATATAGTAATAGAATTAAAGCATGGTCCTGATGATGAACATAACCGGACCACATGTCTGGATAATAATGAATTTTGTTTAGAGTACATGTACAACCACCACTGATAACAACACTAAGCTGCAAAAAGAAATAAAGAATCAGATATAGCAAGAAGGAGCAGCTCGGGCAATTAAAAGACTTGCTAAGCTGGGTAGGAAGTCAGCAAGATTAAATGGAACAGGTACATGTGAATTAAAAAAGCTAAGAGCACCATATAAACTGGTATTGTGAAACAGAGTTGAGATGAAAGATAGGAGAAAGATTATCACACTCTCACAAAGATGCACTGCATCCTGCCCTTTGCAATTATTTTCTAGCATTTCCACAGTGGGCAATGCACTATGTGTGTACAGAAACAATCGTTGCTAATAGTAGATATAACTAAGTACTTACTCAAAAAAAACCCCTCTCTCCTCCATTACTCCCCCTCTAAGGTATAGCTAACGTCCCACACCTTCAGTGAGACAGCTGATAGGAGCAAAACAGCAAAAAGGCACATTGCCTGGTTTTGGACCCCTCCACTGCCACCCCCTGCCATTAGTTGTGAGACTTCAACAGTAAGTTGCAGGCATTTAGATATTTGATAAAATCCCTATTCTGGTTGCACCCTGTTGTTATTATTGCATCTTGTGTAAGTCAAACAGTAGCTTACAGTCTAACTATTATATTATACACTTATGATCTACTCCTGTGAGTTTTGTCAACAGAATTTGACCCAAGGAGATCTTGCTGTTCACACCATTTTGCAATAAAACAGAAGTCATTTAGAAATACCTAAATACTCCTTTTGCACTGTAAAGCTGAAGATAACTGTAAAGGATTGCTATGTGTACTTTGATGTATAGAGTGTTCTGAAAATAGGAGTCTAAAGAGCATAACAGGGTGTCTTCCATATATTGTGTTGGAACAACACTGATGCCCTCATGTGGGAAAAAGATATTTTAACACCTGCCAACTGGGCTGAAAATTCGTGTTGGGAAACACATGAAACCTTCCACAATATTTGGGGAGGAATTGAGCAGGCATATGCCCTAAACACACCATACAAACACACACACACAAAAAAAAAAGGACATAAAAAGTATTCGATGCAAAAACTCTTTCAGAATCTAGAAAAAAAAAAGAGTAACAAACACATAAAACATGCATCATTCTTATGAAAGCCTTTGTTTCCTGCAATTTCTTATATGTGTCAGGATCTAACTGTCCTCAATTGTATTTTAGTTATCTATTTAACTAAAAACTTCTTTTGATAATGAAGGAGTCATTAATCTCTCACTGCTTACTTCAACCATCAGATCTTATAAATATGGTCTTTTCAAGTGGGAAGTCCAACTGCTGTGTTTAGGAGGTAAGAGATGAATCAAAGAGTGAAAAACAGAATCTGTTTTTCTTTTGTTCAAATTCAATCCCATCTACATCTAGGGTAGAATAAAATTGTAAAAAACTCGCCTTTTTACTGAATATCTGTCTGTAGCTTATTCTTCATGTCACATTGAACATGAGTAAAAAGCATATCTGTTGAACCCGATTATATCTGGATTTCAGAATGTACCATTAGTGCATAGTTGTACTGAAATTGCATGAGGTTGTTTCAGGAATAACCTATACTTCTAGACATATTATAAACACCCAGCAAAAAGAATTCCACATGCCCCAAAGACTTCAGAAGTTGTGTATTCTTATGACCTGACTACATCAGAGCCTGTGAAAAAGTATAAGGGCTACATGATTTAAACCAGTGGCCATTCCTTGCAAATTTCTCCCCCCAGATTGTCTAGATAAATGCGAGTATATTCCCTATGGAACTGCTTTCTTTTTCCATGAGAAAATATATATGGCAAAAAATTACTTAAAGAACTCAGGGTTTGGGTTTTTTTTCTGTTAAATGATCTGTGAACAGTCTATTTTCTGACTGTATTCATTATTTCACCATAAATACTTTATGTGAACATATCTGCCCAAGGGTCTACTGAAAACTATTCACTTTGGTTACTGTATTTCTTTGACTATTTTTTATTCATTATTTGTGATGTGTGACTAAATCACACAAGTTACATGGCGTTGCTTCTGCTTGCCTATTGCTTGACTGAAGAAAACGTTTGTAAAACAGGAGCCAGATCATTTCAGCATGAATAGCATATTCCCAAACAAATGACCCTCCCAGTGCACCCCAAGAAACAGGTACAAAGAAATTGAATTCTGCCCAATAACCAGGAGACTAAGATGTGGCCTGAAAGGCATCCTTCAAAATATCACACCTCTTGTCTCGATATTCACAGAAGCTTGTATGTAAGCATTGTATGACCAGGGATTTATTTCTTTGAGGAATCATTGTCAGACAGTGAAGCAAACTACGGAGGGTAAAAAAATTCTGCAAAGCAACAAGTATCTTAGAGCAGTACAATGGGATTATCCTGTTCAGAGTAAATATTGGCACTGTTACAGTTTAATTCCTATAGAGCATTTTCCATACATCAGGTGGGTTTCCCTGTAAGGTTAACGATGACACACTGACTGGCAGCAATAGCCTTGGAATGAAATCAATGAACCATGCTCTAGTTTTGAAGATAGGCTTTCAAATTCCCACTGAAAGTCTCAGAAACTTCGAGTACCCAAGCTGACTTTTCTTTAGCGCATTTTTTTCTGGATAGCTACCTGGCTTTGACTCCAGCTCTCAAATATCCTAGGAAAAAAGACTTCCTTTCTCCTACATCATGTGGAGGTCCTCACCAGCTTAGGACAGACCCTACGATCACAACAGATCTGATTCATAACATTCCCACTATACTTCCTGTTAAATTGGAACATATTGGAACCTACTAGAACCTTGTAAGCCCTTGCTTACAAGCAACCTGATAAATATTAGGCCCCCATCTGTTAAACCTAGTGCTTTTCTTAATGACCAATACAATTTTATTATATCTCTGGGTATAACACTTTTCATATTTGCATTTTTGCTCTTTGTGGCAAGACCTGTCTTTTTATTCTATCTTTGCACAGTGCAAATAGTTCAGTGGAGTTCTGGACTTTGAATTTTGAGCAGGTCAGTATTATAAATTATGCTTTACAAATGAAAGCAAACCTTCACACGTTTTTGCACATAGATTGCACAATAAAAGGAGAAATTGGGCCAAGGAATAAGGTATACTCACCAATAGAACTATAAACAAATTAGATTCAAGTAAGAGAAAATAATCTTTCAGACGTCAGTGAAATCAGTCACTATACTTTGATATTTCAGATAACTCATTTCATATTTTGTTGAGATCTGTCCCATGCCCATAGAGAAGCACTCTAAGTTTGATAAACATCCAAAGACATATGAGAAAGTTGCATGAAACATTAAATGCAAGATAATCAGCACATTTAGCAGAAGGACCAAGGTTAAGGTAGCTAAAAAGTACTTTTGACTGAGAAATATTGCATGACTAACTAAGAAACTAAATGTGGTGATAGGAGCAAGTTGTGTAATGAGAATGAGATGTCCAGCAGTCAACACACTTCAGTATTTTCATCACTGATGAGGCAGATTGTATGAATAATGTTAATGGTGTTACAGAATCACAGAACGGTAGTGGTTGGAAGGGACCTTTAGAGATCATCTACTCCAAACCCCCTGCCAAAGCAGGTTCACCTGGAGCAGGCTGGACAGGAACACATCCATGCGGGTTTTGCATATCTTCAGAGAAGGAGACCCTGCAACCTCTCTGGGCAGCCTATTCCAGTGCTCTGGCACCCTCAAAGTAGAGAAGTTTTTCCACATGTTGAGATGGAACTTCCTGTGTTCCAGCTTGTTTCCGTTTCCCCTTCTCCTGTCACCAGGCACCACTGAGAAGAGCCTGAGCCCATACTCTTGACACCCACCCTTTAGATACTTATAAGCATTAATAAGATCCCATCTCAGTCTTCTCTTCTCCAGGCTAAACAGACCCAGGTCTCTCAGCCTTCCCTCATAAGAGAGGTGCTCCATTCCCTTGATCTTCTTTTTGGCCCTCCGCTGGGCTCTCTCCAGCAGTCCCCTGTCCTTCTTGAACTGGGGGGCCAGAACTGGACACAGGACTCCAGATGTGGCCTCACCAGGGTCAGGGAGGATGACCTCCCTTGACCTGCTGGCCGCTCTCTTTTTAATGCACCCCAGGAGACCATTGGCCTTCTTGGCCACACAGGCACATTGCTGGCTCATGGTCAACTTCTTGTCCTCCAGCATTCTAAGGTGTCTCTACAGAACCCCTAACTGGTACCAGTGTATGGGATTATTCCTCCCTAGGTGCAGGACCCTACACTCACCTTTGTTGAATTTCATCAGGTTCCTCACTGCCCAACTCTCTAGCCTGTCCAGGACTCGCTGAATGGCAGCACAGCCTTCTGGTATGTCAGCCACTCCTCCCAGTTTTGTGTCATCAGCAAACTTGCTGAGGGTACACTCTGTCCCCTCATCCAGGTTGTTGATGAATACCTTGAACAAGACCAGATCCAATACTGACCCCTGGGGAACACCACTAGCTACACATCTCCAATGGGACACTGCACCACCAATCACAACCCTCTGAGCTCTGCCATTCAACCAGTTCTCAATCCACCCCACTGTCCTCTCCTCTAACCCACACTTCCTAAGGTCACCTATGAGGATGTCATGAGAGACAGTGTCAAAAGCCTTGCTGAAGTCAAGGTAGACAACATGCACTGCTCTCCCCTCATCCACCCAGACAGTCATTCCATCATACAAGGCTATCAGATTGGTCAAGCATGATTTCCCCTTGGTGAATCCATGCTGGCCACTCCCGCTGACCTTTTTGTCTTCTACATGCTTAGAGATGACATCCAGAATGAGCTGTTCCATAACCTTTCCAGGGATGACTGGCCTGTAGTTTCCCGGGCCCTCCTTCTTGCCCTTTTTTAAGACTGGTGTGACATTGGCTTTCCTCCAGTCCTCAGGAACCTCTCCTGTTCTCCACAACCTTTCAAAAATGCTGGACAGCAGCTTCACAATGACATCTGCTAGCTCCCTCAGCACTCATGGGTGCATTCCAACAGGGCCCATGGATTTGTGGGTTGCAAGTTTGCTTAAATGATCTCTAACCCAATCCTCCTTAATCAAGGGTGAGTCTTCCTTACTCCAGGCTATTTCTCCCACCTCCAGAGTCTAGGATTCCTGAGGCCCAGTCTCAACTGGAGGAAAGAATATAATAGAGTCCCTTACCTAGGAAACAGTTTAAAAGGAATCTAGTAAGAAGATAGGACAGATCTCACTGATCAGGCACAGCGGAAGGCCGGACAAGCATACAAACCACACATGATTAGCCCTTTTTATTTCCTTACCCCTCTATTTTCTCACACTTCTTCCTCCCCAGATCACTCAGGCCCCTCTCTTTTTCCACCTTCAACTCCTCCCCAAAGCATCCCATAGTAAGTCTGGTGCAATCCTGAATGCTCTGCCCCTTTATGCCATAATGTGTCTTACCTCTCTGGACAGCAACCACCCTTAGTCCAAAAGGTGATCAAGATCACACTGGGACACAGGGGCTGAAGCCCTCCTGTGTCAGCTCTGGGAGGAATCAGAAAAGGTGCTCACTCCTCAGGAGTCTGCAGTTTGAGTTCCCATTTGCAATTGTGTGCCCCTGTGCTTCTCTGGGCTTGTGGACGTGGGCTTTTGATAGCCTGATGGCTCCTGGGATGGGTCTGGGGGTAGCTGGGGCAGGGTATTATTTGGTCTCTCAAATAATACTGACATTGTCTCTCTGTGCTCCTTTGTAGGCATGCAGAGGAACGTTTATTGCATAACCTAACAGAGTTGATTTCAATTATGAACCATAGTTCATTACTTTGTATTAGTGCCAGCAACTGGCTTATATTTTCCAGAGAGAATGTTTGAGCATTTTGAAAGCTTCAAGTAGTAGTTTAAAGTGAAATATAAAGATATAGAAGTCTTTTAGGCCAATGTCTATTTTATCAGACAGTTTGTACATTATTTATCCTTGAGAGTTATCCAGTCTCATTAGATATAGTTATTCTTTTGAAATGCTTGACTAAAATCCAGTTATTTTTCAACCCAGTACTCTGAGTTTGTCTTGAGTAGATCACACCTGACAGCTTATGCTTCAGAAGTTTTTCCAAGAGATAAGTTATGGTGATACTGAACTGTTGCTGAAGAGTTGGTGCTCTGTGAGCACCAGATATTCCCAGATTTGAAGTTAGGTTGCTGATTGCAAATGCAGCACTTCTTTTTTAAAAAGCCATACAGTTTGATTTGATGGTACCAATGACAGAGCATTTCCATTTTAAGTAAATGGAATTAATTTTAAAAGCATTTCCAATTTAAGTAAAACTCCTTCCAAAAAAGAGCCTACATAAGCTTTTCAAAAAAATTAATGATTTCTCAATCAGTTGGTGATTTATTTTTTTCATCAGTAGATTCTATTCTAACCTCATGCTTCCTGAATAACCAAAGTCAAAACTAAAAATCAAACAGGTGAATTTTTTCCTGTAATGAGGGAGGAGAATGTGAGAAGCCTTTGGTCAAGCAAAAAGAATTTTTTTTTTAGTGATCTTACTCCTAAAACAGTGCATCCTTGACAGACCACATAGAAAAGACATCACCAAGAAAGCAGACAAGCAACAGTTTTACAAAAAGGAACTTATTGGTGAAATTATTGACTGCTGAACTAGAAATCTTACAGTGATTTTGCACAGTGTTGTGTTACTTGGTAACAGAGAAAGCAAGCCACCCCAGGGAATATTGAAAGAATGTCTTCCCACTGCTAGTACCAGCCATGGATGAATTTTCCTATAAATTTAAATACTTGAAGAGGTAACAAGTTGACTCAGAGTCCCCCAAATGACAGAAGACCTAATATGATGTCCTAAAAGAGATTAGTTTGAGGAGAAAGTATCTTGACCAGAAAAGGATCACAGCTCTGAATGTTATAACAGAACCAAAAAAAAAGTCATTTTTTTCTAAATCTATGTTAGAAATTTTTCCCAAAGATGAACTACTTGTATTCTACTATTTAAAACAGGTTTAGTAATTTCAAGAAAAAAATAAAAATCTCCTTATTCTAATGTCCACAAGGCAAAAGCAGAAAAGGAACAATTGTAAAAAACTTGTTGGATAGTATTTGCTGCTCCTGCTCCCGTCTCTGTTCTGTTATTCTAGATGATGCCAACAAATGAACATTTGCTATGCTGTGACCACATGTGCTATGGCCACAGCAGATGGAAAAACATAAAATGCCTCACAGCAATTTTCAAGCTTCCAAAGGTAATTTTTGCCATTGTTCTTGTTTAATTATGCAATGATAAGGAGGAGTTCAAAAGGTCCACATCACAACACAACACCTTAAGTAGAAAGCGGGGGTAAGATGTTTGCTTGCCATCCTTAACAGTAAATTCAATCACTCAGTGAATTCCTTTGTTTCCCTCATACAACTGGCATCATCGTGTTCTTATTACTGTTCATTAACTTTTTGTTGCAGAACTTCATGCTCCACACAGAGAGATCTGGAAACTGATGAAATCCATCCTGAGGGAGCTGGCAGATTAAGTTGCTAAATTGCTAAGTTGCTAAGCCGCTTTCCATTATATTTGAGAAGTCATGGCAGTCCAGTGTAGTTCCCGCTGACTGGAAAAGGGGAAACTTAACCCCCATTTTCAAAAAGGGAATAAAAGGAAGGCCAGGCCAGTCTTCCTACTACAGGGAAGTACAGGCCAGTCAGTCTCACCTCTGTGCCCAGCAAGATAACGGAGTAGATCCCCCTGGAATCTCTGCTAAGGCACATGGAAAATAAGGAGATGATTGGTGACAGACAGCATGGCTTCACCAAGGGCAAGTCATGGCTGACAAATTTGGTCGCATTTTACGTTGGTAGACAAGGACAGAGCAACCGACGTCATCTACTTGGACTTATGCAAAGAGTTTGACGCTGTCCCACATGACATCCTGGTCTCTAAACTGGGAAGTCACTGATTTGATGAATGGACCACTCAGTGGATAAGGAACTGGATGGATGGCTGCACTCAAAGGGTTGTGGTCAACGGCTCAATGTCCAGGTGGAAGCCAATGATGAGTGGCATTCCCCAGGGCTTAGTGCTGGGACCAGTGCTGTTTAACGTCTTTGTCAGATACATGGACAGTGAGTGCATCCTCAGCAAGTTTGCCAACAACACTAAGCTGTGTGGTGCGCTTGACAGGCTGGAGGGAAGGGATGCCATCCAAAGAGACCTGGACAGGCTTGAGAGGTGGGCCCGTCCAAAATTCATGAAGTTCAACCAGGCCAAGTGCAAGGTCCTGCACCTGGGTCACACCAATCCCGAGCACAAATACAGGCTGGGTGGAGAACGGCTGGAGAGCAGCCCTGAGGAGAAGGACTTTGGGGTGTTGGTGGATGAGAAGCACAACATGAGCCAGCAATGCACACTGGCAGCCCAGAAAGCCAACTGCATCCTGGGCTGCATCAAAAGAAGCATGGTCAGCAGGTCCAGGGAGGTGATTCTACCCCTCTACTCAGTTTTGGTGAGACCCCACCTGGAGTACTGCATTCAGCTTTGGAGTCCTCAGCACAGGAAGGACATGGACCTGTTGGAACAGATCCAGCGAAGGGCCACAAAGATGATCAGAGACCTGGAGGACCTCTCCTGTGAAGACAGGCTGAGAGAGTTGGTGTTGTTCAGCCTGGAGAAGAGAAGGCTCCAGGGAGACCTTATAACAGCCTTCCTGTACCTGAAGGAGGCCTACAGGAGAGATGAGGAGGGACTCTTGATCAGGGAATGTAGTGATAGCACAAGAGGTAACGGTTTTAAACTGAAAGAGGGGAGATTTAGATTAGATATTAGGAATAAATTATTTACTTTGAGGATGGTGAGACACTGGCACAGGTTACCCAGAGAAGCTGTGGGTGCCCCATCCCTGGAAGTGTTCAAGGCCAGGCTGGATGGGGCTTTGAGCAACCTGGTCTACTGGAAGATGTCCCTGCCCGTGGCAGGGGGGGTTGGAACTCGATGATCTTTAGGGTGCCCTCCAACTCTAACCATTCTATGATTCTATGAAATTCAGATAATTTTCAGCCAACTGACCGCTAGGCTTATGTTGTGTATTTGGTCCACCAGGAACACAAGTTTTGTTTCTTTTCCACAGAAATGGACATTATAAATCTATAAATGTTAAACCTCAATATAGATGTTACATAGCTTTGCAGGCTGGAAAATCAATAAAAGATTTTACATAGATTCAAAATAGTCAAATACATAATTTTTACTCAAAATCACACTGTATGACTGCTATACATTAAAGGTTATATATGCCTACCTTCTCCGGTGTGAAGATTTACATCAAAATACTCTTCTATTTTAGACCTACAAACCAGTGTCCACACAATTTTGTGTGCAGACCTGATTGTAACTGGCCGTGTTATTCAGCATCTGCTTTACAGCAGATGCCAAAGGTTTCAAATTTGTGTTTCACTTTGCAGCTAATGATGTCTTTACATTTCATTAGGAAACAATGACATTACAACCAGAAATCACTTTTCAAAAATGCACTGCTTTTGGAATAAACTTCTAGTCAGTGTTTCTACGACCTGGAAGTCCCAAAGGTTTTGTTTGCCAGTTTAGCGAGCATTTCAGGAAATCCCCAACCCCCCACAAATTCTCCATACACATCAAAACCAGAAACAGTGTTAAACATGACATGATCCTGAATAACTTTCTATTATAGAAACATTTAACATCTTTTGGTGTGTCACTAAAAGTTTGACATTATTTGAGCTTTGCTCCTCTCCAATACTGCCAAATAAGCGAATAAAGTTTTACTGGTTCTTCTGCAAAAGAGTAGGGAATGTTGGGTTTTTTTTTTTGTTTTGTTGGAGTTTTTAAGAAAACGAACTTACTTATTCATGTTTAATGATAATCTGGTATGAGGAAAAATAAATATGTTTAACAAATACTAATAAAGGGTGTTCTCCTTGTCTTAAAATACCATAACAAAACATGCAGCTGATTACCTACAAGTACTTATCAGTGCAACTTGAACTGTTGCAACTCAGAACAATATGTTGTACATTTTTAAAATACTTTGCTAAGCAAACATTTAGGCTATGCTACCTATGATGTGAATAAGTTTACATGTATCTGCTATTTAGTACTGTAAAATAATTTTTTCTAATTACTTACAGATCTTTCCAATTAAGTGCTGCAATATGTAGAGGACTATAAGTAAAAAGAATGGAAAAGACAGACTTCCTGACAGCAAAGAGTTAAGCATATATAGAGAGATAATCACCCTTTCCTATCCACCATCTTTCTTTCCATTATATTAGGATGTAAAGCCATTTACAAAGTTCTTCGGAAGTGCTCAGAGCTCTGTTATGAACACCATTACAATACTTCCTATTTCTTTAAATTATTCAGTTTTTCTGAACTGAACAGTAGAAAATGTCCTAAGACAGGCTTCAAAAGAAAGGCAAAGAACACCAAGTCACAGTGGTATGTCCCATGCAATTTTTCAGGTTTGCTCTCTTGATGTCTTTGCCTCCTTCCTTTCCCACCTCTCTGGAATTACCCCTTTAACATGGAAGTCAAGACTATCTAAAGTTTTCCTGATTTTTTTTTCCATTAAAATCCAGTTTTTCTTCAGAAAGCAGGATTTTCTTTGAAGTACTTGGGCCAGAACTGGTCCTTCAAATTTTGGATTTCTCTTTATAATCCATTAAATGTCTCTCTTCCTTTTGAAACTATCAGTTTTGATTTATTTTTAGAAATTGCTGAAAGTAATTCAGAAACAACCAAGATGACTGAAATAGCCTTACTAGGTTTTTTTCTGTTGTATTGGTTGAATTCAAGACCAGTACAAATTCAGAAACAAGAAACTCATTAAGCTGCCTAAATGAAAAGAAGGAATACTTAGGTAATCAGTAGTATTCTGAAAATGAGAAAGATAAATAAAAATTATCAGACCTCATCCCAGAAGATCAATGTTAGTTTTTTGGATCAGTTTGAAACACGTAATGTTTGGAAGTAAAACCTATATTTTTTTCTGGAGTAGAAGAGCATTATGCAGAGGAACATGTAAGTATTTTTTTGATTACCCAACCCACCTGACCTCTATTTTCTTTTATTGTACTCCATCAAATGATATTTGGAGGTCATTTTACTTACCCTCCACTGCTTTCACTCAAGGTAATTCAAGCAGCTGCTCTTGTTCCAGATCACCTGTTGCTGAGTCCCTACTAAAATTGGCTGATAGATGTTTCTTCAAAGTTTGTCTGTCTAGAGAATCTCATTAGACTTCAGCGGCAGCTCCAGACTGATTGGCAATTGTATTCTCTTTGCACATTTATTGTGTGGCAGTTACCAACTACAACAGGTCAGAAACACGGATTATTTAAGAATAGATTGTTCATCTTATCTTGAAATACCAACTCAGGATACTGATCCCTACTGAGACACTGATCAGCATTTTGCACCAGCGATCACAGAAACCTGGTGGAGCATGAAAGCCCATATTGCCATGCTCATTGATCTGTTTGAATCACACCAACAAGAAATGTATCATGCTTTAGCTCCAGGAGCCCTGACCTGCACAAATTCTAATTCTTAACCACATCATTTCTTGGTCACATGGTGTTTTAGTGCCTGCAGAGATGAAACACAGCTGTTATATTGCGCTCACACAAGTTGCACTTCAATACACATCATAACGTTGTAAACAGTTGTGATGATAAACATCTATTTAATCATTCCACTTTCTTTCCTGAGAACCAGCTTTCATTCCTTCCAAAATGACCCTTGAGTCTTTGCACCAGCAATTTTAGTCCTATATGACTTCCTCAAGCAGTTGCTATTCCCAAAGTGAAAAAAAGTATCTCCTTGGAACAAGCTGATTTTTCTTCTCCTATAATTTCTTGGTTCCTACCATATAGAAACTATGCATAGTGTTTTTACCTACAGGTTTGGGGCTTTTGAAAACTTCAGTTAAATCTCTTTTTGTGAACTATTCCCACCAACAGTGTTTGTCAGGATTTTTTACCTCTCTTATACACCAAACCTCTTGATGCTAAGATCAGCAGCATTGCCTAGTTTCTACTTTTCATATTGTTGCCTCTGCATCAGAATGTGTACACAGAGGATTTAATTTCTCATAGCTATATGTTCTCTAGTATTGCCACCTCCATCTAGCAGATATTTTATCATTTAATGGCCTTATTTTCAACAGAGATGAACACCTGCATCTTCCCCCAAAAGCAGCCCATAATCATTAAGGGTGTATAGTATTATTTGGCTACATAGCTTCTTTATTTTCTCTTAATCATATGGGGAATACTAATAGATACTTTAAATAACCTCAGCACCTTATTTTTGCTCACCATTACCATTTCACGTTCTTGTATATAGTTTTGTTTTCCTTAATTCTTAAGATTATTGGTGTTGTCTTCCTAAACCTCTAGTCTCCAAAGTATGCTTTGAGCTTGCTTTGTCCTTATTGACCACCAAAGATATTTTAAATGTATAAAAACAAGCATTTGCACTTATTCCTGAAATGATGGTAAAAGGGATTTTTTTTAATTTGTTAATCACAGCTTCCTTACAGAGTAAGATTAGGAAACACAACACCAAACCCAAATAAGACACCTGTTTTTTGTGCAAGTAAGCACCAGAGAAAGCAGATTATTCACATTTTAAAGCTGGCTTATTCAGTAACATCCAAGAAAACAGACACAAATCAAAACAAAATCTCAACTAAACAGATATACATTGCAGCACTGCTAAGATCCACAATCACTGAATACCTTCAAGCAAAAAGTCAAAGGACAAAATTCATAATGATGTGGAAGGTTGTTCACAAAATGACAATCACATCACTTAAACCAAACTCCAAGTCTACTTTCAAACTCATTTTCTTCATATTAAATTAATTATATGATCCCAGGATCCAACACTCAAAACACGTGGAAGAGTGACCAGAAGATATCAGCACTTACAAGCTAAACTGGGAACTTAATTCTGTAACCTTTTCACAATTCATTTACACAAAACCAGATAATTTCCATTTTATACCACTAAAAATAATACTAAGGGAACTCATGGACCTACTTTCTGTCCAAGAATTCTGTGTTACTAGATCAGGATAGAAAATAACATGATGTATTCAAAGGCTATTAGTTTTCCCAAAACGCTGTATTGTTTTATTATTGAATTTTACATCATGTAAATGTGTTACTAATGCAATAGTTAACAAGAAACTGAACAATATGGGATTTGTAGAAGTTTCATAAAAATTAGTGATATTACAGATGAAAAAAAATGTGTTCTTCTGCTATACATATGTTCCAAAATGCTAGACTACAAATTATAATTCGCTATGGTTAGTTGCAGTAAAAAGCAAACTAACCAGTTCTCAGTTCATTAGTTCTTCTTTCACACAAAATTAATCAAAATTTAAATCTGTATATGTAAGCAGTTTAGTAGTCTGATTACAGATCAGCAAAGTGTTTTCATTCTAATATATGGGTTTGGGTTTAAATCATATGTTTAATCATCTATTAATTTGCAGATTCATAAAATCTTGCAATTAACTTAAGCTAAGAGGTATTTTTTCATTACACTTGTGTTAAGTGTTTGCACACATATCCATGCATATATATGTAAATTTATGTTGCCTTTCAAGAGCAAAAGCTTCATTTTTATATACTTATATTCCCCTAATCTGCTTTACAGGTTCCATGTGTCATCTCACATAAAAGTTTTACTGCGTATTTCAAATTTCATTTTCCAGAGAAGGGCCATGAAGATGGTTAAGGGACTGGAGCTTCCCACATAATGAGGAAAGGCTGAGAGATCTGGAACTGTTTGGTCCAGAAAAGTGCAGGCTCGGGGGGAGGTCTTATTAAGGTAGATAAATATCTGAAGGGAGAGCCTAGATATGACAGAACCAGGCTCTTTACAGTGTTACCCAGTGACAGGACCAAAGGCAATGGCCACAGACTGAAACATGGAGAGTTTCTCCTGAACATCAGGAAACACTTTTTTGTGACTGAGCACTGGCACAGGTTGCCCAGGGAAGTTTTGGAGCCTCCGTTCTTGGACATACTCAAAAACCATATGGACATGGACCTGGGCAACTTCTTCTAGGCAGTTCTGCTAGAGCAGGGGGTTGGACCAGCTGACCTCCAGAGGTCCCTTCCAACCTCAACCATTCTATGATTCTGTCATTTGATGATTCTGTGACATTATAAGTAATAAAGTTTGATTGCTTCAGTTTGGTCATTAATGGTTTCTGATGACTTTCAAGCTGTCTACCCACAAGAAAAAACAAACAGGCTTAAACAATGTATTTTAGATGTGCCACAATCAACTTGAGTAACATTTGAAGGTATCTCTTTCTTGTTTTCTATGTGATTTTCACACAAAAGTCCCCAAATTTGAAACAATTTCCAAGAAAAACATTTTAACCGTCAACTTTTCCTTCAAGCCTTTTTATGCAACTACTCTGCTGGTAAAAGGTGCGGTCCATTTACCAGGACCAGGGACATCTTTTCCAAAGGTTCTCCCACCACAAATAAAAGCTATGAGGCATCATTTAAACCACAAAGGAAATACACATCTGCATAGACACAGCAGACCCTCAGGTCTGTATCAAAGGTCACAGGTCAACAATGCAGTTTGAGGACGATGCTGTCTAGACCTCCCTTTTCCACACAGCACAAGCCTCCTTCGCTGTAAGAAAATGAATCCCATTGCTGCTATCTCGTATACTGAATGACCTACTGGTTTTACTGCTATATCTCCATCTTGTTATGGGCTTTGATCAGATCTACAAAGTATTGAATGTCACTGACTTTTTAACACCATACCAATAGGGGGTGGGAGGACAGGCCTCAGTGCGCTGCAGAGGAAGTGGCAACAAATAATTCCACCTTCCTTGATCTTACCTAGCAAGCGCAAAAGAAGATACCATCAGACTCAGCTGAGAAATATACTTGTAAATTCATTTGTTTCATCACTAAAAGTCTGAGTTTTATTTCAAGTCTGATTTTTCTATCAGTCACTGGGTCTCATTAAGCCATTGGACGGCAAGCCAGAAAATGCTTTTTTCACAGGTACCTTTTCTTCGCACACATTCTTCTACACTGCAGCTACAGGAAGCAGACAAAAAGGTCTGTCTGACCCTGTCTCTGACAGTGGCCGTACAGCAGAAGCTTGGGGAAAAGAGTAAGTGTTGCATGCTCTCCCAGTCCTCAGCAGTTTACAGCTCAAGACATTCATGATTCTGAGGTAGTTTCATTTTGGTTTAGCTTGAGCTTTCAATGCAATTTTTCATGAGTTCATTCAAGTGCTTTTTCAACCTACATTGCATTTCTGTCTCTAACGAGTTCTACTGCTTAATTTTGCATACTGTGAAGACATCTCATTCGGGTTTAGGTAGTAATTTGTTAATTTTGCTTGAAATCCTCTAGTTTTTAAATGACAGTAGACAGCCCACTGTCATTCCTTATTTTCCCCTTCCATGTTCTTGTATTTTCTAGGCACCTATGGTATCTACTGTTGCTTGTGTCTCTTTCAGTCTGAAAGATCCCACTGGCTTTAATCTCCATCTGCACACACATTGCCCATACCTTTGATGTTGCCACCTTTCTACAAAGGTGGAACCTTTTCTAATTTGACTTCCAGCTTGGCTTCTCCTTGCTGAGATGGTAGAGAAAAGAGGACTATGCACACAATTCAAGATGTAGGTTTATTAACCTCTATGCCAGATGCTGGGATACCAGAGATGACTTTTACAGTTTTCGGCCATTCCCATAGCTCTTTAAAGCCTCTTCAAGCTTTCAGTGTCTGTCCATACTGAGTTCTTGGCACCTGGCCACGATGCACTAGAGTAGCAACAATCATGTATGCCAACCAAGTACAGAAATAATGACAAACTATTCCCAATAGTATTTCTTTGGCCACAGTACTATCCTCACCTTCAGCTGATGATCCACAATGCCTTGTGAGTCTTTCTCAGAGCTACTGCTTTCTGTTACAGGAAGCTCTGACATACAATAGGTGACTGGACCTTATTACTTCAGGACGATCCTGATGCCAGAACACTGGGCATGCAAAAGCAGGCTGCAGTATTTGTTTCTCCCTGAATGATGAATGTATCACTGGTTACACACAGCTTACAGTGAGCTCTAGACTGTTTGGTATCACTACTTTGACTTCTTTTTTATTGATCCTCCAGCTTTCACATCATTAGTGAATTGATCAGTAATGATTTTATGCCATAGATAAAAATGTTAAGCAACTCTGGGCCCACAGAACTCAATCCAGTGAAATGTCCACTCAGTGATGCTTCCCCAGCAACTGTTTTTTAGAGAACATAACTTAAATAATGGTTTCACCTGACTGATACATATTGATTTGGTATTAGTTTTGCTCCTTAGTCAAAATGCTTTACAATACCAAGTTAAAATACTTTACATATCCCAAGTAGTATTACATCAACACTTTTAGCATCGAAGCTTACAGTGACAATTTTTTTTCCAAGTTAGTCTAACAAGATCAATTTTCAATAAATCTATGTTTATTGGCATTAATAAATTTTCTTAACTCTTAAAAAAGTCACATTTATTATCTGCCATTCCAATTGTCCACAATCTACACAAGACAAACTCATAATTACTTGTCACTCAATTTCCTCTCTTTAAATATTTTCACAGCATTAGTTTTCTTTTGACATCCCAGAACTGTCCCAACATTCCACAACTCATAGACAGTCCAGAAAGATTAGCTGCTTAGATAGATTATAAAGCTAAAATGCCCAACGCAAAGTACAGAAAGTTCTCATGAAATCACTCACACAGAGAGAAGAAAACTTAAAGTCCTAAATTCTATTTTATTAAAGAAATTAGTTGTGTTATCATGAGGATTTTAACACAAAAATGTTTAGACAGAATTTCCCCTAAAGTAGTTGCTTTTCTCCAGGCATTGTGGACAGTATTCAAAAGGCACAGCAATAAAGCAGCTAAAAGTCCATTTCTATGATTCCTCTATAAAGGATGCTGACTCACACATGTTGAAGATTGTATTTCATCATGCAATCTTCATCATTTAAAACAAAAGAGAAAGCTTTTTAATTCAAATCACTGAAAAAAAAAAAAAAAAAAAAAAAAAGGAATGTAAAAAGAGCATAGCTGGAGTTATAATGGGGTCGTCCAAACTCTAAGCCTAACATTGTTGACACCAAAAAAATCTTCAAAAAGCCTGCCAAAACCCTATTGAGGATGATTGTTTGAAGACCAGCTGTGGTTAAAAACCTCTGCCGAAAGGAGTATGTTCCAGAAGCTGCTTTGCAAACACTTGGATACCATCCACATCAGCTCTGTTACTACCTAGCAGAGACTAACCTCTAGAAGGTAGCTTTAAATTTATGCTGTGTTTTCATAGCCCAGTGGGACACATATGAGAGCAACAGAGTCTGAGAAATATTGAACCTGATGTTGCCTTCTCCAGCCATGCAACTTGTACCATAAGTCAGGAAAGATGCTGCAACAAGAATAAACATTTCAGACAAACACCAGAGAGAGCTGTGTGTTTCAAACAATATGTTGGGTACTTCCTACAGGAGGCCAGTAATGCTACATACTCCAATGAGTGCATCCTTCCTTACAAGAGAATCACTTTTGTCTTTGCTGCAGAATTCTCAGCCTTAGCAGTAAAAATGGTTTTAGAAAGATTCAGGCACTCTTGTGACAATACTCCTCCTTGAATAAAATCCATATGACCTGGTAACATATATGCAGATAAACCCATTTACTCTTTCAGTGATTATGAAGGAATACCACGATTTTCAGTTGTGTGCACACCATCAGATATATGTACATTACATTTTTTCGTGGATTGATGGGTGTTCTTTTTGGACATTATCTTTTGTGTGTTTCCTTCTCCTTGGTGTGTTCTGACAGCTTTGCTTGATTGCACTATAGATACAACAGTTGGTTTTTTCTTGGAAGTACAATATGGCCATTCAAAATCACCTCAGAAGCAAGTTATTCTTGAGTTTTTTCCACACAGTAGTTTTGAAATAGGCTAGACAAGATCACTGCAGAGAGCTATCTTATCATAACTCTAAGCCTCCCTTAACTCTGTGATGCTGCCCAGTGAGTCAGAGTCTATTTTCTCCAAACTGCAGACAATAGCTACACACATTTAACAGCTGCATGCGTATATTGTTCTTTTGCATACTCAGGATCTTGATAGTTTTAAAATACCACATGTGATAGTGCATACTAGTCCTGCAAGATACTGTGTTACAGAGCAAAAGGAAAAATCTGACATATTTTATAAATCAACACATTCCAATTCAAATTTTTACCTGAAGGAAGTTAAAGACCGTACTCTTAATTCTGCTTTTATCCACAAAAATAAAGCAATGTGGTATCAAGTTTTGGAGGATAAATGCCACATAAAACAATGGATTTTGCATGAGTGAAGTGTGGAATGGACAAAAAGCTCCACACTCACTAATGCTGAAAACGCCCACTATTTGCTTTCTGTCAAATTACTCAGAGGTCACACTAGATTTATTCTTTCACAACAGCTTCATGGCAAGTGCAGGAAACAGAAAGTACACATATTACAAGGTTCGAGATTTAATCTGCTAAACCATAAATATTTTTTTAACAAATTTAAACCAGCAGTATGAGTTTATGCTTCAGGATTGCTTTGCATTACATGTCCAAAGTGCTTCTATTCCTGCAGTGTCATCCAAGTTGGAAAACAAAGTACCAAGGTTTCTGGCTCTGCCTGGAAGCTCTGGTGCTTGCCAAGCTTCATACCCTCTGTAGGATTCCCCTGGTGGCTCGCAAACAAATTAAGCTCTACCTATACCATAGTAGATCTGCATAGGTAATATTTCTATTACTGTTCCCACAAAGTAAATCTCCACTCAAAAAAAAAAAAAAACGGGATTTACTAAATCAAATGATGCAAGCATTAAATATTAGCTCTTCTGAGGATCTTGGTAGGCATATAACCAACTTCGGATAATGATACTAAATACAGCAAGATAGATTTAGAAAAGAAGGGGGAAATAATAAACAGCAATTAACCTGGAGCTCTAAGCGTAGACAGTGTTGTCACTGTAGGCATAGATCTTATTCCAAGGCAGATAAAGTACAATATTATTTTTTTTCCCCAGACTTTTAGAGATTTTATGTTTGGATCAATATGCATCTTCTTCTTTGTTCCTACACCTGCTAACCATGATACCTTACCAATTAAATTCTACTCTCATTTGAACAGTCAAATTAATTGTGGGTTCATACGCTGTGTTCACACAAGGGCTGATGATATTTGCTCGGTTGAGATAACTTAGACCTCCATTTCCAGGATATTGAAGTTCATGATACTACAGGGTTCCATGCCAAAGAGCAAAGTCTTGCTGGTTTTTTTCCAATTACCTTTCAACATACCATTTGAATGTTTGTCTATTTAAATAAGCTATTTACTTGTCTGGACACAGCCACAAGATATTTCAGTAGTAGTCATGTGTCCCAAAATTATTTTAAAGGATCTTTGCCTCACATAGCTCCAATGGAATAGGAAGTTATTCTCATTTTGAAAGAGGGAAATGGGTTAATAATTACATTAAGGTAACTGATAAAGAACAGAGTGAAGGTCTCCAGCTGGACCTGTGCCTCCCAAGTTTCATTGAGCTGTCTGATATACCACTTTTCTGCCCTAGCCTCCAGATTGATGTCATACCTTTTTTTCCCTCTCGCTGTACTCCATAGCTTAAAGAAGGCTAACAACATCATAGGAAAATGAGATATGTAGCTATGCTTTTCTTCTGTGTTCAAGTTATTGAAAAATATAATAAGACCATATTTCTCAATGCCACCAGCCTATGCCAACAGTTTCTTGATGAAATATATCTATAAGCACAGCAGCATACTATGAATCCCAAAGAAACCTAGACTTGGATGAACAGGTGGTGATAAATACACACTGAATTTTCATAAAAATTATTGATTCCATACAGTCACACATAGAAAGTGTTTTCTTTGTATGGTTACAAATTATACACGTTGCATTGAACTGAATAAAATCATGTTTGAGTGAACTCTAATACAGTGAAATGTCACCTTACACATTTGAAGTCCAGTTACTTAAATGAATCAGGCTGTGCAAATTGCAATTTTAATAATAAAGAACCTTTAATTAGTGATGTTACATTGCGGGGGAAAGACATGCACATGACAGCCCTGTCTTTGATTGCTAAGTTAACAAATGCTGCTTAAAACTGTCCCCTCTCATTTTCACAACTTCGAGATTTCTCAAAAATACACCAACTTTGAGGACTATGAAAAACATCAGTAATACACTTGCTTGTAGTCACTGTATGAGAAATACGCCACTCTGATTATAAATATGAAACAAAAAACCAATTAGACAGCAAATTTATTCTATAAATAAAGTTGTTTTGACCCAAAAGAAGGGTCTGTTTAGCCTGGAGAAGAGAAGACTGAGAGGGGATCTTATCAATATCTAAAGGGCAAGTGCCCAGAAGATGGGGTCACGCTCTTCTCCAGGAGAAGGGACAACAGAAACAAGCTGGAACGCAGGAAGTTCCATCTCAACATGTGGAAAAACTTCTCTACTTTGAGGGTGCCAGAGCACTGGAACAGGTTGCCCAGAGAGGTTGCAGAGTCTCCTTCTCTGAAGACAGGCAAAACCCGCATGGATGTGTTCCTGTCCAGCCTGCTCCAGGTGAACCTGCTTTGGCAGGGGCATTGAGCTAGATGGTCTCCAAAGGTCCCTTCTAATCCCTACAATTCTTTGATTCTGTAAGGGTATAACTTCTTAACTTTTAAAGTTTTTTTAGTTTGAAGGTTTTGGCTGGGTTCTCCCCCTGCTTATTTTTTTCTCCCACATCAGGAAAGATGTTATTTTACCAGTCCCAGTTTGTGCCTTTAAAAACTTGAAAAGATCTTACACAGCTTGGAATAGTTCACCTACAACGAATAGATCATGACTGTATTTTCTTAAACTGTCCCTAACTGGCTCTCTAACGTCTAGAGGAAACCCAGAGACTTGTGTTTATTGTTTTTTTCTAATCTAGAAAGAGGCAGCAGGGCTTAGACAAGATACTCATTGACCTGGAAGGACTGCTAGTTCAGCCTTGCTAGCTATAGAATGGTTGTAAAAGACTGCTAGCAGCTTTGCTCTTACTAAAAGTTATTCTATTTTGCTGAACAATATGGCTGTTACCTACATTGCCTTCATTTCTAAAAGCACTTTAAGGGACAATGCATTAATTAAGAGAATACTACATTGCCTGCACAACATCTATACAGTGAACTATTTGCCACAGAATATCGCTAGTGATTTAACATGGTTTTGTTCTATATCTGTTACTGAAATACAAACTGTTATCTGAGACCACTTCACTAGTGCTAGGACTTCTCAAGGAACTATTTATTCTTAGGCAGAAAAGACCAGTCCAGCACAACAAAAATTTACCAGGAATATATGACAAAATCATTAGCCGGAAAGGTTTCTTGATTTAAAAAGGTATTTCTGAATACAATCAGCTGTAGCAAGAGACCAGGGATTTGGGATCTGTTTTTAATGCTGTTAGTGAATTACTTGCTTTTTCTTAAACTCCTATTCTTAGAGGTGTTTTAAGTAGGTGTGTACATTAATTCACTAGAGAGCTGACAATACCTTGGCAGAAAAGAATCAAAGGACAATGACAGTCCTACTATTAAAAAAAAAAAAAAAAAAAAAAAAAAAAGGTGTGTGCCTTATATGTTTTGGTTTTATAGCACATGACCAATATATACCCTTTATTTTAGAAAAGCTGTCTTTACAAGCTACTCTACACCTTGCTCTCTAAGGTGTTCCTTGTTTAAAATGAACTAATGTTCAAGAACAGATGTAATTCATTCTTACAGGGTAAAAGGTTTAAATAAGTATAAGGGGCTGGGACAGTTCAAAGGGAAATTATGCAAGATCATGCCCTAGAGAAAAAAATGTTGGTCATCCTTGACTTTAAGTCTATCGGTTATTCTAGATACTCTGTACCCAAAACCTACAAAAGAACCTAATTCCACCATGACATGAGCGTATTGTTTCTACTAAAGCTTGTTTAGAACACAGACGGAGTTGAAAATAACTGTGCAGAATGGTAGATAGCACCGAAGTCCTAGATGCACTCTGTAGTTCCAGTTTGCAATTGTGAGTGCCCATATCAGAAAGGACTACAAAAATAATTTTTTTCACAATCAGTTCCTGCATATTTAAAATATAAAAAGGAGATTAATTGCATTAATATAGAAAGAAAATTAATTGTCTGCAGGCAGGCAAGGTTGCTTCATGGTACAACTTCAGGATCATGGCCTATATGTTTGTCTCCATGGGTAGAAAACTGTGTCACCAGCACAAGGAAATGTATGAGTTACCAATAAGAACAGTGCAGGAGCATCATGTAACCAGACCATAAATACCTGATGTAGTTTCTGAAGCAGTAATTTTTCTTATTTGAGGTGAGAGAGAAGAAATACAATTCAGTTCTCCATGTAAATAACTTAGTTTCAAATTACAATAGCTTCTCCTCAGACATTTTGTCTCTGAATGGACAGATTTGCAGTCACTTTTACTCAGAGAAATGAATGGACATCAGCCTCATTATTCCCCATAGCAAGCAGCTATTACACTGATTAAACCTTTTTAATATCATATTCTGTGATGAGAGAAAGGCGTCAGCAGGATTACTGCAAAGAATACAATAAAGCAGACTATTATCAGAAGTTCACGGTCTTCCTGCTTTGAAATAGTCTAAGATCATTGCAATTGACTAGTTATACTGGGCCAAATCCTTGCATAAGTCATTTGAAGTGTACCTACCTCAATTTACAAGAACTATGGATTTGACCCAGACAGTTTCTCTTTAAAGAGATAGCCTGCAAGTTAAACCAGGCTAGCTATAGCAAGCTTTTTTTATTGAACTTGTAAGTTTTAATGCAAATAGAGGGGGGATGCCTGGAGGGCGAATAGGTTAAATATCGGGTTAAATGTTGAAGAAAGAGAACATTAACAGAAAGCTTGTTTTTGAATTCAGCAGAATATTTATAGAAAATTTGTTTCCAATGTCTGATTATATTGTTGCTAGGAAGCAAAAAAAGAAAGCCTGTTTCAGAAAGGTACATAGAAACTACTGGGAGGTAATAGATTGGTTATGTTTGTGATGAGAAGTACAGACTCAAAAGCCGATTGGAATTGTTTTTACCACATGATAGGGAAAGTATCAGTAATCCTCCTTACACCAGTAAAGGCTGCAAAATCACACTATGATTTGACAAGTTGTAAAGTTCAGTAACATGATTAGTTACCGGAGAAGGTGATCCAGAAAACTTTCTCAAACTATGGAATAATTTACATGGAAAGGACCTCTGGGTGTCATTTAGTTCAACTTGGTTTGCACCCTCATTGAAAGTAGGGCCAATTTAAAGCAGTTTTCTCAGGAAATTAAGTTAAATTCAGTTAAATTTTTGTTTACTCCTTGGATGGAGATTCATGGTACAGATCCTGACGACTTGTATGGTTGCAAGCCATACAGTTAGCTGATTTTTTTCTTAATGAGCAATTTTCTTTTTTTTTTAGTCATAGTGCTAATAGATGCAAGGCTAGGAAATGCTGTAAAATAACTCAGTAACTCACTTTTACCGAAAACTGATTTTCTTTATGGATTGCTGAGGACTCACTTGCATTTTTTATACATATACATCTGTTGGAATCAAGTTTCAACAACTTTTAAAACAAAGCCAGGGAAACTGTAAGTTCGACAAACAACCAAGAACAACAACAACAAGGAAAGCAAGAGTTCTAACTCAACATTCTACTTTAATTTCAGCAAATTTTCCAGAAAAGTTCTATTTAATTTATAATTTGTTTCAATTCATTAGACTGTGATAAAAATCAGATTGATTTTTTTTTTTCATTCTGGGAAGGAAAGAAAGATAAATTAATTTTTAGAGGGTTTTTTTTTTAATGTTCCCTCTGAACTGCTGTTTTCATGAAGTTCCCTCTCCTCTAAGAGAATCTAAGAGCTTTATTTCTTGGAGATATTGTCTGTTACAACTGACAAAATACAAAAACAAAACAAGAGAAAAAAAAAACATACCCATTAGTGACAAACAAATTTCATAGTCATAGGTTACATTAAAAATTCCCAATTTTTTGACATCTCATGCAGGTAGTATAAGTTGTTCATAGGATGCTGGTATTATTCTTTTTCTGTGCAACACCACTCATGTCACATCAAGGCACCCTTTACAGTCTGATAAAGAGTGGCTGTGGTAGTGAGCGTCCATAGTCTCACTCAGACAGTCTTTAGGAAGTACACAAGACAGTAATTTGCTTAATTCAAAACCCTGTCTCTATTCTGATTTTTTTTGGAACTGGTGCACAGCTCAGTCACTGTCCAGTACTATATAGCAAGGGACTGTCCAATAAATAGAAGTTCTCTCATTTATTTAACAAGTGTTAATAGAAGTGTCTTAGGTATTGAATGACCCTTTTCCATTAACTTCAGCACTAAAAATACACATAAGCAACACAGCACAAACACTGTGCTTCGCTCAGTTAAAAAAAGAATATTATGCAATTATTCCCCCACTGGAATAATCTTAATTTCCTTCTTTCTCCTCCATTTGATCACATTATAAAAACATTTTTTCAATTTAGACAGATTTTTTTTTTGCTTCATTACATTAACTTTTTGCTTTCCCTCATTTCTGCAGTGAGTAGACCGTGTGCACACACACATGCGGGCACACACACACACCCCTTTCTCAGTCTCTCTGCTTTTAGCAATAATTTGCACATAATGGAACAGCCAGAGGGGGGTTTGATCAATGACCTCTGTCTCAGAGATGCTGTTCCAAGGGAAACACATCTGCCAACATAAAGTATTGGAGCAATCATAGCTCAGTGAGCGCTGTAATAAGCAACTGTTACACTGGAGCCATCAGTCATGTTCAGTTACAGACCTGAAAGGATATGGCACCTCAGGGAGCAATGTCCTTCCATAAATTTGGGCAGCAATGAAGAATGATTTGCAATCAAGTCATAAAAGGCCTAAAAAAGGTCCACCATGCATACTAACATCCAATACAACTGACAAAGAAAATAAAAAACCTTGGCATTGTTTGCTCGTTATGTAAACTACACAGCTGTCCAAGCAATTAAGATATGATTTTGGGAATTCTCTCGTAAAAATTTGCTAACAGCGCTTCCACTTGTGAAAGTGACATTCTTCTTTATCAGTAAAGTGCATTTCATTAAGGTAATGCAATTTCATCTAGCTTAATAGTAGGAATTGCTTAACCTTATGGCAAGAGTACGTAAACAACATAAAATTAATGACACTCCGTGCATTGTGGGAATAGATTTGCATTAGTGACAGCATTGATCAAGTAACAGAGAAACTAACGTGCACTTCCAATTGTTAATACTCTAGGGATTTCTGTTCACTATCTGCAAAGTCATATTTCTGGTCTTCTGGTTGCAAAACTATTAGAAAATAAAATTCACAGTAAACTTTGCAATTTTTCAGTATTAACACTAATGAAATAAGCATGATAAAAAGGGCACAGGTCTCAGAGGATCCGTCTTTACAGTCAGGCTAAAAATATAAATGAAACAGAAAAGACATGCAAGGGTCTCTCAGAAGTGGTGATTCACTTTAAATGTGCAACACTCCTATGATTCAAGAGGATTTTTTCTTCCATTCCCTCAGATGAGAAAATTTTTAAGTGCTACAGCCACCACTTCATGTTCTGATACTTTTATGGATCCAGTTATAGGAATGCTTACTCTTATGTGCTGTACTTCTACCATTAATGCTAAGGTTTGTAGCATATGAAGAACACAGACTCAGGTCAGGGCTGCAACCAGAATCGTTTATAACAACACTCAGCTTATACAGTCTTTCAGATCTCTAAGTCCATCAACGTTACTTCTTTCCCAACAGACACCCCCTTGCAACCCCCAACTACCAGATGGGCAGATTTTCCCCAAACAGTAGGGGCGTTAGGCGCTGTTTATGGGTCGTTAGGCACTGCTCACCGGCCATCCCCTGCCAGTATTCCTGCTTATTCTATTCCTTCTTCTGGTCTTTGCTTCTTCCACAATCCTGTTAACCCACAATGGCCGTGTGTCATTGTGCAGGATTATACAATTCTCTAGTATGTGAGATTTTTCACATGCCAAAGTCAAGAAAAAATACTGATCAGCTCCCAGCAGGATCTTCAGTGTTTTGAACTTCCCTTCTCCAATGATGAGATATTACAGACACGTAACTACTGTGCAAACATAACAGCAAAGCCTGCTGAGGGTAGACTGCTCCCTTTCTTATCAGGAGGTGTTTTTCTCTGGCCCCTCTTTATGCCCAAGATTAAGAAATCTATGACTTCTTAGGTCTGGTGACTTCCTGAAAAGTCTCGTTTAGGACAGCATGAACATGTGCAACCACAGGAGTAGCCCCCGTTAGTGCAATTGAATCTTGATTGCTAGTACTTACATACAACACTAAAAACCTGCTTTCGGCTTCTCTTTATTCCAAATGAACTACTTAGTAAAACTCACCTGAAATGCTCTCATTTCATTCATTTTAGTGCTAGGAGTATGAGCAAGAAAGCCATCATAGTGGTAATTGGAAGTAGGGAGATGGAGAGTGCTGTAACAGAGATCACCTCCGTCAAGGAACACGTCTGCTGACGCATTTATTTTGGTTTGTTTTTCCCTTTTTCAGTTTATTGTTTATTATAGAGCTTTTAATTTCAAAGGCAAAAACTAATTCTGTCTTTCTTCCAGATGAAGGATGTAAATGGATTTATTAACTATAAATCCCCTTCACTTAAAATACTTCATGACAGAAAAATTGTTTCAGGCTACAGAGATTCCAACTAAACAAACATACATATAGTAGACAAGGTAAAAATAGTATTGGTCTCAAATCTCTTTAAGCAATAGCAATCCAAAGTGATACTTGAAACAATAGCGGGTGACGCTTTCAGATAACATTTGTTTATACTCTTTGTTCAAAGTGTCCTTTTCATATCAAAATCATTCAACAGGAAAAAGATTCGAAGTTATGAAAACAGCCATGCAACTAGAGGGAAAGGACACTTTACCAGCAATTGCCAGGCTCCTTGATTATACAGACCTAGAGTGGAAAATCCAACAAAGGGCAAATTCCTCTTACTTAAGATGTGCCAGGATGTCATTCCAGATGGCAAGCCAGACACGTTGCTGAATTAATGACAGCATGGTAGAATGAACATTATAAATCTCTAGCCTAAAAAGCCTAAATCAGTATAATTCCTAAGCCCATCAACAGGGCAATTTCTAGGTAGAGAACAAGCAGGTCTCTGCATGGATGATCTCTAAACTAAGTAAGAAGGGGATTAAGAGGATGGCAAGTCCCTAAAGGCATTTAGTCTTAGCCAGTTTACTGCACGTCACAGTAGGACTCCAGGATACTCTAAGTAGTTAACAGGGTTAACATATGACAGAGGAACTGATCCCAAGCAATGCTAAACAACTCTGCACGGTTTTACAAGTCTGAGACTCGGACTTACAAAACAAGCGTTTCTGCAATTATTCAAAAATACTTTTTTTTCCTTTTTTGCAAGTAAGCCTACAGCAAATCTAGGAAAGCTAGGCAAAGACCCCATCATCTTTATTTGCTATTATCCATCATGAAGTGCTTTTTAAAGGGGAAAAAATACACTTTGCAATAAATCTGGATAAGAGATTACTGCCTCTTTCACAAATTAGTTGCCCATTCTTAGAGGAAGGAAATAAGCCTGACAGGAGGCATTACAGGTAGTACCAAACAGCCCTCCAGAATCTGTTAGTTTCTAGGGGAAGTCCTGCAGTCATTGCTCATTTCTAAATATGAAACCATTATATTGTTTTATAGTTTTTCTAGTTATAGCTCCCAGGGCTTACAAAAAGCACTGATATATCAAAGACAACATTGGAAGGGTGCAAAAAAACAATGGATTTAAACAGAGATCTATTCCCATGCACCAAGACAGAAGAAAGTTTCTGAAGTTCTCCTGGAAAGGTCTATTAAACCAGAGGAGGGCCACTGTGTTTCCTCTAGCACTTTGACTTCCTTAATCCCATTATTCTCTGATCTGAACTCAAAAAGCTCTACTATCCACTTGTGGTTCTTCAGTTTCCACAGAATCATTTATTACTCTGTACACAGCAAAGCATATTTTTCTTAGAAGATGATCTGTCAATACTGACATCAGTCATGAATGGAAACCTACTAATCATTGAATGAACACAGTAGATCTGAGGGAAAAGGAGACAGATTTGAATGCTTTGCTTCCACCTCTTTTTTTAGGTTTATTTGAATAATTGTGTCCATAATATCATGGTTTTTTAATCTATACTGGTTTTGTGCCCCCCAAAAACAGGGTTCTGATTTCTGTGAAAAGTTAGAAATTATTTCCCCCTCCTTATTTTCATCTCAAACACCTTTTACTAAAAGTTACTACTGTTGTCATTTTGTAAGTGAGGATATATGGTCTCCTTTACACTGGGTGACACTTTTTATAGCCCAGAAGACTCTATAGCTCATATAATACAAATGATGACAAGTTCTGAATCATAGTTAGCACAGTGGCCAAAACCAAGGTACCTCTTCTCTTTCAGGTTTGACAAAATATAAACATCTAATGAGAGCGCTTCATCTATGAGGAGAGGGCAAACGTATAACCCTCTTGGACCTTCAGGCACTCGTGGTAAATTGCATCATTTGAAAATAAGGCTGAGAGTTTTAAAGAGTTCATGCCAACAACCATGCATTTTATGTCATGATTAAAGTGTTCAATTTAGTTGAAAGCCACCTATATCACATATAACCTGCCCTGATTAGACTTTCACTTATCTCAGGGTCAAATAAACCTCAACACTAATTTCAAACTCAAGAAAGCAAATATTGTACTGTGTGATGTCCAATACTTTGCACTAGAACTATGAAAATATTGCCTCACCTAATACAACCTAACTATCATGAAATAGAAATCAATTAACAAAGATATTCCTTTTATTCCTCTTTCCCCTTCCTCCAGCTCTCATTGTACAAATCTAACATATTTGGAATTTTTAAATAGAAAAGCACATGAAAAACGTACAGTTCACATATGCTTGCATCATCACAGACAGACAACAGTCTCTACTGTATTTTCCCGATAGATAAGATTAAAGGAACTACAGTGCAATGGAAGATGCTAAAATTTCCTGAATGCTGAGTATCTGCTTTACATGACACAATGATTAAGCAAGATTTTGTTATTTTAAAATGTTTGATAGAACAGATCCTAGACCAATGAAGACCTAGCCCTTTCACTTTGTCCAGAAGAACCTATAAACTCTCTAATGGCATGCCCTAACCTTGCAGTATCTTATCTTTAGCATTCATTTCATTTAAATGTAAGACCAATAAGGACTTATACTTAAAGATAATCTAAAGATCTCTCTTTTATAATTCTGATACTTTGATTTAATTCAAAACAGGAAATAGTCTCCATTCAATCTCATCTTCCCACTACCACAACCATACTCCTGGTCTGCTTTAAAATATTTTATGAGAAGATATAAAGATAAAAATTGTTTACACTAGCCATTTGTCATGTAGAAAAGCTATTGTTCGTTCCAAGTGACTTCATAACCGGGTATGCATTGGCAGCCAATACCTATTCTTTTGTAAGCATGTCCTGCCTATTTAATTACCATTGATCTGCAATTAAAAGTTTTCTCTCTCTTCCACTAAACAATTGTTATTTGCTACGTAATTTGCGCCAGACTCATACAAACCTGAAGGTTTCAGTGGGAAAAAAAAAAAAGCAGTCATATTTTGGCATTACTTTTTGGCTTTCAAATAGCAAGGTTGAGTGAAAAAAAGCCACAATTAATACATCAGAGAGCTCTGCCAGGCTTTTATAGCATTACAGGATTTTTCAGCTATAAAGAAACATATTGAATCTTTAGAGCACAGCCCATTCTTCACTGCTTCAGTTGTCTTCTTTTGTTTACAAGTCCCTGCCATCCTTCTCTGTGAATTGAATGCTAAACTGTCTCTAGAGAGACGTTATATTGCTTACAGAATGCCTCAGCAGATGGTGCTTCCTGTTGCAACAGAAGGCTGTGATTACACCTGAACTCTTCAAGAACTCAAACAGAAAAACAAGATAAATGAAAGTCTTAAAGCTCTATCCTTTTCCTCCTCTTCTCCCACATTCAGAAAAAAAATTTTCTAGATTTGGAACTGCTAACGTTTTACCAGAGCAGTTTGCCTCAACCTCCCCTTCTGATATTTGGTCCCTCCATACCGTGTTAGAGCACCACTCATTACAGTTATAAAATAGAATAAACCTCCACCAGGAAGAGTCCATAAACACAAAATGAAGCACCACGAACACCATCTGGATTCAAAAGTTCAATGTTCTATAGCAGTTTGCCACTGAATGTGAAATGGACCCTTTTACAGAAGATGTATGAAGCCTGTGCGGCAGCATTCATTCCATCTATTCCCCTAATCTATTAGTTTCTGTAAAATGTAAGAAACCCTTAGAGCTAATTTTAGGACCATATAGTTTAAAACCAAGTACCATAACAGTATCATAAGCAGTTGAATATGTATTTATTCTCTCAATAATTAGTAGATAAATAATTATCTATGAAAGGCAGCCATCTGGAATAAAGATTTCCTGTAAATACTTTCTGTTGTGTTTATATTACCAACACCGTTCTTCACTATTTCTACAGAGAGCCTACAGAGCTCATATAGACAAAGCAAGACAGAAAAGGGTCAATATTACTCTGTGCATGTATTATTCCTAAAAATGAATGTCTTACCAGGCAGAGAAAAGACATTGTCAGTTGCATGGCTGCATCACGCTCTGCTTGCCTCTGCCGTTGCTATTTTGAGGTTTTAAGGTTTGAGAGCTTTCAACCATCACCTAGGTTCAAATCAAAACCCATGCTCAGTTTGTCTGTAGAGTTCCAGGTGGCCAGAGACCTCTTGGGACATTGCAAAACAGAGACAGATGAGAACAGGTCCAGGTCCTTCTCTTAAAGGAGTGCAGTTGCTTCCTTCACTAAGTGCTTGTATCTACCAGGTTCACACTATACAAAAGTAGCTACATTTTTCACATGGGGTATAGGGTGCTACTGCTACATGGATCTGCCCCCAGATTAAAGGCTGTTCACTGAAGCTGAAAAGGCTGCCTTCATGCAGTTTTCATAACCATATCACAATATTTCCACCATAAATGGTTCCCCATCACAGGCAGCCTTCCCAGATTGAACTAAATAGGAAATTAAACTTGTATGGGAGAGTTTGATAAAAGTTGCTGAATCCACATTTCATACAAAGAATTTATTAGTTTCATTGTGAACATTAACAGAATTAAGTTGTTGGTTTTTTTCAGTGAGATTTCAAAAGTCTAACTATACAAAACCATTTATAAAAGCTACTACTTTAAAAAAAAATCTCTTCAGACTCTTATGGGTTTCAAAGCTTATTAATTTCTTACAACTTTTTTTGTGTAGGCGTGTTTTCCCCAAAAAGTAAGTCACGCCAGATCTGAGTAGCAGAAAGCAATTATCAAGTTTATTTCTTGAAACGGGGGCAAAAAAACTTTATCTTATGAGGAAAAATTCCTCTTCATGCCATCCCTTACATTCTCAGAATACATCTGTAAAGTGTGACTGAGAGGTATGTAAAGATAGCCAAGAAATTGTGTTACTGCAATGGTTTACACCAGCTTACCAAGCTCTAGCCAGACAAACCCACAAGGGATCTGTCTTGGCTCTCCTGCTTCCACCCTATGCCTTTCTCCTGGTCTCTGCACCCATGTTCCCTCCCACTCCTCACTGCAGGTGCCCTCTCTCCCTACCCGCCAAGCTTAGCTGAGGTCCAGCGCAGCCCAAGGGAGAAGGGTGTTCTCCAGCCCTTCTGTTCAGTGTCACATTTCTTACTAACTCAAGTATCTGACTGGTGCATCCCTTCTTATGGCTCACAAATAAAAAGAATTGATGCGTACTGAATGATCATTTAATAATTCACACTCTGTCTTTATTTAGCATGAGCCTACTGGGCAATCTAAAAGGAAGCCTTCAAAGAAGGTGTGGGGGAATAATTAAAACTCAGCTCAAACCACATTTTACTTTAAAAAGCAATACTAATTCTGGTTTTATTAAGCTAGATTGACTTATTTTAGGTGTCAGTGTTGATATAGACCTGCCTAGCTATACAAGTACTTAAGTATGATGGGCAAATATAGGGACTGGACAGAGCTGGCAATTTGTTTAGAACACAGAAATGAGAAATTAACTCACAATGATTAGGTCACAAGTCACCACGGGGTGTGATGCACACTTAAACACATGAGAACAGATGGCAACAATTCCACCCACACTAATTATACAGGGGTCAGAACCTGGTGGTCATCTCAGCTTCCTTCACTTTTTCTTTTTCCTGTACATCTGTGACAGTGGCAAATCTTGCCACCTCTGAGCTACAATGTTTTAAAAACGTCTTCACTAGTCATCCTCCCCATTGTGGTGGAACAAAAAAACAAAACAAAAAAAAAGTACCTCAGTTCAGTTTCTTCTACCATCATTAAGACAGTATGTTGCACAATTCTGTAAATGTGCTACCTCATACGCTTTATGTCCTTCTATACTCCCTCTACTCCCCCTCAGTCTTGATGTCTGCTCACCTGGTGATATCAGTTACATAATCATTTTTCTCATATTTGCCTACTATTTTCCTATTCTTGCTCACCTGTTGATGCCAATTAAGTAACTTCATCTCTCATATATGCCTACAGTTTTCCTCTCTTGTGTCTCTCCTCAGAATAAAAGCTCAGTCCCTAAGCTATCAAGTCAGGTAAACTTCTATATCAAATTTTCTATTAAAAACAAAAAAAAAAAAAAAAAGAAAAGAAAACCAAAACACAAAAACCTACTTCTCATGTAACAGGAGAAAAAGAACAAATAGATAAAAAAATTAACAACTCCTTAAAAACAGTCACCTGTGTCTTTACCCTTCTAGTTCAAAAATCTCTATTATTTAGAGTTCACTGACCATTTTCCACCCACTTTTCTTAGTACTATTAAAAATAATGATTCTTGTGTCTCTCCCTAGGTTTTGGGCAGAAATCTGAGCTCCTCCACTCCCTGCCCCAAGAGCAGTACCAGTTCCACTGTCACCATCACCTTCTTTTCTGAAGGGATTATTTTATTTTATTTTAAGGATAGAACTTTCTGTTTTTCAGAAAATCAGCTTAAATCATTCCAGGTTGACATGAACACCTTAATATCTTTGCCAAATTTACAAACTGGTAGTTATTGGAATCTCTGAAGGCCAATAATCCCCTGTGTATTTTTGTGAGGTGTTCAACAAATGAGTCACCTCAGATATTGCCAAAACATTTCCAAACTTACAAGGTACAATTTTTCATGGTTTTTGGATTGGAATGAGCATTAATTGGACAATAACGGAAGGAAACTGGACTAAGCAGCTGGTGAAGGAAGTCTTTTGTGGTGACATATGGAAAAAGCAACAAATTCAATCAATAAACCTCACTTGCTGGATGCATGCAAAGACAGATCCAACATCAGTAGTCTTGCTGAAGAGGTTTAGGAGCACTTTTTTAGAGGTAAGCAAAAAGGTTTTCACAAGTGGTGCATTCCAACAGTACTAGAAATAACTTATTTCACTGAATCGTCAAAATTCAGCACATCAGCTGCTGTGTTCATCCTGTTCCTCATCTGAGGAGTAATTATGTGACACCCATTCGAGAAGCAGCCAATGATGTTCAAGACCTCTGTGTCTTCATCCTCACACCTATCTTTTTATGTATGTTGACACTGTAGGTACACTTCTCAGATGGGTTGGTGAAGGGAAAAAAGGCAGAAGGCCTATGGCTTCAAAGGAATTACATGTATAAATATTACCGAGAAACTGGTTAAAAAAAATCCTACATAAAATTGTCAGGAGGTCAATGGTAGGGTACAAAACTGAATCCAAAGCTTACCAATAACATTAACACACAATGATTAAGTCACATGTCACCTTGGGGAGTGATGCACATTTAAACACATGAGAACAGATGGCAACATTTTCACCCACACTAATTATACAGACCTTAGTTCCAAATTTCCTTTCCAATGCAAAGTTGTTTCTTACCTTTGATTTTAGTGGGACACTGTACATGATCATCAAGAAAGAGATGAGTCAACCTTTAATATCAGACACGTCAAAGGAGTTGTGTTTCCCTACATTGCAAACAGCCCCAGGTTTTCAGAGCATTGCATGTACTTCAGTATCATGGTTTCGGCCGAATTTACCAAAACTAGACTGACAGACGGCCCTTCCCACCCCTCACCCCCCCAAAAGAGAAGAGAGGAAGAGAATGAGATAAGGAGATTTAGAAGTTTAGAATGAACTAAACTACTTTAAGAATTAATATTAAAATAAAACAAAAGAAGAAAATAATGAAATGTATACAATATATACAAAACCGTATCAAGCTCCCAGGATGACAGTCACGTCACCGGCAGGCACTGGGGAAGTACCAGACTGGACTCAGTGATGGATGGGAACTGGATTCCAGCTCTGGAGTCAGGAACACATGGATCGGGATCAAAGGCAGATGAACAGACAGAGTCCTCTCCGGACGTCAGCCATCGCAGGAAGAGAGTTGACCCTTTGATTCCTCAGCTTTTATACTGAGCATGGGGCAGATGGGATGAAATACCCCAGTTGGTCAGGTTTGGGTCACCTGTCCTGTCCACTTCTCCCCACAGATGTGACCCCTCTACGTTTCTCCGTTTCCAAGCCTCTAAGGGGCAAATAATGAAATTGGCTGACCTCGGTTGTTATAGCAATAAGTATAAGCAAGGGCCTCTCTGCATACCATTCCTTGGCATGGAGCACAAACATTGGTCTTATCACTCTGAGAACGAGCAGTTTTCTCCACAATATGCCGTTAATTTCAGACAGTTAGAAGAGGCCTAGCTAACATGTAAAACTACAGGACAGAAAATTGGTTCGGTTTTACTTCAAACCAGGACATTCAGCATGAGTACTAAGCAGAATGAAGATGGTAACATGAAAAAAAAAAGAAGTTCAAGATCTCCCTCTTTACTCCATTCAGAAGATTTCTGAAGAGTTTCTGGTATCAGCCAGTTTCAGGAAGATTAACTGTCACTATCTGAATTAAATCACATATTCCACTTCTCTCCATAGCATATTTACCAGGCTACATCAATGACACTTAAACAAAAGTCTTATGTAAGAAAAATTCAGACTGATTTAAGCTCAAGCTGATCTAAACCTATGAAATCTTACTCATAAAACAGAGTTTGACTGAAGTTTCACAAGAAATATTCTAATATGAAATACTATGGTTTGCTCTTTTTCCCCTCCAACTAATGCTTAAGTTGAGAAAACAATATGCAATGTACACTAAGAAGAAAAAAATATTTACAATAGTGTCATGGTTTGGGCTGGGTTGACCAATGACAAGACAATAGATGCTATCCCTCACTTCTCATTCCAAGGACAGGAAGAAGAAAGATAAAGAGATTTATGACTTTAGGAAAAAACTAAACCACTTTAACAAAATATTATTAATAATATAAAAAGGAAATATAGAGATAGATACAATATATGTAAATACATATACAAAACCATATCAAGCTCCCAGGGAGATGTTGCCAGCAGGCACTAGGAAAATTCCAGACTAGCCTCAGTGACAAATGGGAAATGGGTTCCACAACACACTGATAGGGATTGAAGGTAGACAAACTGACAGAGCCTTCCTCAGGCATCAAAGAAAAACGGCCATTGAGGCAGAGCCATTGAAGAAGAGCCAACCTCCCTCCTTTGATCCCTCAGCTTTTACACTGAGCATGGCAGATGGGCTGGAATACCCCATTGGTCAGTTTGGGTCACCTGACCTGTCCGCACTTCCTCATAGGTGCAACCACTCCATGGGGTAAACAACCAAGTCAGCTGACCCTGGTTGCCCCAGCAACAAGTGTAAGCCAGAGCCTCTCTCACCCAACAGGACAGAACGTTGGCTCTGCCCCATCCCGAACCAGGACAAATAGGATACATATACTAATAGTAGAAAGTTTGCTAAGATTTCAATGATTTTTAAATTTAATTTGGTTTAAAGTGCTTCTTCTCAAGACACTGCAACTTCAGCAGGAAAACATACATGCAACAGTGACCCATGTTCTCAAATAGTATGTGTAGTTAAAGCATCTTTAAGATGGTTGCTATCTTCTCAGATGATTTTATTACTACTTTGAAGAAACAAACTCATCTAACAGAATTCAAGTGCTGGAAAAAAGAAGCAGAGGTCTTACGGGAGTTACCAGGTTGAGAAATAACAGGCTCACTAAATCATTGTTGTTCTGTTTATGTAACATGAAATTTGAGCGTTAAGATACAGGAGACCCAGAGGAAGGATGAGACTGAAATATCTGGCTGACCTTCCATCTTTTTTCCAATTGTATTGTTAGATTAGCAAATTTGAGTCACTGTGTAAAGCTGTACAGTATTTTTATTTGCAACTGTTTCAGGTGCAGTGTAACAACTGTCAGTCAGGTTTTCACAAGAGGAGGAATTTATGCTTGTAAACAAAGCTCTACTTATGCAAATATCAAAGTTGATTTTAAAAACAGTATACACATACAGTACATAAAAATGGGAGAACATTTTTAAAATATATTTAAACAGTATTGATAGGGAGTGTTTCTCTAGCGTGAGGTAAGAGAGCAAGGTTTTCATTTAAGAGGCAAGATTTCTGGAACTGATAATCATTTTCTGTATTTCCAGTTTAAAGTCAATGTAAGTTATGGAGGATGTTGTGTGCTTCAAGTTATCAAGAAATTTGCAGACAACTGCCCTTATTAGTTAAAGAAACTTCCTTTAGAGATATCTATTTTAAAACCTCATAAATAGTTTCACAAGCTTCATTGTACAGCTCCTTCTCCACCTCCCAAAAACAACTACGTATTAGTCGTGATGACCAGCCAGTTCTCTCTGTTTGGAATCAGGTCAGAGCATCAGTAGCACTATGTAAATAATATGTTAGTTGCACAGCTGGACACTAAACTGCTATACGAAGGATCTTTATCAGCTTGACTGTCTAGCTGGGAATTTGTTACAACACTATGTAGAAACACTTCTCGTTTAGTAACAGCGTTCAGGTTGTTAAGCTACAAAGTATTAAGCTACATCTGTAGTATTTACAGTTCAAATGCCAGCGTTTGCAATAAATGCACTTCAGGCTTATTCTGGATATCAGCATGTACTCAAATTTTTGCGTGTTTATCTTTCACACAGGGAGGTTAGTATTTGACTCAAGAACAATAACAATTCTATATAGATTTAACAAGGGCAAAACAAAGTCTCTATTGATATGCGACAGAATCCTTCATGATTTTATAATAGCCTACAAGATTTAGTAGAGAATAACAGCCTCTCTGTAGATTTTCAACCATCATATAGAATTTAATCATCTATGAATTTCGACAGTGAATAAATCAGACTTAAATGTGTGTCGGAATTACACCTATGGATCACAGCAAAGTGAAGAAAGTAGATTAATACATGTTAATCAGATGACTGGCATAATCATTGCCAGAGCTAGTAAAAAAGGACATTTCCTTTTTAAAAATAAGAGATTGCAGTAGCTGAGCTTCTTTGAGTTACCACTTTTTAATATGGAGCAATTTCAAACTGGAATTCTGATCTGTTTTGTAATATGAACATACATCTTTTTGAAAACTTCATGAATGTTGGAATGAAATCATGTTAGCAAATAATTTTATACTTTAAAATACATAAACTTTTTTTTTCCCCTTGGTCGATAAGGGCAGTTCTGTTCACGTTCACCAATTAGCAACTGTCCTGCAAACAAATTATTTTGCTTGGCCAGCTAATGATTACCATTCAATAATCTCCTAAAGTGTTATTTTCCTATCTACCCATCAATATACTTGCATTTGACAAAGGATGTCAGGTGGCATCTCAACTAAAGGTAAATAAAGTCACATTCTTTCCAAAGAGTTGTGCTAGATGTTGCCCTTTTGATGATACCCTTCAGATTTCTTTTGCATTGTCAGAAACAATATTTTCCTAAACATTTGAGAGAAGTAGGTGCATAAAAACAAACAAACACAAACTAACAAAAAACCCCAAACCCTAAAACCAAACAAGCCAGTTCAGACATGTCAACATTACTTGTACAGAGACACAAGCTGTCCAGAAATTCATGCCCCACCCTTCTCTCTCACCCCGATGCAGGGGACCAAAAGTGCAAAAGGACACTGCAGTAATTTTATAACATTCCTGAATTATGGCATGGTTCTGCTTTCTTTTTCATCTATTTGTTACCAATATGTAAGGAGCTACTTTTTTTTTACCCCACCCAATACAGCAATAAGCATCATAGCAACTCTTCGGGAAAGAAGCACTGATCCTCTTCAAATACATTATTCATTTCTAGTCTCATGTTTGTGCATGCATTAAGAGTCAGTGCAGTTTGCTCACACACAAGAAAAACAGAACAACCACGTATGAGCTTTTCACAGGTCTCTCCTCTCTATCAGCTCCGAGACTGACACCTAGTGCCCAGGCCGAGGATACTGCTCAGCTACTAGTCAAAACGCCCGTCGGAATTAACATTTCGTTGATTTCCAATAAAATGAACTGATTCAACAGGGCTGAAAGACTCCCACTTCTTTTAGCTCCCGATTTGCATACATATTCTAATTCTCATTCGAGTCTATTAAAAGAGTAGCAAGCTTATGGACCATGTTTTCAGCACTGTTCATCTCTTAACAGTTAGGGTTGCTGGATCATTAATATCAATAATGAGCTAGAACTGCAATTAGTGTCTAAATGAAATATGCCACAAATTACTGATTTATTGTTATGTTTGTCAGTAAAAATATACTATGGCACAGTAGGGTAAGCACAGAAATTATATCATTCCAGAGACTTCAAAACTGCTAGTTTTTCCTGGGAGGTATCTGAGAAAAATATTGAGAAACACTGTCATTTTATTGCCAGATGAGTTGTGTAAAAGACACAGTACATAATAAAACAGGAAAATCCAGCAATTTTTTAAAACTGCAAACTCTTAAATGCTGTCTGTTAAACAATTATTTGCTTGCTTGCTCACCTGACCCACTTGCCTTCTTCCTCAGAGGTTTCTCCTTCCACCAGCTTTAAACTTGGTATCTTCATGGTCTTTGACTAAATTTCAGACACTTTCTCTTCACTAAACTCACCCGAAACAAAAACAGCCAGGCTGCTTAAGCACCCCATTCTTCTCCTTTCTCTTGTGTTCATTTTCCAAAATCTCTGGCAGACCAAAGTCCTAAAGCCAGGTTTGATTCTCATACATCATTCATGCATTTCCTAATGAAGTCATTGAAATACTGATCTCACATAGATATGTTGCTTGTAGTGCATAAAAAGTCTTTGCAATCCCAGCTCATATAGATGCCATTTCTACTATTCACACATTACATCGCACTGAGAAGAATCAAGGAGATCTGATTATTTTTTTAAAAAAGAACGTGCCATGGGTTACTTCAACATGAGTTTCAACAAATCCTCTCTTCTCTGAATTCATCTCTTCTACTTGATTCAGGATGTAGACAGCCTGCTTCAGTCCTATAAAGTGGTAGGTATTTTATTACTTTCTTATATACTAGCATATGTGTGAATGTATAAAACATCCTAAAGGCCTAGTATTATAGGTGGACTATCAATTTCATGTTAGTATAGTTTTCATTTGTTATAAGACTTTCGAAGTGTGGCCATTGATTAAAATGTGACATTACAGCATTAGGAAAAAATCACTTCACTTAAATCTTTTTGTCAGCAGAGAAAGATCATCATTTGTGGATGATAATCAGTGAAATACAAAGTAGTCAAATTGTGACAAACTCTCTCTAGTTACTAATTGCAAATCAGCAGTTGTTTATATAAAATTGTATACCAGATAATAAAACAGCATGATTCCTAGTGCTCAGTTGTGTGGAAAAAATTTACACTGTAGATTGCCTGCTACTCAGTTAGAATCCTTCCAGTATTTCTTTAACAATTTCCAAAAGTTGTCTGAGAAGATGCCTGCAGCAGCTCAGGAACTCTAACAGTCACAGAAGACAACACAAACTTGCCTGCTCTAATAAAAGTGACACTCAAAGTATGAACAGTGAGCAAAAAGGCCATAAAAACTGCTTGTGGAAGAGCCACATTTTTGGAGTTACAGTGTATTTGCAGAGTCTCCCTGTGAGCAGTTTCCCAAATCAAGTTTTACAACATATAGTCACAATTTCACAAGATGTTTGAAGGTCACCGTAGTCCACTGAGAAGGAAATAAAACATTCCTAAATCCGACCTTCCATTTAAAAAAAAAAAAAAACCACAAACCCACAACCCAACTTAAAAAAAAAAAAAAGGCAAACAAACAAACAAACAAAAAAAACAAACCAAAACAAAAAACACACAAACAAAAAAAGACACCACCCTTGGATTTGTGATATATCTCACTCACTTCCTTACAGGGGCTCTAATAATAAGCTTTTAATAAACATAAGATGATGGGGAGAGTATATCCTTGTGCTTCCTAACAGTTGGCTTTAAAGCACTCTACCAAGAAGAGCAAGTGACCTGGGGTACTCAGCTGAATGGTTGCGCATGCGTAGCACCTTCAGTTCCAAGTAACCAGTGTGCCATGAGTCTCTCACCCCAAGAAACCACAGATTTTCACAATAAAAAAAAATTGAGAGTCATTCTGGGAATATTTAAGTTTGACTTTATAGGTGTAATAGCAAAGGCTAGAAAATAGATGTCAGGTATTCTTACAGTTTAAAAAAAGGCTCTCCTGAATGTTTATGATGACTACTGGGAAAAAACTTTGAAGGTAATTAAACCAGAAACTCATACTATTAACTCATTTCTCACAAGTAGAGTCCCAAGACTCAAACTTCTCACTCTACCATAACCACTTTTGCTCCTGCAGAGCTTGTTACCAAATCCAATTTCACCTCTGAAGGAGTATTTTAAGCAGAGGAGTACTAGCACATTAAGAGATCAAAACCATGGAATGCAGCATGGATACCACTTCATAAAAAGGATATATTTTACGTCATTATTGTCGTGAAGCACAAGCTTATATCCCTGAGGCTAGACTCATTGATCTGACATTAGACACCCTTAAAAAAATTCTGTGCATCAATCTTGTTGCAAAAACTCTTGGGTTTGTGCTCTGTAAGTCAGGTCCCTCTGTGCATAAACTGTGGAGTATGGTCTGCATGTCTGTAAGAACTCCAATTTATAGACCTACTTTCCATACAGGCTTATGGCCTCCTCCTTGTTTTAGATAAGGCATGCTACAGGAAGAAATATTGGTCAGTCATTTTCGACACGAAAGGCAAAGGGCAGACCTGGCGTTTTGTCATTTACCTCTAGACATGTCTTAGTCATAAAGGTCAAATTTTCTATAAAAAAATATTATAGTGTCATTTTGTTGCCATGGGATTATTCATGCTCAAAAGCCTCCTTTTATCTTACGCTCTTGTCTTCACTATTTAACATTCAGCATTGGCATCATACACCACCCCTCATCATCATCAACATCAGAGACACTAGTTCAGCTTTAGCAACAGGAAAGTCACTAAAGGCTTGGAAGCTCAGTTCAAATAAGCATTCAAAAGTTCAACTGTTTATCAAAATCCTTTCTATTTCTAGAGCAGACAGGAAATCATATAAAAATAAGCTGTGTGGTGAGCTTAGGCCATGACATGCAGAAGACCTTGAAAAGCAGATGTGAATACATTAAACAAATATCCTCAGCAGGCCTAGAAGGCTTTTTTTTTCTTAATTGGCAATTTCTAATCAGTAGTGCCTATCTTAAAAAGAAAAATGTTGACATTTAGAGGCAAAATTGAAAACAGGCATAAGGGCAGACAGAACTCAAAGCCCAAATTGATGCATTGCTTACGAGAACATTGAAAACCAGTTTAGCATATAAATGCAAAACATTTATAAAGCAAATAAAATATCAGTTAGTAGGTATCAGTTTGCAGGGTCATCCTCACACAGCTCCCTCTCACCTGTCCTATTACAAGGGTACCTAAGTAAGACTAGACTATTATCAGCTCTCTGCAGCAAAACCCTGACTCCCTTCCTGATCTACTGTACCAGTCAGCCATTTCCCATTCCTTCTGGTCTAAGGAGCCTGCATTTTGAGGAGAAAACAAAACATAGGTAAATTGGAAGGACGGATAGTCAAGAAACAAAAAAGGGTGCAAGTTTGACTAGCCAGTGGGAGAGAGTTAATGTGCGGTCCTTCGGCAAGCTCTGTCATAGGCAGCCTGCGATGGGGACAAGCATAAAACCAAGCAAACTGTACACATAAATCTGCAGCTTATTAAAAAGGAAACCACACACTACCCTTAGCAGTATCTTTACCTGTGGCAACTATGCAGCCAAAAAGTATGTTTTCCCACCTCCTGATGATTCCAACCGATTGACTCTCCCAAAAATGTATCTTCAGGGAAAGTCTATGAATGGAAAATTTCAGCTCAAATAAGGTATATTTCTGACAACAGTTGTAATGGAAACTTCTGAGAAACCCTCCCTGAATTTCTGTGTGAAGAAGTGTCAGAAATATTTGCTTAATTTTTCAGTTATTACAACACTGATTAATGTACAAAGACAAAGGCCTGGACAGGAAATCACCACATTGTACTAAAAGATGGAAATCAGAGGATAGTGAGGTGTGGAGAATTGTTCATGTATTTGAAGATATTTTGGTGAAACGTGAAGGTTTTTATTTGTGAATACTAAAGGACTGACAACACAAAAGCTGTTGGTTTTAGGTTTGCACAGCAGCGCTAACACAATATTCATAATGTGCAACCTCATTGCATTAGCCAGCTAGTGAGTGTCACTGCTTCTGAAAAGGAAAAGTCTGGTTGTACAAAATCATTCTGAATCAGAGCTAGCAAAAGAGTGGCCTTTTCCTCCTCCTTCTCCCCCTTCTTCAAGGAGCTGCCAAGCATGTCAGATCATTCATGTTAAATTATGCTGGATGGCATTGAGATGTGCACCACTGTCATCTAACGGCTGAGTTGCAGCTGTCAAATCCTTTGCACTGTAAGCCTCCGGTAGAAGTCCAACAGTGGTCCAAAACAGGGAAACAGGCCTTTATCTGCTAATTTACAGCTAGTTTGAACCTGACAAAATAAACAACCCGCATGACAATCAGAGAAGAAAAATAATCTTATCAACTCTAACACCTTCTGTTGACCTGCAGACAAACTAGTTCATTAAAATCCCATGGCAAAATTCAATTCTGGCACAAAGTGCAATAATCGTGTTGATTTAGTCAGCAACTTATTTGGCTATATATTTTAAACCCTCACGGAAGGCAGAAAAAGGGAAATTAACTGAAATATAAAAAGAATATTCATACAAGCAAAATATTTGTCTGCATATCTATACCTTGGATTGTGTTGTGGCTTTAACAATTTAACTCAAATTAAATTAGAATTACCAACTGAGGCTCAGTTAAGCTTGTACCTTTTACATATTTATTGCTCTTACTGACCGCTCTATTTACTTAGTAAATGATCTTTCTTCGGCTTTCCTGTGGTTCAGTCCGTGCTAGGAAAACACCAATCTCTCCCAGGTTTTATCTCTCTCAGTTCCCCTGCATCATGGTTTGACCTGCAGGCAAATGAAGCCATTCAAATATTTGCTTATCTTGTCATCTGTTCTCATCAGACCTTGCAATTCCTGTCATGCCCCACATATCAGTTTAAAGCATAACGTCATTAATACCTCCAGTGCACTAATGGATGCTTCACACATGAACGCATTAATGAAATGTGTTATTGTTTTCCCTCACAGGACATTAACAATCTCGCTCACGCTGAGCCCCTGAAGCCCTGCAGTGCTGCTGGAAACCACTAGCTATCAAATGAACCCTCAGTTACGCCTCAGTAACTTTAAGTTCAAGTTTATCACTGAAGTGTCACTCATGTGAGGAGAAGATACAAGCCTCTAAGGTCTTTTGGGCGCAGCTTCAATTACCATAAAGAGTAACAGGAGGCAATAGCTGCAAGGGAAAAATACACTATCATATAAATGAAACCCTGTCAAGATAAAATAGGAAAGATTTGGGTGTCAATGTAGTCATTTGTTTCTTGTTTCTCCCCTTTGTCTGTGGACTGATGGCTCAGATAATGAAGACAGGATTGGTTTTCTACAGGATAGAAACACAAATAGTCTAGTTTCCTGATAGAGACCTTAAGTATAAGAGGCAATAAAGATTCCTTACACAAACCGTATTTAAAATCACTTTTCTGTATCTTTAAGAGTTATTTCCAGAGGAGTTCTGAAATGCCCACGGCAAGTTATGCAGCTTTTACATACAGTTTAGCTAAATAAGGATGCTTTTCTTCTGTTAGGCTGTGATTGCAAGAGCACTTTGGCAGCAGAAGTAGGGTAGTAGCTTTTTCACATCACAAATAATGTCACTATCTTTTCTATAGGTCAAAGAAGAATACAAATCAAGCTTTTCCCTGCCTTCACATCCACTATAGGTATCAGCCTCTGAGCCCACGTTTTAAGGTTTTATTTCACAAAGCCAATGGATGAAGTTGTCTACTGTATGGTTAGCCTTTAAAATCAGAGTTCAGAGTAGCTTGTAACTTCGAATTTTCCACAGGGTGAAATGTATATTAGAGTATCAAGTTATGACAGGAAAAATACAGCAAAATACTGGAACTTCACCAGTGTTTCAGGTATGAAATCAGGAAGTTCTCTTATACTACAGTCATCCTTTGACTCTCACTTTATTGTCAAGCAGTGACACTTCTGTATGGTGGCTATGGGCCAGCTAGCAGTGAGGCCATGCTGGGAACAGACAATAGAGTTCCCTAGCTATAGAGGAAACGAGTCAGCAAGTCCTGCAAAGGCCATTCCTGGCATATTCTAGGAGCTGAGACAGTCCAAGGAACCACTAGCATGCCCCTCCTGTGAACTATCCTGAAAGCCCCATTTTTCCTCATCAGTCCAAGACATGGTATGAATCTCAGGTCTCTCAAGCATAGGAAGGTTCTGATGAGCAACCCACAAGGTCAGGAAGGTCAGCCACCGCTATTTCAGTTTATTGCCTATTAACCTCTGAAGACACATCCCTGAATGCCTTCACAATGATATAGTGTAAGTCCCATATACTTTCTGCATATTGTGCAAAATAAGTCCCACAGAAATAAAACAAAAAAATAGGAGAATGAGTCTTGTAATCAAAATTAACAAACTGGCCAGGAAATCAGGAACTTTCAATGCCATGAATGCACAGCTTTCTTCTATAGGATAAAGTGTTTTGCCATGAAATGTTTAACTCTGCCCTGAGTACCCACATATAGTTGCCATTCCTTGTTTTTAAAATTTAGGCAAGTGGAAACCTTATTTCAGAATTTCTAGTACTTACAATGCAGAACCATATCTGAGACTCATCCCCTTGTTTCACACAGCCAGTCTTCTTGGGCAAAACTTTTGTTTTCTCTAATGTATATTTCCATAAAAAGAGAGTGGTAAAATCAGTGTCAGCACGAGAGCTTTTTCCTCCCTGTGGATTTATTAGTGTACCATGTCCTCCTTATCAGGATCTCACAAATCAGTGATGGATCAGTGTCTCTGGCTCAATATCACAGACTGTCTGCAACATCCTGATCTTTTCTTTTTATTGCCATTAGCTAATCAATATGTTCCATAAACCTATGACCACCTAACGCTATTACATGTGTTACTGTGTTACTGAACTTCATTTCTGAGCATTTCCAACCAAGCATTTTTCATTACCTACCCATTTCTTCCTCTTAATTTGTTTATGGGAAGACATGCAGGAGTGAAGAATTTTTATCCCATTTGCTGCTGAACAAGCTAAAATAAGGCATGCACCACAGCTAGAAAGGATTTCTTAATGATTTCTCCCTCCTTTTTAAAATATGTATTCACATATACACAGAAGAGAGGTGTGTTCTAGCACCAGATATGTTGATTGTTAATTAACGGAAAGGATGAATTGCCTGCTATTTGGAGATGCCATACAGCATAGTGTTAAGTACATAGTCACATGCTTCCCACACGGCTATGAGTACACTCAAGTTGAGTAACTCAACCATTTCTTTGGCAACATCCACAGTAGTAAATTAAAGTGCCAGGGAATGATCCTAGATACTGAAATCCAGTCCTTTGTAGTACTAAATTATCATAATGGCCCCTATTGCTGTCCTAAATAACTTTCAGGCACAGTTCAGGAGTTGGGAAAGGCCTTTTGCCCCTGCTAATTGCCAGTGTAGGGGCAAACTTTGCATTTCAGGTCAACAGTTTAAAAGAATTCAGAGACAGGCTTTCTGCCAGGTGGCTGCAATATCAGAAAGGTTCTAACATCATTCAGCCTACTAGGGTAGATTACAGCCTTTAATATCACTCCAGATATACATGTGTGTATATATGTGTAATTATATATATACACACACATATATGTTTCCACATTAAGTTGTTATCGGTTTTCTATTTAATCACTGCATATTTGTGTACAGGAGAATACATGAAACATTATAGTATGTTCAGATACTAGTGTGCTACTTGGCATACCAAATGGAGAGAAAATACCTACCTATGTCTACATTAACAAGTAATTCAATGCATTTAGAATGGATCTGTACATTTAAAGAACAGGTGCTGAGGCCTCTTCATCTATACATCTACACAGCATGCAACACCAGTGGGTGCTACTTCGGTTTAGGGTGCAACACAGGGCTGAGCATTCCCAACACACATGTAGTTTAAAGTTATCCCATTCTCTAATGTATATGGAAGCAAACTTCTTGAAAAGCTGAGCTCTGAAAAATTGTTTTTCTTAATCTGTTTTACCACTATGGATTCTTTCTAGCTCCTCTTGCCCAGGGAAAGAGTCCCAAGAGCAGCAACAATGCCTGCCTGATCAATAATGAAAAAGGTCTTGCAGAGGCAGATCCCTCAATTTATGGAGGTGGATTTCAGGATCAATTTTAAAAATATATATGTCAAGTGTCTTAAGAAATTGCAAATTAACTCCAGCATTGGTAAAAACATGACTTGATCACAGTTGCTGCTGAATTAATTCACTTGTTTGTCTTTCTACATATTTTCTTAGTGCCACTTTGATTGAAATGACATCTAGTGCAAGGTATAAAATTTGGGCAAAATATGTGGAACTAAACCTAAAATTTGTTTAATTAACAGCTATCTTTTCTCTTTGTTTAGTATTTTTTTTCCACAAACTGGGAACAGTTGCTGCTTTTACTCCTACCCTTCCCATCAAAGCATTCACAAAGCACCTTCTCAGTCTGAGGAGAAGCTCTACCCAGTTGGTACTGCCTGCCTGAAGCTATTCGTTCACTATATCTTTAGCCAGAGTAGCATCTAGCCAACATTTTCATTGCAACAATGCCCAGACATGCTACATTAATTAAGGAAACTACCTTTTGTCAATGAACATTAGGGATTATTACCCAAGAACTATATATATATATACACACAAAATATATATATACACATATATATCTGCAGAAAAGTAGCCAACTTTCTATTGAAAGTGCCCAAGGACTAGATTTTTAGAGGTGTTCAGGTGTCTAAAGATTCAGTGCCAGCTGGGCATGTACATTGTTTTGAAACCCTCCCCCTTGATGCCTTAAGATCAAATTTTTAAATGTTTGCAGATGACGGAAGTTCTTCATAACTACAGATAATGGGAGAAGACAGGGGGAGGGAAACATAGCCCATAGGGAGAAAAAACTTTTGCTATAGAGCAGAGAATGCCAACTCTTAGTGGTCATGCCTGCATTTCTTCTAGTGAGCAGTCCTCAGAGCAGCTGTGATCACAGCGTGCCTCCTGTCCATGTGGCAGCCTTCTTTGAAGTGACTCCCTGTACACTACACCACCAACAGGCACACAAAGCTTCATGCAGGTTATAGGATGCCCTCTGGCTATACTCCAGGCCATGTTTGCAGGCTCATTTTCTTATGAGCAGCAAGATCAGTCTTCATGTCACAATGTAAACAGTCATCAGCAACAGAGAGAAAGCCTACACGTATGTAACTAGTGGTGTCTTGATATCTCAGAGTCTGGCTTGTATTTATCTGATATAATAAGATGTAGTAGGTTGCAAGACTTAATTTTCACTGAGTAATTCTGCTGGAAAAGACAGAGATGGAAATAGAAAGTAGTACAGCTAGCAAATGGTGACAGCAACAGAGGACAGCAGATGGAGTTCTCAGCGTAACCATGTGCAGCAAATAGGGCTACTCTTCCTATGAACCTCTAAGCAAGACCCATGCTGTCATATTATCCCATACTATGCTGCTTCTCTCCCATTCCTAATCCAGGTTACATCGCCAAAAATGTACCAGGGTGACAGGACTTCTGGGATGTACCACAGAAACCCAACAGAAATCAAGTCACAGATGATATGGTCTAGCTTATGGTTTTATCCCAAAGAGTGAGGACATTGAACTTTTTAACCATCGGAAGGTGATGATTTTTTTTTTTTTAATTGGACTATCCAAAACATTTCAGATTTTTTTATGCATTTTCATTACATCTCCAATTTCAACTCTCTAAAATACATAGGGATATTAAATTTACTGCTAAGAACAGAGGCTAAACCTTTACAGTGTCAGTGCACTTCACTTTAAATCTCTAGTGAAATCTCTAGTGTCTCTACAAGCAGCATTCGTGGGTAACATCAAATACTGCATAGGAAAGGATGATACACCTGATGCACATGAAAACGCAGCTTACTATTTTCAAGGACAAGAGTCAGATTTACACAATACTTCTAACTAAGGAAGTTACTTGAATCTCTTCTGGAATAAGTATCAATTGTAGGATATTATCTAAAGAACTTCATGTTTTCTGAATGTTGATAGACATTTCAGAGGAAGTTCCCTCTCCAATTTAATATCATTAATGCAAGAAAATAGAATTAATAACTTAGTTGCCAAAATATATTAAAAACCTTCATAGATGTCACCTCACAAATCATACATAAATTCTACACTAGTTCTCTGTTATAATTAGAAATTTAAAGTACTTTGCACTACTGAAACTAACTTCAGAAAATAACTTTCAAGAGTGTTTTAATCTGTTCAGGAATATATCAATGAAATATTTTTGTGAATAAAAGTCATTCATTTGATTCAGTTGTATTCATCTTTCACTTTCTGCAACTGATTGTACTGAATTGATTCCGATCCTAAGACAAGGGGTTAATAAAACAAAACAACTCTCCTTCTTCTAGTAATAATTTTACTATAATCATCTGCTTCAGAAGTCCCAGATTCATGTAGCCAGGATGAGGAATCACACCACAATACCTGAGAAAACAAACAGTACAAGTATGCAGTGAACCATAACAAGTAATTCTATACACTGTATTTCTAAATACTTTAGTTGCATAACTTCAGATTTTGAAAAGCACTATCAGAAAGTTATGACTGAACATCAGAACAAAACACTCCCTCGTTAGGAACAGTAGTTTTTTATCGAGAAATTGTTGCGTTTAGGTTTTGCATAGATTCCGGAGCCACCACGGTTCACATTTTTTGGACTATGACAATATGCTGCTACATAGAGGTCTGAGAACACAACCATTATTCAGATGGGTGCAATCTGAGTCAATATAAATCACCATCTTTGCTTATGATAGTGGAAAAGAATGAAAAAATAGCATCAGCTGAACCTTAACAGAATGCATCCTGTGTTTGCTCCTCCACAGATTGTGCATCATTAATGAATGTTGAATCAGAGACATTATTATTTTTGCATCATGATGGTAATATTTAATTGTATCACAAAACCTAAAATTCGGTTAGAAATACTGGAACATAGAATGTTTATAATCTAAGATATCAGCAGTAACATTTTCAAGGACAATGGAAAACAAGAAAATGTGTAACATCCACATGTCTAACCTTATTCAGAAGTTAATTTGTTTAAATAGTCATAGTGATCTTCAGGAAAAAAAAAAGCAACAGCACAAGAGAAATATTTAAGAATACAATCATTGGTTCCTCATGTGCACTTAAGGTGTTAGAGGTACTTTGTTACAGAATTCATATGCATTAGTGAAGGGAAGATTAAGTTGCAAGAACATGGTAGTGCATAGAAAGACTTAAATTAGATTTCTTAACATCCACTGTCTTTATATATATAAAAATAAATGCCTTGGTCTCAAATGAAGCTACCTAGGTTTCTGGAAAATCTCAATTTTGTTAGCCTGTCTACTTCTAACTCTACTTCAGTTTAAGTAGGCTGCAGCATTGTTCTTCCCTTGGCCTCTGAGGCAAAACAGGCAGTTCATTATACCTTTGTGAAGATGAAACCTTTCAGCCAGACACAAGAGGCATCAATTCTGACCAATCCTACACATGCCCTGAACTTGAAAAAATCCCTTCCCTGTGGAGGGATTTGTCTGTGTCCTGGTTTTAAACTCAACAGTCTGCACACCTTGTGCACAACACACAGAAAAATAGTCTCTATATGATGCAGAATCGTTTCAAAAAAGAAGAAGAATCATAAAAAACCAGGAAGGATAATGTGTCCAAAACAATGTCTGATTGATGTTGTGATAGCAGATGTATCATTTGGTTCAACGTATTATTTTTACCTACAGTCTCCTGTCAAAAAATAGGACAACTTGTATACTGTAGGTCACCTTCTAATTTCATGCAAGACTTTGGAAACTAAGTGTGGGGAATTCACAAGGCCCCTCTTGATGACTTGATCTCGATAGTAACAGCTGACGTGTGTGTGAAGAGTGTATACGAATGGCCTACCCAAATCTGTTACAAAACATTTGCAGAAAACCTGATAACAGTATGAGGCACTTAACAAAGACAAAGCTTGCATGACACTACCATGAGCCAGATCAAACTCTAATGAAGAGGTTACCGAAAGACTTTTAATAAAGAGGAATCAGCCTGGAAAATTTTTTTTAAATTGTGATTGAGGGAAAAGACCTTGGTAACAGAGCAGCAGTCAACGTGGGTTTGACACAGACAGAAGACCCCCCACTGGTGTTATGACTTCTGCCTAGACCTGATGGAGCAGCCTCCCTGTCAGAGATGTAGCCTGTACCACTTAGTGGGCTGATGGTGCAGAGTGCAGCAAGAACGGCCTGCCACATCAAGTAGGCATGTGTGACCTTTTAGGGGGGGTTCTCACCAGTATGTGGTCAGAAAGTCGTGGAGGGTTACATGGATGCAGACAGAGCTGGAGCACATGCACCTCTCCCAGAAGGTGTGCAGAAATAGGGGAACCTGCCCAGTTAGGAGTAGGAACGATCTTGTGATCCACAGGGCCTATGGTGATGGGATTAGGACTTTGGAGAATTACTATTTTTGAGGATGAAATAAGCATGTTTAGATATTTTGTAAGTGTCTAGTGTTGTGGTTTCTATTGTATTGCTGATACTGACCTTGAATGTGTAGTTCACAGAATACCAGATAATTACATGTTGTTAATAAATCAATAAGCAATTCTCATCTGATTTAAACAACATGAGTTGAGCAGTTTTTTACCCCGTGACACTAACTATGACAGTATTTATTGCCCTCAGCTGGTACCTGTAACCATTCCCTCCCAGAAGGTCAGAAAGGTTAAAGACAATAGAGAGCTTCTTGGATTCCTTTCAAAACGCTGACGTTTCTCTTTCCAACTCCTCTTTTGCTCTAGGCCAGTTAACTCTGAAACAGAAGTTGTCTCACAGCTAAACAAGTGCTTCTCCCTTGCCAAAACCATGTTTCATACTTCCCTCCTTCACAGACTGTTCTTAAAATCGAGATTTTTAGAGCTCTACCCCACTACCTAACCAGCCAAGCTATTGCCTGTTTTGCTGGGACCCATTTTCTCCTTCTATTTAAGCTACTTTCCTACAAAGAAGTCCACTGAAACCTGCCCATTTGGACATTGCCCATAGGCTTGACAGAGCTACAAAGCAGTGAAATTATGACACCGAGGAGTCTATAGTCACTGTCCCAAACAGCAACTTCACTTAATTACACAACATAAGACAGAATTCAGGCATGGTGCGTCTTTCTTAAAAACACCATAGAATATAAATAAGCTAATTAGCCCCCAAGTTATCAAATCCTAAACTTGTACAGTAAAAGCGAAATGTTTTATGTTAATTAGCAATTTCTTTAGAAATATAAAGCCCCAAATGGTCCTTTCTTACACTTAATTTAATAAGAATATTGCTTATCACTAAGTGTGTCAGAACAGCACAGCCCTGTGGGTAATTGCCTTATCTGTTTACTAAAATTGCATCCATCAGTTCTTTTCAGTCTGTTTTCCCCAGTTAAACAGGGTTCAGGAAGAAAATAATCTTCTTATTTGTATTTTACCCTATCAATTCTGGGGCAGAGATTCTGCTATAACCGTCTTTTCTGGTTTCCATGTATGTCATATTCCATCTCATTCATCACTTAACTTCAGATCAGCATTATTCTGTCTATCACCTTCTCACATAATTTTCCCAGAAAGTTGTATAACTAAGAGATTCTTGTATAATTGTACATTGTAAGTTGTATAATTAAGAGATTCTTAATTATAGTTTAATCATAATTTTCTTCAGATAGAACAATTGAAAAACAATTATGATGCACATTGGACAGCATTCCAGGGCTCAGGAAATAAAATGATAGAGCACTACCTTTCTGGTTTTTATTGAAAGAGCAACAAAGACCAGCCTTGATTATTCACACTAGGAATGTATGAGGAATATCCATGTCCCACACTTTGTTGTTAAAAAATTGGCCTATTTAGACCATGCCAAGAATTCTCCAACAACATGCCTACCATGTCTATAGTAAGCTTTTTTTGCAGGTTAAGAAACAGCTAAAGTTTTTAATGTTAACACAAAGCTGGACATGGTAATAAGTAATACCAGAATTGGTAAGAGGAATATTTGTTTCCACAGACAAGACAACATGAAGCACAAAACAAGGTAGTAGCAAGCATTTAAGACAACATCTAGTTGGTGACCCAGAACAATTGGTCCTTAGTATAAAGGCGTCAGGTAAAAGCTGCTCATTCAGCTAAGTAGGCTAAATATCCAGGAGAATCATTGATATTGATTGTAAAAGAACTTCAACAACTAACAGTTTTGTAGCTGAAATAAAAGAAAGATAACTTTTTACTTCAAAACATTTGGGTTAGCTTCCCACTGCAATCTAAGGAAATTGCATCATAGGTGCTTTGTTGTTTGATAGTATAAGTAAAAGCTTCAGTTACAGAAGTCACCATGAGGAGTAACAACTGCTTCAGTTCTGATGATCCAGTAGTTATAAAGCACTGGTTTCCACTTTAAAAAAACTCTCAGTTATATGTAACCAATAAACAAAAGTACCTATGTTTTTTAAAAATGCAAAAGGGCAGGTCCCTTATCTTTATAGACTTCAAGTCTAAATGCTTATTAAAGGAAACTAAAGTACAAAGTAATGAAAAGTATGAAAGAAAATAAAACAGAAAAAAAAATATCAACTCTGCCCGTGCTGCTGGGGAAGAAAAGAAAAATCCCAAATACAAAAAGACCAGTCAATTATCATTTCTCATCATCAATGTAAACAATATTTTATAGACCAACACCTTGCAAAGCAGATGAAAAATAATAGATCTAACTTAATCTAGATTAGGTAAATACAGCTAGATAGGAATTGCAAAACTCTTTGAACTCAAGACCAAAGTTAAGCAATCAGCTTGCATAGTCTTTGAGAATTCAGTGCCAATATACCCATGTGGAACAGCCTCAGAAAACTTAAAGCAACATGAGTTTTTTACATGCAATGTATAACAAATGTGCCTGCACGACAGTGTCAGACATGTTTACACAAACATCCAGTACAACCGTTAGTTTTCCCCATATTAATGTAATGAGTTACTGAAGTGTCATTTACTCATATCTTGTCCATTACCTTAAGTACAAACAACTCTTGTTTTAGACAGCACTGCTGCAGCTGTGCACGTTGGGAATGGGGAGAATACAAAGTACATACTATGCACCTACTCATCTTTCTAGTATAAACTAATTGAAGACAAACAGCAACCAGGCTACTAATCTTGGAAATAACATAGCTTCTATGAGAAGTGAAGTCATTGGAGAATGAAAAACACCTATTCACTTTTAACAGTATTCATAATATTATAACTGACCAGAGATAGTGATTCTCATGTAGATTTAAAACACTAATAAAAGCTTGCAAGTTGAGAGAGCTGTCAATCATAAGAAAGGAATTCTTGTCCTAAAGAGCACCAAACAGTCCCTACAGAAAGGGGAAAAAGCCCGTTGCTGTACTTCGTGGGTCCACAAGAAATCCAGATGGAGAGCATGTGTATCTGCATTTCAGCTCTATCCATTTTGACGGAGGGACGGAGCAGGGAATGCACTTTTCTGGAGCCATCCACAAAATCCCAAGGGAAAATATGATCTTCCCATGTCCCATCATTTGAGCCTGCAATATATGTATAAGGCTTGACTTATACTGAATTTTAAAACAAATTACTTTTATTTCTCACTAATATTCTAGATAATTAAAAGTCAAATCTATGATGCAAACTGTAAGCTTCATAATACTTTTATTAATATAGTCACAATCTGAAGTTGTAAAGTTGAAGGGGGAATTAACTGTATGTATTTATTTACATTGCTGAAGCTATCATCATCTATTTGTTTATTTAGTACTAATTTTTACATATGACAACCTCTCAATGAATCAACAGTGCTAAATCTAGTACCCACTGAAAATATTTCAGATAAATTTATGGTCAGTTTGCTAGAATCTAATACACAGTCAAATGTAGTAAATTAAACATTCTATAAATTTATGGTTTATGCTCAGTGATGAGTATGCATTAAAACATGTACTGAAGAATCGCATGATGCTTATAGATAACCACCAAATGAAAGTATGAAAAGACAGGCTGTATTACCTAAAGTGAAAAATTAGCGGATGGTACAAAATAATAATAATGGGTCGAGGGGTGAATGGTGGAGCAGATGGAGAGGACAGTAAGATGTTGAGAAATTAATTAATGATTGAAGCATCCTGAAGAGCGAAACTACTTTATAATCGGTAAGTTGCCACCGTTAGTCAATTTAAATTTATTTTCTTTTTTCAAACAGCCTGTTATACTGAAAGATTCCCTTACATGTTGTGAAAGGATGTAATACCTTCAGCATTTCTTTGAGCTGAAGGTCTTGTGAACTTATTGACTATTAGGGACATGAAGTTCAAATGCAGAAGCTCTGTAATAGCCCTTATGTTCAAACAAGAAGGCCCCAGCAAAGCTGTTATGAAAAAGAAGGAAGTCTAGTGAGAGATGAATGGATTTTGTACACACTTTGCCTACATGCACACAAAAATCCTAAACAAAGGAGTCTACAAGTCTAAATGCTGCATCAAATAGAAGAAAAGTAATTACTGGTCTCTATTGCTGTGCTAAATAGGAAAAGACAAAGAGCCTATGGAGGTGTAGCAGTAGAGGTTTTGACCATGCAAGTATTTGTATATACAATTTCCAATCTGACAAGGAGGATGGTGTTGCAAGCAATCCATGTTTCCCAAATTATGATCACAGATCATTTGCTGATCTGTTAAGATCTGACTGGTTACATGTTCTGTTATTTTCCTGTGGTTGTCACCACCTGTCACCACATCACACATTCTCTGAAAGATTACTTTTCTCTGTAATGAGAGAAGTTACAGTAATAAGAGAGACAGCAATGAGTTGGTCTCAATTAAATGTAGATCTATGCAATGGAGGCTATAGTCTACCATTATTTAGCACACCAAATATATAGTTCATAGTTGTAAGTAAATCAGTACTTTGACATGCCATCATTTTTTCAACAAGAAAAAATTACTATTTTCAAACACCACTTAATTCCTTCTTTCACATTTGCAGGAGATAATCCACCAACATGGAATTTCTGCTCCAGTGACCACCCCAGCATGTGTTCTGCTGCCACTGATAGCAACACTGTCCTATTTGCTGAAACATTAATCAGAAGATTTACTTCATGCCCAGCAGGTATTACAGGACCTTTTCTCTTTCATTCATTTATTTATTTATTGGGTTTTGTCTTTTAGTACAAATCTGAACTGACATCATTGTTTCTATGAGTTTAAGGTGTGATACGTTAGGCCTTAGTTATCAGATATTTGTAAATCCAGGTCAATAGACATGCTTACACTTGATCCAAAAGGCTAAATCCTCTCTGTTCAACCGACAGGCTTGAGGAAAAAAGCCACAAAGAAGGATTATCTTGACAAGAGTACATAAAGGTTATTCTTTTGGCTGCTGTAGTAGAACACAACTACTTAAAAGCCCTGTCAGTTAGCAACCTCCTTTCAAAAAAAAAAACACCCAACCTGAAAATATCAACTCATACTCACAACTTTCATACCTTAGTAGAAAAGAATTGCACACACCAGCCTAAGCTTTGTCAGGCAAAGAACTTGGATGTCAGACACATTTCAACCTATGCCACAAAATAATCCTTTCTTCTTGATGAAAACAGACACAAAAAAAGGCAGAAAAAGGTAAAAAAAATTGATGGCAAGGCAGTAGTTGCGTAATTGTTTGGCTAGACACTTGTATATCCCTTCTGGGGGAAAAAATAAGGGTAGTCAGTAGAATCAGACACTGGGATTAAATGACATCGAGACATTAAATGACATTCTTCCCAGGAAACAAATTATTTGCCACCATATGCATCATATCCGCTCTGGTCTGAAGGATAATCTGTATGTGTCAGTTATAAGCATATTTCAACAGTGGCTAAGGTCCTTACCATATGTAGAGTAAATTGAAGAATTATTTACTCAGAATGAAAACAAGTGGAAAAGGAAGATAAGCAGGTTTAACTTTTAGTGACTTCTCATCCCTTTCTGTACTTTCCTTAGTATTATACCTATCTTAGTTTTAAATGTGTTAATTATCTTGTTCAGTGTCAGTCCTTTTATTCTATAGGGTAGAAAGGAGGTATAGTTTTAAACAGATGTTCGATAAAATTATACAACTCTGACTGCAGTGTTCTCAACAAATCTTTTCAAATTCATATTCCACAATCATAATAAGGCCCATTTGCAAACTTAAGCAATTTCTCTTTGACTGTTTTTACACTTTGATTAATTGCAAATTAAAGACCAGTGAAAATTGCAGTCGTCATAAAAGCATATACTATCCATTGATAAGTTCGAGTAATTCCTCACATACTATAAATCTCAAGTGTTAATTTAAGTTTTAGCTCAACTTGTCTTTCTACTAAGAAACCAAGTATCATTACTGAATCAAAACATAAGGGAGACTGAGAAGGACCATTTCTCTATCAACAACAGAAAAAAACTATTGGGTCACTTGAAAGTTCCCTCTGAGCTAAGTTGCTGTCACAAACAGCATCTAGTAGTTAGTTTCTTCCCAGCTTCCTTTTCTTTACTCCCTGCTGATCAGGGAGAACTCTAAGGTTTTGAAAGGGAGTGGTGACACCTATATCCAAGGAGAAGAATGTTTTATTAAATGGATCATGTAACAGATGACTAGGTGTGGTGGGTTGAACTCAGCCAATAGCCAAACACCCAGACAGCTGCTTGCTCACTCACCTGTCCCAGAGGATAGGGAGAAAAAGGAGAAAGGTCAGAAAACCATAAAAGTCCAATGAGTTTGTTCAGCCCACGGCTTGCACTCCATCTGTTACGGAGGTTGCTCAGAACAGAAGACATAGTTTCTTGTGTTGTCAAGAGACAAAACCAGCTTAGGCTGAGTCACCACCACACTTGCCCAGTTTCTTGTGATGTTCCTCCTCCACTGTTTCGGTCGTTCCTGCTATAGCACTTCCTAAAACATACAACTCAGTCCCTGGGTAACAACAGGTTGAATGTATATCCATTACAATCTCCAACGTTTGTCCCTTTGGATCAGGCTACAGAGTTACTACTGCAACAACATCCACCCATTGCACCTCTGTCAGCATGGATCCTCCGTGGTCTACAGTCCCTCTGAGGGTGTACCTGTTCCAATATGGGCTTATTCACAGGCCATGGTCCTTTTGGGGACCCATTCCTGCTCCAGTTCATATTTGACTTAGCACATGTCCAGTACAGCAGTATAGGCATGGCAGCAATGCCAGGGTCATATGCCAGCCCAAGCACATTGGCACATACTGTTATCAAAATGTTACCAGGCACAGCAAAGTAAGATGATAAGCAATATATCAAACAGCAAAGAACAAAAATAGCCACTAACAAGCCATAGGCTCTAATATACAACAAAGCAAATGAGCCCTGTGGCAAGCACAGGAGCCAACCAATTAAGAACTAAGCAGTTATAACAACTATAAATTCATTCTAGCACTCTACAATCAAATCTGACTTTATGTCGAACCACTTGAGCCCCATGTTGTGCAACAAAAAGGCCTGTGGTGGGCTGACCAAATAGTCAAATACCTACTCAGCTACTTGATCACTCTTCTGTCCCTTGGGAAGGGGAGAAAATAGAAGGAAGGCAAGAAGACTCATGGATCAAGACAGATAGTTTAATGGGTGAAGCAAAAGCTGCATGTGCAAGCAAAACAAAGGAAGAATTTATTCACTGTTTCCCATGGGTCAGCAGATATTTAGCCACTTCCTGCAAGCAGGGCTTTAGCATGCATAACAGTGACTTGGGAAGACACAAACCATGACCACAAACGTTCCTACTCCCTCCTCCTTTCCTTCAGTTTTTATTGCTGACCATGATGTTATATGGCATACAATATCCCCTTGGTCAGTTTGGGTCACTTGTCCTGTCTGTGTCCCTTCCGAGACACCTGCCGACCCCAGCTGAATTGCTGAGGAGTGCAGGGGAGGGGAGAGAGTGAGAAGAAGAGAAAGCCTCGATGCTGGCCAAGCACTACTCAGCAATAGCCAAAACATTAGTGTGTTGTCAACACTCTTTCTGTTACAAATTCAAAACAGAGCACCGTATAGCCTGCTATTAAAAAAAATTAACTCCATTGCAAATAAGAAGAGTACAGTGGGGAAGAAATGACTGATGAATTAAGGATAGTGATACTTTGCAGGTGAACTTTCTTAACTCTCTATAGTTTGCAGCTTAGGGACTTCCTGAGGTGGTGGCATTAAGCATTTGATTGGATAGCTTATTTTATTACTAGATTTTTAGCTAGATTTTTGGTGAATTGAGAAAATTCACCAAACGAAAACCTAGTGATCTCTTTTGAATATATGTAGAGTACTGGCATAAACATTCTGTATGACAGATAGTGTTACTGTAATTTCAGTTCACAAGTGAAAAATGTTTCACCTCTACTGGAATGGTTCTGCCCAGGAAATTACACATGGAAATAAGATTTTGTGCCACATAGTGCATGCCCAGAGGGAAAAATAAATAAATAAAATCTATTTGCGCTGCACAGGCAGTCTACCTGCATGCCACTAGGTCAGGTCATCGAAGTAGGTTATCACGCCCCAGGTTATCAGACCTTATCAGACCTTTGGAAATCTTGGAGAAGTGGTTGGAATCCTCATATTCCACACAAAAGAGTTTAAGGAGGACTCAAAAAAAAAAAAAAAAGGCCACGCATCCTGATTTTCCCAAATACATGGCAATCAGAACCACTGCTCTTAGGTCTTTTTTGGCCACATGCTTGCATCACCCAACTAAATACTTGCACGACTAGTTATTTCTTTTCCCTTTAATCTTTTATCATATTCTGGGAAGCTCATCTTTTCTGCATTGATTTCTTATTCTCGCTGTTTTATCTGTCCTCACACATCCTACCAGTTTAGCAAGCCTGTGTACTCTGTCTCTTGCACGCTCAGCATGAAAGCAACACACTCATATCATCAATGCCAACATGACTTTAGGTACCCCTCAAAAAAATCAATACACAGATCAATCCTCATCCACATTATAAGGTCTGTATTCACAGCAATTTGAATGGAAAAGTTCACAGAAAACTACCAAATAGTTCCATAAAATCCATTTTGTATATTCCATGTTGGATATGGATGCAGTAACAGATCACACAAGAGAACAATTTTATATATTTTTCACCATTTATAGAAGCAATGATTTGATATACATTCTTCTTCTCTCCCTCTACAACAACCTGCACTTCAATTCTACTGACATTTACTTTCATTTGTGTTGCAAGAAAAATAAAGGGTGCATTACACTTGTTATAGTTCTATCCCTCACTTATAACTTCAGCAAGTTTTACTAGTTAAGAGTGAAATTTTCATGCTTCTCTCTGCTTAAGGCTATATTAAATTTATTCAAATGTATCAGCAGAAGCAGCTCAAGCATTTCCCAGAAAGAGGTCAGTGGAAAAAAAAGAAAATTGGTGAAACTACCTATTTATGTCAGGTGGTTTGTTTGACTCAGCCACTTCATGACTTGCGTTCTGCAAAGGGCAAGCAAACAATCAAAAAGTTACATTTGCTATCTTGATACAAATACACAGATTTGAAAAAGCATTTGGCGAAGAGAGAAATCTTATTTTGTCCAAGCTTTAAGTGAGATCTGTATCTTAATTTTTTGAAAGGTCTGGCTTTCCTAGACATTCCTAAATCACCTCAACCACACACCTTGTCAATCTGTTAACTATTGGCATGGGACCCTTATGAAAAATACACTTTTATTTACCAGAGATAATACCATCCATTTGGCAATATCTTCTGGTACAACCAAGCAGAACTAAATCTTCTACCACACAGACCTATACCATCTAGGAGGAGCAGACCAAGTTTACGCTTGGTTGTTCTATCTTCCATAAGATTTCCCAGAAATATTATACTCTTATGCCAGAGTCAAGGGTCAGTCACAGGAAGTTCAGGTGTCAGCCTGGCCCTGGTTTCCAGATTACACACACTAGCGTTTCAATGAACACCATATCTCTAGTTACTTACGTTAAGAATACAAGCAATGAAATGTAAGAATATCTTTTTGCATAAGAAAAATCCAAGGCTGAGATGCAAGCAATGAGTATTACATGGGCTTTATCCCTTTTGGGTTCCCTTGATCCCCTGAAACAAATGATTAGCTAAATCACTGAAACTATAAAACTTGACCACTGCTCTGGTAGTCTAAATGGTTCACAACATACACTTGCACTCTGACAAGTCTAATTTTTTTTTTTCCCCAGGCAGATGGTATTCAACATTGAGGAGGGGTTACTATTCGGAATAATTTATTTTAGGTAATCTGTTTTAGATTACCTAAACGGAGTTCTCACTCCTCCATTTTACATCTCTCATATTTCCAGTAGATAGCAGAGACCAGCTCCACAACATAAACTCTCCCTCCTCACTGCTGGTGATTCAGCTGTCTCTCACTGAAGGTAATCATGCTGTAATTAAGAAACCCTTAGCTTGACCAGCTGTTTGACTAGCTTGATTGTTGCAGACTCAGCCTCACCAATACCTGACTTACGCAGACAACAGGAAAAACAGCTTGGACAATGCTTACTACAAGTGCACAGCCTAGGGTTTTCTCAGAATAAACTCAATTTTTACAATACAGATGGTGGTCATGCTCTACCCTGCACTCAGCAGTGTAGCTTTAGACTGAGGCTGCAAAGGACCGGATGAAAAAAATTGAAAAAATTAATAGAAATAAATTATACATGGCATTTAGACTTTCAACACTCCAGTTAAAGCTGTCTTGCAACAACTTTCAAAGGGCTAGAATAGCTTTACCTTAGTGCACACACTTAAAAAGAAAATCTGCAAGACCAAATGAGGAAAAATCATTTGTCTCCAAAGTTAAGTAAGTGACACAAGAGGAAGTTGGTTTTTTCAAGTGTTTAAAGTTCTTGCTCTGACGTCAGAGGTGGTTTCCCTCTCATGGTAAATAGGCAACAGATTCATATCTATAGCTCAAGTAATGTGCCCTTGTCGCCAAGAGGGCCAAACAGAATCCTGGGCTGCAAAGGGAAGAGTGTGGCCAGTAGGTCGAGAGAGGTCATTCTCCCCCTCTACTCTGCACTGGTGAGGCCACAACTGGAATACTGCATCCAGTTCTGGGCTCCCCCATTCAAGAGCGACAGGGAACTACTGGAGAGAGTCTAACATAGGGCAACAGAGATGATTAAGGGATTGGAGCATCTCCCTTATGAGGAAAGGCTGAGAGAGGTGGGACTCTTTAGCCTGGAGAAGAGAAGGCTGAGGGGAGATCTTATTAATGCTTATAAGTATCTAAAGGGTGGGTTGAAGGATGATGGAGCCAGACTCTTTTCAGTGGTTCCCAGTGATAGGACGAGGGGCAACGGGCACAAACTGGAACACAGGACGTTCCATTCAAATATGAGGAAAAACTTCTTGACAGTGAGGGTGACAGAGCACTGGAACAGGCTGCCCAGGGAAGTTGTGGTGTCACCTCCTCTGGAGATCTTCAAGAACCTGCCTGGATGCAGTCCTGAGTAATGTGTTCCAGGCAATCCTGCTTTAGCAGGGGAGTTGGACTAGATGATCTCTAGAGGTCCCTTCCAACTCTGACAATTCCGTGATTCTGTGATTCCGGGAAGTAGATGCTGCATGCACATCTTGTGGAGAAGTTCCTGAACCACAAAGAGAAGAGTACTTGAAACTGTGGTCCCAAGGTAACCACTAAAAAAGGAATAGCAAGCATCTGATGTCAACATTTCCTGCTACTTAAAACAGGATGAAGCAAATCTTCAATCTAGATTTCCAGTCATTTTTGGCAGACAGATAGATCATACAGGCTGGACTCTGGAGGGTACTCTGGAGACAGTATAATAACCTCAATTTGTCATGTTTCTCCTGACAGCATCTCTAACCAATAGTTATTTCCTTGCTAGAGACAAATCCTCCTAAGCACTAATAGGCTCTTATTTGCTAAATTTTGAAGGGATAAACTGAGTGAATATAACAAGCCTGTAGACATTATCTAATAGATCCTACTGACTACAGTAGTCAGAAATAGTCCCATGAGGTGTGAGTGGCCCAAATACCTGTCAGGTCCCTTCTTCCGTATGTGCAATCGGTTGCTTTCAAGCCTGGACTGAATTCCAGGTTTGGGGTTAAACTGTTAGGCTTCATATGTATGGTATTCATTTGAAAGGCAACCCTTTGCCATACTTCTCCTTTGCCATACTTGTAGAATTACTAATACCAGAGTCTGAGCTGAAACGTCAGTGACATATGAGAAGGCACGGCTGCTAAGACTTTTAGCTTAAGAATTCTACTTTCTTGCTTGTTCCAAAACAACCTTTATCTGTCTCTGGGGCGCATTGAAAGTAATTGTGGACTCAGAGCTGCAAGAAAGTGGCTGGAGATGCATATGACTGCTGAGTTAGTTAAAATGTGAAGACTAACCTTCTATATCTACCACTCCTGGATTAACTTTTAGCTGACTGTGTTTCATTCATCTGCTAGGACAGCCAGTTCAACTCAGTGAGATCAATTATTTTGGAGTACTGGTAATACAATGGTTAAGCCTGCTCTTGTAGGCTAATCTAGATCCGCATCATGCATGCCCTGCAATGATTGTTCATTCCATTGTCATCTTGTGAAGATTCTGTTAAGGTCACATAGATATTTGCCTACACAAAACAACTTTCATAATCAATCCCTAAAATACAATGCCAATTAGTTTTTTTTTTATTTGCACAAGGAATTAAGATCTCTTCACTTACAAAAACTATATTTGCCAATAATTCCCATTTCAGTTCTACCACAACACACAGCAACACTTACATCAATTATAAACAAGTTGTTCTAGTCATATATTTTAATATATATGTTGAAACCTAATTAGCCTCTAAAGTCAGCCTGATGATGTCTTTTTAAATGTCTGCTTTTCTTATTTGCTATAAGTAAGCTTTTAAACACAAAATATACTAAGCAGTATTTCATCTGAATCCTATCAAACAAAGTTATTGAAGCATGAGGTCTATATAACCAGTGATGCAGAAGACTATGCTATTACATGGATAAATGCTCCAGAGTTACTGAAGCAACACAAAAACAATCATAGAAACATGGCTTTTGAAACCTCATAAGCAACTCACTTTGGAAAAAAGTTTGTGTCTGTGTGCATATATATAAGTATATATTAATATACATACACACACATAAATATAAGCTATTTGATATCAAAACTCCAGAACAGATACTCATAGCTTTGATTAAAAAACAATTTATTATTTCCCACTACCCTCCTACCAAAAACAACAGAAAACAAGCCAGAAATCAAAGCTATCTGTGAGACTTATAAAAAATTAAAATAAAATCCTTATTTCCTCATGGTTTATTGTTCAGATAAAGAAATAAAGAAATAACAATTCCCAACCCATTTGGCTCTGTAAACACCATCATTTCACAGTAGCTTCAGCACACACCATCTTGCAAACTTCTCCGGGGCTCCAAGGGGCCTCTGCTCAGGCTCTAACACAACTCATACTCTGTTACCTTTTGGGATTAGGCCCTATCTCCTGGCCTACCATTTAGACAGCCAAATTTATGCCCATATATGTAGAGCATTGGGGCATCTGCCCCCCCCGCAGGTGACTGGAGAGTGCTATTGGGTATGTAGGCCTGGATGCCCTGGCTCCCAACCTCTCGGCAGCCGCAGCCACCAACATGTTTGTCAGGGTGGTGGGTCATGACAGGGCTGGGGCTTTTCCAGATAGTGGATGTGACTGACTGATCTTGACATTCTCTGTTTAAAAAAAAAAAAAAAAAAAGAAAAAAAAGAAAAAAAGCTTACGTAAAACAATGTGAGTTTATATATAGCCGTACAGCCGAGCCCCACAGAGGCCTGCGCCCCACTCCCTGCACGGCGCGTGGGAGCACAAGGTGGCACCAACACCCGGAGCGGGGCAAGGCTGAACACCGCAGAGCAGAGAGGGTGGCTGAGCACGAAATTTTACTCTTCTTGATGCAATTCACCCGGCGATGCGGAAGAGCATGCTTAGCAGCCTGCAGCCGTGACATCCTCTCAAAAATAGGTGCTGTTACAGGCTGCCCACATAAATAGCAGTCTCTCAAGGCTTCCATTTACCTGCTTCATGCTTTCTGTCCTCCTCACTCCGGAGCCCTCTGAGCCCATTTCCCTTCATAAACATTCATTTCCTCAACTACCCTCACCGCAGCCTTGCTAGCCTGCAGCGGGGCGATGTTTGCTTTCTCTCCTCCACACACAATATAGGAGGGGTTTGGCTCACAAAATCCACCCTGAGGCATACCCCCAACAGCAGACATCAGCACTCACCACCTTATCACACCACTCACCCCAGGGAACGCCATTTTACACCATGAACAACCTCTGAGGGAGGGGACAGCCCTGCGGCTCCAGCCTCACATCCTCCCACCCCCCTGCAGCGTGTCATGGGGGAAAACCTTAGGGTCAAGCTCCAGGGGCTGGGGTCCTGCTTCATCCTCACTGACCAGCTCCCAGGGTGTCCCAGCCTCCTTGGCCGTCCCCCAGCAGCACCGACCGGCACCATGCAGGGTTGGGACTTCTCAGAAGTCCAGCAGCAGCTGGTTGAGACAGATGCCTTTTATCCTTGTGTTTGCAGCACCTGGAAATTTTTAATTCCAGCCTCCCATGACCCAAGGGGCACCAAACTCTCCCCAGCCACAGGTAGCCAGCCCAAGCCTCAGTGAGAAGGGAGCAATGGCGGGCCAGCTCTCACCTCAGCCCACAGCCTCCACAGTGAAGGCAAAGGTGACCATAGCGCCAGCAGGCCTGCAACTTTGATTCAAGGCAGAGGCTCGCCACTTAATGAGTAGCTTTTTCCACATTTGCAAGCATTTTCCGTGGCACACAGTAAGGCTAGCATGAAGCTCATTTGTTTCCAACTGCAAACATTTGTTCATTACCCTAGGCTGATCAGCAGGGTAAAGAACAAACATTTGCTGCATTGATGAAATGGGGCAATGAATAAATACCTTGGGACTAGCCAGTCTTAACATTTACAGTTGTTTTAGTTAACTTGAGTTAATTGCCAATTAATGCATGCCACTACACAACCAAAAATTCTAATCACGATAGTCCCAAAGTGAATGCCTTCTATTTCTTATATTTTAATTATTTACTTACTCAAAATTAACAAATTCAGGCTATCAATATACATGTGTAAAGAGACTCTTAAAAGAAATAATCTCTTCAGCTGACGAGATACTCCAGGACACAAAACGTGGCATGCATTCCTCATTCTGTGCTATGTTGTCGGTCAGAGGAGGCAGAATGTGAGTTTCTTCTTCCATTCAAAGACCACAATGAAGTGCTTTTCATTAGAGAAAAATACCTTAAGCAATTTGTTTTCACAATAATAATAACAACCTAAAAGACAAATGAAAGCAATCAAAGAATGAAACTAATCCAAGTGTTTTTGCAAGATAGCAGCTGGCATCCATAGCCACAGATATAACTGCTGCTCCACAAACTGCTACATGAGAACAGCCAAACCAAGTTATGGCAAACAAAATGTACTACGGGACAGGGGGCAGTAAGATTTCTGAATGCGAAGCTCAGCCTTGGGGTGATTTTCACAAGCAAGTAATAAGCCATTCAGAAGGGTTGTTTTACTGAATATGGTACTGAATTTAACTAACATAGTATGAATGGTCTGCTATACTAACCTACTTTTTGACAGTATATATTTCTAATGTGGGGTGTTTGTGTGCGGGTTTGTTTTTGCAACAAGAGCCTAACCTGAGGGATGAAGTGTCAGAATAAAAAGTATTATATTGGACATTGCTGCCCTCTAGTGACTACACAGAACAAACAATTGGAAGAGAGTATTTGCAGCAAATGGTTTACTCTCAAGATAAAAGTGATCAGCTGGGTATCATTGAACTATGACAGAATTTTATGAGAGGGGAATCTTAGTTAATCTTAGCCTTAAAATATTATTTGAATAAACAAAGTACTTGAATGTAAATAAATAAATAAACAAACATTTCTGCAAATGGAATGTGTAGTGCAATAAATGATCACATATTACAATCAGCAATACTTTTGTGTTTCATTAAAATACTGCATGTAAGTAATTCAGAAAAGTTACAGCTGCAAACAAGAAGTCTGTATTATATGACAACCAGTTCAATGAATAAATTGGTCTAATTTATCTAGGAAACATTTTATACTTGTGACAGTGTTTACACTCCTGGGAATTTTCACAATAAACAGTGTCAGACATTTCAGCAAAAACCAGTATAAATCATAAATGTGAATCATTGCCTTCATTCCATACATTGCGCATGTGCAGAATTGCCCATCATTTCAGTAGAAGTAAAAGAATACTTTAAGGTTTGTTGAAGATTCAAAGTTATTTTATACAAAATCTGTATTTTATGGTAGACAAGTTTTTTGATAGTCCTTCATACTGTAGGTCCAAATTTGCAGTATTTTGTGACTGTGGTTTTTTGTTTAGTTTATACATGTTAACCCTAATGGGACCTTGCCCATATTACAAATATTACAAACAATGCTGAAAATCATACCCTTTGATGCAGTTTCTTAATGCAAAATCTTAAACCTGTTTGTTTCACTAGCATAAATACCAGTTAACTGGACTAAATTATAACAAACTGAAAGATTATAGCAAACCACTTCAGTGACAGCCCTGTTTTTCATCTTTATACGCAGCAAGCTGGTGGAGAATGTCTGAAGCCGACAGACAGAAACCTCCAGTTAGACTTCACAGTCTTTTGTAACAATATAGTCAAATGACTGGAGCTAGGCCTGTAGTCACAGAATCACACAGAATCACAGAATGCTATCGGGTTGGAAGGGACCTCTGGAAATCATCTAGTCCAACCCCACTGCCAAAGCAGGTCCTCCTAGATCAGGTTGCACAGGAACTTGTCCAGGTGGGTTTTGAACGTCTCCAGAGACAGAGACTCCACCACCTCTCTGGGCAGCCTGTTCCAGGGCTCTGCCATCCTCACAGGAAAGACGTTCCTGCTCATGTTTAGGTGGAACTTCTTATGTTCAAGTTTGTGCCCATTTCCTCTTGTCCTGTCACTGGGCACCACTGAAAAAAGACTGCTCCCCTCCTGTTTAACACCACAACAGTTTGTTACATCATCTCTATAGAAAGATGATGCATTTCTCTATCATCACAGAGAGGTTCACTTGCATTTTAGGCCATTAGAAGAAAGAAACTTACTTAGTCACATAACTAGTGTAAGTTTATTGGTAGGCAAGGGGTTTGGGAAGGATTAACGCACCCATAATGTTTCCTAGTGTAACCATTTTTGAGAAACTTAACCGTTGTTTTTCAAAAGTAATTTCTGGAGTATGAGATGGTTGCTTTATTAAATTATGGCTGATTTCTCAAATTTAACTTCCTTAAACTGGGATATCGTCCCGCTAAAGAAAGCTATTGCCACTTAAGTACCACTACAAACTAGGAAAAGGAATAGTCTGTTCAAAAATTCCTAGTTACGGTATCATTGTCCGTATTAAGGCATTACCTAGGCCTATGTTTGGCACTATCAGGACATTAAAAGTCAGTCTCTGGCCCAATGAGATTATAAACTATGTAGCTGGTGCATTTATGTAACCCAGACTACTTCTTTTTCCAAGTTGTCAGGCTATATCTAAAGAGCATGGACCACAGGTGCCCCTTGGAGGCTCCAGGGAAGCTTCTTCTGGACCTCACTCCCATTTCCTTTCTGCTAAAACCCAAGGTGAATGTGCACAGTAAGGAGGAAAGGAAACAAACATGTTGTGAGTGGGGAACATGATCAGAGCATGTACTCAGGCCTAACAGATCAAAGTCAGTCCTGAATTTCAGATTCAGACTCAGAAATCTTTCAGAATGCCAATGCCTTTTGGTTTCTTATGCATTTGTGCTCTAACTAGCAGAACACATTCCAGTTTTTGGTTAAGCTAGGACTACAGTGTTCCAGATGAGCATAGCAAACCTATTTCTTCTGTCATTAGCAACCTTTTATGTCTGTAATGAACCTGGCAGAATGGAGGGCGTTAAATACTGAACAGCTATCTAACTAATAATCAGCCTCTGGGACACACACGTGCTCTCTTCTAGATTCCTGCATTGCACTTTTCTACCCCACCCATAAGCTCTTATCTCAAAGGAATTAGTGATAAAAAGTTACCCACATTTTCCTATCTGAAATCAAACCAATGCCAAGCACTCTCAAAGAAAATGTCTACCACCTGGGCTCTGCTTTAGTAAGTTGGCAAAGAAACTATCACATGATTATCTGAGAAAGTTGGCCCTGAGGCAGAGCAGGGACAGGCCCAGGAGTGTCAGAAGACAGAGCCCTTGCACTGGGATCACAGTGAAGTAGAAGGGATGGAAGTTTGCAAAGGAATAGCTATGGGTGAAAGAAAAATAGAGAAGACATGAATAATTGGAAGTAGATGAATGAGAGGCACATGGAAAAGAATGGAAGGAGGATAGTGAGAGTATGGGATGAATAAACAGGTAGAGACACAGCACACAGTTAAAAATAAAAATACTAAAATAGGAACTAGTAAACTCTAGGCCTTGGGACCAGAACAGTAAGCCTTTCTGAGTGTGTTCTGCGTGTCAACTTTTGGCCTTCAAATATTTGGTTACCTTTCCTGGATATATGACTTTCCATCAGGAAGAAAATATTTTAAATATCTTGATATATAAAATACTCAGTTGCCTAAATCCCAAACCTCAAATTTAAAGTAAAAGTAAGAAAAAGATGGGATTTAATAAAATATTATGGCTTAACAATACGTTTACAGAAATTATTGGGAAAGAAAAAGAACAAGGTTAAACGTGCTTATACCTCTTTCATTCAGTTATATAGGCCCTGTGAGAGACTGGAATAATTGAATAATTGTCTAAAAGCTTGCTTGTGCCTATTTGCCTGATGAAATCTGGAGACTTTGCAGCTTACAAAAAAGAACATGTGCAAACCTCCTGCGGCGGGTGCAGACCCTCCACCTGCCTGGAGACAGTGCATAGGATATATCCGTATGCACCAGGTTTGCCTGGAGATAGCGCGTGGAATGTATGCACGTGTGCCAGGCTTACCTGAAGACAGCGTGTGTGCATGTGCTGGGACATGTATAAAGGGACCACAAAGGTGAGCTGTGGGGGCTTCCCCACCACTGAAGAGTCAAAGACTGAGGATCAACCAGACACTGCTGAATCGGACTGAGGACCAACAGGACGCCGTTGGATCCATGGTGGTGGCTATCTTGTGCTTCTCTTTCTGAATTCTTGCTTACTTTCCTCCTAACATTTCCTGCCTTTTTTATCAGTCCATTCCTCTACACTTATTAAATAAAAATGGCTTGAGTGGCAACATTTGACCTCGTTTGTGCCCGAATCTCACTCTTGGGATCGTTACGAACCTCCCCGAGCCCAAAATTTGACCAGGACTTATCAAGACCCTATGTGCTTCGCTGGTTGGGATTTTAAAGCTCCCCATCTACCTTCAAATGTATTCTTTGGAAGTATAATTTTACCGCTTTTATTCAGCAAAATCCTATCAGTGGCTAATCACCAAAGATATTTCACACTCCACATCACCTATTTGTTCCATTCACTTGAAGTGTCATATTCTATTTTGAACTCACTTAAAAGCTTGATTTGACATCACGCTCTCTGGGAAAGCCACTATACACAGGCTGAATGTCTCCTATCCTCCCTAGTACTTCATTACTTGTAAATACACTTAAAAAAAAAAAAAAAAAAAAAAAAGAAGACAAGTTTTTCTTTAACAGCCAGAAAAAGCTCTCTCTCTATTACACACATGAAATGATCCGTATATGTTCCCCATTTAAGAAGGACAGATTTTATGCCCATCACAGCACTTCACTGCTCCAATTATTCACGTTCCTCTTCAAAAAGCACAGCTATTCTGTGAGAATGGTACTGCTCAAATGGCCCATGAAGTCTTTAGGAAAGTCACTGTTTATTCCTTGGGACCACCTAGCAACCTAAATCATCCATGCAAATCTTGAAAGAGGACCACTCTGAGGCACCTCTATACTCAAATGTTGATGTGCATTCCCACATAATTACAGAATAGAATGCAAAAAACATCACAGTACCTTTGCCCAGGGAAGTGGTTGAGTCCCCATCCCTGGAGGTAGTTAAAAGACACGTAGATGTGGCACTTAGGCACATGGTTTAGTGGTGGACATGGCAGTGTTAGGTTTACGGTTGGACTTGGTAATCTTAAAGGTTTTCTCCAACCTAAATGGTTCTATGATTCTATGTACAAGGTAGCCCAAAGCACTTCGCAATAAAACATTAAAAATACTCTATGGGTTTCAAAAGTAAAAGTAGATGCCAGTATGTGCTTAGCAACCTTGGATTCAGAGCAGACTTACACTATGAGGAAAAGATGACAACAACACTGATGTCACTTACCTTTTATGAAAAGCACTATGGAAAAGCTCCTGTGACTTGCATTTTAATTTTTTAAGGGAAAGACAGTAGTCATTGCTTCACATATATATTTCACACACAGAATCACCCAGAATGGTAGGGGCTGGAAGAGAACTTCAGAGATCATCTACTCCAACCCCCCCTGCCAAAGTAGGGTCACCTAGAGCAGGTTGCACAGGAATGCATCCAAACGGGTTTTGAGTATCTCCAGAGGAGACTCCACAACCTCTCTGGGCAGCCTGTTCCAGTGCTCTGCCATCCCCAAAGTAACGAATTTTTTCCTCATGTTGAGATGGAACTTCCTTTGTTTCAGTTTGTGCCCATCACCCCTTGTCCTGTTGCTGGGCTCCACTGAAAAGGGTATGGCCCCATCCTCTTGACACCCGCCCTTTAGATATTTATAAACATTGATGAAGCCATATATATGCATGCATGATGCAGATGTATATATATATATACATGCATGTGTGTATATAAAAGAAAAAGAGTTATATACTCTTAATGTGCATGTGTAAGTATGTATAGGCATACTTATGTACATACCTCCATAAACTTGGTTTTCTAGAATTGGAATATTGCTGTGTTACTAGTCACTGCTTAGCCTTACACTATCACTCAAGTTTGGTCACTTCAGATGACTTGAAAATAAACGTGGAAAAAGTATTTTTGTGTATTTGCTGAAATCTCTTAGAGTAGAATTTATTTCATCTATACAGCTTTGTTCAGATTTGCACCAGTTTGACTGTCCTGGTTTGAGGTAAAACAGAACTAATTTTCTGTTCAGTAATTTTTCCTTTTTAGCTGGGCCTCTTCTAACTAACTAAACTCTGAAATTAACAGCATATTGTTCAGAAACTGCTCGCTCTCATGGTGATAAGACCTGATAATACCAAGGAATGGTATGCAGAGAGGCCCTTGCTTATACTTATTGCTATAACAACCAAGGTCAGGTAAATTTATTATTTGCCCCATTGGAGGGTCGGAAGCAGAAAAGCGTAGAGGGGTCACACCTGTAGGGAGGAGCGGACAGGACAGGTGACCCAAAACTGACCAACAAGGTATTCCATCCCATCTGCATCATGCTCAGTATAAAAGCTGAGGGATCAAAGGGTCAGTTCTCTTCCTTCAATGGCCGACATCTGAGGAGGACCCTATCTGTTCGTCTGCCTTTGATCCCAATCCGAGCAATCCTGACTCCAGATCCGGAATCCAGCTCCTGTCCATCACCGAGTCCAGCCTGGGACTTTCCCCTGTGCCTGCTGGTGACATGATCATCACCCTGGGAGCTTGATATGGTTTTGTATATACTGTATATTTTTTTTTCCTTTTTCCTTTTTTTTTAAATTATTTATTATTTCATTATTTATTAATATTTTCATTAAAGTAGTTTAGTTTTTTCTAAACTCATAAATCTCTTTTATCTCTTCCTCTCCTCTCCTTTCCTTAGAGGGGGGGAAGGGGCCATCTGTCGCTCTGATTGGTTAATCTGGTCAAAACCACAACATTGACCAAGGATAACGGTTGAGAATGGGAAGAGTTAGGGCTGGCAAGGATTGTGTATGGTTCAGTTAGGACACTGGTGGCCCACAACTCTGGTTACAGGAAAGTTTAATGTTACAACTCTTGAGAGTGCCAGAACAACGTCTTCAGTTTGGGGTAAAATAAAGACCAGCAGAAATATTTTAGAAAATACCAACTACTTCACAAACTGTTACTATAATTCACAGTTTGGTCTTTAGTTTAGATTTATCTAAAACATTTCACTGAATTGATAACGTCTATTTTTATTTGCATCACATATCACATAGTTTAAGTACAGCACCGTCTGCTCTCACAGGCCTGGTTTTAGTTTAACATCTTTCACACAGTTAATTTGTGCTATTACTTTATCTTAGAATGTGCATCTATATAGAAAGGGTAAGTGAGTTTGTTTAGTGGAATCACTCCAAATCTCAGACACTTTGACTTACTCAATTGGTAAAGGGAACTGTGCTCATGAATTTATTGCTAAATCCCTGAAGATTTTCTCTGATAACTCCAGTAACAATTACCTCTGTAAAGATAGGTTTGTGATACGAACAGAACAATCCCCCAAGAGCTATGAAAGGGAACACCCTACAGGAATGGATACAGACTGAAGTGGAAAGCTACTTTCACAAAAAAAAAAAAGCCATGAGGCAATCAGTATTCTGTTCTAAATATAGTAGCTTTGGCCTTTTTCCTGTTATCCCGTATCTTAAATGTTTCCATTGGTCTTTAATTCCAGTGCAAACACTTTTTTCTCTTACAGTTGGAGCTGGGAGCAGAAAGAACAAACTCAATAAAGAGGATTCTCCATAGTTTTAAGGATTCTATCCTTTCACTGCTGCACATCTCATTTTCCTTGGATTACACCACTAGCTTATGAACTGGAATTCCTCACTGACCATGGTATCAATAAGAAGATATGTCCCTTAACGTAGGATTATAAAAACTGTTTCTGATTATATGCCAGTAGTATCAGGTATTAAATATGGCTAAAGGTTTCAGTTTCAACAATAATTTTTAATTTGTGAAAATTATAAAGGAGGCAAAACTACATTTAAATTCTTACTACTTTTACGGTCACGGGAAGCATAGGTTACAGAAATAAGGGAGGAAAATACCTAAAGAGGAAAATTAATAGGAAAATAAAATTTGATGTCTTTCTTACTAGCTTTGTGTGCTAAAAGAAGGGAATTCAGGCTTTCAAAGGAGCATTTTGAGCTCCCTTTAGAGCACCCTACCCCATCCTTCCAGGGCTTATTGCTCTGTGGCAGAAAGGGGCACACATTCATGCTTTAGCTCCAGTTCAAATCACTAGTGAAGCTGCACGTGAGCTTAGAAGAATAGGGCTTGCTTCCACACTCTGCACGCTGTCCCAAGCCACACTTTTTGTATTGCTCTAACTCCAATTAAATTGGAGGTTGATATGCATGAGAACATAATGCCCTTATGGACTTCAGAGTAGCTAGAACAACCAGCTCAAGCAAATCTAAAATTCCTTGAGAAATGCCATGAAGATAAAACTTTTGCTACAAAACTAGAAACAAAAAAAAAATACACAGCATACTGCTAGCCAATGTCACTCTAAACTCATCTCATCAAGGAGCTCAAGATGTCAAAACTTTGCAAAGTCAGATGTCAGTAGCACTCAGGAAAGCAGCTGCTGTTGTGAAGCCTATAAACATCTGCCACAGATCTAAGATCTAACTTAAAAATCTATGATGTCTCTGTTAGGCTGTTGTCAACTACCTTACTTTTTATTAAAATGGAGTATATTTAGTATTTTGAGAATTGCACTTATTAAGAATATATGTGCAATAAGATACCAGACAACTACGTGCTTTATAGTTCCTATTGGATCTACATGGAGAGCAGGACTCAAAGAGTTTTTGTGAATGGAGCTAAATCCAGTTGGCAGCTGGTCACATGCGGTGTTCCCCAGGGCTCAGTATCAATGATCTGGACAAGGGGATCAAGTGCACCCTCATTAAGTTTGCAAAGGACACCAAGTTAGGCAGGACTGTGGATCTGCTTGAGGGTAGAAAAGCTCTACAGAAGGATCTGGACAGACTGGACTGGTGAGCCAAGGCCAATGGGATGAGGTTCAACAAGGCCAAGTGCCAGGTCCTGCACTTGGATCACAACAACCCCATGCAGCGCTACAGGTTTGGGGAAGAGTGGCTGGAAAGATACCTGGCGGAAAAGGACCTGAGGGTGTTGGTCAACCTATGCCTGAATATGAGCCAGCAGCGTGCCCAGGTGTATTCCTGTATCGGGAACAGTGTGGCCAGCAGGACTAGAGAAGTGATTGTCCCCCTGTACTCAGCACTGGTGAGGCCACACCTTGAATAGCGTGTTTAGTTTTGGGCCCCTCACTACAGGAGGGACATTGAGGTGCTGGAGCATGTCCAGAGAAGAGCAACAAAGCTGGTGGGTCTAGAGCACAAGTCTTATGAGGAGCAGCTGAGGGAAAAAAGGAGGCTGAGGGGAGACCTCATCGCTCTCTACAACCACCTGCAAGGAGGTTGTAGTGAGGTGGGGGTCGGTCTCTTCTCCCAAGTAACAAGCAATAGGACAAGATCAAATGGCCTCAAGTTGCACCAGGGGAGGTTTAGACCGGACATTAGGAAAAATGTCTTCACTGAAGACATTGGTTATCAAGCACTGGAACAGACTGCCCAGGGAAGTGGTGCTGAGGGACATGGTTCAGTGGTAGACTTGGCAGTGTTAGGTTAACAGTTGGACTGAATGATCTTAAGGGTCTTTTCCAACCTAAATGATTCTGTGATAACATTTTGAGTTGCCAATTTTAGCTTTTAATTTGGGGTTTGGGATAGTTTTTCCTTTGAAATATGGAGCCCTAACTATTTTCTATTTGAGATCTAGAACCATATATAGAGCATAGTTGCATTATTTTTGGCTATTTTTTTCTTTTCTTTACCTTAACAATATCACATATTAGTGGTTAAAGAGAGTGGCTAAAGCATCTCTGTATACAGCAGCATAACTTCAAGACTTACTCAGGACTCACAGTGAGGGACATCTCTAGTTCAGGTGTAAGTTGATGACTGTTCACTAAGGCTAAGAAGTTGGAGGCAGCCAATTCTGTTGGCCACAGAAACTGGTGAACCCTAACGACACTAAGCTGGCAGGTCACAGATGCTATGCTGGACTGCTGCTCATGAGCACTGACAAAAAGAAAATACACTGAAGAAAAATGGCTTTTGAAGCAGATTTTATTATACAGTGAATTGTAATAGAGAAAATGTACTTATTTTTAAACATATATATGTACAAAATTACAGTGAACGCAGTGATCTGTAGTTTTGAGGAGGAACAAGCTGCATGAACAGCACAGTTTTACTTGTAAACAGCATAAATTAAAGTTTAAAAAGTTTTCACAATTTAGAGCCTTATTTATATAATATACAGACTTCTGTTAAAAGTTGGCACATGCAATTGGCACTGAATTTCTTCCTCATACAAGTATGAAAATACACTTCTATTTTAAATATTTCACTGTATATTGATTGGGAAACCTTCACAGCTTAGGTTTATTTGTTACTCAGCCACCTAATGACTATTTTCCTATAAACCCAGGTTATCTATAGCCATAATTCAAAGAGCAGAAATTGTAGAAAAAGGACAAACTGAGTAACACATTTAAACCTACATTCCACATATCTGAGTCAAAGTTTATTGTACCATAAGAAGAGTTTTCTCATAAAACAAGATAGGTCAAAAAAAATGAATAATGATGAATATTGATGTTACCAGTCCTAAGGATACCAATAAGAAAGGATTATGACCAATAGTAATACAGTGGGAGAAAAATACTAAAATAATTGATGCTGTAAAAAGCTTCTCCAATCCATTAGTAGCCTAGACAGAGTCAGAGGGATAGCATTACATGCTATACCAAATCTGGAAAAGGTAGTGGCAAAGGGCATTTGAACTGCACATGAGATATTGGTCCATTTTTTAAATTACCTAATACAGTCAGAAATACCTTGGAAGTAGGTTTCTTTGTAATAAAAAGTGCCTTGACTATATGAATAAATATTTCCCTTGGTTTATGAATTATGGATCTTTCACTGAAATCTTTATCCCTAAAAAGTTACCTGGTATTATTGTACAGCAGTGGATTGTGGAAAAAAGAAAACCTCTGGAAAAGGATCTATATATGAACACACTGCCTGCACTAGCACAGAACCTATTAGCCTAACTGAGGATCTGCATGGGTGCACAGCTACATGATGCTCCTTGCAGGAGTGGCCCATAGATATTTCACTTGGAATACATTTTAAACAGGCTATACAGATTTAAAAATGTAATTTATTTTTCCTAAAATAATAGAGGATTTTACAGTCAATACAAAAATAGTTACACAGAACAATACTTAAACCATATTAGGCCATAACTGTACTTCTAAGAACAAGTAGAAGAAGCTGCAGATTGTCTTATTAAGCGACTAATGTACGCTAAATAGGCACAAAGTGATTACAAGAACTTATGTGATCAAAACATTTTCAGAGCATCTCACAGAAATTACTTCCTCAGAAATGTGTACTATGCCACAATTAAAAAGGGTCAAAACCAATACAGGATGAAATAATACTTCCATGTCAACTGAATAAAAATAATTTATATACAGATCGTGAGGAAAAACACGAAAGGCCTTTCCTTTTCAAATAAATACATGTATTAAGGCAACACATCCTCTACTAAAAAAATAATTTTGTATGATTAAATGAATAGTTCTCATGTACTAAACAAAACCATACAAACATTCTAAGTACAATAGTGCAACCATGTCAGAGCATAAAGCTGATGTTTGCCATTTTACATTATAGGTAGAAGGCAAGGCAACCATTCAAAGCAAAATAACAGAAAACTATATATCCATTATTTCCATGTATAAATACATGCTTTAATTTCTAAATTTAAATATTTTTTTCCAAGTTCTTTTGCTTTCACATGAATTCTACATGGTATTATGTGAACATTCACTTCATGGAACTGATCATCACAGGATTTCCAAAAACAGTTCCAACTGAGCTATAGCTATATCCCCATTTGGTTGTGCTTTTTCAGTAAGTTAAGACATTGACCATAAAACTAGTCCAAGGTAAAACTTTCTTAACAGTTTCCAACCCTGAATCTTATTTGAAAAACAACACTGTTTCAAACTAAAGTTGCTATATATGACACATAAAAAAATCACAGAGCTTAAAAAAAAGAATTCAGTTTATATAATTTGGCCAAATAACGTGAAAGATTTTGGTCACTAAAATAAATGGAAGAAAAGTACCCAAAATATCAATGGCCCAACCCTGCAGATAGGTAAAAATAGGTGTGAAGGCAGGTCCCTGGACTCACATCCTTCAACCAGGCTCTCTACAGGCATGGACATTCACATGGCATTCTCTGTATGACAACAATCTCAGATATGAAAGCAATTGCTGCACACGCACACACGCTGCTAACTCTGTGAGGTAGAACCCACATTATTGTTATTATACTAGTGAAGAGAAGGCTAAAGGGGATCTAACAGCCTACAGATACTGAAAGGGGAGTTACCATGAATGCAGCCAAATTATTCTTGGTAGCAGGTGATGATATAATGAGGGGAAACAACTACAGATTTGCAGCCACCAGGGAAACCGAGGTTGGACACGGAGAAAAATTTTTATAAAGAAGGGGAGTGCAAGGACAGGAACAGGTTGCCTAGAATGGTGGTGGCATCTCTGATCTTTGGGTCTTTCCACAGCCTGGCTAAAGCCACACCTAACCTGATCTAGGGCCGGAAAAAGTCCACCTCTGCTTGGGTGCTTGGGAGGTTGGACAAAACCACTTCTAGAAATCTTTCATGCAAACAACTTTATGTGATTCTCTGTATCCAATCAAAATGTCTTGCTTGTGCAGGTGTGTCAACAAGATTTAGGCAAACATATTTCACCCCATTTACTGCAGGCCAAGACCACAGAGCTGCTCAAACATGGTGGTTCAGGAGGCACACACAGAACACTGAGCCTCAGTCTAAGCCCTACAAGTTAACAGAAGTTGATAACACTGAAGGAAGAATATTTTGGAATGTAAGAATGTCAGTAACAGCTTACAATCAGACCTACTCATCCTGACAAAATGTAAATACGTACAATTTGTAAGCTTACACTTCAGAAACCAAGTGCTGGATCACCTCCAACTCTCCTCCCTACTGCTACAGGAAGAACTATCTGCAAGTACAACCCACATAAATTCTGCTTCCGTTTCACCCCTTAGGAGAGAGACAAAGAACACAGAAGCGGCCCTCATCAATGGGCTCAGTTAAGTGTGGTTTTCTCCTCAGAGAAGCTAATTACAGCTGTAATTTTCCCGTTTAAATAATACAGGATTAATAGTAAACAATACATATGTGACCAGGCATATTCCTGGTACACCTGCATCTCCTTCATTCTCTGCCACCTTCTCCAGATAAGTCTCAGGACTACAGTGAGGCTTCTTGTACTGCTGGGTGGGAAGATGCTACAAATGCTAAGGTCTCCTGCATGGAATAAGGTACTGTGTGAAGATTCCCTTAGTACTTCAAAAAGGACACCAAACATGTTTTCTCTTCTAGGGCTGAAGCACAATACAGTGAAATAAAATGTCTTATTCTTTCTGGCATTAGATTTCTCCGTCTTGTTAAGAACAAGCTTTCAGATGGTTACCTGAAGATTAGCTGCTCTGATCTGGAGGTGTGAAAGGATACCTAAAAACACTGCTCTTCCTACTTTAAAACTGAGGTTTTTTTTTTTTAAATGGTGAACTGTCCTGTTTCTGAGAACTCCACATTTTATAAAACCGATAACACGGCACAGGCTATACAGTGTTCAAATATAGTTCTGATAAAATGCAGTAACAGCTGCTAGTCATATGGGTTTCAGATCAGTCCATAAAACTTTATCCAAGGTTGATTTACTGAGCTAGGTTTCAGCCTGGAGATGTTTTATTAATATACACAGAAAACACTGAAATGGTTTTTCCTGGCTCTGAAGGAGCCCTATCCCATTTCCATCAAAATTAGTGAAATCTGAGAAGTGGAATATGATTGTTAGCTGTAGAAATACCTACAACTGTTACTACAGTATAGGACTGTTGGGAATTATTATTGTAAACAATAATAACTCAGTCTTTTAGAGATGCTGACACCTAATGCTACTGCCGGCTGGTGAGTTTCTCAGAATTTTCCTAAAATCAGGCAAAGGAATTCTCATTAAGGTTAAGTGGTTGCTGTTCATTTCAGGGGCTTCTTTTAATGACCAGTTTATACAGATGCTTGTGCATGTACAGCAATTCTTTCAACTGCAGGTTTAAAACTAAAAAAATGCATAAAGAGTATCTGTTAAAACAGACTCCTCTGTACTACTACAACCCCTCAATTAGTGTCTGAATGGAAGATGTTTGAAAAACAAGAGAAAAATTACAACTCGTATCTCTCTGTAATACTAATAATGATATAGTTAAAACAAACAGGAAGGCATTGGACCATTAACCCATCTCAGTACATATCACAGGTATTATTATACTCTCTCTAAAATTTTGAATGGTAATGGTCCATACAAGTGTTCATTTCTGAGCTGTGTAGGATCAGACGCAAAATCTACTTCTCAGTTCTGAATCAAACCCCAACTCCCAAAATTAAATGAATTCTAACTCACCAACTTTTGTAAAATTACACCAGAACCTCATGCACCTGCCACTGTGTTCTCCCAACAGAGACCACTCTCCTTCATACCCTGAACTTAAGGTTTACCTGGATCTAGGCAACCTTTTAATGGTTTGGTGTTTTCTTGGGAAATGTTTCATCAACATACAACTTAAGGCCTTCAAAAAACTAGATAAGCAGACATGAGCAAGAAGAGATTTCATTAATTGGAGCTGTAATTTTTTCTTTTCCTATGAGAGATGTACGACATTATCATGTTCTGTATGTAAGAAATATTGAGCCCATAAAGAAACAAGCAGGTAAAAAAAGATAAAATAATATTATAATATCGTATGCAGTGGTTACTGTAGCACTGATTCTAAGCTCACTTCATTGACTTGTATTATTTAAGAAAAGCGAAGCCTACCGGGTAAAGCAAGTACACAAATATGAAAGAGTAGCAAGTAGAGTGGATTTTTAACATGATGTTCAATTTCTAAATACAGAAATGTATAAATCCACAATAAAAAGAATACATTATTGAAATCCTTCATTTTTTTTTTTTAAATATACAAGGTATTTAGGTCAGGAAAAGTATCTGTCACTTAAACATTGCAACAGTTTTTCGTGAGTGCCGATTTTCTGACAGGTGTCCCAGCCAGGCTGGTTACTGACCTTGTATCATCTTGATTATCACTTCGTTTTCGCACTTCGCTGTAAAAACACCAAACAAACAAAGAAAAAAATGCACTGAATTAATATATTAATGTTCACTGTTCCACTTCTCCCAGTATATCTTACAGAGCTCACCATCATGTATTGTATGGTTAAAACTATGGTTTTTAGTGCACAGAATCAACATGTCTCCTAAATTTACAATTTGGGAATAATATCAGTATTTCTATACAAATCGTAGCTAGTGATAGAAATATAATAATTTCTGATATGTAATAACTCCACAATGTTCTGTTTTCCCTTTCCTTTTCTTTTGATCACTTTGTTTGCCTCAGTCTATTAATAGCCTATTTCTATTACACAGAAACAGAATACATTCATAGCTGGAAGTATAAAACTAAATAACTGCAATGTGAAGTATAAATTTACGCTCATTGGAAAATGCATCTTGTTGAATGTTTTATTATAAATGCAGACTTAAAAGTTGTGTATGTATGTGATCTGTATTCTTACTATGCCCCCCCTAGAATGTCAAAAGCCAGCTCTAAAATTTCTTGCTCATACATAAAGTAATTTAAGTCTTCCTCCTGTCGGTAGAATAAATTCATGAAGTTCCTCTCAGAACACTGTATTATTCAACATAATGGTAATGAAATGTTCATTTAGAAATTTTTATTTCAAAATGAAATGCTGCTTTCAAAGAATTACTAAGTCTTGAGTAAAGAAATTGCAGCCAACAGTTCCAGACCAAGGTTCTGGGTAGTATCTAGACCATTTGAGGATTAATGAACCCTGTGAAGAAAAATACCAATTTATTTATTTTATATTCTGAAAAGAGAGGCGCCAACTGCCAAAACATTTTTTTTATCCTTGAAAAAGTTAAACAAAGTTACCATGTTTAAACATTAGAGATAATTTTCCAACTGTGAATAATGTTATATAACTGTGCTATGTATGTTTTCCAGTTTCATAATCCACTGCTGCCTTCATGGCCAGGTTCTTGGAAATGAGTCATTTAACAAATCAGCAATTAACTTCACATTCACACTGCCATACAAACAAATGCCTACGTTCTTGTTGCACCTCTGATGGACGCACTTGCCTGGAAATATAGGTGCTCTTTAAAGTCCCACGTGAAGAAGCAATGATCCTCTCTAGAAAGCTAGTATTTTGTATTCAAGCCATGCTAATCACTAGTATTTTAACAATGAATAATCAAATACTGACCGAATATCAAAAAGTCTGATTATTGCATTAGGCTGCTGCAAAAATCACATGAATAGAGTTTGTAATTCTGGCCTTGAGCTCTATATATTAAACTGAAAAATCCAAGGCTGACAAGTCATTAAATACTGCGAGCCCTTCAAAATTATATTGTAACAAAGAATCGTTTGGAAAGGTAGTAGAAGTGTCATGTTTGGCTCACATATTATCATAGAAATACCAGGTTACCAAATGGATATAATCAGAATTTCTAGCTTTTAAATCATTTAGAGAAAGGGACATCAAAGAAAATACGTGGAATTAGAATGGTCAGTAATAAAACTGAATACGTATTAATATACGTGAAAAAATTAGGAACTGATTATACATAGAATTATATGCATTTGAAATTAATTTAAGAAAGAATTAAGAAAGTAAATCCATGTACCATTAAAAAATTTAATTCATTCACCAAAACAGGTTTTAAAATTTTGAGCTCCATAGCTGAGCTCTAATTTAAATATTAATTATTGAGACAGCTTTGTAACATTTGCAAGCAAAAATGTTAATTGATTAAGCTGAGAATAAATCCTGTCTTGTATTTATCTATAAAGATTTAACATGGTATTCTTTTATAAACTTTGTTGAACTTTATTTTGGTACAATGTTAAATGTACATGTGTGTCTTTGTATGTATGTTCACATATAATGTCCTTTTTATAAAATAGACTCAGATGTGTTTATTCAAAACTAGAAACATGGCTACTTACCGAGCAAGATGAAGAACTGCTTCTACAATATTAGATCCGTCTTTAGCACTTGTTTCACAGAATAGTGCATTATAAGTCTGTGAGTAAAAAAAAAAAAAAATGTTAATCCAACTAATCTGAAATGTTTCCCATGTGGATATGTATATTCCATTACAAGTGGTCTCCTCAATAACACAAAGATGACACACATTTCAATGAACAAGACTTCTTCTGGTACTCTTCATTCTCCAGTATATTCACTTTAGTACTGTGAAAAGAACAGCAATCGCTTTATAATTGGGTCTTTTTTATATTCAGTATATTCTGAATTAACAAACTGAATAAAAAACACATCATAGGCTTAATGTCCAATCTTCTTGTCCACAAGACTATAAAACAGGAAGAGAGTTGTTAGAACAGGTTACTGAATCCAGCTTTTTAGCTACGCATAAACTACAGCATCTGGTATTCTAGGTCAACCAGAAATATCATTCCATAAGTAACAGATATGATATCTGTCCCCATATAATCAATCAACTGGGCAATCATTCAGCAACTCAAGACTCTAAAGATTCTACATCTTCTTCTGCAAAATACGGGATATGTGCATCCTATATCCTTCATATAAATACATGCAAAGTCCACACTTCTATTTATATCTTTCTTTTCTTTGTGCAGACAGGGCAGAAATACAAGATAGTCTCTTGAAGATGAAAATATTCCACTCAAAAGCTGGACAGACCCAAGCCAGGCAAAAAGCCTCATACACTCACTAGCGTGCTTCCTATTTGCACTGACAATTCCTCTTTGGCAGCAGAAAAACTCAGTCTCCCAGCCCATCCACATTTTCACCATAAAGACTTAGAAGACTACCCCAGCCAATAATATACTTCAGCTCAGTGGGCACCGAGATGTGATTTAACCCAGCAAACATCATCAAAATAGGACAGTTTTCATGAAAAATATCCATGAATCCTAATTACTAGATTTGAACAAACGACCAGAAAATTACTTTTCTTTACTAGATTCTCATGTGGTTTTCAGATTGAAAGATTAAAGTTCTAAGACCGTATCATACTAAAGAGGTATACCAGGAGACCTTACCATAGCCAGCTTTTCTCCATAGTTTATAGGCACACATTTTTGCCCTTGTTCTGTAACAGCTTGACGGAGATCTGCTTTGTTTCCCACCATCATAATCGGAATATTCTCATGAGTTGCATCCTGTAAAGAGGATTTTATTCCCTTATTGCTATAACACTCAGAATACAAAAAAGTAACTAGCATCATCATGTCATACAAATTTCCTTCCCAGAAAAAAAGGCTTGCACTCTATCACAAAAAAAGACAAATTATGAAAGGAATTTCATGTGTTAAAATTAATCTGATGGAAACAGTTCCTGTGCCCAAGTGCTATGACAAAATTACTATGGGAAAAGTGACCAACCCCTGTACCATGATTAAAAGAAATGGCTTTCAGAAGATGAATTAAAGATTTTGCTTAGCACTTTCCCTCCTATTAAACACCTCTGGTACAAGAGAAAAACCCTCTTCATTAAATGCAAATATGTATTCAAATAAACAAACAAAAAGTAACAGTAAAGAGAAATACTGAAAATTTCACTTGAACTATAGCTAATTTACAGAATCTAGCATATTGGTTTAAAATGCAAAGACTCCAAGGAATACCCACTTCTGCATGGCTTGAGTATGTGAAATGGGCTCTCACGTTCATTTCAAAAGGAAGTACGTGGGAAGAGCATGATTACATGATACCCTTTTATACAAAAAGATGTAGCGGTTTTAACACTAACAGAATACGTCAGGTCACATTTAGGACTTCCATGTAGCTTTTACTTCTATGAGAGGCTGCAGTCTGGCTAATTCCAATATACAGATATCTAAATTTTATAAATAATAATGTTAACAATGCAGTGAAACATAGTTTCTAAGTTGTATACATTTAAGGGTCCTACCTCAATCATATCCACCCATTCTCGCACATTAAGAAAGCTTTTTTCACATGTTACGTCATACAGCAGTAAGACACCATCCGCTCTTCTGAAGTATGATTTAGCAATACTTCGGAATCTTTCAGAAAAAAAAAAAAAAAGGTTTGCATCAGGCCACATTATCAGAAAAGAATTCAATTTAACATCTTTAATAACACAGCACCACTTTATTGCACTATTGAGTAAGACTCTCTCCACATTACAAGATGAGTTTTCTCATAGCATCTTTCATAAGTAATTCTTCAAAACTGCTAATGCTGGTCTACAAATGCTCCATCAGGATCCATAGGATACTGTCCTAAACAGCAATCAACATTTTTGTATCAAAACAATCTACACTGTATCTATTCCAAATAACCTTCTTTGCACTGGACTTCTGATTAGTCAGCAAGGCTTTTTCACTTACATATAACTTCACAAATTGAGTGGGTTATTCTGCTACACTTGAAAAAATACGAAACCAATAAACTTATTCCAGGAATGAATTCATCAGTTACAGTCATCTTTACTGTTAGATAACACAATCAATTTGACAACCAAGTACAGCAACCAGGTATTTACATTATATGTTAAAACATTCTTCACAAATTTATTATACGGGAGGCAAATGATTTGGCCTATGACTACCTACTTCACATAATCATTCAGGTATAACTGAACTCACACAGCCCAATACAAACCTTGGTCAATGAACAGATTACACTGTCTTTCAAGGTGTTAGATTAACCTCTTAATAAGCCCCCAAAGCTGACAGTAAAGAAGTAATGGCTCTCAAGTAAGGATGTAATAGGATTTTGAGGAAACTCTACATAATAATTTGAACAACCTTGTCTATACGTTCAGCAATTTAAAGTCTTTGGGAAGAAGTGTTCATACACTAAATACAATGCAAATAAGGATCAGGACTTTCAAGGAAAGAAGAGGAAAGAACGGTGAAGGAAATGTCCAAGATAAAACAGTCTCAGAAATACAGGTCTGTGAGGAAAAAGAAAGCTAAAGACTAAAAATGGAAGAAACAATGTACTCCATCTTTTTGTATTGCAAGAGAGGGACATACAGATTTAATTCATTAATGCTGTGATGAAGCACAACTATTTCCCTCTGCAGAGAGAAGAGTACCTCAAGCATCACCAAAGCTCATAAATTCCACTTGGTTTTGGGTCTCAGCAGAGCAAAAGCACATCTATTTATAGACATTTACATATGGCCATACTGACTTACTACAGGACCATATAATATTTAATGGAATTTTTTTTTCACTTAGATGAAAAAAAGCAAACATCTTTTAGAAACAAAGCAATTGAAATTACATAAGTGCGGAGAATCACTAACCTCTCCTGCCCAGCTGTGTCCCACAGTTGTAGCACAGTAGGTTCTCCATCAACAATTAGTCTTTTCATTTGAAAATCCACACCTGGAAAGAACAATGCATACAGTCTAATAAAAAATATCAATAACCTTGAAAAAATCCACAGAAAATGAAAAGTTATGTGCCATATACAATAGTTATTTCAAAATTCATCTCTTTTATAGATTGAGATTTCAGTCATTTACATAGTCTTAAATGGCAATAATTCCCTGAACATATTTAATTTGTCTTTAGAAAAATATTTAAAGAAATATTTTACCCACACATTTTCCCAGAAGCATTAATACAAATTTGGCATTATGACCAGTAAACAAGACCTCTCTCTGCTTTATTTTGCTAAACATTTATAAACTATTACTTATAAACTATTTTGCTACAGTTTTATGGAAGAAGAGAAAAGTCTGTTTTATAAAACAGACTTTATTTCAAATGCCAAGGATGAAAAAGATAAATTAGAACAAAAATCCTGACTCAGAGGAAATAAAATAAATATATAACTATGATTTGATTAGAAGACAAAAATTCAGTCTTTGGAATCAGTAAGACAAGTTCATTAGCTGACAGCTATAATAATATATACAAGTCAGTCAGAAATACCTCCAGCTGCATTTAAACCAAAGCTTCAATAACACTTTGAAGAAACAGAGACAAAAAACAGTATGAAAGACATCAAAGGATAGTATGAAAAGCTAAAGAAAGACAAGAAAGCAATGAAAAATGCAAAAAGGATCATATGTACATTCTAAGTTCATTAAACTGAAACTCCCTTTTCTGGTGCTTTGTGCTGTTCAGGAACAGACTTTGTGCTTTGCACAGAGAAAGTAAATTGGAGCAGTATGCTATTATCCACTCCAAACAGCAGTTAGGCACTTCTAAGCTTTAGTACTCAATTAGATCTCACAGCCTAAGAAACTGCATGTGTATATTCAAGAAACCCTGGCAAGCAATCACAGAGGGTAATCTTTTCACCCACTTCTGCAGAACAGCAATGAAATTCACTTTAGTATTTTAAGAACAACAACTATACCCAGGGTTGCACTGGTGTTTCCTCGAAACTCATTCTTGCAAAGTCTCATGAGGAAACTGGATTTTCCCACTGCTGCGTCTCCGGCGAGAACAATCTTGTAAGCCTTCTCCGAACTGGGGTATTTCAGAGTACACTCACTTGCATCTGACTGAAAAGAAGAACCCCTCTGTTTCAACTCATACAAAGAATATTCCCTATATCAAACACTTTTTTTTTTTTTTCCTAAGGAACTGGTTACCTGAGGGGTGAGAGCAGATATGTATTTCCTTGTTGAAGCAACTGAGCTGCTTCGACTTACTGGTCGTGAGGGCTTCCAGTCTAATACTGTACTGCTGTTATCAGGACTGTATGCCTCTTCATCCCTGATCTCTGGAACCTGAAAGTACAAGCTAGTGTGTTAGCTCTGGTGAGAAAAGTATGCTTCTTTGGAAAGGCATAGCTAAGACTGATTAAAACATTTGTCTTAAGAGTTTGGATTAAACAGAGATAAATGACCAAATAGAGCTGTGCAATTCTAGTATGCTATATGCTATATATGCTATAACTAGTCAAGCTAAATTAAATACATCACAGCTGTAATCTGCATTATTCATAGCATTTTCAACTGCAAACAGAGACTAAATGTCTCTACTAAATGCACTGTAAAGGATCTGTGCTAAAAAACGCCCTGTGTTATGCTGTGCTTGCTACTAGTCTTGCTATGTAGTCATCAGTAAAACTCTCCATTTGACTAACAATAAAATGGACACTGTCACTAATCTTATTTAAATGCATATAACCCAAATACTTAGTTTTAACTGGCCTGTGGGCAAAGATCCATTTAATTTTAAGAACAGGAAACTAATTTTATCTCCAACCAAAGGTCTTTCTCAGAGAAGGACTAAGTCAGGCACTTACATCTGTATCAGAAGCATCACCACCAAAGCTTTCTTGCATACACTGTGACCTTTGAAAAGTCCTTTGATGCCTGTATTCCACTTCTGAATCATACTCATTTGAATCTCTCAGGGTAGACAAACCACTGTCAAAACAGCTCTCAGGTAAGCTGTCAACTTCACAGTTTATCCTTTGCATAGGATCACAAAGGGCTAAAGAATCATAGTCTTCATCCACACAAGAAGAATGAGATGATCTAATAAGAAAATATTGGAGGGGGAGAAAAAAATTAGTCCACCATTGTTTTTCTCAACAAAATCTGAGCTAATCTGGAAGTCAATGCTCAAAAATGCTAACTATACAGTTTAAGACTGTATACAACAATGTCTACTTCACCTTCACTTCTATTTATTCATACACAGAAAAAATAATTGTTTAAAAAAGATTCAGAAAAAGATGTATTATTAAGACACCAAAGGCAGAAAATGATAGTTCATGGTTTAGCTAATTTGGGCCTATTCTAAGACACAAAAAATAATCTTGAAATACTGTATCTAATTTCAATGAATGCATTTGCTCACAGAAGCGTGCAGGCCAATAACTAACAGCTATAAATATAGAAAAAAAAGGTAACCAAGTTCAGGAGATCAGCAATGGTGGAAAAAAGTCACTGAAATGTGTTTTCTTACAGTTTGACAGTTTGGTAGGCTACGCAAAACCTAAGGTTTTACAGAAAGTTTTTTTAAGGGTGAATCTCAAAAGAAACAAACTTTAAAAAAAATATACTACCATTACAATCATTATCCTGCTCCTGCAGCAAGACAGAGACAGGCACAAATTAAAGTGAGGGAGAAAAGGTCTCCAAGTCACAGCAGAGAAGAAAGAACCGGTTTGGCTCTGTCCTACTGGAAATGGATGTGAAGCACTAAACTGGTAGAGCAGACAAGATCAGCATCAGTTCTTGTAAAGATAGTTTGCTGCCAGAGAGGCTGGGAGCTCCTGGTGCAACGGCACACCACAGAAGAGTACACAGGGGAGAATCACCAAATTATGAAGCTGTTACTGCCTGCAAGCGGCCAAACAGGGGTGACAAAAGCATCACTGTCCCATGCAAAAACACCCAGAAACATCTATTTTACATTTTTTCAGGCTAATGAATAATCACGTGAATGAGCGTGATCTTTGCTGTGCAACATCACAGCATCCATGCTCTTTGTATTTACGCACCTACTAGCCTATACCAAACCACCAAAATACAGAGGAAGGGCGCATGCTGTCACGAAGTTAAGCTTGTCAGGCGTTTCCTGAAATAAAAGTCTTTAGTAGTTAATTTTCACCCTCACTGAAGCATGAATTCAATGCTGGGAATTTCATATGTGCTTAAAGCAAGTTAGGCCAAGATGTATGATACAGCTAAGAAACGGAAAAGTATACCTACTTATGTAAATTGCTTAAAACATGTTAGAATCAAAATCAGTATCTCTTAACACTGATCTGATGTCAGGAGACAGACCAAGTACTGAAAATGAACAGGTTTTGGGACATTCATATCTCTTTCTGTCTTCTGATACTACTAAGTCACACCTGATAAGAGCAAGTTTTATTCCTACCACATAAACTTTCTTCTAAAGTAGCTTGCATTTCTCACTTTTGTGGGAATGCAAGGATTGCATCATGTGGCAGGTACTAATAAATATTCACAGAGAAGGACATCACTAAGCCTCCAGAGAGGTTTCAGTTCTCTCTTCAGAAAATTACTCAATGTAATATGCAACTTAGTAGCGGATGCGACTCGAAATTTGCAGAGCAGAATTGGTTTACATGCATTCAGCAGAAGGTATCAGTTTGTGACAAGCAAAACTTTACAGCCAGCAAACACATCTCACATGGAGACAGCAGAGTAAGTATAACGCTACTGAATGAATGGGGATGTTAGTGTGAAGCAAAATACAACCTAATCCCTACCAAAAATATTAATCTCTCTGGCAAAATGTAAAACAGACTACTAAAAACTCTAACAGAGATCTCTCTCCAGTTTGAAGAACCATCGAAAGAAAAATGAGACAAAACAATCTAGCAATTGAGTAAGGACACACACTTATGCTGGCAGTTCCAGCTGTTTAAAAGAAAAAAAAAAAAAAGGGTGAAGACATAGCATGATCTAGATCACTTGAGCTTGGATCCAGTGCCCAGTGACTTCAGTGAGAGTCTCTGCAATGATGGAGCAGATCCTCCTCATGGAGCAGATGCTCCTGGAATCTCTGCTAAGGCACATGGAAAATAAAGAGGTGATTGGAGACAGCCAGCATGGCTTCACCAAGGGCAAATCGTGCCTGACAAATTTGGTGGCCTCTTACAATACTGCCACAGGCTTGGTGGACAAGGGCAGAGCAACATATGTCATCTACCTGGACTTATGCAAAGCGTTTGACACTGTCCCGCACGACATCCTGGTCTCAAAATTGGAAAGTCATGGGTTTGATGGATGGACCACTCCGTGGATAAGGAACTAGCTGAATGGCCGCACTCAAAGGGTTGTGGTCAATGGTTCAATGTCCAGCTGGCGGCCAGTGACGAGTGGAGTTCCTCAGGGGCCGGTACTGGGACCAGTGCTGTTCAACATCTTTGTTGGAGACATGGACAGTGGGATAGAGTGCACCCTCAGCAAGTTTGCCGACAACACCAAGCTCGGTGGCACGGTCGACACGTTGGAGGGAAGGGATGCCATCCAGAGGGACCTGGACAGGCTTGAGAGATGGGCTCATGCAAATCTCATGAAGTTCAACCAGGCCAAGTGCAGAGTCCTGCACCTGGGATGTGGCAATCCCAGGCACAAACACAGATTGGGTGGAGAATGGCTGGAGAGCAGCCCTGAGGAGAAGGACTTGGGGGTGTTGGTGGATGAGAAGCTCAACATGAGCTGGCAGCGCGCACTGGCAGCCCAGAAAGCCATCCGCATCCTGGGCTGTATCAAGAGAAGTCTGGCCAGCAGGTCGCAGGAGGTGATTCTGCCCCTCTACTCTGTGCTCGTGAGACCCCACCTGGAATACTGTGTCCAGCTTTGGAGTCCTTAACACAGGAAGGACATGGACCTGTTGGAGCAGGTCCAGCGGAGGGCCACGAAGATGATCAAAGGGATGGAGCACCTCCCCTATGAAGACAGGCTGAGAGAGCTGGGGTTGTTCAGCCTGGAGAAGAGAAGGCTCCGGGGAGACCTCATAGCAGCCTTCCAATATCTGAAGGGAGCCTACAGGAGAGCCGGAGAGGGACTCTTTGTCAGGAGATGTAGTGACAGGACAAGAGGTAATGGTTTTAAATTGGAAGGGGGGAGATTTAGATTGGATATTAGGAGGAAATTCTTTACTGTAAGGGTAGTGAAGCACTGGAACAGGTTGCCCAGGGAAGTTGTGGATGCCCCATCCCTGTAAGTGTTTAAGGCCAGGCTGGATGGGGCTTTGAGCAACCTGGTCTAGTGGAGGTGTCCCTGCCCATGGCAGGGGGCTTGGAACTCGATGATCTTTAAGGTCCCTTCCAACTCTAACCATTCTATGATTCTATGATTCTATTATTCTATGATCTGAGGAAGCTCTGATCAATGACCTGCATCCAGAAAGTAGAAAACCAAAGTAGCTCAATCAGTTGATATTAACATTCAGATAGGTTATTGTTCTCTGTGGCTCTTACCCCATTAATATCCAAGTGCATTCACTACTCTTGCATGTCAGTGTGAGATGAGGATGCTTATACTTCTGAATAGGCCCACATACCTTCATAATAATTATTACATGGGAAAACCTGACATATAGGCTGAAGATATGACCAAAAATATTTTATTTCCTAAGTACCAAGCAAGCTAGCTAACAGAGGTCCTTGGCAAATTCTTATAGTTTCTTGGAGACAAGGAGGGAAGAGTGAGAATCAAACTAGAATCAAAACAGTCCAAGAGCACACAAGATGCTATCTGAACTCTCCATAAGTTCACAATGGCACTTCAGGGCATGCTCTAGTGCCCGAGATTGTTGGTTTGTGTCTGTTTGATTGGTGTGGTTTTTTTGTTTGGTTGGTTTTTGGGTTTTTGGGTTTTTTTTTGGACTCAATGATCTCAAAGGTCCCTTCCAACCATGAATATTCTGTGATTCTGTGATTTCCACTGAGAAGAGTTTTCCTGAGCTTTCTGAAGTCATTGAAAAGATTTTTTTTTACTTTTGGATCATATGCTATGGTTACACATTCCTTCTGAATCAGACAGAACAATTCCCTCTGTTATTTGACAGTATTTGCTCTTCTAAGAGAAGTCTGATGCCCTTTTAAATTCTTTTTAAATTAAAAAAAAGCAAACCCAGCTTACCTATCATACCGTGGGTTTAGGGGAGACTGTCCACCATTAAATTTAGGACTGCTTCTAGAAATGGTACTTCCTGGTGAGGTGTTTGCTAACCTCTGTGACAGATACAAAACAAATGCATAATAAGTTTGATGAACACAGTGCAAGCATCTAGATTTGTCATGAAAAAAGTGTGCATCATCAAAATTACTACTGTGTATTTTCATATATAGGCAACTACTTATTTTTAATTAAACCTCATGCTTTATATAGGACTGGATGTCAGAAGGGCCATTACATATAGCATTTAGCTCCCACTGTTGCCTTAATACTGAACCTGCTAGCCACACTCAACCACAAAAGACAATGGAAATTCCAAGAGGATGATGTCATTGACTAGACTACACCTGAAGACTTTGAAATGCTAAACTTTTAAAAGTAATATTTAGAAAAACGGCATATTGACTACTAAAGTGAAAAGGGAAATGTCACTGGCTGAGCTCGTTTCGGTAGCGATACCTCCCAGTTCTTGAGTGAGATAGTGAAGGAGAGATCCCAATTGACAGGCTGTGACAGAGTATTTCATCTGTTCTGACGCCCCTCTACACGTTTATTCACTGGGAACAGTTTCCTCTGTTTTCTCTGTAATCTGCCTCCCTGATGTTTCAGGATTCAGCAAAGGAAATGGAATCTCTTGCTGCATCTGCAGTGAATCTCTGGTAGCCTGTATCAGCAAAAGGCACTCGTGTTCACTGCTGGACAACAGGCAATGACCCCTATTTTCCTCCTTCCTGACCAGTATTCTCTGTGGGACCATTATTCTGGCCCCATCCTTCTAAAACAGTTAATTCCTTTCCTGATGATGCAAGGGCTTGCCCAATCGTTAGTTTTGGAGTTTAACATGTTCCGCGATATTGCAAAATGCCAGTGCAGAGTAGATTTTTTGTAACTTTCAAGCCCTCCTTTCTCAGGTTTGGAGGCTGTCAGGTTACATCTGTTAGAACAGATCCTTCTACAGCTGTGATAGCCCAAAAGGGCCTCACTAAGGCCTTATTATCAACAGTCCCTGATATTCATTTTCCCAGGGATTTGCCTGGAGAATAGTTCAGATTAGGTTAAGACCTTGCTACTAAAAGAATGCAGTTTTCTGAAAAAGTGTGTTTTCAGGTCACTCCCATGTACACAATACAAACTTATTTCCTTTAGTGCAAGAGAAACTGCTGATTTATTCACCTCATCAGATACATTTGGCCATAGCATATTAAAAAAGTCACTACTTTCCAAAGCACCTCAGAAAGGAGTTGTGCTCTAATAAAATTCCATTATTTCACAAAACATAAGTAGTATCTAACAAAATTCAGCTACACAAGTGTAATCACAGGGTAAGTCCACTGAAAAAAACTCATTTTTCTGGAAGTACAAACAAACTTGCATTTGGTATGTTAATTCTTAAACCTCCTAATACAACATAACAAAATTATAAATACATACCAATGATCTGTTGTACTTGCTGAAACTGTTTTCAAGTGCGCTTCTTAAACCATCGTTGCTGTCATGTAGCTTCCTATTAGCTGACCTATCAAGGAAATACAGTTTAACTTGCAGGAGTAAAGAAAACAATAAAAATCATGTAACTTATTACAAATTAAAATTGAAAAAACATGTATCAAAAAACATTTTTGTTTTTCTTTAGATAAACACTAAAGAGTACTGTGGAACTAGAAATGTGTTGTCATATACTCGAACAAATGACCATACATGAAAAAAGCATTATAAGGTTTAGCCTCCAGTAGCAGTCTAGGTAAACCCTGTTTCACTTCTGTAGCATGGTCTGTGATCAGCTGAGGGGAAAAGAGACACTGTAGGAATGCCGCAAAAAAAACAGCTATGGGGTAGTTAACTGGTACAGCCATTTCTGAAATAGAAAGTGACTACCCTTTAAGTATTGCTGAGATGACTTTAAGGATAGACGTGGTTCAGCTGCTTGAAAGAAAGAATATGTTTAGGACAAGGCATTAACTAAAGATATAAAAAAAACCTATTCACTGTGACCCTCATTGAAAACAAATGTTTGTGCGCCCCTTGTATAAAACTGCACGCACTTAGCACTTTCCAGACAACAGTAAGACAGGAAGTTACTGGAGAAGCAAAGTCAATAAAAAAGGAACCAAGTAATAATTTTTGTAATAACAGTGACAGACTCAAATCTCATTCAGCTTATCATAAAGAAATAAAAGTCATTGAGGCTAAGAAAAAAAGAAAAATCAATGAAGAATTAGTATCTCAGTAACACAGCAGAGTTAGTAACACAGGACCTTCTGTAAGAATTGATGCCATTTTTACTTGGCATTTTTTCCCAAATCTCATCCCAGACTTTTGCATACAAAAACATTTACCCCCTAATATGTTGGCACAAAGTTTGTTAATAAAAACCTGAATTACTAAGAACATACTGAAGTATTTCAATTTGTCGTTCCAGATTATCTCTGTCTTCAGTATATTCTCGAATCATTTCTAGGTCTCTGAAAAAAAAAAAAACAAAACAAAAAAAACCAAACCCAAAGTTATGCTTTACAGGATATCCTTTTTTATTTTTATAATATTGCTTTGACAGAGGGCAAAAAGAGGTGAAAAGATATCATTTCAATATTTCGGAATACAGTTTTCCTATGTTTACATTTCTGCTGAAATATGTTAAAAACAGTTTTATGCAACGTAAAAATCACTTGATAACTTTGTTATCTCTGCCATTATATCTCAACAAAAACTGTGAATGAAAAATAAAAGACCTGCAAAATAACCATATGGGCCTGCTTCCCTTCCCCTTGAAATACCATTTGTGTTATCTGAATATAACCACATCACGAAACTATTGTTTACGCTCCTTTAAATGAGTATCTAGAAGCAGCTTTCATTCACTTTTAGAAAAAACTGGCCGAGACCAATGTGGTAGGCTTCCAAAACTATTCTCCCTAATATTCATACAGATACTCATCTGAGTGCAAGTCATGGAGTAAAAGACTGCCTGATTCTATAACTTTTACTCCTAACTGAAGTCCCAGTAATGGGCTTCTTTGCAAGATTATGAGAGTTCGCATCATATCCAGAACTTGCTCTTTTAGAAACCTGACAAGAAGTGAACAGTAGTCATGGCATACTTTGTGAGATGACAAATGCGTACCTGCCATTTACGGCAAATTTAGCAAGTAACAGTTACCAACTGCATACATAATAACTACATCAGACAACAGATTTTTTTTTTTCTGATGAAAATATTATTATGCAGAAGCACCTTACCTCTCAGTGTTCAAAGTCTGATCTGCATACTCGCTTTTCAAGCTATCTAATTCACTCTGTAGAAAAGCTATATTTGTTTGTGCTTCTAAAAGATCTTTCTTAAGTTTCTGATTTTCCTTAAAAAAAGGCAAATATTAGATGTTAGCTGTCATAGTCATGCGCATAAAACGTTGATATAACGGTAAGATAAAACCCATCAAAATTAAATAAAAATTAAGCACAAGAAAATCTCGGCATAAAGGGGGAAAGAAAATGAAAGAACTCTAAATCAACAGAGAAGTCAGTAAATTAGCATACAAAATCCACTGAATTTTTATTTTTCCATTTCAGTTACACAAAAAGGGGACTGTATTATCTCAAGCCACTTCTAAATATTATACGCAGAATGTGCATGCATTTACAAAGAATAGGGTTTTTTCCAAGTTAAATATCCTCATACACTTATCAACAACTTTTAAATATTTCTTAGCTTACCAGTACTAAACTTAAAAAAAAAAAATAAAAAATCCATACTGCAGAGGCTAAAACTGAGAGTAAATTGTCAATGATCATAATCTCTTACCAGCAACATATCATGCATTCTTTTTTTTAATTCAATCACATCTTCCCTGTGATTTACGTTTTTGGATTGCTCCTCCAACTAGAAGGATAAGAAAATGTGCGATTAATGTATGTTATTGATTGTTCTGAGTCAAAGTACAAAAAAGTAATGGAAATCATATTAAATATCCCCTAAAATGGTTTACAGTTATTAAAGTTTTTCACATCTAGATTTTTCCCAACTCTGTTAGTAGGCAGCATTACTCCAAAAATCACTGGCTTTCTATACAATTTTTTAAATCAATACTTTAAAAAATGTTTAATGAGCATTTTGCCCCCTGTACGTGTTGAATACGCATAACTAGTGACAAAGAAGCCAGATACGGAGAAGATATAAACGGGTGCAGCCCCACTAAAGTGAAAAAAAAAAAATTATTACTACCTCATGTGTGTAGTGTTTGTATTACAAGCTGTCATGTTTCTTGTGAGAAATTTCTATTTCTACCAATGCTCTTCTAAATTCAATTCAATACGAAGAAACAAAAATATATCCTCATTGGTTGCTATAATTCTGTTAAAACTTACAACAAAAACTAATGTCAAAATTAAACTAAATTAAAAAATAACCCAAACCTATAATCATTTGTGAAATTTCAGTTTACCTTATGCTTAGGTATCAAATGAAAAGATCGGGCCTGAGTTAGGTTCAGACTAGCAATAGCTAGTTCCACTAGTAATTTCAGTTTAAAATTACAGCTTAAACCCACCTCTACCATGAGAGAAATGCACTAACAGCTAAAAGGCACTATATTACTGTAAAATACTATATTTGGGTTGCCAATTTCATCTAAATCTATACATTACAAAAACTTAAACACAATATATTAGACTATTCCTAATGTATCAAATACAGGACTAGGTGATAGCAGTGTTAAGAACTTGAGGGATCTAGAAAATTATTCAGCAACAGAATTTGGCTAGTCATTGGTCCCTTTCCGAAGTATTTCCGTAAACTGCACAGAATGAATACAACAGCACAGAATGACAACATAACCTAAAAAAATTATCTGCAGTTGCCATTTACTAATACACATTAGATTAAAAAGCTACAATTATGATTATCTGTCTTGGGGAAAGCATTTCCTAAGGTCAGCATCTCTTAAAACACTTGAAAAACTCTTGCTATGACTTCAAATCACTTACCTTTTTAAGTTTTTTTATTGTCACTTGAAGATCCCCAACTTCAGTATCATACTGGCGCTTCAGCTCATTTAGTGCCTCTTCAGCTTTTTGCTTCTCCTGCAATATTTTTAATCTCATTAAAAGTTCAGAGAGGTTTCAAATATTTATTAAAAAATGCTTTCATCAATTTGGAAACTACATAGTTTCCCCTCAGATTAACATGTGTAATTTTGTCATTCCATTACATCAACATGCCCCTTCCTTAAGATCCACAGATTCTGATTCTGTAATTGCAGTACACTTATAAAACAGTCATAGGAATAAAATGGAAGTAAAGATATGTGTCAATTCATCATTTGTTTTTCACGTCATAGTCTCCTGTGCTAAACATTCTCAATGTCTTAAAAAAAACCTGAGAGAGAAGTGTTCAAATTTTATTTGTACATAAATTTAGGTGTGTGTTGCATATATAGATGCACAGACATTGCATATCACACCTGCACACAAATCAGGGCGTTACATCCTTTTTTTCCAATCAGTCTTCTTTGGTTTAGCCAACAATACACTAGTAATAGCATCACTGAGTCACCATCAGTTATTTATTTCTGGTTTGCTTTTAAATTTTTTTCGCTTGCGAGTGTTGGAATGCTACAGGCCCTTGTTCAATAAAAGGTATGCTGATGACAGCATCTTTATTTTCACATGGCACTTGGTCTGAATACCAAAACAAGTACGCTATTCTGAGTTTTGTTGTAATCAAAACAGATTTTGAAAGGAAGTTAGATCAAGTGCAATGAGAAGAATGATACGTTCTGCGTGCTGTAAATAAGTATGCATTTAACTCACTCCAGTCACCCGCAAGGGACTTCAGTGCACAGTTTCACACCACAAGAAACCAGAATACAGCAGTGATACGTGGTGCCAATGAGACAGTTTGAGTTTTCACACAGAAAAGACAGATACGGACTTTGCTCAGAATTCAGTACTTTCCTGTAGGTGATGCTGACATCTGTGTGTTAAATGATAACCCACGTGTAAAAACGATAACCAAAATAATCAGCTTAAGATGGATTCTCTTGCTGTTGGCACTTATATGGGACTCCTAAGTATTGTTTGGTAACTATTTGCTTCCTTTGAAGAAACAAAATATAGGATAGGCTCAACCTGCAGATACTATCATGCGAACGCAAGTGTCACGGTGGCATGAGTGAGATCATTCTGACAAACAATAGCCTTGAGTGCAGGCATTAAGATTAATGCCTAAGTACAATCCCACAAAGTAAATATCTTACATTTACTCTCAGGGCGTTTTAGTAGGTGGGGTATGTGGGGCCACAAGCTACAGGGAACATTTAGGACTGAAAATGAAAAGCACGCTGGGAGAAACAAGTTACAGCCCATCTACAGCATATCTATAAGCTAGGTGTGAACAGTGAAATCACAATCCATGCAACTTGGCGACAGTTTAAGGACTTTTTAGAATGAGAAACAAAGACTACATGTGGATAATACTTAGCAGATGTGTTTTTACATAATGCTAGTACATAACTGCGGAAGTTCTCAGAGTAAGCAAACACACATAACCCAGTCATCTTTTTACAGTAGTGAAAAAGAGTCTTCAGGGCTTTTTTCAGTGATCTACCACTTTTTGCAGAACAGAAATTCTCCAGAGCAAATCCATTTGTTTTCTAAACATCAACGCTTAGTGTCTCTGGAAATGGAAAGTTTATCTCTACTGAGAGTTGCATTACCACTAGTTAAACATGTTATGATACACTTTTTTTTGCTGAAGTGACATCTTTAACATTTTTTATGTTGTCTTATTTTGGTTCAAAGAAAACAACTGACTTTTATGGTTTGGTAGGAGTGTTTCCTCTTGTATCGAAAAAGATGCTGTTTGAAGCAGATCTATCAGAATATCGTTTACCTTCACAGATCAATTACTGTGACCTATTTAAAAGCAGCAAGTTGGCAGACTGTACTTTGTGTCTTCTGATTCTGCAAATACTTTGGTGAAAGAACCCATATCAAATATACAGATGTTCAATATATCGTGTGTCCTACAAAGCAATAATTATGCCTATGGTATATGTTTTAATTAATGCATTTCTTATGTCCACATTAGAACACTTTCACAAACTGTTAATCTTATGCACATTATAAAGTTAGGTTTATCTTATGTGAATTTAGTAACAGTTCAACATAAAGCAGACAACACAGGTAGGATGGGTTTTACTGTACTGCTTTCTGCTTAGAATTACACAGCCACACGTGGCTCTAATATATCTTTCAATGGGTAACAGGAAGAGGATTATTGTACTTTCCATCAAGACTACAAGCGCGTTGAAACAACGGCCAAAACTTAAGCACATTGAAACAGAACTTCCCATCAACTTTGGGAGGTCCAGGCACTCACACATTGTCATCACAATTACCCTCTCTTATGTCTGTAACTCTCTAATATAGCTGCAGGATGAGAATGGGGGAAAGATCGATCACCGCTCCAGGCAAATATACAAATTCGGAAAAAATGATCTAAGCATTAATTTTTACATAAATTCATCTACATCCATTCTTTTATGGTGAAAGGTCCTTTTCTCCAATCTGTTTCCAAAACTGGTCTCAAAAATAAATTCCTCTAGGCCAGCATGTTCTAACAAAAGAGAAAGATTTTTTATTCTTGATTCATCACATCTGAGCAGCCATTCCTCTGGAGGAAAGCATTAAGAGAATACATTTTTGATCTCATAGATAGCTTCTTTTCATCCAGGCCCTGCCTTTGGCTGCTTTGAGTCAGCCCATCAGAATCAAAACCACACCTGGCCATCACTCCTGCTTAAGACCACTGAGAGTTTGATAATTACGAAATTCTGTAAATATAAAATACTCACCTCTTTTTTAACTTTGTGCTCTGCAGCCTGTATCCGTTGTTCCATCTCTTCCTCCAGCTCACTGAGCTGAACTGCTGCTTTATCCTGAGCTCTAAAATTTAAAAGTAAATGCTATCTTAGGAATTGCCCTCTGGCTTGATAGAAATGTTGTGCAAAACACATCTGCCTACCTCAGCTGAAGCAAATTAGACAGGCAGACATGGAAACAGTTTAACATTGCCCAGACCTTGAAACTGGTATGGCTGGGAACCAAAATCATGAATTAATTTGAAGATACAGGCAAATCATATTTTAAATAACAACTGACAGCTGATGATTAGTACGAAACACATCACATCTGCATTTTGAAAATTAAGTTACAGAGATAAAAGGCCCTTCTGGTTATCCTACAAAGAGACTTCAAAAGGACAACTACAGCAACTTGCATCACCCACACACACAAGATCTCTGTCCTGAGCTAAACTATTTGATTTTGGCAGTAAAGATGCTAGATTGAAAATGGCGATGTATTGAAAATGTAATTACAATAGGTAAATACACCCCTTGAAGCTGAAGAAGCAAAAATATGGTTTCTAAAATGAAAGTAAATGGGTGTGTACGCTAAAACTCAAAGTTACAGCCAAGGAAAAGGAGTCAAAATGGTTTACGATATTAAAATAAGAATAGAACCCACAAAAATTTCATCCAGGACTCATTCAAAATATAAAGACAGAATCATATGCAAGCTGCTCAATGCGCTTATGCACATGTGTGTGCATATAAACTAACTTTTGAACCCAGTTTATGGAAATACTCACTATACCTTTTTACCGCGATGGCCAAAGTTTCCATCTCTGTGCTTTGAAGCTTGATCTCTCGGATGAAGTTCTTAATGACATGTTCGTACGGCTGGATTAATCTTGGTTCCGCTATGTGTATGTTCTGATACAGAACACTGACCTGTTCTTGTCTGAAAAAGAAAGATACCATTTTAATGCACTTATTTGGAACAATGTTCCATAACAATTTTGAGAAATGTATTATAAATGAAGATATTCCCCTTTTTACGTGTTTTTTAGAATTTTAGAAGTTAGATACAGACTTTGAACATTCAGCATAGTAGATCTGAATTATTCTAAATGATACTTACCCTGCCTGCTTCTCTACTTTAATATAGTTACTGTAGAAAAAACTTTTTATCTTAAATACTTTTTTTGTTCTTCTGCTCATGGTATATTGAAGAGCACGCCACTGGAGCAACCCATAACTTATGTCAAGGTTGCTGGTGGCTCTAACATTAATCGCAATCCATGAAGAAGTTTATGACTTTAGGAGTCTGATAAGAAATAAAATGGGTATGAATGCCAACCACCTAAATTAAAATGGATGTTTAAAGGGAGGAGAGGGAAGTGATCAAATCTCCTTCAAGAAAAAAAAAAATTATGTTCCCTCAGCTATTGGACTTCTACTATTTGCATCTCCTGTATCAATGCATAGCAGGGGGAGAGCTGTAGGGAAAATGAGAATACAGCTCTTTAGTTTAAGGCAAATTATTCTGGTCCAGACAACCGCACTCCTCATAATGCCAGCCCTGTTTTATAGCCCAAAAAATTCATTGTTATAAGAAATTAATTCTGTATATGATTCTCATGCAAAAGATAACAGATATATATTGTACAGAAGAAAGTTTCTGTAGATCCTTTAGTTATTAAAAACCCTCTTGAAATTTATACTGCTTCTTAAAAGCTTCCCCAATGCAGCAATAGTATATTCTGATTTCCATTTCATCTGGACTCATTTACATAGATTGTATACAGTTTTAATCATCAAAGCAAAGAATCTTGACAAGTTATAAAAACAAAGTGTGGCATAAGCAAAGCACCAAAACATTATTACAGAGGTTACTACATAAAAAGCACTGATTTCTGGTCATACCACTAGTATGTATCCCTTTGCGCTACATGCCAACTAGGTTCCAATATCTGGATTACCAGAAGGCAACATACCAGTCAAAATTCTATAACAGAATTTAGCAGTCACAAGAAAAATTGAAGCTGATTGCCGCATAGACAGAACATGAACAGGTATTCAAGAACTTAAAAGTTAAATAGAAAAAAAAAGGAAAGGGGAAGATCAAGTCTAGAAAGGCGGAGGAAGCAGGCCAGTAATGAGGAAATATAGCATATCAGTGGCAGAAATGCAAACAAAAATAACGTTTTGCAAGTTCTAGTCTAATACCATATCTAACTAATACATGCTCTCTTTTTGTTGTCAAAGGAAAGCTTAAACTCTGATTTAATGGTCCTCCTCACTAGACAGCCATTTTCCTACTACTGTGGAGGTAGTAGTATTTAATACCTTAATCATGTGCATGGTATCTACAATCCTCTGCATTTTTATCAACATTGCAGCACTGGGCTTCTTCTATATGATTTCTCCACTGAAGGTATAGCTTATTTTATTACGACAGTACCATAATTGTTACTGTAGCTCAGATTCCCATTTTAAACAACTGAAGTATTTCAGGACACCACAAAATCTGTTTCCATCTGAAATGCTGACACTCCTTTCAATATACAGAAACATAACAGCAGCACAAAGAAATATAGATTTACTAATGCCAGGGATACTTCTGTGTACATACATGTTTCTGTCTTGCAAAGGGTTTCCTTTACAAAGGCCAACACTTTAGCTGTATTCAGTATTTCCAGAAGTTAAACTTAATGTAGTGGTCTGAATATCTTCCAATGTATGCACAAAATTTCTTTGTCAAAATATATTTTAAACAGAGTAATGTCAAATTCAAAATGTCACAAATGCTCATAATAATGCACAGATTTATCTGACCATCGGATGCTACAAACTATGTATAAATAATATATCATTAAAGAACTGCGCAAATGTATGTTCACTCAATAAATAATTTGCATTTAAAAAACTGTTAAGGACATTTTTCTTAGCAACAGCTTTATGCTAAAACAACACTGACATTATCAGCACCATCAGAAATATTAAAGTAGGACACCCACACACACCCCCAAAAAAAAAATATTGTAGACTTAAAATCTACTCTCCTTTCATTCTGTACTATTACAACATACAGACAAATTAAGATTTCTGTGCTAAAGGGTTTACAGAGTTTTGGAACAGTTCTGATGACAGCACGTATCACAAAATAAGCCTGAGGTCCAGGTTCATCATATCTCAATTAAATTTCAAGCATACAGAAGAATTGTAGCATTTAGACACTGATTTCCAAGTACACGCAGCTGCAGAAACAGTAAATCCAGTATCTCAAGGTATTTGCATTTACTGAATTCCTAGTTGAATGCAATTCAACTTGCATTAATATTGGGTAGGGTTGAAGCTGGAGTCTGACTGGAGTCAAACATTACAAAATGTAGCTTCTCCGTCTCTCTGTTTGAAATTCAGTTTAGTTTTGATAGCTGGACTGAGAGCTGGTAAAGTATGCTCCATTTTATAAATTCCTAGCACTTCAGCAGTTGTCCTTCAGAGCTGCAAACTGTTCACCAAAACAGACAATAAACTATTCCAGAATAGTTTCAAATTTTAGATAGCAGACATTGTGCATATGCAGAATTAGCTGCTGAAGAATGTCACTTCTTCCAACAGTGGGAATATCCACACAGTCCTTTAAATGAGTCACGCGTTAAAATAGAAATGGCACTAGCCACAGCAAGATGGACAGAGTTTTTATCAATCTTCTAAGGTAGATAAATTCAGCACAATTTAGGTCAACTTATATGATTTTTTAGAAATACAAAATACAAACATGAAATCTGTGTTCTGAAATCTTCTTTTTTCCTTTAAATTTCCTTTAAATTTCACCAACAAGATCCTTACTAATAACCTTGTTTCCTAAAAACCAAGCAAACAGTAGGAATATTACTTGTTACTTGACGCTAACATAAAATATTCACTACTCAAGCAAACATTTTCCCAATCACAGGTCACTGAATTAGGGTTGGATCTTTAAGGATCTCCACAACTTTTTTCACAAGACTATAGGATTATGTTGGTACTTTATCCTTCTCACCCCACCTTGTCCAGGATTAATCAGCTGCTGCCTTTAAATCAAATGAAGCTACACCCATAAAACTACACTGTACCTCAAACTGTACTACAAATCCTGTGCTCAGAAATAGCACATGCATAATGTTAATACCAGAGGCCTCCTACCATACAGATTATTCATGGAGTACAAAATTGAAGTCATAGTGTCTTACACTGATGGGAGTAGAGAATCAATTAGTCTGGCCTTTGCTTACTGTATTTTGTGCCAGGAGCAGAAGACATTTGTAGTAGAAGACTGTAATGTATTTCTGCGACTTTTCTTCACTTTACAAGAATGCCACAGCCACTCATTCTTACAGCTTCTTTTCAAAGTGTATGCAAATACACATAACAGAACCAAAGACAGAAATCAGTATCTCTCTGCTGCTGAGCCTCTGCAATACAGCTAAGTCTGCTTTAAGATGCAGTAGTAGCCAGAAGCACAACGTAGTTACTGTGAGAGTTTATTCTCCCTCTGTGACACAAAAAAATCTTTATATTTATTAGTCCTCCTTAGCCCAGTGACCAGCTACCATCCAGCTGGATTCAAAATATCTCTGTGATCCCACTTCATGAAGCAGTACTTAGGCTTAAGAAAACACAAAACAATACAGTACAGTCACAACTGTGCAGGATCCTGGAAAGGGCCTGGAAGGCTATTTTAAAATTGGCCACCGAAATTCTCAGTGACACTTACCTGAGTGCTTCTGTGGCAACTTTACAGGAAGTCTTAATTAAAAATATGACTCAACAACTACTGCAGCAACAAAAGAACAGAGGAGAAATTGAAGTCATGCAAAAAAATTGATGGGACTCTGCTTAATCACTTATGCCTTCAGCAAGAAGTAATACACTTTCACGAATTGGGAAGATCGCTATTGATTTAAGCACCCCAAGTATCCTTGATGAATTAGCAGCAAGCATGCTTTGATAATATTTTATAGATACACAGGATTTTAGGAGGATGCAGCTATATACACTCTATATCAACATGCGGTTAAGTGTTTGACGGTTGAGAGGAATTGTTCTGAATTGCCTCCTTCTGTATTTTCAGTCACTTCTCTGGTTTCGCATGCTTTGGTAAATATCAGTAACACCGCTGCAGCAGGACAGATTAGTTGCAATAAATACTGCCCAGTTTGTTTGTCTGTCTCCAGTTCCTCTTGAATACGCTCTATTCCTTTCTGCAAATTCATTAGTTATTCAAAATTGTTTATTAAGGAAGATTTCACACATGGATTTTGCCAAGCTGACTCCTGAACTCCGAGCAGTCTATCCTTTTGCTGGACAAAAAGACAACCAGAATTTTGCTGAAACTGAAGTAAGAGCATTCATCAGAAATGCTCAGGTTTGCCCTTTAAAACTGGTCTTCCTTGAAATCATGAAATCTCTTTTATATGGATTTTGCCGCGCCCCTTTAAGTTCCACACTAACACAACTGTAGACCAAAAATACTAATGCACAGAAAGAGCATTTTTAGATATACAACATGAAAGAAGCTGTCCCTTTGGACTATCTGGCACCATGTTTACACCACCTACCATGCACACCTTCCTGTTGCTTCTGCAAAGTACAGGCACAAAACACTAGTACACAAAAAGTATAGCGTTCTGACCCAGTACTGCTCTGACCTTACCTTACCTCATCTCAAGGGTTTTATAACATAAGCTGTCTGTAAAATTAGTAAGTGTAATTAGTCAATATTTGCACTTCACATAAGACTTAAGCAAAGTTACTGCACTCATATGGTTTCAGAGAGTTCCTGAGAGAATTACAGAAAGAAAAGAAAACTGCCCTGATGATAATGCAATTTGTATTGTAATAGATTTAAAATACCATGGTAGAATACAAGTGGAGCAGAAGAGAGGAAAAAAATTTAAAAAAAAAAAAGAAATAAAAAACCCACTGGGATTAGAGATATCAGATATTTAGATTTTGTTAAGGTGCATAACTTCATTTAACCCACAAAGCTATGCTAATTCATATCAATTCATAGTATCGTTTTGTTTTGTTCTATGTACAGTGACTACATGCCCGATGATTGACACTATGAATGCAGCTCAGAGGGAGCTGATGGAATTCATCAAAGAAGAATAACTCTACAGTCGCTCAGTATCTTACATGTGTTCACTATGTAGTTACCAGACAGCGGATGCTATGTGACATGGGCCCCTTAGTCTGACCCCAAGGGTAGTATTTTCAGTACAGTTTTCCACTAAAGGTGTACCAAGTACAACAAGGTAGTGGAAAATGGGAGGAAGTCAAAGATGTGCCAGTGATGCTATAATACCACCTCATTCACATGGTAAAGACTCAAGTGTTTCCGCTGTTGCTATTTGGCATTATGTTTACCTGGGTCTGCTTCAGAAAGGTGAAGACTGACAAGGTGAGCAGCAGAATTTCAGGGCCCACCTGTGCAGAGCACTCTGAGGAGCACAAAGCAGCAAAGCAAGGCAAAAGCTCACTTAAGCAGGAGCAGCACATGGGCTGTGTCAGGCTTAGCTGCGTGAGGGTTGTGTTACGAGGTAGGAAAAGTAGACCATAGCGCTCCCCAGCAGGCCTGTTTCTGTAGGTCCTTCAGTGTATATCCATATCTTTCTCAACACTATACTTTGCCAATTACCAACCTCTGTCATCACTTCTATCTTCTTTCTTATCCATGTTCTTATCTGCAGACTTAAGGTCCCCAAGCACTTTATCTTTCTTTCCTTGACCCAGACACCTTTCAAGCACTGGAAAAATACAGCTTCTGTTTTTGTAGGTACAGGTAAAAGCAAAGATAATCACCACTACACTTAAACTTGTTTTCATGCTGATAATATGCTCCCGTTCTTAAGTTTTAGAACACTATTCTAATGGTCTCTTCTCAGCCTAGGTGAGCTTGTAGAACTACTCTCATCGCTTGTAGCAGCTCTGATCTGGTATGGGCATGAAGTGATGAAGTATAAGGTGGTCTGAGCCAGGAAGTTCTAAGCTGGGTGGTCAGAGCAAGAGAAAGATCAAGCACTATGCACCTGATGATTGTCCTTACAGTGGAGTCCAATAGCCTGTGTGTGCCACCAAGAGACAAATACCTTTTTCTGAACAGCAGACACATTCGATATGTGATATCAGCCACCAAAAAAGATCAACCAAATCCATTTCAAACTGGAAAGGATATACTTTTGTCACAGCTGAGTGCCTAACACTTTCTCCTAGATTAAGTATCTTAAGGAAAAACAGGCTACATGAAACATTAACACGGTGTAAAATTCCAGGTATTCCTCAACCTGAAGAACTCAACCTCAAACTATGGGTTTTTTTAATACCACCTCTTCTTTTTCCATATCCGTCCCTTCAGAAGCAGGCCACATCAAAAGAAGATGAACAAACCTGCAACCCCCCGATGAGAGAGTCTGGCCAATGACTGATTCCCAGAGAGGCATTTTCAATGTTTCCAAGGAATAAATACGGTTCCCTTCCTAAAGTCAGAGGTGTGACTTGTAGCCAGTAGAGCAGGATGGAAAAGAGTATGGGACAGCGAGGGAAAGATGAAGTCTGTGGAAAAGGAGAATGGTCTAAAGAATATAGTTATGACAAACGATGGTGTGACATGAAAATATCAGGAAAACGAATGCTACAGTGCTTAAGTAATTTGGCATAAATACTGTTTTGATTAAAGCAAAAAACAGGTCAGCAGTAAAACCTAAAGTAGCTCAGAAGGTCTTCTAGCTCACAGAAAGACATCCATCACACTTTCAGCAGAACACATTTGTCAAACCCCTGTTGTGAGACATTTTAAAAGATAAGACATCATTCTTACAGCAGAGATGCCCTCGCCAGCACTTTGACAAAGGGTGACCCAGCATTTGTTTTTCCTCAGGAACTGCCTTTATGCCCTCCCTGGGGAACATACTTTGACTACCAAGGAAATTTCTCTAGTGCTGCTATCATGGCTCATCGTCTCTTGGAAGGAAACACAAACTGCTGACAGGAGTTGATGCTGGCAAAAATCCATCCTGACTCATGATGGCAAGAGCACAACAGGTTTTGGACACTTTTTATGCAGCAGAGCCCCTCTCCTTTGCTGTAGCACAGCAGAGTATCCCATGAGCATGGCCTGTCTTCACAGTTTAAGTAGCTCATGTTAAAAACAGCACTCTCATTTTATCATGGCCCCCAGATACACATTTTCTATACAGCTCCAGATTACATGATTTGGGGCAAACTGTTACCATAATCACATCAGGAGACTTTGGAATTGCATGATGCATAAAATCTCACAGTTTGGCAGCACTGAAATCAGAGTCCAATGAACAGTCAGCTTGGCCCAAAGTACAAGGCACACAAGTAAAACGGATCCCAAGACTAAAAAGCAAAGCCATGAAGCAAGAGGATTCTCAGAAGCAGAAGAATTTAACTTGAAGCAGGGATACAAAGTCTCTTCTCCAAATTAATCCACCCATTCATGCTCAAATTAATTTAGTTCATTTTCCAATCAGACTACCCAATTTGCCAAATATCACATAAAAGTTGCCTGGTAGGGCTTAAAGAAATTCAGTCTATCCCACAGTGATCCCACAATCCACAAGAACGCACACAGCAGAGAGAGTCCCAATTCTTTGTCCTTTCTGATTGATATTAAAATTTCAAAATGTATTTTCTGTGAAGTTGTCTGCCTGTAATTTACAGGCACAAATAACTGTCAGAGCATTCGTAAGTATAGGTTTTCTCTTGAAGTGTCAGTGGACGTTGGATCATTCTTTGCTCAAGATGAGGAATGGAAAAGCATTACCATTAGGGGACTTTCCCACATGCTTAAAGGAGCACATGCCTATCAGGAGCGTGGAGGGAACCTTTCAACTTACCACTGAAATCCAAACAGATCTGTAGTTGGCCACATATTAAAAAAGACCACAACACCCAATAACATGGTCAAGAGCTAATCCCTTCCAGGGCAGGCAGTACACTGGAGCACCCATTGCTTACAGCATCAAATAAGTGAGTTTGTTAACTTTTTTGTCTACTCCTGTACCGTTGCAAATACTTCTTAAAGGAACAAACTAACGAACATGCCTAAGTTCTCAATAAAATAGATCTCCTGTGGCTCACATAGGTATACAGTTGGCAGTTCACTACACATAAGCCAAAGGCACTGCAATCTTTCATGTTTAATTACTCATTATACCTGATTGAATATAACACCACACAAGGGTAACTGCATTTTAAATGAAATGAACCCTCTACACAGTTCCACTAGAATCTGACCTCACACATTATATTAGGTCATCAGCCTGGAAAGACTTTCCACTTTTTTTGTGCTACAGTCACAATTGCCCACTGAGCATGTGTAAAGACTAAGGCAAACAATACTCTGACTCACAGTGACCACCCTACCAAGAAATCTAACTCAATTTAGTCCCAAAAATCTGCTCAGACGGGGAGAGAAGGAGCAAGGCTGAAAAGCAACTCTATGATGTTACTCTTGCTGTTTAACTGCAACCGATACAACCACAGCTCCAGCACGGACATGGATGTCTTAAAGCATAAGCTAACAGAACTGTGCAACCAATACACCAAAGTACAAAGAGGCAGGATCCATCCCACAGGAAAACTATCTTTTTAAAAATGAACTAAGTTCAACACACACTTATTCTAGTATATGCTTATTTTAGTACCTGGAACAAGGCAGTACCTGGAAGTAAACAATATTGCACCTAAAGTCTGCTACTACACTGAGGACTGGGTCAGGATATTGATCTGTTACTAGGTTTCACACCTCATGATTATGGAGGCTTATTTATGGTTTTTAAAAGCGCAGTCACAAAAACAGAGGCTGAACCATGTGTATTGATATCAGTAAAAAACTTTCCCTTGATTTCCACAGGCATTCAATCAAGCTCAGGAATGACAGAGACCACAGGTGTTACTGTGTAATTTTCTCCTGACTTCAGCCCTGGTTTTAGCTTCATACTTCCATCTGCTTTATCTCGTATCTTCCACCTCACTATTTCCTTGTTTCTCTCTATATAAACCACAATAGCATCAAAGCACATGTGCCAGTGTTTTGCTATACTGAGGCCAAAAGGCACAGCATTTTGAAGTACTGAAGCCCAAAATGATCAAGATAAAAACCACATGATCAAGATAAAACTATGGACAACTCCAGTCATCTGGATTTGAGGAGTTCCTTCTTTGTAATTGCTTTTCTCACCATTTTCAACACCAATGTTACAGCAAACACATGACGAGTAATGAACCACACTGTGAGGACACTAGCTGTTTTATAGTATTGAAGATGCAGATATGTTCCAAGCTAGGCTTGTTTTTCAAGGTACTGCCTTTCCCTAAAAAAAAAAAAAAAAACAAAAACTGATGCAACTAAAAAAATTTAAATAATTTAAATAAAAAGATAAATAACTTTTTTGAAGTACCAGCTTGTACTTTGCGTGTTTTTGTTATATTCTTTCGCTTAAAATCTCTCCCGTGCCCACACTCCTCAACAATTTCAACATATTCATTCAGTGGTCCTACTGATCTTAGTGGGACTACTCACATGAAAAAAAAACTTACACATATGTTTTAACCAAAAAAGACATGGGACACAAATGGAAAAACGTTCAGCTGTAGCACCAATCTGCTTCTGCGCTTCAGGATAGGACAGAGAAAGAACAAGGAAACAAAGGGCACACTGTTCTTAAGCTGACGTTGGTACACACCTAAGAAATACAGCCAACTACAAGGGATGTTCAAAGCTATTTATAAAGCTGAACATGAATAGGAAGCATTTACATCAAATTACTGCCCACCTGATACACATGTATTTAACTGTCAAAATTCAGGTCTGTTTGCAATTTTGATGTATAAGTTTCATAACACAAACGACATTGTGTCATGATGAATTTAACAAAACTAAAGGACGTGCCTGCGGAGTCAAGCCAACAAAAGCTGTTCCCTTTCCGTCCTACCATCCTCTTAGACAAACAACTGGACTATATTCAAACTGTGCTGCAAACATAGTAACCAAGATACTGAGATAGGCTTATTACCAAAAGGAGATAGACGCTTTCACAAGCCACCACTGTTCACGAGTCAGATTCCTTCAATCTCCTGTTGAGTTTCTGTCTGGCTTTAGGTTAAGTTATGAGTTGCTTCTGCAAATTTTCAAACAGCCAGTTTTTTTCATTATTCTCTCTCCATAGAAAGCAAGTATGTAGCAAGGAAGGCATCGTGAACCAGGCAACAAAGACCTATATAAAGTTACCAATCTGTCTGAAATGGAGCACTCCAGTAAGATTAATCCATGTCATTTACCCTTCCAGTCTAAAAAGAAAAAAACAATCGACTCCAGTTGTGCACTGCAAGTAGCAGATTAAGTAACTGAAAACTCCTCTGAAGAAACTTTTCACCTCACAATCCAAACACATGCTTAAAAGTGGCTAGAACCAAATTATTGGGGCAGATAAGAATTTATGGTGCACTATAGAGTGACCAGGAGACTGGTACAGTAAGAATTTGCCAATGATTTGATACATGCTCCTGTAAAACAACAAACTGCACGTTCAACTTGATTGCTACAAAAGTTACACAGAAACTAACATGCTTTTATTAGCACCTGTGTACCTCACAGCCAAGACCGGATGCAACTTGACAGCCTCTCTGGATATATTCATGCCCATATGTTTTTGTAACTGCCTCCTAACTAGCTGCCAGGCCCTTAAACTCAGATTGCTCGTTTTCCATCTTAAATTACAATTTTTAAATGAAGCAGAACAGCTCTGTACTTTTCACGGCCAACATTTTCATACTAATTTTGAGCACCTGAGGATTCAGGCAGATTACTGCAAATCACCAAGATGCGTCTTTGTAACATGGAAGCAGCTCGGTAGTGACGGACCCGTGGACATCAGGCGTAAGCCCAAACCAAGCCACCATCAGCTGTCTTCATCTCACTGACACAGAGGGCAAAAGCTCTCAGGGACTTAGTTCAGGGAGCTCCTCGGCCCCAAAGCCGAACCTAGGAACATCGTTAACCTGGAGGCAGAGGTGATGCTGGTCTGCCTTCACCGGGGAAGGGAAGACGGGGGTGGGAAGACGGGGGTGGAAGAAAGATGCTGGGGGCTGGTCGGGGGATAGCGGGGGGAAGAAAAGTTTCATTCGCGGAGCCGGCTGCGCTCGGCATTGCCTGCGTTTCACCCTCCCGATTTTCCCACGTGGGTCGCTGGCAGAGCAGCCGAGAGGATGTCAAGCAAGCGGCTGGAAAAAATAAGAGCTGGGAACCCTCAATATCGGGAAGCAGACGCGGGGAGGGCTCTACACACCTGCCGGGAGAGGGGTCAGGCCGAACGCCGCCGGCGTAGCCGTTCCCCAGCAAGGTATTGCATCAGCGCCGGCGGCTGCCAGGAGGGCCGCTCCCCCTCCGGCGGGCGGCGGGGACAGATTGCCGCCGCAGGGCTCCCGGCGGGCAGGCCCCAGACCCCGCACTCCCGCGGCCGCAGCCCCGCTCCCACCGGGGCGGCCGCCCCTCCCGCTTCCCGCGGGGGACGGTGCGGGCGGCGTCGGGCCCGGGCCTTACCTGGGGATGTACCTCGCCTCGTCCCCAAGCCGCACCTCGAAGTCCCGCCAGGGCTGCTCTATCCCCGCGGCGGTCCACGCCGCCGCCGCCTCCTCCTCCTCTTCCCCCTCCGTCTCGCCGCCGCCGGGCCGCCGCCGGGTGGCGCCGCGGAAGCCGCGGGCAAACTCCGGGAAGGTGATGGCCCCGTCGCGGTCGCTGTCGAGGCGCTGGAAGATGTCCTCGGCCTCGGCCGGCCGCACCCGCAGCTCGGCGCAGAGCGCCGCGAAGTCCTCCCGCTCGATGCGGCCCGAGCCGCTGGCGTCGCAGGCCACGAAGAGGGCGCGCAGGCGGGACAGCTCGTCCCCCGCCGCCTCGGGATCCATCCGGGGACGGGACGCGACGCGACGGGACGGGACGCGACGGGGCGAGCGGCGGCGGCCCGACCTGCCGGCACAAAGTTGGCCGCGGTCTGGGCGGGGCGGGCCGGGCCCCGCTCCGCCCCGGCGCCCAGCGGGGCCGGGCGAGGCCGGGAGCCGGGACGGGGGGGGCCGGGCCGCAGGTGGCGGCTCTGGGCCGCGGCGGGCGGCCGGCAGTGCCGAGGCGGCCCCGGGAGAAAGCGGGCGGGTCCCGAGGCGGCGGGTGCCGGCCCCCGCTTCCCGCTGGAGGTGCGAGGGCAGAGCGCTCCCGAGGCGCGCAGGTGGCTGCGTACGAACACTACTACACCTTAAGAACACCTCCCACCCCTCCGCAGTAGTCAGATGTGAGTCCCAATAGCGTGCGGTCACCCATCGCGTTTCTGTTTTGCAGCCGAATAAACAGACCCCTCACGTTGACGGAGGACACGGAGCCTGGGTCGACGCAAAGTTTCACTGGATAAATTCCTGCTGACCATGAATAGTCTTGGAGTTACACATTGCCACGTACGCGCTCACTGCTATCCCTTCGCCGCTAATTTAGAAACTTACATTGTTAAAATACCAACTTAAAATGAAAACGCAAAATCTAGATTCGAATCAATACACCAAAAGAGCCAGATTTTCAGTGCTCTGTATAGAAGAACCAGCACCTGTCTTTCTTGACAGACGTCAAGACTTCTCACTTTCTTGAAGTCAGACTCAAAACTCGGATTTCATTGGAAGCAACTAAACTTTCACTGAGGAGTTTTTTTATTTCCCTGCACTTAAGTCTTGTTTATGGCTACCTGCAAACGTAAATTGAGTTGTGAGGGAGCCAAACAGAATACAAATCCAACTATCGAAACAGTGTTTCCTTGCTGACTGAAGCACAGCCCGAGGCTAAATACGTGATCCAGCAAAACAGAAATAGCCCAGCTGACCTCTCATTACAAGAAATCATGTACTGTAAATGGGAACTATAAAGTGCTCCTCTGCCTAAGAGTGGAATGCCCTCAAAGGAAATTATTATTAGTATTACTGTACAGTTTTTGATCACTATTTTGTCAGGCTTAGATGGACTGAATCTATGATCGTGTCAGCAATTTATATCTAGTCAATAAAACATTTTGTGGAATGTTCCCTGCACTCTAGAGAAATACAGCTGTTAAATAAGCTGGAATATAAATTTTAGTTAAAAAATATCAGATAAACGAGGGACTTCAATTTATGATTCTGTACATTTTTGCCACATTTCCGTTGCACAACCGTAAAATTACTAAGAGTAGCAAAGCAGTATCCCTTCGGACTCTGAGTCTAGCAGAATCTAGTGTTTTAGTAATACAGAGTTAATTTAACAAGTGTTCTTTCTGTTGCATAGTTTCTCATCTGCCCATAAATTTTTTGTGCCCAAAGAGTATCAGGAAGCCCTCATGAGGCTGAGGAAGGGTTGTTCAACCATCAAGAGAGACAAATTTATCTTGCTTACACACATCAGCTCTCTGCTCATAGGAGTCAGGACATTTGGCTTTCAGTGTCAACAAGCTCCTGAGGTGAATGGGAACGTCCTCATGTGGGGCTGAGTGTGTCTCACTAGACAGGGAGTTCCTACTCAGATCGATGTGCTCACTTTCTTGTTTGCTTTTGTGGCTGCAGGTTTATGGGTTGACATTTGTCACTAATCCTTACCCTGCCTGCTCTCTTACCCACTCTGTTCTCTGTATCTCTTGTGGTAGTGACTGCCTTGGACTGCTAAGTAGAGGGCATAGGCTTTCGATATATAGCTACCCATCTTTTTTCTTTTTTTTTTCTCTGAGATTTAACATCATCTTTTTCCAAACTTTTCTGCGTAAACCTGTTTTTATATGACTTGAGATTTGACCCTCTTGCAAAGATCTGCATCTTTGTTTTCTTTGAAATCTTAATGTTTCTACTTATGTGATACAAGTAAATAATAAACAACCTTGAAAACAAATGGAAATCTTCACATTAACATTCAAGTTAGAATCAAGCCATACAAAAGTCTTGTAGTATTTGCCAATACAAAGCCTACATGGGCCAGATTTCTGCCTTCATGTGCAGGTAATCCCGTGTGCATTCAGTGGATGTTATAAAAGGGAATTTGGTCTTTGGCATCTTCCTTTTTTCCACCGTCACAGAAGTTTTGTCACACAAATCTCAGCCGCTGACATGAAGTTCAGTGTGTCATTTAGCACTGCCATGGCATAGGTATATCCTGCAAAACAGATAGTGTCTGTGGTGTTACACAATGCCACACAACTAGTACTCGCTTGGCAGGCCATCATTTAGTCAAATGGTCCTAACTCAACAGCACAGAGATAACAAATAGAATATTATTTATTTGATGAGACCTAAGAGTGAGTGGTGAGGGCAGGATTCCCAGCAGGCAATGGCAAAATGGTGCTTTGTCCTGAAATTTTGTGCCTTTTCTTAGAAGGACCTCTCCCTTCAAATCCAGCTCTGAATTAAATAAATATGCAAAAGCAAAGCACTGTTTCTGTGGTCTGGCAATGTGGATATAGTACAGGAAGAGTTTTAAATTTATAAATAAGATGTTGAAGCTACAGATAGAGAAATATCCCATGTGCAATTTTCAGTCTATATGTTTTACTCCACTGTGCCATAAAACACACAAGTTAGCGAGAGCCTCTGTTTGGCTGAATAAGCAGAACAGGACATGAAATCACGCTCAGGAACTTCAGAGTTCTAAGATAACACATGAACAAGAAGAGATTCATAGTATTACTACTAAAGTGCATTGTTGTACTGAGTGGGAAAAGGTGGGTTTTTACACTGTTATAGACACAGAGATTAAATGGAGCAGGTTAGAAAAGGCAGGGAAACCAGAAGTGGGAGGTGTGGCACCACATGACATCAAAACCTAGTATTGCCTCAGGAAGCAAAACAGCAGAGGAGCTGAGCTGGCCAGTGGGATAAGCTACAGAACTCTTAAATGCTATTTGAATACCTGTGGTCCCTGAAAGTAAATTTACAGAACTCTGCAGAAGCCCAGAAAAGCTGGAGTGCTGTGTTCTAGACAGATCCCATACCCGAAATAGCAGACCTCTTCCCATCCCTCTCTATATATTGTTTTAGGAATCCTACATACATACTAAAGAAAGGCTATTGCTTGGAATATCAAGCATTTAAAAGTTAGGAAATAGAACATAATTATTCAGTAATTTTTTTCTCCTCATTATTTTATGTAGCTTGGGCAATATTTACAATTTAATGCACGCTATTAGGTCCTTACTCTGAAGACAGAGTATTTCTTTTCTATAGTTCTTACACATATTAACTAATCTTCCCAGTATTATGCATGGTTAAGGGAGTGAATGGATCCTTCTATGTTGTCTCTTTTACATGTGGACAGTTTAAGCAATGTAGAACAAACTGTACAGTTTACTTGGAAAGTGGAGCATAAGTAAAGTAGAATCAACCAATAATACAGAAACAACTCATTGAAAATGGGTGGTATTGCACACAGGTATCATGCCAGCCACAGCACCATGAGAAGTAATTAATTAAACCTACTCCAATTCCTCCATCCGCTGATACAAACCTTACCACCTCTGCAAACCACCATATGCCTCAAAGCATCACAATCCCAATTTGGCACTCCATCGCTTCCTTTTGTACCTGTACTTCTTCATGAACCTCGCCCTCTCCCTGCCACCAGGAAGGGAAGCACAGTGGGTCCAGGCAGGTGAAAGGCATGGTGAGAGGGTGGCGTGCAGACAGGAGTGTCTCTGGGAGGTGTTCAACAGATGGTTTGTGGCAATGGTTCTTCCCCCCAACACTGTTTCCCTTCTCTGCCTTTCTCCTACTGTGCCTTCGTTGGCACTTTTTATGACTTCGATGGCATTTTCAGCTGTTTGCCCAGTTATATCCAGTCATGCATCTCAGGTGAAGCATATAGGATAGGTGCACAAGGATAGGTGCACATACTTAAATGCTAAGTCTGGGCAGATGAGAGACCATTGCCACGTACTCTCATTCCTTGCTCCATACTTTTTAGTACAGTAGTACTAAAGAGTACTAAAGAGAATGCACTCTTATTCTCTTCAGTTAAAAACTATGGGTAAAGTATTTAGTAACAGCCACCAAGTAGGCTATACTTCTCAGATATATTGCATCATTATAAACTCGAATGGGAAAAGGCATAATCTATATCTTTAAAAACTTAGTCCAGGGCAAAATCTAATTTGAATAATAGCGCAAAAACCCACAATTGCATGCTTCGACTTTATCAAAAAATGAGACACAAAGTGGTAATAAAAGTCCTTCATCAAAGCAAATGTACATTTAAAAGCCAGAAATGTCTCTCAGGATACACAGGATTTTTCATTCAACTGAAATGTTAAAAGTTGGGACAGTAAGGTTATGAAAGACTTTCATGGTTTTATTGATTTCTTAATGGACTCCAGACCATGACTGAAGCAGAAACCATACAGATGAAGCACGTTCAGCCTGCAAGAGTAAAAATAGACCATTAATAAAAGAATTGTGGAGTACCCAAGATGCTTTTGCAGAAATTATTAAGTATTGGCAGCAGAGGAGGTATGAACATCTGACAGCCTTTTTAAAAGCTTGCTGTATGATTTAACTGAGTAGCCAGGGAGATGCTGAAATGACCAGTAATGACTGCTGGAGGTGTTAGCAGTCATCCTCATGCTGCTCAAACAAGACTACTCCAAGCCCAGAAATAACAGAAAAAGACTCTGCTAAAGACATGCTGTCATGTTGCCAGCGCTCAAAATCTGTAATGGTTTTGGATAACATAAGCAGCTAGCAATAAATGCTTATGAATTTCAACTTTTACAAAAAGGCTGTCATGATAATTTCTATGGTATCTTGGGTTGATTTTTTTAATTCTATCCTGTTTTTAAGGTGTAAGGAATCCTGAAAAGTACCTTGCATTTTACTGAAAAAGAATAGAAATGAAAAATTGTCTTAGTGAAATGCAAAAGAAGTCACTGAATCTTAAATTCCACCTTCAGGTGTGGAAGTAACACTTCCTCAGAAACAAAGGGGCAAATGAGACTGTTTGACATGGAAAGACCCACAAGAATCCTCCGAAAAATAGAGGTTTTTCTTCCTTTATCTTTTCAGTCCCACTAGGCTCAAAGAAATTAAAGCTGCTTGATCCATTCTGTCACTATTTTCTGTAGTAAGGCTGGATTGCTACAACAATTGCTACAGCAATTACACTGGTTTATGGAGAGAAAACCTGACTGCTGCCTATTTTCTTAGTATTTCTTTCTCCATAGCTGTAAAATAAATTAATCTAAAGCAAAATTCTCTGAGTCCATTCATGAAAAGAACTGGAAAGAAAACCAGTTATTCTTTGCACAAAGAAATAACATCAATGGAAAAGTAATTTATTACATTAGATTATTACATGGCTTATTATCAAGAGTTCAAATTTCACCATGGACTAAATATTCATTGTATTGCATGATCACAGATGGTGAAATCCTTCTTCATCAGTCTCATAAGTTTCATACAGAAGCCATGAAGAGAGTCGATACTAGTGCTCTAATGGACAGAAGAGTCTAACGAGATAAGCAAAATAAGATTTCTATGTTAAGAAAGTATCTTTTTCTAACTGAAAAATATACAATCTGTCAGGTACATAAACCTTCCCAGTGTTTGAAAGTCTGCATACTTTTCCAAGTCCTAATAGTCAAAAACCAAATTACATCTACTGATGAACCTTTTCTGTTCTTGAAGAAATGGGCGCCTCAAAATGCAATTTCCCATGCGCAAATTTAGTTAACGATGAGCAATGCTGAAGACAGAGGATAGATGTGTCCTTTTCAGGACAGAGATGAACAATGTTAGGTCTTCCTTCCACTTAGGATTAGCTTTGACCTTTTTATGCAGAATGGTGCCAAAGCTCTTTCAAAAACACAGCAAGGTCCAGGTTTTCCTTGCAAACAGTAAGGTCACTGTTTCACCCTCTTCCTATCTCCCTTTCTTACTCAATGTGTTGAAACACTTCCCCAGAAGCAGGAGAACCAGGTTTAATTTGCTGCCCTGCCTGAAGCAAATCAAAGTTACCTTTCTTTTTCCTCAGTCAAGTGTCCTAACCACAAAGCTCCTGGAGGCAGTGATGGAATTGAGAAGCATCCAGCTGCTCAGAGCCACTGCTCCAAGTGTCTGTGTTTTAAAGTGTATTATAACTAGATAAAAAGGTCTTTGGAGCAGATGCTGGATGCCAGTTTCACCTTTGTCAGCGGATCACTCATATCCATCCTCCATTTCTCTCTATCATGCCCAAAAACTTTTACATTATTTTCACAGATTCTGGATAAATGATATACATTCAATCTCTTGAGCAACTAGAGGACAGCCTAAAGGACGGATTTCTTACATGGAGCAAGAAATACATTAATCTGTTCAGAGAAAAAGACTGAATCCACCTCCCAAGTGTGTGTGTAATGCTCTTACCCTTAGGCTGCTCTGTAAAGAAGACACACACAATCAGTACTTTTTTCTACCTTATCTTGTTAAGAGTAGCTGCCACTGTTTCATTGTGCGAAACCTTCTCTTATTCCTATTAGGCAAACTCTGTGTATGGATATCAGAGCAGACCCTTAAAGAATGAGGGAATAGTGTCCCATTTATGGATCTCAAGAAGATTTTGGTTGTTGGTCTGTTCAGTGCCCACAGGGCTATTGGTCATGCCCAGTTCAGGCTTCTGGGCAATTTTCCTGAGGAAAACAGAACTAGTCAATGCCCTATTGAAAGCAGTTTTGAACGGTGTTGCTCAGTCCTGGACTGCAACTAGTAGTTCCAAAAGTGCCAGATCTCATGCAAAGGCAATGAAACTCAACCTTTAGAACAATCCCCCAGTATTTGAAACAGGACAGCTAGCATGTCCCAAATTATTTCTCTACCCTAATGAAAATTGTTCAGGGAGATAGGGTAAGACAACGTGGCCAACCTGTTTTGGGAGGTAAGTCCAGTTTGATGATAATGAAGTGGACAATGACATGCCCACTGGGCATTTCAGCGCCAGAAAACAGTTCTGATGTTTTAAATTTACTAGGGTAGAAAAATAGCTTGTGTGGGCCTTTTTATTACTAAAAGGTCAGAATAACATTTGAGATTATAATCTTATTAGAATTTACTTCCTGAATGCGTAGTACTTTTAAAATAGTTCAAATTTAAGTGCTGAATGTGGACACAACTAATTTGACTTTTCTCCACCTAAGCAAGGTTAAGTCTGTATCATGTGAGAAATAAAATAAGTGCATTCAAAACCATGAAATAATTGATTGTTACAATGTACAACCAAACAATATTGCAATGAAAGAATGGAGAGCTGGACAAGAAGAAAGGTGTAGTAAAGCATCCCTCAAGGATCTTCTAAATAGGAAAGTGTTAAAGGATATTCATGGGGGTTTTACACCAAAGGAGATAAAGGTTAGGTGACTTAGAGCTGAAAAGTAAAACAAACAATAAAACAACCACAAAGTTTTAAAACCACACTAATTCTTCTGGAATGTAAAAGAAAATACTGTGTTTGTTGGTCTTGAAGAGGAGTGAAATTTTGTCATAGCCTTAGACAAAAGACTTGAAGAAACATCTGCCATAGTTTCTAACAATTTAAGAAATCCTCTTTTCTCATCATATAAATTACAGAAAAGACAATGCACCTCAGCAACGTAGTATAAAAACAGAAAGGAAAAAAAAATAATTCTATTGGATGTTTTCACCTCTAAAAGATCACTAAAACTATTCCTTCCCATCTGCCTCCAAAGCATAAAGAAAAAAATTACATTCTTTTGAGCCCAAATCCATTAGCAGACTTAATGTACCCTTTAGATATGTGTATTATCTTGCAGATCTTCAAGATTTACACAACTGGAGACTAAAAAAAATCACTATTTCCAATGTGTTATTTTTCTGCAAGTGAAACTTCTTCCAGAAATTGCAGTGTATCAACCTTTGCTCACAAATCTTTTACAAAGTGAGTATACTGTTGTTCATGTATTAGTAAACTTCAAGTAAATATTCAACAACATCTATGTGTATCTAAAATAAGTGCTTTTTTTAACAGGCCGATCATCTTTCAAAAGCATGGAAGACTGATTTCTGACTTCTGAAGCCCAAATATAACAACTGCCACTCACTTGGCTGCATTGTTAGGCTTTAGCTGCGATAACGTTTAAGTGCTTTAGTTGGCTACACTACAGCGTTAAAAGCTGTTGGGCATATTCATATCATATTTCATACCACTTTATAGCTACGTGACAGCTAATATAATGTGGTCTCCTGACTGCTGGGACGTTTTTTTAGAACAAATGGGCCATCACATTCACCCATCTGATCAGGGAGGAAAAGCATAACACGTGGCTTTGTCTTCAGCAGAAATGAGGACAGCTCTAGTTTCAAATAGTCATCATGAACTGATAATTTTCAAGCATAAATTAAGGATGAGCCAGGGGATAGTTTTGAATAAATGGATCTGAGAAAAAAAGAACGAAGAAAAGAGAAACTGTTCACAGGCAATCCAGAGCAACAGAAAAAGTTTTGCTCTCATTAACAAACAACTTGTTAAATTATTCATTGCAACAGTGTCAAAGATGCATATAATCATTGTTACTTTCATGATAAACTTTTTAAAAAACATGGCGTTCAAATAAAACACACTCTTTTGTAAACAAATTTACTCTTCATTAATTTCTTTATTATATAATATTGCAGATACGCTAAAGAGAGCTACATCATAATGCTATAAAATATACTGTCCTTGAGAGCTCTAATTTTAAAAAGGTGATGCACAAACTATAAAAGTAAATACTTTAACAACATTTTAAATTACTATCACATGATTGTAACACACTGTAGTGCAGAAAAATTTCTGAAAGGGTAGCGCAAACTGGTTCCATTTTAACTTAGCTGTTAATGGATTTAAAAATATATTTTTCATTTAATGAGAATAGTAATGTTTTCATATTTGCATTAAATTATCGGGATCTGATAGGAAATCCTGCAGCTGTATCCAAAGACTTAGCGGTACATTTTCTGGAAAGCCAGACACTTTCCTTTTGCAAATACTACAGAGGTTTTCAATTGCATCCAAAGCAAGACCTCTGCAGAAACTGAGTTTCATGCATTCCAGACTGACCTAGCAAAAGCTGGCCAACAGGTGCACTCTGAGACCTCCAAACAAAAGCCAAGTTAACCCTGCAATTCTTCCAGATATCTTTAAGAGTACCTTCACAGGTTCTATAGGCACAGAGACCTACACATCACATCATTGTAAGGGCTGAGTCAGCTTTACTTTTGGAAAACTATAAACAAATATTAAATACAGAATCCTAGTAACATTGATGAAGTTTGAATTTCATTTTCCATGCTTTAGAAAAATCAAAGGAAAGAAAGGAAAATCGTGTATAAGCCTGGAAAGGAAAAATGTCTGATAATAATGGCAACATTTGTAAAAAATTTTAACTAAAGATGAATTTTAATGCAAAGCTTTCAAGGTTAGGAAAAGGCACTTTGTCCACATGTCAGACTTAAATAGCTAGTTCTCGTCTTCTTCAGTGTGTCACTGCTACTTCCTAGACACTATAATTCAGCTGCCTCTACTAGTAAGTTATTAGACCATTTCTTGGCACAAATTTGGCCTAACTATCGGTCTCTGAACAACTCCCAGTCATCTAGAATGGTTCAGAGACTGTTCCCAAAATGGGATGTGCATGCAGTCAGGCTGCACTGACACATGCCATGCCATGTGGATTAGTTTCATACCCAGGAATACCGCCAGGCACAATCATTGATTTACTAGTACAGATGTAAGAGCTACTGCTTTTCTTACAGGACGCTGGGGTGCCAATTGATTCTGAAGAAGAATTGTCAAGTGGCACATTTCTGGAAAGGGATCTAACAATATATAAATATATTGATGACTAGGATAAAGAAAAGGAAGTCCCTCTTTATTTATAGTTCCCATTTCCTATAACGGCAAGAAGTGGTAAGTATTTCTAACAACAATTGCATGGGGTCAGTAACTGAACTTGAACCAGTCCATATAAATGCAAGATGATTCACAGGTCCATCAAGAATCTTGCCACTGATTCTGCAGGGACAGGTTTCTGTCCAGGTAGCTTAATCAGCAAGAAAATAAAAATAAAAAAATAAAAATAAAAATAAAGCACAGACTAAAATTAGTTGATAGAAAAAGGCATATGTGACAGTTCACTGGACCATCTATTCTTCCGGATCTTATTTCAACCTAATTAAACACAAATTGAACCAGTTGCATCTGGTAAATTTTAAAATTAAATTCATTCCATTATATTTAAATGTAGACAGAAACAGAACTGTAACATGATTTGTATTTTTAAAAAAAAAATGTTTTTTATATAATAATTTAAAAAGTAAGAGCAATTACTGTAACTCTGTAAACACAGTATCTAAGAACTCAGGAAACATAACTGGCAATGAGGAATTTACTTGTCTGTCTCAGGCATAACCTGCAGCTGGGAATACAGTTATCATTCTCATATACGCGAGAGGGTGGTGGTGGTGTCATTTTAATTGCTATTTTGACATAAATACATGCTATACTACAAAGCCTATGCATCATGCAGTAAGCTGTAAGAGCTTGTTTTCAATGAAGATTTTTTTAATTAGTGCTCACTTTCAAAACAGATAATTAGGTCTAAGTACTCTATTTCGTTCACTTATGCCAACTCAAGGAATAAGATGTAAAAGTGACAACACAGTTAATAACACAATTAAAAGAAAACTTGCCTGTTTTTCAATAAAAAACAGGGCTGGAAAGTAATATTGCAAAGAATTCCATAAATGTAAACTTGTAACTAATAAAAACTGGGAAATCAAAATCAATTCTGGCGACTACATTCATCTGAATTCCTTCAATTGACACAACGTGACTATTGATTGGGTGAACTCTGATGTAAATATTCTTGTGATTAAATTATCTCTGAAAGATGCTTCCTAACAGCAGCAGCATTTGACAAAGAAAAAGTAAATTGTGGTTTTCCAGATCAATAAGGACACCTATATGTTAAATTTTTAAAATCCACAGGTCTTGCTCAGCTGACAAAATCCAAACAAGATGGTTTGATAGGAAACTTTGCTACTTTTTGCTACTTTGAAGGAAGGAGCGGTGATAACATTTGGTGCTGGCTACATGTTAGTTGCTGATATCTGGCTCCAAGCTACATGTTCTTACTGTCTCTTTCATTTGAGGAAAATAGGAAGATTTAAAAGTATACATTTTTGAAAAAGACCCTGTGTGTTATTGTCTTGAGGGACGTAAACCTTTGAGTGTACTGGTTAGGCTGCAGAGAAATGGGACACTTCTTATGTCCTGCTATTTAATAAAAAAAAGGGCAGAAAATATGTTCGTTCTTTATGCCTATAAATCTAAAATTAAAGAAGAAGCATGCAAAAGAATAAGGCAGTCCTTTACAGTCAGAAAGCTACACATTTTCAAGTCTGCGGGGCTACCACTTCTAGGATAACACCACAGTCGTTCAAGAGAATCATCCATAAGAAGTAAAAGTAACAGGGAAAATTACAGGTCTTTGCTTTGTGGTTCCACTGTAGCTTTAAACAAAAATAATAAAAAATGCATGTATTCCATGGAGTTCACTATTATAAATACTAACTTCGGAACAAGCTGTAGACATACAACTGGCAACATGTGGCACTTAGTATTCCTCAGTAATTTGTTCTTTACATTCAGAGGGAATAAATAATTTCCTAAATACTGACAGAAATCTTACCAAAAAGTGCAATGTATCTAAGAATCTGATTTACAGAGACAAATTCCAGCTACATCTTTGCAGCAATACTGAATGTACAACTGAGAACAAGAACAAATGACAGCAGATTATGAGGTACAGGTAAAATCTACAAACCCAGAAACTAAGGTGAGGCCATGAAAAAAACCTTGTAGTGTATGTGCTCAATAATCAGGGCAACATAAAGCAATTATAAAAAATAAAATTGAAATATATTAAGGATAGTCCCCAGAAGACACTTATATTGAGCTCCATATGGCCAAATATGAACAACCCTAGGCCCAGCTGCAATAAAAACATTTTTAAATGCCGTAGTACTTGTCTAAGCAGTTTAAAGCTGAGAACTTCCGCCTTAGTGACTTCTACAGGAGAGTAAGAGGGCTGTGGGGAAGGAGAAGGTGGACAGGACCGCCCACACCTCCACATGGGTAAGGAAAGAAGGGTGTCGACTTTCTCCAGTACCTGACGAAGTGATGGCACAGAAAGATGGAACAGAGAGAAAAGCAAGGAAGAAGCTACAGCTTTCCAGCATTTGAGCCCTTGTCAAATGCAATGCAGGTAGATTCCACCTTCCACTGTAGATATGTGGTCATGTCAAAATGCAGCTCCCAAAACTATACGCTATCTGGATGAAAAGATCACAGCTAAGCATCTCTGTTTTTCTTTTTTTTTTAATCTCTTGAATGGTTAGATTATTTCTTGATAAAATATAGGGAAATATAAATAATTAAATTTTCTTTCCTTCTCTTTAAATGTCAAACTAGAGCAGTCTGTTCTTGCAGAACAAATTGATGTAATTGTTTTAGAGCTAGAGCATTCATGCAATCTAATTAATAAGTGATACGGCCTAAGTGGAAACTTTAGTCTGATTCTTTCAAATACAGACAGCCTTCCTTGGAGTCAGCAAAGTAGAAGGCACTCACAGGTATGAAAGTCCTTTAACATGATCCTGATAATTTATTAAGCACAGCAAACTAAGTATCATTTGGAAAAAAAAAAAAAAAAAAGCCACCAAAAAAAACCCTCCAACACAAATGCACTTTATTTCATTTTCATCACAGAAAAAAAAATCCTGAGGTCAAGACCAACTGAAAAATTCACATTAAGTGATATATACCTGGACAACAAAAAACAGAAATAAAATAGTTATAGCACTGAACCCTATTAAAAAAACATAAAGGGTAACAAAAACATGTTACTATAGCTGCCTATGAAACACCATCTGGAATCTTAATACAATGTAATTCAGGATAGGAAATTCAAAATCTACTGAAAATCCCTTTTGTTCTTTTACTTATTTTGTGCTCTTTATTTTAATTAGCAGGCACTTAACCTCTTAAAAGATGGAATCATGATGAAAAGAGAGTATATTCATTATACCTGCTAGTAACTATGGTCTCAACATGAAGCTCTGAAACCTGTGACGCACATCAACTCCATCAGAGAGGATGATCTTTTAAAATGTAAATAATTGTCTCACCAAAAATAGATTTGATTTATTATAATCAGAATACAAAGATCCACAACTGTAAACAAGTGGATCGATAATAAGTGTATGGCACTCACTTTTTCTCTTCAAATCTATAAACAGATCAAGAACTGTCACAGGTACATAACTATTAAGATTTTGATTGATAACCCTGCTGGAGTTAGGAATATTCTTATTAAACTTGTAGCTGAAACCTAGCTGAAAAGAGATACAAGCTAGTGAAATAGCAGGCTTAGAGTTAAGAAATACTTGGGCAAATAGCAGAAAAACACAGCATACAAATTACAGAGGGCAAACTCTTCATTAGTTAGATACCATGCTTGGGCAGATATGATTAACAGCATCAACTGGTTGAGAAATAACTGGGTAGATAGTAATTTTTGAGGAAAGGATCTGGAGGTGTGTGAATCATCATTTGGACATCAATCAGCAAAAAAACAGACATCATACTGGTATCTATGCAGAGTGCAGAGCCTCAGAGACACCTGACAAACTTCCACCGTGTTCAGCACTAATAAGGTCTCAATGGAAGAACGATGCCCAATTTTTGCTACATGGTTTAGTTTGAGAAATTCTAAGGAGAATAACAAGGATCATAGCCTAGGAAACATGACCGCATTCCAAAGGTCTGAAAAAACTAAGGTTACTGAGGAGCATGAACACTGAGCAAAGGTATAACAACATTCCATATAAGAGGCTATTGTAAGGAAGTAGGGAATAACACGCTGATCACAAGGAAAATCTTTCTAGCAGTAAGGAATATGTTGCTGCTTGACATTAGGACATAAGACAAGTAAGTTGGAAGGGCTACGTCAGAATGATCTATGCCTGTAACCTACCTCTGACTGGCCAACGGCAGATGAGCAGGAAAGATACAGAGCACAGATGATGTTTCCCCCTTAGTGTTCTCGCAAGTCTGCAAGCGTTTCAAGACGTAAGCATGCTTACACTCCACCACTGAGGAGTTCTAAGAAGGGATTAAAAGGCACATCCCTAAAAATAATCTAAAATCACATCTAATAAGATGTGATATTTTGTCTGGGGCAGAGACCCCCTCAATACTTATTTTCTGTGATTCTACAAAAGGGAAAAAGCACCAGCACCATGACAAGGAAATCACAGAGAGTGGGGAATAAGTGGCTAAAGAATACCTGAAGTGGAAGAACATTACACTTGGCATTTCAGGATAGAGCCCTCTCTATAAGTGCCTCAGGGAAAAAAGAGGGAAATACCAACCATGCTTACAGGTTCCTCCAGCATTGTGAGACCAAACCAAAGCATTCCTGTTAGACCCCAGCTCTCAGAACCAGCAATTATAATCAGGCTTTAAATTATGCTTAAACAGAGCTGTGTTGCAACTCCAATATCTGTTCTGGAGCATGTTACAGAATTTTGCTTTTCTGCCTTATCAGCACAGGCAGAGCTAAAAATTAAACAGGGCTGATAATCTGAAGGGATTCCATGAACAAACCCTTGTGAATGCTAGCATGTTACAGATACACATGCTAGTCATCTAGACAATGTGCATCTCCCTGGTTCAGTCAACTGAATCTTCATATGTATACACAGACACAGACACAAACACATGCTGAAGATGGTATTTGTCCTAACTACAAATGCATCTGGTCAAACATCAAGTAGACCAACAGCAACTAACATTTTTTCTGACAGATCTTTAAAATAACTATCTAGGGATGGTTGGATTTGTTTTGGTGTTGTTTTCTGGTGTTTTTTTTTTTTAACATAAAATCTGAAAAATTCTCACGTTAGTTGTAAGATTCAAACCCAACTCTAACAAAAAACTCCAAAAAAAAATTCTGGTCTAGAATGGATCCAATAAAATGTACCTCTTTCAACCAGAATTCTCACTGAGTTTTGCAGCAGCCATCATCAAAAAGAGAAACTGAAGCAGCTAATCATGAAATAGCCTATTTCAAACACACTACAAAAATTCCCTGAAGCTCATCTATATTGGAACCACTTATTTTCACTCATGCATGTACAGAGTTTTGCTACGCCGATGGTTTGTTAGAAATAAATGTAATGAGGAGAATGAACCATTCAAGTATCTGCAGATCTCTGCACAGCAAGCACCATTTCAACCGTCATATTTCCTCCACTGTGATATATTATTTGCCTTAACCAAGGATTTCTGGCATAACTTTTACTTGGAGATGGGGGCCAATCACAGTGTGTGATTAGCATATATCTATTCTTTAGTGAAGTCCATCATAGATTCTTTGCACCGAAGATTTTGCCACATATGTGATGTTTGCGTGCCCATAATTAGCAAGGAAAAATTTCTGAAGGAAATAAAATTGTAAAATATTTCTTACAGTCAAAAAGATAGAAAGTGAAACAGAATACTTTCAGCATATTAAACCTCAGACAAGTGCCTTACCCCCTTTTGCTTGTTGCTGTAGAGCTCAGAGCAAGATAATGAAGCTGGCAACAGCTGCCTGCCAAAGCCTGAATTCCTGTATCAGTCACCTTTTACAACCACAAATATCAAGATACCTGTAGATATCAAACAAACTGATTACTTCCAAACTATGTCTATTCTGAGCACAATATCATGAAATTGAGAAACAGTCATGTTTTCAGGGTGATCTACATTGGTTTACTGTATGTGTTAAGTATGTTAGTAAGACCATGACAGAAGTACTTTAAGTTGATTAAAATGTATACACTCTATACTAATAAATATTCATTCTCACTTCTCCTGCTTATATTATGGCTTCAGTTTAAAAGGAATTTGTACAAAAACTGTTAATGAGAAGGATTTTCACTAGATCAAAAAAATAATCTCAAAAAGAAAAGTTTATCATACTAAGACATCTCCTCCACCTTGTCCTCAGGCTTTTATATATCAACACTTACTCTTGACAAGGGAACGTAATGATTCCCAGAATATAAATGAATTATATGCAACCGAGAGTTACAGTTAATGTTCTATAAACAAGTTACTTCATTTGAATTCTAAATGTGAGATCGAGTAGCTTTGCTTGCAGTTCTCATGCCTAAGCATCTCATGAATGTCAATCTTATGTCACAAGACAAAAACCCAGTGGTGCGTGTTCCTTCATGAATTACCTCACCAAAGATGGATAATAACCTTGGGAAGCTTACAACTATGTCATAACAGTATGGGATTTTAGAGCACTAATTGACCAATTAGAGTTAAAATGGCAGAAAAGTTACTAAGGCATGTCTTGCATCAGAATATATATAACATATGCTAGAATAAAATTTATACTAAATCACCATATCAAATAACACCATGAAGTCCTATTATTCTAAAAAGACTGCAAGAACATTTTCTTTCTGCTGGAGTCTACTATCACGTTCCCATTTGGAGGCTATAAACCTGAGCAGCAATTGTTTACCCAAGGATTTCATGATCATAAGCATGCTAGGGATGTTAGGAAAGTAATGCTGTATTCTTGCTTTGATACCAATTTTGATGAATAACTAGCAGGCTCAGTTAAAACATTCAGCAACGTGGTTAATGAGCATGAGGAAGGAGCACTTCAATTATTATCAATCAGGCACCATCAAAATACCCAAGACAGATGGACAGGAGTAGTCTCTGCTACCTCATCATTTTCTGTGGTTCCAATTACGTAGAACCATGGAATTATGAGAAGTTCACAGCTTCAGCAAACTCATGATTTAGTAGCAAAAAAGGAAAGCTTAACTTAAGTAGATGCTGTCACAGTATCTCGCTCCTTAAATAAATACCTTAGCTGGTTTTTTATTTACATACATTTAAAAGGTAAGAAAAAATAATATTCTGTTATAAGCAGTGAACTGCTTGTCAGTATCTGTATTGGAAATAATTAATTACTTCTCCAGCGATCTAGTAATTCAAAATATTGCAGTCTTACATAAAGTATCATGATTTCACAATGAAAATATCTTTACAGAGTAATACCATAACATTTTTATTTTTCATAACAAGATAAATATTTCTACAGATAATCACTATCTTAGCCTACTGAGAGACACTCTGAAGGAAAATTGATGTCTCCACCTTTCTCTAAATCAAAATTACATAAAAAATTGGACACTAAATGGAGATGCAACCAGCTTCTGCCAAATAGGACATAATTCAAAAGACTCATGCTTTCAAACAGAACCAGGAAGACTAACTGCTGATTCAGAACTCGCATGCCACTACAGTGACATCTCCAGTAAAGAAACCACAGTCTCTGCTTTTGGAATATCAGCAAGACCCGCATGAAATTTTGAATGGCTGAAATTTTCAAATTTCCAAGACTCACGTATGGACAAACATTTTCCTTTCAGCATTAAAATTTGTACCTGATCATTCATGAATAGGTGCTGAAGTCCACTAGGCTTTTATCTGTCATTTGTAAAGAGGAACTGAAAACAAAATACCGCAGTTTGGGACACTGAGTCACAATAAAGTCAACAACAATGTCTCTTACTTAAAATGCAGCACATAAAGGCAAAAGGAAATATGAAAAGATTCTTTAAGTATGTGCCTTAAAATACCTGGCAAAAATGTCCCTGCCAGAACATTGAACGGCAGCTGAAAACAATAAAACCCAATGGCCTTTCATGCTTGCACAACTCGTAGACAAGCTGTAGACTGTTAGCATTCTACCCAACTTCATCATCAAAACATTTGGCATGGCAACCCCTTAGGGTTACATGGTCCTTGCTCCTTGAAAAATTTGCTTTTTTTTCAAAAAACAAATGCTATGACAACAAGGTAAAATACATAGTAGTAATAATTAGGATTTATTCCATTAACACATATATATAACATGGCTAGATCCTCCCCTCACGAGCTTTGCCTGCTATAGCATGGTGACTGTCCTGACATAGAGGGCAGATCTTCCCAAACCACGACATCTTCATGGACTAAAGACCCCTAACAACGAATTCTCTATTGCTAAATCAAGAGCCATTATTTCCTCACCAGTTAGTCAGAATGCAGAACTATACATTGATTTAAGCTACCAAAATAAATAACGGAACCAACAGTTACTTGCAACAAGAGACCTCATAGCAAGAGGTTATTTTCTTAATAGCAAAAGTTCTTCCAATTATAATTTATTTTGGTTTACTTTATTAGTGTCTGTGTTTTGTTCATTATCACAAGAAGCATTCACATGCTCTCACTGAGAATAATTTTTCACTTTCTACCCCAGCAGTGTGGAGTTTTTAAAGCTGTACGTAATGACTCTCACTGATATTCAGTGAGATCTGGTAACTTACTGTCTTTTCTGTATAAGAAACTCAGTCTGCAGAAAACACTCTGCAAAAACATGTAGTTTTTAGCATATGAATGGAGGACACCATCACAATGTTTTTAGGGTTCTCTGTGTTGCAATATATGTCAGAGATGTTCCCATGTCCTATATTATGCCATTTGTATAATACCATCCCCACAGGCCTATAGAGAAACAAGAACTGCGAGCACTGCTATGAATCTTATGGATTACACAGAACGCTGCAAGTGCATATATATATGATATATAGCAAATATCAACATGTAACAGATATCAGCATGTGCATATGATGCAAATAATGTAGATATAAATCAAACTGCACCTAGTTGTTTTAAAACTAATTGAGACAAGGACAAGAACAAGAAATCAAAACTTCCTTACCACATTGAGCCCAGTTACTTGAGTGCAGTTAGTTTTCTCAGATATTTCAAAATATGTGATGAACATGTATGGATAATTCTCAGAATTCTGCCATTGTTCAGTATCTGCAGATAACCACTAGCAATGGAGCTTATGCATTTGGCAGTTAGAGAATGACAGCCAAATACTTCTAGTTAACTGAGTCTGGGGAGAAAAGGATGAAATTACAGAAACATCAAATCCAAGATCATTAATGCAAAAAGCAAAAAAAATAATCCAGAACATGTTTTAAATTGTTTCAGTTTTCTTTTTCCTAAACTGACTGAACTTGACACAACAAAAAGGTTGCAAACACCGATAGAGAAGAACTGATGAGTTCTTATCATCCAATTCTGGTATAATGTGGGAAGAAACAAGCAAAACAGAAACTTATGAAACAACCCCAGGGAAAGAAGCAGGTAGTCAAATATTAGTCTCTGTGTCTGAATCTCCTTGTCTGGGGATCAGAGTGAGGGAAACATCTTCAGGATATCTAATCATATAAAATTTTCATCTTGATAAACGATAATCCTGGACATATAAACCGAAGATTTTGGTGGATGAAAATGTGAATGAAAATCTCTCAGGATGGCACCAAATTTCTTACATATCAACACTCCCCCTCTCTCTCCTGAACAGACCTTTTAGCCACAGCAGAATAAAACTCAGAATCTGGAAGGACTCAGCCCATCTCCCAGGACTTATGTTACAGGAACACATAAACCATTAGAAAAGAGGAATGAAGCAGGAGAAATTAAAAAGATATTAAACAAGGAAGTTACATGGTTAGCCTTGAAAGCAGTAACAGGTGTTGACATACACGGTCATTTAAGGACTTCCTTGTAGTCCCTTAACATGCTAATATCATGCCAATCTAAACATAGATCTATGTAATAAAAAAGTATTCCATTTCCAAAATTAAATTTACAGAAGTTTTAAAATTTTAGACTTGAGCAGATGTGCAATTTTAATTCACCATCTTTCCTCAATGCCCCATAAGGTGCTTTTGGTAATTTGATAATATAGACATTAATCAGGGTCCAACACAGCTCAGAGTCAGAGAACGAGAAAAACTTCCTTCTCTGTTTCTGCACTATACTGTTATACAATAGCATTGCACTGAGCACCCTCCCCCTCCCCTCTCTCTGCCTTCTTCCTCTCCCCCTTTTAGATGCTTTGGAGGATCACATATGTGAATCCTTTGAAACACAACTTAAACTCTCTTTGTAATTCCTCTGAGAGATTAGTAAATAATGCCATCCTATATGAGTGTACTTTTACTTAAGAAAAGGTGACTTGCCAAAAGGCAAAGTATCCATAACAAAACAGATGACAAAACACGTTGTTTCAGTCTCAACTCTGTTTTTGCTTCCTCAGTGTTTTACTATTAAAACTATTGCTGAACAACAGCAGCCACCAAAGACCTCACTTGCAGCGGAACTTGCAACTCAAGCCTCTTAGGAATCAAACTGCCTTGAAAATACAGAGTATGGTTAGTGACTAACTAGACACCTTCTTTATTCTGCAACAAACCAGATTTCTGCTTAAAACTGTTCTTCATTCATCCCAAAGGAGCCTGGTGGGACAAGGTGGTAGATTTTATAACTGCTTTCACATGGCAAATATACAGTCAGATAAGAAAGTCTCTGTTTAAATTTCTGATCATAAGTTCGGGTCTGCAGTGTGCTGGAAACTTTATGATGTGCTCATTTCCTGAATCTAGTAGGATACAAAAGAGAACATTCCTCCTGAGCAGAACGGTATATTACTTATTCCTGTAGTATTTTAAAGTTTGTTCCTTGTTCTTTTTTTTTCCTTGGACACCTTTCCTTCACTCTAATACTTTAAAATGTATTTTTAGAAACCCACTTGTCCCATATGATTATGATTACTCCTTTTTGCCTCTTTCAAATCTTTACATTTCATCAGAGGAAGAAAAGAGACAATATCACTTCTTTTGTATTCTCTGCCTCTGATGCCATTTCTATTATCTCTAAGCATGAGAGGAATTCCCCTCTCGGTGACCTGCATAAACTGTTCTGTTTTTCCATTTTGCAGATCATTATGGTCACTCCTATCTTACAAAATGTGATGGACAGAAGTAAGAGGGGATTAATATTAAATATAAGATGTACATGTAAGCAGAGGAACGGGTGTTCTTTTGAAAATGGCAGAAGAGAAGTCAGAGAAGAACTGTCAGGAACCGCAGCGAAACTTTAATTACAGGATGTGGATCCTGGCTGGCTTGTTTGTAACAACACGTTTTGTTGCACTTGGCAACCACCTGCTCTCACTCTGTCTTGCAGCCATACGTAGACATATAGGAAATGGAAGCAGAATTTGACAAGCAAGTACTCGACATATGTCTGCGGCCACTGCTGTGATCACAGCTTGCACATCATGGATGAACTCCAGTGCATCGCTGCAGCACCATGGAGCAACTGTGGTCACTATAAGCATCCAAAGCAATTAAATGTATATTCGTGTAGTTAGCCAAGCTAACTAACCAAGTTTCAAGCCAGTACACATATGCCCAAAAGGACATACTACCATTCCTAGTGAAAAGGTTCCTGGGATAATTGTGATTGAATTATCCAGACCAGGAGAAGCACAAGAGCTTCCCCTGTGCAGAGCTGCCACCACTCAGGCAGAGCTCTGCTCTGCAAGGCTGCCTGCAGGGCCCCTGCTCTCAGACTTCGAGCTGGCTGGGGGACTTCTACATGCACCTGCCGACATCAGTGCAGACATCTCCCAAATCAATTAAGTGCTTTGGTTTTTTTTTAAACTGTGAAATCCAGTTTGCCCTGTGAGATGTGCAGTGGCTACATAGATTGTGTTCACCAGCTGTGAAAATCAGGCCAATCTTAAAGTGGTTCTGTAAATACCTAATTTTAGATGTCTAACCTTAAAGAAGAAACAGAGACTAAAGATTGTGTCAAGATTACTATAGAAGATCCTGTTGGCATTATGTGAGTTACAGAGGGCTTATTATTAAAATAATATTATTTCACCAATAACTGTGTTTCCTACTTTTGAAGCTATACTAAAGAGTTTGCTTTTGCTCCTGGATTACATTTCTCTCTGTCTTTTATAACAAATAGGAACATCCTTCCTCCCTGCCTGTCTCAGAAAAAAACACTACACACACAAACAAACCAGATCAATTCCTGGAGAGTTAGATGCTCCTGTAACATCATTTAATATCCTACTGAGTTCCCTGTACACTAGCCAGGGATCTAGCCCGTCACATGCAATTCCAATTCACTGTGAGGAGCAGAGTCCTGCCCTGAGCTTTGATATACATTAATTTATGACAGTACATGGTATTGCATGATATGAAAAAGGAAGGACAGATGAAGGGTCAGCAGTTCATCATATGAAGACATTCTTATGTCATTCTAAATAAAAAATTCAGACATGCTAAACTAACAGAAAACATTTAAGCATCCTCAGAGCTTTGAAACATACTTGATTTGTTTGCTGAAGAAAATCAGATAGATGGGCAAGGTTTTGTTTCCATCATCCTAATTCATAACACACATCCTCTGCACAGAATGTTAAACTGCTTTGAAGACAGTGTAGCAGACTACTATTACTTTCCATTCTTTTTGCTACTGTAATTTATTTGAATGAATGCACTATACAACAAAATTCTTGAATTCTGAAAAAAAAAAAAAAGTTCTTCTCTGGAAAAAGTGGCACAAGTGGTAATAGTTTTCATTGAATTATATTACTGCAATATCTGAAGTATGTCATCCTTACCAATAAATGACACATAAGCTGAATTCTCAAGTATCAACAATTAACAGTGTTCTTTAAACAGATGAAAACTGATTCAGAGTGCTCAACTACTGGCAATTTGTTTAACTGAAGACAACTTACATTATCAAGAAAAATTCCATAATTTTTTGCAAAAGGCAGCCTTCAGGAACTATGAATTTCTCCTAGGAAAGATAAGGTATTTTCCCCTTTTCACACAGATAACTGCTTTTCAAATTCGTAAAACATATAAGACACCACCAAACTGTGTGTTTCAAAACATCAGGTCTTAAAATGAAGAAGAACATGATACCCTGCACAGTAGGGGACTATCACATGTAATCTACATGAACCATCTTCCCTCAACAGATCTTTTCTTCTCAGAAACTTTGCAAAATTGAAAAAGAATTTTGGCCATTTGTACAGGATTGCCACATTCCTGATGGCCTGATTGTAACTATTGCTCTCTATAGCTACCAGACATCTGGCCATCTCAGGATTCTGCAAACATAAAGATGGCACAGACAGGGGGCCAGCACCTCTGGCATGCACTGGACCCTTTACATATGTCATATGCGATCGGTACAGCTAACACAGTAGGTCCAAGTTGTTTTGCGCTTACTACCCATACACTGACCATTATGGAGTGTCTATGCACATGTATTTAGTATTTCTCAACTGTAACAGAGGCAACTTACAGCCTCAGCCTATTAATTTACATACCTAAGAAAGTAAAATGTACTAATTATTGGCATTAGTTTAAAATAATAATTTTATGATGTGCTACCTTTTGCACTTACAGTAATGCAGGTCTTTTAATGTGTATTTATATGTGTATGTATATACATGTGTATTTGTATATATTGAATACGAAGCATGTAATTTTACAGCTCAGCTTGATGAAAGTAGAATCATTCACATGCTTTAAAAAGTAAGACAGAAATTTCCTTACAGGACTTTTTTTAAAAATATGTATATTAAAAGGACCATTTTTTATTAATTACTCATCTGTTGAGTAATTAATAAGCACAGAGCTCTACATTTACTCTATCCACACAGACATCCCAAAAGGAAACAAAAAAAAAAAGCACTTCCCACAACCCCAGAAAGCAAATAAAATTTTAAATATCCTGCCAAGAAGATACAATTAAAAAGACATAAGTCATACAGAGCAAAACATGAATCTGAAGAGGACAGCTAATATGTGAGCTTAAAATGGGATAGCTATGGTCAGTTTGAACAGAAATAGGCTGACTTAGCCCTTCAGCTGGATGAAACAGTCTAAAGATGGAGGACTGATATACCCCATGCTCCTGCACAGAACCCAAGAGAAGCAGAAGTTATCAGTTTAGACCATGCCCAGCTCAAAGGCTGAATTCAGGTGACTGACGAGTCCAACCCTTGCCAGTATTTTCGCCTATTGCCCAAACACCATCAGAGGGCTTTCCTGTTCCCTCATGTCAGGAAGGTGCTGCAGTCAAGGCTCAATTTCATGACCAAATTTGAATTCATCCCAGCACCTCATTGTACACTGAGGACCTTCTGAGTTAGTTGAACAAATTCTGTATTAGGAAAAGGTCAGAGAACAGCATTTTGGTATTCCTCCCAACAAATCACAGTAAGAAATTTGCTGCTGGACAAAAATGATTAAGTGACTATCTGAGCTATTGATCATCTGCCTCCTCTCCAGCCAAACAAGGTTTCTATCTAAAACTCAGTTCCACTACATTTCAGAAGAAACGTACATCAACATCTACATAACCCTTAACTTCATTCACAGTTACTTCTTTATCCCGCCCCCACCCCAAGCGAACATCTGAGGAAAAGAACTGGACACTGACTATAAGCAAAAGAAAAATAGGTCTCATCTGGCTGAGCTTCTCCATTCTCTGCATCACATTTGTTAGCAATAACAAACGGAATGTCAGAACATCACACACACAAAAAAACCTCCAACAGATTTATATATTTTCTGATTTCATGTACTAGAAGGAGGTTCAATGACAAGCAAGAGAGACCACTTCAGAGTAGTCCTTTGTCTAGGTGGTTAAAAAATGTATCAATTCATGTCCTTGATTTTTCTGTTTATTGTTTAGCTACCACACAGCCAAGATTTCCTTTTATCGCAGGATGACACATGCATTCTTATACCCTAGTGCCAAAATACCTTATGTAAAAAAATATTTTGTTTTTTAACTAACACTATATGAATTCACAGTATATTCTTTCCAATTCCTAGACTTGTGTATTATAAAAAATAAGCATCATGTTAACATAGCTCTTACTGATAGCAAACTCCTTATATTCCACAGGGTTTGACTTTTTTTTCTAGCTAATCATTCAGATCTAATACCTGTTATATACTCCCAAATACAAAATTCGGTTAGGTTGATAGTGAGGTTGTTACACAGCATATCAACCAATTGAAGTTGTATAAAGCCAGGAAATAAGCCATTGATACATCCAGTTCTACTCTTCCAGTTTTTATTATCTCTGCTACAGTGCAGAATCCTCTTAGAGAAAAACATGTGCAGTCTTAAATCTGTATAGCTTGATGGTGACATACTCACGCACAACTGACTCATGTTATGACTATGTTTGTGTAGTTTGGACATGTAACTCATAAACAGGGCTGGAACGAAACCTGGTCTCTCAGAAGTGGATGTAAGGACAGTGCAACAGGGGTAAATGAGCTACTAGAGACACCAGAGAGTCAGAAAATTAATGTTTTTTTGCCTTCTCTCTTGACTTATCTCAAACCCTATGCCAAGTCACTTACTCATAATCTCAAGTCCCGATCTACATTTAAAAGTTCTGGCATAACTGTGTGTCTCTGGCATGTGAAAAACACACTTTAAATAACTGCAATGATTAATGCCTTCAGGTAGACACAACCCTGGTGTCAAAACCACTAGGTTATCACCAGGTGTTATTCTGCATATGATACTGCTTTGTTCGGCTAAGCAAGCACAGTGTTGCAGAAGCTACAGCCCCATTTGGGGAACAGTTATGGAAACTTTTCCTTATAAGTTGTATTAATACCCACCTTCTAATGTAAACAGTCTATGTGCACACCTTTATTGAGATAGTCAACACAGATGACAAAACTTAGCTGCCATTAAGCCAAAAGGATTGCATTGTCACAATAAACTGATAATATCACTGTACAAGGTCATTTGAACAGTAGTTACATATTACCATGTTTTTCAACCAGGATATTTAAAGCATTATGAGTAGTCAGGCATTCATCAGCAGAAATGCCTCGCAAACTGAAATGCAAAAAGTAATGGCTATTTCTCCAGTCTTGGAAGGAAAAAAATTAAAAAAGGACCACAAAACCCAAAGCTGACAATTTCACTGGCTTCAGAAGACAGGACTGCTTTACTCTAATGCCTTCCTGCTATTTCTAAGAGAAAGATCTGGGGGTCCTGGTAGACAGCAAAATGACAATGAGCAAGCAGTGTGCTCTTGTGGCCAGGAAGGTCAACGGAATCTTGGGCTGCATAGGGAAGAGTGTGGCTAGTAGGTCGAGGGAAGTCATTCTCCCCCTCTACCCTGCACTGGTGAGGCCACAACTGGAATACTGCATCCAGTTCTGGGCTCCCCAATTCAAGAGGGATAGGGAACTACTGGAAAGTGTCCAGTGAAGGGCAACAAGGATGATTCAAGGATTGGAGCATCTCCCTTATGAAGAAAGGCTAAGAGAGCTGGGACTCTTTAGTCTGGAGAAGAGAAGGCTGAGGGGAGACCTTATCAATGTTCATAAGTATCTCAAGGGTGGGTTGAAGGAGGAGGGAGCCAGACTCTTTTCAGTGGTTGCCAGTGAGAGGACGAGAGGCAACGGGCACAAGCTTGGAACATAGGAGGTTCCATTCAAATATGAGAAGAAACTTCTTCACGGTGAGGGTGACAGAGCCCTGGAACAGGCTGCCCAGGGAGGTTGTGGAGTCCCCTTCTTTGGAGATTTTCAAGGTCCACCTGGATGCAATCCTGAGTAACATGCTCTGACATTCTCTAGGCAATCCTGCTTCGGCAGGGGAGTTGGACTAGATGATCTTTATGGTCCCTTCCAACTCTAAAAATTCAGTGAAATTCAGTGAAATTTAGGAGGCATATAAGGCATGGAAACTGGACACAGCCAACCAGAAAAGGTGTTGTAAACTTTCGACTGTAGTCAACATTTGTGCCTTTTGCTTCCGGTGCTCTAAGCAGGAAGCCTGCAGCAGTACTGCGCAAAGAGGATGTACAGAAGGGAGCTGTAACCTTGAAGTGAGAGCTACTCACAGAAAGCTCCTATTCCCAAGGAGATTCATGGATTTTAGAGCTGGAAAATTAAGAGTGGTGATGTGTTCTCTGCCACCAAATTCTCCTTCCATTCAAAATAAGCAGAGCTCTGGTACATGCTGAGAACCAAGAACCAAATGAATACAGCAGACTTTTGAAAACTTGAACAAGACAAGAAATATGTGTGGACTGCAATAGTGCATGACTGTATGACTTGATTTTCACTTTTTCTTAATGCATTTGACCTTAAAGAAACTTCTGTTAAAGAAATTATTCTGAAATCATGCCCAGCTACTTATCCACAGAGGTAAGCTGTTTACAAAAGGTGCTTGCAGGCAGAAGGATTGTGTCACTTCTAAGCACAGGTCTACCACAGCCTGTTACAGTCATTATCTAGATAACAAAAGAACAAGCAGCCTTGTTGCTGAACAGCACTGAACGATCCTAGAGGAAGGTCTTGGTGAAGTTCACTAAACATGAACTTGGAAGAATTTTCAAATTGCAATTTTTGTCCTGCTGCTATTCTTTAAGTACAAGTCTTCATCCTCATTTTTATATCCACACAACTAAAAAATGATTTTATGACACTGAAGATTGTTCTTTTTAATAGGATTCTAGTGGCATATTTACAAAATATATAGGTATATACAGATAAGCCTAGGCACTTAGTGTACTATGTATTTTCCATATATAAAGTATACACTTAGATATGAAAAAAACCCACCTGTGTTTGCACTATTTTATGTGTGTTTAGGTACATGATTTTTTGCGGTGTAAAACTAAGGAAGTATTTTTCTAGGTGTGAATAGGGTGCACCTTAGCAAAACTTTAGCTGTTTATCGATGTGCTTAACTGTAGCTGAGTTTCACTTCAATATAAGTTGAAGTTGTTATACCTCAGTGTAATATTATAACAATGCCCTTGTTCTCTACATTCAGTGACAGAATAGCTTGTTCATTAATTAAAGTCACTGCTGTTGATGAGAAAATAACGGACAGTAAAGATCACATTTTTTCTCTTGGTCTACTGTTAAAAATAAAATAGTTGGAAGAAGCTTGTGGTTTCATGTTTCATCCCATGAATTTTAAGAGTCAAAAACCTGCAGATAAATTTAAAGCAGTTTTAATTCAACTTAAAATAAATTAATTGTAATTAACTCTATGTTCCTTTTATTTGCCTCTACCAAGTCTGCAGAATTGCTGTTCTCAGGGGTTAAGTGTAGGTATTACGGTAGCTACAGATGTCAGTTTATAGACTGTAAATTGAACTGTGCAGCTTCTACACTTCTATCTCCTGATACCCAGCAGTTATCAGGCGTGAGCAGTGGGCTAACAACAGTGAGCAATTACTCTCTCAGTCCACTGGAAGTTTATCTTCAGTTATTTCTCACTGTGACAGCTCTCACCACACTCACTCTTAAGGACAACCAGTGTGTATTTACAGCATATGTGAAGATGGTCAGCACCTGGGTTTGCATCCTCATTTGCCTCCTATTTAGCCCATCAACCCCCCTATATCCACTGCCTTTGGTGTCATGAAGCCATTAGGATCTGAGCTGTGCTGTATGCTCTGCACAGAAGGCAGGTTTACAGCTGATAATCATATTACAAAGCTGCCCCTAATAGCTCCTCACAAAGCAATCTGAAGTCCTTTGTAAGTCCATTTTTTTTCACCTGGTTACAGCCCACTGAATGCCAGTGTCTGAGAACTGCAGCCAGGTATTATCTGGCTGCTCCACTCAGATATCCCCTGTGGTTTTTCTCTACTTGATATTCTGTCCCCTTGGCAACTGATTTATCTCTACCCCCACTCTGAAGCCTATTGACTCCTGCAGCATGAAATCAATTGTAAATGCCAAGAATTTTACCATGGTGCCATAAATCATTTCTCTGTTCATATTCTCAGGATACGAACACAAATTTTCAAAGAGAAGAAGAAAACTCTTATTTTGGCAGAAAACTCCCATTATGCTAATCAAAAAAAGATTTATTGTCATTCACCTATAGAAGAAAGGGCTGAAACAGATTTCTATAGTAATTTGTATAATTTTAAAATTAATTACCAATTAATGGTTCATGGATGCAATCTTCAAATCACTAAGTGCTACAATCATAGAATCATAGAATCATAGAATGGCTTGGGTTGGAAAGGACCTTAAAGATCATCAAGTTCCAAGCCCCCTGCCATGGGCAGGGACACCTCCCACTAGAACAGGTTGCTCAAAGCTCCATCCAGCCTGGTCTTGAACACTTCCAGGGATGGAACATCCACAACTTCAACCTGTTCCAGTGCCTTACCACCGTCCCAGTAAAAAATTTCTTCCTAATATCTAGTTTAAATCTCCCCTCTTGCAGTTTAAAACCATTACCCCTAGTCCTGTTACTAGACTCCCTGACAAAGAGTCCCTCCCCACCTCTCCTGTAGGCCCCCTCCAGGTACTGGAAGGCTGCTTTAAGGTCTCCCCGGAGCCTTGTCTTCTCTAGGATGAACAATCCCAACTCTCTCAGCCTGTCCTCATAGGAGAGGTGCTCCAGCCCTCTGATCATCTTGGTGGCCCTCCGCTGGACCCGTTCCAACAGGTCCGTATCTTTCCTGTGCTGAGGACTCCAAAGCTGGATGCAGTACTCCAGGTGGGGTCTCACCAGAGCAGAGTAGAGGTGTAGAATCAACACCCTCGGCCTGCTGGCCACGTTTCTTTTGAAGCAACCCAGGATGTGGAAGTGCACATTGCCAGATCATGTTGAACTTCTCAATCCACCAACACCCCCAAGGCCTTCTCCTCAGGGCTGCTCTCCAGCCACTCTCTGCCCAGCCTGTATTTGTGGTTGGGATTGGTGTGACCCAGGTGCAGGATCTTGCACTTGGCCTGGTTGAACTTCATGAATTTTGGATGGGCCTACCTTTCAAGCCTGTCCAGGTCCCTCTGGACATGACATTTCCCCTTCTCCAGCCAGCAGGAACTTCACCAGACTGCCACTTTTCAAATATAATGGCAAGCGACTTAGCAACTTCATCTGCCAGCTCCCTCAGGACCCATGGATGAATTTCATCAAGTCCTACTGACTTATGTATCTTCAGGTTCCTTAGATGGTCTCAAACCTGATCTTCTACAATGGGAAGTTCTTCATTCTCATAGTCCCTGTTTTTGCCTTCAAAAACACTTGCCATATTCACCTCTTTGGTTCAGATTTTATTTATTATTTATTAACTGATAATGGGGCTGATCATGACACTTTTGCCCTCAAAGGTCAATGAAAAGGTCAATTGAAATGTTTCTATTGAATTGGCTCAGTGGACTCCAGTAAAATATTTCAGGCGCCTTTCTTCTCTTGCTTTCACATTTCATGTGATAGATATATTAACAAGACCTAAAATGATATATCATTTTTAACTAATATTCTTCCTGTACCCATCCACCAAGATCATTTTGTATTGTCTTTGACCCTTTAATCAGAACAGGGTAAGGATCAGACAGGTAAGGAACGTATATTCCCAGAGACCTTTGAGGGCAAAAGTGCCATTACCAGCCCCCTTATCAGTTAATAAATAACAAATAAATCTGAACCAAATATATGAATATGGAAATTTTGGAGTCTTCATTTCTCCTTGAAAAGTTTCATGAAGGTAGCATTAAAGAGACAGATGCTGGAGTTCACATATCACAGTTGCAGTGTCTTTACTGAAAATTCCTGCCTTACTTCCTATTGTCACCTGGCTAGTTCTAGCTGCAGGTCCTCTCCTCCCTTCTTAGCTTCTGCCTCTGAAAATAGACTAAAGGTATGCATAATGGACTGAGTGCTGCTGATCATTTATTTCCTTATTCTTATTCTCCCTTCTTATTACTGCCCTCTAAGAAAATGAGAAGCCACTGAATATACAATGTTGAAAAAGCAATTTTGAAAGACAGAGATGCAAATAGCCCAGGCCTGGAGTCAGTTCTAAAGGGGCCTTGCAGCCAGGTTACTGTTTTTGTTGCACATGCAGCAAAAAGTCTCAAGACAGATATGCAACCAATCAGATTTTTTCAGGTTGGCTGTAAAACATTGGGAAGAAGACCACATATAAACTTAAGATGAACCTCAAAGTCTACAAATGAAGAGAAAAGGAAGAACCTGTCTCCCACAGAAGCCACTAGGATCCTACCTATTGCCAGTAATGGAAGCTGTGTTTAGTTTGAAATGTAGCCATAGTGAATGAGCAATGAGTAGAAAAACCTGAAAGAGTATGCAGTCCAAATTTCATAAAACACCAATTTTCCAGCACCAGAGTTAAGAATTAATATTGCCGTTAAATAAAAACCTGCTAAATACTAGTAAATATATCCCATAACTGCCACAGTAGAGATTTTTTTCAATTCACTGGTCTGAAACTTACAGAAAAGGGCATATAATGAAATGGTTATTGCACAAAAGATGAACTGCTGCAGAAATTAATTGAATTATTTGTAGTAGTCCTCTATGTCTTAAAATAATTTTACTATTCAACCCAATGCCCTCATTAGGGAGTATTCAGCTACAGCTCATGTTCTGAAGAAAACTAGTTAATTTGTAGATCTGACAATCTATTTGCAAGGTACTTGCTTTTATCAGACACTTTGTGTTTGCTGCTAAAGGATTTCTTCACTTTACTTGGCTGGTACTTAGGACAGACTAGCTGTTTTGGGCATAATACACATATGAAGCATGTTAAATCATTTGTCTATACCTGTGTATGTGCAACTGCATATTTGCACATTTGCATACGAAGTATCAGTCTCTAACACTACTTTTTGTCCTGGTTTTTGATACATCTTTCACCGTAACAATATGCGGTAGCAGCTCTGAGATTTCAACAGTCAAGGTGTCAGAGTCTATCTGGTGTCTTTGCTCTTCGTTTTTTGTGCGGCACCATGACATTGCTGATACATACTCAAATTTGTTATCTAAACCTGACTGGTAAATCCCTGGCACAGCCCCTCAGTTTGGTGTCTACTGCTAATGTAAGGAGCAGACTGCCTACAGCAGCATAAGGATCATCATTGAGCACTCTTATAAGTAGAGGACCAATAACAAAGACTGTAAAAAGCTCAAAACATTCCCTCTGTACTGAAAACAAATTACTTCCATATACTCTTGAAACAGATTCCAAACAATTGTTTCATTCACTTGAAGATACATACATCTACCATGTTTCCTTTGACTGCTTGTGAGAAAAACACTGAAAACAGTACCAAAAGCCTATTTGATATCTACTGTTCCTACTCTGTAAGGCCTATTAGCACATTGCAGAAAGGGGTTAGATTGATTGGAAAAGGATAGCTATTACCTTTTATTTTTTACTCTTCACCATTACAGTAAAATTTTATTATTTATCTGAAAATTTCCTCAGGAATGGAAGTTATTCTTAGCACACTATGATTCCTGACTTCCTTCTTTCTCCTCCTTTCAAAGACAAGCACTACTTAAGGGCTTTTAGAGTCTTCCAGTACCTCTTCCACCACAATGATGAATGCTTACACTTACGGTTGAGGTTTCATCTGACTGCTCTTTAAAAGCAATAGCCCAACAGAAAGCACAAAAAGGCTGATCAATTGCAAACATCTAAGTTACCCAAGTATTATGTAACCTGTTTCTTCCTTACAACATGCTGAGCACTTACCCATTTACTATCTGTTATCAGTTATTTTATCCAATTGACTGTAATTACCTTATGCAAAAATTGATGTAAATATTTCTCCCACATTGTCGGTCACTTTCCTGGTCCACCTAATATAATGTAATTTTTCCTCAATCTTCCTCTTATTACTGCTTATGTAGAATGACTACTTGTAACTACTGATAAAACTCTCTAGCTACTTCTCCTCTGAAAACATGTGGCCATCTTATTAATAGACAGACTCAAATTGCAAAAAATAGCTCCTAGTACTATAAGTTTCAAAACACCAAGTTCTCTATGTCATCTTCTGGTTATGAGACAATTCTCTGGGAAACCATTATAGATCTAAGCCCCCTAGTTTTACATTATGCTCATGTTTAATTAATTGATTTCAATAAAGCAGCCACTGAACTGTATTTTCTTAGTAACATGAAGCCTTGGCAATGGATTTCTTTTACTTTTTTATATTTTTCTGTTAAAAAATCTTGACATACTGATGAGCACTGTATCAATTTCATCACTGTACAATGGGCTTCAAGGAGCTTTTGTAACCAATGGTTGATCAAAGTTATATAGTGGCTATGACCACCTTCTTAATCTACGTTAATCCTTGAAAATTCTTAAATTAATGAAGAGCAATCAACAGAAACTAAGGATCGTGTAGGTTTGTGTGTGTTATCCTTAAGAAGCTGAGGATGAAACTCTGATCCCATTAAAGCTGATAGGAAAAATTCTGAATTCAGTAGAGACCAACTGAGTCAAATGAGTTTCGGTACCTTTGGTTCTGTTTTTATTCAAAATAGGAATCTTACCTATTTAATCCTTTCCCAATATAAAGGTAACATACAGAAATATATAGCATTAGATAACTTTTCACTAGGTCCTGTTGAACAGAAGTCTGAACACTTTTAACTACTAAAGAAAAATACTCATGTTTAACTCATTAAACAACCTGGAATCTCCCACTGAATATATTAAAAAAAACAACAATGTGGTGACATGGGCTCCCCCTTGTGACTATTTGTTATGAAATATTTTAATTTTTCACACAAAAACCTTAGATTTGCTATGATCAATGGCAGACAGACATCCAAGCAAGGAAATGGTTTTAAATGAAATGTTTTCTGCGTAAAAACATTTTTCTCAGTCATCTGTAAAAAATCAAATTCAAAGAGTTCTTAGATCATCACTTAATACTGATCAAAACACTGAATCAAGTGATTCTATGTTTAAATTTTATACCAATATAATTTGTGTATGTTAAATAAAAGTTGAAGACAGCTTTGGAAATGCATAGGTATTAACTCCTGTTATGGTAAGACATTTTCTAATAAGATGTCAGAAATATATTTGCGGAAATCTAATTCAAGTGCCTTAATTTACGCTAACACATACTATGTTTTTCAACAGAAATTGCTTTGTTTGACACAGCAGTGTTTACCTCATGGGCAACTGCAGAACAGTTTGTTTTCTCTTAACTATTTAATGCCTAGTTCCACATATCACTTTCTGCCCACTATTCAAAGTCAGGTCTCACACCAGACCTTCACTACAGCAAGAGAACAGTTCACAAAGAGAAATTGTCCTCAACATACAGGACAAGTAATAGTTGATATTATTCCCATTTTATATATGAGAAATGGAGGTACTGACAGGGTAAGAATTTACAGTCTGTAATTACAGTGTCACACTATTGAGTGAGTCAATGGGTGAACATAATTTAACAGTCTAGCACACTGGAAAGGTTCCTTGTAGGCACAAATTTTCCCTGTCTACTCGTAGCTCTGCAGTATGCACTCAAGCACACCATAAGTTTGCTCAAGGTCGTGCGGCCGTGGCTGAAATTGTGCGCAAGGGCATCAGTTGAGGCACCCAACTCACAATATGGATGGGAGGTCTCCTGCAGTTCACTCTGTATGTCCAATATTCTGTTAATAACAGCAACATCCTCTGCAAGGTATTTGTACTGCATCATCTTTACAGACATACAGTGCTTGCCTAGGACTGAAAAATGATATGAACGTTATTGCTGGTAAATATGTCATGTGGACATGTGTCATGGTTTAGGTCAGCTTGGCCAATGATGAGACGACAGATGCTCTCCCCCACCTCTTGGTCCAAGGAGAGGAGGAGGAGAGATAAAGAGATTTAAGAATTTAGAAGAAACTAGACTACTTTAATGAAATATTAATAATAAAATAAAAAGGAAATTATGACACAGACACAATACATACAAAACCATATCAAGCTCTCAGGATGATGTCACCGGCAGGCACTGGGGAAGTCTCAGACCGGACTCAGGGATGGATGGGAACTGGATTCCAGCTCTGGAGTCAGGAACACATGGACCATGAGCAAAGGCAGATGAACAGACAGGGTCCTCCTCAGACGATGGCCATTGAAGAAAGAGGGCTACGCCTTTGATCCCTCAGCTTTTATACTGAGCATGGGGCAGATGGGATGAAATACCCTGTTGGTCAGTTTGGGATCACCTCTCCTGTCTGCTCTTCCCCACAGGTACAACCCCTCCATGCTTTTCCATTTCTGACTCTCCAACAGGGTAAATAACCTTGGTTGTGTGGAAATTATGACCTTGGTTGTTACAGTAATAAGTACAAGCAAGAGCCTCTCTGCATACCTTCCTTGGCATCAACTATAAACATAGGTCTTATCACTCTGAGAACAGTTTTCTGCACAATATGCTGTTAATTTCAGAGTTAGAAGAGGCTTAGACAAAAAGTAAAATTACTGAACAGAAAGTTGGTTCTGTTTCGCCTCAAACCAGGGCAACATGTAATCCTAGAGGCATAACAGTTCATGTCAAATCAATGCCCAGTCCTTCCCTTGTTGCAGTGCACAGGTTGCTAATTTAGATGCATCCACATACTGCATAGTTCAAACTTTCCCAGGGAACAAACTGGGCTGTTGTCTGCATCTTCCTGCCTGTATGAGCATGCACTAGTCATTCCAGAGACTACTACCTAGTTCAAACGTAAGGATTTCTGCCATAGGGCAACATCATATATAGATAGACACACAGCTTTCACTAAAACAGCCTAGATTTTTAATCCTGATTATCTGTAAAAGAAAAGCAAGGAGAAAGCTAGCAGAATCATCCCAATTTAGTTGTAAAGTGAATGGGAATGAAATATAAATCAGTAAACTTCATTTCGTGGGGGGGAGGTGAGGAAGGAAGTTCTAATATAAATAACCAGTGACCAACAAAAGCAAATAGAAACTCTGCCTCAAATAGAAGCTCTGTCTCACTGTGGAATGCAATCATTCTAGTAAAACACAGAATAAAGTAGGACTTTGCTTACTGTTTATCTTACCAACCTTAGCTCCAGGATGTGGGGATTTTTATTTCTTTAATTGTACTGCAAACTTTTCACAGTAGTGGAACTTCACTAGAGATGTGTCTTTTTAATATGTAGCCAAGCAGACAGTTGGAAAGGAATGTAGGCAATATTTCTTACCCAAATTTGCAAAACCAAATTTACAGGTTTAAAAGAAATGTTAATGCTGTCTCCCACTTTGTGAGCGTAATCAATCGCAAATGCATGTTATGCACTGAAACCACAGCATTATAATATGCAAATAATGCTTCCATTAAAAATAGTTACAGACATATGAATACAGAACTGTGGTAAAATGGAGTTTAGAGGAGTGCATTCTTACTGACAGAGCCTTATGCAGAATTATTTTTAGAATGTATAATTAATTGAGAAAACTGACAGATCATATAGCTAGACATCTGCATCTTGCTAGAGGCATGCAAAATTAGTTGCACTTGGACCGGTTGTATTTGCTGGAGAGATAATGGGTTTTTAAAACCACACCTCAAAGATCTATTACAGGTTCTTCAGTGCACTTTCCCTTGCATTAGTGAGAAAGATTTATCAGTCCCACTCCCTGACTCTGCGCTTTTTGAATGTTCTTCAAATGAGGAGATAGGGTTTATTAGCATTAAAGTTGCTGTGTTATCATTAATTATTTGGAGCTGAATCTCCTCATATTTATAATGGTATGAACTAGGAATGCTCTTTGCTACTTTGCTATATAAAAGGTGCAAGTAAGAGAAAAAGCTGTCCTGGTGATTAGTCTCATGCATCCAAGTTAACTGTTCATTTCCTTAACTGTAAAACCAAGAAAAGAATTATGTACCTTAACAGGAGTGTTGCAATGTTAGTTAATTATGTCTACATTTTTCTCTGAAAGCCTAATTTATGGTACAAACACAAGGAAATGTCACTATTTCAGTTCAGTAAAACAGATCTTTAATAAACCTAGAGGCCCTTTCTGCCATTTTTTTTTATTACTAAGAAAGGCTGATTTGAGATACTTGCCTAGTTGTAATGCTTCTTGTCATAGATCTCCAATGTTTTGAAAACCTTACTTCTTTTAAAAGGTATGTGGATCTTCATATGTTTAAATGAATGACCATAGTAAATTCACTCCTTAGGCACACGCAAACTGGGAAGCACAGTTACTGACAGAAACAAAATGCGGTAAGAAAGCAGGTATACTTTAATATGCCATTTTTGACCACAGAAGTTAAAATGCATCATATATTGACAAAATTTTTAGATGTGAAATACGAGAAATTAATACAACAAGTGTGTAATAAAAGTTCCTTACTTTTAGTCGCATATGCCTGACAAATCTAGAGCTTCTTTACTTCAGTTTTCTCATTTTCTGTAAAATAGGGGTATTGATTGCCATTAGGACACTGCTTCGAAAAGGTAAACCTCTATACAGTTGTTCTATATGTATTATCACTATATAACATACCTAAAATACATCCTTTTTGTATCCCAATAGTATTTATAACTATCATCAAGCATTTTGTCACACTGCATTGTCTATCAGTAATTCCTAGGATTTACCCATCACTTCTTCAGATATTGTACAAAATAGAAAAGAACATGCCTGCCACAAACGGGATAAATTTAAGTACTGAGATGCAAGGCAACATGTAAATATAACAGATAGAGCAGCACAAGGAAACAAAGATAAAATTCTTATCACATGCTATACATGTATTTTAGAGCAGCACAAGGAAACAAAGATAAAATTCTTATCACATGCTATACATGTATTTTTTAAACATATCAAAAATTTGGATTAAAAAAAGAAGTGGACCTTTATGTGGAATAAATCTTTCCTGGAATGTAGTTGTAGTAGAAAAATGGCACATTTTTAAAAATCAAAAATATATTAGCACATATGCCATACTAAATTTCTGAAAAAAAGCTGACTTCCCTCACAAAACCTTGCATTATCTTAACAAAGTCTTTGAAATGATGAAAGAACAAATCCCTTATCAATAAGCTGCTTTTTTTCAAGATGGCAAAGGTAAAGAGTGAAATACCGAGGATAACAGGAGACCTAAGCTGATCAGCCACTCATCATTCATGTAATGGTAATGTGCAATCTGAGCCTGCCTTCCTGTAAAAAGAAACTCATGTTACCATGATACACAAAGAAGTACAAACACTTATTTCTATTTCATTGTTTGGATCACATAATAGGTTGAAAATAATTTACTTAAAGACTTCATTTAAAGAATTAGATTCAGAATATATGTGCACAGTGTGTTTTTCTCGTAATAAATCCATCATTAAAATAGAGTATGAACTAAAGATGAACTTTAGTTACTTCATAAGCAAAGGCCAGTGCTTCCCAATCAAACAAGAAAATTCAATCCATCACATACATTTCCTGTGTGTCTTCTATTAGCATAAAAATCCTTTAGAAGTATTACCACTATTTGGTATGGTATTATCACTTGACAAAAAACGTTACTCCATAGTTACACAATGCCATTTGGAAATAACCTTTATAAACTGTTATTGATGAAAGACACTTTTTTGCATATTTATTCCATTCTGATTTTCACTTTTGCCTGTGAAAACTCCAATAATGTATTTAGTCCAAACATAATACTGTTATTGTCACACTCAAAAATTTCAGACACTCATTCAAGACAAAGTATAAACATTGCTTTACCTTAAAAATGTCATAGCCCATTTAGTCTGAATAGAAAAAGAAGAGCAATTTCTGAGGACACCAACAGCTTTCACCTGCTATCGAGAATGAAAATCAGAACATGTGAGTCAAAACAGAATCCCAGTCTCGGGTCAGCTGTTTTTTTGCATTCAAGAGTTCATCTTGGAAGATACAGGAACCGTGGTTGCTTAGGTCAAGAACACCCAATAATTAGTGAAGATCAATTGTTCCAATCTAATTGTTGGCTTACAATGGCAAGATCTATGCCTGCTGACTCCTCGAGCAGGACTGCTTGTTTTCTTGTCTGACTGTGTATGTAAGTCACTTTAATTTAGTCTAGGTTCTCAATCTTTATTTCACTTCACTTAAAATTGAAGAATTTCTGATATGCCAAAACTAGCAACGTAGGATATTAATACCAGCAAGCAATGCAATTACTATTCAAATTCAGTATTAACTGTGCAGAATTCTCCACATTCTCCTTTACAGAATGCACCAATATGTATTATGTGGAAAAAACCCAACAAAAACCTGTTAGCTCCAGATCAAACTGGACAACAAAACAATTCATCCTTCAAAAGCTTTGTCTGGAATGGGTAAAAATTAAAATTGAGGGCTTTGAGTAGACTCCAAATTAGGTGACATACAGGACCTCTCCTGCAATAAGCACCAAATCATCACATTCGTTAATATTATAGAAGTTAATTGACTAAGGCAAAGGTGTTGTACAAAACAGCAATTACCTCTACTTTTTATCTCACTATAGTGAATAAAAAATTAATGAATTACTAGACTGGAAAATTGTTGTTGCTTAATGACCAGTTATTGTGACACACTTGTATTCAGTATGGGAATACAAAACACAGTCCCAACAAGTAATTATACGTATTTTTTTATTCAAAAAGGCTAGATTCCCCAATGTAAAAAGTCATAAGAAAAATTACTAGGAAGAAAAATATTCACAGAAAACTATATAACTAAATTCAGAAGTTATAACAAGTGTTGCATTTGGCAGAACTCCTTAATTCTGGTCATCTCTGTCTCAGCAATGGAGAACTGCATTTAGAAGCAACAATTAGAAATACAAAAATACTTTAATTACCACCAAAAGGAGGAAATAGATGCCAATAAAACTGAAACTATAAAGTTCAGGAAAAGAGTCAAGGGAAGGTAAAGGCTGCTGAAATAAATCTGTACTGCCAAGTGTAAGGCTGGCAAGACATGACAAAGTAGCAACAAGTGAAAGAATGCCAATGGTATAATCCCGCTTCCAGACAAAGGTGGCAAATTATTGAAATTTCATGAAAAGCAAAATTGTTCAATGCATATTTATATTCTGCATTCGAAAAGAATCCAGATGGTTTACTTGTACAACAGAAGATTTCCAGGTCATTAAGAACTGAGGATTATATTTGAAAACATTCACTAGATACAACCCTTTTAAAATCACCAGACCTGAGACTTCTACCCTGAAAGAGTTGGCTACATAGATCATATGGAAGAAGACAACCAGTTTTTTAAGAACCTTTAATTGTTTAGGATATGTTGTAAGAAAGGGCATAAGGGTAGACCACGTAATGGTACAACAGGTAGCCAGATACTAGTCCTAGTCAAAATAAAGGTAAAAGTACTGTGTTATTAAGTTAATAATAGTCATAAAACTTGAAGTCAAAGGAATATTGTTTTGTAGGAAGTACTTGGGATTTCGTCTTGGGTTTTGCCACATAATTCCTGATTTATAAACACAAAAATGGGAAGCAGCATACCCTTATGGATCTGCACAGGAGAGACAGCTAGGGAAGTTGAGGCTGAGGTGTGCATGTAAAGGAGGAAGCTTATTCCACCTGACAGAAAATGGCTGAAAACAACGGCAGTTCTCACTGGCCTGCCAGTGCAGCAAACAAATTAGAGGAAATAATGAAATAATCTACAGTTATCAAGAGAAAACAAGCAAACAATTGAATCACTGCCCTTTGTTGCATCTTCTATAGGCCTGTACCAAGACAAAATTTGTCTCTCCATTTCCATTTACTGCTATTTTAACTTACCTGAAAATTCTCTATCATAAAGGAGAAGTTGCAGGGAAAATCCATTTAGGTCTTGCTTTTATCATAGAATCATAGAATCATAGAATCATCTAGGTTGGAAGAGACCCTTGGGATCATCAAGTCCAACCATCTACCCTACTCTACAAAGTTCTCCCCTATACCATGTCCCTCAACACCACATCTAAACTGCTCTTAAACGCATCCAAGGATGGTGACTCAACCACCTCCCTGGGCAGCCTATTCCACTGCCCGACCACTCTTTCTGTGAAAAATTCTTTCCTAATGTCCAGTCTAAACCTACCCTGTTGGAGCTTGAAGCCATTCCCTCTCATTCTGAGTGACATAGAGTGACACAGTAAGTCCTGAAACACTAGCAATACGATTTCAAGGCTAACATACTCCCATTTCTGCCACCTGCAGAACAGCATACAGAAGATAGCTAATAGCAGCAGAATCTGCAACCAACACTGACACTGCAGGGGGACTCCAGGAAGCACAGCATAACATTACAGTTAATTTGCCATGATTATGTTAACTCTTTTCCATTAGAAGTTAAGGTAATTTAGGTATGTAAATGCCAAAATTAATAGAACCACAACCAAATCAAAGGGAAAATATCATCACAGCTAATGAATCATAACAAACTCTTGAGAGGCACAGTGGGAGAAAAATATTAGAAGAAAAAAGAAAACCAACCAACAACCAACTAGGATTGGTTTTTAGTATTAGCAACCATAACTATTCTTAGCACCCACAACTCAAATAAGTTTAAAACATAAAAAGTGGAACACGATAAAACGTTTAGTGAATAGTTGTCTGTTCTTCAGACAACTGGCAGTATCCTCACATTCACAGGTCCTGATTCTCAGGGTGGACTTCAACCACCCAATGCCTGCTGCAGCAGTGCAATCCAGCAGGGCACAAGCAGCACATAGACCAGGACTGCTATGATGACAGCCTTCAGCCATGAAGGAGACTGGTGTCCCATGATTAAGGGACTTGAGCATCTGTCACAGAAGGAAAAGCTGAGAGAGATGGGAGAAGGGAAGGTTCAGGGGGATCTTATGTGTGTATAATTACCAGATGGGAGGGTGTTAAGACGACAGAGCGAGACTTCTTGAAGTGGTATCCAGTGACAAGACAAAAGGCAGTGGGCACAAATTGAATTGCAAGAAATTATGCTTAAACATAAGAAAAACTTCTTGGTTCTAAGGATTTTCAAACATTGAAACATGTTGCCTGTGTAGGCTGTGGAGTCTCCATCCTCGGAGATACTCACCCAGCTGGAGACAGCCCTAAGCAACCTGCTCGAGCTGACCCACTTTGAGCTGGGGCATTGGACTAGCTGATTTCCAGAGGTCCCTCCTACCTCAGCCATTCTGTAACTGTGAAGCAAAGAAACCCAAAGCTATTGACAGGGTACATCTATGATGGCATCGCTTTCTAAAAAACTCTCTCCTCTCTTCCTTTACAGTTTAGTCTTTATTAATACGACCAGAGTCTTTTACAAATCTACCTACTTAGTGCAAGTCTTACTAATGCAGGATTGAAGAACAGCTGCAGGAAAGGCAACCTGGTTTACCTTAAGTGTCCAAGAGTTTACAGTCTCATGTTAATGTTTCTGGAAAATTTTCAGAAATCATCCCTTGTGTGAAGTCCTTGTGAGCACATCTACACCAGGGAATGCAATACCATGCTAGGGAAACAGCTGATCTAACTATTAATGAACTGGAACACCACATTACCATGCAACAATATTAGCTCAGGTTCAAAAAAGCTGTATAATTGCATCAGCACTATGTTGCATCCAGGTTAATTAGCTCTGCCAATCAGCCAAATTAGCACAGGGCAGAGCCACACTGATGTGGCTATATTGATTCTAGCTCCTGAACTACTAACCTCAGCACTACACTACTCAGGATACACTGAACAAGAGGCACCATTTAAGTATAATTAGAGGTGAAAACTCCTGTAATTTTGTTCGTTCTACAAGTATGTGTAAAACTTCTAGAAAAGCATATTTTCCTGCTTTTCAAAATGGATATTTTTAGTACGGGGTATATTTGAGGCTATTGCTAAAAATATTTCAAGGATTTAAAAAACATGCTTCTGCTGAATACTGGTTTTCCTTCAAGATGATCAGCTGCTACATCAGATTTTAACGTCACAGAATCACAGAATGATATGGGGTTGGAAGGGACCTCTGGAGATTGTCTAGTCCAACCCCTCCAAGATCCATGATCAAGAATCCAAGATCTCTTGGATTCTTGTCAGATTATTTCTCTTAGAAGGAGAACCTATGAAATGGCTGTAATTTCACTGATGCAATTTTATTTCTTCACATAGGGTTTTCACAAAGCTCTGTTTCCTTTAACACCATTGGAATAAAACTGCCAGATGCTTTTCTTGCTCATCTGGTTCTGTACTACGACTTTCTGAATAGTGGTACTCCTAATTTTTAGCTGCATAAGAAAAAAAAAATACCTTCTGGTGTTTGGTAAATTTATTTATTTGTTTCAAAATGTTATGATAAAGCTTAGACTACCTTGTGCTTGCTAAAAACTGAAGGTACATTAACAATTTCCCCTAGGATATATGTAGTGCTTTGCGTAAAGAACAGCTCAACCTCAGTCATGCTCTGCTTATTTCCCTGAAAACAATCATGTTGCTCAGGTAGTTCATGTTGACTTCATCCACTTCCAAATAAGCAACGTCTTTGATGTCAGCTAATTAGTTCTGCGCTGCTTGAGCCTGTTCAACAAGGCTCTTGGTATCCAGGCTAACGCAAGAGGCATAATAAAACCTTTCAAGTAAACTCATGATCTAAAGCACACTTGTCAGGTCATACTTGAAAATGGATTCTAAATTCTAAATTTATATTTTGAATTAACTCCTCAACATGGTCTTGATCTGCCAAAGGTTCTCATCTAGGCAGGGTATTTCTTGAAAAATCTTTTTATAATCTTGGTCTTGAAAGGATCTTAACTCCTCACCGAGTAAAACTCAGCGTTTTACTTTATTTCTTGCCAGCTGTGACACTTTACTGCGAGCTGCTTACTGTGTGAAAGCACACTACCCCAGCTGACTCCGCAGCTAACTGATTTACCAAGGAATGCATGGGACATCACCAAGGCAAAATCTGAGCATAAAGGAACCTGAGTTACTTCTAGCATATATCTAAATAAACTGACCAAAAGACTTGCAATAAATTCTCAAATGCTAATGATTAGTTACAGCAAACATTAGTTTGACTGTTATCACTGAAAAATTAACCCTAAAGGTTCAGCATTTCCCAAGTAACTGAAACTTATCTCTATAAAAGGCCCCCATGGAACGTTCAGTCCTTGTCTGCGTTTGCAGCACAGTCTCTATCAGTGCCCATAGCAACCTTGTAATGAAACACTGCTCCCGGGAAAACTTTATCACAGCCCTCCCCAAAGCAGTGAGTGTGGCACAACGCTAATAACAGTCACCCCAATTACCTCCCCTTCTTCTCTGTTTTAAACGTTTGGCTGATGATCCAACTGCAGGACATAATCTATACAAATACCTGAAACAGCCCTTAAATTAGGTCCTTAATATCACGAGATTTGTGCTGGTGGAAGTGGATATGGGAAATCTGCTTGTGAGGCATCTTTGCAGATTCCATGAAGAACCGCATCTTGCTTTGGGACTCTGCCCAATGCATTGTTCATTGACTTTTTCTTTTATATTTTAAGCACACACATGTGTTTTATTCACCTGAAGGGGTACCATAAAAATTCCCTAAGAGTTGTCAAAATTATTTTAAAAAGGTTACTTAAATCATCAACATAAAATGGCATCAGCTGGAAGGAGCACTCTGCTAATGTACACCAGTCTATATTCTGCATCCAAACTGAAGCAATGCAGGATAATAGCTGATATGGTATTACACAGGGCTTTTCATATCCTCATTATTGCATAGATCTTCAACGTACAGCACCCTGAGTTTATACTCTCGTTTAAAGTGCCATTTAGGTTAATCTAAAGCAAAGCTAAAATACTTTGCTTACTTGTCCAAAGGGTACCATGTGTACTCATGTGCTGTATAAATAGCTATGATCACAAGAGCAATAATGAAAAGATCTATAATCTGCTATTTCTCACCACATGTGCTATCTAACTTTAAGTTAATCACTGTAGGGTCTTTTTCTGTTTGCCAAAAGTCACTGTAGGATTTGAAAACAAAACTTAAAGCAATAATAGTACTTACCTCCATTAATATAAATTGCAATTCCAAAAAGGTGAAAGTATAAAACAGAGCCTATGTTAAGTGACTTGACAAACTTTAGCCGTTTCAATACAGTGATTTAATCTCTTTCTTCTCTTTTATACACAATGTACATCAGTTCAAACTGTACATATAAATGACCTAGTCATATGTAGTATGTTGTCAAGCTAGGTCTTTGAAGACAATGGTAAACTCACCCAGGATGCATTCATGTCTACAGAAACTGTTGGTATTCCACATCTGGGCTCAGAACACTTCAAAATAAAAGAAGCAAAAGGAATAATAATTAAATATTTTACAAATGTAATATTCATGATGAAAGATAGCATTATAGACAGAAAAAATAAGCATTGCTCCTTCTAAGGTTGTGGTGTATATTATTTGCTGTGGTAGACATGCTAACATCTACTGAAAGACTTAATTAACTACGACTTAATAAGCTTAGGAAATAGCCTCTTTTACATTAATAGTGTATATAGTAAAAAACACTTTGTTTTCCAGAGTTTGGAACTCAGATTTGTTTTTCAAAATCACTGCCCCTATGGCAGTCACATGTATACTTATATATGTATACATATCCCTCTATGGGTTTTATTTAGCAGAGCTGCTTTGTGTAAAACTTAAGAAAATATTCGTAACTTTGGTTAAGAACAATTTTCAGCTGTTTTCTCCAAGAGGAGACAGAACAATACAGATAAGCTAAACAAGTCTGCTGTTTTAAACAGTCAAAAATAATTTAATCCTCAGAGTAACACCATTTCCCAAAGAGATTTGGGATTACACAGCTGATTCTGTGAGATTGTCCTGTGCTCAGTCCCCAAATCCTTCCCTGGCAATCATTCTGCAAAATGACATTCACCATTACTAGAGCCTAATAAAAAAATATATCTAAATAACTGGTTGAGAACAGAAATTAAGAGTTACAAAGCATTAGAAGCAGAAAAAGACTTGATTTTCAACTCTAAACACCAAAGAGCAGAAATTATGGAGAGAGGTGCCTCCCAGCGTGACAGAGTACCACACAACCAGCTGAGAGACTATCAGGGAACCCAAAGCAGCTATCTGCACTTAAAACTACAGTGGAGCTAAATGATTTAATTATTTCTAATTGAGCCTGATGAGAGAGTATGTTTGTCTGCTTATAGAATATGTATGATAGGGTAATACAGATACGTGTTTTTTCTTAAAAATAAAATATTCTTAAATATAAAATACATGCTAGTAACCCTAATGGCTGGAATAACCTACAGCAGCTGGTTATTGGAAAAGCCCAGGATCTTCACAACTTAGTGTATTCAGAATACTAGGTCTCCCATGCTGCCGTACTTTGTTCCAGCAACTGGAGGGGAGTTTTGTTAAGATTACTGTTTATAGTACTATGAATCTTTCTGTCAATACTAGCTGGGCACTAGCAGGCAAATTTTTAAGAAGCTGCCTTTGGATTGGATTGGCCTTTTATTTTCCCACCCTTAATTATTCCAGTTAGGAAACTGGAACCATTAATATGGAAAGATACAGTTATAGAACATACGAATACAGGAAATTATGAAAACTTTAAAAATACACATATAAAGTGCATATTGACATCATTGGCTGAACATGATATTATATTAGCATGAAACGTTAGGGCAAGATAAAGACAGACTAAACCTCAAAATAAAACTTCTTCAGCTTGGAAAAAAACTAGGTTCAGTTGTTAGAGGCTTCCTAACAGGCTAAAAAAAGATCAGCTAATGATCATATATGCAGACTTTGTGTGTTATTAGTAGCAGAATACTGATGGCATAGAAATATATGTACAGAAGTATTTACTGTCAATCATAATAATATGCCTTAATCCATCTGGGAAAATGAATACATATGCTGCCTTTGGAAGTACTACATACCTATCCTCGCTATGCAGAAGTTGACAGCCTTTTTCTTAACTGTCCATGTACAACTAAAAAACCTCACTGAGTTTTGAACCTTTGGTTCTTCTTGACATGTGCAACAACTAAAGCAGATTAAAATGAAAGCACCAAAGGAAAAATCCCAGACTCTGACTTGGGCTTTTCCATGCCTTGGTTTACATCATACATGATAGCGTATGTCACAGTGCAAAGATCCTGCACAGAGGCCTGCTGGCTTCCTCTGTCTCAAGCTCCTCACACGATACATCTGGGCTGAGCCATGACTTGTCTGCCTGCTCCTCCTGCTGCTGCCACTGCCTCTTCAAAGGAACAGCACGCTTGGTTGCTAGAACATTTGTTCAGCACCACTGAAATGCAACACCTGACGTTTGTTTGGGCAAGGTGTAAGTATTTGCTCAGGAATTCACTGTGAGAACATGACATAAGCAATGACAGAGCTACCTACAGCAGGTGACCTACAGTTTTGTTTGCTTCCTTAGTCACAGCCTTGAGTTTCTTCTTTTTTTAGAAGCCACCTCCCCAGTTGACCGTTCAGGTCATTCAATGCACATTCATTTTCTTTTGCTTTGTTTCTGAACTCTTCCTCTTTGGCCTTTGGATAAAAGTTTGCTGGTATTTTTATTTGATTATATTTAGACTTAAATTCTTGAGAACATTGAAACAGAAACATGGTTTGGCAATGGAAGATCTTCAATTTCCTTTTTATTTTTAAATAAGTTAAACTTTCTCATGGATGAAAGATTCTGTAAAGTTGTGCAAACAGTCTAAAGAAATTTGGGTTCAGTGACTTACCCCAGTCATGAATGACAATTTGTGGCAAAGATCTGAATCCAAAAGCCACTGATCACAAACCTACAACCTCCCTCCCTACAAAAGCCCAGGTGGTCAAAATCTGTTGTGAAGGAGGAGAGCAGGAAGACATTTTCATGACAGAAAATTCGTTGAACTAAAATCTGTCAGATTTAGTCTGTGGATCAGATCTACTGAGATGGCACATATTTATGTGTTCTTTTGTAACAATAAAAGCAATATTTTTTTCTTTTCATTCTTGGTTTACACTCATGTATACATTTAGCTGGGTACTGAGTATAGGAATACTTAGAGCACCGGGAGAAAATCCGCAGCTGTCAAGGTGAAATTAAAAATGAAAGCAAAATTATGACAGGGAGAGGGCACCCTGAAAGGAAATCACTTACAGGAGATAAGTATGCAAGAATTTTACTTAAGGGAAACACTTCATTTACTGAAAAAATCCAATTAAAGTAGTTTATTAGTCACATTATATCAAGGATTATTAACTATAATTTGCCATAGTCCCAAATTTATAATGGATATGATTTTGTGTACAAATATTTAAAGAACTTAAATATAAATATGTTCAGGAGATTTTTCTTTTTTTTTTTAAATACATTAAATGCAACAAAACAAGTATAGTAATAACTGTTGTTTGTTCATACAATGCAGTTACTTAGGCATTACTTGTCATCGTCTTGATTTGTAATATATGACAAAAATAAAACACTGTGCAAGGCCTGTTTGAACAGTTGTGAACACTAAGTTATTTAGATTCTATATAACTACCTAATTGAAACATTAAAATGTCATTTGAAGTTTTCCATATCTATCAGTGATTACTACAGTGTTTCTTAGAGTTTTTATTTGTTATTTCCCACCAGAGCAGATTTCTTTTCCTTTTCCTTACTGATCTTAATCCAGAAATTGTAATGTACTTAAAAAACAATTCATCCATTACAAGCCAGGAGAATAGGTGGCAGACTTGAGTAACCTGCAAAAGTTCTTTATGGGACAGCAGTGAGAAGATGCACAGCCACACCTCATCAGGCAGAAGAAGCCACACTGAGAAGTCATTTTTGCCTTTATTGCTCTTAATGTAGTTTAAAGGTACATGTAATTGCAAGGTGTGACAAAAAAAATACGGTACAAACTCTGACAATCAATTCTTGTCCAAGAAAATAAGCATGTGAAGTCAGATACTGAAGAGGGGAGCATGGTCTTTTGTTCTTCAAATATATTTTAATGCCACCTGACTTTCCTGAATAAGAAACATGGTCTAAAACATGAACCAGACACTCTTGGAAGTAAGATTACTAGCCCCTGCTCAAAAACTGACTACTACACCCTGGAAGACAACAACAAACAACTTCGCAAAGAAAGACCATGCTGTTTTCATTTTCAAGTCAACTTCGATAGTCATGCCTCTGCAATCCCAAAGTAATAATTTTTAGTATAATCCTCCCCCCTAAAAAATAATATCTAAAGGCTGATTTGTGCCTTTGCTACATTTGTGGTCAAATGTCGTATTTTGAACACATAGCTAAGCATAGATGTACGTATTTACCCAATACATTGTTTTTTCTGTAGTCATAACTGTATTTTTGGAATTGGACTGTTATTTGGAGTTGGACCCTAGAAGAAAGAGAGATTAGTTTAAAATTCCAGAGCTCAGAGAAATAGTCTTTTTTTTTTAGTAAGGAAATATTCGAGAAAAAGCCAAAGTAATAAATACATAAGCAGTGGTCAAGCTGCATTGGCATACCCTACCAGAATTTAAATATCTACATTGTCACTACAGGGCAAACAGGATCAATACTGAATTTCTAAACTTTCTACAAGAAATTTAGCATTTCCATTTTTACCACCATACAACTGGGCAGACTGCAATTTCTAAGAACTTCCAATGCAAAAGGTCAAAAAGCCCTACAATGTTAGACAATCTATTCTATATTTTAGTTCAGACTTTCAAACATCTGTTGAACCTCCAAATTACTTGCAAAAGCAACTGGAGGCAAAATTTTATGCCAGGACTATTTGTGTTTGTACTTACTTGGCACAATTTCTGTCTTATAGGTGACTGAGCACACAGAGCAACATTTTCTACAAAACCAGATCTAACAACTACTAAGACACTATGTTGTAGGGAATCATCCTAAAGTAGGAGGCAGACAGATTACAGGATTTTGATACATTTTTCCCATTCTAAGAAATCAGACCTCATCAAATGAGCCACATATTTGCCAGTCTTTAATTCAGTTAGTATTTTATCTCAGTCACTGGTATTATGTGATTACACATTAATTTCTGTCACTGCAATTGCTACATGGTCAACAGCTAATAGCTGATGAATTATTCTAGCATGAAGCAAATTAGACTTTTACACACCATTGTGAAATACTAACAGTGCTTTCTAGACTGAACTCAACACTGCTCAAGCTCAGCAGCTTGGTGGACTGGAGAAAACTGCTGGCTTACCATCGGCCTGACAAGTTCCACTCCATTGCTCCATTTTATATATGAAGGTAAATAGCTGGGCAAGGTAAAGAATGGAGGGTCTGGTAATTTTGGACATAGTAAACTGGTGCTTTAAAGGCTGTGAATGCAGCAAGTGAGAACATAGAGTGCCACGCTATCTGCCCTTCTGTTCTTCTGTTAACAACAGATGTGCTAACAAGATCACTATGCATGAAAATCATTCTGTTACTTCTGTTGATGTGATTCTTTACAGAATACCAGAAGTGCATTTCCAACAAAAACTGAATGATTCATAAACTTTAAAAAAGAGAAGAAATTAAATTCTGTGTAACACACTGAGTCTAAAGCACCTGTGATTATAGGGCAAGCATATTTTATCCAGCTGATACCTTTTGCAATGATGCAAAGCCACATGGGATCCCATGTGCATTCACAGAGTCTTTTTTGGAAAGCAAAATAGTTAGTACACTGAGCTACCCATGCTAATGTTATCATGGGACTACTGAAGTGGAGTCACTGACTATCTATGTGAATGGAAGAGAACATTGTCATAAACTCAGATGGGCTATAATTGTTAGCGCAAATGTCTACACTATTTCCAATTATAGACACAAGCCGTATAAGTATATACAATCAACCAACACAATAACAGTTATATATATATTTATGTCTACACTATATAGATATATATCATTTTCATGTAATTTACAGATTCTAAAACTTAATACACTGCTTATTGTCTGCACTACTTCATATAAGTTCTTAAGATAGAAAAGCTAGAGGTAACTTGATTGTCTCTTCAAAGAACTGGGCGTATCAGTAGTATCCCATTAAAATCTTACAGTCCTGTTAATGTCACTTCAGCCTCTAACCCAAGAATAGCTTGAAACTGTTTCAAAGAGAGATGATTTGATTATGATTTTTTGCCACATCCTCTTAACTTCTTAAACTTGACTGCACGATATGGAGCAGCTTCAACTGCTCAACGTTCAGCTGCTCAGCAGATCACTGAATGAATTCATAACACCAGATCTGAGTAGAAGTTAAAACAAGCAGGGGATTGCAGTGGATGTAGCAAGCACAGAAATTAAGTGATACTTATGTAGAGATTTTTATTTATTTGTATTTACAGTTTTCTGAAGAGCTACTATTCTGTCCTCAGCAGGCAGTTTCTCAGACATGGTAAATTTCCAGGAAGGAAGTGTTTTCGCTTCTCTGGAATAGATCCAACCTATGGAAAAAATGTTTTCATAATACAATAAAAGAAGTTAATTACTTAATCAGCAAAAATATGACTTTTTAATGTTCTCAGTTTCTCAGGATGTGATAAGTAATGGAATGTTGGAAAGAATCCATGACACAACTCAACTGTCTTTATCCATAACCCATCTGTAGTAATCCAGTAGTTTTGTGGTTCTGACCCATAACAATTCAGTCTTCACATCAGACCTCTTCACTCAGTCTTGAATTTACCTGGAAGGTATCTTTTTGGACCTATTCAATAAATTCCTGTGCACTCTGAAAACAGGATCATTCAAAACACACCAGTCCATAAGGGCTCAGCCAGTTTACTTGCACTCAGTTTCCGGGTGCTGTAAGTGACCTTAAAACGTGTATAATGAAGGCAGAAATAGAAAAATACATATTCGTTATGTAAACAGTCTTCCAATGCCCTTTTCCTCACCTGTTTTCCAAATATTTTTTTTCCACTCTTTTCCTCCAGTGGGCTTGATTTTAATTCATTACTAGGTCAGCTACTTCAATTTTTTTCTCATTTTAAACTCATTTTATATTAGATTTGCATCTACTGTAAATGCTATACTAATCCATGCTAAACAGTCTCTTCTATTTAAGTATAGAAGATTTCTATTTCTAATAGGGTTGTTTTTCTATTGCTGAATCACAGGATGATAGGGGTTGGAGTCCCTCTCTTAAATATTCATCTGTCTACTAAACAAAACTAATGAAGTTCTGAGGTCTTTGAATAAAAATTTACCACAGACATTATGGAGGCCTTATGGGATATTAACAATACAGGACTTATCTTGTCTCATTTATAGATGTGCTTCAAACAGATAGAAACATTGATTAAAAGAGTGTATTCATTATAGTCTACTGCCTCACCGGAGAGTGTATTAAAACACAGCTCTGACAACTATAATTTGATTTCTTTGAGTTAAATTAAATCACTCTCAGGACAATTATAACCTTAAGGCAATACACTAAAAAATGACAAAATTAAAGCTGAAGATAAGGATTTAGGCAGTGTTAAAAATCAGTATTAAAGTTCCCACTGGAATATTCAGTAAAGATAAGAAATATCTTATAAGAAATATAAAATAAAAAGAGAAAGCAAACCTTTGCTTCTAGTGCCTCCTTGGACCAGTCAAGTTTGTTCAAAGGATTTCTGTGCCAGAGAGGTTCCTATCTAAATTATGTGACAACACTAAATATTACCAAACAGATTTATTTTGTGCAAAACATGATGGGTTTTACTTTTAATAAGAAGAAAGCAAAACTTCTCCTCCACTGTAAGACAACTGTGTTGTTTAAGCACAGTTTCATGGTTCTCCATTACATTATGTTGCATTAAAACCGGCTTTTGGTACCATCTTTTGTGAACAACAACCAGGAACGGCTTTATTTGGGATGTTTTGCGCAAAACCAGGCTATAGAAAATCCCTAACATTAGCAACAATTTATACAAGTAACTTTTATGTGTTACGTGAAAACATTTTTCTAATGCAGAAGTTGACCGTGCTGGACTAGATCAATTTAGTATGTATTTCAATGAGTTAGGGTCCTACTCTTCAGGGTATTACAATTACTCTTACTACTACGTTAAAGACAGTAACAAAGTATATGTATAACAAAATTAATTAGTTGTATCAAAATGTGTGACTTGTATTTATCAGTCATTAACAATGATTATTTATACAATTAAAATCAATAGCTAAGCTACGGAAAGAGAGCTACAGAAATTCTTAACTTACCTGAACTTGACATTTCTTCTACTATATTTTATTACTTGACTCAGGGCTGTCTAAAGGCTTTGAAAAAGCACATTCTACAGCAAAATCTGCTTAAGAGCTCTCATTTTCAAGAGGTACGGTCTTTTGGTCCACATCACCAATCTTTCAATTACTAATAAAACTTACTGTGGATGATCTATAATCATTGCCAGTTTCTTCCATCTTATCTTGTTCAACCACTTTATTTTCAAGATGTTTGGCAAATGTATTATCTTCAGAGAATACATTTTCTGTTTGGAGAAAAAGTGGTTCATTTCCTTCTCTGGGCTTAAGATTTCTCATCATATTTAGCATCCTCAAATGCTAAACCCCAACACTCGTTTTGTGATCTATGCTTAACGGTTCATCCTTCCAATACAACGTTTTTCTTACTTTGGGAGCCTCATGTAAGTTGTTTTTCAAAACTTACACAGATGTGCATATCAAATTTGATGCACTCTCTGCTCATCAGTGTGCAGTTCCACATCATATTTCCCAGAGTTTATTGATATACTGAACAGAATATAGCCACACTCATTGCATGAATTTGTGTTAGGATAGTTAAGTCTTATATTTGTAAAAAACTTTAAAGGATGAGCAGTTCCTGAAGGACTGTCTCCTCAGTTCAGCATTGAACTGCTTTTTTCCGCAGCAGAACATTCTGCAGGTGACTGTAGCACTGTTTTACTACCAAAACTTTTGTCAATACTTGATTCAGTAAGGGCACTAGCCATTTGCTTTGTTCTAATCTGCTTTCTCACTTCTGACATTTTGCCTTCTTCTTCTGTATCTTCAAATCTTTCTTTGTTTTTCTGACCTGTCTGTACTTTGAAAACTTCAAAATTTAAGATCAAATCCTCTGAATCATCCACTTTTACCTTTGCATCAGGAGATAAAGCCTGCCCCTTGATGCTATCTGTAATATTTTTTTCAAGCACGGGAAATGTCAGTTTTTATGGGAAAAGTGGAATTTTTCATCTCATCATCTTTATCATCTAGTATAAGCTTTTCTCAAATGCTGCATTTTCCGCTGCTATTGCTCTTTTTTTTTTTTTTTTTTCTGAAGAAAACATTGCCTTCTAATCAAGTAGAACAAAAATGTTTTGTATTTTCTTTTGAATGAAGGCATCTTCTTTGGAGACTTTTTTTTTAGTATGGTCTCCCTATCAGATCTGCTTTTAATCTCCATCAGAGCAGTTCTTCCTGCACAGTTCTCATCGGAATTATCAAACAGAGGAGCCCAAAAATAGGTATCAGTATTTCCATGCAGCATCTTTGTACCTGTACTTGAATAATCATCCTCATTACACACAGAAGGATGAGGTTGGGCTTGCTATACCTCTGCCCTTGTTTCTCCCTCATCCAAGCTTACAAAATATTGTTTCTTGAGGTTTTGTGTCTGGTCAGCAGCTGGAGGCTGGCCCAAAATAACTTTGAAGATCTCAGGATACTTTCTTTCCCATTTATCCATAATTAGTGCTCTTTGTTGATGACTATCAGACTGAATCTTACAGAAACACTTCTTTTGAGAAGGTGATGAATTGTCTCTTAAGAAATTAATAGGAATGGATTCTTTTGGGCACTCCATGCTGGTAGATGAAATGGAGCAAACTGTAGAGGTCTTGAACATATCAGCATGTAAACTGAGGCTGTCTACCCACAAAGAGCAAAAGCTGCCTAAACTTTCAGTTTTCTCCATCTTGCTAAATGGTCCTTTCTCAATTTCATCATCTTGAGAAAAAATACATTCCTGGTACAACTGTGAATTTCTTGATAGACAATTGTCCTTATGAGTTTTACTATGAGTCTGTCCTATACATTTTCCAGATACCTCTGAACCTATAATCATTATCTGATCTTTTACACAGATCTTGTTGTCTGATCTTGTTACACAGATCTTTGACTTCCCCATTGGCTAATATGCTCGTGGAACAGAGGACATGTGGGCTCAGGTATCAAAGCAATCAAGAAAAAAATATTATTCCATCCAGTCTCTGCTCTAACAAAGGGTTCTTGCATAACTACTGCCCTCAGGAACAACGTCCACATCAGCAAAGCAGCTGGAGTGAATCCAAGCAGCCTGCACAGCCCATCCAACTCCAGCAGAGCAGGAAGAATGAGGCCCTACGAGACTGTCAGAAGGAGAGTCAAATCAAAATGGCACCCATCAGTTAAACATGGAAAAACTCCTCTAATATTTATAGGGAGTGAATGACATCTGTAACAGAATAGGCACTAAATGTAATGCTTAATAAAGTAAACGTCATAATATGATGTTTTAAATACAGCAGAGATGGCAATTGATACCTACAGCCATAAGTGAGCTATGTAAGTAAGATACAGCAGGAAATAAGAGATGGAAGACAGAGGAGACAGTACAGACAAACACATCTTGTTCAAAAATTTACCTGAAGTTCCTTGCAAGAGAATACTTTTTCATTATTCCACAGCCTAAGTTTCCTTCCCACATAGTTCTTTTCAGACCAAAGACTTGACATTCCCTGTACATATTAAGGGCTTTTTTCCAACTACTTTTCTTTCTAAATTCTTCAACTGCTCTCTATTCTCCACTTCTAATTTAGACCACAAGACTAATAATGTGCATTTCTGTCTTTTAAGCATTACCTTTGGGGCTGACAAACATTTTCTCAGTTGTTAAATGTAAGAAAAACAACAACTAAACAGTTGACTCAAAATCTTAACTGGCACAGCAAAAAATGCAACATGGAGTCTTGTATATTTGAGAAGAAGAAAAGTAAAACAAATAACTATCCTTCACAAATAATTTAGAAATAATATGGGCAGAACAACAACACGGAAGTTAATTTCATCTTGCAAACACTATCTGAATAGGTAAGAAAATTGTACTACACTTTTTTATAATAACTGTTCTCAGAAACCTGGTTTTCAGGTTACCAGCCCACAAAATTTTCAAAGCAATCCTCTCTCACACGCTTTTGCTTGCCTGCCTTCTCTAAGGGCAATTCTCAAATATTCTTTGATTTTTTTTTTCTTCCTAAAATGAAGTCTAAAACCAAAGCTGAGATCAAACTTTCTTAGTTTTTACCAGTAGATCCTACACTTTCCCACTAAGAGAAAAGAACAAAATCAAAAGGTCGCACTTCAAGGAGGCACTCTTAAAAGCGCAGGAAAGAGCCATACCCAAGTCCCAAAAATCAAGCAGGAAGGGAAGAAGACCAGCCTGGCTAAATAGAGAGCTTTGGCTGGAGCTCAGGAACAAAAAGAAGGTTTATGATCTTTGGAAAAAGGGCCTGGTAGGCAAGGAGAAATACCAGGAAGCAGTGAAGATATGCAGGGGGAAAATTAGAAGGGCCAAGGCTCAAGCTGAACTCATCTCGGCCACTACAGTTAAGAACAACAAAAAGGGTTTTTTTCAGTATGTAAACAGAAAAAGGAAGATTAGGGATAATGTGGGCCCACTGAGGAATGAGATGGGCACCCTAGTGGTGGAAGACACGGAGAAGGCAGAGTTGTTGAATGCCTTCTTTTCTTCAGTCTTCACTGCTAAGGCTGCCCCTCATGAACCTCTGGCCTTGGAGGCCAGGGGGAGGGTATGGAGAGAGGAAGTTTTTTCTTCAGTAGAAGAGGACCAGGTTCGGGACCACTTGGCCAAACTGGACATTCATAAGTCCATGGGCCCAGATGGGATACACCCGTGAGTGCTGAGAGAGCTAGCAGAAGTTATCGCTGGGCCACTCTCTATCATATTTGAAAAGTCATGGAGAACAGGAGAGGTGCCAGAAGACTGGAGGAAGGCCAACATCACACCAGTCTTCAAAAAGGGCAAGAAGGAGGACCCTGGGAACTACAGACCAGTTAGTCTCACCTCCGTCCCTGGGAAGGTAATGGAGAGACTCATTCTAGATGTCATCTCCAAACAAGTTGAAGAGCAGGGGGTTATTGGAAGTGGGCAACATGGGTTTACCAAGGGTAAATCATGCTTGACCAATCTGATAGCTTTCTATGATGCCATAACTGGTTGGTTGGATGAGGGGAGGGCAGCAGATAGCATCTACCTTGACTTCAGCAAGGCTTTTGACACTGTCTCCCATAGCATCCTCATTGGGAAACTAAGGAAGTGTGGGCTGGATGAGGGGACAGTGAGGTGGATTGAGAACTGGCTATGTGACAGGACCCAAAGGGTAACGGTTAATGGAACAGGTTCAAGCTGGAGGCCTGTAACCAGCGGTGTCCCCCAGGGGTCAATACTTGGTCCAGTCCTGTTCAACATATTCATCAGTGACCTGGACGAGGGGACAGAGTGTATCCTCAGCAAGTTTGCTGATGATACCAAGTTGGGTGGGGTGGCTGACACCCCGGAGGGCCATGCTGCCATCCAGAGAGACCTGGACAGGCTGGAGAGCTGGGCAAGGAAGAACCTCATGAGGTTCAACAGGGAAAAGTGTAAGGTGCTACACCTGGGCAAGAAGAATGTCAGGCACCAATACAGGTTAGGCGTGGACCTGCTGGAGACAAGCTCCGAAGAGAAAGATCTGGGAGTCCTGGTAGACAGCAAAATGACAATGAGCAAGCAATGTGCTCTTGTGGCCAGGAAGGCCAACGGAATCCTGGGCTGCATAGGGAAGAGTGTGGCTAGTAGGTCGAGGGAAGTCATTCTCCCCCTCTACTCTGCACTGGTGAGGCCACAACTGGAGTATTGCATCCAGTTCTGGGCTCCCCAATTCAAGAGGGATAGGGAACTACTGGAAAGAGTCCAGCGAAGGGCAACAAAGATGATTAAGGGATTGGAGCATCTCCCTTATGAAGAAAGGCTAAGAGAGCTGGGACTCTTTAGTCTGGAGAAGAGAAGGCTGAGGGGAGACCTTATCAATGTTTATAAGTATCTCAAGGGTGGGTTGAAGGAGGAGGGAGCCCAGACTCTTTTCAGTGGTTCCCAGTGACAGGACAAGGGGCAACGGGCACAAGTTGGAACATAGGAGGTTCCACTCGAATATGAGAAAGAATTTCTTCACGGTGAGGGTGACAGAGCCCTGGAACAGGCTGCCCAGGGAGGTTGTAGAGTCCCCTTCTTTGGAGATTTTCAAGACCCGTCTGGATGCAGTCCTGAGTTGCATTCTCTAAGCAATCCTGCTTCAGCAGGGGAGTTGGACTAGATGATCTATATGGTCCTTCCAACTCTAAAAAAAAATTCAGTGAGATTCAGTGAAATTCAGTGAAAAGTCTGATCTACATAGGTTATGAGGGAAAAGAAGATTTCATAACAATATTATGCTTTTAGATTTGGAGAGCCTCTGGAACTCAAAGCTGTGCATTGTGTGTCAGTACACACGTATAGGTTGTATGGACCATTACCCTTGGTTGTTCTCAAGGAAGGTTTCCACAATATTCTTCTCTCATCTGCCCTTTGGACAACTTTCCCTCAGTGAACTGTTTCTTTTGTATCACCTTAAGGCTTTTTCAGAGTAACAGGACACAGAGACAATTCTACAAATTATAGTTTTCCCATAAAACTCAAGAGAAATGGCACATAAATTGAGGCAGCTGATAATTTTCAGTTTTAATCATTTGGTGAAATGCAGCGGAGGCACTTGCTCTGTCCATGTGAACAGGGCTGACAGGAACTTTTTATATCAAACTTGTAAATGGAAAACACTGCTCCACCAGAGTACTTATTGGGTATAATTCCTTATAAATTGGGTATAATTCCTTATAAATTAAATGCTTCAGTTTGGCATTACAGCCCTCATCAACTACACAACTGTATTTTCTTCATTTCTGTTCCTTCTTTTTACATGTCTACTCTCTCACACCATCTTAACCTACAGACAAATTTTCCAAATCAGTATCAAACACTTGAGGTCTCCTCTCCTACTACATGGTGCTCAGAAGCAGCTACCTACTCAGAAGTGCAACACTGTGTGTCATTAGGACTTTTTAGAGAAAGCAAGGAGGAGAATGCACAGCAGAGGTCATCGATCCTGGATGAACAGTTTTCCCTTCTGTGGTACTTTACAACATCACCAACATCTCCATTAACTTCTGGGACACCTGAGCTACAGCAGGGCTGCAGCAAGTTAAAAATCACCTGTGGTTACTTTATGTCTGGCACAAAGTTCAAAAGCACAGGATGGGCAGGGGAGAAAGATCCCCCATTTAACTATACTGGAAACAGGTAAGCTGTAGTTAGCTACATTTATCCATGATAAATCAGCCACACAGGACCATTTGTCATTTTCAGGCGGGATTGAGAGGCATGACCAAAGGTGATCTTGGCATGCAGAAGGATGCACAGGGCCAGTGAGAGGGTCATTACAAGCACACAAGGCAAGCCCAGAACTTAAGCAGAGCTTGCTTTCACTAGCCCTTGCAGACAAAAAGCTATGCATATACTATGTATGTAACTTCCCTCCTTCGCTGGAGGGAAGGGATGCCATCCAGAGGGACCTGGACAGGCTTGAAAGGTGGGCCCGTGCAAACCTCATGAAGTTCAACCAGGCCAAGTGCAAGGTCCTCCACCTGGGACATGGCAATCCCAAGCACAGATACAGGCGGGGTGAAGAGTGGATTGAGAGCAGCCCTGAGGAGAAGGACATGGGGATGTTGGTGGATTGAGAAGCTCAACATGAGCCAGCAATGCATGCTGGCAGCCCAGAAAGCCAACCACATCCTGGGCTGCATCAAAAGAAACGTGGCCAGCAGGCCGAGGGAGGTGATTCCACCCCTCTACTCTGCTCTGGTGAGACCCCACCTGGAGTACTGCATCCAGCTTTGGAGTCCTCAGCACAGGAAAGATATGGACCTGTTGGAACGGGTCCAGCAGAGGGCCACCAAGATGATCAGAGGCCTGGAGCACCTTTCCTATGAGGACAGGCTGAGACAGTTTGGATTGTTCATCCTAGAGAAGAGAAGGCTCCGGGGAGATCTTATAGCAGCCTTCCAGTACCTGGAGGGGGCCTACAGGAGAGGTGGTGAGGGACTTTTTATCAGGGAGTGTAGCGATAGGACGAGGGTAGATTTAGATTAGATATTAGGAAAAGATTCTCTGCTCTGAGGATGGTGAGACACTGGAACAGGTTGCCCAGAGAAGTTGTGGATGCCCCTTCCCTGGATGTGTTCAAGGCCAGGCTGGATGGGGCTTTGAGCAACCTGGTCTAGTGGGAGGTGTCCCTGCCCGTGGCAGGGGGATTGGAACTCGATGATCATTAAGATCCATTCCAACCTGAACCATTCTATGATTCTATAATAAATATATACGGAGATATACCTGTTTATGTACCTGCAGAGGCACCACCAGCAATGGCAGAGTTCTGAATGGGACAGCTGTGCACTCAACTACCCCACCAACAGCGGGGCCACCCAGCCCCTTCCCCTCGGGGTGGTGAGAAGAGGTGCCACTGGAGACCTTTGGCATTGTGTTTTCATGAACCATTGTAAAAGCTTATTCCCAGATTAACAAAAATTGAAAAGTTCTTCCTAGAACTGTAAACGCCTAATTTGAACCTGTTTGCAAATATTTCTTTAGTATCATTTAAGAAAACAACCCCCCCAAAAAAACCAAACTAAAAACCTACCAATAATGTCCTCCCTCACCAAAAAAAAAACAAAACCAAGAGACCACCATAATCAATACCAGAATCCAATTCTTAAAAAAGTTTTTCTGTGCATGACAATTTCTGATGGGTTATTCTATACTGCCACAAGAGGGCACTCTTAACCCACTTTTTTTAATAAAGACTAGCAATTTACAAGTCATTTTGTATTCAGCAGTAAATAAAGATTTCGGCTCCCCAGCAACACAGAAGGGCAGTTCTTGATATTCACCAAATCTTGCTGAAGCTCAGAATTCAGGTAGTAAACAATTAATAAAAATTGTTATTTTATCTGCTTTAAAAATCTTAGCTCCACTGACAGCTGTGGCCCTGTATACAAATTGCATAAGCTTTGGTTCTTACAGCTTTTTCTAGTACTGTGCTTATACCTTTTCTCTGAAAGCATGTAATATATTATACACTTTAGTTACAACAATGTTAGAAACTCGCTATTTCCATATCTGTAAAGGTGTGGCACCAGTACTGACATACCTTGTCTTTAATTGATCAAAGTAACTAGGCATGTACACTCTTTTAAAAAAATTACTTAGGAATTACATTTCTAGAAGCTTAGAAATAGGTTCATAAAATTAGCAGTAGTATTAAAAGTATTGAAATAACTATAATGACATTTTTTTAGAGACATTGTGTGCAAGTTTTCTAGATAGAGCCAAGCAAGTAATTAGACTATGGGTATTCTACACTAAAAACACCTGAGGTGATTAATTCTATCATCAGTTTGGAACAAAAGGCACACAAATACATAAAATATCTTTCTTCTTTATAGTAAACTCTGGTGGAACAAGTGTTTATAACAGATGCAGAATCTTCCTCCATTTTGCTTACTATATGCCAAGCAGTAAGCTCTGTGGTCTGAATAAGAACCAAAAAAAAAAGTAGTTAAATGACGAATTAGTTTCTTTAAACATATAAGTTAACAATAAACTGATTAGGAACAACAGAGTTTGAGATAGCTGGTGATGCTGGTTACATTTGGGATAAATGTGTTTCATACATAACTTTGTCTTAAAGTTGCCATGGAGTTGAATGATATAGTTAACCAAGCTGAGTAAGACTTTAGTGCCTTTATTATAATGGTTAGTTGTTTTGTGGGGAGGAGAGGAACCTCAAAATGTTATTCAAAGCCTCAAAATTACACTTCTAACTTTGGCTTTTATCATAGCAGCAATTAAGTGGATGCAGGAGACCAGTATTGCCGTTGTCTTCACCAATGTGGCCAGCATTGGGATGTTCTGCGAAGTCTTACTTAGGCCTTACTTAGGCCCTTCACATCTGTTTCCTGATTTTTGTTCGGTCTGATGTGGTACTACCAAAACAGCTTTTTCTACATCACCAGCTCCTGTCTGATCTACTACAGCATTTCCAACAGGCTGAATCTACCACACTGTCACCATATCCAGAAGGGACTTGGATAAAGAAAACATGAAGAAACTCATAATAAAACAACCAAAGGTGCTTACATTTCTTAAGTGTACCCAGTTTATAGCTGGCAATAATATGAACTGCTGTGTTTTTTCTCTTTTATTCCTTTTCTCTTATAATCTATATGCAGCTGCAAATAGGATTACACTCCTTGCTTTGTGTATCTTTGGAGAGAGTCAAATTCCCACAATTTGCAAGTCTTCTGGTGTACATTCACAGTTGTAAAATGTTTTAGCTAGATGTGAGGTCTGCTTTATGAATGCTCAGTAATGATTACATAATTTAAAATTTGCTGTATTTCTTTTTCTAAGTTTTATTTTGTCATAAATAACTCCAGCCTTTAGGGGTGAACATCTTGTGATTTCAGAGTTCTGCTGATTGCTTTTTACTAAATGCACTTTTCAGTGTCCTTCCAAGGGAGTCCTGATAACTCCAGAAGACAATATGCAAAGTACAACCATAAATTCAGAAGAGTTTATTCACAGGCAGGAGAGTAGAGACACTCACAGAGCCAAAATCTTCAAAACAGATGCTATTGTACTTTATAAAGGTCCTGAGAGTGCTGGATCATAGTATAATTTGCTATAATTGTAGATTTTCAGGAAATATGTAAGGACAGCAAGTGCTGCAATGGAAGTCACAAAAGATAACTCTTCAGCACATGGTATACAGGAATTGATTGTACATGTTTTACAGCTCAGGAGAATTATGAGTCAAAGTAGTACTGAATTAAAAAGATGGGAAAGAAACTGGAAACTGTCTTATTTTAATGTTATTAGAATGCTTTCAGAAACAGCCCTTTCAGTGTAAAAGCTGCACTTTTTGTAAAGTAACCAGAAGAATGAATAGAAAATACCCTTTTTAATGCATTGTTAAAGATTTAGCACGCTCTGTTACTGACAAACGCTGCTACAGCTGCACTTTCCTGTAAGCCAGGATGGCCAAACCACAGTTCTCAAGCAGCTTAAAGGTGGCCGTTGCAACCCCTGCGCCCCATGCAGCTGGAGCGGGGCTGCAGGGTGAAGCTGCAGCCAGGCCCTCCCACTCCCTCCCTGGTCCATCAGCAGGAAGGGTCTGCCTCTGCATTTTAGGAAGCGCAGCCATTCCTGTGGAGGCAGATCAGGCTCCACCTGGTCTCAAAGCACTTCTGGTGCTGGGTGTTCAGGGGCTGCGCAAGGGTGAGAGAAGCAGTGGGGAGCTGGGGATGGAAAGCGTGCTAGAGACAGCCGTGGGGTATGCTGAAGTTCAGTGCAAAGGTTTGGAGGTCTGGGGTGTGCATTAAATTTGCACATGAGAGATAGAAGAGGAGGAGAGGTTTAGGAAATTAGGATTTTGACAGGAGGAGCTTTATTCTTTGTGGAATAGTATAGTTGCTGAAATCAGAACAGCAAAGGAGACTTTGATCAGGACAGCATACGCGAAGGAGGAAGTCATCAGCACATGGCTGGTAACAGCAACTCTTGTTTTCAGCCTCTGAGATCCCTTCCCACACAAACATGCCAGCTATGCTATTGTAATGACAAAGGCACTGCTCACACGTTAAAAGAGATCAGTCCTTCCTCTGTATACCCATAACACATAATGTTCTTTAGAGACATGTTTGTTCATCTCATTTCTGAGACACCAAAATAACTTTTGGACAAAACGGCGTTGGGGGGGTGGGGAAGGCAGGGAGAGGGGAAGAGGACTTCCCACCCATCTGACAGGGAGAAAACTGTGGGGGCAGAATAATGGTCTCAAAGGTAATGGAGTTAGTAATATCTTTGGCGGGCCGTCCAAAGAAAATACAACTCAGCTCTTCTGGCTTTAATAGAGTTCCCAGTGGACATACCAGGATTTCTGACTGAAATGGCACATGTCATCAGATTGGCAAAACCAGTAAAGGAATGGTGGTTGTCATGAGTAGATCATGAGATGCTGTGCTACTGAGTTTACTGTGCATTCCAGTGGTTATATACCAAGTGAGCATTACTGCTGTTGACTGAGACCCCAAAAACAAGATTTTAGCAAACTTTGTGTTCAGATGTTTTTTGGATTTGGCTTTGCAAAAGTTCTTTTCCCCCATACCTCAAATGTCTCTCATTATGTCCACCCACCTCCGTCTGCAGGAAGAGAAATCTGAAGAGTTGACCCGAGAAAAGTAGTGAACACATTAGGTGACATTTTGGGTTTTATTGCCAGATTCATTGCACTAGAAGTTAATTTCAAAATACCTGCAGCCCTCTCAAAACTTCTCTTTAGGAAACTATTCCTGTGCATAATACTGAAAATCAGAAAATATTTTGAAGTGGTTTTAAAATCAGACTTTTCAGAAGACATTACATCTAGTAGATCTTTTTATTACAGATTCTAAATAACATGTACAGGACTGCAAAAGAGAGGCTTTCCGTGTTCTTCTATCCACAGCTTTTTCTACATGTGTTATTATACATGCCCTATTCAATCAATATAGTTAATTATTCTTCAGTCAAAGAAATGTAACCTATTTCACCTCAATTTCTAGTCTATTTAAACCAATTATGTTCTCGTTATCGTTTGTGACTAGCAATTAGTAGGTGGCATTTGCTCATCAGGACTCTGATAAAGATTCTAGGGCCTGCTTCCCTTCTCTGAAGTATCTGCCATTTTGTGAGCTCAGCAAACACATCTGCATTGAAATTAAAAGCAAGCCAACACAGGAAAAGTCAGAACGAAATATACAGAGAAGGTAATTTTTCATGCTCATTTTTAATTTTTATTTTTGTAAGCATGTTTGCACTCCACTACCTGATTGTGAAGTAGAAATTAATGCCTTATTGTTCTTCATTGTAATGCAGAAGCGCTGAGCTGTGGTTGGTTATAGCAGGAAAACTTTCCTAATAACACTTACGCCACAGGTTTAAATTCCCCTTATATCATTAAGCATCACTTCACAGGGAACAGATAGTGCCTATGTTTTCTGGGAGGGAGCTACGAGACACTTAGGGGGAAAGCTGTGAACCTTTGTAGTAGCGTAAGATGGAATTGCTGCAGGGAGTTATCTGCCTGAGGTGAACAACAATAACCTGCCTTAAAAGAAAGCAACTGCATGCAAGACAGCTTCAAAATGTCAGAGCAGCTCCTGCTAATTTCTGAGGATAAGGTTGAGGAAGGATCACCTGTGTAGAGGGGCAGAATGAAAGACATAAGACTATGGGATCAAAATCTCGTAGCATGGCATTTAACAGCCAGTAAAGATCTTCACAAGGTGTCTCAGAGACCTCTTCCCCCATAAAACCCAGCTGTAAGAAAACCTACAGCAAAACCATGCAACTAGAAGAGACAATTACTTCTCTAGGATTTAAATAAAAACAAAAACCAACAAAACAAAACAGGAAGTTGAGAAATGCACCTTGACTTTCAGATGAAATTCCTTGCATTCCAGTGCTTGTGGTCTCCATCCAGTTTGGCCAACATAGCTGTTGTCAAGTTCTAACAGTTGCGCCATTAGCACCAATTAATGTAACCTGATTTCTTCAAATGCACATCTGGCATGACATTTCAGAGAGTTAGAGAGAGTTAGAGAAATTTTGTGTGTCATTATTCAGAAAGAATTTATGACAAATGCCGAACTTCTACCCGAAGTACACACACTATTTTCGTAAGCTGTGGTAAGTACTTAGAATATGAACAATGTTGAAGAGGATATGCTGTATTCTAGTGTTAAAGCAGGAATGCAACCCCCTTTTGAAAGAAGCAGTATAACCTATGCTGTTTTAATGGAATAAATAGGTATACCTGTACTATATAGTCCTGGCCCTTTACATTTCAAATTGCCAGTCCATTTAGATTTTGGCACTTTCTATTCATTACAGACATGTCTGCATCTAAATGCTTTATGTCCTCAGGAAGTAGCTTTGGTTTCTCTGACTCAGGTCCCCCAAATGATGTTCAACTTCATCTTTGCAGACTCTATGTTTCTTACCATGTGCTTTTGCACTGTCTGAGCTCCAAACCAACTCAATGTAAGCAAGCTCCATCCAAAAGCTGCACAGCTTTGCTTGCATAACACTCTAGCCACATCTGCCCACCAAAAATTGCAGCCATACGTCTACAGCCAGGGTCTGACTTGAAAACCAGACTTCTCCATTTGTATTCTGTGTGCAGGAATTTTATTTCAGGACAAATTCAAGACTGTGACTAATTCTTATGTGGTAACTGGGCAAACCATTAGGCCCTTGCTTAGTGCTTCTGAAGCCATGTTAGTAACATCTTATTTTAAAGCACTTTGTTAGTGTCTCTCCAGCTGATGAATAAATGTGAACAAAACCTGTAAGAGTCCTAAGAAATCTGTACTATATATGTGCTGACTAATTCCCAACAAAAACAATTATTTACAAAACATCTTTCACCACAAGAACTGTCATAACTGCAGAAATTTTTCTCTAATGTATTTTTATTAGGGATTCCTGCCATCATATCAACATACAAAACAATCAGGATGTTGACATATAGAAATGTGAAATTCACTGTACAAAGATAAGGCTCAAGTTACAGGTATATTTTCCCCTTAGTCTCCATGAAATAAAACCATTTTTAAGTCTTCCCAGAGTTGTGTTTATAAATGTTAGACAAACCACAAAATAGATTTCAAGTACATATTACAACATAATCCAAGCACAGACAGAAATACACAATACTGTACCTATAGATGCTTCGTAATTCAAGTCTGTCATCCTCACCAATAAAATACTAGACTGCTACTCTCTCTGAATATCCCCATATACTTCTGTGTGTATTATGTGGTTATAGGACTCTCATGACTTTCGGTTAAATTACTTCGATAGACCAGAGAGTATCAGGAAGGAAGGGAAGAATTTTAAAAGGCCAGACCTGAATGTATGCACATGGTTAGTAAAGGCAGTCACATGTGCGTGCACACACTTGCATTTAACCCTACATAAAACCTCACTGCACTGCACATTTTCTGAGATTACATTCTCATGCAACTCAGCTATTTTCTGTCAGAGTTAAATCAAGCATAACAATACTCCTACTTCTGGAGTGCTGTAATTTACAGGGACAAGACTAAAGTTTTGATCATAGGATCTAACTTTTTTTTTTTTAAATAATTATCTCACTTACATAAGAGCCTGTACAGAACCATGTCTCCATAGTCCAGCAGGATGCCAGCTCTCACAGCCTTCAACACTGAACACCTTTTCTGACACTTTTGTTAAGAAATAATGCAAGTGAATAATTTCCCGTTAAGGCCAAAATGTCTACTTTAGTTCACTCTCCACTTCTATTAGGCTTAATGACTGCTACCTTAAGGGAAAGGATCATTTAGCTGCAAGTAGCGCAAGAAGAAATACACACCAAGTAACTAATCAATAATGATTCTTCTGGGGAACAGACTGGCAAGGGCAAACAAAGAGGAGAGAAAAAAGGCCGTTGTTTAATTTAGCCTTTGTTGGTTGGGAAATGAATAGCAATCCAAAAGTTTTCAACTGAAAAAAGGAACTCCTAAACCCTGTAACTGTTTTGTCCTTTAGAAACTGGAGAAGATTAGAAGGGAAGGAGAAATCCTCTAAGTAAATTGTCATTTTCAAACAAGACATTTGCAAAAGTTTACATGACAAAGCCAAGCCAAGATTCTCTGATACCAAAACCAAAGGAATTTATTCAGTAGGAATTAGAGATGTGTTTACAATATGTTAAATGCACATCTAATAAAATAGCCTCAAATATGTCTCCAATTCATAAATCTCTAAGCAGGAGAAAGACTTGGAGGACAAAATCAGTTCCCTAGTTCAAATGAGAAATACATCTGCACTAAGATTGAGGGGGGAAATACCTTCTCCTCTTAAATACAACCTCTGTGGTACATTTGAGGGCCTTCAAATGTTCTCAGCATTGATAAGATTTTACTTAAGTATATTCTCTAAGCTATATTGGAATACCTTTAGATATACAAATCCATGTTACACAGCATTAGATCATGTAACTGCGCTTGTAATAACAGGGAAAGAGAGTAAGTATGCTGCTATATGTGAAAGGAAGCATATTAGTATGGACAGAAAATATGTTGTCTTAGAGATTAGTAATAATGGGCATCAAGGATGAAGATGCACCTTTTAAAGTTTTTAAGCCTTTAACTGTGAGTCGGTAGAATACTTCTGTCAGCTGTACAGCCTAATGCTTTGCTTTTAAAAAGGAATACATTTTTCTTCTCTATAATTTTTAAAAGTAGGTCACTCACCTACTGATTTAACTAGGGTTTTGGCTTTTTTTTTTTTGCCTTTTTTTTTTTTTTTTTTGCTACTTACTATTATTTTGTTCCGTGTTATGTACATAATCTACATTTAGACTGAAGACTCCCTGTCTTCCAAAACGTACTTGGACCATCTTGTAGAGACCTTCTACAGCACTGATAAAGTGTAAGACAACCTGACAGGTAAGAGGAAGGGTCATTACTTTCACTTCTGCTCACTTCCCCAGGCTTTACAACTGTGCCTTTCAGAAATTCCTCTGCATACTCGGTGTCCTTTTCACCTCCCCCAGGCAGCCCCTACTGAACTTGAGTGAACTTTCTATGTATTACCCAAACCACAGTCCCTTTGTATAGAGCTATATTAAACTCATTCATTCTCCAGCCAGTAGTTTAAAAACAAATCATTGCTAAAACACTAAAAACACCCCACATGCCCTTGTGCATTATTCTTACCAATTTGTACATCTAAATAACATCAGAAGTTGTCTTTTGCTAAAAATTTACCAAAATATTTTAAACACATAAAAATGTAAAAAACCAAACAAACAGCAAAACAGAACAAGAACAAAACCTCAGCATTAACATTGCTTGTATAGGCATTGGTTAGGAGAGACTGCTGCACTAAGGAGTATATTCAAAAAAGCTTTTCTTTCAGTTTCATTGGATTTGAAAGGTCCTGGATTGAAAGGTTAAGGACAATGAAACTTGTTGTGATCCCACCTTATATGATGTAATAGATGAGCTGGAAGTCTGAAATGCAATTAAAGTAAAGCTTCTTTTTGGTTAATGAAAGGTAACTGTGTTAAGTCTGTAACTAAAGGGGCAATTTAAATATGTAAAGGGAACTACAGAGTCTGTAATGAACTGGATACGAAGACAGTTACCAACTGATGGCCCCAGGGGCATTATGGAAAGCTGGCCCTAACTGAAATTTTGAATATAGCCCTTAGTTGTATCATATTTATTTAAAATTTAAAAGCTGCCCAGCATGTTACGAATGAAGTTTATTTTGCAAGCCACCCACTGCCTAAGGGGGCAGTAATATTCAATATGAAACTGCTGAAACTCCGGCGTTTGACGGATCTCATGGAGAAAAGAGATTTGAAGGTCCGACTCCAAGAGAACAAGGAGAAGAGGGAACACAAACAACAACAGTCCAAGGCCTACAAGGAGAAGTCTGGAGAAACTCTTCACAAAGGCATTCACCTCTATGTTGCCCATTAGAAAGTCATAGCTCCACCTAAGCGCTCTCCGAGCTTCTTTCAGTTCTTCCTCCTCTGCAATCAAAAATGCATTTTCATCTGCTTCCAGTTCCTCAAACGAATCTGTATCATCTTTCTCATTCTCTACTCTTGGGCAGGTATCAAAGAGCATGTCAATCTCATCATCAACAGGGGTGGGAAGCAAACTGGCACTAGGACTGTATACCAGTTCTGAGATGGTTAAAGGTTCCTCTTTCATCTTCTCTTCCTGATCAACTGCAAGATCAGCATTCTCCCCAGTGTCCTTAACTGGGGAGCCTGAAGTCACAGGTACTGAAATCTCATCTTCCTTTGGCAGTTGGATACCTGAAAATAAAGGAGATGAAAATAGTGATCCTAAATTTCTGCCTTCCTGTCGGAAAAACTCCATCTACCAATAGTATCTAGTAGAGGTTGGAAAGAAGATTCTGCAATCGTTTTGCATATTGAAAATGCACCATACGCAATTAGCAAAAACTGGAAAAGCTTTTTGAAAAGCGCCAGAGAAAGGCAACATCTTTCACAAACTGCAGTACACCAGATCTGCTTAACTTTGTCTGATGCAGCCACCACTAATAATGGTGTAATGCAAAACAGAAAACAGAAGAGCTCATTTTCTATTGGCAACCAGACTTCTGATATAAATGAGTATCTAGTACATAGGTGAATTGGTGCTATTTGGTGTCTAATAATAGCAACAACAACAACAATAACAACAACAACAACAACAACCAAACACCTTTATTTCTTTGCGATGAATGAGGAGAAAGTGTTGAGATAATGGGTGAGGCTGGGGATTTTTAATAGAGCATGAGATACAGTAGATTATCATGATAAATTCATATTAACAGTAGACAGGATAAAAGGAGAGGAAGGCTGATGCACAGTATGAGGACTAGATATCATTGAAATGGAATGAAAATGCCTCACCTCTTTAAAAACTCCTCATGTCTCATTTTTCTTCCAATCATCTCTCCACTCTGCATACTTACACTCTCTTTTCCCCCTCTCCTTTAAATTTCTATCTCCCCCTTACAGAGGAGTCTTTCTTAGCCTTACTGGTCTGCTTGTTTCTTACTATCACATTCTTGCCCAAACCCTCTCCACTCAAAATTTACTACCCTTTTTCCACTAACAGGCTAACACTAATAGCACTAAGTCTGCAAGAAAAGCCTAGCTATTTTGCAGCTCCATCAACACTGCTGTTAAGTTGTCAGTTGCAGGAGTGAAAGGGAGGAGCATTGGGCACAGAGCTCAGAAAAAGTGATGTTAAACAGTTTTTAATTTGCCCCATGTCCAACACTCATTATGATCATCAGATGTCATGTATGTGCAAAAGGAACAGACAATGCACAGCATCAGGTGCAACACTTAGTACTTCTCGATTTGCAACGTTAAACATCTCTCCATTCTTTACTAATGACTAATCCAAATGCAACATATAGATAAGGATATAGCAGGTAAAACCAATAAAAGGTTACATGACTTGCCAACAAGTAACTCAGGAAACTCACATCAAAGTCCTACTTAAAATTCAAATTAGCCCCATTCCTTGATTTCAGCAAAAGATCTCCATAAAAAATAGCAAACTGATGTCATCAAAGATTCATTCCAGTTTTAGTACAGTAAAGATTAAGGTTTGAAGAATTTAAAATAACGTGGTGTGAAAGAAAATGTATTATTACATAAAAACAAGTAATCAGAAAAGCAGTACATCTCCAGTGCTAATTACACTAGACATGTAATGGTTTTCAGTGTGAAGTAAAAGGGTCTCAGCAAGCTCTATTAAAGTTTTCTATTAAGAGATGGTACACATATAAAAAAATAAACTAAACAGAAGGCCCATTATAGTCATTTTCAGATGAGGGAAATATAGCATGATGTAAACTATGCTATGAGGAAGAGATGCATCACTGTTCTGTACCAATATGATACAGGACAAAAATTGAAAAGCAAAAATCCCGATCATAAAGACATCTACAATAGAGGAAAATACATAGCTTAGACACATTTTGGATCACAATTCTAAGCTACAATTTTAATAGTAACTCAACTACAATTGACCAAAATTCTGCAAAGTATCTCATTTTGAGATCATTTGAAATCAAGACCAGGCTGGATGGAGCTTTGAGGAAGCTGGTCTAGTAGGAGGTGCCCCTGCCCATGGCAGGGGGGTTGGAACAAGATGATCTTTAAGGTCCCTTCCAACCCAAAACATTCTATGATTCTATGATCAGAAGCCTTTTCACATTTTTTCTTGAAAATGTCACTGATTTTTTTTTTACATTATTAGTCCTAAGAACTGTAGATACCATTCACTGTACTGAAATTATTAACTTTGTTGCTGAAACCTCCTTTCCCTCTATTTGACTAGATAGAAAAAGAATATTCTTATGCCATTGGCTACTTATCATTCAACTAGCAGTAGGCATAACTACATTTCAGTGAAGTTGGGAATACTTACTTTTTAGACTCACTGTTACAAATTTTGCATTTGTTGAATGGCAAGGTCTCACAATCTTTCCCCCGACTCCCCCTCTCCCCTCAGTTTTTATCTACCATGACTACCATGCTCAGGACAGGACATACCCATCCACAAAAATCTCAGTTTCATAACTGATACCAGATTTGTGCACTACCAGGTCACTCAGCAGTAGACCTGCCCTAAGCCAGACACAGGCAGCCAGAGCCTGAAATACTCAGTATTTGCAGAAAAATCTGCCAATACAAAGTTAACATGTCAAAATTTCATAAATGAAATTAAACAAGCAGATTAATACTTTGTGAGATGGGGCTGCTGCATTAGCAATCTTAAAACCTGCTAAGACACTTCCTCATGGAAACATCTACCGTAGTACCCTGCTGTATGCCGGAGTGCCTGACAGTTACCACAAAACCCTCCATGCGACCTCTGTAGCTCTGTTAGCATGTTCTTCAGACAATCAACAGGGTAGGTAAGGTACTCGCTAAGTCACCCAGTACATAGACTTCCAAAAAACTGGGTGAGCAATGGCTTGTTAATATCTGGTAACTTTAAAATTATACCAAACTTAATGCCAGTTGGGATGAAATGCCAATAAATGCAACATAAAATACATGACATATTACAAATATTTCTAAAAAATATTAGAAATGACAGAAAGCCTGCACTTTAAACCTACTTACATTAAATTTCTCCTTGAACAAGCCAGCCCACTCCTTACCTGACAATGCAACTTTCTGGATCTCCTTCTTAATCCATGCTTTTATGTGTCATGTTATAATTCATTACAGAAAACCTCTTCATTACAGAACACCATCCTCAGAAAACATCCTTCCTTCAGTATAGTACATTAGCTATTAAAATTTATTTCCTCTTTTAAGTCTTCCAAATGGCCCAGACAGATCTCTCCCCTGTAATTTGTTCTCTTTTCCTGCTCTCTAGGAGATAAGCTGGCCATGCCTCCAGGTGAGGTTTCACATTCTGGCTAAATCAACCAAAATGACCATTTTTGCTTCCTCTCATTTCATCCCTGAGTAAGCCAGCTTGCAAAGCTAACCTAGGAAAATAACCGTTTTCTTTCCTGGATTAGTTCTCTGATGGTTTTTCGTCTTGAACTGGCTTGTCAGATATTCTCACGAGCGCAGCACATTACCAGGGACAAAGAATGAGCAGGAGTGCTCCTTTCACCCGCACCTTGCCAGCAGGTCTGCAGAGCTGAAATGAAAACTTGCCCTCAATAAAGAAAATGCAGATGTCTCCTCATGAGCTTGATTTGATTGCCTAGCTAATAATTCCTTGCGTCAACTACCCTGCCCTCTCCTATCACAGCCATTTCAGAAATTCATCACGTTTCAGCATGAAACATGTTTCGTGCTGGAACTTACTACCTACACCAGTCTTTGCATTAACACATATACTTGCCACAGCCATCAAGAGGAGGGTGGAAACTGATTGGAACTAGACACAACAGTCTGTGAACACTAAGAGGTGAGAACAGATTTGGGGGGGGATCTTTGTCCTAAGCATAGTTCAACAAGCAGCTAATGATGGATCATTAAACCACACTCTGAGTCATTTACGAGTGCACTCATGATAACTTCAAACATAAAAGCCAAATTCTTTAAACTCTAGAGGCCAACACTAAGCACCTAAACATGTCTTTGGATACACAAGTACTACAATTTGATTTTCAGATGTGCTTTTCACTTTCTCTTAATAGGAGTGAAAGGTAAGTTGAGCCACTTACTTAGGCACCTGAATATGGATTAAGGGACCTAATTTTAACCTCCTAAATTTGAGAATCTGGGCCATAGGCCTCTCTATACCTGCTTAGATGCAAGGTCAGCAATATATCTTCACCATGTTTCCCATCATAGAGAGGACAGCTGCAGCTACTGCAAAGAAAGGTCACCCCAGTCTATGATTCTTGAGCCTTCTCTCCTTCCTCAGAGTAAATTCCAGCATGCATAACATACATACTGCACATAAACAAGAAAGATCGCATTAATTTTAATTACAACTGTATTTTTCTCAAATAACTGGCAAATTTCTCACTTCATGATTAACTTGTAGACAGAAGGCAGCGGAGGAACCTTTTCAGATCAGTGTTTTCTAAAGGGGTTGTATTAAAATTGGAATGGGTTGCAGTTCCGAGGCATACATCGCTACAGTCCACTGTTTATTGTGAGCAGATAATTTAAAAGCAACACAATAACAGGAAGGCACACATGAAACCAAAACAATTACTACTGCCAATCCATCCTACCCATACTCTTTAACTAGTATGGTAGTAAAAAAAATGACATCCTATTCCATGTCATCAAATCAAAAAAAAAAAAAAAAAAAAAAAATAATTTTGAACTGGATTTACATGTTGTTAAAACATATTACATCAAAGTAACTGCATTTTAAATCAGCCAAATGCAAGTATAAATAAATATTTTTTTCATATAAAGAAACTGAAAATTTGGAATGGGCATTAACTGCTGCTTTTGCAAGTTCATTCAGTATTTAAAAAATTAAATATATAACGCTGTTCTTTTCATTCCTTCGTATTCCCTATAACACCACAACATTTCTCAACTCAAGGATTGAGGAAGCAATTAGCTATTAGCCATGGTCAATGTAAGCCTGCAGCAAAGTTCCAGCCATGTTGCAATATACAGATAAGTATGTTGGGCCACTCAGATTTTGATGGTGTCAAAAGACCAAAATCGTAGTGTCATTATGGCACATATCACCTGCAATGCTTGTGCAGGCCTAAGAATATCACATTAAAGCACTGAAATTCAAAATCATTTTACAGTACGATAAATTTTCCAATGACACAAAGGCAAGAAAGGAGCAAGTTTTTCAGATTATTTACTTTTTGGATAGCCTTCAAGAGAATCAGTTAACCGAAGCTATAAAAATAGATTAAAAGGAAAAAAAAAATCCTCAAAATCTTCCAGTGGAGAAACAGATTATAAAAGTTAATGCAAACCCATAGCCAGTAAGCTTTAAGTACTCTGGAGCATTGCTGCAAATCCTTTGTTCCTATTCATACATAACAATTATTTTGCTACTACCCTTATAAGGCTATAATTTGGTATAATTTTGGGGGCTAGATTTTGAAAAGTCTACTGTTTCTTTAGTTAAAATGTATATTGTGTTTCAATTTAAAGTACTATAACCTAAGTATTAAATTACATTTGAGAAGACTGCTTTCTTCCAGTCTTCATTTTATATTTTTACCAGCAATTTACATCCCATAGATTAGAATCTTTTAATACATATTACTGGAATATCAAGTAAATAAGCTCAATGTTATTTCTTATATTGTATATCTATAGCAAAAGTTTTCTATACTTTTCTAGGAACTGGACAAATTTTACAGAGCCAGAGATATCTCATTACACCAGCAAGACTCAGTTCTTCCCTCCCACCAAATACTGGGATTGCTCCAAACCTCTAACTTGCAACAGCAGATAGGAACACGAACAGCTGAATAAAACACGAGTTTACAATGATCATCAGCTATGAACATGAACGTGCAAGAGATCTGACAAATGTTGTCAGGTGCTAGTGTTTCTAAAGGGGCCAAAACCAGCAGCTGAGGATTAGCAGGATGAAGGGCAGACCCAGCTCCGCTATTCTCAAGAAGCTGCAGTTGCTGGAAATACAGCACCCCAGAAAAATGTATCCTCCACTTATGAAAAATTTCAGTTCAGACATTGTTTGGTGGCCGGATATACTGCACACAGCTTTATTTGCCAGACATGCAAATACAGTTACACATCTGTAAAGGTTTTATATAGTGCAGAACGGAAAAAGTGTGAAGATTTCCTGCTTTTAAACAGAGAATGGAAAAACTACATACGGTCCAGAAAGCAGTGCTGGGAATACTTCATATAGACATGTAAATAAGTAAGACCAGCTGGGCTGCAATTAGGAAAGTTCTGTCCTACCCCTTTTACTACCTCCTCTAGAAATATTATCTATTCCTTTCACTGAATTTCACTGAATTTTTTTAGAGTTGGAAGGGACCATATAGATCATCTAGTCCAACTCCCCTGCTGAAGCAGGATTCCTTTGCTTATTTTCAATGTGGACAAAATTTATTTGTACTATGAATAGAATGAGCTTTTAGAGGGAAAGAGTGGGTGACTTTTTCACATGAGCTAAGTGCATGGATGTCACACAGAAAATGTAGGAAAGGGAAACAGAATCTAGAATTGCACTGAACTCAGATATTCCCCTACACAGGATCTATATCAAAGCAGGACCAGGACCATCGTGGCCAGATGTCCAGCCCTCAGAAGCACGAGGCCATGGATTCCTACCTTACCCATATCCCATGCCCATAGAAGAAACCTGTTCTCACTTTGCAAGTAGAGTAAATCAATGACAGTTTATGGTATCCTCTTTTTAGGCAGTGCCCTGGCTTCCCTGCTGGCCGTTCCCATTTATTTTAGTCTTATGGGAACTTCTAGAAGGGAGCAAAGCCCTCTCACAGTTGCCAGCTCACATCAGTTGCAAGCACAGTGACTCTGCAGCGTTACAACTGGCCTCCCAACTGCGTTGTGTGTCACGGCGTCCAACTAATGCCACAGCTAGCACAGCCACCACAGCCACCACAGACGCTCTGCTTGTCACACACTGCAATGGGCACTCAAAGCACAGAGACAGAAGCACAACAGAGGATGCACCACAGCAGGCGTTCTGGGGTGCCTGTCTCTAACAACCTCCCTCTGGCCTGAAAGGAGCCCACCCCAGCACTGCCGACCCCCTTCCAGAACCAGAGAAAAGGCCGAGGCAGGTAGCAGGGAGAGAGAACTATGTATCATGGGAGCAGGAATGAGAAGGCGAGATACATATGTCAGCAGCTCAGAGAAAGGGGAGGAGCTGGTGAAGTGACTGCAGCGACCCCATGTCTAGCACCAAGCCAAAGAAAGCAAGGCTGAAAAGAGCTGGGCACTGATGTGAAAGCTTAGCACCCAGGAAAAGAACAAGTAGGATATTTCAGCATCCCCACTCAGCAACAGGGTTCTCCCAAGGAGTTACGCCCCTTGCCATGAGTTTTCACAGAATCACAGAATGATAGGGGTTGGAAGGGACTTCTGGAGATTGTCTAGTCCAATCCCCCTGCCAGAGCAGGTTCACCTAAAGCAGGTAGCTTTTGCACAAGCTAACTTCAGTCCTTAGGTTTCATATGCTGATATACAGGTTTTATGCATGTGTACACCCAAAGAAATAACATCCTATAAATGGTACTGCAAAATCAAGGTTTTTAAGAACCAATGCAGCCCCAATGTACAAATCTGTTACTAGACTGGTGTCATATTAAACCAACAAGATGCCTTGTATCTATTTGAAGCCAGCATTCTCATAGACACTATACTTTCCTGAGTGGTAAATTCATGAAGCAAAGGCAGGTAGGAGCTGTTGCTACTCAGAGACAAATCACTGCAAGAAGCAGGTTCTCCCATATCTGCTGCTCTTAACTGCTTTATGATTTTCAGATGCCAAAAGTGTGAGAATATTCTAGTCTTTGCCAGAACATTCTCAGTTATTTCTTCTGTAAATGCTAATTTCTGAAATGAAGATTCAATACAAAGGCATAGTTTTATATAGGTGCATGGAAACTGAAATCTGTCAATCTATATAAGCAAAAATATCAAAAGTAAACAGTACCACAGAAAGCATGGAGAAACAAATTTTGAAATGTCTTCATTAAGGAACAAAGACATATAGGTTGATAGAGGGGCCAATCTATCTTTGGCAAAGGGATTTGGTATAAAAACAATAAAAAACCATAACCTTCATTTTGATTGCTATCCAAAGCAATACTGAATACTTCTTGTTCCTTGGGTTGCACTTCTGTTAGGTGTAGCGAAAAAGGGATTCGAATCAGACTCCTTTCCCCACCTGCTACTCCCCATCCCCTCCCCCCCCCCAGTACTACTATTCACTATATTACATTATTCAGTATCTAGAAAAATAAAAAGTTATGATCTGGCCACAACGTAGTTGCAGTAAAACACTAAACTGTATCCACTACTGTATACAGCTGACATTCAAAATCTGCTACCAACCTATCTGCTAATTTAAGGACTAAGTTTTGTTAGAAATTATCACTGTTTCAAGGTATTTCTTCACCTCAGTCCAAGAAAACTACAAGGGCAAAATTCCAGTCGCCCATTTGTTAGCAATTAACAAATAAATCCACAATTTACTTAAGATACTAAAACAAATAGCATTTAAGTCTTATTCATTCACCACTTGCAGCTCCGGTCCTGTCAGTAATTCCTTCTTATTCTCTGCTGTTCTCAATGTAACACTGTCATTTACGGTACAGTTCCTTTCCAAGAGACCATTATTAGCATAATAAACTATTGGGGAGAGGGAGGTTTGAGTAAAATAAATGTAAATTTACCAGCCCTTCTGGCTGTGATCTTGGAGCCATGCCGCAGTAATCGAATGCACACTTCCTTGTTGCAGTGGTTAACCATCCGCAAATGAATGCTTCTCTTGGTTTGGATTTTTACAAGACATTTCACCATTTTGACTATTAATTCCTCTTCTCAAAGTCTTGTAAAGGCTCTACCCATACCAGCTTTGACCTTTTATTGAGTTCCCACTGAGTTTTAAGAGACTAACACAAGTCACTCTCAATGAATCAAATGACAAGCTTCTAACATGGCCAACAAAAATATCCCAGCAGGGAACAGAACGAGGGGTTATTTTTAAACATTTCCAAATGCCTCATAACGTACAATACAAACTTCCATCTCAGTTAGCAGTTGCTAGCATAACAGCTGAACCACACACACAAGCATAAAAATATCCAAGGCATCAAAACATAGCACAGTGAAACAAAAGGTTCTGTTACATTTAGGGTCTGTTTTTCACAGAACAAAATGACACTGTGGCTATTCTTTTTCCAAAGAGCTTCAATTTGGCCACTGACGTCTGTTCCCCACCACTGCCTGGAAAGTATTTGTGGAAATGTATAGATACAAAAGGAAAAATCCTATGCTGTGCTTACAAACCTTAGTCACAAGGCAAACCAATGACATTAAAATGGTTTCATTTCAAGCCTAGAATCAAAGTTGACCTGCCTGCGTATAAGCAAGAAAAGAAAATTCATAAGTTTGGGAAACTTATCTCTCTTTGCATATGTGCTCCAGCTCCCACTTGTGGACAACTATTGGACATCTTCATACGCACTAGAAAGAAGTGTTGCCTAAGAAGGCTCTGCACTTCTCTGTCCCCATCCAGCAGAAACATGCAGGGTCCTAAAAAAGGCATGACGCGTATATGCTGGCTGCTGCCAACTTGCTCCAGCTGGAAGCTGGAATGCAACCACATGTACAGCATCTCATTCTCCTAGCGGGAGAAGAGCTCTTACTGCGTCCACTGAAACCACAGAGAGGAGATGAACCGAAAGGAGTGTACTGGGGAGGAGGTAGTCTCTCACTACCCAGAATACTTACCTGTCATGTTTACAACATGTTGTGTCATCCAAGTCTTCGTTATCTGACGTCCTTGTTCCCTCTGCACCATAAAATCAATTATATGCATTCAAGTATGTGAGAAAGAAGGGGGCAGAAAGTCCTGCAAATGTGTATTTTACACCAAGTGATTCTCATGAAAGACACCTGGTTCAATGGAGCTTTTGGAAGGCATCTTTACATGGCTCTGCCTGGCCCATAGAATATGAATATTCACTGAATTTCACTGAATTTCACTGAATTTTTAGAGTTGGAAGGGACCATAAAGATCATCTAGTCCAACTCCCCTGCTGAAGCAGGATTGCCCAGAGCATGTTAGAGCATGTTACTCAGGATTGCATCCAGGCAGCAGTGCTCTTTTTTACTCCTTCCTCCTGCAGGGCAAATTCTCCTCTCTTCCTTTCCTTTCCTTCTCTGCAAGTACTTCCTTGTGGGCCTGAGGAAAGACGAAGTGCCCCTTTGCTCCGTTTTGTCTCCATTTTGTCACCACTTCAAAAGTAAGATTCTGTCTGCTTTTCTCATCTTTATTCTCATAACTATTGTAGCAACCAAAAGAGGATGATTAAAATCTCACTGAAAAGGGCTGAATCTTCACTGTGTACACAGCTACAAAAACTGGAAAGCACCAATTCTTACAATAACCACCACCATGTTCAATAAGCAAAGGAAAACCTAATCGAGGACACAGGTGTCACCTGGACAAGGCTGTGACCGATTTCCAGCAGGAGCACATTCATGTCAATGAATAAGCATGTATCATTCATGTTTCATGTGACCATGCTCATGCAAAAGAGGAATGACTGTGAGATTTCAAGTCACTGCCCACAAATCATGTATACAAAACTAAGTGAGATTCATGGTGCAGCTGAGTCAGCAACTCTCTGTCTCTATTTCTGACTCTCAGCAAGTAAGGAACAGGCTCCATCTCCTGAGAGAGAAAAGACTTTGCATGACCTGACGTAGGCAGCACATCCTGCGCAATGGCTGGAAGATGCTTTTCAGCAAAGATTTTCCAGACAAGGAGCCTGCTTCTCTCCTACAAAGCTGCCCGCGACTCTCTGCGTGCAGAAGAGAGCCAATAAGACGATGGGTCCACCCTCAGTAACTAGTCAGGTTTGCAGCTCTTGTCACTGTCCTTCTTCCTAAATTACTACTCTACACATTACACAGCTGAAAGGCTGGGAACTGTGGCAGAGAGACCCTTAGCATTCATGCCCTGTTACACAGGAGGAAGAAAACAGCAGATGGTTATATAACTGCTCTTTAAATCAAAACATACGGTTCACAAAAGCAAAAAAAAATCCCCTCCCAAAACCAGAGAACTAAAACTAATAAAACACTCTTCAAACTAGTATCCTTCCCCAGCCAGTGAAAATTGTGAACAGGAAACGTCTATTCAAGCATAACAATTTTAATGTGTTTGTGAAAAGGAAGTATATCACCTGTCTTCAGATTTTGGAGGTATCTGATTATGGTGATGGGGGCAATGTTGTTTTGTTTGTAACAAAAGTAATTATCTTGTTTTGTGGACACATGGCATGGTAAACACATGAAAATCTGAGAATTTGTAAATAAGTTACAAAGCAAAGCTGGCAGAGATAATTGTTGTTAGCATTAGGTATAGCATTAGGTTACCTTGAAGCAAAAGGTATACTTGTAAAAAAGGTGTTTTCAGACCGTGTAGGGTCTGAAACCTGTGTAGGGTCATTTACATCGTTAGAGGACTGTAAATCCAAATTAGTTGGTTAGAACATGGAAATGATGATGCACGCAGGGTTGTTAAGATCTCCTGAGGCCAGACCACTCTTTGGGAGACTCCCCGAAACTTGTAAGACACAGTAGTGGGAGAAACTTATGATGACTAGACTTTATTACAGAAACGAGAGAACTATCTCAACATTAAAAAACTACCAAAAAACTAGTAGAAAAACCTGACCTAAGGATGGTCACTTTGACCTCTACTAAATTTAATGGTCTAGTAGAAGAAATTAATTATCTCTGCAAACCACAGGAATCTTATAATAGAGCCATTATTTTATTTAGAAAAGCCACTAAGAAATCATGATGAACTCATATATATTACAATTTTTGTTATCATACGTGCACACACACCAGGTACAAGCAGCTGGGGAAAAGCTGTTTGACGCTACATGACACAAGATGTTTCATGATCCAGTCTATCTGATTTATTAAGATAAATCATGTCTTGTGTACAGTAGGTATGCTTCTAAAATATGAAAGTTGACAAGCTACGTATTAGTTCCATTCAGAGAAACAGCACTAAACCATTAACTTTTGTTTCAATAAAAATTAAACTTAACAATACTGAGCTGTGCCCAGGGAAAAAGGTGCACTAGATAACCTGTTACAGTGACCCTGCTGCACAAACATAACATGTGAAGAAATGCTTAACATTATTTCATATTTTACTGGCATATTTTTAAAATTTATTCATACTTTTATTCATGAGTGGCCAATTTTTCATGTGTTGTTGCCTAAGCTGTAGCCACAAAATCTCCATATGCCTCTGCTCTACAACCGAAGCCTGCCTGATGAGAACTCACACAGACAAACAGACAACTAGACTGGTAGTAGCTGGTGTGTGCTCGTTCCCGTATGTGCTTGTAAGATGCAACAAAGACTCCACATTATAAAGTAAAGATATTGTTCATGCCAATTAATTGCCATTAATGCAATATTTCTTATGCTTGAGTGACACACAAAAATAAGTTTGCTAAAGGAAAAGAGCTCTCTGTACACAACTCAGATGCACAGGCATACAATTTCATAAGAAAAAAACTCTTAAAAGATCAGTGAGGACAGCTAAAAAGTGTGTAACTCTGGGGAAGAAAAAAACGAGGAATATGGATTTTAAACAGGAGGAATTTAGAATAAGTCTGTGTCACCAACTCCCTCTTTTCTAAAATACCATGCAAGGTAGATCAATCAACAAAATGACTGAAGCATGCTGCTTTCACTTTGGTTTCTCCAAAGGCAAAAATTAATGTCACCAGGAAAATAATTCATGTATGAAAACCTGAGCTCACAAGTATCAAGCAACTTAAAAGAAGTTTTTATCACTTTGTCAAAACCACATTAATATCCCGTGACTCAGAGGTGTTATTTTGCCTTTTTGGTTTGTTTTTTTCTTTTAAATTGGACTATACAAATACATGAAGCCCTGACAGCATTTGGTGCTGGGAAATCCAAAGACAATGGTCTACCACCTGCAAAAAAATTGCCAAGTGACCAGGACAGGCAATAATCTGTCTCACCAAATCAGATGGTGAAAGAAGTCAGCAACACACTTTCAATAGCAATACCAAAAGAAATGTGTTCAACTGCACATGGAGCAAGGACTATGGAAAGGACCTAATAGGACCATTCAGAAGGACTTAATTTGGCCATCTGTGACAAAGATGAATTTTGCAATCACACTTCTGGACACCCTTGAAACTTTCATGGCTAGGTGCTTTTGAAGAATGTCTTCTGGGTTCAAAAGGTAGAAATGATCTCTCCAAACATATCTGACACCCATACATGTAAAATATATTCCATGTGACAACCTTCTACGCACAACAGTAATTTTATGGTTGCATCTTTACCATGCCTCTTTCCTCCTTCTGAGACAGAAAGGACATCAGTACAAAACAAGAGTCAGTAACAAGAAATGTGAAAGCCTAAAGAATCCTAGCAGTAGCCACAAAGCACTGAGAGATGACCTGTAAAACCTAAGGCATGAGGACTTGCGATTAGTTTTTCAATTTGATAAAATATGTATTGGCTGGTGGCCAATCTCTTAGATAAGTCATTTACATAACTATAATTTAAAACAGGAATAAAAGCACATTTAAGTAAGAATATCAATTCAAACCTGGGTAGTAATTAGTAATTGGACACTTGTAGATGGCCTCTAAGTGCAGACTGAAGAATTGCCTCTTGAAGAACGAGACACCAATAGACAAACTCAGCACATTTTTGCCTGCCATTCTAATAAAAAAATAAAATGCTATTACTTGTTTTCAAATCCTCTCACTAAGAGTCAACTGCTAAAGCAACTACTACAGTGATATCATGGGCATCCAGTATCTTTCTTCGCACAATGGTAATTTATGACCATGTTTAATGAGCATACAGTTCCTTACATGTCTGCAAAATCACTGGACGCTTTGTTTTTTTGGAGGGCAGCTTCACTTCAGCATGACAGCCTGCACAGATCTGTAAGATGGAATTTCATATGGGAGAATGGCTGTGCTTTAGTTGTTTTTCAGTATTTGGTTGTATCATGTTTATTTTCCATCTGAAAGGATTAGCCTAAGGACAAGGCAGGCTAACGCTGCTCAAAATCCCCTGCAGACTCTGCTGTCACCATCTCTGATGGCTTTGTCCCCTAGCAACTATCAAGTAATTGGCACAAACTCTTCCATCTCAGCAGGCAGCTTCTGTAAGCTCAGTTTCATACCACCCAGGCTCAGTCAAATCAGAGTTCAACTCTACAGAAGTTTCAGGAAGCAGACACTGAGGCCACCATATTTTTAGCGATGTATTTTGCTCATAATATATAAATCCAATTTAAAATTAAGATCAAGTAAGTTTTGCTCAGTTAAAAGACAAAATTGTGCACTCTCCTGAGCCTGCCCAAGGTATGCACGGCTGACAGTATCATTACAGCCAGCTCTGCTAATGAGTTGCATGGGCCAATCTACACACCACAGTGCAGCACCATGTGAAGGTCTCAGCCATCAGCAGCTGGAACATCTGTATGCATACAGCAGCACCTTGCAGAAATACAGGCGAGGGACACCTGACCTAGGTAGGCCTGCGCTGTGCTCTCAAGCGCATCTGCAGGTCCTCTGGAAAGCATGCCAGAGTGCCCACCTCTGCCTCAGGTCCGGACTTTTAGAGAGAAGCCAAGGCTGTTGCACATGTGTAGCACACTAAAACTAGCTTCTCAATGCAGTTGAGTCCATCACAGGGCTAGCTGCCTTACCTCTCCCTGCCTCCTCCTCCTGCCCTTGCCCAGGACCTTGTCCAACCCTCTCTGACAAGCCACTTAAAGGTTGAGCCAGCTGGTGGTGGGACACTGTACAGTTGGGGGAGAGGGGACATTGTTGTTTTTCTTATTTATTTGGGGTTTGGTTTTTTTTTTAACTTCTTCTCCCAGTTCACTCTGGAGTCATTAGTGCTGGTGCAAGGGAGAAGATGGGAATCCACAGAAGTGGACTGACTGCATGTGGGGAAGAGAGCCAGAGTCAGTGTCAGAGTGCTGTGAGATCAGTTCAAGCTGCAATTTGATAATATAGCCAAGTTCACTGCAGGAAAATATTGTAAAAGAGCTAAGTACTGTTAACTTAGCAGCTGGTGGTATTTAACTATGCACAACATATTCTAGAGGAAACCCACCAGCAAATATTTCTATTAAATCGTAGTAACAACAATCTGTCAAAAAAGGAAACATGACTTTCAAACTTATGTAATACATACATTTGAAACCAGCACTCTCTGTTGAGTATATAGCAATGGTAAGTCAGCAGTTTCCAAAAATGGATTTCATTGCTTAGAGTTGTAAGTGTGGCACAGCAGTCTGACAAGCAACAAGCTGTTATTACTCTGCAGTGGTAGCAACCGCCTAGCAGGAACACTGTGTTTGGTACTTGGCTGCCAGAAAGTGAATTCTCAGATACAGGTATTTCACAGCAGAGGTAAATAAGTAATTGTTAAAATTAGCTATATGTCAAGCAGCTACTACTACTCATTATAATAAGCTAAGTAAACAGACCATCAAATTCATCTTGTTCTTACTACATTCAGTGTTGAAACTCTGAAGAATGAACAAAGTATCTTCATATGACTCCTATAAAACCAAATTAGGACGTACTCCCATGAAAATGAACTTACTTGCTCAGCTGTTTTCTGTTTCCTGTTAACTGTCCACAACAAAGCAGCAGCAGGTCTTATTTCCCAACTTCTGAAACAATTAGCTCACAAAATCTCAAGTAAGAACCACTATTAGGTTTTTTTGGCTTCCTTTTTTATTAGGAAGAATGCAGTTATCCTCATTTAAACTGGCTAAGATGTTCATACCATTCTTTGTAATGACTGCATCTCAAAAAGCTCGGTGTCAAATGTGATTGTTAAAATATCAAGGAATAAACAACTACATGAAAAACCTTTTTCTACAAAATGCATTCAAAGTGATCTTCCAATAACATCTTTTTTTTGTCTATGGGATTATATTAGCAGAGACTCTTTCCTAGCTGACCTTCAAATAACATCCCTTTTAGTCAATGGAATTAAATTAGCAGAGTTTTTCCTAACACTAGAACAGAAAGAAAGAAATATAAAAGCAAAGGGAAGCAAGAAAAATGGCACACCTACCAGTAAACTGCCAGTTTTCACTCCTGAGTAACTGCAGTTACTGTTTAGTAAAATGGTGCTATGCTGAATTATTTATTTCCTATTAAGTTCCTTTCACCTGACAATCTAAAAAAAGATTTTTGAAACAGAAAGCTTAACCGCAGTAACTTTCCTCACAATGTATCTCACATGAAGCTTGTGCACAGTTCCTTGAGCTAGTCATCATTTCTCAGACGTCCAGAGGCTTAATGGTGTACTGGAAATTATTAGATTTTTTTCTATATCCCTGAGTCAGTAACACACCTCTTTCCATACATTTTATAATAAGTATTGGAAGTGTTTGGCAGTAATCAGGTAAGTGACTCACCTTCATCTAAAGGAACTTCTTCCTCCTCACTGGGAGAAGGAAGGAGGGGCTGTAAAGGTTCCATGTTGATTATGAGTTGCTTGTTCAATGAGGGAGAGCTGCGACTCTGGGTAATGCTGGTTCTAAAAGAACAGGGAAAACAAGATCAGTTTATTCACAAGGAAACAACTGCAGTCCAATAAATCTCATCTCAGAATTGTTTTGTATAAGTTACAATAGGCCTTGGGCTATCACAACAAGCTGTGCACATTGGACACTGCTTTCAGCCGTGTTACGTTGCACCCTCAGCAGATATAAACCTTTCAACATTTGAACTGTAAAAGAAGGTTTTGTGCTGGCTTTCTTCCCTTTACCCAGGCTGACTCTTTCTCATCTCATGCAAGATTTCAGTGTGTTGCTCCTCTCCACACTGCACAGCAGACAAGTATTTGACTTGAAGGAAGGGTAAGGTAGAGAGGATACAAATCATTTTCTTGATGTTGTTCCATTGCCTCTGGGACTGGGTAAAGGATTTGTTGTGGTTTGTGCACTGCAAACTAAAGACTAAAGCAGGAGCAACCGTATCCTTTCCGTTAACAGTTACACAGTGCTCTCATTCTCACGCACCCCAGACATTGCCTGTACACCATGCCTTCAGGTGCTCAGGCTGGTTTTCTTTCTTGTCTTATTTGGCTTTAACAGGCTTTCCTGGTAGCAGGTGTTGAACTTGCTCAAGAAAGGAATTCTGTTGATTCGCTTCAGTCATGAGGCTCATTAGCCTAAAATCATATTACTGAGAAAATAAAATGGCTCTTTAGAATGTTATCTAGCACTTACATGATACAGGCCTAAAGCAAGAATCCTGCAATAAATAGGAACCCTTACAATATAAAATATTTACTTTTGACAAAAGCAAAGATTAAAGGGAAGAGGATTCTACATGACTTAGAACGATACACAGGTACAGTGCTGAAGTTTCACAAAATGCATTTCAAGTTTGCACAAAGACTCAACTTACAATTCCACGTAGACAAAAAAACTGAACAAAGCATCTACTGCAAGTGAAAAAATGGGACTGTGTGCTGCTGAGAGTTTAGGTAAACTTGGGACACAGATGTCCTACTCTAAGTTACATTACATGTCATTAAATATTCTGTGGGGATAAACAAGCTTTCTTGTTCAATTGCCATGATTCGTTGCTCATTAATGTATGCCCAAAGCTACTTCTGTCCTCATTTGCATTCTGTGAGCAGTCTCTAATAACTATTTAGTTTAAATTTTAACTATGCAAAGAAGTTTTTCACTCAGATTACTGTAATTAGAATCACTCCAGCCCAACAGTACCTCCATAGACTTGTTATGCATCCCCTGGATCTCTGTGCTTGCTGTAAAGAGCTATCAAGCAACTCCCAAAATAGGAGTTGTGCCTGGGAGCACTCCTAAGGCTCCTACTCCATACTTATTTACAAAGATCCCTCGTTCGGGCATGCCCTGAAAGCAAAATATTAAATAATTTACTGTATATTTGTCAGAAGAGCTTGCCACCTTGTTAATCCTGCACACTACACCCTCCAACAGATTTTCAATCTGTAGTGTTTTAAGTGTAATATCCAAACACAAAGATATTAAACAGCAAGCTCCTCACAAGTGCATATTTCTTTCTCAACGCAGCCACGGTAGCACTGAATTGTCTTTAAGGGAAGGGGCACAGGGAGAGAAACTTAGCATATAGAAAAATACGTATATATTTACCTTCAATCGTATAATTTCATATAAATGTTTTGCATGTGAAAAACTACCGTTTCCTGTCCCCAAATCCTCTTTCACAGAGTAACTTGTTTCTAAAGGTTGCTTTTTTCGGAGCTGAAAATTTTCTATGCTTTTGCCTTCTTGTGCCATCAGAAGGACAAGCTATGTACTGGTGTCTCCCATTTCAAAATCTCCATTATAAAAACACTTGAAATCATTACTCTTTTTCTTAGTCTTTCTAAGAAACTGAGCTAGGAGCTACCATAATATTGTAAACGCAAGCTTTTTAAGAAGGTTAATTATAAAATTATACATTAATATTTATGGGCATTAAATCCATATGACATTGCTCTGTAAACTTACTTGCCCTCTGATCTGTTTATATACATTAAGAGTTTTAAACAGTTTGTTTAAAATACTTTAAATACTGAAATAAAAGAAAAGGGAAATACAAGATAAAAAGTAATTTTACCCTCAAATCTTTTCTTATCCTATGGAAGGAAGAAACCATACGGAGAGTAGGCAATAAGCTATTTCCTCATGTGAGTTACTATTTTGATTTAAAATGCATTTGTGTCCCCAAGTAATCTACCCTGCCTCAATGATGGACCTATATTCTGCCTTCTGTGTTCTCAGTTAACACATTCTAGACTGTCACTCCATTTTTAACTGTCATCTGCAAAAGCATGTTCAACAGCATCCCTGCATGGCCTCACTATTAATTACATAGTAGGGTTGGACAACATACTTATAAATATTAGCTGCAAATGTATTCCTACCCTTTAGTAAAGAAAATTTACTTTTCTCTTAAATATAGATGGAATACTCATATTCAACTAAATATAAAGGCAACACCCAGCCCCTGCCCCTGAAAAAAATCACAAAAAAAACAGGGATATGGCTGTAGAATGTCCAGAAAGTTAAGCAACCATATAAGAAAGTTTTTAAATAGCTTTTTGCTGCTGGCCTCTTTCTTCTCTGCCAAAGGACTTTAATTAGGCTCTTACCAATTTTCACTGTCACTACAATGAGTGATAAGGACCAGAAAGTATTAGTTGGCTCGCAAAGTCCAGCTGCTTATTTCTAACAACCCAAATCTTTTCTCACTAAAAAACCAGATTCTCTGATCTTTTTTCTCTTTACTGATGAAATTCTTGCCTTTTAATCTGACTGCACTAAGGAAAAACCATCAAGTATACCTTTAAACATACCCATATGCACACACAACACAGAATCTTTCAAAACCCGGCAAGAACTAGGAATAAAATGAGAATGTAGTTTTCTGTCAGGATCATGTAATAACAGTCTATGTCATAATACAGAAAATAATATAAGCTACTTATCTGACAGACTGATAAAACCCAGCTTTGAAGCAGCACAGATTGTCTTTGTAGAAGACAATACACTATTGTCAGAATTTTATAACACTGGCAAACATATTTCCCAAGGTTTGCATGCCTCATTGTGGAAGCTCAGAATGACAGCCATTACAACTCACAGTAAAGGAAAGAGAATTTCTCTGTAGAGAACAATAATCCTTAGTCCTTAAACCTTAATACTGAATGTAAAGACATACCTGTGAACTTCAGGAGGTTCCCTCTGGATTTTAGAGCTTGCCTCCACAACCTCTTTGGCTACTTTTCCACTGCATTAAAACATGAAATAAATATTCAAGCAAATACTAAGATGAGCTCATTACATGCCAGGAACTATACATACATGAACAATTCAGTTACATTCAAAAGAAGAAAAGGAAAAGGCAAAAAAAAAAATCCCATGTAGTGGATATGTAAGGCCACAGATGAAAAATTCTGTTGATCACTTGTCTGCAAAGCTTCTGAAGAAAAAGCAAGCTTTTGCAGTAGAACACTTGGAGTGGGGCTATCCTACAATGCACCTTTGGTCCAGAGTTGCCCAGTTACAGGGGGCATGCAATCTCTACATTAGCCACACTTCTTTGTTTTTACAGAAACTGCACCAAAAGTGGAGCCAGAAGTCTGCATAAAGCCTCCAGTTTATTTTGTAAATGATGCTGAAGAGACAACAGAAAATCTTTCAAATCCTGACCTGGATTAGGTATGAACAGGTCCTCAAGAAGGAAAAACCGTCAATTTGTCATAAGCAATTACTGAAGTTTTCTCTTACTTTCTGAAATGGTTTACCATGCAAAACAAACAGCAAACACCCACCTGTATCGAAACCTACTGCCTTTAAAAAATATCTTGCTGCTGGACATGGTCTTGATCTGGCTGGATTTTGCATACCTTTAACAAAAAGAACAGAGGCCATCACACTTTCAGCACAGAAGACACCTGATAAGCAAAAATGAACACTGCTAACTAGAAGCTTTGTCATTTTTGTACCACAAAATAATATTCAGTAGTTCAGCCTTTATACAAATTAGAATATAAAGCATACATTAAACAATTCGGACATCACAGAATGACTGAAGATAAAAGAAGTGATTACCTGGATACAAAAGCCAGAAAATTAAATGCCAACACTTTCTGCATCTCTAGGGACTTTAATTCACAGGATGACAGGAAAACCGTGGGACAAGCCCCTAGGACAAGTTTGCCCTAATACCATCGCATTTGTGGGAAGAGATGGCTATTTCCACTTTCCCGCTAGTAAAGCAATGAAGTAGTAAAGTGGTAACATTTGTCTTCAAAAGTAGTTGCATTTCTGATGTCTCTATACAGTCAACTTCTTAGTAGCCTACATCATATCCTACTGCTTCTCTCTAATCATGAAGTATACAGCAACCTTTTATCACAGTCTTTTATCACAATGGTCATGGAATCAGACACATCATCTCCTTGATTTTCTCTGCCTTCGAAGTGGCAAATTAATTTCATATTGAGTCTCTCATTCCCAGGCCCCAGTAGACAATCTTCTATTATTTATATCTACTTGAAAATAACCACAACAGTCAATCCTGAGCCTGGATCAGGACAGGACTAAAGCTCTTTTTTTTTTCAAGAAATGCCAAGAGATCATAACCTTTTCTTAAATTCCAAGTCCCAATCTCTTATAAGCATAGGAGAGGACCAAATCTAATTAAGGTAAAGTATCATTATCATTAATTACTTACATAACCTGGCTTCGTGTGTTCTAATCTGATTAGAATACCTTAGTTATCACACAGAACATAAACAGGATTTATCTAATGCTGTTAAGTAACTAACAGTCCATGCTGTACAGCTCAGTTTCTCTGAAATGTATGAAAACTTTCACTGTTTCAAAACTAGTATCCTAAGCCTTTATTTACAGATTGCTTTGGCTTCTGTTTCATGTATGGAAGATTGTTGTTGTTTTTCTGCACTCCACATATTAACCATTTCCCAATATATCAATCAGGTTCCTCTTCACTGAATATCACTACCAATCTTCATTTTACTAAAGTAGTCCTCTTTGACGATCCACCAAAATTGAAACAGGCAAGTACAATTTCAAGAATTCATGCTAAAGAAATACCACCACAGTAGTTCCCTGAAGACATCTGTAAAGTAGAAAAAAACATAAGAGAAACAGCCTTCAGACACCAAGGTCAGAGAAGAAGAAGGGGAGGAGGTGCCCCAGGTGCCAGAGCAGAGACTACCCTGCAGCCTGTGGAGAAGACCATAGTGGAGAAGGCTGTCCCCCTGCAGCCCATGGAACACCACACCAGAGCAGACACCCACAGTGCAGCCTGTGGAGGACCCTGCACTACAGCAGGAGGACATACCCAGAGGGAAGTTGCAGCCCCTGGAAAACCCACACAGGAGCTGGCTCCTGGCTGGAGTTGTGGCCCATGGAGAAGAACCCATGCTGCTGAAGGTTTATCCAGGAGGGAAGGACTCATGCTGGAGTGGTTCATAAAGGACACTGGAGCAGGGAAAAAGTGTGAGGAGGAAAGAGAAGCAGAGAGAAACTGCTGTGAACTGACTGCAACCCCCATTAACCATCTCTCTGTGCCACTCTGGGCAAGGAGGGCAGAGAGGAGTTGGGAATGAAGGAGTGAAGTTGAGGCTAGGGAGAAACAGGGGAGGAGTGTTTTTAGTTTTGTTTTTACTGACATTTAAAAATAGAGTAAGAAGGTGAGAAAGAAATTAAGATTCCCCAAGTCAAGTCTGGTTTGCCCAAGACAGTAACTGATAAGCAATCTTCCTGTCTTTAGCCAGACCCATGACCTTTTTTTCATGTTTTCTCCCCTTGACCTGTTGAAAAGAGGGAGTGAGAGAGCGGTTGGGTGGCCATCTGGCATCTAGTCAAAGCCAAACCCGTAACAAACCCGTATTTGTGACTGAACCCCAAATAGTTATTATTACAACCATTTAACACTAAGAGCAGAGAGATTATATTCCTATGAGTCTCCCTCAGACATCTTTAATTCGAGCACTGATTTCTCCCCTTTGGGTGGGAATTGCTTCCTATTCATAGATTCATAGATTCATAGATTGGTCCAGGCCGGAAGGGACCCCCAAAGGTCATCTAGTCCGACCTCCCCGCAGTCAGCAGGGACACCCCCAACTAGACCAGGTTGCCCAGGGCCTCGTCGAGCTTCACCTTGAATATCTCAAGGGAAGGGGCCTCAACCACCTCCCTGGGCAACCTGTTCCAGTGTTCCACCACTCTCATGGTAAGGAACTTTTTCCTAATATCCAATCTAAATCTCCCCTTCTCCAACTTAAAACCATTGCCCCTCGTCCTGTCACTGCAGGCCTTTGTAAACAGACTCTCCCCAGCCTTCCTGTAGGCCCCCCTCAGGTACTGGAAGGCCACTATGAGGTCTCCCCGGAGCCTCCTTTTCTCCAAGCTAAACAACCCCAGAATTCCCTATATTTATTTTGAGTAACGTAAAATAAAACCACTCAAACACTATGCACTATTTTCCTACTTACATGTATTTCTAATGAAAAACACTTTCTGACAATATTTTTATTAATTCAGTCTCAAACACAGTCGATGTTACCATAGAGAATTAACAGCTGTATTGTGCCGGCTCATATTTCCTGTTTCTTCATGGGATATATCAATTAAATAGATTATATTGATATATTATTGTATCAGTGTTGAAACAAAAGAAGGTTATTAACACCGATGTTACAAGACACATTCTTCCTACTTAGTTACTACTTACCCTTATAGCACTCCCCTGATGTTGCTTTGCTCCAACACAGAAACAATATTTTTTATAAAATATGCAAGACGCTGTAAGGAGAGACTAAGTAGCAAGAATAAAAGCTACATGCCCAAAGGACTGTGTCAATAAACATATATAAGAAAGTCAATGGAGGGCATAAGAGCTTTTTAATGAGGAATTATTTTCAGGCTCTCTTTTAGGGAATAGGGAGGAAGATAGTTTTTTTTTCTTGTCAATTTACAGGCTTTTTTTAATAAAATGAAAAACCAAGATGGCTGGCATCTTTCAAAATGTATGTAAGAATATTTTCTTTTTTTTTTTTTCAATCATTGCAGAAATTATTTTTTTTTTCAATCAATTCTTACTAAACTTTGGTTTTCAAGTGGGAGAACATTACCTACTGGCAGAAGAACCCAGAGAATCAAACAAAACAGATTGTTTCCTCCATTCTCAAGGTATTCAACAGCAGGGCTAAGATTAATAACTATGTTGGCAGACACAAGTGCAGTACTGTGTCCATCCAAACTCACACCACAGAGTAGGAAAAAAATGTGCTGAACAAACTGTAATTATTCACCGCCAAAACCCTCCTGCCTTGTTCAGATTTTAAACAATTGATAATACTGTCTTGAAATGAAATCATATTGCCTGTTAACTTGCATATTTTCTGTTTCCATTTTGAATCTTGTTAATGAAATGAAACATTTCACATTGAACAATCTTCTACTCATATGCACGTTTTTTTACTTTTAGTATAGATAATGACTTCAGGTTTACATACTTGTAAAAAGCCTGGTTCTCCACCCCACATTTCCAAAGATGCTTGCAGGCTGCTGGTGTAGAGGTATGGAATGAGAGGACAGCCTTTTTCTAAGTGCAAGGAGAAGAAGGCAATTAGAAGTAATGAAAATGTTGAATTCTCAAAGACTGAAGTAGCTGTACCTGATGGCATCACCATGAACCAGACACACTGAAGACCAAGTTTTCCTGTGCAGCCTCAGTCCGTCATTGACCCACAGAAGTACAATCCATATGTAGCAAATATTTAAACTGCCCAGGCAATTGTTTCATAAATAACAGGGGATGCTTGGAGGGGGAAGAGAATAGCATATGTACAAGTGGCTTGTAGAACAAATCCGTACCAATGGTCTTCACGACAAAATCCAGGGAGGAAAGTCCGTATGTTCAATATTCCACATTGCACAGTTGCTGCACTATTTAGCATCCACTTCTCCCTGTTCCCTATGTCCTCCTTGCAGCCATACAAACATGTGTGGCCTCTCATACCTCTGGCATTATTTCCTTCCCCCATTTTCTATTCCTCACCTAGGTTGCATGCAAAGCCATAACCTTGGGCCATACCAACCTGCCCTAGGGGAAGAACTGATTATAGCATGCTGTACCCAAAAACCTCTATGATTTCAATGGCAAGAGCCTAATGATAGGACTCCTAACTACCTAGGACAGACTCCAGCCTATTCAGCTAATCAACATTTGAGGAGACGATAATAATTAGCCAAAAATACCTCATATCCCTCCAGGTATCAATTTGAATTTTCTGTATTTCTCACTCATATACACGTTGCTCATGCTTTAGAGTGGATGGGTACAGCTTTAGCGGTTTAAAATCCATTAAAATGTGACCATACAGGTGACTAAAATCATGAGCTATCAACACAGCACTGCATGAATGTTAAGGGAGAAATGTCTCAATCTGTTGCAAATTAGAAATTTTTTTTGACAACACCAATATTCACATTCACTCATATTCTATATTTTATTTACAATATGAAGTACAACTATTGATTGTTAAGAAGCTTGTTTAGTTAAAACATATTGTTATGTTTTAGTTGACTCTAAATCAAACACAGAAATTCTGTAAAAATATTAAACCTGACCTCTTTCTGAGCTCCAAACACATAGAAAGTCTTCCCTTCAAACTTCAGTTTATAGACATCACACCTAAAAAGCAAAAAATCATTTAAGTATAGGAAAAAGAAACAGATGTACAGGTAAGAAAAGCAACTTGCATGCAAGTTTCCCTGATTCCCAAAGTCAGGCAGGTCATCCAGTGTCAGAGTCTTAACAGAAGCCTTACAACCTTTAGCATAAAAGTATTTAATATTCCAATTTTCTTTAAAGCACAGAACATAAGCCCAGAGTACTTCTTTTACATCCCTATGCACTTTCAAAGAATTAACTTTGGCTGCTGGAAAATGAAAAGGAAATTAAAAGTAGGCAGATGCTTATGTTTACATTCTATTTATTATACAGTTTGTAATTCCTCTTATATCTTAAAATCGTGGAAGGTCTAATGTAATTAAATTGCAGGAAAGACAATACTCTTAGCCCGTAAATGTTGCATAAGAAGGCATACAATTTTCTAGATGCAGGCACTTTTAACCAGCAACATATTATCTCTGTCCTTATTTATTTGTGGTTTCATATCTTAGTAACTGACTACATACAGACAGAACACAACAGGAAGAAAGAAAAAATGTTTGACAGCATTTATTACTCGGCCCTTGTGAGTTTCAAACCTTGATGAATGTCAAAAATGTCAAAATTTAATTTAACCAATGTTGGAAACACAACCTACATATGGAATAGCAGTGCACCATATAAAGCCAATACAATGTCTCTGTTTAAATTGTAATAGAAATTTTGTCATTACCACAGCTAAAATAGAGACACTGTGGTTTTCCATAAACTTCTCTCAAGATTTTGGATGTTAGATGGTTGAAATGGGAATGATTCTGGAGGCAAGAACAATGCTATTCCGGAAACATTATAGCAAGAGTTTTGCTTTAACATTAAACAACAACAAAGAAGCCATTCCAGTTGACAAAGCTTTTGCATTAAAAAGGAAATCTCAAATATGAATTTTGATTTTTACTTTGTAGTGCAAATTTCAGGTAATACCAGTTAAAGCTACTAGTATTCACTTCTAGGTCCCAGAAATGAAAGCAGCAGTGCATGACGTTCAGTTAAATCTCACCAGATCGACCTTCCAACGGCCAGCTTAACACTGAGACAGCTTAATGGCTTTTCTTCTGTCACTATTTCATCTTGTATTTGGTTTACAGGCCAACAGACTAAATGAATACACCAAGAAACTAAGCACTGTGAAACTCATTTTCCACAGTATGGTTGATACATGCTCGGCAAGTGCTATTCTCTCCTTCCTGCACCATAGACTGACATTACAGTTACACTATCCTTATGCCAAGAGCATGAACCATCCAAGCACTGTGACTAAGACTACCTGAAATTAACCCTAGGGAAACTACAGCACAAATCCAGGATCACAAATGGATGGTATTTGACTGACGTCCCCAGAGCTCCACATGGAACTGAATCATACAGACAGGATTATACTGCCTTTATACCTCTGAGGATTTGAGGTTACTTAGCTGTTGGGGATGTTTCTATGGAAATGCAGCAGAGTCCAGCTCTATACAGAAAAACACCTCACCATTTCTTCACTTCCTGCCCATCTTCTTCCCACAAGACAGGCTGGGAGCGCTGAGGTGGAGCAGCCACATCTAAGTAGTATCTGCTGTTGGCATCTGTTTAGTAGCAGGTCTAAAATGCGATTTATCAATGTCTGAGCATGACTGTGCTCACTCTGCACCACAGTGCTGAAGACACAGCCCTCCCAGTGCTCTTACACCGCCAGCAGAAGCTCACTTTAACCCCTCTCTCGAACTCGGCTGAGGCTGCCCAATTAAGTCAATTGTCTTAAAGAAGCAGGAAAGGAAAGTAAAGCTAGACAAACCAAGGACAATTGCGCACATGTCCACTTTTTTAAAAAAGAGGGTAAAAAATAAAAATTCAAAGGCATTCTCATGTCCTCCTCTGCTTACCAAGTAAGTTCTTTTATAGTTTTCAAATTGAGGTTAGTTAAATGAGGAAACAGCAACATTTCCAAGAGTCAAAAATAAAGATTCAGGTGGACTCTTGGAAACTCTTCCAAACATCTCTGCCAATAAGCCTCACTGGTGATTTACAGCACAGTTGAAAAATCAAATTAATTTTAGCATTTGTGCATTATGTTGACTAACATACCCTGTGGAGTAATTTTCACTGGGGGAAGAATGAGACCAAATTACTATTCTACTTCTCATCTAAGATCCTCTAAACATGAAACATGATGGGGAAAGAGAAGGAGTATCCATGTGGTTCACTTAAAGACAACAGGTGATGATAGCAGGAAGAAGGGAAGACAGAGGAGAAAGGACTCTTGCATATTAATCTAGTCTTACTTCACATGCTTACCATTTTAACAAGTGAATTCTTTTATTCCCCTGGAAAACTACAAATCCTGCAGCTGTGAATCCTAAAAATGTAGTCATCCCCGTTGAGTCCTTGAAAGAGAAAAAAAAAAGATAATTTCCCCCTCATGCAGTGAGGTATTTCTTACTGATAGCATGAATTGTTACTCCACTATAGATTACCTGTATTTTGTTTCCATTTTAGAAATAAATGTTGCCTTCAAATTGTACACTTCTAAAGAACAAAGACTGCTTTTGACAATACAGGCCTCATTTATTTCCAGGCATTTAACAGAGTAACAGCACATTATGCTTTGTTTCTGTCTACCTGTAACTGGCGACAACGGGAAATCCTTAGGTATACTTACAAGTTTTGTTGAAAACATACTTTTGTGTATGTCCCATTCTTAACATGCTGACTAACTACAAACCAGCGGTTCATACCTGCTTCAACACTGATATTTTTTGAAGATTTGACAACACATTGTTCCTCTGTGAGATGTTGTGCTGGAAGTACTGCTAACAGTCAGCATTTACTGCAATAAGCAAGTACTCTTGAGTACAAAGCAGAACATATGGTGATTCTTGCCTTTCAAATAGGAAAGACCATTTTTTAAATTTTTAATTTCACAATAAAAGTTCTGTCTCAGAGTTTTTGAGCAATGATTCAGATGAGTTAACTGGATTTCCTGTCCATCCCAAGTTCCAGACCCTCACTTTGCTAAAGTTTGTCGACTTTATCATGCCTTATGTTCCACCGATAAAATACGGGGGAACAGACACAGTGATGCTTCTGGGATAGCACTGGAAGGAGCACTTTGTAAGGAGTAAGGGAAGCACCTTGCTTTGTAGCTCACTTCCAGATGACCAAAAAATTTTCCTTAAGCATGGGCCATGAACCTCTGCATGACCCCACACTACAAGCCCTGTCACACAGGTAAAGAGGAAATTCTCAGCCAGTTTTGACTGTGTGCCAACATATAAGTCTCTGGGATGCCCTCTGAAAATCTGCAGTACAGTTTTCAACTAAAGTCTCTGACTTTACTAAGTTTACTAAGTCTCTGACTTCACTGAGCTCTGAACCAGCCCCTGCATTTCACAGAGGACCACCATTCCTAGCAAAGTAGATATCCAGTGCAGCTCTATGTTAGCGCTGACCAGAACAGCTAACTGCACTGCACTTCTGTTCCACCAAATGAGATGATATACAAGCCAAGGTAACAGCAGCAGTTAAAACATGAAGTGGGAACACTGAAAAAAACCATTGTGGATTATGCAGATAAAACCAAGTAATTAAAAATGCAGGTGTGAGGGATACTCAGAACTGGTAACTAAAATCACCTTCTTACAGAGAACCAGAAAACAGCAAAGTGGAGGAATATGCAAATGTATAATTGGTTCTCCCCTCTGTACACTTGGTTTGCTGTTCTTCCTAAGATTTGCATATTTTGATAGTGTTTGAAAAACTAATCTGCCAAGGACTAACAATTTCTTGTATCTTCTGGAAAAGAATAATGCTGAAACCTAAAAATCTTGCCAAACATAAAATATTTCACAACTGGACTATTTAGAGAAACCTTTGCATTAATTGCAAAGAAATTAAGAAGTATAATCAAAGCTTTTGTCATGACACTACATTCTCCTATGATGTTCTGCTTCGTCTGGAGAGACCTTTCCTTTGACCGATGCAGAAATGTCAATCAGTCAATGTGCTTTCAAGGCTTAAAAGTAATATGCAGTACCAGGGCAAACTCTTTAATAAATAAATTCTTATCTGTGCCTGGATGAAAAACAGAGCTAAATCAATTCTATTAATGGCTTTTTACTAAATGTGAGCGAAAAAAAAAAGATTTTTATTAAATGATAGCAAAAAAACCTGTTACCTTGCAAGGATGAGGATCAACACCATAAGTTTCCAAAGAATATGCTTTCAGGAGCAAGTTAAATTCAGCAACTGCTGGGCTCTGACCTCTGAAATTACAAAAGAAACAGTAGTTTGCCAGCAAAAAGAAAGTGGGAGAAAAAGACTTTTTGACTGGAGAGTTTAAATGCCTAAAAAGGGAGGAAAGAAAAGTTCCTTCTGAAATACAAACTATTTCAACCATGTTCTGTTTATAATATAAAGACAGAAAACTTTTCACATGTTTTCTCCTGCTGCATTGTACAGTGCCTGATGTTTTCAGGTAAACTCTGTTTTTCTCTTATTCCTTAGATAACGACATGTTATGCAATTAACCAGAGTTATCCAATATCCTGCAAGTATTTATTGTCTTTTGATATACATGCATGTCAGCCTGGATATGATATAAACTTCAGCATCTTTTTTCCACAGACTCTTGCTGCCCAACTCATTTAAAAGGATTGTGCACATTAACAAACATTCCTTCCAGCACAGGGATAAACACGTATAAACACAGCAATCATATTACACTGTCTACTCAGATGCATGCCTAATTATAGCTGTGCCTGTTACCACCATGATAGTTCAGAATCTGTCAGCATTTCCATTATATGCTCCTATTTTTAGGGCGTCTATAATCAACCATGAATATACACTAAAGCCCAAAACATGGCATGCAAAAATTGAGTTCTAGAGTAATCTTTATTATTTGATTTTTGCTCTTCTAACTCTTGAGGTTGCAATAAGCTCAAACACAGATTTACAATGCCTGTTTGTCAGTGAACTGTTCCAAGTATTATTTTATTCATGTATTTGCATGACTAGAGTATGTGATTCTGAAATATAGTTTTGTAACAATAAGCACTACTTGGGACCCTTAGAAAGCCAGACCTCATAAATGCTTCTCATGCAAATTATCCAAAAAATGAGCCATAGACAAATCTTCAAAGAACACAGCGATAGTCATACTTTATCCTACCCCTGCATTTTGGGCTCCGGTCTTATACTGTGACCAATGGCACTTGGGAATTGGCATTTAAAAACTGCTCTGTAAACTGGTGTAAAGTGATTTCCCTGTAAGTCTGTCATCCCCCAGTAGCTAGAAACCAACAAGCATTGACTTACAAGGCTCAGTATCTGGCCCAAAGTTCAATATAACAATTAAGACAATGTCTAGCATGCACATGGATGTCAAATCCTATTTTGAACCTACCAAGTTGAGGCCCTGGGGCAATGGAAGTGTCAACAACCTTTTCTCTTATAAAGTTTTAATTCATGCTCATCTGTACTTCACTGCTTATTGTCTCCCAGTCAATTCCATGATACTTCTTTCGTTTCTTCCATATGTCTTTTGGTCCTCCTTGATACTACACTACCTACACTTTTTTTCAGATCACATTTTTGTTGATGTATATCTTTCAAAAAATAAAAACCACACAAGATTAGGAAAGAAGTGCTCACATTCTTCCATCCTTTTTTAGTCTCTTTCTCACCACTTTCCAAGGGAGAAGAACATGTATCAAGAGGAACACCAAAAATTATAAATATGCATTCACACACCTAAATATTTAAGGCAAAGACAGCATGAAAGCAGCAAACAAAACAAAAATGCTGATTTTGCCCAAGCAACTTCCTCATGGCTCTACTAAACTGCTTTTCTCCCTTTTCAATGCTAATAAATCACAACTTTAAGTGTAATCACAACTGTAAGACCACAAATGAGCCTTAAATAGGCAACAAGCTTGTCTTACATACCAACCAACTACACAGGACAGAAGTAATTAACTAACTTGACCTAAATTACTTATAATGCTTATGTTGCATAGTGAAAAGCCAAACAAATAGATGGCTTGATTGCTTACTGGAAAATGGGCCTTACAGAAAAATAAGAACATAAAATGCATCTTTTCCCACTTCCTGTTGCTGCTGGCACAGAGGAAAGTAGTCAGTCTTTTGGTTTGAAAGGACCAAAAGGTGACAAATAATTTTGAACAATGTGATTTGGGGGTTTCGGCATTTCCAGAAAGGAAAATAATATTAAATTGCAATTATTATTAAAGAGACACATTAAACAAGAATTAGCATGTTTGTCTTACCTATAGCCTCTGAAACTATGCTGTCTTTGTGCACATCAAGTGGAACAAGCTGTAGTACTTGGAAAAAAAAGCATGGACAAGTTTGATCTTATCAGATTACAGGCTAATCAAATGTCTACTGTGCAAAGCCTTAAAAGAACACCACAAAGCAGAAAAGTCAAGGGCAATATCAAATGAAAAAATCCTCATTCATCCCATATCAAGGGATTAATATTCAAGCCCTGATACTGTGCTGTTCCTCTGTAACTTAGCAATGTAATTTTCCTTACTAAATAACAATGTAACTATAGCAAATCCTATCAGCAAAGAAAAATCCACATTTTATCAATCACTGGTTGAATATTAGATATGCCTATGCCTTTGACTGGCTTTGTTAAAAAGCCTTTAAGCTTTCTACATGCAACAAATAGCCTTACAAAAAATGTATAGAGTTTCCTCACTTAGGCAAGTGTTTCAACTAATGCCTCTTACAGTGGAAAAACAGGGAATATTTAGACAATGCATCTTTAGTGTTTTGTAATTCAGTTCTCTCAGGAAAGTCAGCTGTCTCTCTCAGTGCATTCACTTCTTTTAACCTTATATGACTTCCCAAATTTTTCAGTATGTATTCAGCATTAAATGGAAGATGTATTCCCCTTCCATATGTTGCAGCCACTATAGCTACAGCGTGACAAAGGTTTTTGAACAGGACCAGTAAAAGAAACCATTACACAGAAAAGTTTCTGTATACCATACAAATAATAAAACATGTATTACTTGTGAAATTAGAGCTCCACAGTTATTAGCTACAAATTGATGACTCAACCTAGGAATCAATCAATCTAAAAGTTCCTAATAAAATTTTAATGAAACAAAGACTTTAATAGAAGGCTAAGGAGTCTTCAACATCCTCTGGTTTTTTCCTTTAGGCTCATGAAAAGTACGCACTAGAGTATGTACTAGCTCTTTTTATTCCCCACAGGGTCCTCAGCTCTGAAGCACTTCAAAGTCCTGGAAGCTCAACAGGGAATACTTCCAGGGTGTGCCACAGCAATGATCTACTTGTTTTGCTGGCTGCCCTCACCAGTTCACTCTAGAATATTCTCCTCTTCATACCTTTCCTTTGAGATATGTACCTGTTACAAACTGAAGCAGTGAAACTAGTGAAAGTCAAGGATGAGATAGCACAGGATTGACCATTAATTCCTTTTAACAGAGAAGTTATATTGCGATAACAGCAAAGAAAGAGGATTCTCAATTGTATTCTCAGTTTCTTGCTTCCTGAATGACCTTAGTGAAGTCACTTCATCTATCTTCTCTGATTCTCTTACTGACTTATAAAGCACTGTGAGATACTACTACTAACACACTAATAATAATAATAAAAGGCATAAGTATTGTCCATCCTTTTGCCTCATCTCTATGTCAAACAAAGTTACTTGCTGCATAATATGATACCAATACTGTGCTTGAGCATGCCGCATGTAAAATTAATTTCTGGGTATTTATGGTCTGTAGGGTGTTTCAATGCAATTAATTCAAAGAATAAATAAGTATGTACATAAAGACAGGGGTCTAGAAACTTTATGTATTCACCTCCACACAAACTAGGGAAAAATATTAGCCATGAAGCTTCAAATAACATAGGCTCAGTCTCCACCAAACACCCTTTGCCCTGCCCTGCCGCTGTGGACATCCTTTGCTGCAGTCTCAGGAGAGACCACAGTGACTATTTCAAGAAGGATCTCCATCTATGAAATATTCTCCTTGTTGTACTCCAGATCTTGTACTGGACATCCCTCAGCAGAACAGGGTTATCTGAGTTTCCTTTTAACCTAAAAAAACGCCAGAATTCTGCATAAAGCTTCAACACGTTTAGCTACACCATATACTGACTGCAGAACTGCTCACCACATGGCTGAGGTTTTGCTGTTGTTTCTTTAAATATTTTATAGGTGGTTGAGACGCCAATTGCTATACTGCTATAGTGCTAAAGGTCTTGAGTAGCTTTTACTTTTCGTTTAAGCTTAGGAGAAATACAGTCTGTCCGCTAGCATTTTTAGTCAGGATAAAGGTGCTAAGGAGGACTATTGAAGGTACTGAAACACAAATCTGCTGCTATTACCAGTGTTTCAGTTTTACTGGAGAAGATAGCACAATGGTGGTGATTATTTCAAAAAAAAAAAAAAGAAGAGCACTAAATAAAGACACTGGTAAATGAAATTTCATTGTAAGCTGTGGCTCAGTTTGTTAGAACAGAGAGGCCAGGCTTTGCACATTGACCAGGCAGCAGCATTGTTCCCCTAGAACTGCCCGGACCACCGGCAGTGGGGAAGGAAACAGCCTTTAAGTGGGTCTGCATGTGGAAAGAGATCTTACCACCTGGCGAGCAGATGCATTGCTGAAATGTTGCTGAAACATATAAAACTTAGAAAACTGCAGAACACACAAATATCAATTTTAACTTGTACTACAACATTTTTATTTCTCTCAGATAGACAGAATTCTAGGATCAGAAAAACCTGAATAATCCCTTTAAAACAATAATCAAACTCTTTTACTAAGTCTATTAAATGCTTATGGGTTTTACTTTACACTACACACTGTAATGACATGTGCCACTTACATAACTCCTTCTACCAAAACACTTCAAATTGCTTGTGTGCTCCAGAGATCAGGCTGAGACGCTGTCTCCGAAATCTGTCTTTAGGTATTTGTATTTCAACTTTACTTCATAAATTGATGCAGTGACGCAGACAGCTTTAAGCCTATTCAACAGACAGAACACATTTACAGAGCAGATGCAGTTTTAATTTACCTATTATTAATTTAAAAACTATTCCCATGATACAGAGACATCTACTGAGCCATCTGTTTTGAATATCACAGTAGATTAATCTTTCTGGTCCAGACACACCTGGTCTGTAAACCCTTCTCCCAGATAAAGAAAAGGTAGGGAGGGAGGAGAGGGGCAGATGAAATAGGTCATTTCAGGTGATGAAGAAACCCCTATACTGTAGAAATTCTGCATTCAGCAGTATGCTAAATATGCAGAACCTGAATCCAAACCTCACCACGAGACAGGCAACAACTAGCTTGGTAAAGAAAACAACCACTCTTCCCAGGGGGGTGTGAAGCACGTGCACATACACACACAAAATAAAGCTTTCCAAAAGCTAAAAAATTGTCAATGTTACAATAAAACCAGCTACCTTTCCCAAGTCAAGTAGATTATCCTTTCTACTAAATACTGCTTGGAATTCCCATTAAAAGAATAATCACAAGTATTGATATATCTTTTCCGGTTTTCATTGTATCAGACCTTTGGGAAGAGGGGAGAGAAACCTGTTTTGTCTGGGAAGTTTCTTTCTCCAGAGTACTGCTACACCTGCATCTTCCATTAAAATCATGTTCAGGTAAAGCTGCTCCTTACCATAAAGCTTCTGGCAATACTCTCTGCGCCATGCAAACACCAATCCAATAAAACAGCATCTTATTCTTACTATTTTCTAGTAAGTGCATCCAGAATTACAAGTGTGGTTCCTTAATTTTAATTGGTATTAAGCACACTTTTGTAAGAAACAAATGGTTCAGAAGAATGAGGCTTTGAGGAAACAGCACACACATACCATTCTTCAGGGAAAGGATCGAGGTAACCAGGAGAATCCATTATTTCAAATTTCTAATAAATATATATTCCAGCCATCTTTCTAATTCAGTCAACTTACAACTGATAAGAATTATGGGGTGAAAGAATACACCAGGAAAACATAGCAGAATAGAAACAAACAAGTCAATGGCTCAATGTCCAAGTGGAAGCCAGTAACAAGTGTCATTCTGCAGGGGTCAGTGCTGGGACCACTGCTGTTTAACATCTTTGTCAGAGACACGGACAGTGGGATTGACTGTACCCTCAGCAAGTTTGCTGATGACACCAAGCTGTGTGGTGCGCTTGACAGGCTGGAGGGAAGGGATGCCATCCAAAGAGACCTGGACAGGCTCGAGAGGTGGGCCCGTGCAAAATTCATGAAGTTCAACCAGGCCAAGTGCAAGGTCCTGCACCTGGGTCACACCAATCCCAACCACAAATACAGAATATTAGGAAAAAACTCTTTACTGTGAGGGTAGTGAGACACTGGAACAGGTTGCCCAGAGAAGCTGTGGATGCCCCATGCCTGGAGGTGTTCAAGGCCAGGCTGAATGGGGCTTTGAGGAATGTGGTCTAGTGGGAGGTGTCCCTGCCCATGGCAGGGGGCTTGGAACTCAATGATCTTTAAGGTCCCTTCCAACTCTAAGCATTCTATGATTCTATGAAATTATTCACCTATTACGGCAAACACAATGGCATTTTAATACAAGATTATAAATTAGAATTAGATCATTTTGAAGTTGCAGTGGCATGTGCCAACATACAGCCTGATGGATAACTCCAAATGCCTTCACTGGGAAACTGTACATGAGCCTGAATGGCCTATCAAGGCTGAAATGAAGAGGGCATTCAGTGCAGCCAGGGCTGTAATGTAGGTGGGATCCTGACCAGCTGCCACCACTATCTGCCTGTGAACTCCCACTAGACATCATAGTCCTTCTCAGCTTTCCAAAGTCCTTGGTAAGCTTTGTATAGTGGAGAACTGCAAAGATTTTGGCTCCTTAGGCCTGGAAGGCAGCTATCCCTGCTGTAGCCCAAGTCCTGCTCTTTTCCAAACTTCCCTGTCCATGTAAACCTCAATAGATCCTCAGTCCCCAGCAAAGCAGCTTCTGTCTCCTGTAACATGACTTGCAAGTTTTGGAGCACAGCATATGTCATTCCAGTTGCACTCCCTTCCTGTATACAAGGCCATTAGATACCAATGTGATTAGGGTAGTACAAGAAGCTAAATATAAATTGTAGATCAGTGTGCTGGTATCATTAAATGCATAAAAGCAGATAATACATAGTTTTAATTGCAAGAAGCTCTTAAATCAAATACAAGATCTACTTTATTCTGGACCTGATAAACGGGAATTTAGTTCTAGCACTTTTTAATGTATTCAACAGCATGAAAGAAGTTGCTTTAATCTTGGATCAAACGATATTAACACCCACAAAGAGAAGCAAGCAACTCTTGCCAAGTCTTCTAGGACAGCCTCCCAGAATACACTCTGATAGTAACATTTGTAGTTATGCTTGCCAGTGGCTCCACTGACAGCTCTATGTCTGCATGAGAGCTGAAGAGCCAGATTAGCAGAGACTGAGAAATCCTGTACTCCTGCTGGCACCAGAGTCTAAGCACCCATGATAACCGATGGTGCGGTGAAGGGAATACAGTAACAGTTAGAGCAGCGGAGGAAAGTAAAAAGTGCTTAAATCCCCACCGAGTAGTTACGGTGTAGATGATGCTGCTTGGATCAAAGACAAGTATTAATTTCCTACTCTGGTTTTCAAGAAAATACTACCCTTTAGCTTAAAAGTTTAAATTGTTTTTGAGATAGATAGTTAATAGCAGAACACAGCAGTGATTTCACACCCTCAGAGGAAACCTTTTCTTCTCCCAAAAGATGTTCTCCCACATACGACTTTTGCGAAATCTGGAGTATTTGATGCACACAAGGGAGACAACAGCCAATTCAGTAGCACTCAGCCTTGAGCCTGTATTCAGACTGGTCATCCCAAGCAATAATAAATACCCTGCATTTACCTACGTAAGGTCAGCCTAGAACACAGGCATTTGAACAGGGCATGTAACTCTGTAATTTACTGGGCAAAGTTAATGCCTGCATAGGGATTTCAGATAAATCAATTGCTGTTTATGTAACACTTTCATATAAACTGCATGGCACAATATTTCATATCAGAAATAAGTAAAAATGGATCATTAGTTCTCATGTGGGACACAAAAAAATCTGTATTTTCAACCACTGAGTCCTTTCAAAAAAGAAAAAAAGGGAAAAAACCCCATGATTCCTACAAATATAAATTGCCTTTACAGGGATATATGTGAATCTTCTCTTTGGAAATCTGTTTCCAGGTGCCTGGCCTTAGGGAGCTCTAGCTGACAGGTATCTTTCAAAAGCCAGGGAATTTTTTCAGAGTAACAATGTTCTGTTAAAGGACGTAAGATTCAATATAAATTCATAGGAAAGAATTTTTGTCTTGGAAAAGAGATAAAGGAATGTGACTGCACTAAAAATATCTAATGTTTAATTTGGTTGTCTGAAGCAAATCTCCCAGTTGCAACAACATGGAAGTCGATTTGGAACTAGTACTGACACAGGTGCATAAGTACGTACAAAGTCCGTTCTTTTGTAAGAGGAGCCCACAAAATCCAATAGCAATAGCTAGAAGCAAAACTGGGCCAGCTCCTAATGCAGGTTGCCCAAACAAACAGTGCTAATTCTGCCATGGAAAAACTCCTTGGGGAACACCTGAAGGGAGAAAACTCCTGATGTGTTAAAAAAAAAATAACAAAACAAAACCTCAAATCCCAAAGAGATTATTAAACTCACCTGAGTGATCTTTCACATAAAAACCCAGTAATCCTAGTAATCCCTGCTGTTATGCTTGAAGAATTAACCTTTCACTCAGCTTTTCCTCTCCTCTACCTAGATGATTTCATGACTCTGCTTAAACTCATTCGATGGGTTAGTTTTATATTGCTTTTCCCCAAATTTACACAGAATTCTTCACTATATTTTTGTTAAGCTGGGGGCTTTTGGTAACCAGAAATAAAAAAAAAACCAACCCTATGGCTTTATACACTGAGCACAGTGCAATGTATTAAATTTCTTTAGTACTGCCAAAGCAGGAGAGAACTGAATATGTGGTTCCATGTACTTTTGCATGGAAGTCAAGTGAAAAGGAAGTTATTTTTTAACCTGGATCATTTCACTGATGTGATTTAAAATGCAGCCTTATGAACATTTACACACATCTAACTACAAGGGATAAGGGACGTGCAAATTAACAACCTGGGGAGAGACCTTAGCATTCACTTCACTTGAAGAAGAACGTACACCAGAATACATTTATAGAATATCTAGATTTTTATGGCCCAGATCTTTTCCAACCTGTTAAGAATGGCAGGGAAACAGAAATGAAAGTAGCCATTACTTCAGTCGCTATGCTCTGTTGTAACCATACCCAAAACCATGACATTCAAATAAATTTTGAATTCTTTTAAGAACAAGTCTCCAAGTCTCATCAGTTCCTAGTGCATCCTCACATATTACATCATAAAATTACTGATAAAGCATTACCTCTTCACCTCCCAGCGGTATACCATGTTTCAAAAGAGGGCTTACTTGAAATAACAGTAAAATCAGAATATGTATTGTGATGAAATCAAGGCAGGTGTTTGCCCCACCAATGGTAAGGTTCAGAGAAATTACTCCTGTACCTCTCCCTTTCTCAGTGAGGGAAGAATAATTAATTAAAATGCACATGACGATTAATCACAGCTCAATAATGCTGACATGCACTTCTGTGTGTCACATTTATATCTTTGCAATCAGATGCAGTGGAAAGTTACATAAAAGGTCACATTTTGCTAAAATCCAGTGATGTTCTCACAGCCACAAAGGATAAGAAATAGGGGCACCATGTCATACATCTGTTCTAATTAATAAGAACAAGGCTTTTAAATGACAGAAGATGAATCACTAAGTCACTAGCAGCTGTCACAGCACCCTGTCTCTGCTTCCCAAGCATTCCTCTCACTGTCTTCATGCACCTTTCAAAAGGCACATTTTTCCATCATGCTGTAGGACAGAAGAAAACATGTGCCTAGTGAACAGGCCTTGAGGATGCTGAGACAGGATTCAGCAAAGAACCGGCCCCTTCCAAGTCACAGGGCTTTGGTTATATGAGAGCCTGCTGCAGGAGAGAGATGCCACGACTTCTGTTTATTTAAACCTGTGAAGAAAACAAAGAACCAGACTCACTTGCAGTGCTGAAACTCTGAAGTAACTCTTCTGAAGGTAGCAGAATGGCAGCTGGATTATAATGGCTCTTAGTCTCTGCTGTTGACCTCACTTGTTAGCTCTCAGCTAACACATTGCTCAAGTATCTTGTTAATTCTTATCAGAAAACTCAACTTGCTGAATGCAGTGAAACAGATGTGCTGATCAATACCAGAGAGAATCCTGCAAGCTCAGTGCTTTCTCTAATCATTTTTTTCCAGCTAGATATGGAAATCTGATCGTCTAGCACTATATATATAGTTCATTATATGACAGATATGTTTTATTAATCTGTATTCCTAGAATAGAGATCCATGGAATTAAATATCCAGAAAAAGGTAAAACTTCTATGTGACTAGTGAATGTCTGATGTAAAAAATGTAATAGGATGATCTATTTTGGGAAGACAGAGCTACAGTGGAAAATTGCCAGACAGTAGCTATCCAGACAGGTCTGAAACAGTCTTTGTAACCAGACAACTAGGTAAGGCACACAGATGCTGACAGAGGCAGAAGAAAACAGAAAAGAAAGAAAACAGTTCCAGAGCTGTTAGCCACTGAACTTAACATTCATAACATAAGAACTGGTAAAATCTAGAATAGAAAGAGAATGAAAAAACATATACATCTAAGTGTGATATATGAGGAGAGTTCTGCTGTAAATTATAGTTATGCCTTAACCACATCCTGGAATTCTTTGCAGAAATTAGCAGATCCACAGGCAAAAGAAGCTGGATTGATACTATGTAATTTCCAAAAGACAATAATGAATCCCTCTCCACGACTACTGAAGAAATTCAGGGGACATCCTCACATGTTGAGCAGCCATTGATGGGAGGAATCCAGGACTAAGAGAATCCCAGAGGGACCTGTGTGAAGGCTTGTAACATTTACTGTCACAGGGTCAGGAACATTACACTAGCAGGAAAGGGGGTTTAAAAAATGAGCTTAAAAATGTGCCTGGTTATTCATAATGGAGGAACTAGCAGATTAAATTCAAAACAGATGGGCAGAATTATGCACAAGGGAGAAGACCACGACCACAGAAAAATACATCTCTCCCAGGGCCATGAAACACAAAAAACACCAGCTTTGGCCAACCACCCTTCCTTTCCTTCCCCTAACTTTAAATAAAGGATTAGCCTGTTGTTGAAAGACTGAATTGATCAAAATCTTTCCAATTGCACCTTGCTTAATTGATGAAAGAGCTTGGTTTTTAAAGGTTGAATTTATCCTTTGGAAATCTGCAGCCAGTGTATGGAGCAATACTGAAAGTAAAAGAAATTATGTTTTCTTTTCTAAAAGGCTGCTTCTATGGGTCTGTGTGAAGTGCAGCCTGGATGGGTCTAAAAATTTTACATGTAGATGTGACATTTAAAACATTGTTTCACAGAAAAAAAGTATATAGGTTTCAGGAAGGAAAAAACAGAAGACATATTAATACTGGCAAGCTTACTGTCACAAATGTTGCACTTTGATTGACCAACTTTTGATAGGCTTCTGAAAAAAAAGGAAGTGCTGTAAGATGTAACTCCTGTGAAAAGAAATGTCTCGTTTTCTTTTATTTTTTTTCCCCCAGGAATTTTGTGTCTCACAATCCAATTTTTGTAGAAATTGTGTTCATATACTTAAGCAAAGCATTTCCATAAATCGCAATATGAAAGCAAGTGCAAAGAACCTTGTAACCTTTGAACAAAAATTGTCCTCCTACTTTATGTAATTAACCTTTTGCTTTTATTTGTTCTTCTTCACATCTGAGTCCTCTCCTTAGCTGAGAACTACCCTTAACTGAGTGAAATGACGAGGGCATCATGCAAGCTACTGTCACAACTACTATGCATGTCATTCGCTGATGATCCTGCAGAGGGTATAGTTGCACAACGCACTGCTACTTATCTCCTGAAACACTATACTTCAGGGACACATTCAACTTTGAAATCAGAAGACTGAATAATCTATCCTTCTCCATTCCCCTTTGTCGCACTATTAGGACTGTTTAGGACAGAAAAAGAGCGTGCAGAGTTCTGAATCTCACCTCCTTAGGCTTCCAAAGAAGTTATTTCAATACCTTTCTGTGTAATTCACCACTGTGTTAACAAACTTAATTACAGTTTCAGTCAGGCCAGTATCTATCAAGAATTTTATAATTACAGTACATACAGAAACTTCACAGCAAAAGACATAAGCATGATCCCTAAATGAAAGATGTTATTCCACTAATCAACCAGAGCAGCACTCATGATGTGAGCCACTCCCACTAACCAGACCTACATTTCAAGCAAATGCAGTCTAAATTACCAGCATCATGCAGGAATCAGCTATGAATAATGAAGGTTAACAGGAAAAGAAAACGAACTATGCTGAAACCGCATTTTCAAATACCGCATATTAGACAGTATATTGGTAACGCATCTATGATAAATTCAAGGAACAAACCCTCCTAAGCTAACATACATTATTCGGAAACAGATAAAAGTATTTCTTAGCTGTCTCTTTACCAAACAGCATCCTAAATTACCTGAAATCATTTCTATGCATTTCAGCTATTTTCTTCTCGAGCTTCTGTGACTGCTTGGGAAAAATCTTGAAGTCACTGATGTAATTCTCTGGGTGTTCATCAGGATCGTAATCCCCAAGCTCAGCTAAACAGATCCGAAATACAAAACAAAATAGAAAAATTCAATTGCAACATTAGTTAATAACAAAAAAAGTCGTAAATACAGTGTAATTCAAGACACTACCATGATCAGTAAGCATCCAGCGTCTCACAAGAAATGCTACTTTGAAGAATTGATAGTTAACTGAATCAACAAAATCCTTGTAACCACCACTTCAGTCAATGAGTTTCAAGTGAAGTTCATGGTTTATTAACTGCAGCAGTAATTAGCAATCCTAAACTATTTTCTGTGGCAGAAACATGTTCTGTAAAGCAGAGGCTTAGGTAATGGTCCCCCTTTGAGTACCTGTCATTCTGGTACCAGGCAGAACTGAAACAATGCACTTCAGATTCTCCTCTTTTTTACACCAATTTATTCCCGCTGATATGGACTGGTTTAATTCTATTCTAGCAGAGAAACACAGACTGTAACATTTAAGGTGGTCCAAAGTATTCGATTCCTCTTCTAAAAGATGCGTCACTTAGGTACCCAAACATGGCGTTTGGTGTTTTCTAAATATGCCTCTTTTAATAAGGTCTAGACTTAATCTTGGTTTGGATATGCTGCCTTAAAAATGCATTAAGAGCTTAACTCATGTTAAGGCAGAATGAAGGGGACTTCCACACACATGAAGTCCCTAATCAGAGATCTAGCTAACTGTTTCTCTGTGTGAAACCCAAGACACACCTGAATTTGGTCCTAAGGAAATTATGGGTGGAAAGAAGGGGAGAATAAAAAAAAAAAAGGGGGGGTGGGGGGAGTGAAAGGGAGGAGGGGGAGCAGGGAGAGAGCTGGGCAGAAAGATCTTTCTCCTTGAATTACATCTTCTATTTTCTGTTAGAAAGTCTTGTCTACCGTAAGAAAGGGCACTGAAAGACACTTTTTCCTGCATAGTTCAAATGGAATAGGATACATTTACATTCAAGATTCAGAACAGAATTCTGCTTTGTTTATAACTGGAATCTAACACTGAGGCTATACTTTTTCATTTAAATGCTAAGACAACCCATTGTTTTTAATTTTTTTTTTAAGTTCCAGTTTGGTTTTAGTTGGCTAAATGGCTGAATTAATTAAAACACTTTACAGTTCATGTTAATGCAGGGAAGCAGTACAACTTACAAAAAAATACATGTTATTGCTACCTATATTTCCACAATATTTTTGAGTTTCTCTTTCTACTGAACACTAACCTACCTAACTAACCTACCTAACACTCTAACCTATGAGTTAAATAGTTTAAAAAGCCTGTTACTTTTACTTACCTTGGACAATACAGGCACCCAGGTAGGCAGCATCAGAAAAAGAACACAGCAAACGGCCATGGAAAATGTCTCTTTTTATTTGTAGATATAAGAGGTATCTGAAATATAATTTAAAAAATTAGGAGATGATGTGGCATCTTTTTATAACAGATTTAACTTATCAGTATGAAACTAGTTATGTGACTATTCTGGATCTCTCTCTTGCTACCTTAAATGGCAGGAAAAAGAGGCAAAGCACAACCACAGGAACAACTAGATGTAAGAAAAGAGATTTTTCTCAATAACAATGAAATAATGACAAAAAAACCTATCAAAAAACCACAAAAAACCCCACTAAGAGATAGCATGGAGAATACTTTACTTAAAATGTACAACTGTTAAAATGCTCATTAGTAACGTGAAATAAATTACAGTAACGTTAAGTTTGTTTGAGCATACCCTCTCTCATCAAATACAGGTTTACACAATGATATCTCTATCGCTATAGACAAAATAGCACATTGACCACAGTGGAGAGGACTTCTTTCCTTTTCTTTTTATAAGTTTTCAAGTTCTGAGGCAGAAGTGGCTCACTGAGGGCCAGAGGGGGTGGCAGGCACAGAGGACCTGCCTGGTAGGAACCTCTCCCATTCCTCTCAGAGCTCTTCTTCCTCCAGAAGAACTGGGGAGAAGAAAACAAAAGGCTCCTTCCACCTGCCCTCTGCCTCTGACCATATTATTTCTAATAGCAAGAGGAGAGGCACAGCTGCGAGGCCATCACTTTCTCTTTTGCTTTCTCCCCAAGAGAGCAGCCTCTCAGAGATGATGGACCAACTCACAGCCCAGTGCCCAGTCAATCACAGCTCCTTTCCCAGCCACATAGATGGCTGAAGCTGCACCATTCAGCAGCTTCACCCCTCTGGGAAAATAAACCATTTAAGCATTGCTTTAGTCAGATAAAGTCAACTATCTAGAGGGTACTATCAGACCCAGTGGCTTCTGCAGACCTTCAGAACATTCCTTGATGCTGTCAGTCCTCTACATCCTCGAACTACAGTGTAGCCAATTAAAATATGCTTTATGAATAACATTTATGTTAGACTTATTTTGTCCAAGTTACTTGGTTCTGTGTGTAACATGAACTCCTGCACCAAGCAGCTTATCTGAAGTTTACAGTCAGTTCTAGATTTGAGTGAGACTGGAAGTATTATCTGAAGGGCAAAAGAAACTTTCCTCCCTTCCTTGTATTGCTATTAAATGCTAAATAAAGACGAGACAGTTATCACTGAGAAAAGCAATTGGTTCTTATTGTGAACATACCCTGCACTGCACTAGAGTATTAACTTTCTACAGGAACCTTCCACTTCAAGGCCTTTTTTTTTTTTTTTTTTAATTTTGCAAACCCCCCCTTTTTTTTTCCTGTAATCAGTGTGCAGTAACAGCTCACTAATTCACTTCCATAATTTGGTACTGCTGCAGTACAGGTATCTCCCAGATAAGAACTGCATTAGGGTGAACCAAAGGCCTCAATGAGATGCAGTAAAAATTCTTAACCTGCAATGACAGCCTACAAGAAAAGGCTCAGTATATTGATGCAAATACCACATATAACTTGAGCAAATGAACAGTCTCCATCCGAAAACTTTGGTAAGTCTTGCCATGGTGAAAAATTGGGTTGTGGTTCTCCAGAGTGACCATTAGCTTGAGGCTAAACTGAGTCATCTTTTAAGAAGTGTCAAAAAAAGCCACCTATGAAAGGACGTCCCAAGATTTCAAAGCATGGCTTGTGAGCTAAGCTGTAAGGTCAACAGATCTCCAGTGACACTGCACATCAGTGGTTTCTGGAGTTCTGGAAGTTTGAAAATTACTATAAAGAGATACGAAAGTAAGTAGGCTTCTGGAAAAGCATATTAACTCACTGCTCCCAACCTACATTTTCAGACATAAGGCTTAGATAAGAACTACAAATTTGAAGTCTCAGGGCTGTGCTAGGTCCAACTCTCCAGCTGTATAGATGGAAGCAAATGCTACGAACAGTTACTTTTCTTTGAATACTTTGGTATTTACAGGAATAAGAGTTAGTTTTGCAGGAAATTCTTTCCCCTGTAACAGGATTAGGCACCAGTGTTGCCCACCTTGACTACCTATTACAAGCCATTATTTTCGGAGCCCAGGGAGAATGGAAAATCTTCAAGAATTGACTCAAAGCACCTGTTCAATAGTCAGGCAGCCCCTCTCTTTTTCTCTCTCAAATGCTATGCAATAAATCACAAGTTAGGTTCCTGAAATGAGATAGCAGGGAGTCCCCGTTCCCCCCCAGTCTATGCTTATTTTATGAGAATAAACCTGCATACATTAATTCAGTAGAATTCAAAATCAGTTTTCTTAATGCAGGGGGGCAGCCATAAATACAACAGTTTGTGATGGGTGACTAAGGTACTACACCAGCACCTAGGATCAAAGGCAACAGAAGCATCAACCGAAGCTCCTCAGAATGAGGGCAAAAACTCATTTCCATGTATTCCACTAAAATTCTATATAGATGAACATGCGAGTTTGAGTGGGAGTGTGCATACATATGGCATTTCTAAGCAAATCATTTGCTGCTGACCAGGATCAAAGATCCTCAATGTCATTATTAAATTTCTACATCCACAATAGCAAGAAATAAATGGGTTTGTTTTCCTGGGAAAGAAATCAAACAGGAATAAGCACAGATATTGTACTAGTTTCTTGCTTAAGTCTGTTTACAATATGAAACTACTAAAATTTGTAAAAAAAATACCCCTCAAAGTTAGTTTTGTTACAATAACAACAAAAATTAATATATATTCTTTCAATCTAAATTGTCAATACATTAAGCTAATAAAAATATATTACTAACCACTCCCTCCAGCTAAATCACTGGCTCTGCAAGTTGTTCAGAATACAAAAAATAAAAAAAACCACCAAACCGCAAACCAAACAAAATTCAAAATTGCAGAAAAATTCCGTTATAATTTTTCCATAACTTCAGAATAACAAATTTTTCATTGTCTTGTCTCCCTAACATACTAGGGAGTATTTCCTTTCTGAAACAATTGGGAAAACACAAATACATATTCCATTTTGCTGAGAGGTGTGTTAACAGAAAATAAATAAAGAGTAAGCAGAGGATATCTAAGCAACACAGCACATAAGATATCATTTTAGGGAAAAGAACATCTGTGCCTCAGAGCTGATTTCTTCCCAGTTATCCTCCTGGGATGAAAGAGCTGAACACAACCCACCATGTAGGCTAGCTACTGTCACAAACGTGGGCCATCAATGTTACTCATCTCTCTTTGCTTTAAAATATATAATCCCTAGCACTTGCTATTCTGAGGAAGAAGCTCTGCTTTTTCCTCCCTTATATGAAAGGAGGTTTGTTGTTGCAATGTTTCATTGGCTGTTTGGGGCAGGTGAGGGGATCTCTTAAACTGTTCACATATCTTTCTATTACTTTCAATGGTTTTTTGAATAAAAATATTGAAGTTTATTTTTTCTGTCACCAGGACTGTGTGCTACCGAGCTGCTGCATGCATTTTATCATTGAAATCCTTAATCAAATAGTTCTTTGAACTATTCCATTTCTGAGAAAAATAAAAATAAAAATAAAAAAAAAAAAAAAGAAATATCTCCAAGACAGAAGGCAGCATTCAAGAGGGGAAAAGAGGCACAGAGCACATTTCACAGTGAAGACTGGAGAAATTGTTGGCTGGGACACAAAGCAAGCACTTGCACTTATAAGAAGGGCAGGCAAATGCCCATGTAGAGCAGAATCAGAGAGTCTGGGTGTGTTTTTCGGAGACCACCCGCACAGCAAGCTGCATGGGATGCTGTTCATCTTCAAAGCGAGAAGGGCAGCCTGGCACAAGACTAATACATTAAGGAGTTCTTTCAAATGAAAGAGTTATATGCTCTTTGGACTGAAAGCCAATGTCGCAGGCTTTGCCAAAGGTTGGCTCAACCTCAGACACTTCCTATAATTCTGATAAAGTAATTAATGTCCCAGGTCAGTGAAGACCTATGAATGAGAATCTGACTCCTGAATTCAGTAAGGTTTATGCATACACTTAAAAGTGCCGACACCTACAGAAATAACTTGCAAAATCAGGTCTGATTTTGCTGCTTTTCTTGTCCTTCCACCACAGCTGTTTTTGCAAAGCCCTGGCACAACTTTATAGCCTGATTTACAGCCCTAAGTCTTCAGGCGTACGAGCAAGCTAGTAAATGTATGCTTCAGCGCTTAACACTCACTAATGTCTATCACCAGAATAACCTCATTTCCATCTATTATCTGTTTGCAATACAGATGACTCAACTCCAGGTTAGCCAAGCCCTTCCTGCAACTGCAGATGAAGGGTCAGCAATATCTATTCTTGTTTTCAAGCAGGCTTCATGTCCCTCAGAGACCACGTTGCTAACTGCTTAATAGTCAACTTATTTACCTATTTTAAGATGTTCAATGAGGCAAGAAAGCTTTCCTACAGCCAAACTTTGTGGTTTGTCCACATAGTGTTTTTTTCTTGTGTTCAAGTTACTTCAGTCCAGTAACAAGCATTTCTCCCAGTGTTGTTGCAGCCTTTCCAGCTGGCAGACTCGGTCACCTCAAGAGATCCAGCAATGTTTCAAAAATTGTCATCTCAGCCCAGTGTCTAACTTTTTCCTGTGCTACCGTACATACTCAGGTGCAGAGTAGCAGAGGACAAATGCATATGTTTACAATATGCCTGGATTGGGTGCCCTTCTCCCCCAGAATTTATGAGTTCTTTATGTATATTATTCTGGACACTAACTTCACATTCTGTCTTCAGGAGTGGATATCATCACAACTAAGTAGTGACGATAGTTCTCTTAGTATCACAACTAAGAGAACATCTTTTCTATGCTTTACAGTGCCACCTAGATAACAGGGCTAATACAGATAAAAACTATATTATCTGAAAATATATTGCTTGTCTACTTACTGATATTTGAGAAGTATTCTGTAATCTTATAAACTAAAGAAAAGCCATCACTCTATTAGCTATTGATAAAACACAGAGTTGACAGATAGATCTTGGAGTCATCACAGACAGGTCTCTGAAATCATCAACTCAGGGTGCAGCAGCAGCCAAAAAAGCCAATAAAACTTGGGCATCATCAGGACAGATATTGTGAACAAGACAGAGGGGCATTTTGCCACTCTTTAAAACCTTGGTGTAATCACATCTTGAATGTTTAACCTAGCTCTAGCCTCTGCATCCTAAGTAGGACCACAAGAGGATCTCTGAACATATAAGGTCTCCTTCTCCCACAGGCACAAACTCCACCAAAAAATCCAGGACTCTCCTGTATAATTTTTTCCCCACCCCAAATGCTATCTGCAAGCCTGCAAGCACAAAATGCTCTTACTAACAACCCTCATTCGTTTTTAAAAGCTATGCTATTGAATTGAATCATGAATCCAATACTATTAGCACTATAAACTCACTTGCCAACTGCTAATATGGCCTCGAGAAAATCAGAACAGAGAAGCAGCCTTGGAGAGGCATCAAAACATAGGTACCACTGCACACCTTAAGACAAGCAGGACAGGGTACCCAGAGAGGCTGAGGTATTCTTAAATGATGACTGGAACAGGGTTTGGCAGCACTGGCCCTCTTATTGGCTTACCCTTGGAAGGATGAACTTATTGCAAGACTTTTCAACTTACAAATAAATGGTGTGATATTCAAGTATTAATAACCACCTGGAGCACTATCAGTCTCAGCTGGCTTCCCCCTTCTGGAGAGAAAAGCACCAGGTTATTTTAGTACAAGGCAATATAAAGTACATGTTTGAGACAGGGCTAGTCAAGCATTGCATGCATGCAGCTATGTTGCTCTTTCTCACCCAAGCTAGCTCACTCAGGGCTCTTGAATTTGCCACGTTTACATACCCCAAGTTTTTGTCATGTGACTTCCAGTTAAACATTTTTTTATCTGCTCTTCTTGTATCAAAGTACTCATTACACTGTTTTATGACAGCCTAGTGATTGAAGAACTGCTTCTTGATTAGGAAATATGGATTAGGAAAAAAGGGCATGATGAAAGCTAGTCGAAATAATCCATCTTTGGTTAATTCCACCAGCTACTCACCCATGCGCTCTTCTAGGTCTGTTTTGTTTTTTTTTTACAATAATCATGGATTACTGCTCATACAGTATTATCTCTAGCATTTTAGATCCTTCCTTTGGGACCTCAAATGACTTTATATTCTCTCATTTTAATTACACATATATAGTATAATGTAGGGATTTGGAGATAAGAAGGCATGAGGCCTTGGGCTGCTTTATTACATAAGAAAAAAACCCACTGATTTATTACCTAAATGAGAACACTGAAAAGTAGTAACATAGTAAAAATCTGTGCCCAATGTGACTGGCCTTTGCATCTTTCTGTACACATCCCTGACTGTTCCCATTCTGTTCACACACAGCATCTCAGGCTTTCCCAGCTGTGGACACTTCCAGGGCTCTGACCCATGATCAAAGAATAGTGAAAACAGGCACAGAGCAAAAATACCCATGCTTGCCACAGAATGTAGTGGGATGCTGTGTGTACTGCAGATTAAATGATCCCTGCAGTTACAACTTCCTTCATGGCAATTTTATATCTTTGCATGACATGTCAGCGGAGTAATCTTGACCATCATAGTGGAATAAATAGCCTTTTTTCTGCATGTGATTCCATGCACATAGCTAAAGAAAACCCCTTCTCACCACCAAGCCTTTCATGCTCTCCAGAAAAACAAGTGGAATGCACCAAAAAGATGAAAAAAAAAGAAAATAAGGAGAGAAGGAAACTAGCAGTAATACTGAAAATGTATGTATTCAAGGCCTCTATCCAAACCCCACGTAGTGCCAGCCAGAAAACAGGCTGCAGAGCAGACGCTGATTTAACAAGAAAAGAAACCAAAATTATGTTTATGCATGGCAGGGAACAAGGGAGATGTGAGGACCTGCCTGTCATGTTGCTGCTGCCTAATTAAAAACTAGTAGTTATTACTCTCATTAGGGATGCTTAGTAAAGCCAGTTAAATGCTCTTTTCTGAAACTGAAGTACTTTGTTCTGGCTTCATGTCATCTCTAAGTGCTAGACAATCAGATCTAGAAAGCCACAGATGCATCATTCAGAAGAGCCTGACGTCCTCCAGATACTACACATGAAGCTGAAGTCAAACCCTCAGAGATGGCCACAGCACAGAGGAACATCACTCTTCTACTAAGGTTGAACACCTCTCTCTGTTTAAAAGATTACACAAACTGCTCAAAAATTCATATTCACTGTTTGTGTTGCAATCTGCTGAGCCTCCAGTGCACCTGAAATAAACTCAGAAGGCAAATCATTTGAGGAAATTAAATTAAATCCTTGACACTTTCTCATCACAATTTTTAAAAGGCATTGGGAAAACTGCCTGATTAGTTTAACTATTAAAAAGGGTGTCTTTAGTCTTTTTCAAACACATTCCAAACGTGTATGCTCACTGCCCTGATGAGGAAGCAGTATTTCCAAAAAATAAGGACAGATCTGAATCCATGTTGACACAAGTTAAGGAGACGAGTTAAGAAGGTTAAGCACTGAAGCGCATTAAGATTTGGACCTTGTTGACAAGTTGTGTTTCAAGGAGTCTGTTAATACAAGACAGTTCAAGGCGACAATCCCATGGCCACCAAAGTTAACTTGTGAATTGCAATCCTAACACCAGCCAACTGTAGAGAAAATGGTGATCAAGGACCACACAGAACCTCCTTCTGCAGCAAGAGGTGTGAATTTTGTCCTGAGTCCACGGAATTCCTTATTTTGCAATAATATCTCAAAGTGCCTTAACATCCCAAGGCAGGCACTGATTTTATTTCAAAAGCATAGCTATGGAAGCCATTGTTAATTAAAACGAAGTAAGCGGGTGGAATGGTGTGATGTGACTGATGATATTCACAGACGTCCTTAGCAGCAGAACAAAATGCAGTGACAGGCAAGCACATGGCTCGATCCTTTGCCCGAAGCACTCCTGGCCTCTGAACATGCAGTGTGCACACATTTTCAGGGTTTTATGGGGTTTTTTTTCTATACTATCATAGACAGAGGGATGACTTCAGCTAGGTCATTCTCCATCTTAATTTCCTGAAAATAGTTCCAGCTGTAAAATCACAGACTAACTCAAGGATTACAGTCCAGTCCAGCCTACCAAAGGTAGGACAGAAATGAAGCAGCAGTAATCTGAGGTGACAAATATTCAATTTTCTTCCTGTAAGTGATGTCAAAATCCTGACTAGTATTTCTATCCATGTTATACTATTTTCACAGAAATCAAACAATTTATTACATACACACACAGCTTCATGTACTGAATAGATGATAATTTTTTAACATCAGACATTGCCATGGAAAAGCCGGAAAACCAGCTCTTTTTAACACCTGTACGTCTCTGATGTCTCTATGGTACTTCATTAAAGCTTTATGCCTATAAAGCTTTTACAAAGACTGCATCAACAATAATCCACACGGGGGATTTCAACAGGGTTAATTAATATTCTGAATCAAAAAGTAGTATGACAGTGTGACAGGATGTGCCTTACTGTATCTTAATTTCATTATCCTAATGGGGACTACAGATACTCATCAGATTTCTACCCAGTTGAAGAAGACAGCAACTCCGTGACATGCTTAGCCACGGAGAGTAGCAGAAACATGAAACACTATTACTCTGACTCAGCTGACTCTATATACAGCTATGAAGTACAGATGGCTTTTTAAGTCAAAGGGTGATAATATTATTAATTTATTTTCAAATCATCTTAAACACATGCTGCAACCAAAGTGACTCTCCAGTGAACAGAGCTGAGCTAAAAAAAAAAAAAAATCTACCAAAAAGCCAACTAGCTATCAAGGTTTCATGACTGCCCTCTGTCGAATACTAATGGACTTTTTTCTTCTTGAATTTCACCAATCATTGCAATTAAAAAAAAAAATTTAACTCAAGCCAATTTACAGCATCACCTTGAATATGACCCACTGCTTTAGATGATGAAGCAAATCCTCAGAGGTGAGTTCCATGACTACTCTTCACTTGCTCATTGCAGGAGCATTTCCCATACTTTGTTATTGTGTAAGAGACCTGGGCAGAGACAAAGCAAAGCTTCCCAAATAGCAACACTGAGAAACTATAAAGCTGATCAGATACAAAAAGGTATGATGTGCACACGGTGGACATATGATTCCGGGACTGTTTAGTATGAGGAAGAGGAGGCTGAGGGGAGACCTCATCGCTCTCTACAACTACTTGAAAGGACACTGTAGAGAGGTTGGTGCTGGTCTCTTCACACAGGTAATTAATGACAGAACGAGAGGGAATGGCTTCAAGCTCCAACAGGGTAGGTTTAGACTGAACATTAGGAAAGAATTTTTCACAGAAAGAGTGGTCGGGCAGTGGAATAGGCTACTCAGGGAGGTGGTTGAGTCACCATCCCTGGATGTGTTTAAGAGCCATTTAGATGTGGTGTTGGGGGATATGGTATAGGGGAGAACTTTGTAGAGTAGGGTAGATGGTTGGACTCGATGATCCCAAGCGTCTCTTCCAACCTAGACGATTCTATGATTCTATGATTCTAAAAGAGAAAATATTTATCCTTTTTAAGGTCTTAACAGTATTAGTTATAACAAAAGACAGTAAAACATTTTCATGCAGCAGCTTGACTTTAAAAATTAATTTGAAATGTTCCACCAAAGCCTAAAACATACTGACAACACAATACACTTCAGTGAGCTAATTCTAGATGCCTTGCATTTCAATAAAACTTCTCCTGGGATGGTATCCAAGTAATTAACAGGAAAAAAAAATCAATTAATTAAGACTCCTGAATGAGGAAGGTCTACATGAAGTTTATACTCGGGCTCATAAAAAGTAAAACGTTCATCCAAGAACAAACACTAACAAATAATGAACATCCCTTGACTTCCTGGTTTACAACCTGTTAGCTAACAGTTTTAGTATTTCACCCAAGATAAACAGTTATAATACGAATTGCATGTTCCAGCTGCTCTATACAAACTATAAACTTACCATTCAGCAGAACGCAAGCTGTTCCTGAAACTTTCCGTATGAGACCAGGGATAATAGGATCACTCCCATTCATGAAGTGATTCGTGAGCATAAGAATTTGCAGGGCTTAGGGAAAGCATCAGTGAAGAACTCAAGGCAACAAGTGTTCAGGTGCCCCGTGCTTCTGCAACACGCAACTATTAGTCAGCAGTGTGACCTGCTGACTAACAACGTGGTACAGCATATGTACAGTGCTGCACAGCTGCTGCAAAGGTAGAAAGAGCTGTTACTTTCCTACATCTTTTCCCCCAAGTACACTTCCTGGAAAATACCCAGAGCAACAGAATATTCACAATGGCTAGTAAGAAGGACAAAACTTCCATTTGTTAAATATGGCTGATAGTTGCACAGGTGTGTTTTCACAGCAAAGGCTGGAAAATTCCAGTGTAAGCAACAAGACTTCTTAACCTCCAGAGCAGCTGTACTTTAAAAATATGAATATATTGCACCTTACATCAGTTCGTCTGTCAGTTAGGTCTATCAGTACTTTAAAAATACTATCTTGTTTGTGGTCCTAAAGACACACACAAAAGAAAATTCAGTGAGGCTATTAATGTTTCCTGTTGAAAGAATTAGAGCCATTACTGAAGTACACTTCACTGCTTATTTCACACAAAAAAGGAAAACTATGACACAAAAGGAACTTACTCAAGACCACAATCCTTGCTAACGGAAGAGTCAGGAACATCCTTGCCGAGTCACATGACTGTTGCCTCTCTTTCTCAAAGTTCTTCAACAGCATCACTACCTATCTATATGTTACTGCTTTTAAAAATCCATAGGTATCACAATATATAAAAAAGCTCTCAGTAGTGCAAATGTCTGTCTTGTTCAGTATTTTACCCTACACAACAAAGTGTTTTGTTTTGAACTTGTTAACGATGTACTTTAAACGCACAGACAAATAAATATACAAAAAAATACCTGGTGAGCTCTTCTTTAATCTTCAAGGGTTCATGTGGGTAGAATTTCACTCTAAAACACATGGTATATGGTGGATGAGCTGAAACATGACAAAGAAAAAGTGTGAGAATAATAGCAAACAAACATTGCCTCAGCCACTCTGAAGGAGTGGCCTCCAAGAGCCTTAAAAAATAGCCTGTGTGATGGTTAGTTCTGAAGCATCAGGCAGGGATTCAAACAAAACCAATAAATATTATACATACACATTAAAAGAATAGAACATATGAAGAAGGCTGACGCATATGCAAAATACAGCTAACCTATGCAAATCAATTTATAAATGGTTCTGCACCTCATAAAACTTATTCTTGATCCAAGAAGTACTAAACACATTTCAGTTGCTTTTTTTTTTTTCTTGCAATTGATAAACAGGAGCAATTGCATCTTGTTACAATAAGATACAAAGGTGCTATGTATACTTTTTATTCCTGATGATGATAATGCCTAGACTCAAAAATGGAAGAAACCGTTAATTAAGTTTGGTTAATGAAGCTTGAGACAACAGAACTGCTTGTTTCCAGTATTTACCTACTCCTAAGCCACGGGATCCATACTAGGCCTTAAGTACAATACTTTCACTTCTCACAAAAAAAAAAAAAAAAAAAGAAAGGAAGAAAGAAAATCATGGTAACAGGAATGATTTCAAGCAATCAGAAAGTGTCTCTTGGTTTTACATTAATGAACACAGCTTTATAACCCACTGTTGTACCTTTAATAGTATTCAAGATATTATCTAATCCTAGGCCAGTGATCTTTCATTGATTACAGGAGGAACAGAAAGCAAATCAAAAACTGTTATTCTAATCAAAGAGGCATATTGTGATAATCATGTTAGGATAAAAGACCTGTCAAAACCAAGTAGAAAGCTTAAAAATCCCACATCAGGCACAATACGCAGGTAGGCAGAGCCCTCAGAGCTATCTGTAGCCAGGTAATGTTCACGTTTAAAATTTCAGTTCGAAGTGAGAAGGAAAATACCAGATCTTCAAAAGGTAAATGGTGTGGCGAAAAACCCCACCTGTATTACAGAGGCCATGGTAACTGGCAGGCCTGCTGGTAACACCAAGAGAGTGTCCGGAGAAGGAGCAAGTATTGAGGCAGAACTGCTATCCAAGCAGCAAGGCACAGTAAGCCATGCAAAGGTCCTCTGCAACAAACTGTTCACCAGCAGAGCCGTTTCTCGATGGACAGAAACAGAGGAAAAGCTGAGGCTTCAGACAAAATAGGAACTTGTGATCACTGTGCTCATTTGGGAGTGTCCTATAGACCCAAATGCAGACTCTTAATCCGTTTATTAAAATATTTAACTATGAAATTAACTTTCTGCACACATTTGCACTAGTACTCAGCATTTAAAGTCCCTTAATTTTAACAAATTGGGGGGTTGTGGTTTTGGTTTGGTTTGTTTCTTTTAAAGTAAAGCATCCACACAACTTTAATTCATAGTAAAGTACAGATCTATGATATTCTAGCTAGTTTTAAAAGTCCATTAGTCTCAATGTATACTCAATGCACACGGTCAATGTAACTTTCCTAAATCTTGAAGAGATGGTGCTTTTACAGGAGCAAAAGAAGGGAAGGCAGAAGAAAAGGGCAAAGAAAATTACAGCGAAAATGGAGGAAGAGAACAGGTGAAACAGAGAATCACATTTTAGCTGTTGTAATCTGTTAATAGTAATCACTAAGCTACCAGAACATTTCACTCTACCATCTCCTCAAGCTTACTTGTATAAACCACGTGTGGTAATTAGATCAACAATCACAGTATTCTTGAAGCTACTTTGACTGCAGTATTTACCTGTATGTTGTAGTTTTCCAGAAATGCATCTCTGGATATCACATAGTTCCATGCGACATACAAAAGCAACAGTAAATAAAAATGCATTACATTTTTTGTTATGGTTGGTGTCTTTTGGAGGGTTCAACTGCTTTTGAAGATGAAGCAATATTTTCCCCTCTCAAGATCTCATGTTGCACTTTTTAAGTACAGTCAGCCTCAACAAAAACTCCTGATTTCATATTTTTTTGCTTGTTTAAACAACTACTCATTTAAGCCACACGGAGGAATGTCAGAAGAGACGGGGATGGAGAGATGAAAAATACAGAAACAAAGCAAGCAAGGAAACAATAACAAATAGAAGCAAGCAAGAGAAATGGAGAAAGAAAAACATGCCTTAAGTGTTTTCTAGGGATGGTTTAAATATTCAATATAATCAAATCTGGACAAGCCCTCTGAAGGCAAGAGAAACTGTGCTCTCTGGGCTTCAGCTTCTTAGATGTGTCTGCAGCATCGTCTTACAGTGACTGGAAATAGGCTGGAAAACAGAGGATGCTCTTATATCCTCCCTGCCCTGTAATGGCAAACTAGAAGGTAAACTGAATTCAGTGTCCCAGAAAGGAAAACAGCCATTCAGTAATGCACTAAGCAGTCATGTTGCCTGGACAAAGCAAAAGATAACATAAGTAATTTTAAATGGTTCTATCTCTTCTCAATAGCCTTCTTAAAACTACACAAAGGAGAAAAACTTGCACTTTCAGAACACAGCTCCATTTAAAAAACATAATAGAAGAGCCAACCTGTATTAAATGAGCAAGAGCTCTTCCTCAGAAAAAAAAAAAAAAAAAAAAAAAAAGACTTTTAAATTTACTGGTTGATTTAGAAGTAGTTTGTGCTTGAAATAGTGATGCAGAAATAAGAAAAGCTAGCACATGGCTCTGCAGGGTCCTAGACAGTACAAGTCTACTGAATGACCCTAAAAATGCATTGAATTTTACCCAAACTTTTGGATGTCAATGACTGAAATGTTGGCTGTGGTAAAAAGAAAGGAAAAAAAGCCCTGTAAAAGTTACAGTAGAAAAGCCACACTCTGGCAGTATGTGGCCACCACAGAAAAGCAACAGCTGACCCATATGCAAAGAGTATCATAGTGATGAAAGGATGGCATACACTGCATTTAAAAAAAAGCCCACATCCAGTTAATAGCAAAGGTTATAATAGGATAGGAGAAGGGCGGTATGTGGCAGAAGCACACACCAATGCACAAAACAGGCAGGAGATTTGGCAAGGAGCGTAGGCCTCGGTTTGAGGCCTGCTTTGTGAACCTCTTCCTAGACCGGGGCCTCTGTAACAACATCCCTCCCCAGCGGCGCAGCAAGCAATGCAAAAGAAGGCTGCTGCAGCCGGCTCAACAGAGATCCTTTCTCAGCAACACCTGCATGAATGGCAGAACCCGGACCTGCGATTTGAGATGTTAAAAAGAGTATGATCCCCTCCATCCAATTTATCTCTGGAGATGACATGAGAAGGTACCTTGCAATTACAGAAGGAAACAGGGTCCTCTTTCTCTGTTCCTCTTTCTCAGTTAGAAAACCAGCCACAAACAACGAAGATTCGAAAGGGGATGGAGGAAACCCCCACAGCTATCCGCTTTCCTCTCCATCTTAATTTTAAAACAGATCATAAGCCTAATGTTCCTTCAGAAACGCATTTGATGATAGGTAAACATTTAGTAAGGCCTTTGTCTTACACGTTTTGCAGCACTGGAGAAACACACATAAGAACTTAATATTCTCTCGTTCACAATATTCTTTGAGTGGAAAGCAAGACAGGCAGTGAATTGTATCAGCTCAAGAGATGAGATTGTCAAGCCAGACAATTCCTCAACTCCTTGAAAGCAAAATTACTTTCTACCACTTACTCACACATTAAAGTGGAAACGATAACAACAAACCTTCCCAAAAGAGAACGCAATTTGCAGAAGAACATTTCTTCAACACAAAACTAGCCTGAATATAATCAGTTTTATAATAGCTATAAGCCTTTTCTTTCAGAGTGGTCCTTTATCTGTCAGATAAGGAGCAGCTGCTACAGTGAAATGCCCAAGGCTTTGTCAGAATTTCCTACCACCACAGCCTTTGCTTCCTCACTAAAAAAGATTCAAAATTAAAATAATTTCAAAGGACTTTAGCATGGAGAATAGTACTGACTGCAAACTCCATTGCAACAGGGTTATTAATTTGCCAGTTTATGTGGTAACAGCACATAAGAGATGAAGGTAAAAGAACAAATAAAACCATTTAAATGATATCAAATGCTGAAACCAGTCATGACCTAGACCCTCACGAAGGAACTACACACACAGTGTGGAAGGTTTCCAGGCAACTGATTGTGTTTTTAAGGTTTATTTCAGTTGCATTTAACTAAGACAAACTGGCCAATGTACCCGAAACAGTAAGGAGCTCCTAGCTAAAAAACAAACCTCTAACACCCTGACCAGAACAAAGAGGGATCTGGGTGCTGCACCCCTTAGCACAGATACCAATGTGTAAGGGACTGAGTCATGTGCATTCATTTTTAAGCAAAGCCCACTGAATCATTTGTCTTCTGCGTAGATGAAGAGCTTATAGGGCCTGATAAGCCTGAGAAAAACTACACATTCATATTATCATTTTCTTCATAGAAAGACAATCTAAAACAATAAGAAAAAATATTTATGTAAAAGAAAAATTGTTTTCAAAAGCTGGTGAAAAACCCGACTGAAGTTTTAGAAGTGTGAACCAAAGAGGGAGGACAGAAGTTGCTTAGCTGCCACTTTTGGGAAGGTTTCCTGTTTGTCTTTAACAACCTGCTTTTCATCCAGCACAAATACTAGCTTCTGTAATGAGCTGTACTGGCAGTGCTGGGTTTTGTGATTAAAGAAAGAGTACAGAGTGACACTGAAAGCCAAAAGCAGATGTTTAAATCATCTTTATAGCCCTAAGAATGCAACATGGCAACATCTCTCCTTGATGTTACATACTCTCTGAACTACCTTACCCAAATTTAGCCTCACATCATCTGAGATGCAAGGCAGCAAGAAAAACATGCAAATTTTGAACTCCTGCACATCAGAGCAACTGAACGGATTCTGCTCCACTGTCATGAAGAACAAAACCCATATATTTGTGGGTATAACCACAAAGCCAGTTACAGGATAGATGCATACTTATTATACATAATAACCTTTAAAATTAATGAAAAAAGAGAGAGGGAAAGAGCATGGGAAAAATCTGTTCTTTACTTAAGCAGCAGTCCTGCTGTGACCAGTGGGACTTAGATCAAGACATACCTGAACAGAAAATGAGTAAAAAAAACCCAAGACAGACAAATGGAGAGGAACTTTACTGTCAGCATCTGGGAGAGAACAACAGTGTACCCAAAAATATGCAAAAGAACAGAAAAACTGGTTTAAAAAGGTCTTCATCTAGAACCACAAAGATGCAGCTACCTCAGGCAACCTTCCAGAGAGTTTTTCAACACGCTATTGGAAGCATGGCGCTCACAGCTACTGATCACTGGCCACCAACTGGCTTCGACCAGTACAAACAAAACTGGCAGTAGTTCAGGACATTTGCCAGAGACTAAAATTTCCCCTCAAACAAAATTAGTGGTAAAAATGGCTGAGGCACAGACCTAGACTTTACACATCATATGATACACTTCATTCCAGTGAAGATGGAAAATGCAAAGGTAGATGCTGAGACAAAAAAAAGATGCCATGCCTTCATTCTTCCTGTACTGCATTTAAATATGACACATTTAAATATGGTTTCATATGTGATAAGACAAAATAGAAAATATTTTGGAAGATTCCTTCTGCCATATCCCAGTATTAATAAATACAAACTTAAAGCGATCTTTGCCAAAGCTAAAGAAATTAAAATGGTACCACATCACACAAGAAGCTCTGCAGATTTCAGAGCTTCAAACATACAACATTCTATCCCACCAACAGAAACATGTAACTGCCAAACTGTGATTTCTGTACAACCTGACTATATAGAGGGATTATGCCTGAATGATTCGTGTACTGTGAGGCCCATGAAATCTAGTACCTACTGAAATGTGTATTAGAACATTACTCCCTGTCATTTGTTTTCTGCTCTGAATATTTGTCAATATTGAGCTGCATGAATAAATACACTGAAAAACTTGTTACTGTGATGGGGGAAAATAAAGTTCCCCACAAGTGGTAGCTGAGATCAAGCATGCAGCATTTTTAAGTTTTGGTGCATGCATGGAAGTGCTCTGTAATTCTATGTAAATCTGAGCATTCAACTAAATTTAGAACATTTTGAATCACTGGTATTAACACTGCCTATTCTTGCATCAGAGGAAAAGGAAAAGAAAATCCATTCTTACAAACCAGATCATTTCACTGTTTTCTGAATTCCTTAATGGCAAAGAAAGAAAATGAAACCTCCATCTAATACAGTCACTGTGAATAGCTTTCTGCCACTGTTTCTTCCAGAAGTCATATACATAATGTATGTTCTATTAACCAGTCACTTCATTGCTTCAGTTTTTACACTTTCCACTGGCTACTAATTTCAGTCCTCACTTGTGTCACCTGAGATTACAATGCTTTTCAAATGAATATTGGTAATTTCTTCTTCTGAGTCTAAACCCTTTCATAGTAAACTATTTTTAGATAAAATACAGATTACTTTACGTGTCTTTAGAAAATGTTTAGTATTCTACATTAATATAGCATATTTTTAGAAAAATAGATCAAGAGGTTCCTGATGTGAAATGCTTACAAAAAAGTCCTTGAAACCTGTGGGAGCAAAAGATATATTTACGTATAATCTACGTGGATTCCACACGTGCATGTAAAATCTACATCTATCTCCTTGCTTTGTTTCCTGAAAGGGTTATTGTAGTAACTAGAGTTCTTCATCTGTGACAAAAGATAAAGTTAAGTTACACTAGTATTAAACTGAAGTTGCTCATGAAAAGCCAATCACATGGTTAATTCTAATTCTGTGTCCTAAATCTACAGCTGATAACACAACACATTTGCTAGTGTTTCATTCTCTTTTGCTGTTGTTGAGATTTTTTCACTGTGATAAATAACCTCATACTAGTTGCATTTTATTTTGCTTTTTATCTATGCTTTCATTTTTCAGTCTTCAGAGTTTTGATTAGGATTCTATCCCAAAAGCCACACAAGTGGCTTGTGTGGCTTGTAGTGATCACATCACTACATCTATGGAATTTATGGAGTACCATCAACCACATCTAGGCAACATCTATATGCCGATAGAGTTGTTTTGAATAAATCAAAACATGCTCAGTGAGTGCATCTGTTGGCAGAGTTCCTGACTATGTTGCTATGCAAAGTGCAAAAAAGAAGCATGAGCCCTTACACTTTGTTGGACGAAAGCAGTGATATAAATGCAGATTAGAGAATACTTTGAGAAAACTCCATTCTACTTTGGGTGACACACTGGAAGGAAGAAAGTGATCATTTGTAATTATTACAGTTGCTCTTTTCTTCCTTCACTACCACTGCACACTACTTAGTTTTAGCTTGACATTCTTGAACTTATTTTTACTGGAAAACACTCCAGCTACCTAATCACCAGCTATAAATAGCTCACCCTGAATATGCTAGGTGTATGTGTGCATGCTTATATACGCATGTATGCACCTGTTGCAATATATGCTATTGCTGCACTAATAGAAGAATTTCTTGGAAGTATTCCATGTAGTCCAGCCAGCACTCAGAATTAACTGTTTTAACATATTAGACAATCTCTTAAGCCTCATCACATTTTAAAACAAATACACTATCTCCCACACAGAAGACCCCTTGTATTTAGCTTAAACTAAGTCTCCAGAACTGCCAAATAAACACTCTGTTCCGCTGCCGGATATAAACTTCTGAGTACCAAAGTAGTTGTGCTTCCTGAAGAAGTCTTCACAGTTGGGCCGTTTAATGGAAAGGATGAGCCAGACCATAACATTTCAAAAAGATAATTAAAAGAGCACATTCCCATTTTGAGGAGTCCTTTTTAAAATAACAATTGTAATTTTCCACTTGCCTGTGGCAGGAGCTCACCACTTAAGACTGCCACACTCTGTAGCCTATCGCCATCTCCCAGGGGCTGATTGTGTCTGATGGAAAATGAGATGTAGCACATACAGGTCTTCCCACTAGATCTGCCACCCCACACACATCAGCGGGCCTCTGGCTCCAGCCTTGAGCAGTAAGGGAAAGCTCTTGATGTGCAGAAAGCACTCTGAGACAGTGAAATGAAGGTAACATGGAGTTTTTAGGAGTCCAGATAGTATGTGAAGGGCCTATTTGCACCAGGAAACAAATGTAGCATATTCCAAATTACTGCATGGAAGCACAGGAAAACCTTTAGGCATTTCAAAAGCAGTTTAAAAACATGAGTTATCAACACTTACATTTCATTTGCTTGAAGATAGATTTGTTGGGCTCAAGCCAGTGCTGGAAAGGCAAAGCAGAAAGCAGAGGTTAATACGGATCACAGCAGACAACAACTGCTTGTAGATGTATGTGGTACCAAAAATAGGAAGTAGGATTTTTGTTTCACTGAAACTTATATAAACTGGAAAAAGCACCTCCATACTGTTTTAACACTGGAATTGCACTGTATAAGCATACTTGATGTTACCACTGCTTGTAGTAGAGATAAAAATAAGATAAATATTTCAAAGACAAATTTAAAGGAGACAGGTTCTAGTGATAAGTTTGCATCAGACATTTCAGTCTTACACTTTCAGCTATTTTTTTCCAGAAGAATGATCATATTGGACAGTAGGTCGGACTGTTCAGAAATGTTAACATCATCTGTTCATTAATGCTGTCTTCTACAGTTCTTCTAACTAAAGGATGTATAAATATGTGACTCTATTCGCAATCAGCACCCTCAGAACACAAGCTATTGTTCTCTTCTAGCAAGAACTAAAAATCTGAAGGGAAAAAGAATGCACTTTTCCATGAAATGTTTATGCTACAGACAGTCAATGCACAACAGAGAGGAATGGACGCCTACTGGTTGGTGTATAAATTTCCAGGGAAAGACTGCAATGGCAGGAAAACTTTAATTTTTTTATTCTCCTGGAAAATAAACTCAGATGTTACCGTGATGAAAAGCTGAGCTCACATTTTAGATAAGAGCCTTAGCACATCCCCTGCTAACACTAGCTGAAATGTTTAGGAGGATGTTTTGATTGACAAAAGAACATGCTGATATTCAAGTGCCACTTCTGACCACAGCCAACACTAGGATTTTTCCTGTAAGCAAAAAATCTCCACACTAATGTGAGATTTGTGCTGCAGAAGCAGCTGGTCAAAAAGCAAAGTATTCAGTTTTAATAAGCATAATCAACACTGGAAGGCCTTGTACTAAGGGGTTTCATTTTTAACCCTTTTCATTCTAGCTCTAAAACCCTACTGTTTACTACAAAAAGAAAACCTAGCATTTTTTAAACCGTATGTATTATTTTAAATGTCCTACATCAGCTACTATTTTTCTCATAACTTACAGTAATTCTACTACAGAAAAAGGGTGGGGGAAGGTATTTTGTAGGAATTGTTAATAGGTAACAGAAAATTATCATTTTAAAAATCATGACATCCTAAGAATTCAGTCAAAATCAGGGATACCTGTAAATTAGTTTTCTGGTACAGCACTTCCGACAGAACAAATAACTTGGAAAGAACATTTTCAAATATCTGCAGCTTATACGCTATGGCTACTCAGAAACTCCTGCATGTAGTTTACTGCCGTATTGGAGATAAGCAGTACTATGTATTTCTGTTTGAAGCTGAAAGACTGATACGGAACCCTGGTACTCAAAAGACAAACAAAACAAAAAAACAACTACCCCAAACTTCAAACAACAACAACAACCAACCCCACACCATTTCTTCACCTCTTTCCTCTCCCCAGTATCTCTTTTTTTGTGGGAAAAGAAGAAAGAAACAGAATAGAGAAACTAATGACTGATTCATCAACTTACCAGAAATATCTAGCTCATTTTGTTCTTTTTTAGATCACACAGATACATTATTTATACATTTTGCCCTGAATAATCAGGGTTGAGGGTTATTCATAAAAAGGTAAGGCAATTTAATAAGTTTGATACAGTCTGCAGTACTCTGTAGATACATAACCCAGAATGAATTCACAGATAGGAAACCAGTTAAGACACACAGATATGCAAGTTTACTTTCCTTAGCCTATTCATATGCCTACCCCAGCTCCACCAGGATCTAGGCAATCCTAGCTGAAGATCCAGTTTCAAGAGGAACCTGGACAGTGAGCCATGCTGTACTGTTCCCACAGAACTGAGAGTAAAGAGGCATCTCACTATTTTCATCTAGCAGAAATACAACACAATTTGTTTGGTATTTCTTTTTGAAAGGCGAGGCTGAAATATTAGCACAGACCAGGTCAGCACTTACAGCTATTTGAAAAAGTCAATTACCTATTCTAACAAAAGGTCAGAGGTAAAAAAAGCCAATTTGCAAATATGAAACACTCATGATTCACCATATGTATAATGAAAAGGGAAACACGGGTGAAATTCCTCATGCAGTGCACCACACCCCGAGGAATGCATGTCCAAAAGCAAACATGTTTCACTACAACCTGACTTTCACGGGTTAAAAATGCACTGAAAAGACAATGCACAGTTAAGCAGTCTAGACTTTCACTTGGAGGTCAAGGAACTGACAAGCAGATTTTAGAAGCTCAGATTTCTGTGGTGACCTTCTGTTGGTGGAAGATTGCAAATTTGTAGGCAATTCAGCTGAATCTTCCAGAAAACTAGACAGTTACTTTATAATTTTTGGAGATTTTCAAAGACACAGCAATTAGGTGCTTAGTGCTGAGTGTCAGGGGAAGATAAACACCTAGTCATTGCTAGCACTTCTGAAAATAGCCATCCCTATATTTGTTTGCATATTTCAATTTAAGTTTTAGGAAAGATCTTCCCCTGAGTACTTATCTTCCAGCCTTACAGCATTGACTATTAATAATTAATAACTGTGCCTCATCTCTATTATAGAGTGCTCATGCTATATTTATTCCGAGACTAATTAGCTGTTATAGCTAGGACCAGATTAAGGTTCCCATAAATTCATAGAAGGGTTTCTGCAGGAATTTTCAATTGAAAAGCATCTGGCTTTGAAAAATGCTTTTTCCGTGTATCAATCTTTTTTTAACAATTTTGCTGAAAAATAAAAAAAATCCTCAAAGGAAAGGAAAATACAACATTTCAAGTTAGCTTGTCAGGAAAAATTTTAAAAGCATTTTAAATCCTCAACTAAAAAAATTTTCATTACACACTGCCTTGCAGCAACAGACCATAGGTCTTTCTGATTCTTTCTTGTAAGGATAATACCTCATAAAACAAGTAAAACAGACAAACCAAACAAGTCAGACGTAAACTTGGAACCAGAGACAATTATCTCCTTGCAGTAAAAATATGCAAACTAGGTGGAGGAAAGAAAAACCAATAATCTTATACAGTTTCATTTTTGCCTCATGTATTTCACAATGTTGTCTATAAATGTTGCTTTAATTGGATGACAGCCTACACTGTCTAAACAGCTTGGCTTTATATGTAATATTACTTAATGATCATTAGAAGTCGTTCCTGCAGAGGATGAGCCTCCCATTTCATCAATGGCATGTGAGCAACACAGTTGTTGCCCAATGGAAAAGAAAAGACTTTGATTGTATTTGAGAAGTTGTGGCAGATCGGTGAAGTACCCACTGACTGGAAAGGGAGAAACATAACCTCCATTAAAAAAAAAAAAAAAAAAAAAAAAGAAAAAAAGGAAGATTTGGAGAACTACAGGCCAGCCATTCTCACCTCTATGCCCAGAAAGATCATTGAGCAGATCCTCCTGGAAACTATGCTCAAGCACGTGGAAAATAAGGAGGTGATTGCTGACAGCCAACACCGCTTTACTAAGTGCAAATAATGTCTGACAAATGCTTCTATGACGGCAATACAGCATTGGTGGATAAGGGAAGAGCAACAGATGCCATCTACCTGGACTTGTGCAAAGCATTTGACACTGTCCTGCACAACATCCTTGACTCTCAATTGCAGAGATGTTGATTTGACGGATGGACCATTTGGTGGATAAGGAATTGGCTGGATGGTCACACTTAAAGAGTTACAGTCAGTGGCTCGATGACCAAGTGGTGACGAGTGACGTTCCTCAAGGGCCAGTACTGGGACCACTGCTGTTTAACATCTTTGTCAGAGACATGGACAGTGGGATTGAGTGCACCCTCAGCAAGTTTGCCGACGATAACAAACTCTGTGGTGTGATTCACATGCTGGAATGAAGAGATGCCATTCAGAGGGACCCAGACAAGCTTGAGAGGTGGGCCTGTGCAAACCTCATGAAGTTCAACCAGGCCAAGTACAAGGTCCTGCACCTGGGTCACAGCAATCCCAAGCACAAATACAGGCCAGGGGGAGAATGGATTGAGAGCAGCCCTGAGGAGAAAGACTTGGGGTTGTTGGTGGACAAGAAGCTCAACATGAGCTGGCAACATGCAGTTGCAGCCCAGAAAGCCAACTTCATCCTGGGCTGCATTGAAAGAAGTGTGGCCAGCAGGTCCAGGGAGGTGATTCTGTCCCTCTGCTCTGCTCTGCTCTCGTGAAACCCCACCTGGAGTACTGCATCCAGCTTTGGAGTTCTCAGCACATGAAGGACATGGACCTGTTGGAACTTGTCCAGAGGAGGGCCACAGAGATGACCAGAGGCCTGGAGCACCTTTCCTATGAGGACAGGCTGAGAGCTGGGGTTGTTCAGCCTGGAGAAGAGAAGGCTCCGGGGAGACCTTCCAGTTCTTAAAGAGGGCCTACAGGAAAGATGGGGAGGGAGCGTAGCGATAGGACAAGGGGTAATGGTTTTAACTGAAAGAGGGAAGGTTTAGATTAGACTTTAGGATGGAATTCTTTACTGTGAGGGTGGTGAGACACTGGCACAGGTTGCCCAGAGAAGTTGTGGATTCCCCATCTTGAAAGTGTTCAAGGCCAGCTTGGATAGGGCTTTGAGGAACCTGGTCTAGTGGAAAGTGTCCCTGCCCATGGCAAGGGGGTTTCGAACTCGATGATCTTTAAGGTCCTTTCCAACCCACACCACTCTATGATTTATGATTCTAATCCAGCTAACACCTATTACCAAGGATCCTGAGGGGAGATTCATGTTGAGCACTGCCAATTTCTAATCTCTTCTGCTGAAAGACGCTTGGGTATCTAGATGGTCGGGCAGATGACCTCACAGAAACAAAAAGCAGAGAGAAAGATGCTTAAGAGATCCTGAAGGTCAGTCATGGGGTAGCTAACAAGTCTTGGTGCTTCAAGTGCCAGTGGTGAGTAAGCAAACTATTATGGATATCACTTGTGGTCCTGGGATCCTAAAATACGCTGAGAATTGCCTTCTGGCTAAGGTTTCATTGCGACTGCATGCTGTGTTTCAGACTAGTGCAATTTTTACTTTGTAAACACAGCCCTCACCTCTGATCAGCCTTTAAGCGGCACTGAGTAGAGTCATTAGCGAGGCCAGGTGTGTTCTTGCTTACCCATAAATGCTGAGCGGCTGATGTGCTACCAGCTTCCACAGCAAAAGCTTAGGATGAGCAAGGACACCATGCAAGGGTAAAAGCACCATTCTAGAAAGTCAGTTTAACTCCACAAAAACCGCTGTACTTTTAGTAAAGACGCTTCAGCCATCAACCTGTTTCAAAGTCATTCACGGGGAAGCTTAGGCAGGACTGAGCTTGGTGACAGTATAACACAGGGTTAAGGGTTTTAGAATAAAAAAGTGGGGAGGGGAGGAAACAATGGACACAATGCCCTATATCTATTCTTACAGCCCTTGGAAGGGGTCAGATGTCATTAAATTCACCACCCTCTTCTTCCTCTACATTGCAACAGCCACTCTACAGACCAAAGAAGTGTGCTCCAGCCTCCTCTTCCTGCATATGCATATGACTGGCATAAACCAAAGCTCACCCCCTAAAAAAATACCAAGCCAAAAGCAGATGCTTGGGGCCTGACCAACCAGACGTCCAATGAATCCAGTGAAAAGTCTCTCTGCTCCTCCAACACAAGAGGCTTTTGATTTAATCTCTGGGTTTGCAAGAGGAGCAGTAATGAAGGGGCAACCAAAAGTGGCAAAATGATGTGAATGTTTAAATCCCCCTCGGCAAGCAACACTCAGTCAACTGCTCAGATGTGCATATGGTAAAACAGAATCAGGAGAATATTCCAGCCAGGCAAGGACTGGGTTTGAAGACTTTGTTTAATGGATGGAAGAGAGCAAGAGAATGGAGATACACACTGAAACACTGCTAGAAACATAATAAAATTTATTTCATTTAAACCTCAACCCAGGATTAATCTTGAAAATGAATACCTAACCGTTTCCTTGAATGAAAATCAAAATCAAAATCAATTTGCTTTACCCTCAAGGCAGTGACTTGCACAAGGTCACTGCCTGCCAAAGTCAGACTCAGAAAAAATAGTAAGAGTGTCCAAAGCTAACAGAAGCTCGGGCAGGGGAATTATTTGGGTCCCCCACTGTATACCAGCACAACAGATGCCAAATGACCCAGGGCACCTTGCATGTCTCCTTCTTCATGCCCTGAGGCTGACACCATTTTTTCATGGCTTCAAGAACCTCTATACCAAGCATATCGATATTGTTCCAGTGCAGCAAAGGAGCTGTTCCTCTGTACTGTTCCCAAATTCATGTTGGCTTTGGTTAGTGGTATGCTAAGCGGGAAGAAACAAGACACATCGCTACCACAAAAATGAGTCTGGTCCAGAAATAGTACCATACACTGGAACAGAATCACCGTTTGTATGATTCTGAGCTGGAATTCATTAAACAAATTTCCAAATTCTCACTTTGTTATTCCTATTACACTAAAATATTCAGAGAAACTCAAATGCTGTATGTTGGAGAAGCTCAACCAATCTATAACCTCTACATCAGCTGAACATCTGGCTGTAAAATCTGCATATATTGATGTATACATGAGCTACAGCCGTGCTCACAGACAACAGGTTCACAAGTGATGGGAAAACCATCTTTATTCAAATAGCCTGCAGAGTGATTTGGTTTATAAGGCTACCAATCTTCACACAAGATTTTTCAGTAAGTAGCATTACTGCTGAATTAAGTGTATATGTATATTTACACTACTATTCATTTGTGCCAAAATTTTGTTTAGTACATAAATGCATCTCTGCTGCTAAAAGCAAGTATCCGTTTAACTCAGCACTTTGTCCCTGAAAATGGCCTGAAGCAAACAAGTAGAAAAAGAACAAAAGTTCCCATTGTGTTCACTGACCTTCTTCCATCAGCCTCCATTACAATTTCTTTGTAAGTCTCTGTAGACTTTCACCAATTTGTCTAAACACTTGTTTATTCACACTTTTTTTATACGTTTTTCAGCTACAACTGAATTTATGACTAGGTATGGTATTTTAAAAACCATGTCTCTATACCAATTGCTTCCAACATACCAAATTCCTTAAGTGCATTTTAGTTGTAAGAATTACAGGCCAATCTTTCCCTGATCACCTTCTCCAAGCCATTTTACATTGTATCTTTCTCTCTCATTCTCTTGCTCATTCTCTAGCTCGCTCGCTCTCACTCACCTCTTTCCCTAGATGAATTATTCTAGTCCAGTCTATGTCTCTTCAAATGAAATCCATTCCTCCCTGATACCATTCTCATGGCATTGTTTGTTCCTTTTTTAGTTCTACTATGTTTTTTTGAAACAGCATGACCTGGATGGCACACACCAAGCAGGGTCACAGCAAGACTCTGTGCAAAAGCACATAATTTTTGTGATAACTCTGTCCTGGAAGAGAGATTCATACGCACAGAGAAGCATTAAAATTTTAATTAACCTATGGCTCAGTCGCTCTGATGTTCAGCCTGTAATAATTCTGCTCTACCCCTTCAAAGGGAGCTCCCAGATAGCTCTCTTTACATAGCTGTATGGAGCCTCATGAGTCATTACACAAAGACACAGCTTTGTTAAAATGAGGCTGCAAATTAACTGTTGTCTCTTTCTGCCAGCCTTCACCGCCCTCATGTGGGACTAAGTGCACGTTTTTAAGAACATGTATAAAGTAGCTGTTGCTGCTAAAGCAGAGATCAACTGGACCCAAGACTTGATGACCCTTTCAGAAGGTCTCTCTGATGAGGTACTGCTGTACATTTTGTGAACATGTCCCATTGAAACGGAACTGTTACCTCATGATAAAGAAATTCATTACTCACAGACAACAGGCTCCAATTTCCTCCCCTAGTAAATAGTGGGCCAATGCTAAACTACTTAGGTTATAGGATTAAATAAATACTCTGCCCAGGTCCCTTGGAAGTGATGTACTCTAGAATACAAATGGGACTCCCTAGCTGCCTGACTAGCGAGATAAACATGTAGTCTGACAAAAAACTGCCTGTGTGTAAAGATGCCTACCAGTTTTCATTGTGTCTAAGCTCAAAAGCAAAACAAGAATTGTATTTGTGACAGTTCTCTAGGGGCAGACCGGCAGGAGTACCAGCAAATCTGTAACACACAATGTTGTCTTACTAACGATGCCCAGAGCCAGGCTCTGCACTCTGGTGAAGTCAGAAAATCCCAGTGTACTCACAGCCACCATTCAAGATCGGCTGCGTAGTGGGAGTATATTCATACAGCAGTTTCACTGGTTTGAAAGCTTTGTTTTCATACTGACAGGCACACATGCGCAGAGCTAAAACCACTGCACTGCTATGCAGCTCCCAGACAACCCTGCAGCACATTCAAATGACAAAGGATCTTAATGGTTCAGGGTGATTATGATCTCAAACATTTCTATAGCAACTGGTGAGACTTCACAGTTGCCTCAGGTTCCTACAAAGCCTTTTTGTAACACCTAGTGCTTCCAACCTACCCCATGGGTAGCTCCAAGGTATTTCTGCCTACCACCTCATACTTTCACATTGAAAAACAATCACAAGCACATGCTCAAATCCACCCACTGGGGGTAAAAAAAGAGGAAACATAAGTATTTCGAACTTTAAATCACTGCTCAGATGCCCTCCTCAAAGTATTTAAAGAGTAAGTTTCACCACAACCATCTTCCTTCAGCCCAGTCCTCCATTGCCCTCAATACCAAGTGGCCTCTCTCAACAAGGGATCCTCTCTAGTGAGAGATGCTGAACAGCAGCTGCATTATATCATCCTATTCTCTTCTCTTACCAGCCTAAAAAACGCAAAAAAGGTGCTGAGTCAACCCAGGGTATCTGGCACAGAATTAGCCATGCTGCACTTCCTCAAGGGTGAGAGTGTGATAATTGGCTTCAAAATAATACCTAAGTACATGAAAAGGTACCAATAGGTCATTCCTTGAGTAGCAGAATCAGTAACGTCTTCTCCAGGTATGTCTCCTGTTTGAAACTACTTATTTCTAAAAAATACGAGGCCCAAATCATGGTTTCTGGGTTCTTACAGTGTCTCTCTCTCAGCTCTCTCTAGATTCCCTACAGAGTCCGTTTGCCCTACAGCCCTCAGTAAGAAGAATAATACAGTTTTACTCACCAGTGCGGCAGCTTATCTTCATGAAACCTTACAGGAACTTAATGTTTGAGACCTGTATCTCCAGCCAAATTTGACCAAAACTGGCTTCAAAAATTATTACAGTTGAGAGTCAGGGAGAAAAGCAATATGATCCCATACACCCATTTTCCCTGAAATCCAGGCAAAAAATTCAGCAGTTAATATATGAGCACTAGGAACTCATTTGTTCCCGGCATAGTACCATGAGACATAAAATGGCATATTGGAATTTACTGCATACTTTTTGTACAGCCCTGGCTCTTTCAAAGCTACAGTAAGGCACAGTTTCCCCAAAGCAACATCCAAATGTGATGCTAGAAGACAGAACAGCAGATACGGTGTAGAACCCAGAGTCTTTAACTGCTAGTTCAATTTGAGGTCATTGGCACTATTACTCTCCTGTAACCAAAGATATAACAAAAGCTACTGTGCTACTTTCTATTAAGAGTATCTTCCAGAGTTTCCTTTTTGGTCTGGAATAGAAAATGGAACTATATAAAATTTTAGAAAGTCTAAATATGCCTAAAATCCAGACGTCTACTTATGCAGAAGGAAAGAACTATTATAAAAGGGGGGCTGGAGGGAGGAAGGAGTATATATTATAACTTACTTGGAAAATAACCTATAAACACAACAGCTGTTTCCCATGACAGGTTTCCCATATTTCAAAATTTTGTTCCAACTTACAACGATTAGCTCAGTTATCTATATTTTTCACATAATCAGAAGTTCTGAATGTCCTAAACACAAATATTGTAACATTTCACTTAAAACATCTGAAATACTGAAACAGTTCATTTTTTAAATTTTCAAACTCAGTCAAGTGTTTCAACGCTCCTAAGTTAAAATGCTAAATTTCAGTAGCATACTCTGAAAGAAGACATTTAGGATGAATTAAAGCTGGTATTTTTGCCTGCTTGAGCTCCCTCAATAGATTACAAAACAAAAGGACTGCAAATTAGCTTTTGGAGCAACTCTGCAACCTTCGCACAAAAGATTACATACCAGTAAAAGGGAGGCAAGCGTCACTGGTAGACTAAATGCCAGCAGGAGTAATTCTGCATAATATTTTTATATATATATATATATGTGTGTGTGTGTCCACTATATAATAATATTCTATTATGTCATATAGCTTAACTATACAAAGAGCCAATCACGAATAACTCACTAAAGACTAGAATTAAATGCATGATTTTGGCAGTTTCATTTGAAACCACAAATACAGCACTTTCTGTGCAAAGACAGAGACTATGCAGTGGAATATAAACTACAACAGAGGCATTCAACACTTCCAAGAAAATGGGCAAAGCAACAGGAATTGTACACTACCTGCATCAGAATCAATAATAACTCTTCTAAAAAAAATATTTATGCTTTCATTGCTTTCATGTTTCAGCTTTTATTACATTTTCTTTGAAACAAACTTTAGAAGATGGTGCCTAGTCTCTATCTCTGCCAATGTTTAACATAAACTTTTTCCATAAAATTATAGAGATCTCTCTTAAAATTTTTGCCCCATTGCCTCCATTATGGCTGTTCCAGATGCTGCAGCTCTCATTGGCTTAATTAAGAAAGCATCTCTCTTGCTTAAACTTTCTTTTTCTTTCTACATTACCCTCTGATGCATGTATAACCATACCCTTTATCCTTTGCTTTGCTGCACTAAATGGGTTACGCCCTTCTTAATATCGTTTCAAAAAACACGCTCTCTGTTCTCTTTATATTCCTAATATTCCTTCTCCCTATTCAGTTAAATTGATCTTTCTTAAATGCAGACATCTAGATCAGAATAGCTGAGGTCTCATTAGGGTGTAATGACATTCATACTTTCCTGAAAATACAATCCTAAGGAGGGGCAAACAAAGTTCTGTCTTTTATCATAGCCACATCATGCTGGTGGCATACTGCCAAAAACAGACCAGGCAATATTCATTTTATTCATTGTCCCACATATCTTTATTTGCCTACAGGGGACTGAGGTACATTGTCACACACATTGCTGAACCGGTTTAGGATGAATTATCACTTGCCTTCAAAGCAATTGTTCTCAGTCAAACCACCAGACTTAACTATAGAAAGAAGCTCCTGGTGAATTCCACCTGCAGATCTTTACTGAGCTTTTTTTCTGTTCTGTAATACATCTAACCAACCCGTAAGAATGTAGTGCAGGAAACGCCCCTCCTTTTATCCTTGGTGGGACCTGCAAGAATTCCATGGAGCTTTGGAAATCTCTTCTACAGAGCTCCAAGTACTCTTTCCTGTAAGGTGGCTACGATGATGTGACACTCTTCTTGTGATCCTAGTACATCTTTTACTTGCTACAGCTTATCCCTGTAACCACATACCTAAACAACTACTCCTCTGTAATCTTAAGGGGGTTTGTTAACGTAAATTTCAGGTGGCTGAGCTCACAACTGCTAGAATACAAAACTGTGGGAAGAACCATCACCTACCACATAATTTCAAAATCAAGATGTCCTCTAGTTTTCTACTGAGCCATCTACTGACAAACTTTATCTAGCTACAATGCCTGGGCCTCAGCATAATTATTCATATTCATTGTTATACTACTAGGAAACTGTTGACTGAAACATTTCTTTAAGAACAGAGAAAGATCAGAACAGTTTTCCACTGATGGGAGAAGAATTGTAATTATAGTTTCACAACCTTACTGCACCTGACTGGGAGATATTCACGTATCTGTATCTGATACAGAGGAAAGACTCAGGTAGGTGAACCTCGACAAGTTCAGAGATTCAAAACAGCCAGATGACACAAAAGCAGTATTCCTTTATTATAACATTTGTCTGCAATTTAGTCCTTAGGATAGGGTTTATTGCAGAGGAAATATCCACACTGAGGGAAAGAAAAAAGAAAAAGAAAAACAAAAACAAAAAACCAAACCATCAGAACAGGACGAAGGGACAACAGAAGATACTACATGTAGAAGTAGCTTATTTTGGTGAATTCCAATAAATCTCAGAGAAAAATGTACGTTACTTTCAACTCATCATCCAGAAGATTTAAGTCTGTATAAAGAAATGTCCCTCATAATTCATCCTAATTCATGAGTTTAAAATCGAGACCTAATACCCAATTAGGGAAGTTATCCATATGCTTAAAGTCATGAGAGTACTTATAAATCAGCATATAAAAATGCATGTATGGAAAACATAAGCTTGGGAACTTTGCTTAACAAAATCCACCTGAAGAGTGGGACAGCTGACATAAGCCATCCTACTACACAGGATGGCCACAGACTCCTTAGTTGTTGGATATAAAGGGAAATGAAGACCTAAGACTTTTTAGGTAAGAACATAAATGTTTTCTCAAATTGTCTGTTACTACTAACCAAGAGAAATGTTAAGCTTCAATATAATGTTCCATAAACTTAACACAGAATTAGGTATATTACAAGAGGTAAAAGCACAACTGTATAGTCAACTATAATAAGATACTGCAGTGAATTTGTCAATATTCAGGAGTTAACAGCTCTTTGAAACATGGGAACCACATAAGATATGATAAATCAGGCATCACAGTGGGAGTGGGTTTTTTTGAGTTTTTTCTGAAGCAACACATTTTTAAAGTATTCTGCCAAAAAAATTAGGTTTTACTAAAAAACCTCTTGATTACTGTCAAGTAAAACAACTTTTCCGTAGCAGTTCTTGAGTGACTGTCAGAGAAAGGCCCAACAGAAGTATTCATTAAGTCCTACCTAATTATAGTCTAATCCAGCACTCCACCTACTTCTCCTACCAATTCCAACCAGGTCAACACCTCTATAATTTTAATGATTGTGAAGAATTAAGTACACTGGTCAGAATAACTGCTAATTATTGTCCTAATTATTTTAATTTTAAAAAGACAATGCAATGGAAATGACCCACTGCATCTTTGCAAAGCTATTGCAATTCTATATGGTTTAGCAGAGGGTAATTCCCTAATTCCAGTGATTTTTGACAGAACTAATTAGGGTGTAGCAAGAGATACACAGCAAAATGTTTTTCTTCTCTTGAATCACAGCAGTTTCAAACTGGTGTTTCCAGAGATTAAATGCCACTATATGCCCCCATGACATTTAAAGTCATATCTAAGTCTTAACGCTGAGACCACCAGGACCACAGAGTGAAGAAGCAGTTCTGAATTTCACTGTCTGGGGAATTCTGATTCCTGTGTTCACCACCCTTCCTTACTCTCAAAAAGTAACAATCATCTGAAACCGAACAGGGAGTAGCTGTAGCAAATCGCCTACAGAATACAACCTGCAGGACCACTTTCCACCTAAGAGAGATGACTGATCACTGTCCACGCAAATGCCTAGAGCCTGTAAATTTTATTGCACAAATGTGAATACGTTCATAGGGAGAACTAACCTGAAGAATCCCCCACAACCTAACAAATCATAGGTATTTTGTGTATTACAGATATCTGAGTCCATGAGCCCTGTGAAAAGTGGAATAGAATGACTGCTTTTAGCTGTCAAACTCAATAGGATTCCTGCCTACATCTCCCAAGAAACATACTCCACAGAAAAATAGAAATCCCAAATTCCAGTGTACTGCCAGAGCCTAGAGCTACTCTGTGCTACCTCTGAGTCAACCCTATCGGTCTTTTCTATCTTCCCTGCCCAGGAGAACCACACAAATCAGAACATATCAATTTTCCTGAAACTAAATAGATGAACCGAGGGGAAAAATAATTTAACATGCCACTTTAGGAACCTCTACGGGTTATGGCCAGAGTATAAACCCTCAGAGATACATAACTTTGCATTATAACTTCCCTGCCTATTGAAAAAAAAAAATTAATTTAGCATTACTTAAAAGCAAATAGTCAGAGTTCATATACATACCCTCTGCTTCTCAGGGTCAACGTATCGAATGCCAAAATAGTCTTTTTCCAGCAAGCTGTAATAGTTGCAGATGTGATCTATGAGAAACTGACCTTTAGTTTCCCTCTGCAAAAAGAGAAAGAATTGATATATTATTCTGAGTATTCTGAACTTGCTGTCTATAAATATGAAAAAAAACTGAATCAAAGTGTCAAGGAAAATGGCATATGAATTTTTTTATTATTCAGATGAGGACAAGGATTTCAGCATTCATCTTCTCTAAAAGATGCAGTAGATTAGTGATCAATACACTCCACGCACGTTCACAAATTGATTCATTAAGAAATACCTGCCTCAGGAAAACTCATGCTACTCTAATAGCTGCATATTTGTAACATTTAATATATTACTATTAAGCATATTTCCACCTGATGCTATAATAGCATAACAGACACACACCTACACATGGAATTTCAAATGAGTGTGTGCTTTTTTGGTATCCCTCAAGTTTGTAGGCACTTTTGGCACCAAGTACTTTACTGGATCTTTACGCAATACCCACTGCAAGAGAGACTTGATCCTTAATTCCCAGACAGCACTCCAGTACAAGGAAGACATGCCTAAATAACTGAAAGAGATGTTTTCATCTCCGCATTGTCACTGGGTAACTATAGCCTTAAGGAAACTTACTGTACACATGATGTTTAGTTAGCAGTCTCTTTTTTTATTTCTGGTTTCTTCAATCTCAATACTGTATTTCATTTCTCCTTAATTTATTGCCTCATATGGAGAACCTACATGAATTTTCACATTTCTTTTGATCCAGTTAGTGTGAATTTTTTTTTTCTGGATTGTGATGTGTGTGAGTATTAACATCAGGATAATGCTGTTCTCCTAAAACAGTTCACTGTAAGAAAATGAAGATCCTTCACTATGTCACAGTGTCAGGTCTCTGCATTTCTTTCCCTCCATCTGTCTACCTTAATCCTGCACTGAGACGCCTCTGCTGCGGACCAGGTAGCAAGTTTGCAAGACTCTACCCTTTGCTGACATGAAACAACTTGAACTTAGCTCTGTAATGTCTACAAAACAGAAGGATACTCTACACAGGATATGCAATCACATAATATTAAAAAGTTAGTTAATTATTTCTCCAAATGAGTCCCTGAAATCTTTAATGCTATGCCTTATTCAACCTTTCTTTAAGAAGCTAACAGGCAATTTAAACTATAAACAGCCTGGCTAGCCAAAAATGAACAGATAACTCCTGCATATCTCAAGGTACTTTACAAAATAGGACCTTGTTATCATCTGCATTTCACACAGGAGCAGCTGAGGTAAAACCAGCACCATGACCTGTCCGAGATCATCCTTTAAGGTGCAGAGGAAACAATGGCCTCAGGACCACCACTCTCCACAGAGACCTGCTGCTTCCCACAGGAAAAATGAGACATGCTTCAAGACTGGAGTGTTAGAAAATAATACAATCTCTGAACCACTCCTCTATTTTCTTACCTTTATAATTAATGAGGAATTCTGACATGGATACAGTTGCTCATCCTTTCGTTGCCATCATTGAACAAATAGACTAACTAAATAAAAAGCATCCTCCTTTAAGGCACCAACAGAGAGCTGTGTGACCCTTCCAGTGTGCCAGGGCACCTGCAGGCATCTCCTTCCCTGCCACATGGACCCTCTCTCTTCCCAAATTCACTTCCAGCCACAAGGGAATGGCTAATTTCTCTACAGATACCTTTTCCCTAGATGCACGGGGCTCCACTTCTCTTCCTACTGTGTAAGCCATCAACTTCCACTACTCCTTTCTTTCTCCACCTTCTACCTCCTACGTATTTACTGCTCACTATGTGTCCTTCACTCTTCCATATGCTGCTGCTTGCCTAGAGGATATCACTGCATTGTCTGCACCATGATATTTCTGTCCTTTGTTTTCCTATTTTTAACAGCCAGTGTCAAAGGACATTACCCCAGTTTGTCTGTTTTCTGTACATGCTCCCTCAACCTCATGCTTTGTGCCCTGCACTGTTTCCTTTTTCCCTGTGACACAGCTGCAACAGGTTTCTTTCTGTAATTGTTTCTTTCCAGCCTCAGGACATTTAAAAACCCTCTTGTTTGCAGTTTAGAGTGGTTGACACACACACTGACATTTTTTTCTACTGTACCCAGTTACAAGTATGGGCATGCTAGTGACAGTATAGAGAAAACTTTTCCTGAAAGGCAAAGCCAGTATCAAAGACTGAAAAGTCCAAAAAAAAACCTACCGCTCTCCCTGTGACTGACAAAAAAAGGTCTACACTTACACAGTCATATCTCAATGAAATACTTGCTAGCTTAACATCTTAGACATGTCTGCAAACTTTGTGACTATGCGTAAAGCAAGACTGTCAAAATATTAAGACAAATTTGCACAGTGACATTTCAATAGAAAGGCAGCAGTATAAAAATTTGAACACAGATGTGAAATTCAAGTTGCACACAGTTTTAAGATGAACCTACAATGAACTAAATAAAACTGGGGAATAACAGCTATTAGGTGACTCAAGCACAGTCAAACATCAAAATAGATTTTACTGACAACAATGTACAAAAGAAATCCAATTTTTAAAGCACTGGAAATGAGGAAACCAGACTAGTCATACTTTCATCTGACAACATTAGAGGATGTTACTGGAAGAATAGTCAGTAAATCTACTAATTTCTACAGGTTCACATTCAAATCCATTAATTTAAAAAGCCCTTTGCTCAACCCACCTAAATAACCACAGAAGTTTTTTGAGTTCTTGAGGAATCTGATAAATGGCTAGGGCACGTACGGTATTCTCCAACCCAGTAACAACGCTCCCTTTCCAAAATGAATTGATGGCCTAGTTTTCTTGCTTGAAAGATAGATGATGGAAGCGAACCAAACAAAAAAGAGCACATGAACAAAAGCCTCGGAGCTAAATTCATGCCCTAGGAATCCTTATGCTCTCCATAGATAAATAAAAGGGACTAGTTAATAACCTCACCCTTGGTTAGTATACACTTCAGTTACTAGTGCTACTCGGTCAGGCTTCAAGTTCCACATGATTCATTATCAGATATTAAAAAAGATTGAAGATGAATGAAAGTGGTTAAATAAGCACATACATAATGTAATGAGCATTCCCATAAGAAACACTGTTGTAAATGTTCCACTATTACGCTTTTTAAATACCTGAAATTTGAAAAAAATCAGATCATAATTAATACACAGAGGAAAATACTTGATGTGGCACAGAGGACCTCAAGTCTGAATTCATAATAGACAGTGTGGCAAGAAGGATGGACAATAGTTGTTCGTTTTCTGCAAACAGCATCCATAAACATTTTCTACATTTCTCTAACTAATTCTCCAGAGCTTTAGAATCTAATGATCTTTCTCATCTCCTATGTTCTTTGATACACTTATTATATATTAGAGTACAAAAGAATATATTAAATCTCATTTGTGAAAGAATATGGATAAATTAAATTAGGAACTGCCAGTCATCCACAACAGAGCACAAGAATGGATTTGGGTCACAGAATAATGAATATAAAACATTGCCTGAAATTTCAGACAGTTGCCATATAGCTTTCCAATTAAGTGATCCTTTAAAGAAAAACACACAAAATAATGCCAATGAACCAACAACAAACTTCAAGCCCTGCTATATCCATAAAGTACTTCACAGCAATTCAGAAAAATATTTTCATGCTACATTTCAGCATATTTGTCAGAACATGAAAAAATGACATCATTAAAAAAGCCATTATTTGAAACAGTACTGAAAAATGTCAGCAACAGACCACAGGAATCTGAGGGCAAAAATCAAGTCAGATTTTTAATGATTCACAGCTGAAAGCTTTGATAATTATGCCACAGTTCATCCAGAAGTCATCAACTATTCTCAAGTAAAGAACAACCCAACAGTCACAAAAGTGTGTAAGGAAGAGAACTAAAATGTCCTGGACTGTAATCAATACATTGTTTTCAATGAAATAATACCAAGCTCAACAAGCTACTTTTTTCTGAATCCATTAATTCAAATACAAGATCTGGCTATCTCAACTGAGATATGTTTTCTTTCAGGTTTTTGTAACCCATACCCTATGAAAATTGAAAACGGCCTTAAACAAAGTCCTATAATGTAGCCATTACACACACACACACAAAAATAGGTTTTTGAAGATTCCTATAAATAATTTGAGAAATGATTCTCTGATTTGCTTAGATAAATTGGCACAGACAAGATGGATATGTAGTTCCTAAGGCTGCGTTTGAGTATCTGACCTTAATACCACTAAAACCCCACAACAAATGCCAACACAGACGCAAAAGATATAATGCCATGTAAATGACAGAATCCCCGAACACAGAAGGTCAGCGTGCAAATAACTGTTAAACTCTGCTTTTTAAACCGGATCAAAAGTTTTCTTTTCTATTGAAACAAGTATGTATCAAATTAAACTAGCAGCTCTCGGAAAAGAACTAAGCAAAACAAGGGACATTCTCCACTCCAACAAACATGAAAACATGATCATACAGTCCTCCATTGACTCACAGCATAACCTGAGTCTCTTCCTTAGCTCTAGGAACCAAGTAAGACACTGCAGAGATGCTTCATTTTCACCACCAGGCACTATTATTAAGGTTTCCATTTCTGCAACTCTGCAAATTTATGAGCAAGTAACCCAATTCCTTGGTAACTCCTCTGTTACACACAAACTAGTCCAAAAAAAGATCTCTATGGCTCTTGAGTAGTTTCAGTATAACACAATACCCCAATCTTGTGCTTGCTTTGGGGATTTCTTTTCTTTTTTTATTCCTAGTTTCTTTGTGCAAGTTAAAAAGCAAGGGAGAGTATATCTTGTTCCGTCAACTTAACCCTTCTCCAGTGACGTAAAATGAGACCAGAAAACATTTGTGACCGTGTCACAATTCTGAGACTGAGAGGAAAACGATTTATAGCAGTTTCAGATCTTGCATTCAGTGAAATGTCTTCCCTATTTTGCATTGCTTCGCTGTGGAGTCCTGTGTCTATTTATCTGAATGTCGTCACAAGGAAGAGCCAGAGTCACAAGCAGATTAAACACAGAGCTTCTGCTCTGTTATCTAACCGCTGAAGTCCTGCCAGCTGTGCTTATCTCTGTCAGGAAGCCACTGACATTACTAAGAAGCAGTGCAGAGTCATAAACACAGTGTTTATTTGTACCAGCAATTTCAATCCTCATCCCACAAGTGTCTTTACTTGTGCAAACAGTTCCCAACAGTGACCCTCCGTGTAAAGCTGTTCACATGCTTAAGTGCTTATTTAAGCATAAATCCACCCAAAAAAAAGAAATGGGGGGGGGGGGGAGGAGGAGGGGATTAAAACCACAATTTAACCAGTATTTCTGTTTAAATAAAGGGAAAGTCCAGACTCTCAGGCAAGGCAAGAATAATGTCTGATTTTCTATGCTTGTTTTCTTTAGTTTGTAACATATTTTTAAGTTCTCTGGATGTAAAAAGAATTAAATACATACATTCAAGAATAATCATAATACCATCATAGAGTGAAACCTAACCAGGTCAGAAAAATGGACAAAACCAAGAAGTTCCTCTAAGGCAAAAAAAAAAATAAAAATGAAAAAGTGCTTTACATACTGAAAACTGAAACAGTATAGTTCTGTTACCAATTTTTGACAAAAATGATAAAAAGCAACAGAGATTTACAGAGTTAAAATGCATCCTCAGCTGCCACCTCTCACTTCTGACTTCTCTTCGGACATCCTCCTCCAGTGGTGAGGTACTTCTAGGCTCAACAGGCTCAAAACTTCCATTTCATCGACAACTATTCTATAGTTCAGTCTTGGGATCTGCTGTCATACACAGAAGCGGGGACATTTGGGAGTAATTCTCCATTCATGTCAGTTTTGGGACAGCTGTTATCACATTTGCATTTGTCTCCAGCGGCACAGCAAAAAACTTCACTAAGCATCACTGTTGGACCAGGGAACGTTGTACGGGAATGGGACTGATTTAATATCAGCCCTTTGGAGCTGAATAGATGGCTGAATGATGGCTGAGGGCACAGAGAAGGAAGGCAACTTGGCATGCCCAAATTTCTACTATCTTCTAGATGAATTGTTAAGTCCCATCCGAACAGCAGCATTAAGATCAGAACCCTCATTCTGCAGCAACCAAAGGCAGCGAGGTGGAATGAGCTCAGGGCCAAGCTGGTAACACTGGGCCAGCCCTAAGCCTGACAATCTTCAATGCCCTGGGGAAATTTCTTATGGCTCTTTGGATTTATGGATTTACTGAGATTACAGTTGACAGTAACTACTCACAAGACAGATACACAGACAACCTCTTTGCCTTTCTTGCTCCATCTTTGGATACAGCAATAGGAATGTCCTTTTGTTACACAGGAACTAGACACTGCATAATGCCTTCAAAACATAAAGAACAATTAAAATATGCCTGTTTCATTCCTCAACTACATTGCTAAAACCCTTCGAAAGTATTTCCTTCCTGCTCATAATCAGCACCCTCCAGTATTTTAAACTACTTAAAAATACACTGGAATTCTATTATACAGCATTTAAGCGGAAAAGTTTCTCAATTGTAAGAAAGTCCATCTGTAATTTACTTTTTTGTTGCTATTAAAGTTTCAAAATAAAAAAGACAACAAAGTTTTTCTGATGAAAACCCAATTTGGAACTGGCAGGTGTTATTTTAGAAGCAAAGTATTTATCACAGAATTTTCTTTTCTTTACAATGAGGAATTAATTGTATTTCTACAAACCCAAAAAAAAGGGAAAAAAATCAGTGCTAATAATTTTAATGAAAAACACAAAAAATGACATTGCAATAAAGCAGCTGTCATTTAATTAATTATGAGTCCTCTTCCATACATTTTTTGTATGAATTACCTCTTACAAGTTATAAACTTCATTCTGTATAGTCCACTACCTCACCATAACTTATACCAATATTTTCTAATTCTAGAATGTAGGGGAGCACAGAATTTTTAATGTGTCTCTTAATACATTTTGTTATGTATAAATTGACTTATTTCACTGTTATGAAATTAGTTTTTGTAGAACTGTTTTACCTGCATTATGTCCAGATCTTTCTAAGCAACTCCATCACTCATCCAATCCAGCAGAAATAAATCAAAGAATATGCCTTCCATACCTAAGCTTTCATTATCTTTGTTTAACTGAAGGGAAAAAGTGGTACCCTACTACATTGTTGGAAATCCAGCCCCAACACCATCCACTTACAAATGCTATCCAGCTGTAGCAGACTGACAAATCTCAAGAAACAGGAAGAATGGAGGGATGTACAAGAAAATCCTCCTCTAAGGAAGGGAGTGACAGCCCAACATGGTAATGCATAAAGCAGAAACACACCTTATGGCATGAAAATGTACTAGGGGAAAGAACTAGCTCTTATTTACCTATTTGCTTCCTGAATAAAACTCATGGAAGATGTATCTCTTCCTAATAAGCCCCCTAATAAGACAAGCAACCAGAGTACATGTTTCCCTTAGTTGCAACGCTTTCACAACATAGTATCAGCACAAAGCTTCCCAGACACGTCTATGGTAGAAATGCACAGCGATGCAACAGCACCAACTCACTCAAAACTAACAGAACTATAACTTCAGATTTGCATTACCATCTTATTCTACCTGCACTTAAAGCGGGAAAGACTTTCAGGGAATATGTGAATACATGAGTGAAAGCATTAAAGAATTAACGCCCCTTTTATTTCATAAGGAATTAGCAGTCAGTATTGATAAACTTTGCTCACAAGACTGTTTCATGCCTGAGACTCATACACCTCTGGTTTTAGAACTCATTTGCTAACCTGGAATGAGTCTTGAAGAACATCATTTTTACAAAGATATCATTCTTTAAACTGAAATTTCTGAGCCCCTAATTATCAATTGAGGCCAAAGAGCTATATATTAATAGAATTGAATTTAAAAAAGAAACAACCAACCACAAATCAACCTCTTCCTACTGTTTCATTTTGGAAATAAATATACCAATACATCTCAAAGATACAGGAGAAAGCAAAGAAAAAAAGGAGAAAAATGTCTCTGCTAAGAAGAAAAGAAATAAGTGGAGAGCAATTTCAAGGCTGTATGTGTGAATGCAGCTGTGGAAGCTCTATTAATCTTAAATGAAGCTGCATAGCTAAATGTACACAGCATTGAAAATTTACCCAGAAATATCTCCTTGTAGGGAGGTCAGAAATATATTTGTCAAAGATGATTCCTCTTGTGTGCTACCTCGGTTTGGAAATGAAGATGGTTATTCGAAGTTATTTATTTTCCTTTAGTTTTGCACTACTAATTCGCAACAGATGGACAGTTTTTTCCATACAACAGAATATTTTTGCCCTCTCTTGAATTAGAAGTTATTGTCGGATGATAGTGGTCAAACAAAAAATCATGAAGAGGAGAAAGAAACAATTACATCATAGAAAAATTACACAGTGCCAGTCCCATACATTGGAAACTATCATAAATACAAGATCATATGGAAAATGAAAATTGCTTTCTACTACACAGTAAAACCTCACAGCAAGAATGAACACAGACAACAGCTTTCACACAATCACCCTCAATGACATTCTGCAAGTAAATTACTCTGACCCATGAGTAAATTATAAATGACAAAAAGACACATTTATAGTGCACATAACTGCAGTTCTCGAAAGTCACCACCAGTCAGGCAGGCAGGCAGGCACTGAAGAAACCACAAATGCAGTATTAATTTACCTGGCTCATCATTGCTTCCTCTCCCTCTGCACATGGGCAACACTTGGCCATTTAGGTTTTGTGTCCCTGAAGTGTCGGCCTCACAGAAGGCTTGCAGCATTAACTGCTTACTTCTGGTAACAGCTTCCATTAGCACAGCACTCATGATGATATCTGAGGCACTATTGATTTCTTAAAAGGGACTGAGTGCTTCTGTCAACAAATCTATCATTTTATCCAATATCCAGCATTGTTCAGCAAAGCTAACTCTGCTTTCTCTCTTGCATCTTCAACATCAAAACTAACTTGGAAGATACAGCTAGGACTGGTATGCCTCCTACCACATCCAGCAAAGCAGATGAGAGATTTCAAGAACGGGTGCTCAGCCCCCATCTACAAAGCAACCTAAAAGCTAAATCAGGATTTTGACAAAATTACCTAATGTCCCCCGCTACAGGTCAAAAATCCTCCCTTGGCCCTGTGCAATATTGAATCTTCTTGGTGGTTTGAGCAGACCTGGAAAATGAGGCCTCCCCCATATTTTGCTCCAAGAACCTTCTTTAACCGTACCTTTTCTAACTGGTACACAGCCAAGTGCCCTTTTTATGCAAACAGAAGTATTTTAGAAAAAAAAAAGCAACCCAAAATATTCTGGCCAAGCAAGATGCTTCCCTGAGCACAAGCAGAAAAGAGAACCAGCATGGTGTGAGCCACAGCTTAGTTAATTTGCTTCGGAAAAGCAACCATCTGGTGAGGGGCAAGAACGCCCCTTCACAGCTACATTTCCGGGCTCAGCAGAACACACAGAACCCCAGCCACAGTGAGGGTCACGCAGGAACAGCCACACTGCTACTTCCCACACCAAGTGGGAAAGTATGACCACAGCAGAGAAGGGCGAGTTGGAAGAAGAGATGAGCAGAGCAGGGGAGCTGCTGTTGCTGTAGGGCAGTTGGTGCCCCTGTAAGCACTGGTAATGGCACCTCAGCTGGTCTCCCTCACACACCCCACACACACCACCACCCCGGTTGGAGTTACCCTTCATCTTCCTCTCCTCACTCGGGGAAACACAGCAGGGATGCTAACAAGCATGACATGGGGTGTGCACACACTGGGTGGGAGGGAAGGAGAAAGAAAAGGAAGATCATGGAACATAATCCCCAGAGGGAGAGATTTCCTAACTGCTGAATTAATGCCCATTTGAAAGGCTATTAGAGTGACGTGCAAGGCCAAGAGCTTACATAAAGAACAGAATATATGAGTAGATATTACGGGAATTTTATCCATCATTATGTGGATTACTCCAGCACCACAAGCCCAGCTGTCTCGGCAGTGGTCTGGCAGTATCAGCTCTGAAGCATGCTGAACCTCTAGGAGTGCTGCAAATCACAGGTAACATCTCCTGACAGACAAGACCCTCAGCCACAGTCATGAAGTCAACAGCTCTCAGTGAACCAGCTGAAAGTGTAACTCATACACTCATCTGACATGATAAGGGCCTAGATAAAAACTTTTGGCTAACTGAGGAATCCTCACCATGCTACGCATTTGAACTGTCCGACAGTCATACCATATAATCATATTATTAATGCCTCAGAGGACACTTGTCATAACACCTTCTGAGGATATCCAAAAGGTTTTTATGGATTGCAAGAGGGTAAGGACGTACAAAAAGCTCTCCCACCTTTTACTAATTTAGAGTCCATCAACACAGTTCTTCTTTCAAATACTTATTTTGCTCACCTGCCCAAGGTAAGTAATTCATTTCTGAGAAAACTATTTGGTCTCTATTATATTGCACTATGTCTCCCACTTTTCCCATGTGTTTTGATTGCAGAAATTTTTTAACTTCAAGGATCATGTTGGGTCATTTCCCATACTCCATGGTGTTTTACTCCTTTATTCTCTTTGGGCAAACAGAAAGAATAATTTTACCATAAAAAACTATTTCCAAACAGCTCAATAGACACACATGCATAAATATAATTTCCTGACAGAAATAATTACACAGAAAAAAACCTTTCATCAATATTTTTTCCATCCTTGTAATAATCCCAGCTGTTAAATGCTTGTTGTGAAGGAAAACAAGCATCATTAAAATTGTGAGATTAGACATCCAGTCTTCAGAAAAGCAAACTTATGGTTGACTGAAAACACTGGAGAAAGAAGTCCTCCAGAAGCATTCCTTGGACATAGTGCCTACACCAATGCATCTCTATGGTATTTAATAAAAGCTATTGGCATCAGAGGAGGAATTCACTTTCTATGTCACACAGGCTTCTGTCTCTATGCCAAAAAAACATTCTCAGTTCGCATTTTTTTTGTAGTAGGGGGAGATGGATTGATTTTTTTTCTTTCTTTCTGGAGGTCATTCAGTCCTTCAAAGTCACACAAGCTGCCTCATTAGTGCTACCTAAAATAAGACCTTTATTTGATAGCACAGCCAGGACTCCCCTTCCATTTGAAACCATCACTTCACAAAATTACAACTATGATAAGTTGTTTTTTTTTTGTCTCTTAAGAACAATTAAATATAACCCAGATCTAAAACAAAAATTCTTTCTTAATTTCTTTTAAATAAAACCACAGAAGACACATTTTAAATAATAGCTGGCAAAAATCCAAATGGAGGGCTCCATAGGCTTGTTCCATTAACCAGAGCTGCAAAAAAGAAGATAACAAAGCAATAATTTTAGAGGCCCCATAACAAACAAATTGCTTCTCCCTTACTAGATTCCGCGTTTCTCCCTTACTCTGTCAGATTCATCTTCATCCTTCTGTCCTGTTCCTGTTCCCACGCACTCCGCAGAGATCAAAAGCAAAGTGACCTAGCTTTTTACTCTTTCAGTAATTGGTCTGTTTTCTACGTCTTTTGAGTCATGGTACATATCGACACACTATTAAAATGCATCCTTTTTGACCAAGTTGGGAGCTCATCACACTCGATTCTTCTGCAGAGTAGTAACTCTCAGGTCTCTTTTAAGATCCCCACCCCCGAAATAAATCCTAGGACACGGCAAACATTTCTTACACCTAGTAACTGTAAAGCAAAGCCCCGAATTACATACCAAATGACAATTGACTTTTCCCAGTGCAAACCCTGACCTCACAGAAACACCACACAGATTCAGGATTCAGGACACAATTTGCTGCCTTTGGTATTTATAACATTTTAGCTCTCTGCTGAAACTGAAGATAAAAAAGAGGAAAAAAGAGACTTCAGAATATATGTTTAAACATTGGGAGTTGTCTGCCATGGTCCACAGTAGCTGGCATTTAAGAAAAGCATTTTAAAGTCACTCAGTTTATTGCATATGATGTGGAGGATGTTCATGCACACCAACTGGTTTCTCTCAGCTATCCACATTGCCTATTGCAATTGAACACAAAACTCATTAAAACAAGAAAAGACCAGAGGAAAACACTGAATGGGATCACCTGTATTCATTTTACTATGTGTAGTGGTGGATAAGAAGGCGATGCAATGAAAACTACATTCTGTACGAAATTTAGCAGTGCATAGCTCTCCCAAGTAAAAGTAAGTCACTTCTGAGAAGTCAAATTCTAACATGGAAAACTTAGAAAAAAATACGTAAAAGTGCCTTGCTTACAGGTATTTAAGCACCAAAGCAAATTTTTTGAAATAAAACTCCTGTTCTCACACAAGTGGTTAAGGGGGTGGGGGAGACCTGTCAAAAATTATAATATACAGTAACATTCATAAATATATCGTACAGCTGGTTCCTAGGTCACGCACTGCATCAGGAAGGTGTCTGCACATTTCTGTTACATTTAGAGTAAAAGCAGAGCTGCAGCAAATGTCAGGACAAAAACTGAGCAACTTTACAAAGGAGTGCGCAGCTTTGAATATTATCTCAAAAAGTTAAGTAAAGCTTCTTTTTCTCCCTTCAAAGTGTTGAAAGAGCTGAGCTGAACCTCTTGTAATTTGGGCGCAGAATAAGGCTACATTTCCCCCTCTCTTCACCCAGATCATCTATGGCTGCTACACACTTATGTGAAAAAAAAGTCTCTTAAAAAGTCTCTTAAGAAAGAGCTAGAGCTAACACAGGGCTGACATGCAGATTATAACAAGGAAAGCTCTGACAGCTTCATACCTGCTGTGCCAAAACTGACTACAAAACCTCAGGATGCAATTATTTTATAATGATCCTCTTTTTCAAAACTGGAGAAGTTACATAAATGAGCAGATGACACCAAAGAAGAAAAGGTACCTTTGCACTACAGCACAAGGCAACTTTTTTGATTTCTTTTTCTACCTGACACACAGTGAAGCAAAAAGGACTTTGGGAAAGTAAAGCGAGAAACAAGCCAGCATGGGAATTGGCAAGAGAGCAAGCAGGCGTTTCAGTGCCCTTGCACCCTTCCTGTGGGATGCAGGAACCATCCTGAGCCATGTGCCCCAAGTACATGGGTGAGCAGCAAGCAGAGGGAAGGGAGAGAAGCAGGGGAAGACTTCCCAACCAAGTGCACTTCTGTCAGTAACCCAAACTCGCACCTCTTCATGTGTTCTCCAAAGCGCCTTAGGGAAAGGACTGTCCTTCCAAATCAGATGAGAAAGTACCAGAGTTGAGCATAAAAGTATCAAAGACACGTGAGACCCAGTAAGCCAGGATATATCCTTCTAGATAAGGTGGAAGATCCCCTTTTTTCAAAGGCATTTAAACCTTAGTGCAGGAGTGACACCCTGCTCTTTTGCTGCCCTGTCCCATCACCTGGTCTTCTCTAACCATTCCCAGTCCTGTCCATCTTCCTCTTTGCCACGCAGTGGTGAGCGGCCAGCCGTAGTCCACACAGGTGGGAAGAGCACATCAAGACACCCAACAGACAATATGCTGGACACAGCTTCACAGTGTGGTTGAGGGACATTTCAATAATTAAATGCCAATATTTATTTCTACATACGACTGCCTATTTAAACAGTGACCCCACTGAATCTCCGCAGAACGTATTCACACATAGCCTTCTTAGAGAGCAGCACATGCTAGTCTTGAAATATTAAGATCCTATAAAATCAATGGCCGATAGATCAAAAATGTTGACCATCAGCAGGTATTCCGCTCAAGACATCCTTTTCTAGCTTATAATGTATGTTTGATACCTCTCACACATACACATATCATACTTTTTTGTGCATATGTGTCCATACACACACACACTTTATAAACATATACATATATATATAAGAAAGATGTAAAGAAAAAGGACTGAAGGATTCTAAAATTAGAGAAGGCCATTAGATCATTTGGTTGTCTGTCTAATTCAGAATATACAATTTTATCCAATTTATGTCTCATACTAGCTAGCTTTATCTTTCGTCAAGCTCAATAATTGCATATTTTCCATAGCGTGTCTTCAGCTGAGACAGTCAATCTTGGTTTAAAGCTTAAAAAAAAAAAAAAAAGGTTGAAAATCTGCATATTCTGTTGCTTGTTTATTGTACTGCATTACAAGCTTTACAAAACCAACTTGGAAAAAAATCGTGATTTAGTTAAACTGTCAGCATAGCACCATGGAGTGCCATAATTCCCTACGAACACTGTTACTAAAATAAAAATACTCAAAAAAAGAGCTATCTATCTAGAACAATCTCCTTTGATCAAATGGATCTAATGAAGGACCATGACCTATTTGACAGCATTCAAAAGCTGTTATTTTTAAAAACATATATGCTGTCATATTTAATACCATCAACTTTCTCACAAACCAGAACACATTCCAAAGTTTTAAGCACAGCTTTTCCCCAAAAGTTTTAAAATATAATCTCATCCTCATTTTACTGAGTCCCTAAAACAGCTATAAGCAGCCAACTGGAAGCACAATATTGGGTGAAAACTTTCACAGACCAACCAAACTACAATCTTACAATATACATACACAAGAATCTATTTCAAATATCTACCTTGTTTTTCAGCATCATCCTTCAAAATGATGTAAAACTTCATCATCCCAAAAGCTTCTGATATTTTGAACAGCTGTGAAGTTTGGATATCCTTTCTCCAAACAGTATGAAAGGAACAAAGCATTCACACATTAGGAAAATCCCATATAATAGTCAGTTCAGCTGCCTAATTTATACTGAATGCAGTTAACTTGCTGTATACATCATTTTAGGTGAGAGTCCCAGGCTTGCAGTTTCTTGTAATTGTAGGGCAAAACCATTATTTGACACAAGAACAGGCCCCTTGAGCCCAGTGAGTTTTCAGACCCTTGCTCAACTATAGATCTTGTGCCAATGCATTTCGGGCACTCTCCCCATCCCCAAGAAGCACCTCTGCACTGACTCGTGCAGCCTGCACGCACGCGCCACAGACCTCATGTAACAAAAGGTGCACTTGCACTAAAGCTCGCAAAGAGTAGTGATTTTCCCACACTGGTGCCTTCTGCCCTGCCCTCCCATAGCTGATGCAGAGCTAGCATCACGGAAAGAATAAGGGGTATGGATATCCCTTTTGTACTGGCACTGGAAACACCCATTTCCAACAGGTTCATGGCAGATTAGTGCAACAGAAGGCAGACAGGCAGCTTGACCTGGGACAAAATTGCACACTCCCACCCCCGAAATCACAGGCGACCAGATATCAGCCCTGGCTGTGTGATGGTCACAGTTCTCAACTCATGGTGGCACAACAACTTTCTAATGGTACCCTCCATCCAGTGGGAAAATATGTGTGGCTCCTCCCTCCTGGCAGAAACGGGGGAAAACCTCAGAGCCATGCACTGAATGCTTGAGCTGAATTTTATGTTTATCAAGTTCTCTGAAAAAGCACAGCAAAGAAGGAAACAACATAGAAAATAGATCCTGCCTACACTGGGTGGCCATTCCACCCACTTAAGATCCCTTGAGGCCATTTCAGACTCTCACCTGTTTTAATTAGAACATTTCCCACTTCATCTGCTGCTCTGAAGTACGGATTCTGCCAGAGAGCTTTGAAATTGCCAGAAGGCCAAAACATAAAGATTCTTCTACTTGTGAAAATATTATCGAATAACTACGTTGTGCACACGAAGAAAAGGCTCTGACAGATTAATTTAAAAATTCTCACACTTTTTTCTGGTTTTTTCTCTAATCACCAAAGAAACATTGCAATATCCCAAAATAGGACCAGGTCTCAACCGCCCAGCTGTACAACCAGGTAGCAGCCATGCTACCTTTCTCTATCTATCTATCTATCTATCTATGTTGAGCATCACCCAGAGTTAGGAGTGATACTAGGGGACTGATGATGATAGCTCCCATTATTGAATTAAAATTGTTGTGTTATTTGATCTACTCCTGAAAGCTTCAGCTGCCACAAAGCTGGACAAGAATCTCTGGCTGAACTTTAAAAAAGTAACAAGGAAAACATGTGCCCCAAGCTAAGGAAAACCCACCCACTCTCCTCAAAACACCAGAAAGTGAAAAAAAGAGGCAAACCGTATTGTGTAAATACAGTTTGCTTTTGTTACAAGACAGTCTTGCAGTTTTAGGAGTGATTTTCATATGCTTGCTATTGGCAGTATTGGAAAAGAATAGAAAATATGCTGTATGTCATGCAGTAAATGAACTAGTTCAACCAAAACAGTATCAATGAACAATCAGCCTTCAAAAGCATTCTGCCAGGACTACATAAATTAGACTCAACTCAGCTTTTCTCCTGAACACAGAGATATTAATCCATGTCAAGGACAAAGATTCAGCTTTCCTAATGCAATACTCTTTTGCCTAGAGTGTGAAAAAGCAAACGTCTGAAGGTCATTTGCATCACAGATTTCAATTTTTAAATGAAAAAATGAATACATTTATTACAGTATTACATCTGATCTAGGAATGAGTATTGAGATGGTTTAATGGGTTCAAACAATAAAATATAAACTCAAAAAAAATATGTTTTGCTGTGAATATCAACATTGCTTTCATCTGCTGCCGCAAGACAATACAGAAGAATATCTCCTGTTTGAATGCTACACCAAGTGTATAAATAGCCTTTATTCTGATAATCTACAATAAACACCTGATGATCTTTTCCATTTCATAAAATTTAGTGCTTGGCAATAAAAAAGTTTAGTGACAAATTGCCTTGATTTAATGAATTATGTTTTGACAGTTTTCTGCCTTACAACTTGCTTTCCTATCAATTTCTTTCTTCAGGTGCAAAATAAGCCCTATTTCACTTCCTCATGTTTTGATGCTTATTTTGGTATAGTGATTTGTTACATTCTTGTAGCACTGAACACCCTAAAATACAGCAACAAAAACATCTGGGGGCTTAGTTGCATTATGCAGCTTGATAATCTAATCATCCACTCGTTCTATCCACTTAATGCCAGCATTCCAGTCAAGAAGACAGTCTTGCTCCAGACTAGCCTGAACAATGAATGAGCCTCTCTGCAAGGGGTAAATTCTTACTAACATTTTGTCTTAATAAGGGACATTATGTCCCCTCGCGATGCAAAAAACCATAGGTATTGTAAAACCTAACAGCTGCAAGCAGCTGCATTAAGGATGGACCAGGAAATTTGCCTACTTACAAGAACATCTCACAGTTGCCTAGTACATTCACAGAAAACATCTAAGTAATAAAGTTACGTATTTGTTTCCTTTTCAAGAGCACATTTATTTACTCATAAGGAGGATAAAACAGCCAAGAGCAGCAGCACTGAATGCCAAAGCATGTCTCCCCTCAGAAACATAACCATGGAAGCACAACAGCTCTTTCCTACATGCGTCCTGAGTTCAGAAAAACCCTCACCCCACCCCCCGCCCAAAGCACCACGGAGCAAATAAAAAGGCAAACCGCAGACTTTCTTGCCTATATTGGCTTCTCAGAGAAGAACACAGGAAATTCAAGGTCTTATTCTGACTATTAGTCACAGTCCAATGTACCCTAAATATCACAGAAAGGAAATATGGACAACATTGGTATCCCCCAGGCAGTCATTTGGGTTACAGCCCAGGACAGGCAGATGACTCCACTGCCAGGACACTGTGACACAGAGCAGAGGAAAGCAGAACCATCCCTGGTAACAGAGGAGGAAGGGATTACAAGGGCAGTATGGGATGCGTACAGCAACGGACTCAGCTTTGTCTTGACAGAGTTTATTGAGGCTGGCTCTACCCCAGCTTTACCAGTGAGATGGTGGAAAGCAAGGATAACCAAACTCTCCACACTAACTCACTTCAGGGTGTGCCATGCCTAAAGCACCTAACTGTGAGAGCGGCAACAGAATCGGCATAAAGCAACATACTGCTGCCACCTCAGCAACGCCAGCTTCTGGGCTAGCAACACAGACGTTCAGGCTACCATGACAAATTTTTCATTGCTTTCAAAAACATATGTGCAAGAAGAATTTTGAGAAGTTCAATAAACCCTTCTGAGTCAATAATATAGTTCAATATACTTTCAAATTGCATTTTTAGAATAGCAGCTCAAACGCTGATTTTAGGGGATCCCTCCTGCAAAAGACCTCATTATGCATCCTGGACCCTACTCTATAAATCTTACTGGTTTTATTTTTAAAAATTCAGAGCTTAATTCTGCAAGGGTCAAATGCGCCACTAACTTCACATTTGATGGACGCTGAATAAATTAACAGCTTGGGCAGGGTAGGGGTGGGGGGGAGGGAGAGGGGGAGAAGCAGGCACCACACAGCATTTTGCAGTCTCAGACTAGCATCTCAGCCTACAACTCAAGCTGCTATTCGCACATCACAAAAGGACCTCTTCATGCTGATTTAGGGAGCTAAACTTGTACACAACTCCTAAAGTGCGATAAAGAATTCAGTGCTTAAGTTCTCTTGTCTTGGTCCCAATAAAATTCAAGGTATAAGTAACATGAGCAAGCGAGGGTCACCATTTCCTGTGTTTCACTTTGCAGTAACAAGTTTACCTATCTCCTTTACCCTCAACGTAAATTTTTTCTGGTTTCAGTGTATTAACATTGCAAGATGCAGCAGTGCACATCACGCAGACCTCTGAAGGTCTGAAGTACGTCCAAGTACCACGGTAATATCACACACATACACCATGTGTTCTCAGGAAAAGTACAAGGAAGGAGGGTCAGCCACAGATTTGCAGAGCGGAAGATGTGGGTCTGGACTATCCTGTCCACTTGCATGTCCTCCGTGAAGGGCGGGGGAGACCAGAAAAACTTCCAGCAGTCCCAAGACTCAGCAATACCCCAGAGGCATCCACTTGAAAGAGACGGGGCAAACACACACAGCATTTCACCAGCATCTAAGCAGCAGCTAAGAGGAGCGTTACAATGCACGAGTGTGAAGGTGCAGCGCTCATAGCATCCCGAGATACACACGGGAACTACAAAGGATGAAACAGCTACTAGCTTGAGACTGTTGGGTTCCTTCAACCTACTTGCAGCAGGAGTCTTTGAAAAGTGTATTGTATTAACAAAGGGCAGCTAGAAAAACTAGGTTTGTTCTCAGTGTCAATTGGTGCAGTCATGGGAAATTACATCAGAGCGTTGTTCAGCAAAGGTATGAACTCAAACCAGAAGAGCAAGAGGAATGACATCTTCAAGGCAAATGGATTGAGTAAATTATGCAACGAAACAAAAAAGTGGCAGCCTCAGTTCTACACTCTTCTTTCATGTAAACCAAAAACATCTGTGTATTAATTTAATTAATTAAGTTTTCTAGAGATGAAAAAGCTAATTAATTAGTTCTGCTTTTATGTTCATTAGTTCAAAAGTAAGCTGACCAATAAGTTGCATTAAGTCTTAAATATTTCAGAAGTAGCAGGGTTGGCAACTCTCTTTGAATTTTCCTAGGAAACCGAGTAACACAACTGATCTCTATTTTGCACAGTCCTTATGCTCTTTGATCTTTCTTTCCAGTAAATGCCGGTCTTTCCCCTTTATGTTTCAGCGCACCTAATGCTACCAAAGACACTTCAAATGAGAAAGTGCACATTCTAAAAACTCAACCTACAGCAACTTGATACTGACTTTTTTAAAAAATTTCAAAAGGGAAAAAAGTTCTTTGTAGTTAGCACTTTAATAAATTTAACTAATTTATCACTGAGTATTTATTGAATGTGTTGCTTAAAGCCAAAAAATAAAGTCATTGAAATAAAATAATGGAAACAGAAAATCCAGCATTTAGAGCCATCTTTTCCTCTGGTACAGAAAGATGAAGCAAATGAGTTTTGCAAGTATGATTTATGCAGAAAAAGAGGAAATTCAATGCTTTACCAGCTCAAAGTAACACTGCACACTACTGCAGCCATGCCTCGGTGTACTGCCTCTAACAGGAACTGCCCCGTGGCTCCACACAGTTCAGTGATCCACTTACCGCAGTTTCTTCCTCAGTTCTCCTCTGCATGTCATTGCACAAAGAGCTACCATGGAACAACATATGCTTCATGGCTCATGGCAATTACAGACCTCGCCATGGTATCACGAGCAGATCCTCATTTCTTTCACTGGAGACTTGGGGCTTGAAAATACCTTTAAAAAACAAGCAACAAAAAAAACCCCAACAAAACCCAACAAAAATTGGATCTTGATATGAAAAAGGTGCCAGGAAAATGAAAACTAAAACAAATGACCAATCAAATAAAAATGTGATCGTTATGGACAGGCAAGAGAACTGAGCCTGCTACTAACATTCTTCCCATGTTCACTGAACTGTAAGATTTCCTTTTCTGCTGTTTTACGTAAAACTTGTAATGGCCAGCACTGCTGCCAGCATGGCCCCTTTCCACATTTTCACGCTGTATTGTTACTGAGCACCGGCACTGAACACTGATGACTTGACAGCACTTACACTTACAAAAACACGAGGAAATCTAATTACACTATATATTTACAAGAGCAGATTGGCAATTCTTGTTACTTTAATATGTACTGAAAGTTCTGACCATTTTTATAAATTACATCAGCACTGAGGGGGAGCTATCAATGAAAATTTTTTAAGTAAGGTCTAAAGAATATGATGCTAAACTATGCAAGCAAAATTAATTGTAGGTATTTTTCGAATTTTAGAAACCTCTTATTGAATATATATTGAAAGTGAACATAAAAAAGCAAAATGCATTATTAGGGGTGGCAAAGAGGAAGTTCATCATGACCCTTCCGTTAAATCAGTCAGTCGTCACAGTGACCAACCTTGTCAGTGCAGAGCTTTTACTTGCCTTCTCAAAGAAAGCGCAATTTTCTTTCTCAGAGAAAGGAGCAGTTTTCTTTACAACAACAAAAAATACTTCCTTCCTGATTAAACACTTATCTCTTCTTTTCCACCCCCATGCAGAGAAAGGTTAAATTAAACCTAGCATTCAATTCAGTGCACACCACTAGGTCCTGAATTTCAAAAGTTACCTTGAGGAGTAAATGCTGAAGCCAGCAAGAGATGCTACTGACTTCAGAAGGGCTCTACAAAATATAAATTCCTGAAGAAACTGCTTGAGAATCCCACAAGCAATAGGCTCCTCAGTGATCATCAGTTTCAAATCAAAAACCTCTCCTTTTCTACATAATACGCTAGAAGCACACATGAGGTTTAGAGTGATTTCTCAAAGTCTTCAATCCAATTGCGTTTGAAGTCAGTTGGAAATTATTTTGGTAAGAAATGGATTAGAGCCAAAAAAAATTATTAACACTGAAAAGTGCTGACAGCATTTGTGATCACACTTCATTTCCCATGCTATTCTCTATATTTTGGGTTTATATTTACCTAAACAAACCTCTTAGCTTTTCAGTCTGGCTGCTTTTGCATCTCACATGGTGATGCCTGAATCCTGATGCTTCCTCTTGGTCAGCACGTGCCTAAAGCTGAACAAAAAATGGGCTCTGACACCTAGGAAAGCAGGGAGAATGGAGAAACCTGAGGGAAAGCAGGAGGACGATTAACCATTCTCCCTCTGACCCCATATTTCTCCTTTACCAGGTACAGGAGTGACAAAGCTTGACCCAAAGGCGACCTATGACAACTGTGCTTCAGGCTCTCTTCCCAGGGACTACTGGAGCCTAGCCCAAGCGCAGGACAAGGCTCAGCTCCCTACAGCCAGCTGGGAGATACTCCACAGACCCTGTCCTGCACCACACTGGTCAGTTAGCAGCATAAAAACCCCACATTGAGATCTGGGCAGTGGCAACTGACTAGACGAACATCAAAAACACGATTCTGTGGTCAAAATGAATAGAGAAAATAAGTAAGCAGATCACCTTCTGCCCAGGACTTCAAGCAGTCACTATTCTGCGCTCCATGTCCATTCAGCACAGCAGGCATAGCATGGATCGTGGCCACCTGGGGTCTCCTCTTACACAAGTGCAGGCACCTGCCCCAAGAGATAACAGCCCTATCTGAAAGCAAGACACATCCACTACTGGCCATAAACTACTACTGGTACAGATGGACATACACTGGTTAGTTTTGATTCATTTGTAGTACTACAACCATATACACCATCTGGTTTCTTACCACACTCTTCCTTTTGGTTCTGGTTAAGACACAAGGGCTACAACAAGTCTATACATTAGCTGATATCCTCAGTTTATTTTCTGTCTTCTTATAAAGTAAAATATTGTCTTCTGAAAATACCTAAAAAAGTAGGCACACAAACAGCCAGTTGTTTAAAATATTCAGGCTATTAATTCTCTAGACAGTCTGGAAGACTTAAATCTTCATTACCTCATCTGAAGCAATTTTCTTTCACTGTCTAGAAAAAGGCTACAGACTTGTAGAAATTCAGACTTGTGCAACATCATGGGCACATAAGCAAGTACTTCACACAAGAGGGGAGAATTATTGCCAAGTTGACTTGTTTGCCTAACCTAGCCATAAAAAACGTAATTCTTCTCTAGTAATTCTTCTCTAGTAGGTCTGTCTTTACATCAGGCTTTTTTTAGCCTGTACCAGTGGCAGTACTGCGGTACAAAATATGATGAAAATACCATCATAGCTTACTGTGCTCTGGGCCAGTTCTCAAAAAACTGCAGTCATGAGTATAGAGTAAAATGGAGTAAAATGAATGGAGTAAAAGCCTAAAGCAACAGAAAATGAAAGGGGGAAAAAGTCCTCAGTGCCTGCTCCCTTTAGGAAATAAGATGAACAATAGAGAAAAAAATCCCACTGAATTAAACACCCTTCTGGTTCATCAGAGAAACTCAAAGGTTGTCTGGGCAGGAGTATTTCTCTCTCTCCACATTCCCTCTTCCTCTCTACTCGTATATTCACCATACCAAGCTTTTCTGTCCAGAGAGATTGTTTAGTATCTTCTGCAACAAAAAATAAAAATAAAGGGTTCTGTAATCTTCCTACTTACAAGTTGTGCAGTAGATTCACAATGATCTGTCCTGCAGCTCAGAGATTTGCAAATAAAAAGCTGAAGTCATTGCCGATGGAGTATGTCTCTAGTAAAAAAATAACTAGAAAAAAAATTTGAGAAAACATTTGCCTTTTTTTTTAAATTATTACTTAATATGTGGAGATATAAAATTGATGGGCAAGTACTAAAAAATTGAATGTGGGAAGAGTATACAGTTGACACAGCCCTTATACACAACATTGAAAATTCATCTCTTAAGCATAAAAGTGGTTTACTCAAAAACGAAGAGTTCAGCACGTGCCTTCAGTTTCAGTACACTGAGAACCATGAACTTCCTAGGTAAAAACAATCTGTACAACAGCATAATATCCTTTTCAGTAGGTCCTTTGCAGGATCTGTATGCGTCAGAACTGCAGAAGCCAGGTTAAACAAGGTCTCCACTTCATTATCAAATTGGCCATATATCATAATATTGCAAAAATGCATGCAAAGTTCTGCAATCCTTCATTTTAGAGCACAATACAAGCCCCCATCATTGTAACATAACACTTCCAATGAATATTAATAGATTCATCTCTCTTGTGGCATTTTTGTGACGGAAATTAGCACCATGCTTCCTATTTCAGACAGGAAACCAAGACGCTTTGAGGCTGGTTTGAGAAACTGAGTTTGAGAAGCTGAGATTGAGAATTTCACTTGCTTCTGGGGAAGGCAAGTTCAGTACTTTGCCTGCAACTCACTCCTGTGTATTTGTAGCCTGAGAATTTGTGACTCTCTGGTTTTGAAAATCACAGCCCCAATACTTTGAGTTTTGGGGTTTTCCCCCCTCTGAGGTGCTTTCCTAAACTTAAGTAAGTTAGCTGAGCCCCTCTCTTTATTTGTAAATCCTTCCTTCTCCTCTTCTGTCTTCACTACAAATCAGTTCCCAGTGACCTACATAAATATTTCCAACAGGATGCCAACACAAACAGGTAACTGCTGCTTGGCAGTGCAGATTTATATTTGCTGCTTACTTTTTCAGTGTCATGCTTCTCCAGACCAGTTTTGGGCCCTACCGACTCAGTGCCCCAGGGCTGTTCAAACTATTTAAAACAAGCCTCAACAGAATAACATTTTGCAGAAATGCCAGTTTGTGTCCCCAGCAAACAATCCTGCTTGTTTCCCCACCAGCCTTGCTAGCAGATATGTGATGTAGCATCAGCCTATGACTTTTATTCATCTGCATGTGTTTTTTCTTCAGAAACACGCATGAACAAGAAATCTACTCCCTGTTAAAAGTACTACAGAGACTGCATTTTAACAGGAATACAACAGAAGCCCAGTGTTCTTTAACAGAATGATAGAGGCTCTCATACAATCTCTGCCAAACTCTTTTGGGGAGAAAGGATAAAAGGTTTCCACCACTCATTCAACTTCCCACTTGCATACCAATTTTCATGTGTAAGCACAAGAAGTTAACCCCTGTGACCCTGTACTACAGTGATGCCATTCAATTCATGGTGATAAACAACTTTCTTCCAGATAAATGCAAAATTCACAACTGTGTCAAGTTTTGCATGCTTTTTTAAAATAAAAGGTAACTTATTACAGCTAAACATTCTCAATACTGTAACATAGGACCTTAGCACAAAGAAAACTTGTATAAATGTTGATATAAAAAGGGAAAAAGTGTGGCCAGCAGGTCCAGGGAGGTGATTCTGCCCCTCTACTCTGCTCTCATGAGACCCCTGCATCCAGCTCTGGAGTCCCCAACACAGGAAGGACATGGACCTGTTGGAATGGGTCCAGAGCAGGGCCACGAAGATGATCAGAGGGCTGGAGTGCCTCTCCTATGAGGACAGGCTGAGAGAGCTGGGGTTGTTCAGCCTGGAGAAGAGAAGCCTCCGGGCAAACCTTATAGCAGCCTTCCAGTACCTGGAGGGGGTCTACAGGAGAGATGGGGAGGGACTCTTGATCAGGGAATGTAGTAATAGGATGAGGGGTAAGGGTTTTAAACTGCAAGAGGGGAGATTTAGACTAGATATTAGGAAGAAACTCTTTACTGTGAGGGTAGTGAGACACTGGAACAGGTTGCCCAGAAAAGTTGTGGATGCCCCATGTGCCTGGAGGTGTTCACGGCCAGGTTGGATGGGGCTTTGAGGAATGTGGTCTAGTGGAGGTGTCCCTGCCCATGGCAGGGGGCTTGGAACTCGATGATCTTTAAGGGCCTTTCCAACCCAAACCATTCTATGATTCTATGCAAACTAGCTGCATTCTTAAAATTCACCTCACATAAACCTGTAGTAAACAAATATTCATGCCTAATGAGGGCAAGTTGAGTGGTATCATTATGACATCAGTATATCAGAACTCAGAGAATGCTCCTCAGATTTTAAAACACTTACCTTCATTCACCTCACACAAATAGTCTTTTTTCAATGAACGCTACTGTGGAATTTAAAGACTACTTTCAAAAGTAGGATACTGTAAATTTTGCAAAGGTGCACACTTTTAAAATTATTGCAGTGGGAATCAATACGAAGGGCAGAATCAGAATGTGCACATGAGGAAGCACATCAGGAACACTCAAGGAATCCATCTTCCTTTCACCTGGCAGCAGCTAGAAGCTTTATTTTAAGAAGCAAAAATTTCTCAAAATATCAAAACCCCAGACATGCTACTGTGCATGTTGTGATTTAATTTTACAGATCAAAAGTCCACTGGAATAATCTAATTGAAAACTTAATGTAACCATTCCAGAGGCTTCACAGACTCCCCAAAATGGAAGACTCCCTGATATTCAAATGATTTTGTAAGCAGACACTACTGCAGGAGACCACTTACAAATCTGTGTCACTGTGGATACTGTGGTATCTGCATACTCATGATACCAATTTTAGAAAAAGGTGCGCATAAACAAGTAGTGCTGCTGAAGTAATTTTTCCATTTCCACTTCACTTGCAAGTAGACCTGTGTAAACCTTACCAAAAGCTGCACCAGAAGCATTAATGTCTGTTCCAGCTCTTTGAATCATATGGGTCTCTCTCACCAAATGGGAATAGAGGGGTCTGAGCCTCCCACTACCAAAGAAAGTTTCTGTAGTCTTACATTTACCCTCCTTGTGTGAATCTCGATAAATCTCTGAACACCTGAGTCTTTGCTGTCCTGTAAAACAGTTCTAAACTACCTGCCTTTCTCAGAAAAATTTTTATCTGTTAGGGTCTGTAAATCCTCCACATTAAGTACATCCCTGTTAACTAGTCTGTAGCTGAGTACCACCAAGCTAATAAGACCCCAGATGTTGCCCTCCATTTAATTTCCAGTTTCTACTGTATTGTTTCAGCAGCTTTTTGGCTTAAAAGCTACTCCAGCCTCTACAGCAAAAAGTTTATAGCTCTTTTTCAAACTACTATATTTGGCAAACAAGAATTCTTAAACAAGCTACTAAATTCTGAGTTTTACTTTGAGGCCCAATTGTGTTTTACAACATAGTAGTTTTTGCTTAGATGTTTATCTATATCCATCAGTATCTTTCATTCTAACACGGAAGTTTAATATATCTGAACAAATTCTTGTGCACCAGCAGCAACTCACTGCAACCAGCTGTTCAGCTCCTGTGTTAACCTGTGAAATATCTTTGAAGACTTATACTGCATCAAAACCACTAATCTACATCAACCAATAACAAGATTAAAAATACATCAAAACAGAAACTCAAAATATAATTAGGCTGAAAAGGCATATCTTCTCCCCCCACCCTCCCACTTATATTCTCAGGAGCTGTCGCAACTGACTATATGCAAAAAAGCTCTTTGTAAGTATGGATGCAGGAAATATTTATCCCTTGCAAACATGTGATGAAGCCCACATGTATACAAACCCTAAGGCATAAACAAATCCTCCGAGAAGCATGGTCACATCAGAGTTCCCCTGACTTGCACGTTTAACAACAGACAGAGGCAAGAGGATGAATGATTGTAGCACACTCCTCCTACAAACGCTAAAAATAGTTTTCTTAATAACTGGATGAGGTCTAGCCATGAAAAGAGAAAAATGAGTTATCTATTTAAAGACAGAAGGACTTTGCTTCTGTCAATGGTGATTTCTGGAGGAAAAAAAACACCATAAAGCAGAACAGCTTCTTAAATTTTGAGACACTGCTACTGGTTAACACAAGATACATCCAAAACTTGAGATAATTTTGATTACAGGATGAATGATATCTAGCATATTAAAAGAACATCATATGCAGCATCTCCAGAAACTATTATTAAATATCACCACTAATATGATTATAGAAAAAGAGAATATGCAGTACACTAAATATTCCTTCTGTACTGCACTTTCTAGGACATGCAGTGTATAATGATACCACTGCATCCATTTTCACAATCAACCTCAATTATGTTTGGTTTTCCTCTTACCTCTTCCTCCCTGGTTTTCCTTTTTAATGGAAGCAACTAGAAGTTAAATATTTCACTTGCTTTCCTAAGAACAGTAGTTACTGGATACACAACAAAGCTAACAGAAAAATCTCACCAGCTCCACGTTATCACCGTGGTATCAGTATTAACAGACATCACAGTGTCCTCAAATGGTTAAACACAGGGATCTCATCCTTGGAAGTTAAGGTCCTTAGGGTAAAACATATGGAGTTGGAATCATCCAAGGTCAAACAGCTGAGTACATACTTAAAACACCAGGGAGATACAACTGCTTGCAGTTCAGCTTCAAATTCTTTGTCGTATTCATATTTCTACATTTCAAGTCTTTGGATGCTTTCTCTACTTGGTCCTCAAAAGCATTTACATGAGAAAAGTATCACCAGTTCAGGGGATACATGAAGAATCTTCAGGTAAAGATTCTTGCTTTAATAAAATAATAGCACAGGGAGAGCTTTTCTCTAAGTATCATTTAAGCCTCCTAGCAGCTTAAAGTGGTCGGGTCTTTGCTGCAGAGCTTTATTCAGGGAACATTTCATTTGTTTAGCATGAAGCATGACCAGAAAAGCTCAAAGGAGAGCTGATTTTCTCTTTACTAATAGTGAAGAGACCCACTACATTGCTTCTGCAAAGACAGGATGCAGATACTGTCCTCAACAAACTGCTTAGAAGAGTTACAGATAACCAAGTAACAAGTGGAGAAGGCTACACTTAATTATAAGAGAGTAATGACAATGTCTGAATACAGAAAATAGGTGACATTTCACTGAATTTCACTGAATTTCACTGAATTTTTTTTTAGAGTTGTAAGGGACCATATAGATCATCTAGTCCAACTCCCCTGCTGAAGCAGGATTGCTTAGAGAATGCTACTCAGGACTGCATCCAGGCGGGTCTTGAAAATCTCAAAAAATTTTATTTTTCCTGGAATTCTAAGTTGACAATTAGTCTTAGCAATATCCGCTAGCCAACTGGGTTTACAACAGGAGATTTCTTATTTTCAGTTCTATTTGCTTTTCCTCCTACCCTCACACTGTTTCATGAGGCTGTTCCTGCAGAATTGATGGAACTAAAGCAAATGTGCATTCCAGCTGGAAGCTTATAATCACAGTTTTCAAATGACACGCAGTGTTAATCTCCACTCACTCTAGATGCAGATGATAATACCAGCTAGAAGTATGTTTAAATTACAACGGTGAAAACATAAGGTAGTAGTCATATTGACCAATTTTGAAATAAGAGCATTTTCCAATGTGATTATAATTGATTTTTTGATATTTTGATTATTGAATGCTTCTTACAGATCTTCTCAGCTGCTTTTAGGAACACTGGAAGTCACAAGTGCAATGCCATTTCTCAGAAAGTATGCCATAGCTACTGCAGCCCATGATACTTTATCAGCAACATTTCCTGTTTCTCCAGTTAAGAGGAGGTATAAAGGCAAATTACTGAAGCTAAGAAGGAAGATAATGAAATTTGGTTTTTGCTAACATCTCCTGTTAGCAGCTGCAGCTTCTCCTTCTCTTAGATGCAGAAAAGGGAAAGCACATGCCACATTAGCAGTAGAAGCAAGGGACTCAACATTTGGCATATGTTAAAGTAGCACAATGCAGTGCCAGGTAAAGATATCCCTGCAACTCTAGGACAGGACTTTTCTGGCAGAAAGCAAAGTACTGCTTGGATCAAATCCAAGTTTCTACCAATGGCTTAAGATTAGCTATACTTCTCATCCGCCTAAGAAGATTCAAGTACCAGCAAATACTGAACTAAACAGAGTGCCATTTTTGCAGTATATAAGCTTTAAGTGTGAGGTGCAGTTTGCAACTGGGAATGATAAATACATTTCATCTTGTCATTTTAGTTTTCATCAAATTTCTGTATCTTTATAACACAGGATTAACTGACATTCACTATTCAAATTATTTTCTTCCCCTTATCACATTTTACTATGAATCACTCAACTGATTCAATTTTCTTTGGGGCTACAGTACTTCATTGAAAATGCCCTGAACAGTGAGTTTATGCATCGTGTTATGACTCCATAGCTAACCTGTACCATCTTCTCCACAGATTAAACTGGTCACCACATCAAGGCCTTTAAGTCAATTCTAGCAGGACATATCTTGCTTAGCAAACAGTATTAACCACACCTACTGAGCTAAGCAAAAGGAGAAAATTCTCTCATGAGAAAAAAAGATTCAATGAGATTAGTGTTGTTCTTTGACAAGAATTACACAGCAGCTGTTCTCTTTTGCTAACATGCAGCTTGGCCACAGTTCAGCTGGTCATGTTTATGGCTCCCCATATGCTGTATTTTATTTTATGTTTTTGTTAAAGAGAGGCTGACTAATACAGAGACTTGACCTGCATGACAGCAGATCTGACCCCTCCAATGACTCTTTTCATCATCCCTTTCTCCCCACCGTGACAAAGGGAGACCTCATTCACATAAGAGAAAGGAGTCAAGTTGACTCTGGGAAAATGGGCTTCTGAAAATTGCCCTGAAGGTAGCAGCTGAATTCCAGTCAGGCATTTTCACAGCTCACCCCACTTGCAGGTATGGCAAGGGTACGACACTTCTACTCATCACTACTGTAATAGGTCGGATCACACAGAGAGGAACAGGTATGCACAAACCTAAGTGAACTACCTCTTTAGAAAAAACCTGAGGACTAACATATTGCAAAACCATTGACCTTCCTCCCATGCTTGGGATCTAGAGAATAAGTCTTATGAGGAAAGGCTGAGGGAGCTGGGGGTTGTTCAGCCTGGAGAAAAGGAGGCTGAGGGGAGACCTTATCACTGTCTACAACTACCTGAAAGGAGGTTGTAGAGAAGCGGGGATTGGTCTCTTCCCCCAGGTCACAGATGATAGGACAAGAGGAAATGGCCTCAAGTTGCACCAGGGGAGGTTCAGATTGGATATTAGAAAAAATTTTTACACTGAAAGGGTTATTAAGCATTGGAATGGGCTGCCCAGGGAGGTAGTTGAGGCATCATCCCTGGAGGTATTTAAAAGACGGGTTGATATAGTGCTTAGAGACATGGTTTAGTAATGTGGGTGTGTTTTGGTTTTTTTGTTGGTTTTTGTTTGGTTGTGTTTTTTTTCTTCAGAGTTAGGTTGATGGTTGGACTAGACGATCTTAAAGGTCCCTTCCAACCTACAAAATTCTATGATTCTATGATTCTATGCTCATACCATACACTTCAACTCAAGAGACCACACAAGAAAACAGTGCAATAAATTGCAGCAATTTTATCCCACCCTTCCATGAAACCACTAACAGAAAAAAAGCAATAGCACACCATTTTGTAAGAACTCATCCTAAAAGGTGGTGGAAGTTCCATGCACCAAGCACTTCAGGGGGAGGTGTAGTCTCAGTTTTAAGCCCCTCCTTGTTCAGATGGATGACTTGTCTACAAGGCCACAGCCCATTCAAAAAATGAACAACAACTGTAAGGCTTTATAGCTCTGCCCATGAAGCAGCAAGATAGTAGCATTTTCCCAGCTGTGTATCATCCCAGGCAGGTATACATTCTCTTAAAACTTGCATAGACCTCAACACAAGCACATCAACAAAATACTTCAGAGCTAACTGGCCCCACTGTCTGTAGTACATTTGGACACCTACACTAATAGCTGATCAGAACTGAACACGTGAAGCAAGAAAAATCCATGCCAAGGTGAATGCAGCTTTTGCACATTAGCAAATGAGCATCAATGTGCCCCTTTTGAATCCCACGCTCAATGGCTTGAGGTAGCACAGAGAGAAACACTGCCAACAGAGAACTAATTAAAAGGAGCAGTAGGAAATTATGCTAGATAGATATTTTTTTCTTATTGAGAACAGGGAACAAGAAACTTCCTTACAAGTCATCTAACCATCGCTAAGGTATTACAGAATCACAGAACTGTCAGAGTTGGAAGGGACCTCTAGAGATCATCTAGTCCAACTCCCCGGCTAAAGCAGGATTGCCTAGAGCACATCACTCAGGACTGCATCCAGGCAGGTCTTGAAATCTCCAGAGAAGGGGACTCCACCACCTCCCTGAGAAGCCTGTTCCAGTGCTCTGCCACCCTCACTGTCAAGAAGTTTTTCCTCATATTTGAGTGGAACTTCCTATGTTCCAGCTTGTGCCCATTGGCCCTTGTCCTGTCACTGGGAACCACTGAAGAAAGTCCGGCTCCATCATCCTTCCACCCACCCTTTAGATACTTATAAGCATTAATAAGGTCTCCCCTCAGCCTTCTCTTCGCCAGGGTAAAGAGTCCCAGCTCTCCCAGCCTTTTCTCATAAGGGAGATGCTCCAATCCCTTAATCATCTTTGTTGGCCTGCACTGGACTCTCTCCAGTAGTTCCCTGTCTCTCTTGAACTGGGGAGCCCAGAACTGGACGCAGTATTCCAGCTGTGGCCTCACCAGTGCAGAGTAGAGGGGGAGGATGACCTCCCTCGACCTACTGGCCACACTCTTCCCTGTGCAGCCCAGGATTCTATTGGCCCTCTGGGCGACAAGGGCACATTGCTGGCTGATGGAAAGTTTGCTATCCACCAGGACTCCCAGATCCTTCTCCTCAGAAGTGCTTTCCAGCAGGTCCACCCCTAACCTATATTGGTGCCTGGGGTTCTTCCTCCCTAGGTGCAGGACCCTACACTTGCCCTTGTTGAACCTCATTAGGTTCTTCTCTGCCCAGCTCTCCAGACTGTCCAGGTCACGCTGGATGGTGGCACAGCCCTCTGGAGTGTCAGCCAGTCCACCTAGTTTGGTATCATCAGCGAACTTGCTGAGGATACACTCTGTCCCCTCGTCCACGTCATTGATGAATATGTTGAACAAGACTGGACCGAGTATTGACCCCTGGGGGACACAGCTGGTTACAGGCCTCCAACTTGACCCTGCTCCGTTAATTACAACCCTCTGAGTTCTGTCACACAGCCAGTTCTCAATCCACCTCACTGCCCCCTTGTCTAGCCCACACTTCCTTAATTTCCTAATGAGGATTAGGTATGTTATGGGAAACAGTGTCAAAAGCCTTGCTGAAGTCAGGGTAGCTGACATCTGCTGCTCTCCCCTCATCCAGCCATCCAGTTATAACATCATAGAAGGCTATCAGACTGGTCAAGCATGATTTACCCTTGGTAAATCCGTGTTGACCACTTCCAATAACTTCCTGTTCTTTAAGATGTTTGGAGATGACATCCAGAACAAGACGCTCCATTACCTTCCCAGGGATGGAGGTGAGACTAACCGGCCTGTAGTTCCCTGGGTCCTCCTTCTTGCCATCTTTGTAGACTGGAGTGCTGTTTGCCTTTCTCCAGTACCTCTTCTCTCCTTTCTCTGGTACCTCTCCTGTTCTCCATGAGCTTTCAAAGATGATGGAGAGTGGCCCAGCAATAACATCTGTGAGTTGTAGATGTTAGTTTATATTGGATATTATGAAAAATTTCTTCACTGAAAGAGTTGTCAAGCATTGAAACAGGCTGCCCACGGAAGCGGTTCAGTCATCATCCCTAGAGGTATTTAAAAGACATACAGATGTAGCACTTAGTGACATGGTTCAGTGGTGGACTTGGCAATGTTAGGTTTACAGTCGGACTCTGTGACCTTAAAGGTCTTTTCTAACCTAAATGTTTCTATGATTCTATGATTAAATGCAGAAAATGCCATTAATGCTGTCCTCTCATAATTGTTCATAAAATAAAATTCATAACATACAAAGCATCAACTATCCAAAAGGGGAACAGAAAACTTCAGTAGTCCAGCTATTTAAAAAAAAAAAAACAATTAAAAAAATTTTCAAAATTACTAAGATAATTTCCATAATATCTATCTGCACTTTTAGGAACATGCCATGGAAATTGGTGAAATATAAAGTTCTCTAGTAAAAAAAGCTGGTCTATTTCTTTCTTAATTACACAAAGTTGTACGAAGTTTTCATAAAAAATGTCAATTCATCAAATATGAAGCTTTGAGGAAAGTGTTACTGCATGAGCTGTCTGTCAGAAACAGAGAGCAAATCCCGACAACTAATCACATCAGGACATTCACTGAGAACACACAAGACCTAGGTGAAGTCCACATTTACCCAAATCAGACTGTTTCCCAAGAAAGCAAGACCCTAATTCTCTCTTTATTTGTTCATCTAGGATACATCTCATTATGAAGATGCAATTTATCTAACCTCTGCTGAAATTGTACCCAGTTTTTTAAGTAAACTCGTACATAGATGAACATACATGCATGTGTGCAAGTGAGAGAAATGAACTATAACAAAAGCAACAGTATACATTCATATATGCCAATATATCCAAATCTACAACAAACATTTCCTAATTAGGAAATAAGAAGAGATCTCATTTCAGTTTGGTGAGCAGGAAATTCAACCAAACCCCAAAACCAGACATGGGTCAGAGCATCAGGAAAATGTACTGGTGCTATTAAGCCCAGGGCTGAAATATGCTGTCCTCCATGCTAATATAAAAAAAAAAAGGGGGGGGACGAGGGAGGGGGGGCGAGGGAGGGGAACCCAACAGCTAGTCCACTCAGGTTTACCATGCAAATTGCAATTGCATATTTGTAAAACTATTTTTAGCTAGTAGACTTAATTATGACCCTTTGAAAAGATCCTAAATAAGCTGAGAGAAGTTAAAGGGGAAAACAATAAAAGGTTGCAACCGACCATCTGCTATGCTTGTTTAAAGCTTTAAAAGTAGTAAATTTTGAAAATTCAGTCTCTGGCCACAGCATTATATTCTCCATTCTCCTTTATTTCTTACTTTTCTTGCTTTATTTCAGCCCTCGTCCCCCTTCCTTCTTTCCATCTTCTACAAATAAGATTTATCAGTAAGCATCACTGCAAACTACTAAAAGGGGGCATTACAAAGGAAGCAGAAAAAATTTAGAAGGAAAGAAAAGTGAAGGTGACTAGCAGTAAGAGTAGACTGTACTTTATTTTTATACTAGAATGTTGTAATATGTTGTAAATTGACAGCAACATCTGCCAAGTAGTGCAAACACAAATCTAAAACTGCTACACACAAGATCCTACATATATTTTGAGATTTTTTCAAATTAATTCTTTGGTGTTTTGAAAGCAGCAGCTGATGTTGAACAATTCTATGTTGAACAATTCTGCTTACTAGTTGCTACTGCTTATGGGTTTCTAACATGTTAAACCAGGCATAAAATGATTTTAAGTGGCAGATTCTGGTCCACAGCCAGCTCTGTACTTTGTCAAAGCTCCACCAATGGCCCAGATATGCAATGCCTCTTACGTTCTGACAGGAATCCTTCCCCTGCTCTCCCAGTGCTTTGGGAAGTAGCTGCAACATGCTGCCCCAGTTCCCAATGGCCTAGAAAACATGCAGTGCCTTTTGGTGCCGCAGAGCTAGAGTTAGCACACGGCAGCTACTCCCTGATGCCCGACCTCACGGACAGTGAATTAATCAAGGTCTACTTTCAGTAGACTCAAATTAATTACTTGCTCCTTTGTTGACTTTGATATTCACAGAGTAAACATCTCAATGACCAAGTGAGTGTAATTCAAAGAATAATTACGGATTATCGAAAGGACACAGAATTTTCATCAAAAGCCTGTGAATGGTGCTTGTTTGGGAAGGTGGCCCTTGTAAGCAATTCAGGTGCTGCAACCAGCCCTTGTGAACGAAACCTTTGTCATCTTACAAATCGCATACATGGAGAATTTGCAACAAAATAAATAATCTGTCTTCCATTTTTTAGGGAAGTACACCTAAGCTCTACAAATGAGTTTGTATGCAGGGAGGATGAGAGATGGGCTGAAGGAAGAGCAAGAGTTCAGAAAGCTCAACGGATTGTAAAACCAGTGAAAACTCCAACTTGAAAAGCCACTGTAATGTGCGGAACGAGGCAGCAGCAACTGAAAAAAGACATATTTGCAATTGCAAAAAGCAAAGTCAGGATCAGTCCAGGCTCTGAAACCGAGACAGACATGTCATTAGTTTCCAGAACTGCATCAGGTATTATGTCACCCCATGCAACTCCTTTGAAAAGCAGGTACTGTGGAGAGGGGTGTGCTGAAGGTAATGCAGAATACAAGACACACAAATTTAAGTCAAAATCCTCACCACAGGTACCATTTAGCAGATGTGTTAAGGGAGGAATAAAGTAGCACAGGTTTCAGAACTGTCCATGGGGGATTTTCAGTACACTAGGTAATAACATATCTACATTTCATATAGAACTAGGATTATGTAAGCATAGACCACATTATTTAAATTAAATAAACAAGAAGGAAGAAAGAAAGAACATTAGCATTAGACATTCTGATCTAAGCTCCACAAGCTGTGTGAAATGCATGAACCCAATAGCTTCACATTTCTAATTAACATAGTCCATGCATCTGGAACCTGTCCTGTTATACATAAATCAATAATCATAATAATAAACCAATACTCTATACACACACACACATATAATGATAAACTAGTAGTATCCAATATAGAAAGGCCATTGTTATCATGCAGCAGTTGCAACTTAGTATTTTGACATAGCTGTATTACAGAAGAAAATCTATTCAAAACAAAGTTTTCACACTTCAAAAATCCAGAGTCAAGTTTTTGTAAGCATCTATATAACCGAAATAATTATAAATTGGTGCTGTTTAATATCTTTGTCGGTGACATGGATAATGGAATAGAGTGCGCCCTCGGCAGATTTGCCGATGACACCAACCTGTGTGGCGCGATTGACACTCTGGAGGGAAGGGATGCCATCCAGAGGGACCTGGACAGGCTTGAGAGGTCAGCCCGTGTGAACCGTATGAAGTTCAACCAGGCCAAGTGCAAGGTCCTGCATATGGGTTGGAGCAATCCCAAGAGCAAATACAGGTAGGGTGGAGAATGGATTGAGAGCAGCCCTGAGGAGAAGGACTTGAGGGTGTTGGTGGATGAGAAGCTCAACATGAGCTGGCAATATGCACTTGCAGCCCAGAAAGCCAACCGCATCCTGGGCTGCATCAAAAGAAGCATGGTCAGCAGGTCCAGGGAGGTGATTCTGCCCCTCTACTCTGCTCTCGTGAGACCCCACCTGGAGTACTGCATCCAGCTCTGGAGTCCCCAACACAGGAAGGACATGGACCTGTTGGAACGGGTCCAAAGGAGGGCTACAAAGATGATCAGAGGGCTGGAGTGCCTCTCCTATGAGGACAGGCTGACAGAGTTGGGATTGTTCAGCCTGGAGAAGAGGAGGCTCCGGGGAGACATCATAGCAGTCTTCCAGTACCTGGAGGGGGCCTACAGGAGAGATGGGGAGGGACTCTTGATCAGTGTAGCGACTGGACCAGGGGTAAGGGTTTTAAACTCAAAGAGGGGAGATTTAGATTAGATATTAGGAGGAGATTCTTTACTGTGAGGGTGGTGAGACACTGGCACAGGTTGCCCAGGGAAGTTGCGGATGATCCATCCCTGGAAGTGTTTAAGGCTAGGCTGGATGGGGCTTTGAGCAACCTGCTCTAGTGGAGGTGTCCCTGCCCATGGCAGGGGGGTTGGAACAAGATGATCTTTAAGGTCCCTTCCAACCCAAACCATTCTATGATTCTATGAAAAAATGTATACCTTGTTGTCCTGATCATTCGTCTCTGATATACCACACAGAAAAGTGGGGGGGTCTGGTCAAATTTTAAATAAAAGCAAATATATAAATATTTAAATAAGATTTAAATCAGAAACATTAGTTATAACAGATTATTACCCTGACCTTCAAAAATAGCACAGTTTCAAGCACAGCAAAGTCAACATTTTGATCATTTATTCAAATTCTATCTTAATTAACAAATACTGCATGCTACAAATAAAATGCTCTCACAGAAGAATGAAACAAGCTTTGGAGTTTGGTTCTAGAGAAGTAGTTAAATATATCATTCAGCCACAGCTGGGCCAACAGAAGAAAGCCACTGTAGCTTCCCTCTGGTCTCTCAATATACTATAAACCATTTCCTTTCAATTTCTGATGGCAAACAGTAAAAATCTATTATGGAAAGAGACCACAACAGATTTTCTCAGTCCTTTTCTTTATCCTGTTGAATACTATTTACTTATTCATTTGCTGATTTTCAGAAACATAGAAGTTAGCCTATTAGGCTCAATTATGCTTAAGGCCACAAAGGTATGCAAAGTCTCGGTGACACTCTGAAACTAAATCACATGCAAAAGAAAAAAAAAAAAAAACAACAAACAAACACAAAACAAATAAAACCCTGAACAACCACAAACCAAAGCATCCCAGGAAGCATTCTGAAATATCTGATTCTTTAGCCACAGATTGACCATAATGGAAAATACAGATCTTGCAATATTACATATTAATGGGAACATTTTACCTTTTGTGAAGGTACATTCAGCATGCAATTAAAAAAGAAAAGACCAATAATTGAGAGCATCCAAAAAATGGTAAAGCCTAGAAGCAAATGCCTCTGGATAACTAAATGATACAAGTTAGGAATAAATCAGAGAACTGAGATCAATATAACAACAGTCCATGAGATTTGGCCTAAGAATTATCCATAAAGACAAGCGGCAAAGGCCCAATTCAGACTTGCTGAATTTCACCTGCAATTTTCAAGCATTCAGTACGGCTTAAACCAATGGGTCTATCCCATTTATACTCTAAATATAACCCCCAGAGACAGCACTGATACTGGCGTGCAAAAACTTCCAAGATAGATTGTTTAACTGAAATGAGAAAAGTAATATGAATCTCACATTGAATAAAATGTTATTTGGGTAATTTTTTTGGCACAAATTGCTCACTAATGTACAATAAAAATGTAAACAGCTGTTAATATTCAAGCTACAGCTATAATGTGAGACACATTATTGTGACTAGAATGGAAATACATCAAGTCTGTACTATGTAACTGGAGTGCTGCCAGCTTGAAATGTCATAAATAGCATAAATAGGACTAAAACCTTCATGCACAGCATTTTGTAGTCCCAAAGAATGAATACACACACAACCAAGCTGATACGGAAACACATTAGGAGGAAGGAGACAGAGACAGCTTAAAGATTTCTACACAAAAAATACCACCTTGATCTTGTCGCCTGCACGTGCAGCAGCAGCAAAGCAAGTCCTTGGGGACCTATACCCACCAAGATATGGGAGCTCCAACTACACACAAACCTCTCCCCATGGACTCCACTCCATTGCCTACTACAGGTGTGCAGCTAATTATCCCTATCCCATGTAACCCCTCAGCACCGTTTCTAATCAATCCTGTCCTTCCCTGAGGTACAGATGAAGCACCCTCTCCTGCCTCAAGGCAACGAAGTAGCCACAGCAGAGGCACTGAAGGGAGGCTGGTACTCCTGGTGCAACAGTGATAGGCCACCACTGTCACCCCTCCAGCAGAAGATGCTACCTCCTCATCCCCCACTCACTTGCATTATCAGAGGGCTGGCAAGCAGAGCAGTCCCCACTAGTTGCTACTCGCTGCCTGTGCAAACAGCAGCACCACCCAAATAGCAGCTTTGAAACACCCTGCTGCACCAGGGCATGAAGGGACGGGCATAAGAGAGAGGACATGCAAGGCGCTTGCAGCAATGCCAAGGCTCCTGTTCTTAACACTATACCCCTAAAAACTTCAGCCAGGGCAGAAGCTGGGTCCTGCTTCGTAGGCAAGACCTCCATGCAAAGAGTGAGTGTGCATCGAGAGATGAAAATACCCTCTGAAACACTGCCCAACCATACCACAGACAGGGAGAACCAATTCAAGACCAGAGCTGTCAAATACCTGAGACTTTAGCCACACATCAAAAGATAATGGGCAGTTCCTTTTTAAACTACCAGCTTGTTCTGAAGTTGGGTAATTGAGCTGAAAATTTCTGATTATGATGACAGCAGCTTCTAGCCTTTAGGGATTTTCAGGACACTCTGAATACAGTACTTCTAAATTAAAAAAAAAACCTAAAAGCATCATCTTCAAAAAAATATTAATAGTTAAAAAAAATACAGTAAAATATAGGTCCTTCCCACATACGGTCGAGGCAAACCTCAGTGCAGAACTGCCACACACCAGGGATGTAGGTAATGCTGTGTAAAACTGCTTGATGATGGATTTCTTCCCTAAAGTACGGTGAGTTTCATTAAGAATAAAAAATTCTCCAGAAGTGATGCAGATGCTGCTTCTGCTTTTCTCCCCTTGGGCACATATACCTTCTTTTAAATAAATAAATAAACAAATGTTTTTACAGCCAAGTAGTAAAATGCACTTGTTCCCACTTACTTAAAAACCTTCACTGACACTAGGGCATCCTCTGTGACAAGTAACTCAATCTTTAGTATTATTATGTAGCATTCAGGGAAGCGCTCAGCAGGAATCATAAAAACCTTCATAATAATCCCCTCTATAAATGTTTCATCACAGATCGCATGCCCCCAAATTTCTCTCTCTTCAATTGAAATACGTGTGTTTATAGCCTCCCACTTAAATAATACACTTTACTTAGCTGTTTTATACAGGATAAATCAGGCTATGTGACTGAAAATGGCAGAAGCTAGGTATCTGCTCTTAAAATAATTACAAAAATTCATATCCTTAATGGGCTTGATTCTTTACAGCGAGTTCATAAGCAGAGTAAGACTTGTATCTCCAGAAACACTGATGTCATCTTCTCAGAACATTATTTATTGTTAAAAGGAATTTCCAACCTAATGCTGTCTCCTTCCTTCAAAATGCATTCAAACATCACTTTGCTGTGACAAAAAGAAAACAATACAAAGTTAGGACTGTCACACTTTTGTGACCCTTCTGCAAGGAAAAATTACCTATGCTGAAAAATCTATTTCAGTAAATGTAAATACTTGAGATCTTTATTTTTCTCTCCTCCTAAGCACAACAATTTTAAAAAAACAACACACAGCCTTGCAAGCTCCCTTTAAGCTGATAATTCACTCTGTTTAACAGACCAAAGCAATACAGCCACACCGTCAGTATCAGTCTGCCAGGCCAGCAGTTCACAGCCCTGACTTACTCCTGCTGTGCAACCAGTGACAAGAAGAGGTTCACACCCGGAGGCAGGATTTAGACCACAGTAGAAATTGCAAAGGTGGAAACATTTACAAAAATCACTCGTCAGGCACACTTTACAGTAGCAGGGGAGGATCTCCAGCTCTAAACTAGTCGAGATTTTGGCTTGCTTATTTTTGTCAGTAAAACCTGCAGCCATTACGCGCATTGAAAACCGCCGCACATGTACGCTGCATTTACAGCAGCAACCAGCAGACTACTGACACACAAAATAAACAAATCCATTTTGCTATTTGCACTTTTTTTCTTTAAATTAATTGTCCTTAGTTGACAATCCTTGAAAACGTTAACCAACATAACCATGCCATTGTATTATCTGATTGCGAACAATGGGAAACCCTATCCCGAAAGGGGAAAAGGGTACTAGGCCAGGAGTTAACAAAGCCCATGGACAGAGCTTTAAACTAGAAGTGGAGGGGGAGGGGGATAAAACCAGGCCCACTGGTAACGAGCCTGGGGGTAAAGGGCCAAGGATGAGGGTGAAATCGGGAGCCCAGCTCAAGTGCATCTATGATAATGCACGTAGCATGGGCAACAAACAGGATGAGCTGGAAGCCATGGTGCAGCAGGACAGCTATGACGTAGTTGCCATCACAGAAACGTGGTGGGATGACAGTCACGACTGGAATACTGCGATGGATGGCTATAAGCTCTTCAGAAGGGACAGGCAAGGAAGGAGAGGCGGGGGTGTGGCTCTGTACATTCGGGAGTGTTTTGACTGTATAGAGCTAGATTCCAGTGACGACGAAGTTGAGTGTTTCTGGGTAAGGATGAAGGGGAAGGCTAACAAGGGGGATTTTGTGCTGGGAGTCTGCTATAGACCACTCAACCAGGATGAGCAGGTTGATGAAGTGTTCTATAAGAGGCTGGCTGAAGTCTTGCAATTGCCAGCCCTTGTTCTGGTTGGGGACTTCAACCTACCGGATATCTGCTGGAAATATAACACAGCAGAGAGCAGGCAGTCTAGGAGGTTCCTTGAGTGTATGGAAGATAACTTCCTGACACAACTGGTAGGAGAGCCTACCAGGGGAGGCGCCTCGCTAGACCTACTTTTCACAAACAAAGAAGGACTAGTGGGAGATGTGGAGGTCAGAGGCCGTCTTGGTCTTAGCGATCATGAAATGGTCAAGTTTTCAATTCTTAGTGAGGTAAGGAAGGGGATTAGCAAAACCTCCACCTTGGACTTCCAGAGGACGGACTTTAGCCTGTTCAGAACCCTGGTTGGAAGGGTCCCTTGGGAGATAATCCTGCGGGGCAAAGGGGTCCAGGAAGGCTGGACGCTCTTCAAGAAGGAAATCCTAAAGGCCCAGGAGCAGGCTGTCCCCATGAGGCGCAAAATTAAAGGATGGGGAAAATGGCCGGCCTGGTTGAACAAAGAGCTTTTGATGGGACTTAGGGAAAAAAGGAAGGTTTACCACCTTTGGAAGAAGGGATAAGCAACTTAGGAAGAGTACAGAGATCTTGTTAGGTTATACAGAGAAAAAATTAGGAAGGCAAAAGCCCAGCTGGAGCTCAACCTGGCCATTAATATAAGGGACAACAAAAAAAAAAGTTTTTATAAATACGTCAACAAAAAGAGAGTCAGGGAGAATCTCCATCCCTTACTGGATGCGGGGGGAAACATTGCGACCAAGGACGAGGAGAAGGCTGAGATACTTAATGCCTTCTTTGCCTCTGTCTTCAATAGTCAGACCAGCTACCCCCAGGGTGTACAGCCTCCTAGGCTGGAAGATAAGGATGGAGAGCAGAACAACCCCCCCGTAATCCAGGAGGAAGTAGTTAATGATTTGCTTATGCATCTGGACACGTCTAAGTCTATGGGGCCGGATAGGATTCACCCAAAGGTACTCAGGGATCTGGCGGGAGAGCCCACCAAGCCTCTCTCCATTATTTATCAGCAATCCTGGTCAACAGGAGAGGTACCAGATGACTGGAGGGTGGCAATGTGACGCCCATCTACAAGAAGGGCCGGAAGGAGGATCTGGGAAACTATAGGCCTGTCAGTCTGACCTCGGTACCGGGAAAGATCATGGAAAGGAGTATCTTGAGTGAGCTCTTACGGCAAGTGCAGGGCAGCCAAGGGATCAGGGCCAGCCAGCATGGGTTTACAAGAGGGAGGTCCTGCTTAACCAACTTGATCTCTTTCTATGACCATGTGACCCGCCTTCTCGATGCGGGGAAGGCTGTGGACGTTATCTACATGGACTTTGGTAAGGCCTTTGACACCGTCCCCCACAGCGTTCTCCTGGAGAAGCTGGCGAATCATGGCATAGACAAGTGGACTCTTCACTGGGTAAAAAACTGGCTGGATGGCTGTGCCCAGAGAGCTGTAATTAATGGGCTGAAATCCAGTTGGCAGCTGGTCACCAGTGGTGTCCCTCAGGGCTCAGTTTTGGGGCCAGTCTTGTTTAATATCTTTATTGATGATCTAGATAAGGGGATTGAGTGCACCCTCAGTAAGTTTGCAGATGACACCAAACTAGGTGGGAGTGTTGATCTGCTTGAGGGTCGGCAGGCTCTACAGAGGGACCTGGACAGGTTGGATCAATGGGCCAAGGCCAATGGGATGAGGTTTAATAAGACCAAGTGCTGGGTCCTGCATTTCGGTCACAACAACCCCAGGCAACGCTACAGGCTTGGGGAAGAGTGGCTGGAGAGCTGCCCAGCAGAAAAGGACCTGGGGGTGTTGGTGGACAGCCGGCTTAACACGAGCCAGCAGTGTGCCCAGGTGGCCAAGAAGGCCAACGGCATCCTGGCCTGTATCACGAATAGCGTCGCCAGCAGGAGTAGGGAAGTCATTGTGCCTCTGTACTCGGCACTGGTGAGGCCTCACCTCGAGCACTGTGTTCAGTTCTGGGCCCCTCACTACAGGAAGGACATTGAGCTGCTGGAGCGTGTCCAGAAGAGAGCCACCAAGCTGGTGAGGGGTCTAGAGAACAAGTCATATGAGGAGAGGCTGAGGGAACTGGCCATGTGTAGTTTGGAGAAGAGGAGGCTGAGGGGAGACCTCATTGCCCGCTACAACTACCTGAAAGGAGGGTGTAGAGAGGTGGGTGTTGGCCTCTTCTCCCAAGGGAATAATGACAGGACCAGAGGAAATGGTGTAAAGTTGTGGCAGGGGAGGTTTAGATTAGATATTAGGAAGAATTACTTTACTGAAAGAGTGGTCAGGCACTGGAACAGCCTGCCCAGGGAGGTGGTGGAGTCGCCATCCCTGGAGGTATTTAAGAAACGTGTAGACATGGCACTTCAGGGCATGCTCTAGTGCCCGAGATTATTGGTTTGTGTCTGTTTGTGGGTGGGTGTGGTGTGTGGTTGTGGGTGTTTGTTTTGGTTTGGTTTTGGTTTTGGTGCTTGGTGTTGGTTTTGGGTTTTTTTTTGTTGGTTGGACTCGACGATCTCAAAGGTCCCTTCCAACCAAGAAGATTCTGTGATTCTGTGATAATTATTTAAGCAATTTAGTATTGCCAAGCAGACTTCAACACTCCATTTCCATTTGTGTTCTGCTCTAATGGAATGGGCACTAGAATTCAACTGAAAAGTAAACAAAAATAATGTCTGCTAATTAAAACTAAACTATGGACTGGAAGGGAATCCAGCAAGTTACTTAATGTTTCAGACGTAAAAACAACTTAACAAAAAAAGGAAAGCAGTATGTACTAGTTGGAGGCATGGACTACTTATGGTACTGCTTTCATGTCTCTATGTACTTGTATCTTTTTGCTATCATTTCATCGACAGTGCTAAGCAGGAAAAAAACCTTCTTTCTTCTCATCAGTTTCTGAAGTTTGTACAAATCATGGAGGGGAACAATCTGTATGATTGTTCAAGGAAAAGCTATTGTTGTAAATAATCAATAAAGAAATACTGTGACAAAGTAGTTAACTTTTATAAGGTTTGTCATTTTGGAATTTTTGTTGTATTTGGTACCATTAAACATGTCAAATTTTAGATGCCACTATGTATTACATTACCTAATCCCTAACGTACTGTGCAGACAGAACGAAGCAAAACATGGATTAGTGGCTTCTTATGACAATGGTCTGGTTTGTAACTTTCCCCTTTTCCTTGATTGCAACTCAAAAATCACAGATAGACCTAGGAACATTACCACAGGGAACTCCAGTTCATTTGCATCAGGCATAAAACCCGCTTTGTTATAGTACATAAAACAAACAACCTCAGCCTTCCGAGTGCTTACACAAGGTTGTCTTCATGAGAACTATGTAGCCTCATACAAATTATTTATTTGGTCTGACAAGACCTCAGAGTTGTTACATAAAATTAATTTTCAAAGCTGACTGTGATACTCATGTGATTTTGGGAGCGCATCCTCAGTCTCTTGGAAAAACAGTACTGAAGGTAATAGCCGTAACATTTAAACCAGCAGCTACTGTTCTTGCCCAAAATCTAAGACTGTCAGTATGTTTATACCAACAGTCTCAGATACAATATTTCAAACCTATTCTCTGTTACCTTCAAATAGCAAGCTGGGAAATCACTTACGATATATTTAAAAAAACAAGATGAAGTCATGCTTTCTAGAAAATGGCCTTGTAAGCATAACAACGTTATAAAAAAGCACATGTACTTGAGAGCAACCACTTTTATGTACTATGCATGTGCAGTTCCAGATTCCAAGCATGATTCAGGAAATAAAGGTGACTCACATACAACCCATGTACCTTACTTATATCCTCAACCATATTGATCCCACTGACTGCATTGGGACCCCTCAGTTGGCTCCACTCACCTTAACACACTATGGAGGATTTCTTGAAGAAGACCTAACCATTTCTCCAAAATATAATTTCTGTTTATAAACTTCTGTCTTTGTTTCCCAGCCTGAGATGTTGAAGTGCTTTACACCTGAAAACTGATCCATTTCATGCACAATGTTTTGCATTAAAGATTTGTTTCTAACTGATGTCACTAACTGGTTAAACAAATAAGAGTTGAACACGCCTTAATCTAAATTTTAAAAAATTGTGTAAGCTTTGTGTATTATTCATGGTATAGTTTTGCCTAAAGCTGATGTAAATTATAACCCTGTTCCCACAGTAACACAGATTAGCTGTAAAGCAGTACACATAACTTCTAACTTCCAAATCCACTCTGCCAGGAGCTGAACAATCATGGATCCATCCAGTTAGTTACATGCTAACGTAATGCATCAATGCATTTTAAAGTACCTGAACTTCTGTCCTGTCATATTCAAAGGCATTGGTTCAATGCGTATTTTGCAGTTAACAAACATGTAATCTGTCATATAGCCTAGTTATAACTGATGAAAAAAACAATTTTAAATACTCTAAAATTTAGATGTAATGAAAGGTATAGGTTTTTGCATATCCCACTCCTACACCTCCAGTGTCAACAGTAGCACTATGTACACACTTGCATTCACTTCTGACTATCCAATAAAGTTAAGGGGAAATCTGTTGCAAATAAGAAAACCACTCTCATAATTCAGGTGTGCCACATTAAACCTTAGACGTAACATCTCAGAGTACTTCATGAATAATGGAGTAAGCATGCAACCGGTTTCCCTTCACATTTTTAATCAGGAATTTAAAATAGTCACAGCCAGTTGGCATTCTTCACCACACAATCCTTAATCACATTAAACAATCCTTTAAAAGCCAACTGTGAAATGTTCATTAAAAAGTATTTGAGTTCTTTAACTCACTAATTTTCTAACAGACATTCCCTATATTGCAGTCTTTCTGCACTAACATTTAAGATGGCAGCCTCATGCCAGAAGTCTGTTATATAGTCTGTTATCTAGTCTAATTTTAACTGTTCTAGTTTAGTAAACTAATCTAGCCTAATTCAACTTAATCTAGTCAAATAGCTGATACAAATTAACAGAAATATTTACTTTTTTTTTTTTTTCCTAAATGGATTTTCATTTTCCCTATGACAACCTTTTTCTCCAAAGCAACAAACTACACTGGAAGACAATAAGCAGCTCACCAGCACGTTTACCTTCCTGCAATGTTCCCTAACACCTTAGTAAAACCTCTGAGTTTTTCACACTGGAACTTTCATGTTGAGAGATGCCATCCATTTTTACTGTTAAAGAGTGTAGTATTTTTTGAAGCATTAAAAGTTGCTTATCATATTGAAAATCATACCATTCAAGGTCAGAGTGCACATAGTTTGTTGGTTAAAGTACTGCAATTTTGTAGAAGGTGAAGAGCTCAACAGAGTTGAGACCCACCTTTCAAGCCTGTAGATAATATTTCATACAATCCCACACCAGGGCAAATCTAAATCTAGGTGATATCATCCAGAAGACTGTGACCCTGCCAGCACACAACTGGGCACTAGCATGTCATTCAGGAATCTCCATGCCAAATTCAAAACAAAGAAGTATTAAAATATCATTTATTAACTGAAAATGGAGTTCTACTGCTAGGTGTCCGGAGATTTATTACCTTCTTGGAAGCACACAGTAGAACCAGCTTCACAACCCATGCATCCTTGGTCTGTCAAAGAAGGCTTTTAAAAAGCTCTTACCGTCTCAATTAATTTTGAAATATGACAAAGCTGATGTTCTCCTAACACACACCTACTTTGTTTCCTAAAATCATCAAATAATAATTACTCCTTCTGACCCCTGTGTAACCAAGGGTGTAATAAAACAAGACATTATTTCAATACTATCATTTTGTGACAAGTTTATCCCAATATCGTGTCCTTTGGCCTGCCAAACGTCATTTTGCTCCACTGTATCTTGATTTGGTACAGATTTGGTATAGATTTGGTATGTTGATTTGGAAGATTTTGGTATCTTCCCAAATAATGATGCAAAGATCTTTTCCCCCGTCCGCTGCTTCAGCGTACCCCTTTGTGCATCCCTCCAGTGATTCCATCCTTTCCACCAGCTACTCTTCATCCATCTGGTCCCAGTTGTAATTTACCCCTACCTACCAGGACCCTCTCGCTTTATGCCTCCTTGTCTCTTTCCTGCTGAGTGAGGAAGGACAGCCATCATCCACCCTTCTCAGCTCCCACACTCTGCTTCTTAAACTTCCAAAACAAGCAACTCTGCATTTCCTTCCAGGTCAACCCTTCCATCAGGAAGGAAGAACCACAAAATACACTCCAATATCATCTTCTAAACCCCTCTTTTCTCTGCAAAGATGACAAAGTGCAGAGACCACTACATAGAATCATAGAATGGTTCGAGTTGGAAGGGACCTTAGAGATCATCATGTTCCAACCCCCCTGCCATGGGCAGGGACACCTCCCACTAGACCAGATTGCTCAAAGCCTCATCCAGCCTGGTCTTGAACACCTCCAGGGATGGGGCTGGAACATCACGCTGCCCAGTGTTGTTTCTCTGTCCGCCCCTGCCTGCCTGGGCAGCAGTCTTATTTTAAGAAGGTGGGCAAGGAATATAACTCAGCTGCATATAAAGATTTAATAGGTTATTGCTGCCTTGGTGAACACCATCCTACTAAAATATATTAAAATGTATTGGCAAAAAGGCTTCAGACTATTATGTTTTCACTCCTGGTTACCATGACCCAAGAGCACATGCAGATTCAAGTATGACTTCTCATCTAAATGGCAGCAAGCCATTTTATTTAGATAGCATACTATTCCAGTGGGTGTCTGTGTCCTCAGACATGACTAGGAAGTGTATCTTATCCATGCCTTGGGCTCTGAGATGCTATTGTGATAGCACAGCAAACACTACTATTGCTGCCCATGGAAATGCACTCCACAAGCTTCACTCCCTGTGTCAAGCCACCATTTGCATGTTGGCTTTAAGCTCCTTGCATCCATTAGGTAGACTGAGACAACTGAAGCATCTGAGTTTTGGTTGTTTGGCGTGGTTTTTTTTAAACTACAGAAATTAAATAGCAGACATTCTTAATGAAAGTCACCCAAACATGCAAGACACACATTTATCATTTAAAAACACCAAATCCTGCAAAAATAAAATGGTAATATGGTAGAGAAAAACAAGTTACTAGCATGAAGGAAAATTATTATCAGCCCTTTTTGCAAGTAGAAAAGGGTACACTGAAAACCTGTGACAATAGTAGCACTGAGGAACAACGGGCTCTGAAAGGAACATGATTCTGCCTTCGCCAAATTATAAGCCTCTGAAAGGCATATGGTATAATTTTTGGAAATTCTGAATGCTTCCTCTGCTGTGCTCTCTATTTGTACTCCTGAATAGCTACCTTGTAAATAATACAAAAAAATATAATGCTTTAGATGACCTGGAGTACTTGAGGCTGACAGTAGCCCTGCCATGTACAGGGTCATAGCTCTCCCTGTGAGAATCACAAGACACGGGAAAGCTTAATGCGTAACATCCCTCCGGGGACACAATATCTCTCCCACCTAGCAGAAAAAGAAATTTATCAATTAATCCCTGTCCAGCTCTGGAGTAGCAGCAATGCAGAGAGAACATGATGGCTTCTTTTCACCTGAGTACTTTGGAGGGACAGACTGACCCTGCAAACCTGGGAAAAGTGTCACAGCTACACTGTGATCAATGCAAGTTCCATCTCCTCTCTCTGCAAAACGAGAGAGGCTCAGGAGGCAGACGGTAAATACGAATGATAATTCAGTTTTCCACACTACACATAGCAAAGCACATTCTCATTCATGAGCTCTGCAGCAGACAAGCTCCAGTTCAGTGCAAGACACTCCATCCCACACAGTCACCTGAGGAGCTTCTTATGAATCTCATGGAAGATGTTCCCACATGAATGTATCTACATGTACAAAGGGGAGAGCATTAGCATTTCTAACCCAGATTTGGGAAGTTTGCAGTCATTCTTGTAAAACACATGAAGTGCTTCAAATTAATCCGCTTCCATTACAGTCTCTCTCCCAACAGCATCTTTTACACTCTTATGTCCTCTCACCTCTCAGCGTGCCCCTTAGGAACACTATAAATTGTCATTTGGGGATGAATGGTCCCACTATGACCACAAAAAGTTATGGAAAGCATCTTTTATTTCTCTGAGGGACTGAACCACATCATTTCCCAGGAACAGTGACTATTACCATGGGTCACTGCAGCTCCAGGCATTTTCAATCCCATAGTGTAAACCAGTAAATCTGAACTCCACTACTACTCGGTCTGGCTAAATATTCGTATTACCCCTGTTTAAATTCTCACCAACTGTTGCTGTGCTCTAACTGCCAAACACTTCACGAAAACTCCAAACCACACAGACCAAGATGGATGGAAAGCAACAGGTGATTTTTACCTCCACACACTCACATACTCTCTTGGAGATAAAGACAGTTGCTCAAACATATGACTTTACCATTATATCTTACAACATTGTATTTATTGCCTCACTGTCAGGGAGCTGTTCCAGAATTCATTTAATAAAATTTCTCTCGCCAGCTAAGGCATGGGATGTGCCCAGTGCACAAAAATCAGAGTTTTAAACACTTTTCATTCACTTAACAGAAAGCATGTTACATGCCAAAGGTACGCATAGTTCACATCCTTATATGCAATCTTCACCATTAGTGGTCTCCCTACATAAAGAACAAAATTAGACTACCAGCATATGCTCTGTTACATTTGGGCCATTAACAAGGTGAAGGGTGTCATCAATATTACAGCAGCTCTGGCACCAGTTAAAGCAAATCTGCATAGATGAAGGAGCAGTCATTAAGGCTTTACAGACTCACTTTCCTCTAAAGTGTCAAAAAATCCTCCCCACATTCCCTCAAGTGCTGGAGTTTGGTTTTGATCTCTGATTTAGCTGAAAGATGTGTAAAAGCAGGCACGACATTATCCATTGACTAAGTGCCTGAGACAGCCCTGTGTGTTTATTCCGGTGAGTGCATAAAATATCTTGCAGTCATGAAATGTGTCAGAATGATGTTTACTTTGAACAGAAATATACAATTATCTTGCTCATAAAGCAGAAAGCTCTCTCTCAGCAAGAAAACTCAACTCATATTTCTGCAAAGAAATACTGCTACAGGAATCCCAGTGCACCTTTAGGAGGACAGTACTTTCCCTTTTATTTCCCTCCTTTTTTAAGCATACATTTAGCTGTTTTATTTCAGGAATGCATGGGAAAGGCTACATAGTTCAAAATAAGAAAAACAATATTCTGTAGAAGCAGATCCAATTTTAATTACAAAGCAATATCAATCTGTATGGACACAATAGGAAAAGAGAATTTGTTAAACCGGTTTCCCTCGGGATTCATAAGCTTTCTTCATCATTCAGCCTGCAGAATGAAACACTCAGAATCCTCCTCCAGCAAACATTTTGGTTTCTGCGTAAGCAGTGAATCCTCTGGAGACAGAGGAGGCAGAGAGAGGTTGGAAAATGCAATTCCTTCTGTATCTCTCAGAGAAGCGCCAAACAGTATGTAGGGCACAAACCAGCTCTGCAGGTTCACCATAAACATAGCTCTTCTTGTCTTCTCTGAGTACTGTCAAGTCAGTGAATTAGTTTATGTGTCACTGTGCCTACTTGCTTGTTCTTTAAAAAACGAGAAACTAGGAGAGGGGAGAAAAAACTCACTTTGATGCAGTGAACAAAAAAAGAAATTCCCTCCTCAACAGATGACCTGTGTGGCCAAGACTGAAAGCAAAAAGGTTTGCTTCATAGAGAAAACGGAAAATACAAATAATACTAGTAATGCTGAGACATGCAGCAAGTAAGAGAACCACAGAGGTCAGTCTGGAGTGGGAGAGGAGTGAGGACATCACAGGCATAACTAGCAACCTGCCTGGACACCAAGAAGAACACATTACCTCGTGGGCCATACCTGCCAACACCTGGTAGTTTTCATCCTTCTTGGAGTACTGCCGAAGCACAGCTTGGCTAAGCAGAAGGAGGTCACCAAAATCACTATTAGAAATCAGTGCCCTCAAAATGGCCTGTGGATGGCGGGGCGAAGAAGAAAGAAGGGGAAGGCACCTAAATCCACATCTGCATCTTCCCTTGTATTTCCTAATCAATAAAAGATACAGCTAAACAGAGCTCTTAAAAGCAAGTTAATGGAAATGCATCAAATGCAGCAAAAGTTTTTCCATCCTCAGAATACCAGCTATATATGGAAAAATTGAAAAAGAAATACAACTCTCTTGCAGTTTTTGGATTACAATGATAGCTCTGATCACAAAGCAACAACAGCATAAATATTCACAGAATGAAAAAGAACTATAAAAAGACAGATGTTGGAGCTATGAATACAAAAACATTCAGTTTGTGTCTGTTTTTCCAGGACATGAGATATCCACTGAACTATTTATCACCTCATGACAAAAAAACCTATGCTTCATTTCCTGTAAACAAGACAGGATGTCTAAATAAATTCTAGCACACACAAAAAAAAAAAATAAAAGATGTGAATATTCATACAGAAGAGTATGTTAGCGATGCTAACATGAAATTCATCTAGGGAGGAAGGGGGGGTTTAGTTTTCAAAAATTATTTGTTTCCTCACGCTATATGAAAACCCCTGCAGGACACAGAAACATTTCCATTATTCCTGAACCACCCCAGTATTGTTCAGGATTTCATATAACAGTGTAAATGTAAAGAATGCGCAAAAATCTGTACTATAGAGACTGAAAATGCCACTTCTCAATTCAAAAATACATAAATTCCACTAAGGCCCTTCTGGCCTCAGAAGGGTATTGAAGGAGTCTGGGTCTAGGCATGGTATTGATATATTCATCCGCGATGAAGAAGGAGGTAAGCTAAGAGCTGACAAAAGGCAGCAGTAGGAATCAAACTCAATGGGTCTGCAGAGGAGAATTACGATTCCTACTTCCCCTCCTCCCCCCATCCAACCCAATCCCTTGTGATTCTTGCTACATTCACAAGCTGCACAAGCCTCTAATAGAGCCAGGAGATTGCAAGTTTATTTACACAAACCAAACTGCAACAGATCTCACCTCTTGACACCTTAAAGCAAATGTTAAGTGAAAAATAAGGAAGAAAACAGACTGGAGTAATAAAAATTACCTTAGCCGTTGGGATCATAGATTTATGAACTGTGTGCTCTTTCACTGGAAGGAGTTTCTAAAGAACAGAAGAAAACCACACACATAAAATACAGGTGCAAACACTAGGAGGGTGTAGTCGGTACTGCCATCTTCTCTGTAATGCACCACGTAATCACTGAAATCTCTACACAACTGGGAGTCTTGCTCTCTTCCCCACATATACCAACATCCAGTTCCTGGAATTCTTCTTCTACAGTCGTATTTTTCCCCCCTTTACCTAAGTTAAAACTCAGGCCAACTACACAAATTACTTTGTGCAGTCTCATCATCACAACATGATAAGCGTCGTCTTACTGTGTTTTCCCTGAAATTCCATCATAAACTCTGCTGGGCAAGAAACAAACCAGCCTCAACCAGAATTGTCCTGAACACATTGTCCTAAAATCATGTATTGTTCATTTTCCACTTAGATGTGCCACTCCTTTCACTTTAATGCCCACAAGCCAGCAGCATCATTTGGTGTGGGGACTGACAATTCCTGTTCAAGTCTTCACCATTCTGGTGGCTGTAAAGTACTGACTGCCAGACTGTATGAGAAAACTAATCCGGAAATCCTGGCAACGTGAGTGGATTCTCCAGTCAAAACAGAAAAGCCTCCCTAGATCTGCACCTAGCAACTGGCAGGGGCATCGCAAGCTTCTGGAGCTATTTCATGTGAACAGCTGAGTCTGTACGCTGAATCACTCACAGAACCCTCTGTAAAAGCCTCTGCTGCTTCCTTCCTTTTCCCAGGATGGAGCCAAAGGAAATTCACACAGAGTGGGGGCAAGCAGGGTCAGTGTGCTTGGTGCACCCCACCTATTGGCACTCTGAACATCTCAAGATAAATCCTTCAAGCTGCCTAAATTCAGGCTGGTATTGCATAGTTCCAGAGTTCAGCTCGCACCCCGGGTAACAGTCCTGTCTAACACAAGAGCAACCACCACTCTCTGATTGAAAAGTATTTATCTTTGTTACCCAATTTTAAAGTAAGAGCGTGAAAGTGAAGAATCAGCTGTCTTTTACTCTGAAAAGCCTAAAGAAATAGGATTAAAAGTATGTTCTGTAGCAGCACTGTGGCACGCATAGCACTCCACAGAGCATCTCATCTGCATTTTCCCAATTACTGTTCAAAGAAATAACAACGTCTCATTCCACACTCCACTATAGGGCTTGGAGTTTGTGTCTATAAAAATAAAAACAAAAAACACATCACCAACTGATGTCCTGATTCTGCAGAGTACTTTTGTGTTAGCCTCTGTTGCTAAGAGCATTCAAAACAACAACAAAAATCAAGAATCTGTCATCCCAGAAGAGATTACAGGTTCAAATCCAAGATTACAGCCACAGATCCTAAACACAGCTATTTAGTAAGCACCTACTAAAACCCATGCTACTCCTACTTTAACTACACCAACTGTTTAAGATGGTCCACACAGCACTTCAGATTTTCCACTAAGAAGGACAGTTACGAACAGTTACCATTTTACGTTTTAGTATCAGAACTATAAAATATATCTTTAATCATTCACAAATTTTTTTTTTTCTCCTTTCTTTTTGAAATCAAAGACTGCATCTATACTAAAACTAGTAAAACCCCTCCAAGCATTTTGGGGTGTTGAAATCCACCACCCATGCTAGCAAACTGTTAGGGCACTGCCTGACAAAAATCCTGTCTGTGCCAATTAGCATTCTTGCTGACCAGTTCCCAGGCATCACCTGGCAGATAGAAGGGGTCCAGGAACCATTCCCAAAAGGCATTTCACACGCAGACACTCTGTTCTGGAGACAAAAAGGTTTTGCTAGCCTCTGAGCCTGGAGACAATACAAATATAGCATTACTGTTGGAGCTTTATACATCAATTTCCATGGGATTTCACCACTAACTTGAAATTGTTTGTGGCTGATTTTTGGTCTCTCTATATTTAATAAATTATTAAGCCCTGTTGTAAATTCTCCTGATACTGTTTGGGTTTGGGGGGATGTGGAGATTGATTGTTTGTCTTCATTTTGCAATCCCATTTCTTTTTTGCTTCTGTTGCAGTTACATGAAAGACCAAAAAAAGTGGGCGTGATGACTGACCGTATGAAAAGTTATACACTGTTTTGTCAGAAATACCCCGTTATCTTTGCACCATGTGCCCCTTTATAGTAAATTTACACATTACAACACCAGGACAAAAAATGGCCTGGTGCAAATCTTGATTTTGGGGGATTTTAAAGTACAATTCTCTTCCAAAGAGGGTTGCTATGGGGAAGATTTCATTGTGAGATAATGTTTGCAAGGAGCAAAGCATGTCTTCAATCCAGATTGTTTACTTCTTCCTGGGGTTTGAATAAACAGGGGAAAAATAACAAGTGTTTTTAATGACAATGTTGACTCATTTAACATTTTTCCAAAGGAAGCCTTTGAAGAGCAATCATTTTGCAGCCACTTAATACCTACGTTTCTTACTGTAACTATCTGAAATGGCCAGATTTCCAATTATTGCAGGAGTTATTTCTGTTTGCGAACCCTCTGCTGAAAAGGACTCATGGTATATAGCCCATACCTTCTCATTTCTCGCTGTGAGCAACGTTGATAAATTTTGTACGTATACTTAATTTTATATAGATTGCTATGGTCCGTTTTATCGCAAGTTTCCAGCATTACCTTCGGTCAGGAGAAGCTTTTCCTCTAAATATAACAGTACTAAAGTATCAACGTTCACTCTTCATTCCTGGGTCCTCCTTAATGGAGTTTCTCAGTATCTCCCCTGAACAGCCACCACGAATAGGATGGTTACTATTCACACTTGGGCTACTACCACCATAATTAACTGAGAGCTGGAGAACAGCATCTATCTTGACAGCACACTCAAATGGCAAGAACTGATTATCAACACACCTCCATCAAAAATAACATGTTAAACCCTGAGAAGAGCAAAATAGGAACGCTTTTATGAACTGAGTGTGTATAGCTGGAAAGGATAAAATAAACTGACAATGGAGGAGTGACAGAAGAACAGAGTGTTTGGGGCTTTTTTTCTTTTTTAGTTTTAAGACAGAAAAAGAAAGATTTAGTAGTACTTTAATTACTGCTGAATTATTACAGTTGTGTTTTCACTATCAGACAGGGAATTAAAACAGAGTGAGAACAAGATAATCCGATGGGAACAAAAGGACAATTTGTAAAGTCTAGAAAGGGTCTCTGAGATGGCAAGGCTAGGGGGGAAAATAAGGTTGTATTTAAGCAAACAAAGAACAAAGGAACAGACAAGCAGCCTCAGCTGAAGGAGGAACTATGAGGAGATATGTTCCATATGCAACAGGGAAAGACATAGCAGAAGTCATCTGGTGACAGCTTGACTTTAACAGGAAAAGGAGAGAAATATTATCTGGACATTATGAACCTTGCCAACAGGTTCATATTATCTGCACCAAGCAGTGGAGGGAGACCGCAAAAAGAAAGCAAGAATAAGAAGAACATGAAAAGAGCCATTTTCAGTACGTTTGATTAAATGAGCCAAAATACTCAGAAGGACAGACACCTGTGCTACAGAAAGCAAGCATTTCATCAACAAAATAACTACTCTCCCAACCCACCTGCGTTTTCTGAGGGAGAAGAGAAAGATCAGTCGCCATTTCTCCCATTCATTAACCTAAGTGTTTAAATCTTGAGAATTTAATACAGTGTCTATTCAAGGGGACCATCAGCAACCATACAGGCAAAATCCAGGATCCCTATTTCACCTTTCCATAGAAAAGGCACTAATCTCTTCTTTTGTTAAAGGTAATTTCAGGAGTATTGCTATACGTTATTAAATCATTCCTGACCTATACAGAAAACTCAATCTGGGCAAATACAACCAAAAAGTGAAAATACAGTACTTCCTCACCAGTGATTCACTTTTTCTCTAATCTTAGGCCAATAAATTCTGCCAAATGATCACTTCTCAGCTGCCTCCTATATTAGACCTGTACCAATACGCTGAAGATGCTTAGACTGGCGGGAGCATTTCAAGACGTGAGAAGACACAGCCTCATGAGGTGCCAAAAGCTTTTTCCAAACGGAAGAGAGTATGAAGGTCCTGCAAGCAGGAAGCACCCTGCATCTCACTGGAGCCACTTCCATCCTCACAGGATCAAACATGATTTGCAATGTGGAGGTCTAAGCTGTGCTGCATTGTATTACTGATTTTCCAGGTGCCTTCTATTGTTACTACAACTCCACCCTTACTGTTCAGCCAGTCTCCAAACATGCATGACAATAAAGAATGTAAAAAAATTTTATTCAAAGCTGTCAGAAAAATGAAAGCTGCGTAAAAGTGAAAAGATTACACTTATTTTAAACAGGTAATTATCCTTTCAGCTTGTCCTCGTTAAGTAGCTAGCTTTGTCTATGGATACTTGCATTTTTCACATTTATTTCTTCTCCACACTACAGCACCGGGCGTCACTGGTATATTGAAATATCTGTCTACACTGTTGGTCTTTACTGAAATACATGTTCATCTTCAACCTTGGATCAGGCAAGTCCTTAGGCACACATCTAGGTTCACCGGCCTTTGTTTACTAGCAATCAAAACATGTATTACATTGCCAACTGAAACACACAGGAAATACAGAGTTAAAATGAAAGGCAAGAAAATCATCTTTAGGATAGAGAATTTTCAGATTTTGTTCATTAATCAGACAACATGCGAGTGTGGAAAAAAACTAATTCAACATCACAAATAAGCTTTATCCAACACAATAATTGTTTCAGCTGCAGTTCAGTAGATATTGGATAAAACCCTGCATAAGCTAACTTTGTAAGTATTTTCATTTAAGAATAACAAGAAAGAACAACAGAGTTTGTGAATTGATAACAACACCTAAGTATTACACATAGATATGTGCCTTTCCCCTACCAGAGATATAGAAACCATTGTGAAACAAATACTGAGCTTCACAGACAATTACCAAAATCCATCAAGACAATTAATTTCTAAATTTGTAAATAAGAACTCCCAGCACCCTAGTAATTTTCTAGTAGCACTTTCTACTCCTTCTTTCCTTTGCACTCCTGGAAGGAGCTAAGAGCACACCCATAAATGCTATTAAAAAGAAAACACGTTACTGCAAATTTTATCAAGCACATGAAATGCCGACAGAGGTAGCTTCAGCCCATAGGCTTAGCTTAATTAGAGAGGCTTCTCATCTCTTGCCAAGAGTACCTGTTGTAGCTGTACAATTAGAGGCTCAAGCACAAAGCTAGGAATACAAGCCCCTGTATACAGTTTCTAAAATGTGTCAACAGAACACGGCACAGAATCCATCCTAACTTGCATCCCCTTCCTTATCTCATCTTACTATTTTGAACCATTACAGCACCATTGCAGCAGCCCAAGGCACTTGCTGGTTACAGTTCTGACATCGCTTACAGGATAAATATAAATTCACTAAATCTCCTGCCTGCCGTCTACATAATCCCTTAACCTTTCCCTTTCCACAGCTATGGTTCTCTGCCACCTTCTCACCTCTGGCCTCTCCGCTCTCTTGCTGCGTTCCTTTTCACACTTATTTTTCCAAATCATCAACATTCAGCATACCTTCAGTGAGATTTGTGGACACTACTCTTTTACCTCACACCCTGCTTCAGCATCGTTTCGTTTTTTACACTCTACTGGGGGATGGGAATTCTAAAGAGAGTTCTTTGGTTAACAGATTTCTATTAAATTTAGCATCTGCCTGCAAGACACAGACCAAGCAGAAAACATTAAGCAAGAAGACAAGTTGCCAGTCATCAGTGATGTGCTACAAAAAGAACTAGACAGGACAGTGCATGTCATATTTAAAGGGGGGGGGGGGGGGGGGGGCGGAGGAGAAGTGAAGCTAGTAAATCATTAGCCAAATTACAGGTAGTACAGAAACTGCTCCTGATTTAAGACTAAAAAGACACAAGGCCACCTTACAGTATTTTACTATGAGTGGCAGAAAGAAATGAGCCTGCTCAGATTTTGTCACCCTTATTTTTACTTATGCAAAAGAAGGTAAAAAGCCTAAGAAACAAATACAAGTAAACTAAAGCTTTGCTCTGCTTGATTCCTTCTTGATTTCTAAACCAGTTTTTAAAAATTACGTCTGCTCCTTGCTCAAAAGCTGGACATACACAGAAATTCAAGTTCATTCTTCTAAACAACAATGAAATAATCATTTAGATACACACAAAAAAAATCACTAGTGTAGCCAGGTGAAATTTTGGGGGATACCTATACAGATTTTTGTTTAGGAAAGTTCATACAAAGCAAAACCTGTGTCATTATATAAAGGCCCCATTACTACACAATTTTACATATGACTGAGGCACAAGAAGATGCAGTCATACAAAATTTCTACAAAGAAAACACAGTGACAGCAAAGTTCACTACCACTGTCAATGAGCTGAGAGAAAAGCCTCATTCCTGCCAACCTTATCTCCAGTTTTGCACAGCTGGACCTGAACAGCTCAAGGAGGCAAGTAAAATTTGTATTAATTTAAAAACTACGTAATACATTAAATGTAGCATTTTTCTAGTGTGAGCTTATAATTTTGTATTAACCTCATATAGACAAATTTAGAGTTATAATGGTTACTAATACACACTCATATTTTTTAAAAACTAAAGGAACACTAGCATGCTCAAGAGTCACTTCAGTTAAACGAGGTGTACTGAAGCCCATGCCAGTGGCACCACCGAACCCAAGATGTACTTACATATTTAATAACAAAAAGTCTATGACAACAAGATCTTGCCAGTTAACTTTGCTCACAGCTGAAATAAGCACAAGTAATCTTACAGAATAAACCACGCCAAAAAAAAAAAAAAATCCTTATTATTTAAGATGTTTAGGCTACTGTTACTAAAAGGTTAATTAATGCGTGAAGTTTTTGCGTGAAGCCTGCAAAAACGGGAGTAAAGTGCTCGTTATGTCAATGACTCAGAAAATAAGTATCTCATTAGTACCTCCAGAAAGAAGGTCTTCCTGCTGCTCCAGACACATTTCCAATAGTTCTGAAAACCTACTTCCCCCACTGCCCTCTTTCAAGCCTTGGTTCTGTGCTTTATCAGGCAGACTGCACAAGCAGGTCACCTCTCTGTGGCACACATGGAAACTGACAGCGGCCACTGGCCCTTCAGGCAGTTTTTCATAACCTCTCCATTTCATCTGTGCCATTACAACTTCACCCTACTGCCGCTGCAAGACTGCCCAACATAAGGGTCCCAGAGAGGCTTCACAAACAAAAAAAAACATGGGAAAATAAACGTCATCACAAGAATTAGTTACGCGTCCCTTGGGCCCCAGCCCTTTCCTGTGTCTGTCACCACTTCAGCTAATTTGCAGTCACAAAGTCTCTCAGATGAGGAGGACACACTGAATCCTGACCTTTGAGCTGCAAACCTAGCCTTGAGCGAGCTGGTGACCTACATGGCAGCTGCACAGCTCGATAACTAGTTGGCTGGAGTCTGCAAATGCATGATTCATCTCTGATTCTCCCCACACCACCCCATACGCTGTCACTAGGCTGTTTGCTATAAAATGTATTAGCCTATTGGCTTTCTGAAACATTGCTTTGAAAGAACTCTAATAGTAAAAGTAAAATTTATTTTATTTTCCTATCTAAGCACTGTGAAATTTACACAGGGAGAAAAAACAAAACACATCTATACGCAGCACCTAAATACATCTGTTCCTGGTTGCTTTTCTTAACACTACCTCCCAATGTTCTACCTGAGTAACACACAATTCTGGTTGCGCATTTCATAGGGCCAAAGATCTACAGTGCATCCACAAAGATTTTAATTAGCTGACATCTCTGCACTGAAGTGGTACTGGAGCCCTCTGATACTAGCCCACATGCACAAGCCAACTGCTGGAAAGATATACCTGGAAAAGTAGGGTTTGGCATAACTTAGTGTGCTAAAATGCAGCAAATCATCAGCTACACGTACATCACCATCCAGATTAGCTGCATATCTCCCCTCCTTTACCCATGAAAATGCACAGCTAGAATATCAGTTGTCCGCAATCATTACTGCATCCCGTCTCCTTAAGAGACTCTGTTGGCATTTCTCAGCGCTGTAGAATTAGGCTTTCTTATCCTCTTAATGACCAAAACACAGCTGTCCAACATGTTCCAGCTGGCACAACCCCGGCATCTCCACTGTTAACCCAGCAGTACATCATCTGGGCTGTTTTGTCCCTCTGAATATGCATAGATATGCATATATAAAACTAACTTGCAACTTGGGTTCTTTTCCCATTCAAAAATAAAATCATAGCATTGTGAAAGCTCCTAGCAAGTTTTGTCCATATTATTCAGCTGAAATACACATCTGATCAAGAGGCTAAAGACAAAAGTTGAGTGGTTTGGGATTTGTTAATCTAGTGTCATAACAGCTATGCACATACAAGAGGACAAATAAATTATACAGCTCAATTATATCTCCTCTGTATATGCAGTGACAGGTAAGAGGCAGCTATCTATAGATTGGATTAAGCAGTTTAAAGCGTGTGGCACAGGAAAGAGTGAAAGGGAAGTCAGAACCATGAAATACATAATTGCATGTTTCTACTGAAGTGACCAAGAGCGAAGTAGTTCCTCGTACTAGGATCTGCATTTACATGTTTAGAATTTCAGTACCTAAAAAACCTAGCGAAAAAAAAAAAAAGGAGTTATTCCCACCTTTTAAATATTTTTGCTCAGTGCACGGACTCAGGAAAACAAGTTCTAGACAAGTTTGTAAGAGAATGCATTTTTGAGGAGTACCTGTAGAACTGTCATAATTAAAACATTTTCAACTGTGGCATAAAACACTTTTCCCCTGCATGCATTACAGGTGGAATAAGCCACAACAATGTGATACAATTCAACCTGTTCTGAGCTCATTACTTCACCTTGCACAATGTCACACCTGAAGTAATGACTGCTTTTTTCTACCCTGCGGGCATCAAAGTGCACACTCTTTGCACATATAGTGTTGAGCACTATAAATCTACAGAGCTATAATGACACCATCTCAGTTTCTGATCTTAAATTCATCATTGATTAAAGAGAATAATTTTTAAGGATGCCGAGTAAGTCATGCAAAGCTTGCATTAAGCTCCGAGAAAAGACTCTGAAGGCCATTCTGCTTCTTACCCATTAAAGCTATGATCTCATAACCACGCTATTCATTAACAAGAGCACTACAATGATACAGGTACAAGATGTTTCAGTAATTTCCTGTTAATTCCAGGCTACATTCTGTTTGAGTGCAACTAGTATAGATTGGGAGAGATGTCGCTGGAGAGCAGCCCTGCAGAAAGGGATGTGGGGGTACAGGTTGTCATCAGGCTCAATATGAGTCAGCAGTGTGCCCCAGCAGCCGAGAGGGCAGATGGCACCCTGGGGTGCATCAAACACGGCATAACCAGCCAGTTAGAAGAGGTGATTATCCCACTGTAGTCAGCACTAGTGCAGCCTCACCTTGAGCAGTGTGTGTGGTTCTGGGCCCCACAATTTAAGAAGGATGTTCAGGCCCTTGAACGCATCCAGAGGTGAGCAACAAAGCTGGTGGAAGGGCTGGAAGGAATATCCTGTGAGGTGCAGCTGAGGGCTCTGGGTTTGTCTAGTTTGGAGAGGAGGCTGCAGGGTGACCTCATTGCTCTCTACAGCTTCCTGGGGAGGGGATGTGGAGAGGGAGGTGCCGATCTCTTCTCCCTGGGACCCAGTGATAGAATGCGTGGGAATGGTTCAAAGCTGCACCAGGGGAGGTTTAGATTGGACATTATTCCAAAGACTGGAACAGGCTTCCTAAAGAGTTGGTTGCTGTTCCAAGCCTGTCAGTGTGTAAGAGGCATTTGGACTTAATAACATGCTTTAACTTTTGGTCAGCCCTGAATTGGTCAGGCAGTTGGACTATATGATCGCTGTAGGTTTCTTCCAACTGGAACTATTCTATTCTGTTCTACTATTAAATGGCTCCTTTGGAACTAATAAAAAACAGGATTTGGTGAATGCAAAAATGTAGCTTGCGTCTCATGGCACTTGATTTTTGCAGCTATAGTTGGTCTTTGTACAAAGACGACCAATTTGATTTAAAGATGTGGATATTTCATCCTACCGAAAGACCAACTGTGAGTGACAAACAACTGCCTAAAATACCACTCACATCTTCCGATCTGGATGCCAAGCTTACCTCAGTGATTCTATGAATGCCATGGAAATTTCAAACAGTAACTTGGTTTCTAATGCTTGCAGTTTAAGAATCTGTAAGACTTCCATAATGCATCAGTGTTTGGGGCACCCAAAATACCCCTGCTTGCACACACTACAAACATTGCTGCTCTACTAGAAATTAACAGACTCCTTACTCTTTGCCTCCTTATATCCTTGTTACTTGAAGAAATAAAAAGGCACTATGTAATTAGGAAGAGGGCCCACGGTAAAGTTGCTGTCTTTCCAAATGCACTACTACTACCGCTGAAAATCATTCTGCAAGTTATCTTTCGCCTTAAATTACGAGGAAGGGGGAGCAGCTCTTCATTTTGAACTCTGCCCGCTATCATCTCAGTAACAGCGTTTCCCGACACCGCACGCCCCGGGCCTTGCTCCCAAGCCAGGGCTTTCCCGGCACCGCAGAACCGGTCGCTCCCCTCCGGACACCCTCTCCCCAGCACCAAGTTGCCCACCGGGACGCTCCGTTACCGCCCCGCGGGGACGGGGGAAGGCGCCGCCGGGGTCTCTCCCCGTCGCCCGGGCGGGCCACCGCTTGCCCGCTGGCGCCCAGCCCAGCGGGGGATGCCGTGCCGGGGCTGCCGGAGCACCACGGACCCCGCGGCTCCGGCGGTGGCCGGGCGGGCTCGGCGCCGCGCTGTGGCGATGCCGCGCCGCGGCGCCGGGAGGCGGCGAAGCCGCGGCTGCCCGCGCCGCAGGTGCGCGGAGCCCCGCGCAGGGGAGCGGGGCGCAGCGCGAGGAGCCGCCGCCGCCGCCGCCGCCCCGCCGAGCCGCCGCCCCGGGCCCTGCCACCGGCTCCGCGCCGGGGAGCCACCGCCCGAGCCCCGGGCCGGGGGTACCGCTGCCCGCCGAGCCGCCCCGCCGCTGCCGCCCCTCTCCCCGCCGGCACCTGGATGTGGCAGGAGATCTCGGAGTCGTCCAGCAGCCGCACGGTGCATTGCATCTCCGGGCTCAGCGACCTGATGCTGGAGCTCCGGAACCGGATCATCCCCGCAGCCCGCCCGCCGCCGCCGCCGCCCCGCAGGCAGCCGCAGGGGGCCAGCCTGCAGCGGCGCCCGGCCGACCGCGGCACGGCACGGCGCGGCGCGGCGCGGCACGGCGGCGGCGCCGCCCCTCAGCCCCGCGGCGCCCCGCCGCCGCCCGCCATCCCCCCGCCCGCCCGCCCGCCCTCCGCGGCTGGGGCCGCCGCTGCGTCAGGCTGCGCTCCGCTTCCCGGCATCAGCATCCTCCTGCGGCCCGCCCCCGCCGCGGCGCGGCGCGGCCGCCCCTCCGCCCGCACCTGCCCCCCCCCCCCCCCCACCGACCCGCTCCCTGCGGGACTGCGCGAAAACGGGCATCCCCCAGAGGGAAATGGTCAGGGCAGCTGTTTGCCTGCCCCGCCACAGGCAGCCTGTCCCTGGTTTTGGGTGTACCCGAGCGACTGGTACTCGCGTGGGGAGTGCCCGGTGTCCCGCAAAGCGTCGGGGGGACACACACGGACATCCCCTCAGCTGCCGGCGGGGAGTCAAGTCCCCACGCTGCCCGCCTGCCTGCCCGCCCAAGGCGTGGGTCTTCGGGGTATCCCAACACAGCCCGACGCAGGAGAAGCACTCTAATAAATAAATAAATAAATAAATAAATAAATAAATAAATCTATTTTGCTATAAATATAATAAAAAATTACCAAAAAAGATGGCGTGGTGTAAGGAGACAGAAGAAAACATAATGCAACTTCATGTAAGAGTGCAAGTCTTGCAAACTTGTTTCATCAGGGTAAAAGAGTGGTCCGTTTGGGAGGAGTGGTCTCATCTCGTTTGTTCTGCAAGTGGGAAAGAAAACACAGCAAATAGTATAGAAAATATAGAAAATAGCGTCTTCGCTGTTACATTCTCCACCACAAGAAGAATATACACACTTGTACAAAACCTTGCAGGAAGCAAGTACTGAAGTTGACCAGCCTTGAAACAGGGATCAGCACTGTGTTGAAAAAGGAGCACTTCCTTTTCCAGTGTGAAATGAAAAACAGCCAGTGCAAAATGGGATGTGACTGAAAGTCTACAAAGAGAAAAAAAAAAAGTGCTGGCAGCTGCATACGGAGTGTATTTCAATCATTTTGCCCAGCTGTCATCTGTAAATGTTCGTATTTTGAAAATAGTTCTATGTGAATGTAATGTTCTTTTGAAAATCCAATGGAAAAGCCTAAGTGCCGCTACTCCTGGAAACCCTTCCTTTGGCTTTCTGCTGGGCTGCTAACAGCAGGAAACACAGACAACCACAAACAAATGAGAAGTATATAATGCTCACTGCCATCAGCTAATAAATATGCAAAGCCCTTTAATGTGGAACATAAAAGAAAAACTATAAGTGTATTCTTCTCGTAAATGATAAATGCTTCCAGTTGCATAGTGAATAGCAAAGCAAACCTGGGAGTACTTAAAACAGATTATTCACTTCAATAGCCATAGTTTGCCCACAAAGTATGGAAGAAGGTCCTTATCCGCCGAGACACCAGTTGTGGACACCCACTCATTAATAGTAAAATAACACTTTTTGTCCTACAGTCTTGCAGCCTGGGAACTCAGTAGAGGCAGGATTTCAGCCCACGTGTGGATTGACTCTCAGGCAACACAGATTTTCCTGCCTACAGTAGAAAAATAATATTTTTTCTTTCTAAGCCTTTTCATCCTAAGGATATTTTACCTTTCCCTTCAGTCTCTGCTGCACGCCTTTCTCCATCCAAAAGAGGAACTGGAAGAAGGAGCTGAGCCAAAGATGAGGCTTCAGGGAGCAGGTCAAAGTCTGCTCAGCCACTGCCAGAGAGTTTTTTGCTTTACTTTCAGGACCACGTGGAGATGGATGAGCTTCCCAGGAGTTCTCAAAGTTACAGACACAGTGATGACTGCGGTGTGAAATTCGCGTCTCCAAACTGTTACACAGCAAGTGTGAACTGGTGTGTGCCGACACCAGCACACCTGCAGGAGCACAGACCTCGGCAGAATTTTACTTGCCTGCTTTAAAGGCAGGTCACTCGTGTCTTTTTGACACTTTATTTCCTTCTGTGATTCTCTATACCATGCAGACTGGAGGTGCTTGAGAGCTCTGTGAGACAAGTAACAGATTTCTATTTTTCAGTTACCACAGAAGTACAGTCGCTACTAGAACAGAATACAGCAGCCAGCTAACAGGAAGTCACCAAATAAATGAAATGATGGAAAACAAATACTCCACCCCACAAGAAAAAAAAAAAAAAAAAACAGGCAATGAAAGCAAACACTCTGCCAGTCAGAACTGCAGGATGTTAATCCTTCAGATGGGTTTTGCATGAGATATAAGGACTGACATTCCTTCCTTATTGAAAAAGCATCATAGGCCTTTTTTTTTTCCCTACAAATAGGAGGCTCTTAAATGTCTCATACAATCACAAATTATAGAGAAAAATCCACAAATGTATTTCAATAACCATGCTTGACTGAGTGCACCCCTTTTTGCCATATCTTGGAGGCCAAACAGTCCTTATGCAGCTAGGATTTGCAAAGATCACCTGAAAAGTCAGGTACTTCAGGAACTGGCATTAAATAGCTTTACCAATATTAGAAAACACAAAGCAACGTATAGATAAATTCAGTTCAGTTACTAGTAGATGCTGAGTTGATGGAGTATAAAAAAAATACACTGCTTATACTCCTACCCACTGCTGACTCAGTGGAAGGTTATCGGCTACTGCTATTGCTGCCGAGACCACAGCATAATATCTGTCCAAGCACTCATATGGCCTCGTACTGCAGAGCTTGGGAGATTTGATGGGAGATGTCAATACCAGGTAATTATGGCTGCAAGAGAGAATGCTGGTGGGTAGGCACATGCTTGAAATGTGTTTGAGGTTCATCAATCTCAGGACTGTCACCACCCAGTGCAATAGCCACGTTCTTGTTCTTTGTTCACCTCACTAGTGACTGAATGAATTTGCTTCAGGATGAGTACATCTGGATGGAGTAAGGGACAGTAGCCTATACTTCCAATTTACTTAGGAATTGCTGCCAAATAGAAAGTTACATTCAGGGATAGTAGAGAGCACTAATGAGCTTGAGTACTACTTTGATTTCTGGACGACTCTGCACGGAGCCAAATTACACAATATAATAGTCAAGGGTTTTTCCTTCAGTGACTGGTCATCACAGCAACTTTAGTTCTTTAGGTTAATGTTTATAATTTAAACAAGTATATACACACACACACATATATTTTTTTCCAAATGCTCAAAGGTTAATCCATGAACACAACTGCTACAGGTGTGTGTAAACACACCTGCCTTGGGCCAGCCCTCGGGTTCCAGCATAGGTAGAGCAGATACTCAATTCACTGTGCCCACAGGGGTGCTCTGCATGACAGACTAACCTCCTTCTCCCAGGCCCACACCTACCTTTCCCCTTGGGCTTGGGCTCGGGCTCCTTGCGAGGTTCTCGCTCACAGTCGGGCCCTACAGCATGTACAGCCGTTCGCTGTGGCTGGGACTCACAAAGACCACACTGCCATAGGCAAACAACAGCAACTTCATTAAAATGAATGAAGTCTAGGACAGTTTAGATTTCAATCAGTTACACAATAGGATTAGGATCTCCAACTCCAAAATATTTCAGCTCAAGACAGATGATGCGAACAGGACATTAGGCTTCCCTGGAGTATATCCTAAGGAGTGGAAGGTGGGGTTTGAGCTAGCAGTGAACCAATATTTCAGGGAGCAGTTTACTATAATCAGGGAAGTGTGAGTTTTGCTTTTGAAGTGACAAGGTCCACAGGAAAGCTAGCTTCCTGGGTGTCCTAAAGGTCCCCTTGCACAGGAGAAGGTGTGGGTGACTTTTGAAGGACCCAGTTCACTGAATAAACAACTGGTTTGTACCAAGACCTCAAATTTTTTGTGCATATACTTTGTTTTCTTCAATGGAATTGCCTTTGAGACACACTGTATTTGTGTAAAAAGTAGCCGGAAGCCAAGCTGAAATTAGCATGAGCTAATTGAATAGAGCTGGGCATAGCGGGCAGCACTTAAAATATGAAGACAAACGAGCTCATAAAAAGTTATATATATGGAGAGGTCCCACCCCTAGGGGTTGCTTTTGTTTCAATCTTTTTTGGAATAGAAAAAAAATCAATGTCACTTTATAGCAAAAACAAATGTAAAGAAAATGGAGGTTTCTGCATCTTGAAATAAAAGGTCTCTTACCTGAATACTACAACAGTAATTTGAAAACTGTATATAAAATATTAATGCATATATCTATAATGCTTATTACTGTACTAAAAAACCCTAAGAGTATTTAAAGATGCATAATTTACAAAGAAAAAATATTGAAATAGCAAAAGTTCTACTGATTGCAATGAGGGCAGGGTTGAGCCAGAAGCTGAAACTTTAATTCACAAAGGGTTCCTACTTTCCTTTACATCACAAAAATGTCAGATATTTGTTGCATGAATGAGAAGGCAAGAAGTTCTGTAAAATATGACATTACTTGACAGCAGTACCAAAGTACTCTGGATTTCCATGTTTGTGCTTCAAAGGGAATTTCTATTGTAAGGCAAACATGCTCTCGCTCCAAATCCACTAAAAAATGCAGAGCTATCAGTGATATATATGGCCACAATTACCCCAGCAAAAAGACCTAAAGTCCTACCAAAATCTGTGGGGGTGTTTCACAGCGTGCATGGCACTGGTGGTCCAGCTGGCCTCCAAATTCCGTGGGTGTCATTGTGAGGGCAGTCACAACCATGGCTCATAGGGGGAGCTAGGGCGAGTCAAGTAAGCATTTTCTTCCACTGCTGAAGTTCAGCAACCTCTGCAGAGATTCAGAAGTATGGGAAGAGCATAACAACACTCCCTTCCACCAGGGAATGATGAGTTGAATTCACTGGACAAACTTCTTAGCAAACTTCCTGCGGATGCTCACCTGGAAGCTCAAATATCTATCAGCATTTGTCCAAGTTAAACTGTATTGCACAATACCACACCTGAAAGTTGCTAACTGGAGCAAACTTTACATTGATTTTAGTCCACACAAGACAACTGCCATGTAGGCAAATGTCAGCTCCCAGCCTGTGATTCAGAGCATACAAACTCAGTGAGATGATTATCACTGTTCAGTAAGTCATGGGACTTGCCAACATGTTTTTGCCAGTAGGGATTCAAACATTTCTTTGGTACACTCTTCTCTTTTCAGGGAATATGTAGGCAGCCCTGTTTTTCTAACACTGTTGTCAGGAAAACTACAGCAGGCAGAGTTTCCCATGCTGCCTCTCCAAGGAGTCTTTCTCCCCTGAGGACGAAGTTTGTTCCCAAATATTTCTTTGACTACTGTTTCTCTCTAGTTGCTTTCACACAATCCAACAGTAAGCTTCCAGGCTTGCTAACAGCTGCGGAGAACTCTGCAGCTCACACTGCTGAAAGACTAACAGGTTTTGCATGTGACATAACTGGTAGTTTCAGATGTCTACAGTTAATTCAGTGCCTCCAGGAACTTGATTGTCTGTTGGTGAATGCAGAGTGGCTGCCACATCCATGTATCTCCCCAGTCTGTAATGAATTAAAAAAAAAGCATTCCAGCACCAGTGAGTTAGTAATCCAAATAAAGGTACTCTGCATCTCCTAATCAAGCTGAAAATCAGAGCTCTGCTCTCCTGGCTGTATTTGTCTATTGCATAGACAAAGAATATACCAATGCACATTTGCCCATAAAAAAAAAAAAAAAAAGAAGTTCATTTTTTAGGTAGGTAGAGGTATATTTGCAGACAGTGTTGGCAGGTGGAGAAAAAAGGTATTGCCTACTTATAGCCTGAACAGCTCCTCTTTTTAATAATATTTATCTAAATGAACCGTTAGTAAGGCTCCAGTTCAAAATACAGTCCAATGCTACAAGTAGTCACATATTTTCAAGCTTATCATTGCAGGAAAGATAAAAACAAGAGTAAAAGGTGGTCATTACTGTACCACTAGTAATAAAATATACAAAAACTACATTAGCATCAGTTGCCAGGTGGCCAGTCCAACAAACTCTTCAGAGCCAGGCTTTGAAGAGCTCTCAGTGTCCCAAAAGCCTTGCTTACTGAGTGCGCAGCAATATAACCCCCACCACACATCTATTTGGTGTGTTCTTTTATACTGCTCTTGTTACTGGGTGGAGTTTGGACACTGATAGGCAGAACTCGTTTGCAGCACCGTCCTGTTTCCATGGCTGCTGCACATGCACTTTAAAACAGATGAAAGTGCTTAGACCAGTTTTGGCTGGTTTTATAGTTCCTTTTCTTCTTTTTCTGGTTTTAATACTCCCATCAAAAATTTGAATTTTACATCCTTTGTCTGCACTGGTAGTTGTGTAGTTTCAAATGTGTTTAAAGAGCTTTTCTAACCAGTAATGATCCTTGAAGTCGGGGTCTGTACGAGGAATCAGATTTTACACCATGTCTAACTTCCATAAATCAAGGTGAAGCCCAGCAAATAAAACTTCTGCTTTGCACATGAGGCAAATCAGGTTCCCAGTACATTTTGTGAACACATTAAGTAGTACAGGAAAAACGTGTATCATATACAACAGGTATTTCAAGTTTGCTAATCTTGCCAGCATCTAATCACTATCCAGAGTCTGTTATTAAAGTAATTAGCACCCTGATTTTTAAATAATAACATGCAATAATATTCAGTTTCTGATACAGCTCTCTTTATAGCTTTTGATTTCTGTCATTAATTCCAAATTATGGTAAGGACTATTGCTCTTTATTGATCTGGCTCTTTTAATTGTGTAAGAGCTAATAAGGACAGGATTTAAAGCTGCATTTACTTTTGTTGCTGAACTTTGGCTCTATGGTGTAAGAGCTGTGTGCTTCTATGTGATTGCAAAATGAAGGCTTGGCAACCCGGGGAAGAGATGTGGACTAACTGAATGCAAAAAAACATCAGAGACACTAAGAAAGCACACTTCAAAAGCATTAATTAGTGTCTGCTCAGTAATAGTAATCTTATGACTGACTTGTAGGAGCAGCAACTTAAGATACATGTATTTTCTGCTTGCTACTTCCCAAAGCCAGCAGGTGGCTACATCCTACTAACACTTTGAGTGCTTTCAAAATTAATGGTTCTACATGAGTGTGTACTGTTGTTTTGTAAGTAATGTTGAAATATGGAGTACGTAACTTTTACACCCTGGGTGTTAGGAGACAAATATAAGATGAGAAGATAAAATAATAAATCTGTTGCAGAACCTGTATTTCCAATGGAGGCCAGAATCTTTCAAAGTGACAAAGTAATCCTGGAGAAGCTGCTTTCAGTCTCACTTAGACTGGAATAAAAACAATACAGCTCTCCCAATGTCCTCTTTAGCTATGCCTGGTTCCTTTTTGATGAGACCACAGAATAGAAAATCACGTTCCCATAACTGTGTGGTCTTCCTTATGCCCAGTCTGCCCCTGCAGTAACACTGAAGTTATCCTACATCACACGTGACTCTGCCCTGCGAGCAGTAGCTGTATGCTCGCCATGAGCACTACGTACGCCAGCAGCCTTCCACACCCAGGCAGAAATATCCATATATTTTCCTGACTCTGGTCCAACCATCAGGCTTTCACAGTCACTTTTGAATCACACTGCTGCAGCTCTAGTTGTTACTCTGGACTGAAGCGACTGTAATTTTCCCATTCTTTTACACTCTTGACATGGCAGATAAATAAAATATTATTTTATGACCTCAAGGTTTCAGACAGATTTTGATTTATTGATTACTTCTCAGGAGTCTTTATGTTAATACATTGATTTTGGTCACATCCCGTGAGAAATTTTTATGCAGGAAACCAGACTTTGATTTCTTAGACACAATTAAATTTGGTAAGATTCTTGTGCAAACCCAGAGTTGGCATCAAAAGATTTACTCCGGATTACACCAATAGAGCATATGCCATAAAATGATCATGTTTTCAGAATATAAGAAACAATCATGTAAAAAGGCAACTAATCTTCCAGTGCTTATCGACATTAATTTTCTTGAAAGTGAGTCAACTACCTATTGCATAAGCATATTATAGCATTTCCTTTGATGTTGCTAGAAAAATAAAAATGAATTAACAATAGCTTCTGTGTTTACTGTTATGTATATTTAACTTTTAGATCGATGTTTTCTTGGACTTCTCTATACAGAAATTAGTGACCTAGGACCTGTATAGGTTATAATATGATTTGAAGTATTGGATTCTTCTTTTATCTACAGCTAGGTTTGGTTAATTTTCTCATTCCTTCAGCATCACAATCAAGCATATCCTTATGTCACTTAGAAGCAAGAAAGTGAGGTCACTTCCATTCCTTCTTACCTGGGTGGTTTTGTACTGCAAACTGGAAAAATAAGAAAAGTTATTTACAACATCATACCCTAAAGCACTGCACTTCCGTATGAAAAAAATGGGATGAGGTAGCATGTATAAATACTTCATGTGATTTATAAAACCTATGAACAGCTTTAGTTTGATTTACTGATTCCAAATGTCTAAAAGCTTGACAGATCCATCAAACTGACCATTTTTTTCCCAGTACTGGGAAATCCTGTTGGGTGCAGAGAGCCAGTTTGTACTAAGTTCTCCTCAACCCCCCAGGTAACTACTGTACAATCAAATGGAAAAGGATTTCAGTGCATTGTCTGACTTTGCATTACATAGAATGTGTTCTGAGAATTGTTGGTACAGTTTTTGGTTAACAGAGCCATACTTTGAAGCTGATTTACTTCATAATGAGGACTAACTGTGACTCACAGATACACCTCAGCATAGGTTATTTCAGCAACACTCCCCACAGTGAACACATCTTACTAACACCAACTTGTATTTGCTGTCAATACATATCCAGGATTTAATTTTAACACCTAAAGTTCTACATAAATTTGGGCCTTAGCTGCGTGAAAGACAGTCTTTCTTCCGTTAGGATTCAGGAAGTTGAGATTACCCAATGTATCTGAGCCCTCACTTTTACAAGAAACAGGCGTCCGTGATGTTGGATGTTGCTGGCAAGCTCAAAGTGTTCTGTGCACTCTTAGGGTAGTTCACCATTTATGTTGTGATAAGTGTCAATCAGGAATTAGGGTGGGAATGCTTTTTTCTGCTTTGAATTTGGCAATATTCTGAATAAAACAAACCTTTCTTAGTATCTTTGGGAAGGAGGCAGATAACAGTGGAGGTAAACAGAAATGACTCCAGGAAGGAAAAATCCTTTCATTCGTATTTTATGTTACCCTTCTCTAAAATCAGCCAGCTAATTTAAGCAGATGATAAACCTTCACTAAATTCCACAAATTCATTATCAGTCAATTAGTCAAACCAGAGAGGGTCAGAAAGATGCTGAAAATACTCCTAGAAGCCATAAAATATACTAAATACCATTTTAAAAAGTATTTAAAAATACAGTATCTGGAAAATTCTCTAGGGGCTAGAAGCACATGATGGATTTTCTGGTAGGTATTCTTGAGGTCGTTTGCCTTTAAATTATTGACTGTTTATCCTTCACCATTATATTTTAATTTCACCTGTTATTAAATAAAATAAATAAAACATTGGAAGAGATTTATATTCCATTGTCTCCTTTTTCAGCTATGTGAATGTACTCTGGAATTCATGAAACCGTATAGCTTTCGGTATAACTACACCAGAGCTTCAGAATCAAGTTATATTTTCTGCCAACACTGGAAATAAAAAGAAATGTAAATGCTGTGGAGAAGGCACGCATGCCAATTATGGCAAATGGTCTTCAACAGAACAACAGCATCGAATAAATTTCCTAAGATGTGCACATATCATTAAATGACAAAGACTAATAATATGAAGCTCCTCTGTCTTATTAAAGAAATAATATGTGGAAAAAATATTTATTTCGTCTGGGACTAGAGCAGACTTGAAGGGAAATGCTCATTCAACTCAAACCAAAAAGAATACAAGTATCTTATTGGATCTACAGCTTAATTAAACACATCTTAAGTGGATACTGAAGTGCGCACAATGTGATCCCATTAAGGCAGCTGTTTGGCTGAGTTTTATCCAGCCATCTCTCCAGCTGACTCCTACCATGAATTATATCGGCACAAATCAAATGAACCACACCAGCAGGAAGTCTGGATATGATTGCCTTCTTCACATTGCCTATAGGCTCCTGCGTTTGTACAATTTGATTAGTTTTCTCCCTCTCCTTTTCCCCTCCCTGCAGCATCTCCAGAGCACGCTGCTGCCTGCACAGCTCCGTCAATGCATGCTCATGGTTTGTTAGCCTGGGCCTGAGTAAAACAGAACTCCTGGCAAGACTTCCTGCAAACACACTGGTATAAAATAGCTGTTAGGCGACATCACACCAGTCTGGTGGAGCTTTTTGTAAAATGCGAAGTTATGCATTATGAAAAAAAAGCTGTCAAACAGAGAAGCAGATGTTTTCTCCACTTTGTAGTAATCAAGCAGGATAAAATTGTCATCATCTTGTTACAAAAGCAGTTGGATGTGTACTGCAGGTGGGGTAGTCAGTTGCTCTTGATGTTAACAAAATCTCAAGGATTGTTGGGACAGAGCAATGAAGGTCTTGGATGGTTCTGGGAAATGGGAATAGAAATTGTGATGACGCTTCCAGGGTCAGAGTGACCACAGGTATTTTTGGGCTTGTTCATTTGGATCTCTCAAGAACTCTCATCCGAATGAAACATTTTCCCCTGCCTCAAAATTAATCAACCAAGAAATTGAAAAAATGCAGGCAAATTATATTACTTTATCAAAAATCATACTGTTATTACAGCATAATTTGTATTCTTAAATACTAATTTAATGGTTTCATTGTGGTCTGCTAGTAATTTGTGGACTGGGCTGTTGGGGTAGTAGCCTAATAACTTGGAAGGTTCTGGTCTTTGTTAAGTAAGCCTTCACAGGTATGTGAAATATGGGCAGTACCAACCTCAATTAAATGGTCAGAGACAGATAACAATAAAAAAAATGCAAGGCATCCATCATTCATAACATTATTTGAAGTGCACTGCAAAGGAAATAAAATTTCGTGCAGACTGGGAGACTTAATGTACTTTCTGAGAATTTCTTCCAAGGCTTGATTCATATAAGGTCACATTACCCCTTTTAGCTTCAGAAACTAGGATTGACTCAATGTTTTTCATTTTGGAGAAGGACTTCTATTTGAGAAACTAGTGATATAATCTACTTAACTGATACACATTTAATAAGTTTGCTTCTTCAAAGGAGAAGCTAACTTAAAATACTAGTAAAGAAACAAATTTAATTTATTTAATTAGGAATCACCAACACTATCAGATCTCTTATCTGGATAGAGTTTTGGGGTTGGGTTTTTTGGGGTTTTTGTGTGGTTTTTTTTCCTGTCCAATGTAGTGAACTTATTAATTTTGTACTCACCTATATAGCCTTTCCTTATGGGAAAAAACAAAGAGGAAAACCAATGTCTATAATAAAAACAGGAATGTGTTTTCCCATATAATCACATCTTCACACTTCAACACGTCTTTTATTATGGCAGTGCCCATTAAACTTTTTTTATTTTAGTTTGAGAAAAATAAAAAATTACCTGGATGAGGGGACAGAGTATCAGAAAGTTTGCTGATGACACAAAATGGGGAGGGGTGGCTGACACACCGGAAGGCTGTGCCACCATACAGTGAGACCTGGACAGGCTGGAGAGTTGGGTGGAGAGGAACCCAGTGAAGCTCAACAAGGGCAAGTGTAGGGTCCTGCACCTTGGGAGGAATAACCCCATGCACCAGTATAGGTTAGATGTTCACCTGCTGGAAAGCAGGTCCGTAGAGAGGGACCTTGGAGTCCTGGTGGACAACAGGATGACCATGAGCCAGCAATGTGCCCTTGTGGCCATGAAGACCAATGGTATCCTGGGGTGCATTAAAAAGAGCTTGGCCAGCAGGTCAAGGGAGGCCATCCTCCCCGTCTACTCTGCCTTGGTGAGGTCACGGCTGGAATACAGTGTCCAGTTCTGGGCAAGAACTGGACAAGAAAGACAGAGAACTACTGGAGAGAGTCCAGTGGAGGGCTACAAAGATGATCAAGGAAGTGGAGTACCTCTCTTATGAGGAAAGGCTGAGAGATTTGGGTCTGTTTAGCCTGGAGAAGAGAAGACGGAGAGGGGACCTCATCAATGCTTATAAATATCTAAAGAGAGGGCATCAAGAGGATGGGATCAGGCTCTTTTTGGTGGTGCCCAGCAGCAGGACAAGAGGAAACAGGCACAAGCTAGAACATAGGAAATTCCATCTCAACATGAGGAAAACCTTCTTTACTTTGAGGGTGACAGAGCATTGGAACAAGCTTCCCAGAGAGGTTGCAGTCTCCTTCTCTGGAGATACTCAAAACCTTCCTGGATGTGTTCCTGTCCATCCTGCTCTTGGTGACCCTGGTTTGGCAGAGGGGTTGGACTAGATGATCTCCTGAAGTTCCCTTCCAACCCCTGCCATTCTGTGATTCTGGGACTCTGGGATTTTGTAATTCTATTTATCCCTATGCTAGCAGAGAAACCAGAAGATGAATTGTGGAAGGAAAGAGTTAAAACTAACTGGATGGATCGATATTGTTAATAACATGTTCATTTAAGACCTCTTTCATTATTTTAAACCACATTCTCTAATGCGGAAGCATGAAACCATGGATAAATAAGCAAGGTACACCATTTCAAAATCCATATGACAGCATATTTGAGAAGAAATTATAAAAACACTGTGATTTTTAAAATCTGTAGTTTTTTAAACACAGATAAATCTATGGTATGATGTCAAATAATCATGACTGTACAAGAAACTTTACATCAATGTATTTAGAATTAGCAATGTTTCCTGCTGTGGAATAACTCGCTATCTGAAAGACCATAATTAGTATGCACTACTCCATGTTGGTAACTGTAGTTACTGAGGCATTAGCAGCTGACTCCCACAGCTACAGTGGAATGCTCAATATGATATAATCATCCTTGGTGTCCAACCAGCATTGCTGTTTTTTCATGGATACTTCTTCCCTTCCCAATGCCCTGGCATCAGGCCATCTATTCTAGGTACCTGCTAGCCCTTCCCTCTGGTAGGATTACAAGTCATCTGAGCTCAATTGACCATTACCTCTTTTTCCACCTGCAAATTGTGTGTAAGTAGAATATATAGACCTGGGACTGGAATTTCCAGATATTTGATCGTTTAGTTGAAGTGCCAGTTCAGATCAATCTGCCAAAGTCCATAAATCCCTGTCATGTCCATCATGGAATCAGAGAATCATAGAATCATCTAGGTTGGAAGGGACCCTCAAGACCATCAAGTCCAACCATTGACCTAACACTGCCACAACCACTATACTGTGTCCCCAAGCACCACATCTACCCATATTTTAAAGATCTCCAGGGACGGCGACTCCACCGCTTCCCTGGGCAGCCTGTTCCAATGTTTGATAACCCTTTTGGTGAACACATTTTTCCTAATATCCAATCTAAACCTTCCCTGGTGCAACTTGAGGCCATTTCCTCTTGTCCTGTCACTTTTTACTTGAAAGAAGAGACCAACCCCCACCTCCTTTCAGGTAGCTGTAGAGAGCAATAAGGTCTCCCCTCAGTCTCCTTTTCTCCAAGCTAAACAAACGCACCTCCCTCAGCCACTCCTCATAAGACTTGTGCTTGAGACCCCTCACCAGCTTCATTGCCCTTCTCTGGACACACTCATGCATGGGCAACTTTGCCACTCATGTATGACAGACATGGTCTGTGCAAGAGTAATAAACACAGTATCTATAGTACGCAACTCGCTGTGCATGCACAGGCTATCAGCCAGGAGCGTCAGCTGCAGGTCTGGCACATCCCACACCCATCAGGCATGTCTGTTCCCTTGCCTCTCTCCACCTCGTCGCTCTCAAGAAGTATTGTACCCTCCACCCGAGACACAGACCGACTACACCACTAGCAAAAAGGAAAAAAAAAGAAGAAGAAAAAAAAAAAATTCTCCACTTGCACATTCTTGTCATCCATATTCTCTATTTAGACTGCAACCTTTCCCCTGAAGAGACGGTCACCCAAGTCTTTTGTACACGCAGGGATTGCTGTTATTCCCAGCCACTACTGTACTGCATTCCTCTTGGCAGCATTAGCTGTAGGCAGCGATTTCTCCACCCAGGACACGGTGTGATCCTGCAAAGATCGCAAAGGGAGGAAGCTGAAAGCAGACGAAGCACATAACAAGAACGCCGCGAATCGCCTTGGTTATGTTTCAGAACAAACGCCTGCGAACCGCAGCCCGTCTTTTCCCTCTTGTCTGCCGCGGGGCGGGCAGGCAGGGCATCCACCGCGCTGCCGGGGGCCACCGGGAGGAGCCGCTCGCCCCGGGACCGGCAGGAGCGCTGGGCCGTCGCTGGACGGCAGCACCATCGCGTGGGAACCGCGCGGAGCAGAAGCGCGGCCGGGTCAGAGATTCGAACACGCTGACAGCAAGGATCCTTGCTGTCTGGGAGCATTTCCACAGTGCAAAAAACATCACAGAATCGCAGAATGGCAGGGGTTGGAAGGGATCTTCAGAGATACGGATTCAGGACATGTTCCTGTCCAACCTGCTCTAGGTGACCCTGCTTTGGCAGAGGGGGTTGGACTAGATGATCTCTGAAAGTCCAGATCTCTGGATCTGTGAAGATCCAGCTAAGAAAAAAAGAAGTGAAATTGCGGATCATTCAGCCAAACCAGGTGAGTTAATATGGATCCCAGAATTTACATTGATGACACCTAGGAAGTTACAGGCCTCTTACACCACACTATGAATCACCATTTAAGTCATGATAATTAGCCGAAATTACAAAGTCAGCTTAGCAGCACCAACAGCCGATGCATCAGGGCACTGAGTGCGAGTGGGCGCGGGTGGTGACAGCCTCCCAAACCCCGCCGGGGGGACACATCCTTCTCACTCACTCTGGCTCCCCGCTCAAAATATGACGATTAACAAAAAAAAAAAAAAAAAAAAACAAAACAAAACAAACAAACAACAAAAAAACCCAAACACGAAAAAAACCCACACACACCAAAAAAAACCCACCCAAAACAAAACCGAAGAGAGTTAGCCACGGTATGGCTAAGGGGTTAGTTACACTTTGAAGGCAGAACGTCCAACAGGCATTGCCGCACGCTTTAACGCGCATGGCTGAAATTATTACTTCTCTTAATTGGCGTGTGTTAGCGGGGCTGCAAGGAGTGAACACGGCGCCGGGGATCGCCCGGGAAGGAAGGAAGCGCCCGAGCGGGCGAAGAAGCTGCCAGACAACAAGGCTCAGGGGGATGATGCGGTGACTTCAGCGCAACCAGCAACGGCGGGAGAAGAGAGCGGGGGACGCGGCAGCCGTGTGCCGGGGTCCCGCAGGAGGGCAGCCGGGTTGGGGACCAAACCTGCCGGGCGGGGCAGCGGCAGGGCGGCAGGAGGAGGCGCTTCCCCCCGCCGCCCCTGGGCCGGCCCTCCCCGCGCATCCCTCCCGCGGCCGGGGGCGGGCCGGGGAGGCGGCTGAGCGCCGTTCCGTTCCGTCCCGCCCCGCCGCGCAGGGGGCCGGGCCGGGCCGGCGGGAGAGGGGAAAAGAGGAGCGGAGCGGGGCGGCCCGGGCAGAGCGGAGCGGGCGGTGTCGCCATGGTGCTGGTGGTGGTGATGGGCGTGAGCGGCTCAGGGAAGTAAGTAGCGGCGGGACGGAGCGGCGGCGGGGCTCCGGCGGCTGCCCCCGGCGGAGGGGCCCGGCTCGGCGTTGCCGGAGGTTGCTGGAGCCCTTCCGAGCCCCAAGGGTCTCGGCCCCTTGCCCGAGGCGGGGTTGTGACCGACTCTTTGTGCTTCCCTGCAGGACCACCGTTGGGTCGCGGCTGGCGGCGAAGGTACGGCCGAGTCACACCGCGGGGATGTCGGCGCTGCTCGGCGGGAAGTTTTCCTCCCTCCCTCTGTCCCTTCCTCCCTCCAGCCCAGCGCCGGGCCACCTGCAGCTGACGGGGCGGCCGGCATGTCCCCCCGGCGGGGTTTGGGAGGCTGTCACCACCCGCGCCCACTCGCACTCAGTGCCCTGATGCATCGGCTGTTGGTGCTGCTAAGCTGACTTTGTAATTTCGGCTAATTATCATGACTTAAATGGTGATTCATAGTGTGGTGTAAGAGGCCTGTAACTTCCTAGGTGTCATCAATGTAAATTCTGGGATCCTTATTAACTCACCTGGTTTGGCTGAATGATCCGCAATTTCACTTCTTTTTTTTTTCTTAGCTGGGATGGAAATTCTACGATGCAGACGATTATCATTCTCCAGAGAATAAAAAGAAGATGGCAGAAGGGATACCACTAAACGATGAGGTACTTCTTATAAATCTGAAAGAACAGTCATCGGCACATTTATCTTTGTGTACTCTGGCACATTGTGTTAAAGTAGATTGTGGTTTACACAGACCAGGCTGACTGTACGTATAGACTGAATTTATAGGTCTGCAGTTGGTGAGGGAGGATTCTGCATAAAAAAGTAGTTTATCAAAGTGTGCTTGGTAGCTCACAAGGGGTTTGATGCTGATTCAGGATTTGTCAGAAATCTCTCCCTCTACATCAATATACAAAATTGCAGCTTTAGATTACATGCTGCTTCTTTGAGTTAAATACATGAAGATAGACAAATGTCTCTACTGAGGTACATTTCATCACTTTCAGTTACTGCAGTGATTACTCCACAATCTTCTGCTTTATACACTCCTACTTAAAATATGCTTTCTTCCCTTCAGTCTGTTCTTCAGCCTAAACAGATAAAAATGATCAGGTTCAGTTTTAAAATTACGAATTCAGAGACTTGAGTAAATTAGAAAAGTCATAAGATGACACCTCTTGAACTTTTTCTGTGAAATCGCTAGGAATGTAACATTGAACTAGGGAGTTCTTCACTCTCTATAGACTGAAAAAATATTCTAGGTTCTAGTTAAAAACTTTAATCTTTCCGTAGTGGTTGGAAGTTCATATAAGCCAATACACCGTCTAAAGCAGTGCTGCACAATTGAATGCCCTGATCCATTGGTGTGTTGTGCCCAGCAAGAGGGAAGCATCTCTTCTCAAACACCAGAGATGCAAAATTGTAGGGGTGTTCTTGAATGCCAGTGGGAGGTTACTCTGTAATGACAACACCAAAAAATGTTTCATTTATTTGTCTGCTTTGTAATCAATTGTTGTGCTCACCCAGCAGTAACAGCATTGAAAGATGGGATGGGAGCAATGGTTTAATGCTCAATAGGTATGACAAAAGTTTGTGGGAGCTTAAAATTTAAAACAAGATTATAAAGAGAAGCTGATCAATCGCTCATATTGTGTCTGCCTAACTACTGAGCAAAGGTTTTGCAAAATTGTGGCTATGATTACATTTATTTGGGACTGCTACTGACATAAAAATGACATAATTAAGTTATTGCAGATAACTAAATTTAGATATATCTGTTCCTGAAAACCTCAACTTTGATCCAAAGCATTGTGTGTGCATGCCAAGATATAAGGACAAAGAAATAACAATTCGGGCTGCACATTTGAATTGTATAATAGAAGCAAGAGAGAAGTTGACTGACCTTCAAAGGTTTACAAGGTGCATGTGACACATAAATACATGTTAATTCCAGTAGATACTTGTAGGTATCCGTAATATAAAATATACGGTTACACTAAAAACATCTTATTGATAATATGGCTAGTTTTTCTTGTTAGCCTTTGGGCAGTGGTAGCAAATCTACATTAGGAAGAAACAGAATCAACACCTAACTTGCTGTACAGTTAAATGCTAATTTTCATCTCTAGCCAAATGTTCTAGATGTTAGAAGCAACTATTTAAAATCAGTTTCATAAACAATTTTGAACTAGCTTGTTTTCTCTCTAGGACAGGATCCCTTGGCTTTGTGCATTGCATGATATACTAAGGAGGTAAGAGAACACCAAGCTTTAACAAGTTTGAGCTAATGACAAAAAAAGTACTAAAAATATTTTCTCCTTTGCATTCCAAAGCAGAAAACAGCCCCAGGCACCACTACAGACGCTGGGGGGCGCTCAGCTGGAAAGCAGCTTTGCAGAAAAGAACCTGGGGGTTCTGTGGTGGACACCCAAGTTGAACATGAGCCATCAATGTGTTCTGGCAAAACAGGCCAGTGATGAGGCCTGAGCTGTGTTTGACAAAGTGTTGCCAGCAGGTTAAGGGAGGCAATCCTTCACCTCTTCTCAGCACTAGCGAGGCCACACCTGGAGTACTGTGTCCGGTTCTGGGCTTCCCATTACGAGGGAGTCATGGAGAGCATCCGGCAATGGGCCATGCAGATGATAAAGGGACTGGAGCATCTCCCAAATGAGGAGAGGCTGGGAGAGCAGGGTCTGTTTAGCCTGGGTTTACACAGTGGATGTTACTTGCTTGTGCACATCAGGTGAGCAAACCTCATTGGGTTAATTCACTGAGAAATTTGGATTGTTATGGATTGTCTGGATTGTTATGCCGGATCCATTGCTCTATGTTACATGCTAGCCTAAGGCTACCATGCAGCTCCAGAAACTTTGCAAAATCAGGTATACTTCAGAAGAGCCTAATGCCAGTGTTTAAATACTATTAATTCTAAGTAGCTGAGGCTAGCATTGGCTTACCTAGGTGATAACAGTAGGTATTGTAAGTTTACCCTGTGAACCAAAATCTGGCGAATGTAGCATGATTTTTAAATAGGTTTATTCCTAATTTTAATTTGATTGCAGAATTTATTTTCTTGAGCAGGCATTTCATTCACTGTTCATAGAGACAACTAATTCTGGATTTGCTTTTTGGTGTCACACACCCCCCTGGTTTTATGCCTGCTTTATTTTAAGAAACCTTGCCAGTAAAAAATACACATGCAAGGCATTAATTGACCTGCATCCAATCCCATGTTTAACTTGAAGTGGCAATATATGCGGTGCTGCCAATGAGTATGGTTACAGGTAACGTAAAATTTAATTTGAGACAGTGAAAACAGGTGTTGGAAGTACACCTGCGTATGTATTTAAGAACAGATCTCTGTACAGTTCAGCAGCCACTTCCTTAGATATAAAATTGCTATACTAAGCCACTAATGGATGGGAGTCTGTATGGATACTCAGTTGCTGATGTTCTCAGCAATTAAGGATCATGACACTTCCTTGTGCTAGAATTGAATTTGATTTAGGAAAGAATGGTGGCTAATAGGGAAGGTGTCCAAGACTGAGATTTTGCCGGGAGGCTGGCTAGCCTGACCTCACTTTCAAATCACATCTTCACCTCCATTGGAACTTTGGTTTCAAAATCCTGTCAAAATGACAAAAAAATGCCACTACTCCCAAGACTCTCCTCTGCAAGGACCAGAGTTTGTCTCCTTTCAGTAGAACCACCCAGCCATTTTGTTATACCCCATGTCGATGTTTGTGGTTTTTTTATTATTTTTTTTAATCTTTTTGATAGAGAAGACTCATCTCTACAAGATGCAATTCTGGCCTGCTCTGCACTGAAGAAGATGTATAGGCGTGTATTAGTTAGTGGAGCATCTGGAATTGAAAGCAACCAGCCAGAGCAACCAGGAGAAAACGCAGCACTGAAGATCCTCTTTGTTCATTTGGACGGGCCTATAGACATCATTGCTGGCCGCCTGGAGAAGAGGAGGGGACATTTTATGCCACCTGAACTTCTCAAGTCTCAGTTTGATACTCTGGAGCCTCCTAGCACACCAGAAAACTTTATTACTGTCAGTCTAGAAAAATCTCTCCCTGTAATAGTGCTGGAGATTGAGAATGGCATTTTTCAGGGTGAGGGTCTTCTGGACTAACTTTCTGAATTACAGATACAGAAATTCTGATAAGGCTATGAAACAGCATTTTAATTATTAAATTGATTGTTATTGATTGATTAAGTTGATTAAATCAGACTTATTTTTCCTGATAATTGTATTTTTTGTTGCATTAAGAGCTGATTTACTACTCTGGAAATTTTTAGCATGGCTCTGTAAAAGATATATAAGATGAAATTTTCAAAAACTGTCAACTTTTTAAATCCTTCAACATATGAAGTTAAACCTCCCATTCTAGAAAGAGCCTGCTTTTCAAAATCCTGCAAAGGGTCACACACAGTAACTTAATTTCTTCATTTTAATTTTTACCCTGCCAAAGAGGGAGATGGGCACATCTGCTGTTAAGTGATGAAATAAGTGACACCTTTGTTATAAACAACTTTTTTTTTTTTTTTTTTTTAAAAGTGCATGATGTAGTTCTGTGGCTGACGCTACCATTTCCTCACTGCCAGATTTTTCAAGAAGTTGTAGCTTCTGTGTTTGTGTGCTTTGTGTGCTAACCTCACCGGTGACATCATGAGAGCTACTGTGAACTCTTACTGTATGCGCTAAACACCAAGCTGAAAAATGTGAAAAAAAAGGGTAGTGGTGCTGAGGCAATACACAAAATATAATTATATGGAAAGCTTTTAGAAATAAAGTGTAAGTGGCATCATATTGGCTCTGACCTTGCATCTTTCATGGACAAAGCGTAGCCATTGATAAAGCGCGATGGAGAGCGAGGCAACCAAGATCAATAGATGTTTCCTTCTTTTAGAAAAACTAACTTACTCTTTCACAGTTGGACCTTCTCCCTCACTTCCCTCTTCTGGTGTGCTACAGTCTTCCACCTCAGCCGATGCCCAGGCCAAGAATGCTTATGGACAGGCGTCCACCAAGCTATTTCTAATACACATTTCCACAACTTTTTTTTTTTTTTTGGTGATCATTAGATTCCAAACACTTACCTAACTCACAGAATTTAGGGTTAAAAATCCTTTTTTATTGCCAAAGTGTTTTTTAAAACAGTTCTTTGCCTTGTTACACAAGAGGTGCTTTTTTAGCTTAACTGAGTGAAAACTGCAGGTAGTTTCCGTAAGAAAAATTTGAGTCACACCTGCATGGAGTCATCTCCACATGCTGTTGCACATGGATTATTTTTAGTGTGTCATGCAATTTTTTAGGATGATGGCTAAACTCCTTTGGAAGCAAACCTCATGTTTCAAAGCATCTTTGGTGCTTCAAATTTTTACCTGGGTAACAGTTTGAAAAAGATCTGTCCGTCTTCTCATTTTGTATGAATGAGGAGTAAGGGTTTTGTGGTTTAGGAGACAAACTACTGTGCTTAGATCAGTGCAATAAATGGCCATCATCTAACTGAAAGTAGGCATTTTTAGATACAGATCTGGGGTTGTAGACGTTAACACACCCACTCAGAAGTGGTCTTTTCCTGTTTGTTTGTGACCTGGAGGGAGAAGGCCAGGCAGTTACCAGTTTTAGTCTGCTGCTGTGCAACACTGCGGCACTAAAGAAGAGCTTGCTCTCAATCCAGAGCCTGTTTATTCTGAGAGCCAAGGTGCAAGCTTAAGAGTCGAAGCCAGTTAGGTGCAAGAGACAGGCACGTCCAGCTCATTCTTAACACCCTTGGTTTCAGAGACCAAGTGACTTGTCAGAACTCTAAATTTAAGTTTAGTAGCTATGAAAATCAAACAAGTGGCACCCTCTTCTGGTTACCTCTGCTTTTGATGTAGTCTTCATATTTTCCCAATTTACACCATTTTACAACAAAAGAGTTTTTTCTCATATACCCATTATTTAAAACAGATTTATGCTCACTTTTTTTCAGACACAATAAAACCAGATCAGGACAGGGATCTAGTGATGGGAACCATGATGAGGAAGCAGCTGCATCCTGTCACAAACAGATGTGATCACGACTTCAAAAAAAAAAAAAAATACTGGGCAACATTTTCAAGTGTGAGCACCAAAAAGCCTAGACTCTTTCAGATCTGCTTGTCAGCATTTATAGCAAGCTCACAAAATGGCTGGCACCTACAAAAAATTGTACTCTTTAAAACTGTTCTCTCTTAGGAAAGTCTGTGTAAGTACCTTGAGTTGTGGAAGTCTTTTCTAAACAAAATAGTGTTTTCTCACTTACAGGCAGTTCATCCTTCCCCAAATTAAGTCGGGGTATTTCTCACTCTTTGTTCCAATGAAAGAAATCTTACATTCTCTTAACCTTTGAATATATTTCCTTTTTACTTAAAGCAAAACAAAGCATTTCCATAGTTCAAATGATGCTGAAAGGACATTAAAGTGACTGTTTAAATTAGCATGCCATTAATCTTGTGAATGACAGGTGCAGACCCCGCTACTGGAGTTCAGTACTTTAGCCTGTTACACTCTAATTAGCTGGTGCTTGAAGGCTGTAATTCCCATTTACATCCTTCCATTAAGACGACACCTGTCTACCTTCACTATTCTAGCCTCCACATTAACTAGAAATTATCAGCAGCTAAATCCAGTCATATTTTGCAGACCTAGTGTTTGTGAGAACCTCCTGCTTCCAAGAAAGGGCAGCTGGCAGTTCGTGGATGAACACAGTAAGATGTTAAACATACACCAGTAATTTTCAGAACGCTGATCTGATGGTAACGCCAAGCATCCGCATTTCTCTCTCAGAAGAGGAGGGAGTTTGCCTCCACCTTGCTCCATCTCAGAGGCGGACAGATTCAGCCAAAAAAATTGTAGAAGCTGCCCCTCTCAACGAACAGGTATAAACCAAGAAGCCATTACTTTCACTGGAAAGTGCTGGTGAAATCTTCAGGAACACAACTTTGTAGAGATACTTTCCCTCTGAACTCTTCCTGCTGGCTTTTTATTTAGAAAATGAAGGCAGCAAGACTCCCGGGAAGCTTTTCATTAGTTCCATCTGATGTTTAATTTATTTCCCCCAACACAGAACCAGGCTTGTGTACGTAGCTGGACGGAACTGTTGCAATTCACTATTTCTAAAAACTTTTGCCACAGTGCCACACGGCTGAACTTCACAATGCTAAATCCACAAGGGCTTGCAGGTTGGCTTTCCCCCCTCTACAGGGAAAGTCTCCCTGGTTTCTGCTGGCCTGTTCACATGCAGCTGCAGTAATGCCCAAATTGCTTAGAAAAAACATTCAACTTGCATTTCACAGGGCTGCCTGTGGGCCCCAGCTCCACACTTTGGGACAGTTTCAGTTACTGCATTGCTGTCGCCAACTTAACCAGTTAACTAGACTGTTACCTCCTATTCTGAAAGACAAAGCATTACTTCTCCAATTTAACGATGCTCTGTGTGTGGACAGTTGGAAGGAAAAGATCACCCCTGTACTTAAGTTTAATTTACCTGCCCAAACACAACCCTACAACATTTCAGTTCCTTAACTTGTTTTCTGTCCATATTTTGAAATGCATTTAGCAAAAGTAGCAAAAACTAAGGAGGAAACATCTGGAATCAGAAAATACTTCTCTCCTGCCTCCACCACAAGCACAAGTGGTATGGAAGATACATACACTGTACCTCCTCAAGAATGTGTGCTAAGCAGTTCATAACACGCTGTGTAAATACTCTACCTACTAAAGCATAAGCATTTTGCAATGCTATGAGTAAATAAAAATGAAATGCTAGATCACAATAGCACTGTGATCCATACATTGAACATAGGAAGGCTAAAGTCTTCTTAAACCGTACAGGTTATCTGTACAGGCAGAGGAACAGACCCAACTGCCTGCCAACTCAGCTCTAAACTGAGGTGGTTAGTTTATCATGCAGGCACCGAACCAACAGAACTAGACCACATCCTTTACAAAACTAGCCATCTCGCTGTCACATCCCCAGTAGTACAGTAGCAGCATTTGATTTGAATGTACCTGTTTTAAATCTTTTTAATGGCACCTGCCAGTTCACACTACCATGATTCTCACCTTTTTCCTTTTTGTAGCAGTTACTTTCTCTAGCAGTAGTCTGATGATCAGGCAAGGCGGTTTTGTAGACAATCCTATCAGATCACTTGGTCCAATAACGCAGGGGAAAAGAAGAAAAGGAGGAAAATAAAGAGACAAGCTTCAGACACACACACCCTTCTCCTGGTCCAAAATGCAAGCAGCAGTTTTCAAATACAAGTTATCAAAGTGCTCAGAGTTAACTGTAAGGTTGCTTCTGAACGAAGAGGTAGATGATACTTCTGAAGAGTCAATTTTAAACAAGGACAGGAAAAGGGGCCATGAGTATGGGGGGCAAACAGTAACACTGCAATATGCTAGTAAACCAGCAAGTGTGATCTTTCTTTTGTTGCTAAAGGTGTAACAAAAAGTCTACCCTACCTATAAACCTCGTTCTACTTACTGTTTTCTGACACAACTAAAATTCATCCTGTGCAGAAGATTGCTCAGTGTTTTACCACTACTTAGAAGAGAGTTAGTAACTGTTGTTACTAGTTGACAATGGTTACTGACGAATATCGGTTATACTTCAAGAAGGAAGCTTAGCTTAAGGGGTCACTCTAGAATTTAGGTCAAACTTAATCTCTTGTTGAATTGCAATAAAATTTGACTTCAAATACAGCATGTCTTAGTTTGTAACATGCAACTGAAATACACAGGTGAACTGAATGCTGTCTCAAGAAACTGTTCCTGCTAGTCAGGTTCATTTTTTCAGCGTCTTGGTAAAGCTTGGTGAAAATTGTTCCCTTCCCCTTTCATTTGACAGCAGCCTTTTTGGATGTTACAGGCTGTATTCTTCAAAGGAGATCCCTTTTGAATGATGAGGGGTCCTGGTTTTTTCAAAGCAACATCGCAATAAGGCCCGCTAGAAAATCAAGTCAAATTAGTTACTTTGACGATCCTAATAAATATCCATTGTGAAAATAACTGTTTAAAGGCAGTGATTATTCTCCAGAAACTACTTGCTATCTATCACTTCCCTATCACAGCCTTGTACTCAGTGCAATGAAAGGTACCCACCCAAAGGAAGTCACTGTGAAGGTATGATGTCGGGTCTGATCACTGGCTAGGAAATAAAAGTAAGAATAATTTTGTACCCAAACCCCATTTTAAAAGGTTTTGATTATAATAAATTCATCTTACCAACTGATCCTAATTCACATCACTTTATCATTCCATTTTAACTTCAACATCATATGCCTCTTACTGTTTTCCCTCCACTTCACACTCCAAGAGTTGTTTACTGATCTTACCCCAGAGCTGGTGAACATTCACCAAGTTTACTAAGCTGGTCAGTCATCTTGAATTCTAGGTAATCATCAACCGCAAACACACCGAGACAAGATGCTTAAAGATTTTTTAATTCATTTCTTACCTGTGCACAAGAGAAGTAACTACCAATAAAAACTCAAGAGATATACAGTATTTTTTACATGGTGGTTAAAAGTAATTAGAGTATCACATGACCATGAAAGTAATGTTTCCAATTACAAATCAGAATACATGTTAGAACCTCAATGGAACAAGCCAAAAAGCCTCAGAAGCAGTTCCAGAGCACAAGGCAGCGCCCCTTTAATTTGCACAATGACAAAGGTAATTTACAGTTAAACTTTGTGAATATTGAGACAATGTTACAATGCAAGTTTCTGTACAGTTAGATGTAAAGAGATAACCAGAACAGTAATTCTAGTATATTTTAACTGAACTTGCTTAAGTATTTCTGCTGAGATGGTTACCAAAGATACCGGAAGATTCTACATCAAAACATGTCTTACAACTTTTCCCCTCATCCCCCTGGCTTTTTTGTTTTACTTATAATCTCATTCTATTGCAGTGTGTAGGTCTCTAGAAATGAGCTGTCCCCATTGTATATATTGCGTTTATACTTTATACAAATTAAAGCAAAAAATGGTAGATCGCTCAAGTGGTATAAATCTTACAGCGTTTTGCTAGCAAAAAAAAAACCATGCCAAAATCACAATAAGCAGTATTGGTACCCACAAATTGTAGCTTCAATTAATTTGTTTCCTTTTTAATTTGTATTCTACATAAACATTAGCCTTCAGTAGTAATTTAAGTAGTAAATAAATTGGACAGCTGTAGGTCAGACAAAACCTGTCCACCCAACTGTGAAAGCTGATGTTGTTTCAAAAAAATCACAAATAATGCAGAACAAAAGAAGTGTGATGCATGCAACAGTGAAAATGCATTGATTCCCACTGTTCGAAGAAAACTACTGCACTCCACCTTAAAATGCATCAGACCAATTTTAGTTATAACAAGACAACCCCAAGAGTCAGAATGAAATAAAGCAAATATTTTAAAGATTTAAGAGCTGTTATCAAAAATAAATTACATTTTTTCAAGTTAAAGAAACACTGCTATGAAGGCTGAGATCCAAGCAGCCTTTCGATAGCTGCATTGATGTCTCCTCCTGTTGCTATTAGCGCTTGTAAGTTTGCTTCACGATTCAGAAAGCCCATTGCACTCAGCTGCTCCAGTTGTTGCTGAAATCGAACCTCTGGATTTTGTAACTGCTAAGAACAAAATTTCAAGCTATAAGTGCATAACACACATTTAGCAAGGTACAAGATTTAAACATACTTGGTTCTGCACCACTCCCTGTCTTCACTAATTTTCGACTACGTTTTTTCAAGATCCTAAAACTTTACTACAACATACGTTCAATTTACAATTGAATTATTTTTTTAACAAGTCAGAGCAACTTCAAACTTCAAGAGTATCTACACTTACATGACATTCCTGAACTACAGGAAAAGCTGCTTGTTTGATAAAAAAGGATTAAGATTAAACTGAGAAATTTATGTCCCCTGAACAGTTAAAGGTATGTGTATAGGTAATTTTTTTTTTTAAATGAAACAGAGTTCAACCTAGTAATGTGGAACAGCAAGGTTTATGATGATGTCACTGTCAGCAATGGTGAACGCCATAGGCTGGTTTTTTTTGCCCTTGACATAAAAATCACCTCTTTTTTAATGCTCAAAATATTTGTTGTCTAAAATTACCAAAATTCTAATTGTTAGAAAGATTTGGACTAGGGCAAACTGAGAGCTGTGCTGTATGGGATGATCCTGCTCATGCAAACTAATGGCAAAATTCCACATTATTTCAGCAGTATGATCTTCAGTTCACAGGCATTTTTGAATCAGAACAATTATAAGAAAACAACACACTGGAGTAATACTGAGAAGTCACTTTTTGAAATCAGTGAGCCGAGTGTGGCTATTCCAAAGTGTGGGACAGAGGCTTACTCACAGCTAGAGACTAACAGCCAGCAATACTGGCTGCAGTATTGCTGCACAGAGGTAATGGTCTTCAATACACCCACATCTGGCTTGTCAGTGAACCTTATCACCTCCATCTGCCTCAATCTATCCAAACATTACAGAAATTCAAGGGCATGAAGATGAGTGCATAAAAATCAACTGTTCAGAGGACACTTTTACTCAAATTTGATGTTTTTCCAGCATGTACTTGCAGAGCTGCAACAGCACTTTTAAGCCCCCTCTGCTCTTCTTTGACCACAAGTATCCAGGGAGCTCTCCCCTCAACTATCAGCCTCCTTTCTAGTGGTTTACAATGAAAAAATAAAGTAAGAATGAAAAAAAATTAGAATATAGTGATATACTTTACCTGAGCATTTGCACCAGCAAGTGCCTGCAACATTTGCTGGACAAACTGCTGGTGACCAGGTTCAGCAGTTCCTGATGCTGGACTTGTATTTTCACTGGGAACAGAACCAGGTACAGTGGACCCCGTAGGAACTCCAGTGTTTCCCAATCCACCTAAACCAGGATTAAATCTGCATAAACGACAGAAAAAAGAAATACACCACTTGAATAATAAATACTAGCTTGCCTCTTCTCATTTATTTAATTACTGAGTAAAAATCCTGTCGAAGAGTGGGTGACAACGTAAGTAATGTACTAAGACAAAGACCAGAGTCATCACTGTTCAGAAGTGCATAGCAGGCAAAAACGTAACAGATTCTAAAACAAGTTTAGTTGAACTAATAAAGGCAGGAAGATGAGTCCTTAATAGAAACTAGGCAAACCTCTACATATAAAAAGAATGAATAACATAAGAGAAAACTTATTGTCTAAAGATTTAAGACTGCTTCTTACCCTGGTATAAGCCCCGGTGCTTCTGTTGCTAGTGTTTGCAAGCCTTGCTGAATCTGTAGCAAAGCCTGCATTGCTCTAGGGTTTGACATAGCTGACAAAGTGTCAGGATTCTGCATCTAAGAAAAGGAGAGAAACTCTTAATTGTATGCAGATGTTCAAAGTTAATCTTTATCACTAGATGTTATTGAGTCCAACATAATTTCAGAACTTGTTTCTCAACTTTATATTTGAATATTCAGATGAAATCCTTCAAGTATTTCTTCTTTTTTGAGAAAACTTTCATAAGAGGTAATCAACAAACTCTCTACATGTGGACAAAGCCTTTCAAATGAGAAGTACACAAGGAAAAGTATTTTTCATTACCTCTTCTAGCAGACTTCATCATCTTTCAAAACCACAGGACTATTAGTCCAACATAATTCTAGAATTAACCTTTTATATCATACTACTGGTAAGTAACAACGCTGGACACAATGAAACTTGACCAATAGATAACTAAGAAAAAAGTTATGCAGTATTTCAGTATTTCTTTCTCCTAGCTCAATTCAGACCACAGCAGTTTGAGCATAGCTATTCGGAATGTTTTCATATCTATAGTACTCCCATAGCCTAGACAAATGCAAACAAATACACTGCAAAACATACTAGCAAGCAGATTCAAGGGCACTCACTCTGCTGTGACTTCAATTAAAAACTGGCTTTCACATCCCCAAATAATTTAAAAGGCAAATCCTTTTCATTTCTGAAATTAAATATCCAGAAACCTGACTATTTTAGATACAAAACCAAAACTAATGGCTTATGCTCACCTCTGCTTAGAGGTGCCATACAATTAAGTGAAAAGCAACATGTATTGGTCACAAATGACACAGCCTTAGTAGCCTGACCTACTTTAATAAGCCTGGTTGCTGTTTGATCTTAGCAGCCTCCACTTGGCAACTAAACCAAATTCCTTCGGTTGCAAAAATGTTTTTGATTCACACAGAAATGCACAGAGTATGGTCTCTGATGCAGAGCAGAATTGCAAAATAGATATGAAGAACTCTGGTCTGGAATACAGGTGCATAACGAGACTTAAGCACAGCAAGTTGTTAATATTCTCCATTCACCTCTTGGATTTTTATCTTCCTGATAGCTAACAGTCAGAAAATAACTAAACATATAGCTGGCAAAGTTTTCCCAGATTTTAAAGAGGAAAACATTTTGGGTTCTCCAAAGAAAGCTGCTTCAATTACTTTAAGAAAATATTTAAATCATGACTTACTGTCTGATATTTAGAGTTGTTTTACAGCAACGGTGGCCCAACAATTCTCAGAGCACTTAGGTGACCTGGATCTTGTCTCTACTGATGTTACTAATTCCAGCTGTTACATAGCAGTAATTCTTGTTAAGACTTGTCATAAAAGGTGCAGACCGAGTTACTCACAGAGCGGTGAGTAGTTCCTAGTTCTGCTGGGCAATCACCCTTTATTGCAAAAGATACCTTCCACTACGCGGAGGAACATGACACAGTTTCTGTCACCCAGTCCCATAATATAAATGCCAGTAGATAAGCAAGGAAGTATGAGCTGCAGTATTGTCAAAATTATGAGAATACCCAGATATTTCTCCACTTTACTTCACCTGCTAAGGCTGCTGATCAGCTGACCTGACATAGTGAATACAAGAGAGAACTAGCTGTGCAGATAAACCCGAAGGTGATACTGACAGAAGGAGATACCCAAAGGAAACAAAACCAGTTCCTACTGTGCCTTCATGAACCACCATTTATTCACAGATTTCAACACATACATCTGGTATCAGCTCCTCAGGTACTACTAAGTGATCACAAAGCAGTGGCATTATGAAACACTACAGCCATTCACGTGGTTGAAGCAATTTAAACAGTTTCTTCTGAACACTGAACTTGCTACTGTGATTCACGTGTTAATTATTTTACTCAAAACTGCCTGTGTGCAATCAGATCTTGCCAACACATATTTACTCTAATTTGCAAGGAGTGTCTAAAGCACTAGATTAAGTTTTCAAATCCTAACAAAAAAAATAATCTTGCTTGCTCCTACTTCGGGAACACAATACTACCACGCACTGTATAGTGTGTAGATACCTGGGCTGCAAGCACAATGTTGTTAAGAAAGGAAGATGGTGGTAGGGCAATCTCTGGCAAAAAACTTCAGAATCCACTTCTTTTGAACTAGTTCATGACTTTGGTCTTTCAAGGGATGCTGTAAGACCTCTTTACCCAAACACTTAATGCAGGTTTTAAGAGGTATGAGAAAAGCATAGTGAAACTTTATTCTAGCAGTGGAAAAAGTACTAATCTTTTAATTTGCAAAACAAATCATGTCACAAACAGGTGTTCTCTGGCTGGTGCACAGTAAGAACAAGTACTCCTTCTAGCCCAACAAGCAAGAAAATTTAAACTGCTGTGCTAGCCACAGACAAAAAAATCCAAATTAAGCAAGATTTTATTATTAAAGGACAGCCTGTCTTGGTGTCTAAAGCTAATGAGAATATATTACCGAATCTAGTTTTTAGACAAATCAGAGAAAGACCAGTTTACTGGAAAATATTGCTCATTGACTTGCAGACATTTATTAACAGCTAGTATCTCATCTTACTTGCTGAAGGAAAGTAGGAAGTTGTTGTCTCATTTGTTCCTGAAGTTGAGGATTTCCAGCAAATAAAGGATTATTCAACATCATCTATGGGGAAAAAAAACCCAAAACTAACTTCAAAGACCAAGCAGTAAAAACCAAAAGGGGCTTTAAGACAACTACTTACATAGTAACAGTCTATGAAAACAACCTCGGAGAATAATAATCATCTACTTCTTTGGCCAAAGCCTGTTACGAACCACCAGTCCGACCGCATTGCAGAGATTTTTGGGGTGTTTTTTTTTATTTTGTTGATGTTGTTGTTTTGGTTTTGTTCAGTTCAGTTTTTAATCTTTTAAATGAATGATTTGCCAGATGCTCGCCACGAAAACCTCATTTGTATTACAAGAAAATCCTTTTCTGCCTAGCCTCCACTAGAGATCTAAGTGACAGTTTCCCCGTAAACATCATCTGAAGTCAGGAGTATTTTCCAAGTGAGTATTTAATAGAGAAACAATAACATTTTTTTAATCTCAGTTCAGGATTTGACTTTGGATATTAGTGCTTTAAATAAAATTTGCAAGCACTTCCATGATACCATTCATGAAACAGCATCTGCACTTTTACAGTGAGCATGGGTCACAAAAGAGAAGTTAAAACCAGAATAACACCTAGACACAGCACCAACTCCCCTCTCTTCACTTCTCTCCTCGCAAGCTAGTGGAGGTATTTATTTACTGACAGATCTACCTTAATTTACAACCAAGGCATTTGTTTTGTCTAACTGGTTCTTATGCTGGGTCACAAATTCAGGGCTGTACAAAACATACACAAACTTACAAGTTATTTTACAAGCAGGCCTGGCATGATGTCCAGCTACAGTGAAGAAGCTCACTGCAATGAATTGTTAAATGGAAGTAGGTAAGAATTCCAGTGAGTTAGGCATTAATATTAAAAACTAGGCCATTCACTACAGAAACTTGTTGAGATGTTGGCACAAGTGAAAATTTAACTGTATCATAGATACAACTCTTTTTTTATTTTTTTTTTATTTTTTTTTTTTTTTAACTTCAATGCACACAATACATTACTACACCAAACGCATTTACCTGTACTGCGAGATCAGGATTCTGGCTTAATGACTGCATCATGCTTCTCATATAGGGTGCAGACAACATATTCTGCATAAGTTGTGGGTTTTCTGTTATCTGCTGTAATAAGCTCTGCATTCCTGGTGTGTTGAACATACCAGCTTAAAAAAAAAAAATAGTATAAGGCCACTTCAGTAAATGTCCTGACTATCATGAGATAAATTAGACTACTTAAAATGAGGATATAACCAGTTGGTTTCTAAGAGTTTTAGTTCTTGAAATAAACCTCAGTGTGGTTCTGCTTAAACAGATGCATCTACCCTAGAAGTTAAGACAGAGACTGTATCCAACAAGCAGTCCCACTAAGTATCTACATCTTAGCTGTTTGCCTCTAAACAGGAAAAACACTATCATTCATCTAGAGCCTCCCTACTTGTGTTATTTCAAGGCAATACACAAGTACCATTACCACTCCTAGTATACTTTTCACATTTGTTTTTCTACAGAGGACTTCGATAGTAGTCAAACGTTCTACGAAAGTAAATAGCAATTAAAGCATTGAATCAAAATCTTTCTAATTAAAGAATCATTTCAGTAAACTCCCAACTATGCGCAAATACACAGAATTGTAATAAGAAACACACCTCCTACTCCAGGTCCCAAATTTGGTAGAGTTGAGTTCTGTCCCGTACTGCCAGAGGTGCTATTTCCAGCACTACTACTGCCACCGCTCTCACCACTGGTGCTGGTACCCGTTGTGGAAGTCTGCGAACTGGACTGGGGAGCCCAGGGATTTGGTAGAGGATCCCTATTTTCTGTACGAGACGGCTGACTGTCCCCTCCTGTTGATGCATTGCTTACTAAAGAAGCAAATGGGTTACCTCCAAACTACAGAGGATGGAAAGCAAACATGTATCATCTACTAAAGCCAACCGTTTTTAAGTCTGCTATAAATAGCAAGTTTCCTTTCCAAAATTACACATGAAGATAAATGTTGATAGCTCTTCATCAGTTATACTCACCATCCTACAGTAATTAATTGTAAATATTTTGAAAAGACACCAACACTGAGAGACACCAACACCTCCAAAAAAATTAAATCGCATTTCTTTTTGAAAGCAGTGTTGCTACTACATGGGTATTTTGATCACAGGAAAATTATATCTTGCATACTGTTTGCCAATTTCAAAACCTTTTTTCTTCCCATCTTAGGTTCCAAGTTACTAAATACACCCTTAAACAAAATTTGCTGGAGCTCAGAATTTTAAGGCAAAGAATCGAAGGAATTCACATTTAAGTAATACAGAAATTCATTACCTTTAAAATAGCTTCTCAAACACAAAAAGCAGTATCTGTAATGTAGTATCTTGAAGCTTAGAAGAACACAGAATTTTTGAAGTTCTTTCTTCTCAAGAGGCCACATAGTGACTTCAAGCTTCAAGAAATGTTTTATCAAGTACGCATTTGGAAATTTACATTATTTCCATGCTTTTATTTAAAAAAAAAAAATTACTTTCAGTGGCATTTGCAATTTTTTCTCACCTGCTCCTGTGCTGCATTCAACATTGGCTCCTGAATATCTGTGTACATGCGCCGCAAGGCATTGTATCCACCTGGTATACTTTCAAGGTTGCTCAAGGCTCGGTCTTGGTTTCTCATCATCTCCTGCATCATGGCAGGGTTTCTAGCAAGTTCTAGTGTCTAGGGAAGTGGAACGTTTAATCTGTATTAATAAGAAATCCATTCTAAAGTGAAAACGTCACCATTTGGCAATATCTCAGTTACCACTGTCTAACCCATTTCAAATTATGAATAAGGTCAAATCAAGATGTCAGCTTTGTGGGAGTCAACTGAATTAGATATTTAGCCAGCATTCTACCACAACTGTAACTATGCTGGTTGGGCCAGGAAGGACTGACTAAACAAGAAAAACACTGCATGAACTATTCTTTTCTTTCTTCACTTTTTCAACACAATATACTCCTACTATTTCTAACGTTGTTACAGTGGGCAGTCTATAATATGAACATTAAAATAAGTATCTACATTTTCAAAAGTATAATTTTTTTTTTTATACATTCTTCTGCACAGCATATCTTACACACCGTCTTATTTTAAAAGCACTCAGAAGTGTCCATAGTTAGACAAAATGAAAGTCTGTAGTATTGCAGAGAATGACTACTTTTGGTAAACTCGTTGGCTAGACTACAGAAGGTTTCAAGTGCACAGAGAGACATCCAGCTCTAATCTCAGAAGACATTATTACACAGCTTTCAATGTCTTTCAAAACTATGCTGCAGATTTTCTGAATTATCAGTCTATTTCAGACATTAACAACTAGAAATACAAGCATCAGTTGCCTACAGCAATCTTTTATGGATTTTCTAACAAGTCTAAATACTTCTAGAATCTTTAAGTGAGCATGTAACTCAAGTAAGCATGTCCAAGTACTGCTCTGTTGTTCACAGTTAATCAAAGGTCATGAACTTAGAGAGATCCTTCTACATACCTGTCTCATTATATCTGGATTATTCAGCATGTGACTGATTTCTGGATTTCTCTGTATCAGTTGCTGCATTTGAGGGTTAGCCATAATTAACTGCCTCATCAGGTCAGGATTTGAAAGCATGCTCTGAACAAATGGGTTTTCCATTATCTGAACCATCATTTCTGGGTTGGACATCAGTTGCCGTTGCATCTGACTTTGCAACTCTGAAAAGTTTGATGTATTTAAGCCCAGGCTACTGAGACCTGCCAAACCTCCAAGGCCACCTTCAAGAGGATGAAAAAAAATGTAATTGAACTTTCATCTTCTAATATACTTTTAAACACAACCAGGTTCTTTCTAAATACAAAATACTTGAACACAGCCCACACTTCAAAATAATGAAACCCCATCTTTGCAAGGTTGTTAAGGAGTTATCCACTAACAGTTTGCTTCTTAAAATAACAGGACACAGAACTAGAAATCTAACAAACTGCATCTGAAATACAACTTGTTACAATTCTAACAGCTTTTCTTCTTATTTTTCACAGCTAAGATACAAGGGATGTTTGAGTTTTAAGGCCTTAGGTTCCCCCTGCCCCCAACACTTTCTAATGCATTTATAATAATAATTTATCTGTTTCTTCTTTATTAGACTATAACCAAAAAAATCCCCCAACATGACTTATATTCCCTATGCTAATTAAAAGTATAGCTGCTCTTCTTACTAATGCTCCAAGAACTAATTACGCTTTCAATTGGCCTCCTTTGTTGAGTCCAAACAAAAATTCTCAGAAGGTACTAGTCAGCCTGAAGAACTGTTTTCACCTAAAAAAGCAACTGCTTACTACGGTTAGCTGTCCATTTCTACCTCTTCCCCACACCATGAAAACAAATGAAATGAAAAAGAGTGAACAAAAAACTCTACTGTGATTACAGAAAGAGATAGTATTTTTAACTCAATAGACTGCAGCCTCTTTATTCACGAAAGAGAAGACTGATAATGCTGTCAGAATAGGACCTGAGAAATAATGAATTGTAAGATTAGTAGAAATTTTGTTAATTCTGCTCCAGATCTCGGCTTCACATCACAGGTCCAACTTCATCAATACTCTCCTCACAGCAATTCAGATGCACTTTTAAGGAGCACAAGGACATTGGAAGGAGTTTCATTACCAGTTTCATTTTCAGAATGAAACATCAATGGCACCCTTCTACTGAAGGTGAAACAGCACAAGTCTGAAGTTCTGCATATATAGAATTGAGGAAACAACTTTCCTCTGATAACTTACTGATCAGAAACGTTCTACAAGCGTAAGCCACAGGTAACTGTAATCAGTTTTTTGGGTATTGTGTTTGTTTGCGGTTTTTTTAAAGTTCTGTCTACATTAGAAGAAAGCTTCAGGGACAATTACCTGAATCCAAGAGAAGACACCCACCATGCTACCTAACAAATATTCTTACCCAAGCCAAAAGGGTTACTATTTGTTGAAGCTGGTGTTGAGGTACTACTGCTTGATGTTGATGTGGTAGCACTACTCCCAGTGGTGTTTGCTTGTTGAGCTGGGTGGTCTTGTGATCTAAAAAGCAAGTTTAAGAGTTGCAAGTTTAACATGTTAATTTAAATAAAGCCATTAAATACAAGAATAGCATCATACCTGAGAATCTTAATTTACATTTTGATTCTTTCCCAAAAAATCATACTATTATCTCCAGATGGCCTCCTGTAACAAATCTTTCTCAGATGTCTATAATGCCATCAGTTTTCCAGAACAGTAGTTTGAAACCTTAAGAAAATGGATGGGTACCACTGCAGCCATTGCCACCTTCCCACTCTATTCTTGGGATGCCCACCAATCAGTTGTTTCTTCTGCCCTTACCTTGCTTTAAGGATCCTTGTCTTATTCCGCTATACTCAAATACTACTGGTTACGTGCCTCGGGCTTAAAGAAATAAAGCCTAGCAAGATTTAACATCAGATTTATTTCATGACACATCTTTAATACTGAATGTGAAATTCAGTTAACATTTCATTAGAAGACAAAACATCAGAATCTCACTAAGCTTTAAGACTTCAAGAACAGGGTAAAAACATAGCTACACAAAGTTAAAGTCAGCATAATTTAGCACAGGCACTAATGAGTGCCCAAGTCATATACTCATCACACCTCTCTACTGCACAGGCATAAACATGGGTGCTGCCATGTAGTAAAAGAGATCAAGGAACTGAGCTTGTGTAAAGTTAACCTGGCCTCTGTTCAGAAGAATAGAGGCTACTTTGAAACCTAAATCAGTTCTCTAGTCTTGTTCAACAATCAAACTCATAAATAGTGCATTGGCAGAACTACAGCACAAAACTTGTACAAACTATTAATTCAGACCTCATAACAAAGAATTGAGGATTTGACAGTACATTAAATTTCATACCTCAGTTCATCTCAGAGTACCTTTCAGCTATAGTAAAATTCTGCGTTTGTTTCACTAAAGCAAAGACCAAAAAACCCAAATGAACCAACGAAAAATAATCCTAAACAAACAAACAAACAAACCCCAAAACAAACCCCATAAGCCTAAGAGATGCCTTAGGTCCAGAGGCTTCCCTGAGGTTTCTAAGAGTTCTCTGACTCCAGGCTAAACATCAGCCACCAAAACCACAGACAGAAACCAAAGGAACAATGAAAATACCTTGCACAATTTGTAAGTTCTTCCACCAAATCATCAACACTAACTTCTAAGTACCCCATCAGCCTTCATACCCTGCTGATTTGACTAGCATTCTCATAAATAGGTAAATAAAATATGTCATGAAGCTGTATGATGCCATGGGACCAAATCACCTCATCCAAGTTCTTACTGATGTTTTGGGTGCGGAGGAGAAACGAATTTGAGTCCACAAGACATAACAGTTCTTCTAAAACTTAAGTCCACAGTGATTCCTATGAATTTGGCTTTGAATATTTTAATTTGTATTCCTTTCTTGTTTACTTTCAGGTCTATCAAAAAACATACAGATTCTGTTGAATGAAAACCTGTTCTAGAGAAAACCTTCCAGTCAGATGCTAACATTCCAGGAGACTGAATATGAACACCTAGATACTTGGCTTTGACATAACTGCCCTGACGAGGCATTAGGTGAAACTCTGGGTTCCCAAGAAGAACATGCATTAATACTCTGTAACGTTTACAGCAACTGCACACTTTCAAGATGACTGCTGTTAGCTAAGCAGCTGTAACTTCAATGAGGAAGATTATAGACTGTATAATTATAGACAGTGCATCTTCTGCTGAAGATATTTGGTTCCCTTGGTGTAGAAAACACATAAGTCTTTCCTGCTTAAGCAAAAGGAAAATACTAAGCATAAACCACTATTTGGTTTTTCAACTGAGAAACAATTTTGAGAACCAACGGAAAAGAAAGGTTCTCAAAGCAGGAGAGAAAAGTAAACAAGATTGAAAACTTGCTTCATAGTGCTGTTATGGAAATTGGGAGCATAAACTCTCAAGATAATGGTTTGACTGTCAAGTCTGTCAGTCTCATGTCTTTGAGTGGCTGAAATTCCTATAAAGTGCACATCATGTTTTATACCCACATCACCAATATGTTTCCTCCTGTTGCTTGTGAATATAGGTGTTGACTTGGAACTGTGTTCAGAAATTCAATGCATCTTCACTGCCCATTGCCAATCACTCACTGCTACTCTGACACTGTACAGACCAGGTTACAAGACTACACAGAAAGTCTATCATTCCGGAAAACTTAGTACATAATAATAATAATGTTTTTGCAGCAAGGATTGGTTGGGATATCTGAGGATTCCTATTTGAAAGCTACAAATCTATTGTGTATTATTGTTTAGAAGGGAAAAGATCATCTTCAGATCTAGCTTTAGAAAGGAACTTTTGTTTATTCAGATATATGGCAGCAACAGTTAACAGAAAAGTAAATGGCATAGTGTAAAGTCATTGGCAGCAATCCAATCTTGATGCTCATGGCCAAAAATCAGCACTTGCCAGGCCACGCCTGCAGGGTTTAAGTCTTACCTTTTGGGTCAAGCATAAAATCCAGATATTTTAGTAAAAAGAATATTGAGATGGTTCAGGACAATATTATATTTTCTCAAAGGTGATTATCATTGTGCTGGCAATTCTCTTTAGTGGGTCTTAGAAGCAAATTTTTAGTTTATTTAAGCAAAGCTAGTAGATGAAAACAGTGCTGCCTCATTTGAAGGCAGTAGGGTAGATACATGCAAGAGGTCCACAGTTTTTTGTTAGTACTTCCTGAAGATAATGGTAATACACTCTTCTAAAATTTTGCAAAAAAAGTGGGAGAGAGAGGAGACATGGAATGCAATGCTGATAGGACCGATGCAGGGATACCAAAAATTCCCCCAAATCCATAATGTGGTATTGTGCATGGGTGCTTCTTTGGTCAAAGGCAAAAGTGAAAGGAGGTACAAGAGACTGGCACCTGTATTTCAGTACCTGTAGTTATTGTAGGTCCAATCCATGAACCCTCGGAAGACTGTTCAAGTCAAAAGCATCCTGCTATCACTACTTATGAAGCCTCTCTGCCACACCGCACGCAAAAAAAAGCAAAAGAGATGACAACAGCAGAATACTAGTTTAGATGCATGGAGCACAAAATTGCAGGGTTAGCTAATACTCTATCCAGGATAGGAGGGCTATCAGGCCTAAATTTCAGGCATGGAGGCACAGGGCAGGGAAGGGAGTCCTCTACCAGTGCAAACAAAAGTGTTTCAGATACAAGACTCCAGGACAGAGAAGCTAGTCCCACCAGGATTGTCAGCATCGAATTGAAGGTCTCAATTTCAACAGGTGCTTACACAATGCTAATGCTACTAACCTCAACAGGTGCCTAAATTTAATGCTAATGTTACTAACAGGCCTTCATGACTTGGTGAGGTCTGGAAAGTCTATTTCTTTTCTCTCTTAAGTTCTGTGCTCTTTCCTTTATAATCTCACAGGAGGAGATCTTCACCACAAACAGGAACAACTTCAGTAGAAAAAGAGCGAGAATACTTTCAGTCTAGAACAACAAACATTCTATCGACTATGCAAGCTAGATTCAATTAAGGGATACATTAACCTATTTGCTGAAAGGGTTTTTGAAGTTGAGCCTTTTCCTTACGAGCACTTCCTGGGAAGCAACGGGCAGAGGACACAGCTCAACTGATGCAACTTTCTCATGGTCATTGTAAAGTTGCCTCACCAAAACAAACCAACCAACCAACAAAGTCTTGAAATCCAAGTATTTCTTTTCAGCCATATAAATTAGTTGCACTAAAACAGTTCTCTCATAAAAATTTTCTTTCCTTGTTTTACCAAAACAGTGAGTAAGGATTCACTTAAAGTTTTGACGCATGAAAAGAAAAGCTGCACAATGTATCTTTATGGATGGTAAGAGCTGATCTCTAAGAACTAAGCTGGTACCTACCTAAAAGCACAGCCAGCACTCAGCACTAAAAGCAAAAATGTTAAGTAAAAAAAAGCAAGAGACTTCATTTAGAAATATGAATTCAATTAAAATACAAGATAAATCAAAGAAAAGTGCACTGTAACTACAGACTGTTATTCTGTACCAGCTGTGGCAAAGGAGCCGATTGAAGTGATTTAGTCGAATCTAGGTTTTATTCAACAGAAAGCTGTCACAAAGAATTCAGAGCATTTTTACTTCTGAGAGGTAAATAGAAAATCACTCATCAGTAAGGTTACCTGTTTTGTGTTTTGATAACCAGGTGAACAGTGAGTCCATCATGAATTCCATGTTGAGTCAAAGTATCTTGATCTTTTAAAATTTTTCCAGCAAATATCAACACAAGCTGATCAGTGTGTGACTTGAAACGCTTAGAGATTTCTTCCTTGAACTAAACAAAAAAGTTAATATTATACATTTATGTAATTGAATACTGAACTATAATTTTTTTAATTATTTAAGTACAAGCTATTTTGTTCACATTTAATGTATTACCCCACTTGCACTGCACATCCTGCTTTACACAATCTAAAAAGTTTTCTGAACTTTTTTGGTCCACAGGAAGATGGGAAATAGTTATTTCTTTTCCGTACAATAAAATTCAGAAGGATTTCAGATCTAGATCACTAGTTATATAACTAGCAATAGCAAAAATCTAACTCCACTTGAAGACTACTGTGGCTTCCACGACAATATACACTAGCACACATAGTAGCATACAAATACTATATATATAAAAAATACATAATATAGTGTGTATATATACTATATAGGCCCTATATTTGTAAGTACTATATAAGCAGTATATACACATATATATACGCTGTAAAGTATCTATATAGTTATACAGTAGTAAGTATACACTAAAATACATATACGTACACGCCAATGAAGCCATCCATTGCTCAAAGACCAAGGATGCAACGTCACAAGTACAATAAATAAGTCTACGCTTTTGCTGGAACCGAACAGTGGAGTATTCTCTCTTCTTAGACATATTTTTGCTGCCTTCCATGTGTCAAAACTGGCATCCCTTTCCACAAAGGCAAAAATTACCTCTCAGGTGGCTCTGCCTTCTCAAAATCAACACATGACATAGCTACATCTAACGTGTTTGCAGCCCTGGGTATGGTGAATAGCCACATTCTTCACCCAACCAGGAAATCATACCCTCATTAAAACAACTCAACACTGTATACCTTCCTGCCTTCCTAGCCAATAATAATCAGATTATGCTTTGACTGAGCTCTGACTGAGATTTATTATTCTCTAGAAAAACACTCTCACCAAAAGCAAAAAACTCACAAAACTTAAAAAGGAACATAGCAAGAAAAATGGTAATTACTGGATTATAAAAGCCAGATAAATTTATTCAACAAGACTAGTCAGTAGGCTAAGTATTTTTAAAAGAATCCCAGGTAGTTAGGAAGTCCTCAGAAGTTCACCCTATTTAACATTTTAAAATTAAGCTGACCATTCTACTTTATAAAACACCCTAAACATCCTACGGAATTCTCGCTTTATATAGGAAAAACAAAACATTACTCTTGCAGTTAGTTATTAATAATTACATTTTATAATAGGCAGGACTAAAAAAGTAAAATCCCACTGTATTATGCTTTGAAGGTTTGTCTCTAATCAAAATAGTTTATAGTATTGGAAGAAAAAAAAAAACTGAAAAAGAGTTTGAAGTAAAAAGTCTCTGTGTTTGGGTAGGAAGTTGGCCTTGGTTAGTTAAAAGTCTGCTCACACACAGTTAGTTGCAGTTCCAGTTCTTGGAGAAACAACTTTTAAGTCAGCCTTTATACTGACAATATTTAGACTCGCAAGTACTCCAAAAAGGCCGTAACTTCGCCCGAAGTGGGTTACTTACCCAAATTATTCCTGACATGTTTATCTAGTCTGTTCTCTGAGGTCCCAGTAACTGTTTTCCAAGAAACCTACACCAGTGTTTCACTATCCTTTTTCTTTGTTGCCCTGCCCACAATGGACAACACAAACAGATTGTTGTTCTCCTTAGAATAAAGGGTTGCAGAAAGGTTAATCTTTCCTTGAGGGTTGTTATCTAATCCAATCATTCCCACCACTCTTTGGATTTTCAAATCCAATTACATTGTTTTGCAAGTGTGGGGCTCAAACTGGCCAAAATATTCCACACCACTTCTTATCTACACTTAGTGGAACAACAGGATAAATGCCACACCCTGCAAACTATATTCTTACTTGTAAGAAAAAGTGAGAAATCCATGTGGGAAAAAATTTGTGTAAGAGTGCTGACTTATTTAACAGCTATTAACTCTAGCCCCTGATTCAGAGAATGAATGGTTAAAGGTTGTTAGTGTGGATTTAGTACAGCCTGGCAAAGAACAGAGCTTGGAGCCCAGGAGCCCAGCATTCCAAGATAAAGAAATGGCCTTGTGTATAAGATAGCGGGAACAGCCTGCATGCTAAGGAGGAACCTAACTGTCTGGGTAAAGTGTCCATCTGGTCGGGACCAGTTTTGCAGTTTGGGGTCCAGCCAGCCCAGCATTCTAAGCCAAAGGTAAAAGTACACAGTGAAGAAGACTGCGAGCCTTCCTCCAGAAGACCCCACCCCATGACCACCAGGCGACAGTCCGCATGCAGCAAGGGGAGGAGACTTATGATAATGAGTTCCTAGAAATAATTAGAATAGTAATGCCTTTTCTTAGAATCAATTATAATAACCCAGCCCACATTAATGAATATGTATGCTTTTCATCATAGACGCTTGTTTTACAAAGCGGTGTGCAAGTTTGGAGGAGCGATCCCCCTTGCACCCGGCGCCGCAATAAACATACCTGCTTTATAACTCTCTGCGAGTTGTAAGGTTTGTTTCCGCGCGTCACCCTTTACTACAAAGCAAGTATTCAGGCAGCTGCTTCCAATTCTGCATTCTTCTGGTTAATTATTCTTAATACACATTCCAAAGTAACACAAAACCAGCAGAAATACTCACAATTTGTACAATGCTAATGCATAAGAATAAAGAACTACCATACTGTGCCAAAACAAAGAGTAATGTAATTTACCTAAACTCATTTATTATTATATTTATTATTTTATTATTATATTATTAACATGTTCTGACAGTGAGATCTACAACTTACTTCTCATCAGAAGGCTGATGCTGTAATATAACAGCATTCATAGAAATGTAGAATATCTCAAGTTGGAAGGGACCCATAAGGATCATTGAGTCCAACACCCTGCTCCTTGCAGGAGTACCTAATACTAAATCATATAACTCAAAGCATTGTTCAGAAGCTCCTTGAACTCTGACAGGCTTGGTGCCATGATCACTTCTCTGGGGAGCTTGTTCCAGTGACCACCCACCCTCTCAGTGTAGAACCTTTTCATAATGTCCAATCTGAACTTCCCCTCATGCAGCTTCATTCCATTTCCTTGTGTCCTGTCACTGGTCACCAGAGAGAGGAGACTGGGACCTCCCTCCCTGCTGCCCACCTTGAGGAAGCTGTAGACTGCAATGAAGGCCCTCCTCAGCCTTCTCTTCTCCAATCCGAACAAACCAAGTAACCTCAGCCAGTGCTTCTAAGTATTGCCCTCAAGACATTCACTGTCTTGGTTGCCCTCCTCTGAACACACTCTAATTGTCTGATGTCCTGCTTCAACTTACTTTATCTTAAAAAAACCTCTGTCCCACATTTCTAAAAGCTGCTATTTACCCAAAAGGTCAGGAAACAAAACACCATTTATAGAACATAATCAAACAGTATCTAATATTACTAGTACATAGGCATCAAAGGCTATACACTTTCTTTTTCCTACTTGCATGTAATGCAATTTAGATAATCTACAAAAACAACACTACAACATGAAAGCGACAGCCAAGACTCCCAAAACAACCTCTACAGCAACATACATGCACGGTCCAAATGCACAATAAATCTCTTCACAGCCACAATAATAAAATTGTCAAGAATACTGAGCCAATTTTGGCTGAGGCACATTTACATTAAAGGCCTAACCAAGATGGAAAAGAAGAGCCCAATCTCTTCATCAGCTTCACTTGTGTTCAGCACAAGCTTTGGACTTCTGAAATGACAGGGTATAAGCAGGACCAAACCCTCTGTTTGACACTTCATTCACAGAAGACTACCACATGAAACCTAGGTTACCAAGCAGGATATTTTGCAAACAAAACCAAAAGCAGAAGTTCAAAGTATCACTAGCTGGAAATGATGGGCATTTCTGTCCAATTCTCCTGCACTGACTCTTCCTGTTTATTAACATGTAACATAGCAAGCAATGGTTTAATCTGATTTGCTTTACTGTTCTAAAATACAAGTTTTACTTCATTGTAATAATACTAGGCATTGTGATATTGCAAAGGTGCTCAGTTACATCTGAGCATAGAAAGGGACTTGAAGTTGTAAACATAATGTTTCACCACACCTAACACCTAGCATATTCACAGAAACTATTCATCAGACTCCACTAGTAACTGAATACAATAAAAATAATGTAAAATTATGACCATTTTAGACATAATTGTTAAGACAAATAAATGGAGAGAAACACAATGGGTATCAGACTGAAACACAAGACTAGTAACTAGAAAGAGGCCTGCTTCCCTAGGGAGAAACAGAGAAAGTATTCTTAACCAGAGCAAACTAATTTAATGTCACAGCCTCCTCAAAGCATGGCAAGTTATAATTTTGACATGAATTAGAGCAAATCTAAAGCTAGTCTTGTTGAAACACCTTGTCCACATTACCTTTTTACCTCAAGTTAACTTGTTTCTACCAACTTTTTTTTTTAAAGAACAGTGTAACTTTTTCACATTGAGAACATTCACATCTTTTTAGCAGCACAGCAGCACTTCTTGCTTACAGTCTCCATTTCCATGCCAAATATCCTCATATTCAAGCAACTTTAAAAAATTCAGCACAATACTCCACTAACACATCTCCACTTCTTTTGTTCCACGTTAACACAAAGAAAGGCTCCCCAAAGCAAGTTAAGGACTTCTGTTGCACCTCCTCAACTTGATTGCCTCTGAACTTTTTTGCAAGTTACGGGTGGACACCGTGGTATTGAAGCCCAGTGCTGAACAAATGCATACTCCTACCTGAACCAGTTAAAGTAAACATTTTGTCACTGAATAAAGCAAATGTCTGAATACACGTGGAGAACAGCTGACTCAAATAGAGACTGTCACTTTGCAAAGCAGATCCGTACTTCAAACATTAACCTATTAACATGACCTACTTTGACAGGGGGGTTGGACTAGATGATCTCCAGAGGTCCTTTCCAACCCCATATAATTCTGTGATATCATTCTGTGATTCGACCACCTGAGAAGTTGATCTAGGAAGGGCCTGGTAAAAAGTTATTCCAGGCGAAATAAAAATCTTAACATGTAAACTGTCCTTCGATATGTTACCACCATATAATGATTCAAAAGCTTCTGCTGACTCACTCTACAACATCAAAAACAGCAACTGTAATAACATAACTACCCATTCACATAATAAATGTTATGAAAAAGGAATAAAAGGAGGAAGACAAATAAATGAAGAAGACTTTCTCAAATCCTCTCAAGCTTGGCATAATAAAATATATTTATAAATTAAATTACAGTAACAGTCTGAAAGAGGCCTCTGGGAATTAACATCCAATTCCCACTGAAAAGTAACAGAAAATGGGCCCCTAAAAACTGCAACTGCTTTGAAAATACTAAGCTACAACTTTATCTAGATGACAATAAAAAAGCAAAGTTGCTGATTCTTCCCGCACCAAGCCGTGCTTTGAACACAGTAGTGGATGAAATGGAAGCAAAGGTTTGCATCTAGAGGGTTGAACTGCAGTTTACTTTCCCAGCAGTCCCTCAAACAGTTCTACTACAAAGAAAGACTTTCAAATCACATTACCTTGTTCAGCATTGCTCTTTCAAAACACACCCACGACCATTTAAACTTTCAATTGCTGTTCCTATTATCATAGACAGCTAAGCGTACTACGTGGACTCTAGCCTCTCTTACACCCATGGCCAGCAGTTTCAACAGAGGCTAACTTTGATGATCTCTAGCTTTCCTTTATACAACAGAATTAACGGCTACAGGTCTTCTTGACCCAAGAAGTAAGGAAACAAACACACTCATGGCAATACAACCGCTGATAGCTGTGGTGTTCCTTCCAGTGAATCATAGCTGGTAATCTCATCACGACTGTGAATCGAAGTGAGTCAGCAAAAACAAGGTTTCATTGCACAATTCTTGGACCCTATACAGGAAGCGGGACAAGAAATTGTGGTTTCAAGCAGGAAAGCACCTTTGGCCCACAGCCCACAGTTTGGAGTAGGTAAAGTGTAGCCAGAAAGTGCACCCAAAATTTGGCTTCTACTTAAGTTTAGTCTGTCTTTCATTACTCGGAGTTACTATCTTCCTGTCCACTGTCAATGACCCATGCCAATCTGACAACCAAATTATTTCCTCAATGCTCTGCACCAAACCAAACTCACCAAAAAAGACCACCTCATCTCAAGAAACAAATTCAGATTCTTCATGAGCTTACAAGACTAGTAGCCCACAAAGGAAAACTGCAGCAGTGCAACCTAGTGGAAAGGGCTCAGGATTCCTGGTCTAGCTGTTGCTCTCTCTTCCTGGCATCCTTCAGCAAGCCACTCCACTCCTCCATGCTTTGACTTAGGAGAAGTGGTTAGCAATACTTCCCATCTCCATAAAAGCACTTTGCAATCTACTGGTGGGAAGCGTTATACTTGTAACAGAACTAGCCTGTTCTCTAAAAAGTCACTGAGACCACAAAAGGACATAAAAAGATGAAGTGTAAAATGGGATTCTTGTAGTAGAGGTCCTTTTTGAGACTCTACCCTATGCTTTCTTTTTCACAAGATGGCAGAAGATGTTTTATCCTTCAGTTTAACTGTGAGGAGCTTGGGCAATGTCCATTTTTCCTGAGGAGACACTGACATGTGAATTACTGCCAGTAGAAGAACTTCTCATTTGACCTTCTAGGTAAGCATAAATTGCTTAAATTGTTTGACTTTAGCAAGTATTAAATTTAAGGTGTAATCCACTCATATAGATGAGTGTACTACAGACATAATGGCTAACACTCTTTTTAGTCTGTCAGTGGAAGGGAAAAATTAAACCTATCAACAAGTCTAAATGAAAGCATTTTTCTCCATGTCACTATGTAATCCCCAGTTCTTAAGATTTTTGACCTAACCTTACTCCCAGACAGTGACGCTCCTTGTATAGCGAAGGTTTGTAGTCACTAAATTGAGAAGTTGACTGGGCTCTAAAATAAATATGTAGAATATCTTACCATGACACCTCTATCACAGCTGTTCATTCATTAGGGTTTTCTCTGCCGTTGGCAATTTTAAACTGTACGTGGGACAATCTTTAAAAATTCTGTGACATCCCTGATCTGTGACTGAGGGTAAGGGACACTAGCAAAACAAACCCACAGGAAACCACAGGAGGAAGGAAGGCCCAATTTGACATGGATAAAGTTTTAAAAGGATAAGAAAATTGAAATATCAAAATGAACCTCAGAAAATCATCTGTACGCAAGACACTCCACAGTATTATTTAAATACGTATTCTTACTTTACTATATCTGCCAGTCATTCATCAGAAAATATTTGCTAAGTACCATGGTTAGGTAATTGATACTTTTAAGTTACATCTAAGCCCACTGTAAGAAAAGTCAATATAACTTCTTCTAAAGGTTTTTATTCTACCAAATAGCCACCTACCACTGCTCTAAAAAAATTTTATTCAGGTCACCAAAATGAGTTAAAAAATACCTTAAGAAACACGAATAATCAGAGTATATTGCAAGGCAGACTCCATAAAGTCGCACAAATGTGTTTCAAGGCAGACACCAGACAACGCAAAACCTAATGCTAAACAACTAAACAATTCATGTACTCAAGTGCCTTGGGTGCCAACAGAAACCTAAATTATAATCCTGGAAAAGAAGAACAAACTGGACTCCATTATACAGTTTCAATCTCTTTTGGTTGTACTATTCAGTAATCCGTGGACTACAGAAAAACACTGAGACAGAACTGGATTAAGTTGAAGGAATTGAAATTTAACTATTCTAATGAAATAAACATTGCATAAAGTATTGACAGCATACACAAGTCAGGAAAGATGCTCCACTAGCAAATCACCCAGTGTTGCCCTCAACATTTACACCTGTGTGATCTTCACAAGCAGAACATTACCAACTTGGCATTGTGAGAACCAGCCTCAAATCTGAAATCCTGGATTTCAGTTTCAACCATAAACTGGACTCAAGTTCTTATCAGAGAACACAGCTTCATGAGATCTCCATTTGACAAAAAGCAGAATCTCAACCCAATATATACATTTACACATATAATTCAGTATGTCAGTTGTTTTTTTATCTAGAATTTAGTGTAGTACAAAAAGCACAATATTTATGTGTTTGCCTAGTTTAAGAAACATACTACAAAATGTTAAATATGCTATAACTGAAAACTGTACTCCACACAAGAGCAACTCCATAAAAAGGCTGAAGGAAAAAAATAAAAAACCAAACCAAATGTAAAAGAACCAAATCTGTTTTCTGTGGAACTAAACTTAATTTCACTAACTTTTCCAGATGGACATTACTCTGAAATTTTCAGACAATCACAGGACTGACAATAACTCTCTGCAAGAGCTGCAAGCTTCTGAAATTATTAGTGCTATATCTGCTCTTTGTTGGCCTACCAGTTAAAAATATACAGCAAGGTATGTTATTCAGTTGCAATGTTCACAGAATTACACAACTTGGTATATCGCAGTCTGCATACACATTGGCAGACAGTAACTCTGAACCAGTTACAATAAACTCTTCAACACCGCAAATTTCAACACTGGGCACTAAAAGAAGCATGCCATTAAGTCTCAGCAACATTTAACTCTTCTAAAATTCTCTTATGGTGTAAAGAGTTTAAATGATAAATGTAAAATTGCTTTTGCATGCAACTGGTTCCAACACTGCATCACTCAAACAACTGAAATCATTCACTAAGACATTAAGACACAAGTTGTCCGTAAGAGCTTACTTTCTCTTTGTGTACAGTCTTTACCAAAACAGATTCTTAAATCAACTCTGCTAAGCAAGGAACTGCAAAGACTGTATTGCCATGAACTTAGAAAACAAACAGAAGGGAAAAAAAAAAAAAAAAAAAGCCAAAAGACAAACAGTGTTACTGAGCTAAAGTATCAGCACTGTCAAGGGCAGCTAAAGTCAGCAAGCTTACAGGTATTCATCTTTACTCACCAGGCATTCACAAAGTCTGTGCACAGAGCAAGATCAGTAAGTATCATACCCAGTCAAGAAAGCAAATATTTGGTCCTTGTCCTAATACTGAGCCAAACTGTGTTCAGCACAATCAAATACATTCCACAGAAAAAAAGACAGATGGGTGGCACTTGCAATCAACTCACCTACCAGAGTGGCTTTGAACTTGAAGGTTATTTTCCATTCCAGCCTGCTTACTTGCTGTTCTAGCTGTACAACACAGGATCAACAATAAATCCTATGCTGCTGAAGTCTTCCAACATAGGGAAAAATCTTCCTTGACTTAGGACGGTTGCAAACCTGGTTTACATTAATGGAGCAATATAAAATACGCTTTGTGTAGCCCCGAGTTTGTCCCTGATGACCAAAAATATTTACCTAAAAATCCAGATTTTTGTTTTGGCAGTATTCTGAAATGACCGCAAAACAAATGAACAACAAATCAACTCACTAAGTCATAATACTAGCTACAGAAACATATAATGGAATGGCATTTATTTTGGTGTATGAGTTTAGGGTTGTTTGGGTTTTTTAAAACCTGCAAACATGGCAGGCATTGTTGGCCCACCTATGCCAACACTACAAACTGCTTCCTGATCCCAGATGCAGTTGAACAGATGTTCAACCTGTTCTGTATTCAAGATTAACCTATTTTCAAGGTTGGCTCTAGAAACATCACATCTACTGTTGATGATTATTATTAACAACATCTCACTTTTACAGTTTAAGAAAAACAGCCAATACTAGTCACACTACAGGGACAGTGCATTTTCTAGTCCTAGCTATGACATTGTCTGGGACTCCAAGCAAATGGTCAATCCACAGGGGCAATCTTGCTTCACAGGAATCAAGATATAACTGCAGATCTAATCTGTTAACAGCAGCTCCAAGAGAGACAACATCAAGAGTTTAAGATACCTGTGGACAACAGAGACATTTTAAGCAGTGTGTTCTATTAATTACCTAAACTTGCAAGGCTGCTTTCAGTAAAAATTCACATTCTTGCTAGGTTGTGTAACTATTTCAGTTTTTTAAGATAATTGCTTCTTCGAAAACCTGGCAGCCCCACTGGCATTTGCATTTGAAACAATCTTGTTGAAGTCAAATAGATTACAAAATGCACATCGTAAGTAAACCTGTTTATAATTCATGAAGTACCCAAACTGACTGCAGACTGCTTTTCAGGACAAATGTGATCCTCAGGTTACATACAACATGTGAATCTCCCTTTTAAAAAAACAAACCAAACCAAAAACCTCCGAAACTGCAAAGACTTTTACAAAAACTGCATTGACGCCGCTCGCAAATCTATAGAGAACAGAGAAGTGAAAAGCACCCCTTTCAGACTGAGATTGCTGGGAAAGCAGCGGACAATATTAAAAAGCAAACACAGTCATTTTACCTTTGGGAGAAATGCCTAGATTAAGCTTGCAGAGAGAGTAGCTGATAGCATACAATACTGCAGCTGCCAAAAGAGCAGTGAAGACAAGAGAGTACTATCACCCCTCTGGCAACTGGAGAGAAGATCTCAATGAAACTTATGTCTGGGATACCTGCAAGGCAAATGCTGACATAAAAAGCCCTGAACCTAAACCAGACCTGTTGTGGTTTTAGAAAACCTGTAACAATTTATTGTTGTTCAGACAATTATTCTATCACCTGATGACCTCTCCCCACCCGGGAAGGGGAATCGGGGGAAACACGAGGGTTGAAATATAAATGTGAAAAAAATGTGAAATCAAACTGAGTTGTCTCATTCAGAGACATTTCAGTGAGAATTTTAGAGACATTCTATGGAAAACGAAGTAAGCTCTGAGTCTCCTTCAGGGAATTTCACTTTCTGGAGTACTTTAGCATAGCAGTGTCTACATCTTTCATAAACAAGAGACTCTGGCTTTATAGAGCCTCTACCTTACACTTTGATCACACCTTTTCCCCAATTTGTAGGTTTCTAATCTAAATAAATGAAGTTTTAGTCAATACTTGCATGGAAAACCTCCAAGAAAAACGTAACAGTTGCAGGATGAGTCAGTAAGTGTCACTGCATCTGTTGAGCCAAAGGCACCATGGGGCAGAGACTTTCACAAGAACGCAAAAAAGACCATAGTAATTCAGAGTTATCTGAAAGTACTGCCATGCAAAGTGCCATATCAATAGCTAGCACATTTAAGTACAGCAGAAGGTGCACTTTATTTGTACTGCAAATTTTACACACACAGTCTAAGGACGTGACTTCCATAAAATGAAGACATCTTCAGGGAAAGGCTTATGCAAAGTTTGTCCAGCCTTGAGCAAAGGCTTAGGGGAAACCTTATCACCAGGGGAAACCTTATCACCACGTTTCAGTATTTACAGTGTGGCTACAGAGAAGATGGAGATTTGCTTCTCACAAGGAGTCAGACAGAAAAGATGAGGAGTAACGGGTACAAGCTACTCCTGGGAAGATTCTGATTGGACACAAGAGGAAAATGTTTCACAATGAAAACAACCAGCCATTGGAATAACCTCCCCCAGGAAGAGGTTGATTCCCCATCATTGGACACTTTTAAGATTCAGCTGGAGAGGGTGCTGGGCCATCTTGTCTAGACTGTGCTTTTGCCAAGTAAGGTTGGACTAGATGACCCTTCCAACCTGGTATCCTAAGACTAGATAACCTACTCGCTGTTTTTAAAGTCAGTGTTAGATCAAGATAACCAGTGGCAATACAGAGCTGCGAGGCAGGTGACTGTATACGTTTTCTACAGTCATGCTAGTTAGCCGGCCAGGCCAGCCTCCTACTTGCAGACTGAGTCAGCTCAACAGGACAACTCACAGTTAGAGACCGAACTGCATCCAACTCCTGGGCCGGCTCTCTCACAATTGCAACAGGGAGGAGAGAAACCGGGGAGGAGGAGATGAAGCGGGAGGTTTCTTCACTACCCGCACTAGCTTCAGATGACAGCAGTCCTCTCCTGGGCCGGGATGGGCCCTGGTACTCGCCCAACAGCTCCCGGGCGATCAGGAGCTGCTTTGTCACTGGGGAGGGCCCTCGCCCTGCAGCGCCGGAGGCGGGAACCGTGGGCCTGGGCTCTTCTCCCGGGCCGCGCTCCAGCCGGCCCCGGGCCCTTAACCCCAACTTGGCTACTCCCGTCAGGTCCCCGCCGCCCTCCCCGCTCCGCCAGCTCCTCACCTGCCGGATGCTGCTGTTTTCGGACACGGCGAACTCCTCCTTCTCTTTGGGAGTTTTCACCGTGACTTTGATGATCCGCGGCTCGGCGGCGGAACTCCGGGAGGGGGAGCTGGGGGGGCTGCGACCCCCGGCGGGACCTTCCGCGCTCTCCGACATGGCAGGGGGTTGGAGAGAAGAAGGCGAGGCCTGGCCGCCCGCGGCCCCGCAGCTCCCGGCGCCTCTGCTCTGCTCCGCGCCGCGCAGCGCCCGCAACACCCGCTCCCACAGCGGCAGGCGGAAGCAGCTTGACCCGGCCGCGGCGCGCGCTGATGACGTCGCGCAGCGGGGAAGTTACTAGAACGGGGAGCTGGTTGCCCGGGCGTGGGCTCGCGCGCGCCACCGCCTCGCGCCTCTAGCGCGCATGCGCCTCCACTGGGAGGGGGCGGGAGGCGGTGGCGCGCGCAGGCGCCGGAGGCTGCGGCGGCGGCGAGCCGCTCTTAGGGGCGGCGGGTGTTTGTGTTGGAAAGGGCGAGAAGAAAGCGACCGGGTCCGGCTGGGTCTTACGGCATTTACTGCCGTAACGGAAGGACTGCAGAGGTGGGAGCCTCGTTTGCCTCCAACTTGGGCGAAAAAACAGCTTAGAATCATCGTTCAGGTTGGAAAAGACGCTTAAGACCATCGATTCTGGCTGTTAACGCTGCCAAGACCACCACACAACCGTGTCCCCAGGCTCCGCGGCCTACACGTGCGCTAAGTATCTCCTGGGATGGTGACTCGGCCGCTTCCGGGGCAGCCTGTTCCAATGCTTGACAACCCTTTTGATGAAGAAATTTTTGCTAATACCCAATCTAAACTTACCCTGGTGCAACTTGAGGCCATTTCTTCTTACCCTATTACTCATGACTTGGGAGAAGAGACTGACCCCCACTTCGCTACACCCTGCTTTGAGGTTGTAGGCAGGGGTAAGGTCTCTCTTCAGCCTCCTTTTCTTTTGTCCAGGCTGAACAACCCCAGCTCCCTCAGCTGCTTCTTGTAAGACTTGCGGTCCAGACCCCTCACCAGCTTCATTGCCCTTCTCTGAACCTGCTCCAGCACCTCAATGTCTTTTCTGTTGTGAGGGGCCCAAAACTAGACTCGAGGTGGGGCCTCACCAGTGCTGATACAGGGGAACGATCACCTTCCGAGTCCTACTCACTACGCTGTTCCTGACACAGGCTAGGATGCTGTTGGCTGCCTTGGCCACCTGGACACACTGCTGGTTCATGTTCAGGTGTCTACCACCACCCCCAGGTCCTTTTCCGCCAGGCAGCTCTCCAGCCACTCTTCCCCAAGCCTGTAGCGCTGCATGGGGTTGTTGTGACCCAAGTGCAGGGCCCAGCACTTGGCCTTGTTGAACCTCATACCATTGGCCTCAGCCCATCGATCCAGCCTGTCCAGACCCCTCTGCAGAGCCTTCCTACTCTCAAGGAAATCCACAGTCCTGCCTAACTTGGTGTCCTCTGCAAACTTACTGAGGGTGCACTCGATCCCCTTGTCCAGGTTGTTGATAAAGATACTAAAGAGAGCTGGCCCCAGTACTCAGGCCTGGGGAACGCCACTTGTGATGGCCTGCCAGCTTAATTGCTAATTAAACCTAGTGTCACCAAATTAGGTGTTTTCCCAGAATATGAGTGGTTTTCCTCTCTCTCAGGAAATTCAAGATGCCTGCTCCTGCGTGGCTTTGGATTCTAGACTCAAATGCCCTTTCTTCATTATCCTTAAGAAAGAATTGGCGTTTCCCACAGGAGCCTGACTCACCAGGTGGTTTGCTGTCTTGGTCTACTGTTGGATATTCTCTCAGGAATTCTATGTAAATCATTTCAGCTGATACTAAAAACAGTGTAATAAAACATGGTAGGCTCCAAGCCTCTAAAATTTTTATTAAAAGAATTCAAGGCCGCCTAAGAGGTTTTAAAATAGGAATACCAAAGACCAGCTGAGGGAGACTCCTGGTTTTGCCTGTCCCAGAGCTTTGGTTTGTTGCAGATAAAAACGATTTCAGGTACATTTAACCACTGAGCCTTTCATTGGTCACACTTCTTCCTTTTCCACGCTAGTCACAACCCTACAAGGCATTGAATTCTGCTGCAGCAGAGCGCTTGGACACATGCCAGCGCTACATTGTCCTGTGGACTGGCAGAACGAGGGACATTATGAAGTAACGTTTTGCACTGCAATCAAGCAGTGGTTTCAAGCAGAAATCAATCAGATCAAAGTGCAAGGAGATGTCCCTCATCCCAGGCCCTTCTTATTTTATAGACCCAGCTCATGCTGACAGTATCGTTACTTGAGTAGAGAGTTTGTAGTCAAGTAGCACTCAAGTACTGCAACCTGTTTATGGTTAGCAGAGATTTACAAGTTAGAGGAATAATCATTAGCATTATTTACTGATGTATATGTGTTATAAGGAACAAAGATACTAAAAATTCATAGAGAATAACTGGGAAGCTGTCAAAAGTTCTTAATTAAGCAAAGAGGAAATTTTAGCAAAGAATGGTTATTTCTTCATCTTAATTTTGGTACAGGTTAACAGGACTATGGGAACTTGTTTGCCAGTACTGGAAGCGTCCAGATGGAAAATACCCTAAACCAGGGCAACATGCATGCATGTTCACAGTCAGATAGTTGAGAGCACAGCTTATACACAATACATGGAAAATGAAAATGGTACAACAAATAATTTGGAGTTCTTGATCCTCCTTAAGCTGATGGGGTTTTTAACACTTCATTCTTTCCTCTTGCTTTTTCTTTTCTTTCCCACTTTCTTCCACCTGTGCTTTTATTTCCCCTGTTATAACCACCTGTGCAACTTTTCTGCATCAATTTCTGATCTAAAATAATAGAATTCAGAACATTTTTTATAGAGCAGCTTAATTTTTATGCCATTCCATTTTCCTAACCCATGGAAATGGTATTTACTGCAGAAGTTCAGCTTAATTCCCAACTCCGACTAGACATCTTCAGTTTGGTATTTTTTTTCTGTAGGTAGTTGATTTAAACGAATGCAAAATCACCTAAATTGGCTTGAAACAAACAAACAAACAAACTGAAAATTAACTCAATGACACTCAGTGACTAGAGTGTATTTTGCATCCAAATGAAAATATCGGCTTAATCAAGCTGAACCAAATTAAGAATATTGGTAAAAGGTTTTGAACTAGTTTGACTAAACTTAGTTTAATGTTTAACCTGAAGTTAGTGACGCAATTTTGAATTCAGACAAGGTCTCAGGTGGTCTAATGACAGTAAAACTTACATGCAACATCTCCAAATGTTTGCTATAAACTACACTTAACATTCCTTATATTTCTGAATATTAAAACCAAAACATAACAGAAACACCTGTGATTCATTCTTAACGTGTAAAGGAAGAGTACAGCCTTCTCCTTTCACATGACCTTAAAAAGATATTCTGTATATTGTTTCCCTTTCCTGATTTGCCAGAACAAAGGTTAGGACTGGTGGTTTCGACATGGTTAAAGGGGTTAAATAAGAAAAGCTGCATGCTGAGGTGTAACTGGGTAGATAGCAGTTACCTTCCACTGCAGATGTGGGGCTCGATGTGTGGATACTCTGCCTTCAGTATAGCACAGTTCTGTGTTAGATCTGAACCAGAGGGCGACATCCTCGTCAGCTCATCAGTAATTCTAACAGATGAAATGCTGTTGTCTCCCTTTCAGTGGGGTTTGCTTTAGCCTTTAGAAGACACTAAAGGTCTTCATACAAGTAGCATTAGACGAGAATAGAGCCCTGGGCTTCTGAACGGTGACTGCTAGTTCTTAGCTAGAATCACACACTCGGAAGTCTAGAAACAAAGTCATTACTTCCATTATCCTGATCTGTCAACAGGTATTTTCCAATTATGCTCTACTACCTAAGCCCCATCCCTATTCATTTCTGTTGGTTTGAGTCACAAAAACCGTATCTAAAGTTTTGTAGTTGCTTTTAGTCATACCCATCCCAGCTGTTTTTTTTCTCCAGCTCAATTCTGCATATACCCTGTGCTTCATTCTTCCCAACAGCCTCCCGGTCTCGCTAACCTCTCTTGTGTGGAGCTTTTAATTTCTTTGGGCAAAGACGCCTCAGTTCCCCTCGCTTCAGATTTTTTTTCCCCAAATTCATTAGTACTCCTAATTTCGGCATGGGAAACTTGTATTTGTGGTATTGCGTTAACCATCTACTTTAAAGGTAGTACAGAACCTACGCCATGTGTACTCTTCTTAAATTTCCAGTAAATAGGAGCCTTTCTTTCTTCTTTCTGGCTTTCTCACCTCACCTTTTTTTTTTTTATGAGATTCTGGTAATTTTTTTTTTTTAAATGAACCCTTTTGTTTGTTTTTTAACAAAAGGTCTATTGTGTTGCTACCTGCACAATTTACAGCTTACTTCAAAGCAGCTAGGACAGATAGAGAATAGCATTGGAAGACTTGTACAGCAGATCAGAAGAACGACAAAACTGGCTATCGCCAGGTTAAATACAATAGCAGTCTAAAATGACTCATTGGGGGAAAGTAATAGCAAGACAATTGCTGAATTTTCAGCAGAAAGCATACTGGGAGTATCCCTCCTGAAACAGGCTGCAACAGCTACAAAAAAGCTTTGTCTTTGTGAACATTCAGTCATTACAAATGTAAAAGGAACTAGATATGAGAAAATACAATTTATTTATTTTTCCAAGATTCATACAAAAATTTATGAGTAAGAGCAACACAGCAGAAAACAGATTAGCTGATGGAAGAATTTCTGTGTAATTTATACTGGACAGGCTAATCCATCAACTTGTGAGCAGGGAAAGGAATTTTGTTGAATAATGAGAACTGTATTCGGCACTGCTCAAATTAGAAATATGTGTCTATTTCTTTAGGGTATAAAAACAGAATGAGCTTTTTATGGTTTATGAACACAGATGTAAATACAACTTCTGTTTCATTTTAATATAATTCCTTTTGTTGCTAATCAGCATGCATTATACAAACTAATTCTCATTTATGTCAAACTCAATAGCACAAGAAACAATACAGGTGAGTTCTGCAGTGTTTGGGGAAGGAGGGGAGCTTTTACTGACAGTACTGAAGGAAAAAACAAGACACCCCTATGTCAAATAGAAATAGACAGGCAAATTAAAATGTAGAGAAAGACAAATTTATAGGATAGCAGGTGGTCAGTATTTTGGATCTTGGCTTCTAGACAGCTGAAGCATTAGAACTTCGAATTATTCTCTCTTACTATAATTTCGCAATTTAATGACACCTTGAAACAGACTGATCAGATTTTGGGAAAAGATACGTATTCTGGGTTTTCTAATTAAAAATTCCTTACAAATACAAACATGTTGGAAAAGAAGTCACATCTTAAAAGTTATAGGCACCACTGATTCAATCAGAAAAAAGTCTTGGCCTCATTCTGGTAAATATTTCCTATGGGGCAGCTCGTAATGAAAAAACATACCATCTCCCCAAATAAAGGGGTTTTAATTTGAATCAGACTAATTACAGGATAGATTACTTTTGTTCCACCCGTTAGTGTTTTATGTGTTAGGATAAGATGATGACGTTACATGTGGTCACGTTTACACTGTTCTGACCAAGTTGTATCAGTATTGGTATTTGGAAATTATTTTCAAAAAGCTGGCCAGAATGGGAAGAAAAAAAAAAAAAACAACAAAGAAAAGGTAGAACAAACAAATAAGTGAAGCCATGCTAAGACTTCCAGTTTTATTATGAAATTTGAATAATTATGGACTTAGCTACAATACGTAACTTCTTCGAAGTCTTATTCCACTGCTAGCATCCTTCTGGTATTAATTTTCAGAAGTCACTGCTAAATGTAAGTGCTTAACAGATTCATAATACCTTTATTATAAAGACTTTTGTCCCACTTTCCTCTCCTGCCTCACAGTGAATTGCTGTTTTCACACATACTTTGCTTTGGAAATTGCTTAGTGCTATGGTTTGCTTAAAAAAAAAAAAGACTCAGTTGAAAGTCTTCTATTTTCAGATCTACAGGTGTTTCACTTTGTCTCCTCCTTAGTCTCTTCTCTAGTTCTTTTCCTCCAACATCTGTGTTCTCCGCCGATATCCCAGGTAACTGACAGAAATTTTCTCATATTTCTGTAATGATCCACTGCAACAACTATCCCAAAATAAGTAAGATCCCAACATTGTGGAGCACGTTCAGTGCTCCACAAACAATTCTGCATATTGCATTTGTGGACAGTTAACACGGTTCAAAAAAGTGTTTGTTTTTTAGCACAAGAGGAATTACTTATTACTAAGCAAGCCCTGAAGAATGGCACAGGGCACTTTTCAAAGCTAACAGGTGTGAAAGTTCTTTTTACATGGTGGTTGTACATGTCAGCTTCCACATTTTGGAGCTGAAACCCATGTAGATATGAAAAGGATACTGATCATAGAATATTAGAATCTTAGAATCCCAGAATCTGGGTCAGAAGGTAAATTTCAAAGACCATTTAAGTTCACCCCCTGCCAAGGGCAGAGACACCTTCCACTAGAACAGGTTGCTCAAAGCCTTGTTCGACTTGACCCTGAATACCTCCAGGATTGGGGGCATCCACAACTTGCCCAGGCAACCTGTTCCAGTGTCTCACCACTCTCATTGGACATAAGGAAGAAATTCTTTACAATCTAAATCTGCCCTCTTTCAGGTTTAGAACCATTGTCCCTTGTCCCATCACTACAGGCCCACATCAAAAGTCTCTCTTTCTTATAAACCCCCTTTAAGTACTGGAAGGCTGCTATAATGTCTCCCTGGAGCCTCCTCTTCTCCAAGGCTGAACAACCCCAACTCTCTCAGCCTGTCCTCATAGGAGAGGTGCTCCAGCCCTCTAATCATCTTTGTGGCCCTCCTCTGGACCAGTTCCAAAAGGTCCACATCTTCCCCATGCTGCAGACTCCCGAGCTGGACACAGTACTCCAGATGGGGGTCTCACAAGACCAGAGTAGAGGGGCAGAATCACCTCCCTTGACCTGCTGGCCACGCTTCTTTTGGTGCGCCCCAGGATGCAGTTGGCTTTCTGGTCTGCCAGCGCACATTGTCCGCTTATGTCCAGCTTCATCAACCAACACCCCCCCAGTCATTCTTCTCAGGGCTGCTCTCAATCCATTCTCTGCCCAACCTGTATTGATGGTGGGGATTGCTGTGACCCAGGTGCAGGACCCTGTACTTGGCCTTGTTGAGCCTCATGATGTCCTATACAGGGAGAGCAAATACCGACTGTTGACTTTTTAACTGAGAAAGTCTGTGAAAGTGAGAAATCAAACATCGAAATGGAAGAGTAAGTTTTATTGAATGATGAAAAACTAATGCCATTACAGTTAGTTTCAGCTCTGCTGGAATACTAGTTTTCTAATTTTTCTTTAGCAGAAAGTGCAACAAATCAATTACACAGACTGTTAAACTACTAATTTTTAATTTTTCTTCAAAAACTGCATAGTTGAGCAGTTGTGCAACAACTATATAAATTTCTGTTAAACCCTGAAGAAAGATTTGATGGTTTTTTGCTTTGTATCTGGTGGCAGAGGAGATCACCTGCACTGGTCAGATTCTGAGTGCCTTTTCCCTTTTTTCCCACTCTGTAAGAAAGAATTAAAACAAATTTTAGTGACACTAGTGCTAGACGTGACACTTTATATGTGCAGTTATTTTATATATTAAAGTAGTATAAATTAACAAGGAAAAAAACTTGGGAGTTAAGTTGCATACTTTTGTTAAATTATGCAGTTATTATGGGACGCAAACTTGTCTGAACACAAAATACTGTTATATAAATTAAAACAGTCAAGGCAGATGAGACAGTTTTCCTAAAGCAAAACACACAAAAAGAAAAACCCCAGTTAAAAAGAAAGTAAAAACCCAACCAGCCAAACAAAAAACCAAACCTCTAGAGTGATGAATTAAGCAAGAAATAAACAGCAATAAAAGCATATTAGAATGAGGGGGGAGCAGGGGAAAAAAGAGCAACAGAATAGGTGATTTTGCAGTAATTCCTAAGCATATAACAAAGACGATTTTTTGTTAGTTTTTTTACGGTTATTCTTTTAACCCTGTTATAATTAACCACAAGATAAATTTATCTCATTCTAAAATTTCTTTTTACAGAGAAAAATACTTAACATTAGCAAAGGTATGTCTGTAAAGGACTGAACAAGCATATATAGTTGTCAACTGCCACAAGACAATTTTAAGAAGGAACTTGCTCACTTGCGGTAAAGTGACAAAGGGAAAAAAGACAACAGAAAAAGACAAGAGATTACGTAAAGAACCTCATGTATTGCTAGCCAAAGAATTTGATGTAATCAGAAAAGATCTGTTGCTTCAGAAAGTAATTATGGCTCAATGAGCCAGTTTTCACAAAATTATAGTATTCCAAGACAAACAACATGTTGCAACTTGAAACAAGACCGCTTGCCAAAGACTACATGGCTGCCTTAGAACTTTCCATTATATACTACAAGCTCTCCTTGTAGCCTATGCAAAAGGTCTCAGTCAAAACAAACAATGAAAACCCCCACAGAAACAAACAAAAAATCCCCAAGATGTGTCAAGTCATGCAGCAGTACAAATCCGTATTTGCAAACACTGTCACTGCTCAAAATAAGTCAGAATGTTAAGCAGCATACTTCAAGCAAGCAGCATTTATGCAAAAGTTAACTGAAATTCACTAACATGAGTTGCATTAGCAGCGAAGTTGAACAAGACAGCATATGGACAGTCAGCAAGACACTGATCTTATCACTCATATTTCGACGCAACTTGTGAATCTCCTACAAAGACTTGGCTTGAGACAGAACTAATAACACAGAACCAAAGAAAGAATGTGGCAAAACAAACCCAACCATGAAGTCTACAGTTAGTCCAGTTACACAGTTAGACAGTGAAACTAACTTGTTGCTTAACGTATACTTATTGACCAGCATACTTCAAGAGTTTTAAAGTACAAAACTTCAACTTGCCAAAACTGTGCTTTAGCTTTGCTCCCATTTATTTCCTAAAATATGAACTGCTAGTTTTTTTCTTAACTGGAAAAATTAGAGCTAATAGGTCAGTTCAGAGCACATTACCTCATGACAGTCTCAGCTACGTCAAGAGCAGGTAAACTTACAAACACAGAAAATAACTACCTGATATTTTGTTAATTCTGCCTGCAGTAGTTTCACTTTGGATCTTTCTTGTTCTAATGCAGCATGAAGTACAGTTACCTAAAAACATACAGAATATGAATTTATAAAATATCCTTAATGTCTGTGAGTTTATCAGGTCACTGTTCTCCATTAGTATTGTGTTGGACAAACAGGTAATACATGCTGAGTTCAGCAGTGACTACCACTATCATTGTACATCAACTGAAAGTAAAAAATTCTTTAATGACTTGTTTTTCAAGCATCATTTACTGGTTTACCTGTATAATGATACAGAAAAGCTATAAAGTTAGAAACTCTCCCAACTTTAGACTCTGCAGTAGTTTATTCCATAAAAAACTTAACTGATGTAGTATTATGCAACACAGATAAGCTTATTACATCACCCTCAGAAAATAGTACCATGTTATATGTAAGACATGGACAAGTCAAGGGCTTAGAACTAATAGTCACTGTGGAGCAAAAACTAAGCATAAAAGCCTTGTATGCTCTCTATTATGGTGACTTGCCAACTGACATGTCTTAAGTAATTTGTAGCTCACTTGTGTTTGTAAATTTGAGAGTAGAAATAAATACAGAAAAAACAAAACCCACCCAGTAAAGGAGCATCTTCTGAAACACCTTTCTGAGCTACCTAGTTTGGGATACCAGAGAATGATATTCCTAAAGTGCTGTTCATGGCAAAATCAGGCATGCAGAGGTCTGCTGTCTTTCCAGAAAGAGTTTTAAGTGACTGATGCTGGAGATTTACACAATACATGTCCTCTGACACATATAGTGCAGGGCTAAGGATGACATGTGACATTTTTTACTTCAAACACGTTTTTGTTTTAGCTTCCTCCCTCCCTTGCCTCTATCACTGCCTTAAATAAATAGCATCTTTGAAATACCCATGAAATTTTACATTTAGAAATCCTTGCTTACCTGTAAGGACAATTCATTTTTGATAAACTGACATTCATCAACCTGTAAGAGTATTTCTGCTTTGTCTTTCACTACAAAGAAAGATACAGCATGAGGATCCTTCTACGTTTACAGGTCTTCATTTGCAATACCATTGTGACATTGCTTTATTTCACTATTTTGTTACATTTAAATAATGCCCTCTTCACTAAAAGGGGAGTAGATGTAAATCAAAACCAATCATTAGCTACTAGTGTGGTAAGCAGCATCTTGAAAAGTTCTGGAGATTAACACCAACCTTGCTCTACTTACCCCACACTTAACCCTCTAAGCAGCATGGATTTTAGAGAAATCCATCGTGAACAAAGTCCATCAGAAAGCTGAATATTGGCAATGGAACAAGACTTTGGGATCATGAGTTTCACATACAAGCTCAGTCATAGTTACGGGAACTTCTGTTTACTCAGACAGAGAGATGTTAATTTAGCTTGTGTTTGTGAGCCATCTATGGATAACTTAAAATTCTCAATATGAAGAAATGAAGTATTTTTCAAGGCTCAATTCTGCCATGAACTTTCTTCTTCCCAAAATACAGTCTGACTCAAAGAATCATTGTACCTAAACCATAAGTGAACAGTTAGTATTTCAAAGAGTGATCTCAACGTGCAACTGATTATTTCGTTATATAATAACAGAAATGCAGTACTGCGTGGTCCACCAAATTCTGTAGTTCACTGAAGTTGCTGCAAATTAGTATCTTCTTAGTTCTTTATAGGTGTCACTAAGTCAAGTTATTATTAAGAAGCTGATTTGAAAATTCCTTCCATGTTTTAAAAGAACATTTAAGTTTCCTGATGAAACTTACTTTCACCTTCATGCATCATCTTCAGAAGCTGTGCATTTCTTGCTTTTACTTCTTTATACTTTGCCTGTAGTAAAGACATTGAATTATTACATGTATACCCTACTAAAAAAAAAAGTATTCTATAAACTAAGCATGACTTAGAGTCAGACTTAGAGTTTAAAATGATGACTTCTGCAGAGAATCTAATCATAGAATCACAGAATCATAAAACCATTTAGGTTGGAAAAGACCTTTAAGATCATCTGTTTTAATTAAGTCACAGCCAAAGTAAGGAATACACAACAGAAGTGGATTAATAACCAAGAGTCAAGAAGAAAGGGCAAGCAGAAGGCTAAGAGCAAGATAAAATAAGAAAGTTATGTCAGTGCAGGAACCACCACTCAGGGCTGCCTGAAGTATCCAGTCCTGTTGCACAAAGGGCTTTGTGGTTTCTCCCCTGAAAAATTACAACAATTATAATGCACTTTCTAGATACTGAGATAACATAAATCATTTGCCATATTACTTGGCAAGCAGGACAAGATGGCACTGCTCAACAGATTATTTTATTCAGTAGTTATTGCTATGACATTACAGTTTCTTTCCTCTTCAACAGTTTACTATTCAAGAACCCATTTTCACTGCATTTTCCAATCTGGCATCACCACTCCTTCATAAGTCACTCTTTTTTTAAATTGGCCACAAATGTCCGCTCTAGCCATGTATCTTAGCTGTAAGCTTATTTTCTCCTGGCATGAGTCTCTTCATAAAAACTTTTTTCAAGAGTCTGCAAGAGCAAATGATAATTTCAGACAGGTTTGTTTTTTTTTTTTTTTGTAGTAAAGAAGCTACTATCTTCCACCTTAAGTAGGACACCAGTCTTTGAGGATAATTAAATTACATTTAAGACAGATCCTTCATGGCCACCAAAAGCTTTATTAAGGTCTCTGGACAAGTTCGTAAAATTAAACAGCTGTATCATCATCCATCACCTCACCGGTGTCCTGATGCATTGTGTTTATTCTGTCAAATGTGATCAAGTGATTTACAGTCATAAATATGAATGGTTTTATACTTTAAAATTTCACCTGGGGATTCCAACTTTAGTACACAGTGAAAACAGCTGTTAACAAAGTTCACGTCTTTATTTAACTAGAAGTAAAAGTACTTCTTTGAAGCATCAGAAAGCTCCCAATTTATCAACCTGCTGTTTACCTTAAAGAATGAATAAAAATAGTACTAAACTAATTTTTTAAAAATTCTATGCTGCTTTACTGTATTTTGTTACAATGCCAGTTCCTCATGGAAAAGCTGCCCTTTTTAGTGTAGATACCAGAGTAAATCTAGATACTAGACAATGCTAGCATGGACTGAAAGCAGGGGCACAGAGAGATTTTCCCTAGCTACTCCACTATATAGCAATACTATTTCATTATTAACAAACAAATTTTTTTCCTGGTGTGTTTTAGCATATGGCGCATCTGATTCCCAATTTCACTTGTACATAAAAGGAAAAGATATAACAAAACACAGAACTCCATTCTTGTTACACTGCAGCTTTAAAGGAACTTCTCTTAAGCCTGACAAAATATTCATTGATTTCTTCAGCCACTTCAAATATTGGACTGAATCTACAAAAAGTCCTAACAATATGTAGTTCTTTAATGCAAGAAAAGCTAAGTAGTATTTAAAAATAAATAGGTTGGAAAAGACCCAAGAACTTAGTCCAAATTCCTGCTCAAAGCAGATCTAACTTCCAAGGCAGATCAGATTGCTCAAGAGCTTGCTTAATCTTAGATTACATCTTTATTTTTTTTGATCATGAAAATAGCTATATTAGAAAACAAGTAGTGACTAATATGCCAGATATGAAGTTGATTTCTGGATGCTTTGTCTTGATTCTCTTGATTTTTTTTTCTAGATGCTTAACTTACTTACCAAGGAATACCACTTCATGTACTGAAGGCATCATTTGCTCCGGAAATAACATAATCTGTGGCCAGACTACAGCATCTCTACAGATTGGTCACACTTTAATAAATACGTTGTTTCAAATGTATAATAATGTTAAATTTTGTCTACTACTTGATGGTATTATCAGCTACATACCTCCCACTGAGTTATTATGTTTTTCAGTTGCTCAATTTCTGCATCTTTCTTTTCAAGCTCGAGCTTTAGTCGTTCTGTTTTTCCGTCTTTCAAAACAGTTTCCTATAAGCAAGAAAACATTACTTCTTGACAATTTAGTCATGTGAATTCAATTCTTGGGAAAGGCAACTTACTTGTTTGTTAGAGAAGAGAATTTTTGATCAAAACTAAAGAGGTATATGTGAATAGATACCAAAGGGATAAAAGCTGCAGTAATAAATACTGGCATTCTCTGTGGAGCAAAAATTATTTTAATCACAATTTTTTAAACACTTAACACTTAAATCATTTAAATACCTCTCCAATAGATAAAAATATTACAGTGTTGTGGGGTTTTTAATTCTTTAAGATTATCATGATTTTGATTTGTGCTTTCTTCTACCCAGGTGCTCCCTCCTGATCATTGAATAAGCTTTATTAGGCAAACTTCTTCACTTCAGAATGACTCCTGTTTTACATGCCTGGTTGTGTTCATGAGATGTGCAGTTATTTGTTTCACTGCAATCAGCAAGCTGGACTCTCCTTTTCTCTCTTTCAAGTATTTTGTGAACATCATCTTCCAGCCTGTTGAAAAATCCTCCATCGTGCATTGAAGACTGGGAAGAGCTCAGTTCCTGTCAAAAATAAGTACTGTAACATACATTCCTTTACATATAAGTTAATATTGAGCTAGAAATCAACATGTTTAAAGAAAAGCTTGTCATGCAAAAGCATTACATCTAGATATTGAATACAATACCAAGTTAAAAGCACAGAAATTAATTAACAGTTAACATTTAGCTGATGACATAAGAGTGTATCATCTGTAAGTTTGCAGATGACACAAAGTTAAGCGGGAGTGTTGATCTGCATGTGGACATGGAGGCTCTACAGAGAGACCTAGATAGGTTGGATTGATGGGCCAACATTAATGGTATGAACTTCAACAAGACCAAGTGCCAGGTCCTGCACTTGGGCCACAACAACCCCATGCATTGGTACAGGCTTGGGGAAGAGTGGCTGGAAAGCTGCCTGGCGGAAAAGGACTTGGGGCTTCTAATTGACAAGCAGCTGAATATGAGCCAGCAGTGTGCCCAGGTGGCCAAGAAAGCCAATGGCATCCTGGCTTGTATTAGAAATAGTGTGACCAGCAGAAGTAGGGAGGTGATTGTCCCCCTGTACTCAGCACTGGTGAGGCCACACCTGGAGCATTGTGTCCAGTTTTGGGCACCTCAATACAAGAGAGATATTGAGGTGCTGGAATGGGTACAGAGGAGGGCAATGAAGCTGGTGAAGGGCCTGGAGCATAAATCGTACGAAGAACGATTGAGGGAGCTGGGACTGTTTAGTTTGAGGAAGAGGAGACTGAGGGGTGACCTCATCACTCTCTATAACTACTTGAAAGGACATTGTAGAGAGGTTGGTGCTGGTCTCTTCTCACAAGCAAACAGCGATAGAACAAGAGGGAACGGATTCAAGTTGCAACAGGGTAGGTTTAGACTGGACATTAGGAAGAAATTCTTCACAGTAAGAGTGATCAGACACTGGAACGGGCTGCCCAGGGAGGTGGTTGAGTCACCATCCTTGGATGAGTTTGAGTCATTTAGATGTGGTGTTGGGGGATATGGTGTAGGGAAGAACTTCATAGAGTAGGGTAAATGGTTGGACTCGATGATACCAAGGGTCTTTTCCAACCTGAATGATTCTATGATTCTACGATGAGATTACACAAAAGCATGAAGCTGGAATTTAATAATTTTGCACTATGACTACACTAATTTATGATTTATTTCACTGTTAACTGTTCTTCCCTCTAAGAGTTTTAGTATTTGTGGAATGCACCACAACATAGTGGCATCACAGTATTTTATCTAATTTGCTTCTCTTTTTTGTACTACAATTTGCATTTTTTAATATGCTTTTAAATCTGGGAGTTGCGTCAAAGATTATCTGAAAAATAAAGAAGCAAGAGAAGTTCTAAGAAAGTTCCCCTAGTTCTAAGAAAGCCAATAGTAAGTTCTCAAGATACAGGAACTGCAGACATACGTCTCTATTAAATCTGTTAAAGTTTTCCAAACAGAAATAATTCAGTTTCAGAATGTGTAACTGACTGTTGCTACAGAAAGTGCCAAATTAACTACCTCCTAAACATAAGAGTTCTGTTGGGTTTTTCTTTGGGTGTTTTTTTTTTTTTTAATTAAAGTAGCTTGAATAAGACTTACCTCATGTTTTTTAGCAGGGTTATCTGAAAAGAATAGAAAAAAAGTTACATCAATAAGTTACTCAAATCTTGTACTGCTGGCTATTAAACATTTTGAGAACTGGAGGGAAAACCCCATCTATTGGAGTTCTTCAACATTAACTCCTCTCAAAGTCACAATAAAAAAACCCCATTGCTAAAGGGTTGGCATTAGAAGCCAAGATTATAAACTACGTGTAACATCACTTCCTGTATTTGCATATTCTCCCAGATCTTTCAGACTATTTAATCAAAACCAGCATCCCATATTTGTTTGCTTCAGTTAAAGTGGAAGGCAATGCCTTTGGTACAGACACTTAAGGAATTTGTTGACCTTTTATAGCACATATCTCACTGTATACCTGAATGCCTTCCATGCCTTCAAGATTGCTGTGCTTTCAATCTTGTTTCCTCTATTCAGATTATTTGGAAATAGTGTGTTTAATATTGTAGATTTAGATAAAAACATCCTTAAAAGAAAAACCTTAGAAAACAAATTAATTTCTTCCTTTTCTAGCATCTAACTTGGTTTCTTCACTAAAATTCAGAATCTCTACTCTATAGACACAGGTCAAAGTATTTTTAAACATATAAATAATGCATATTACTTATCTTAATAAAAGCCAATATCATGAAGACAGTGACTTGCTATTACCCAGGAAACAGAGAAACTCAAGTGCCTGAGGAGCAAACTTAGTAAAACAAAACAAAAAGAAAACCACCAACAAAACCGAAAACCACTTAGATTTTAAAGAAGTGACACTAAGTGTTTGAGTCCACCACCCACCCCAGAGACACTACATGAAATTACGTTTTCCTTAACCTTTTCTTTTCTTTGTTCTCCTCATCTAACTAGCCCATTGTTATGTAATGAACACTTAGCTTTCAGGCTTGGTAGGACACACTAACTGCAATTTATTTACTGTTTGTTTAAACACAGTATTAATGAACAGAGACAGAAGGGCATTTTGCTGTTAGCACACACACTATGAAAATTCCAAGTAGAACAGCTCATATGGTATGATAAGGCATACCTATATTACTGTCTGACTGAAAGTCTTTCAGAGACACAGTGAGAGGTTTGTCTTTTCCTTGCTGGTTCTTTTTCTCTTTCTTATTCACAGACTTTGACTGAGGTGAAGTTTTTTCAACGTTTTCATGTTCCTAGAAGAATAAATTCCCACTGGTATAATTTTCTTCAATACCCAATATTTTTTCCTGAAGCTTTATAAAGGAAAAAAAAATTGTGATAATGTACTAAAACAGATTTTAGCCTGAACAGTAATTTGCAGGCTTGAGATTGGTCTAAAGAGTGCAAGGCAAATCAGCAATTAAACATCAGTTCTGTTCTCCGAGTAGAGCATTGCTCTTCACAAAGCAGAAAAACTATCAGCCTAATACTTCTTCAATCACCTACATCAAATTTTATCCAGAAACTCATAAACTGAGAATATATGGTAGTCAGATGCAGGAAGGCAGAGTGCCACATAATGCAGATTAGTATTTTCTTTGAAAAACAGAGCTCCACTGTACCTTCTTTTTATTCTCAAAATATGCTTACTGTTTTGGTAGAAGTCAGAGAGCTATTAGTATGCAATTAGTATACCAACTGACCGTACTGCTATTGAAATCAGACAGACTGGTACATGATAGCCATTTGAACCAGAGTCCCACCTCCCCACACATCTACATTAACTGTCTTAGCAAATTATCAATGTCCTAGTTGTTAAGAATAGTCTTAAATACTAATTAATTAAATATTTTAATCTTAGAAGTTAAACAATCCTAAAAAATATTATTATGTAGAAAGCAAAGATGGAAGTGGAGTGCCTTTCTCTCCACAGAAACAAGATTTGTTCAGCATACTCATGTACTGTATATTTTGAATAATAGTATATATTTTAAATTATTCAAAGGTAATTCTCAAAAAGTCTACAAATAATGCTATGCTACTATGGCTGAAGATTGACTTTACTTTAAAAAAAAGAACTTTTAGCTTTTAAGTTAAAAATTTATCTTTGGTTTTCAGGAACTATGGTACTCTCCCTCTCAAAAAACGGAAGTATTTGTGCAAAAGTGCATGTGCAATTTTTATTGCTTTATGATGCAAATTATATTTAAATTTACATATTTTCATAACATTTCATTGGCTCCTGATTTGTTGCAAATAAGAAGCAATCTCCTGTTAGAAATAAAAATTTCATCTTTCTCAGAACAATTCTTCGGTGTTCCATAAAAACCAATCAGAAAACAGCATCCTGACCAGCTAAGAAAGTGTATATAGCTTATTAGAACTAAAATATTTACACTCAAAACAGAGAAAAGTTGTTAGAAAAAATGCAAATGATTCAACCATAACTAACACTTTAAGGCCCAAGGAGAAGTCAGTGCTTTGATTCTCTTACTCTTCAAGTGTGCTGAATTTTTCCTAAGGAAGGTCAGGATCTCTTGTACTCTTAAAAAATTTCAGTGCACTTACATGCCAGAAAATTGAAAAAGTAAAACTAAAAACTTATTTTCCACCTTTACAGGCTAATTAAAAAAAACCCAAACCACCCAATATTATTACATATGGTTTCTTTCAAATCCAGTATTTCTCTGAACTCTTAAGCATCTGAACGGTGTAAGCAAACAGTTTACATGAAGAAAATGGTATTTTAGAAGCATTTTTGCTTTATTTTTAAAATTCAAGCCTCAAACTTGTGAAGCTTTTACAGTAGGATGAATCCTGCAAATACCTTTTTGTGCTCCTCATATTCCAGTTTGCTTAGCAGCAATGCTTTTTCAAGATCAGCTTCAAACATTTCAGAAGTCAGCTGAAGAAACAAAATTAACATATTTCATGTGACTAGGTTGTTAAAAAAGAAGCAGACAAAACCACTAAGACCACACAAGAATTCCAGTTTCCATACACATATGATTGCAATTGCCAAAAAGCTAAGTTTTACTGATGTGACATATGGCATTATTGACAGCTAAGTATGGAAGTCTTCTTGGGAGATGCAAAGAAAATTTGAAGCTTTCTAAGTGTAAGCTATTAAGAAAAAGAACTAGGAACACAAGAGGAATGAAGGATGGGATAGTTTTTTTTTCTAGCATTATAGTAAAATAGCAAAGTGCAGGAAAGTCCAGCACCTGCTGCATAGAAGGTTGAAGGATGGAATTGAGAAGACCAGCACTAGCAACAGTTCAATGAAGCCAATATAAGAGATTTATCTAGAGGATATGGATGCTATAGTTGACATAGCAATCTAAATGTATAAACTAAATGATAAATTATATAAATTTAGTATAAACTAAATTTAGTTTATAAAAACTTTAGTACATAGAGTTTATAAAAATTTAGGAAATTTAGTATAAACTAAATTGATAATCTAAATGTATGAATAGCTAATAACCTATGTTACTGTTTACAGCAAAGTTAACCAAGATTAAGTTGTTCTGAATGCAAGATCTGTTCCTTTGAGGTCTACTGTTTTAAGAAATCACTACAACCCTCTGTGTGATATGTTGCCAAATGGAAGCCTTGTGCTTCATCATAGCTCTCCCTTTTTCATGCCCTTAAGTGAAATAATAATTAGTAAAAATAATTACTTTAACCATCATTTTCTTGGTCTTTGAATTTCAAATTGAGGTCCTTTTCATGCATTCCAGAATAAATTACTTAAGTCGTCTTAATATACTTCACTCAAACTGGGCTGCATGACTTACACTTGCTTTTTTGTCTATAGGAACCATGTTCTGAAAAAAAACCTCGCAAGTTGTCATGCGCTTTACATATCATAGAATGATAGAATGGTTTGGGTTGGAAGAGACCTTAAAGATCATCGAGTTCCAACCCCCCTGCCGTGGGCAGGGACACCTCCCACTAGAGCAGGTTGCTCAAAGCCCCATCCAACCTAGCATTGAACACTTCCAGGGAAAGGGCTTTTTTTCTTAAGTGTTTGTTTTCTTTCAGTATCAGAATCAGCAATTAGAGGTTTAATAACTTACAATAAATTAAATTGACTAAAATTCCCCAAAACTCAATTAACTGTTTTTCCCCGCAAGTGCTGAATCTAATCTGACAATGATAGTTATCTATCGAAAATTAGGCTTCTACACTAAAAACTCAACATTAACATGATGAAGAAGAAAGAATGAGGATTTAAAAAAAAAAAAACACCAAAAAAATAGACTACCAAAAAGAGAACAATTAACACACAAAATTAAGGTAAACTCACAAGAAAGATGAATTTAGGACTTTCACCTTTGTGTGTCTGGAAGTGCTAATTCAGTACACAAACTCCTAAATAATTATTAAGAATTAGTACTACCACAATGTTATTAGAACTATTAAACAACTGCATAAAAATTGCATTATGTGATCTCTGGTAAACAATAACCCTATCATAATTTACTTAGCTAGCAGTCACTCAATTCAGCACAAGACTGAGTGTTTGAAGCTGGCAATACAGAGGTCACTATTTCAAAGCAGTAGTGAAGTTGAGAGGTTTAGATCTGCATATTCTCAAAGCCAGTCATCTCCTGTGTAGTTTCCCAAGCACATTCAGTCCTGCTTCTACGCATAGCCTGACTGTCTCAGGATACATAACTACAGGCTCACTAGCACTTAAACCTACAGAAAAATCTAGAAACCATGGGTTCCTTTTCTTAGGTAGTGGGACTGCATAACCAAAAAGCAAGCTCTGGAGTACACCTAATAGTTACAAGAAATTGAGATCCATGAACAAAGTTACAGTGAACTCTCTCAAAAGCTTTGCTGAAGAAAGACCATCCTATTTACATATTAGCTTCATAGTTAAGATAAAAGTTGACAATGCTTTAACATTTTAAAAAATGCTTTCAAAGTGCCAGGCAGTATAGTAATTTGGAGAGTAAATATGAAAAAAGGAACTCTTCACGAACTGGGAGATGTTTTTTGTGGAGCTGACGTCTGTGGAAACAGGGAGATATTGATTCTCACCCAGCGCTGATTATCACCATCCCGTGCAGCATAGCATTTAAAAATCTCTTAATTATCAATTTAACTGGATAATCAATTGGGCAAATGGACAAGAGCAACTATGGAACTAAGAGGCTAGGATTTCATACATTCTGACTCTGAAGAATTCAAACTCATGTCTCTCCTCTTAGATAAGCACATACCAGTTGCAGCTTGAACTTCCATGCCAATCAGTTTCTCCAACTGAGAAAGGCTTTTATTAAATATTAGGATACAATTGGCATGACTTTATGGAACAACAACACAGAGACAGCAGAACAGTTAAAAGCACTGATCAACGTTTCATGCAACCCTGACTAAACAAGGCATACTGTCAAACAAACATTTCAAAAAAGTTGTCACAGATGTGAAATAATGCCATTATGTTTGGGAATTTTGCATTCTCAAGTCTACTGAACCCACTTTTCCACTGATCTTTCCCTTGCCCTGTCTTTCCCATAAGAAAAATCAGACTTTTCGTAAGCTTCCAACACTTCTCATCTTCACCTCAAAAGAAGACCTTGCCTCTTCTTCCTTCTCCAGGGACCTTCTGTAAGTTTTAACTGCCATCTCTTGCTAATTTTAAGAGTGGTGCTATTACGGATTTGCAGATAGTTTAACTGATTCTTCCTTTAACACATACCACACCAACATAAGCATGGCTTCTCTCTCTTTTTCTTTACCTTTTTTCTCTGTATCTGCCTTTAATGTAACAACTTGTTCTTAAAAAGCTATACGTATCAAGCTTTTATTCCTGAAGTTGTGGTAATGATTGGTAAAGCCAATACATTAGCAACAGCTGATAAGGACTTTAACACCCTCCACATAAGGCTTCATTCTCTACCAGAATTCAATATTCAATGGGCTGAGAGGAGCAGGACCTTACTGCTGAATGGCTAAGACACCTGACTTGGGTGCGGTAATCTCCCACCTCCTCTTGGGTTGTTTAGAGAATACAACTGAATGGGACATGTTTTGAACAAGTGTGAGGAAAAACTACCTGCAGCCCTCGGAAATATATCAGTTGTGAGTCCCTGTGCTCAGATCAAGTAGATAGCCTATTGCTCAGGAGATTTGCCCTTTCAGACCTACTACAAAGCATATGCTTTTCTTCACTTATTACTATGCTCAAAGCATCAAGTGTCTAATACTTGTACGTTGTGTCTGTAATCAAATTTACCTTAAGATCACAATCTTTAAATCAGAGTTATCCATGGATTCTTCAAATTATAGTCTTACAGAACATAAATAATAATTTAGCAGAAGTGATACACAAACACCAACTTATTACTTTAAAAAAGTAATATTGAATGCATACCCTGAAATAGAGCTGTTACAACAATTTGGGCAGAAAAATTACAGGCAACAATTTATTATTGTTGAACAAGTTATTACTGAAACTGTTGGTGATAATATGAAGTAAAAATAATGAAGCATAGCTGTGGATATTGAAGGCTTATGGTTCTTTGTGTTACACTGGCCTTTACTTCGTAATTCCCCTTTAGGCTCTTAAGGGGAATTCCCAAAAGCCTGTTAGTCCCCACTGATTTCTGCAGTAGCCTATTAGCAAGGCAGTAAAGGACTTGTGACCCTGAAATAAAAATTACGAAGTAAAGGCCATTCCGTAATTAAACTTAATTCCTCATAATTTTCACTCATGTCCTTTTTTCCCCTCGTATAAGGAAAAAACAGCTAATTCAATGCCTGCTAGTGCTGCAGTACATGGGTAGCTTCTACAAACAGTGAAATAACAGTTTTAAAAAGGAATCTTATTGATTATGCATATTTTACTGAGACTATTGTAACAAGACATGCACTCTATGTTATATACTTTGAGCTACAGCAAACACTTTCATTGTTGTTCTAAGACAGAAATCACAAGTAGCACTCCACTCATCAGGTTCCGATATTCACATTTTTAAGAGTTTCTGGGTAAAGTTAAAAGTAAGTTTAAAGCGGTTTGGGCAACTTTTTGGCACTTTCAGGCCTAAACCCCAATGCTTTAAACCATTTATGAATCAGAAGAGTTCACTGCAACCTCTTTGGTTGCTTCAAAACCTATAGTGTCAAAGTCATACTAATCACTTGAAACAAAGTTTAATTATTTCATGTTTACAAAACATCAACACTTCAGTCTAACAGTGATCATGCCAGTGTCAACCATCACACTAAATATTCAGTGTAGCAAAAGAAAAGATAACACAGGATTTGTTGGAAAAATATTAACAAGTCCACACTGCACCTCCATTCTCTATGGTTAAACCACTGTGGCCACAGAAAGCTCTTCAAAATGTAGCTGTGGTGCAAAACAATTTATTCTTCAACCTCAAGAACTGTGACAGCATTTAGCTATTCCTGTTCCTCAAAAATGGGACAGAGATGTCTTTCGAACTATAACTATTGTATGTTAGAATTATGGCAATTGCTCTAAAGTTATTTTTAAAATAAAGAGGATCCTACTGTAACTTCACAGCCTACATGTCAGTAAGATTGAAATTAATCAGAATTGATTGTTTATAACTGAGTTTACTTTGTCTGACCATTTGACCACCAAGTAAGTAAGTAGATTATAAAATTATTTTTTACCTGAGATAAGTGCCTCATACCACACAAAATAAAAAAAAACCCTGCAATTACTGAACTAAGCAAATCTGTACCTTAAAAAGCAGTTCTGAAGTTAATTAGCTCTGGAAATTTTCAATAGGATTATTAGGTCATTACTCCACTGCTAGGGCAACCATCTAGAAACTTGAAAAGTCAAGAACTTGGCTATACTCTGTTTAAGAAACACCTATAACAAAGCAGTAGCAACACACAGAAAAAAAAAAAAATCAAGGAAGTATCCAAACGTCAGTCTTTCATCAATAAGGCTTTCTATATTGTGTCTTAATTAGAACAAGAAGCAGTTCAATACTATCTTTTTTGGCAAGACGTACGTTGAAAATGTCTCTGTAAAAGAAAATAGCATTCTAGTAGATGCCAGCATAGAAGTTCAACAGCTTTATCAAACCTTTCAGAAATCCAGTTGGTGTCACTTATTAGCAATTTGCCTTGAAAAAGTCTATGGAAAGTTAAACACACTGAAGGGCATCTTCAAGCATAACAAGAGAGTCTAAACTGTTATCCACAGTGAATCAGTGCATAGCAGACAATTATTTAAAAGGAATCTAGAAAAAAAGTGTACTAAACACTTCTTTAAGCACCATCAGAAAAAAATGCACTAAAACAAATTCTTTCTGTGCCTATCTATGCTATTTTGGCCTTAAACAGTTGAAGTACTGCAAACAATTCATAACATTCATCTAATTTAAAATACTATATATTCTGCAGTATCAAAAAGGAGTATTTTAAATGCTGAATTTAAGTCAAAAACCAAAAAGGCTAGTTTTAACTGTAAGTACTCTTCCTAACTGACATCACAAGGACAGCAAACTATTGTATTTGGTCAGGTGAAAATTATTTTACTGTTTTGGATTCAATGCATTTTGCTGTGTAATTTCCCTTTGTGGTAGCTTTGGCAAGAAGAAACAGTGATTCGTACAGGCACAGTCAGTCTTTGCTTTATTGTATTCTTCAAGCGTTAATGAACCTTACTAATAATATTATTAACAAAAAGATGTTCTAACATTAAAAATCAGAGGTTCTTACACTGATAGGACTATCCTGTTGTCTAAAAAGTTCAAGTGTTCTTTGTTACCTAGAAAGGAAGTAGTTATTTCATGCCTAACAGAACTTGCCAAGCCTGGTTTGCTATGGATCCATACTGTATATCCATATATTGCTCCACCAAAACATCCCCAGCTTTGCTCCCACCACAACATTTCACCATCCTTCCATGGTAGTACATCTACTTGTTGCCCAAATACTATAAATTCCTCTTACTATACTCCAGTGTTCACAGTCCGGCTATGATGTCTGCAAACAGCAGCATGTGCTAGCTCTAAACTATATCTGACAGAAGATATGGCGTGAATTTCCCCTGAAACCTTTCCTTCTATGTGGCAGTATGTTCTTGCTTCCTCTCCAGCCATCTCTCTTATTAATGAGACTTAACTTCATGGAGTAACGTACTTCAGGGAAGCCAAAGACAGCTAACTACAGTAAGCTGTACCTGTTCATCTCTTTGTCTCCACTCCTGCCAGTTTTCTTCCTGAGAGTCCTTCTGCATTGCAGTATGCAGTTTTTGTTCACACCGAGACAGACAGCCTCCATGCGAGGATTTCTGAGGAATCTTTTTAAAAGCAAGGTTTCTGAGCTGAAAAACAGTTATTTTTAGCTTTAATCAAAATGTTGACAAGTATACAGAAACAGTCTTAATGGACTAACGAAGACATTCAGACATGTGCAAATAGATATGCATGTGCTTTACCTTACTCTGTAGTTTGGAATACATTTTTGTTTGATCATTTATAGTACATACCATACTGTAAAATTATAGAAAACTGTGGATCAGAAACATCACAGCCACATAACATATTTACTTTTCCATTGTTTTATGTTTTTCCAGCTGAAAATCTGAAGAAATAATGGTGTCCAACCACGGTGTCCAGATTTCATGCTGGATCAGGTATTACGGTGCTGCTCACATCTGACCCAAATTAAATATAATGTCAGGAAAAGGTGTTATACACAGATTTGGCATTGGCAAGTAAAGGAACTAGAGGTTCAGGTAGAAAAGAACAATGTATACAATCCTTACAGTTTAACAACAATCTGAAGTTAGTCATGCTTTAAGAACCTGCAGTAAGAATTATTTTTAATCACTGTACCATATGGATACAATAGTGCCATCTTAAAAATGCCTTACATAATTATAAAATTTGATAGTGAACAAATAACCTGCAAATTTGGCAGCTCAAACATGTTCACTGTCAAGCTTAAACATTAGCTGACACTCTGGTCCTTACTTGGAGTGAAAAATAAAGGCACCAATACAATCTACTAACAGAGAGGCTCCTGGGAGCAAGAAAGAAGCTATCGTCAGAGGAAAGATGAAACAAAATACAGTATTCTCCTTAATATGTGTTTATCGAGTGTCTTAAAATGGCAGTTCACCTTAGCTTACTTAAAATCAGACAGTAATGCAGCTACTTCAGAATTGTTTTCCTTCCCCTCCAAACAGTCCCTTGCCATACTGCCTTTTGCTACTGTCTCTCCTGCTACCTGCACCAGCACTACGAGCCCTGCTTCCTTCTTCAGATTACAGTGCTGGCAAGAACACTGGTGCAGGCCATTCTGATTTACAATTTCAGTGGAGTATAGTCATTGACATAGTACATGCTGAAGTGAAGAAAATCAGTCAGCCCTTACTCGCCCGCCTCTCTGCAATCACAAGAGTAAGTATCATTCCCATGCAAATGAATTTCTGTAGATATATGCAGTGCACACAATTTTTTTTTTTATAGTGTTAAAAGTTTTGATGGTGCTAAGGAAGGCATAAAGCAGCATCAAGGTATGCTTATTGAAAACTTGATTTTCCATATAAAAACAAACAACACCACAGCAAAAAATTACTTTGCTTAACATTACTGCAAATACTAAAATGTCAAAGATTAAGTTTAATAGATACTAAAAGAAAAGAAGATGGGTTTGGATATTTTGTTTGCTTTACATAGTAAATTTGATAAGAGATGTGTACAGTACCAGGCAGAAACCACTGTTCTCCACTCTGCCCCAAAAAAAAAAGAAAAAAATAGGGCTCTGGATTTAATAGATTCAGAGGCTGGACTGATGGATAAATCTGAAAATTACAACTTAGGAAAGCAGATTTTAAAATTCTTCAGACACAGTAGGTAGGTCTAACTATCTCCTTGAAAGGAAAAAAAAAAGAAACCTTGAAAGCACCTTTGAACATGCTGGCTGTCCAACAGGCAACTAGTACTGACTACCTACAAGTCTCTGAAAACAAGTTGTTTCCTATCAATCACTTTTTAAAAAGGTCATGCCCTTCATCAGAAATTACTCAAGTGGTGTTCGCAAAAAAGTAAAACCTAGCAATTTATTCTCATTTCAAATTTTCAACTTGTATAGTAGGGAGTATCCTGCTTTTATATAGAGAATACTTAATAAAGCAAATAATAAAAAAAGGAAGTCTCTGTGACTAAGTAGCATTTGCTTCGTAAAAAAAAAAAACAAACAAAAAAACAAACAAAACAATGACTTGCCAGGGACAGCAAAAATTATTTATCAGATAACAGCCTTACCCACTACTGAAAATACAATCCTTTTACCTCATTAGCCTCACTCTGCTGCTGTTCTTTCTTTTTCCTCCTTTTCTTCCTCTTGTTCTCATTTGTAGATGATCTTCCCCCTGAAATCTGAGATTTACTGGCACCTCGGCTGCGTCTTCCTTTTCCAGGCTCCAAATCAGTATCACTCTCAACTTGTAGTAAAGCAAAACGAGATGCAGTGGTAGGAACTGAACTGATTACAGCAGATGCCATTGCCACATAAGATATTCTACTGTGCTGGCTTCTTTCTAGTTATTAAGTTTCCTAGGAAAGTAGCACAGAAATAAGAATGAAAACATTGTTTATCGAAACAGTCAATAATTCATATCTGCTAGCTGCAGGTTTAGTATTATTTCATTACTATAAATTATTTCCAAATTCAGTATTATTTCTTTATATTTTTACTAAGTTGTATTATCTTAAATTCAAACAAGAACTACAAAAGGAAAGAATAATCTATAAAACAGCAGTTATTTTTAGGCTAACACATTTGTTCCTGAGAGATTACATTTGAAGGAAAAAACAGTAGAAGGCTCTGAAAGAAGTCGGCCTTCATGATCTAGATGGAAAAAAAGAAAAAAAGATACGGAAATAGTATAGTGCACCAAAAGTGGTTCAGAGGACATCTCTGGAGCCTGACAAAAATATGGTTTGAGAAAGAAAGGAAGCAGATTATTAGGCATATACAGGCTCCAGTTTTGGGTGAGCAGCCTTATTTCTACTTTAAAAGTAGTATCATTTTGTTCCCAAGCCACTGGAGATTCAACAAGCAGTTTCCTTCACAGGACTATGAGCTCAGCATTGTGGCTGGTACTGTTCTCAATCATTAGGCTCACCTCTTTTTACAGCACAGTACAGAGGATGTGTTGGGGAGAAGCAGAATTGGGAAAGACACTTATGCCTTCCATTGCCCCCTGTAACTATAACCAAGGTGTATACGCCCATGACAAAATTCCAAAGCACAAATCATTTAACTAGTGTAAAAATTAAATTTTTGGCATAAGAATATTTGGCTACTTGCAATTTTTCCATGCAAAGTTCAGTGAAGTGGAAGATTGAAAGTGATGTTATTTCAGCAGTGATTATAAATTCCACAGAAAACACCTAGCTATGTTGACGTAACACAATAGGTGTAGTGAAATAATATATATTTTTTGAAAGCGGTGTTTGAAAGGAATCCTTACGGTCTGGCAACAGTGAACATAAGTTGAATGTGTGCTCAGATGGTCTACAAATGTATTGCTTGTTAATTACTATTACAGAAGAACAAGAGAATCTACAGAAATTTCAATAGGTTGTTTTTATTGCTATATTTCAGACTTTTTCAAGGACAAACCTATATAGGTACTCTAAAGAGGCTTAGCTATATCAACACAAAACAATATTATGTCACCAATGCTATGGTAAGTGGTCACCATTGTGACCATTACCCCCAAAAAATTATTAAAAAGGAGTGTTTCATTTTATTTCTCAGAGGTGAAAGAGAACGAACAAGAAAGCTAATACTGTCCTTATTCAAGTTTACTGAAGACAAAGGTTACCATGAACAGCATTCTTCTCTGACAAAAGTTACCCTACCCTATTTCTCTCAAAAAAGGAAAACGAAGCTGATTATATGAAGCTGGTCATATCCTAAGAATAAAACAAACTTGACATCAAATTAGGAATCTAGCTGATGCTGATGTTCAGACTCTCTGATCAGACCACAACTTCAAAAAAACACATCAGTCACATCTAAAACACCAAAGTAATTTTGTACTTTTGAACTTTTGAACACCAAGGTACTTTTTACTCTCTTCAAATGATTATGTAACAGGGTAAATTTGGGTTTTCCTGGGTTTGTGTACATGTTATTAAGTGTGTTTTAATACTCAATAACTATAGGTACCCTGCTTAGGAGCTTAGTTACAGCAGAGAGATGCTGTGCTCTTACTCCTTGAACATGCAATAAGTTGAAACCTGAAACTCAGAGAAAAGATTAGAGATACCTTCATAGAAAAACAGCACCAAAGATAAGTGCTCAGTCACACTATAGCATGAACTTACAATACTGAATGGTGCTCTTAGCACTACACCAGACCACCGTAGTCTCAACACTGGAAGTTCAAACTCTCTACTGTATTTGGCTTCAAAAATTATTAGCATGCTACAGAATGACTCTATTCAGTCAAAAGCTTGGCATTTCTGGCCTCCGTCTACTTAATGGGATATATTTGGGTTTTCATATAAATAGATAAACAGCACAACATGGTCTTTAGTAAGTTGGCATCTGCTAAAGGCACTAAATAGTTCGTTTTGCCCATACAATTTGAAAACATTTCCTATTTTAGCAGCCAGATCCTTTGGAAATACAGTTTAAGAGAAAACATTGTCAAGATACAGTTATTAGTCACTCTATAACAAGAGATAAAGAAACATGAAAAGAGGTTGGAGTCAGTTAGCCCATAGCAGCTGAAGCTCTACATCACTATGAAATACATCTGCAAACTCCTCTCTCACTATGGAGATGGCCTACCATCATGCCATCCTTCACATTTTAATACCATACCTACAATTCTGACAGCTGAATTTTACCAAATAATATTTGGGGTTGGTACTGGGACCCATGTTGTTTAACATCTTTGTTGGCAACGTGCACAGTGAGATTGAATGCACCATGGCAAGTTTGAAGATGACACCAAGCTGTGTGGTGCAGTTGACACGCTGAAGGGAAGGGATGCCATCCAGAGGGACCTGGACAGGCTTGAGAGGTGGGCCCATGGAAACCTCATGAAGTTCAACCAGGCCACGTGCAGGTTCTGGTACCTGGGACATGGCAATCTCAGGCACAAATACAGGTTGGGCGGAGAATGGCTGGAGAGCTGCCCTGAGGAGAAGCACTTGGGGGTGTTGGGGGATGAGAAGCTCAACGTGAGCTGGCAACAAGCGCTTGCAGCTCAGAAAGCCATCCACATCCTGGGCTGTATCAAAAGAAGCAGGGCCAGGGTCGAGGGAGGTGATTCTGCCCCTCTGCTCCTCTCTCATGAGACCCCACCTGGAATACTGCGTCCAGCTCTGGAGTCCTCAGCACAGGAAGGACATGGACCTGTTGGAACAGCTCCAGAGGAGAGCCACATAGATGATCAGAGGGCTGGAGCACCTCTGCTATGAAAACAGGCTGAGAGAGTTGGGGGTTGTTCATCCTGGAGAAGAGAAGGCTCCAGGGAGACCTTATAGCAGCCTTCCAGTACCTGGAGGGGGCCTACAGGAGAGATGGGGAGGGACTCTTTACCAGGGAGCGTAGTGATAGGATGAAGAGTAATGGTTTTGAACTGGAAGAGGTCAGATTTAGATTAGACATAAGGAAAAAATTCTTTACTCAGAGTGGTGAGACACTGGAACAGGTTGTCCAGACAAGCTGTGGATGCCCTATCCCTGGAAGTGTTCAATGCCAGGTTGGATGGTGCTTTGAGGCATGTGGTCTAGTGGGAGGTGTCCCTGCCCACGGCAGGGGGTTTGAAACTAGATTATCTTTAAGGTCCCTTCCAGCTCTAGCCATTCATTATTCTATTTCAGTTCCAAGATTTTACTCCTCTCCCCAAAGGAAACCAATGGGCTGGTCTCAAAATCTGTCAGCTAAGCATAGATGCTCGCCACCCCTTTTACAAGATTTTTTTTCCCCTTTAACAGCCAATTATAGTTTGTGTTGTTCTTTATTATTATAGATATGAACAGTCTTATAAAATCAAAGCATTGACGTTCTTGAGTTTGAGGCTGTACTCAAAGAGGCTTTTTGATCACACAAAAATTTTGCATTCAAATACCACAGGGCATTTCATAATTCCACAGATCAAACTAGGTTCTGAAAAATCATTTCAACCTTCACAGTGGATTCAAGAGTTTGGCAGTCTGAGAAACGTTATGTATTCATAACCATCAGCTGGACAAAGCCTATCTAAATGCAAGACAATTCCTTTCCTTATAATATGGAGTACAACAAAAAAACCTTCAAGACTTATAAAAGGAAGCAAAGAGAGCTTGTGGCATTTACACAGCTCATTAATACCTCAAGTGAGACTACAAGTTAAAAAAAAACCCCAACAAATGAACAACAGTACTTGGAGTTGTTTCCATTTTGTCCTGCATCAGCACTAGTCATATGCTGCTGAGAAGGCTTTCTCTAATGTACCAAGAAAGTTATTAACCCTCCATTTTCAAGTTAATGAAAAGATCACTGGTAATAGATTTCAAAGTTGCAACATCACTATGGCAGCAATACATAGGTGGTACCAACAGATGACTCAGTTTCAAAACTTTCTGCTTTGCAAATCACTAGCAGACTATTAGTTCAACTGTCTCTGCAATCTGTTTCAAACTATAAAGTTTGTGAGAAGAGTTCGTACAACCAAAAAGACATATTATACAGATTAATATATCAACAACGTAAAGCAAGCATGATACACCATATAATTTCAGGGCAGCATAAAAACCGTTCTTATGGCTAGCAAGTAGTAATTTTTTTGGTGCTTCACTCATTCCTAGGTCATACTCTTCCATACATCATGTCAGCCTACATGAATAGAGTATTTGGGAATTTGGTATTAAATTGACAGATTATTCCAACTTGGTGCCATTTATGAAACACAACGTATTACTTATCCAATACAGTGATTTGTAAGAACAAAGTGCTTACTCTACCTTAAGTTCTTGGTAAACAAAAAAACATATTTAGAAAGTTAAATTGTGACATATTTGAAAAGAAAAAGTATCTTTTAAACTTCAGGTCTCTGAAGTGGAGTAAGTATATTCAAAAACATAAGACCCATCAGTGTCCTGAAGAGCTTCAGGCTCCTTTTAGACATGAAATAACACAGATTGCAGTAATAAAATTTACCCACATGTTGCAGGTGAAACAGCCTTTGATATACTTAAGTTTTAAAAGCTCTAAACTACCCGATACATATCCTAAGAAGAGTTTAGCACACATCCACAAGCTCATTTTGTTTGAGTATCAGCAGCTTCCTGACCTGTGTGCAGCTTTGCACTTGTGCATGAATTACCATTTAACTGGCAAGTGTTCAAGCACCGCCAAGAAGTGCACAATTTAGGAACCTCTAGCCTGATGCTAGTAGTACACCTTTAAGCATCTGTGAAATAACCACATAGTAAAGCCCCCCATTTAAAGCTATATAAAGAAAAACATGCTGAAGAGCCCAAAAATATAACTAATTTCCTCTGTAACCACTTTCATCATCAAATAAACAGGTAAAAAAAGGCGCAGATTTTAAAAACTTTGAAAATACGGTATTGTCATGCTAAAGCTTCTTCCCACACAAAATCTGTTTCTACCACTAAAATACATATTTATGATAATCTACAATCAAGATACGTTCTTAGGAAACACCTGAATAATTGGCTGATTTCAGTACTTGTTTGTAAAACTGAAATAACACTAAAATAGACATTTGAACATGAAGGAACAGGTCCATTCCCTACTGGCACTGATCAACCTTCGCACCTTCTGCACATTACATAATGATCTTTGCCTGTTTATACATTTACCAGAGAAAGCTCAATCTACTTTTCCTCATAGGTGCATTTACAGGAAGTTTTGCATAGGAGGTCCTCGCAGTTGGACAAGCTCTCTCCATTTAAATTGCTTTTGTTTTATGCCATCTGATCAAAAGCTATAAAGTTGCATTAAACTGCTCTGAATCCTTACTTAAAGTCATCAGCTCGCCAATGAGTTTCACAAGTAACTCTACAGCCAAAAAAACCCAACCAACCAAAACAAAAACCGGCTAAGATATCTGCTTGAGAATTGCAGCACTGGCATACACAGCAACAATAAACCCACAGCAGCTAAAGGGACCTTCCGTGGTTTGAAAGGGTAATATGGTGAGTTTACTGCTGTGCTTTTGATAAAGTGTTATTGGGGAAAAACGTTTTTTAAAACATTTGTTAAACTCGGGATTAAAATGTAAGCACGACCAAGGAAGTCTGACTTCAGTTTGAGCATAGGATGCCGACTGACAATGTAACCTCCCTTGCTTTTCTTCCCGATTCCCACCCCTCCCCCCCTCCAAAAAAAAAAAAAAAAAAAGTTAAAGGAAATTAGTTAAGCTTTAAAGTTAGGAAATTCTATCTAACAAATTTTGAAACTGACACTCAGTTTACTGTATGTGACTAATGCAACAAAGAATACTATAATTTCTGGATATCAATACATATAAGTAGCTTTAAATAACCAAACAACCAGTGATCAGTAAACACTACGTCCCAATGGCACTTTGGCTTCTCGTTATGACCAGCACTTCTGCTGCAGCCGATTTTTTTTTTTTTTAAATTAACCCACCTCTCATTAAAACACACAAACAGAAGCCGGGAGCCTCTGACTATAACGAACAGGTAGACCCGCTTTGGGGAAGAAGCGCCCGTATTCCCGAGCCCGGCAGGCAGGCCGGCAGGCACGGCCTCCCTCCCTCCCTCCCCCTGCCCCCCCCATTTTGGAGCGCAGCCCGAGTTCGCCCGCGTTACAGGCAGGGAGGCGCAGGAGGACACGTTCGCTGCATACAGGAGGCTGGAGAGCGCGGCGGCTCCCTTGCAGACACGTACGAGCGAAGGCGGCCTTAGGGAGGAGGAGAGGAGGTGACAGCGGGAGAGTTCACCCAGCGCGGCGGCGAGACCGCCCCCGGAGCTGACAGGCCGGCGACAAAGGCCCCAGCGCTGCACTCCCGGCCAACCGCCCGACTCCCCCCGACCCCGGGGCCACGGGCGCCGCTCCCCCGGCGGGGCCTGGCCAGGCCCCCGCGGAAGCCGTCGCTAGGAGCCACGGCCGCCGAGTGGGCGCCTTCCTCCCCGCTGGAGCCCCGACCGCAGGTGGGCAGCGGGAGGGGCGGAGAGTGGGCGCCCCCCGCGGGACACTCACTCGGGTCGCGGCGGCGGGGTGGAGCAGGAGAAAGCTGGGAAAAGAGAGCAGCTGTGCCGCGGCCCGAGGCGGTTGTAACGGCGGGCGGTTATAACGGCCGCGGGCGCGAGGCCGCCCGGGGGCGTGGCGTGGCGTGGTGTGGCACGGCGCGCGCCGCCGGCCCAGCCGTCGGCGGCCGATACGGGCTCCAGCCGGGATCAAAATAACTGCGGGGCGGGGTGGGCGGTCGCCCGCCTCTCCTCAGCCCCTGCCGGCCCCGGCGCCTGCGGGGAGCCGCGGAGCTGGGACCGGGGGGACAGGGCGGGAAGGGGGATGACTTAAATCGGGTACGTGCCGCGATTCCCCCCCCACCTCAGCTCCTAGGGAACGGCGGGACGCCCTTACCTGCGCCAGCCGTGGTGGAAGGGACGCCGGGGTTTCCATCCGGCGGCTGGGAAGCACCGCCCTCGGCGTGCCCCGGTGGCCGGCGGGGAATCGCACCGCCAAGCTTCGCAGCCGTGACATCCAGTCAAACAACCCCCGGACCTCGTCCTTCCGTCGTTTGCGTGGTTTCTGTCAGGTAGCGCGCTGCCCGCGTGCTGCGTGGATGTAGACCACGGCGTAAATAACCCGGGTGTCCTGGCTTGAGGTGAAACAGAACCAATTGTCTCTTCAGTAATTTTACTTTTCAGTTATGCCTCTTCTAACTAATTGACGTCTCTGAAGTTAATGGTATATTTTTCAGACACTGTCAGCTCCTAACGGAGGTAAGGCCTGATGTTTGTAACTCGTACCCAGGAATGGCATGCAGAGAGGCTCCTGCTTATATTTATTGCTGTAACAGCCAGGGGCAGGTAACTTTGTTGTGTGCCCTGTTGGAGCATCAGAAGGAGGAGAGCGTAGAGGGGTCACACCTGTGGGGAGGAACGGACAGGACGGGTGACCCAAAAACTGACCCATGGGGCATTCCATCCCATCTGCCCCGTGCTCAGTATAAAAGCTGAGGGATGAAAGGGGTCAGAGCTCTTTCTTTAATGGCTGGCGTCCAAGGAGGATTCTTGTCTGTTTGTCTACCTTTGATCCTGTTGCAGGCGAAGTGATTAACTTCACTCGTAAGAGAGTAATGAAATATTTATTAAGGTGAAACAGTGATTTAACAAAATCAGTAGTAAATGCAATAAAACCAGTAGTATATGCAATAGTGTTTTATGAGATTTGATGTCAAGGCACACTCTGTTATTTACTGCATTGAGGACAGGGTCAGAAAGAGCTGTCAGGGAGACGCTCCTGTTGAGTCACGAGGTTCAGAAAGGACCCCCTTGCTTTCTAAACTCCTTCTCAGAGAGGGGTCTAGGTGCAGCTGGATCCAATCCTAGTCCCAGACTTGGTCAACGGTTTATGTCTGAAGGATTATATGTGCGCAATCAACCCTTTATATGACTTCGCTAATATTTCAAAGTTTAGCATGCTATTAGTCACTTACCGAGAATCTGTTGCGGCAAGGAATCTCTCAACCTCGAGGAGTAGAACCTTAAGCGAGCGTCCTCTCAAAAGGGGAGATCATGGCGTGCAGCCCGCTGCCATACAGGAGAGCTCAAAGGGCTCTTGGGCTGTCCACTATTTAAGATAATTGAGCTATAGTCATATTCTCATGGGAACAAAATATCTAGGTCCCCACTCCAGACAGTGTTTTGGCTATGTTGCCAGCCATCCCCCAAAGTCCAGATGCAACTTACCACAAGTGATGTTGTGATGGCCATGGCTCGAGCAGGAGCCAGGGTGGGGAGGGAGGGGGGAAGAAGAGGGGGAAAAACAGGGAGAGCACACAGCCACACTCCACCCCGTGACTATAGTGAATTCATTGTACCTTCACAGGGTGGTGGTGCGATCACCTCTTGCTTCTGTGCCATAAATAGTATATTGATAGTTGTTTGCACTCAGAGACTCATGGTGAGTAGACAGTAAAGCACTGCTATTTGTTATTTGCTAATTTGTATGTTTTGGGTGGTTGAAGTTGGGTTATTTGTTTGGTTAAGTACCAGATTTTTATATACAGCATAACTATAAGCAACAAACCTATTAAAATTAGAATCAGCAAGATTACAACTGGGTGAAGCATATGATTAAACGGTCCTGTTGCTGTTGGTGACCAAGAAGAATTTTCCACCAATGGTGTTCTCCATCCTTCCTCATTCTTTCGAAGACATGGTGTATCTCTTCTGTATCATGCTGAACAGTGATAAGAGTTTCGTGTCCATTGTTTCGGATTCGTTCTAGCAGCTGACACAGGTCATCCTGTTGTAGAAGTTTCTTCACCAATGTAAGATTCATTCCAATGGGGGTAGGCAACAAATCTCGAATCAATGTATAATTAGATTGTAGCCATCGCTAAGACATAGCAGAAGCTGAATAATTAAAATCACATCCTATAATTTTAGTAAAGTTACAAACACAAACATTTGAATGATTACTTGTACCTATGGTAACATTGTCTACGAATATGGTACTACAAAGTGTTCTCATACAAACACATCCTTTTCCAATACATAAAAATACAGTTTCAGGGTTCTCATTGAGATGTATTTCAAAATGACAAAACATTCTGTTCATAATCAAGACAAATGTGTTGGGCTTTGATGGTGTTACTCTCACAAATAAATTCTTGTTGTTCCTATACAACACATGCGTTAACATCAACGGTCTGCCATTTGTTCCCATTCCATTGGGCCCACATGCTATGTTCTAATGGAGAGAGTATAGTTCCATTGTGATTTAATCCTAGTGCAATGATTGGGTATATGGTGTATACTGAAGCATCGCATATTGTTAGGACAAAAGCTGTAGCTTTACTGTTGATGGAGTCGTAAGTAAAATTGACTAAATGCCACCAGGATTGGAATTTCCTTTCAAATTCAGTTGCATTATCCCAGATTATCTTTCGAATTTCAGTGGGTAAGGTACCTTCTGCACCCTCTCGTATAATTGCTGCTACCGTAGACTGCATCGACAGCTGAGCTTGGATACAACTAAGAGCTAGAGAAACAGGTTGGTTTCGGTTGCATCAAGTGCGTCAACAATCGATTGGTGATCCCTCTTATTAATTCTTTCCCACTTGCAGTTTATTTGCAAGTCTTCAGCATCTATACTATTTAAGACTCCTAGTCCTGTCCCTATGACACTGGTCGCATCTCTCTTTGTTCGTCTTGGAGACGTTGAGTGTTCGCCCATGTAACCATGCTAACCATCCTGCATAGGATGTACTCAAGAATGATGAACAGGCTGGTTTGATGGTAGAGATGTTAATTTGCATTAGTAATTCTACTCGTTTAAGAGACCATGATGGATTGAATAACACTCCTTGGGCTGTATTTTTGATCACGTGGTCCAATTTTGGAAATTTGTGGGGACAGAGTTTCCTCATTCTTTACAATTGGTGTGAGTGTTGTTGTATGAGGCTTGGTGATGTCAATTTTGAATTTAAATGATAGTCTCACACTATGGTGAGCCCAGAGACAGACTACAAAAACAGGTTGTACTAAGGTAAAATTGTACCAACAGTCCAGTTTTTCAGAGGCACAATGTTTCGTACCTTTAATTGTTGTGTTTGATATTGTGTTGTACACTGAAATCTGAGATGCTTTCTCATGGGTAGACCCATTGATCATCCGGCACCCTATTTGAATTCTTTTTGCTGCTGTTCCGTGAAGTTGGAGAACTCTATCAGCTCCATCTGTATCCCAATTCCATTCATTTTCTGAGTATACTTTGTCTCCATGCATGACTACAGTGGAAAGATTTAAATCTCCCTTACTAGAGTGTATTCCCATACTCCCGGAATACTTAACACGAGCCTGAGACCATGGCCATTCTGGAGTTCGTTGACCACAGGTTAGGAGCAGCTTTGTTGAGGTTTGGAGTATTAACATGAACGCAGCATTTCCATTTGACATCCTGTAGTGCTGTAAGAAAAAAAACAAAACAAAGGCTTGTTTCAGTGGAGAGAGTCCGAACAGGTTACCCCGTTAAAAAGAAGGAAAAATCCATCGTGTGCTAATTCTGTGTTTTGTATGACTGCTGTCGGTAGCTTCCCAGGCACGTGGGCCACGAGGTTTAATTAAAGTCATAGGCACAATACCTGTGGCTGGTAAATTGACCATCACAGGCTGTCCTGGCTATAATGTTATCAGATATTCTCTTTCATCAGTGAATGGAGCACTGAGCTCAGTTTTTACAAAGAATGCTTGGCTTATAGGGCTTCCAGTGGGCCCATATCGATTATTTAGTTGATGGACTATTTTAGAAAGTCTCCTATCCCATTGAGCCTCATGTGGTTTGAGATTCTTTTTCAATAAGCAGTTAGCTCTTTCTACCATCCCATTTGATTGAGGTTAGTATGGGGTGTGGAATACCCATTTAATTCCCTGTTATTTTGCCCGATTTTGTACTTCCTTACATGAAAAATGTGAGCCATTATCACTTTGGATAACATCAGGTAGATTTGAGAACCACCGTAATAGTCCTTGCACTTTTCCATTGGCTGTCCGACACTTACTGACCACAAGCAAGCCAGAGACTACCTCCTCTCCTGTGAGGATATATCATTATCGTGCAGAGGATTTGAATGGTCCAGTATAATCAATTTGCCATGTAGACCATAAAGTTTTCTTGTCATTGATATGTAGAGGTGGTGCTTTAGCAGGATGATCTGTCTGCAATCTCAGTTTACACTGAGGACACACTGTAAGAATAGTTTCACAAGTTTTCCTGTTTATAGGCCAGCCTTTACTCTGTGCAGCAAAGCAAAGTGCTTCTTTACCTGTGTGGCCTAAATTTTGATGTAGCCATTCTCCCAATCGATACCCTTCCAAATCTAAGGTGATTTTCCTAATTCTGGTTAGCTCGTCTATCTTCTGATTCCACTTTGTGGCTGGTTGATTATCCTTAGCATGAGCTTTAACCCATCCAATCTTAAAAGGTGTTTTCCTGGCTATATCTAGCAATAATTGCCAGTCTTTGCTTCTCCAAACTGGGGATCCATTTACTTCCCAGTTTAAGGTTTCCCACTGACAGAACCACTGCGTGGCATCAGCCCATACAGCATAAGGGCCTACATATATAATTTTTCTCCATTCTGTGCTGCCCAAATGACTAGTCTTATTTCTCCTACTCGTGCACTGCCTTCACCTTCCTCTATTACTTGTTTGCCAGAGGTAATATCTAATGCAACAGCTTTATATTGCCATTTACCATTTACTCTTTTTGCAGAAGCATCTGTAAACCAAATGTTTTCTGTTGGGGTGTTGTCAGTAAGGGGTGGTGCATCCAGAATGGGCAAAGATTTAAAAGGTTGCTGTAATGCTAAAGGGTCTGTGTTTATGGGCGTCTGCAATTTGGAAACCTTAGTGTGTCCTTCAGTTAACTGCATATTTTCTGCAACTCCTGTTAGATAAGCATACCATTTTCTCATAGTAGGTTTCTGTGTGACTCCTTCTGGGGGAGCAGTTCACTTAAGGATTGCTTCTAGTAAATTAAAGGGTCCTCTAGTTTGCACAGGCTGTCCCTGATGTATTTTCTCAACTTTTTTAACTGCTCAGACTAAAGACAAAAGTCCTTTTTCCCATTCAGAGTACCATTATTCTGCCTCTTTAAATCCAGTTGAGCTAAACAATAGCGGTGTTTTCAGCCCGTTGGGGCCAGCTTGGAACAGATTACAGTAAGTAGCATGTTCCGCAAAACCCCATTCGGCTATGATAGTGTCGCGGGGGTGTACTGGTCCGAGTGACTGGTATGTTTTTAATTCTTCAATCAGAGTTTTTACTGCCTCACTATGTTCTGATCTCCACTCTCAGGATTTACCTTTCCGTAAAAGTGAGTATAATGGACGAGAAATTTTAGAAAATCCAGGCACATGCTTCCTCCAATATGCTAAAGTTCCCATTAATTGTTGTAATTCCTTCTTTGATTTGGGCATTTGCAGTTCTTCAGTTTTCCTTAAAGTATCTGGAGGAATCACGGCACTGTCTGCTATGCAGCAAGTACCTAAAAATTTCACTTCTTTACTTGGTCCCTGGCATTTTCCAGGTGGAACCTCAATTTCTGCTTTATTTAGTGTTTGCCACGCTGCCGCTGCCGCTTCCCCCACTGTCTCAGGAGAAGTTCCTCCAATCAGAATATCGTCTTTATATTGGTACAGGTTCACACCTTGTGGGAGTGAGACTGACTGTAAAAGTTCAGCAAGTGCAGCACGAGCAATTGTGGGTGAATGTTTATACCCCTGTAGGAGTCTGTTAAAGGTATATTGTATTCCCTCCCAAGTGAAAGCAAACTTCTCTTTATCCTCCTCCTTCAAGGTAACCTTAAAGAACATATCTTTCACATCTAGTGCCGCCATCCATGGATGTGCAGCTGCCTGCAGAGTAGCTGTTAAGGTTGCAATGTTTGGTACAGCGGCCATTAGCAGGGCTGTATTAGCATTTAGATGGCGGTAATCAACTGTTAAAGGCCACCTTCCATCTGGTTTCCGAACCGGCCGGACAGGTGAGTTATATGGGGAGTGGGTTCTGGAGATAATTTGTCTTTTCTCTAAATCAGCTATGACTTCAGAAATGCCCTCTCATGCCGCAGCAGAGATCAGATACCGTGGTACGTTAGTGATCTTTGACTCGGGGAGTGCAGGGGCTGCGCAGAGCACCCGCACTGCTGCTTCCCGGTTTCTGCGTGGGTTAAGGTCTGTGTTTGAGCCAAAGGACCACACGCTGCCGTCCGGCAGGCACCAGGTTCTGCCATTTGAAATATCAAAACCTAAAATATTTTCATAATGAACTTTAATTGCAAAGCCAGTAGACAACATGCGTTTCTCACCCGGGAGCCATAACCTAACCTTAGCAGTTTGACACAGATCAGTTCCCACGTTCACTCCTGTGATTCGAACTCTTTGCCGTCTGGATCACACGCCCAGCTTCTCAGCATCTTGTTGTGTTAATATCAAAATTTGTGCTCCTGAATCTATTAAAAAATTCCTATTGTCTTCGAGGACCAACTGGAATTAACATATATGGGCCATCATCACTGATAAGCTTCTACTTTCTGGACAGGTAGGCCCAATCGCCTACCAGTCACTTGTTTTTTGACTCGTGTCCTGCAAGTCCTCCTTAAGAGGAAGAAAGGGATTATTCCCCTTCAAAGAAGGTTGAAGGGTCTCTGTTTTCACCATTATCTTGTTTCTGGAATGCTTCAATCAGCCGCAAGATACTGCCAGTAAGCTGACCTTGAATCACGGCTCTGGGAATGCCTAGTGCCAATGCTTTCCTCCACAATTTTTTCCTTGTCTGTGTTTGCAAGTTTTTATTTCCCTTTGATTTAATTTCTGTTCCCTCTTTTGCGGGTCTTACTTTCTGATCTCCTCCCCGGGATTTCTGTCTTTGTTTTTCAAGTGCTGCAGCATCTCAGCCTGTTTCACGGCCGTAGTTAACAATGTCATACATTAATTCTGCCCAAGTTGGAAGTCGTCTGGGAGGTTGATTGCCCTGTGCATTAAATTCGGTATCTCTTCTAATCTCATCCTGTTTTTCAACTAGTCAGGATATAAGAACTGCTGGGGCTCCTTTGATCAGATGGTTTTAACATTGCACAATCTACCGTAGCAGAGAGTGGTATATCATGTTGTCCTCGTTCATGCATGGTTTGTATGCAAGCGGCTTTTGTGATGGCTGTGGATAACTCATTTAGACATGCAATGGGGATTAGGGAGGGTTCACCCCGCTCCAGAATGTCAACGCTTCCAGTCCAATAAGCTACTCGGCTGGTGATAGAATGGGGTGTATCTGCCAGGTCAGGTCGTAGATTTAAGAGAACTCCCAGACCCCAGTAGCCGCTGGCTTCATCCTGGTTTAACATCATTCGGCCGCCACCAGTTAAGCATACTCGCCACAAGTATTCAGTTTCCGTTTTACCAGCATTTCTACTATATTTCTCTTGCAGATTTGTCAGTTGCAATGGATCCCAGGGGCTGGTTCACATAGTATTCTGTGGATTACCACCCCGAGGTCCCGTAGTTATTTCTGTTTTGATAACGGGTCTGGCTTCATATTCAGGAGGATCTGTGAGGAACGAAGGAACTACTTCTTCTGACTTGCTATAATTGGGACCACCCGAAATGTCTCCATCCCAATCTTCAGGGGATACTATTAGTTTCCTAGTCTGTACAATGTCAGGAGGGTGGGCAGCCCGTATAAGCATCATTTCAACCTTTTCTCCCAATTTTTGCATTTTCTCCTTTTCTTCCTGCAATTGTTCTCACAGCTGTTTATTTTCAAAAGATAGGAGTAACTCATTTGCCCTCCTGCTCTCTATTTCTCTATTTAGGTCCTGCTCTCTCTTTTTCGTATCGTCCCTGTCTTGATACGCGGCTTCCAAACAAGTTCCTAACATTTTGCAGATAAATCCCTTATCTTTTCCATCCTTTGTGCAGCCCCTAATTTCTTTTAAGTATTCTTCAACAGCTTTCCAGTTTTACCAATTATCATGAGCCTATTCATCTGAGAATTTAGGACTCAATCCATGACTCCGTAAATAATCAGTGATAACGCATGACATTCTGCGGACTATGCCAAGTGTTGCGGGCGGAGTGATTAACTTCACTCATAAGAGAGAAGTAGTGAAATATTTATTAAGGTGAAACAGTGATTTAACAAAATCAGTAGTAAATGCAATAAAACCAGTAGTATATGCAATAGTGTTTTACGAGATTTGATGTCAAGGCACACTCTGTTATTTACTGCATTGAGGACAGGGTCAGAAAGAGCTGTCAGGGAGACGCTCCTGTTGAGTCACGAGGTTCAGAAAGGACCCCCTTGCTTTCTAAACTCCTTCTCAGAGAGGGGTCTAGGTGCAGCTGGATCCAATCCTAGTCCCAGACTTGGTCAACGGTTTATGTCTAAAGGATTATATGTGCGCAATCAACCCTTTATATGACTTCGTTAATATTTCAAAGTTTAGCATGCTATTAGTCACTTACCGAGAATCTGTTGCGGCAAGGAATCTCTCAACCTCGAGGAGCAGAACCTTAAGCGAGCGTCCTCTCAAAAGGGGAGATCATGGCGTGCAGCCCGCTGCCATACAGGAGAGCTCAAAGGGCTCTTGGGCTGTCCACTATTTATAGAGTAAGATAATTGAGCTATAGTCATATTCTCATGGGAACAAAATATCTAGGTCCCCACTCCAGACAGTGTTTTGGCTATGTTGCCAGCCATCCCCCAAAGTCCAGATGCAACTTACCACAAGTGATGTTGTGATGGCCATGGCTCGAGCAGGAGCCAGGGTGGGGAGGGAGGGGGGAAGAAGAGGGGGAAAAACAGGGAGAGCACACAGCCACAGATCCTGATCCCTTGCATTTCTAGATCCAGTTCCCGTCCATTGCTGAGTCCGGTCTGGGACTTTCCCAGTGCCTGCCAGTGACGTGATTGTCATCCTGGGAGCTTGATATGGTTTTGTATATATTTCATTATTTTATTATTTTATTAATAGTTTCATTAAAGTAGTTTAGTTTCTTTTTAAACTCCTAAGTCTCTTTTCTCTCTCATCCTTCCGTCCCTGAAGGCAGATGATCTCCTTTCTCTGAAGGAGAGAGAAGTAAAAGAGAGCATTGGTCGTTCACTTTAGTGGCCAGCACACCCTGAATCACGACACCGGGTTAATGAGGCTACTGTTTGCAATATAACAAAGTTTGCTGTATTGTGTTTAGTTCCCTGTTAAGTAAAAATTAGAAATGCATAAAACATGCATTTGTTGAAGTGACGCCCTGTATAAATAGCTTTTCTTACAAAATATTTTCAAATTCATTGGAAGCCCTACATAGTATAAACCCCTTCATCAGTATACTGAACTGAAAATCAGAACTGACATACTGTTTATTGGCTGTGCAATAGAAGTGTATTCAAGCTGGAACCTTAAAATCAGTCGAACTGAAATCTGCTTTGCCAGGATAAAAGGTCCCCCACCACACAGACATAGTTGGAGTTTCAATACCTGTTAAACCTCACCTTTAAGCTAGTAAGAACAAAACTTTGTTTCAGTATAGATGTTTCAGTATTTCCACTAATTTATTGACAGCCAGATTTGGTTCTCAAAGGTGGTGCAATTAATATTTACACAAATCAGAGAACTTCTGCAAACTCCTTGCATGGGCTAACTCTGCTGATAATGTGCAGTCCTAAGCAGAGTCAGTAATGGAGAGGGCAAGAGTCTATTCTGGAAATGCAGCCATAACAGCGTTCAGATAATCATAACAGAGAATTCAGATCATAAGTAAAGTTAGTTTATATTCACAGTTACTAGCTATACAACAGAACAGATGATACACATGGCTTTTTTTGTAGTTAATTTTAGCAGGATGTAGCAGGAGAAACAGCTGTTAATAAGTGAAATAATGGTATGGTGGATCACTGCAAACTAGCTGCATATTGTTTTTATCCCCATATTGCACATCAGCTAAATGTCAGTGAAGGCTGTAAATGCCAGTGAATAACATCAAGGAAGTAAAGAGAGTGGTAATAAAAGTCTATCAGATAAAGTCTTGTTTTTAATCAGCAGAAATAAGAGGAGCTACATATTGTCTGAAAGAGGTAAAAACATTTTATTTGTTAGCTCTATACATAAATGAGAACATAAATCACTCTTTACTTTTCCCTATAGGAGTGCCTTACCGGCCTCTCTCATCACTTTGTTTATGTTAGGTCCCTCTCATGGTTAACAATTCTTCTGCTTCTCCAAAGATCACAAGTGTATCCGATGTATTTTTCTAGGTTAGCATTAGGTGACATTGTAGTTATGTCTTAAAATGGGTATGTGTGGCATACAGAATGTAATGTTTGAATGACTACTTAATCTGCAGTGTCACAGCTATAGAAACAGGCAAAGCACCAGCTGACATCTACTAGCGATTGAGTTGTACTTCCCTACATCTTGCCTTGGTTATTTTGCATCCATAAAGAACAGGTTTTTCATTTGTGGAAACTTCAAAATAAGAGGAATTTATGTTTATTTATAGAGTAGTATCAGGTGTATCATAATGCACCGTATTATCTTGAGAAGAAATGCGTTCAACAATTCCTTCAGTTAATACAGAAATGTAGTAAATAAGTACACATATGAAACTGTATTTACTTGTTTCTGTTTATTGCTTTTTGACTAGAAATATTAAGTGAACAACATATACACTAATATTAAACTTCAGGCACAGTACTTCCATGACAGTAAAAATAATCAAGCCTAATCCAGAAACAATCAGGACAGACCCCAATCCTTTTCTCACAATTCAGCTGAACCGTAGGTAGTAATTAGGTGTAACTGTGAAAGATACAATCATTTGACATGTTAAGTGGTTTACCTATCTGATTAGAATGAAATATTTTGCAGTCTACTCAGAAAATTTTAAAATGTGCCACAGGACAGTAGGTCCCTTTATCATGCTGTAACAGCATCTTCGTAATGTAGACAGAATTGAACTATGTTTGCAGTGTGGAAAAATGCAGTTCTTCTATACCTGTAGCCATGCATCCTATACACAAGACTTTGGCTAGACAATAGCAGAAAGCAAAATTTCCTTTTTTAAGCGCATCTCATAATCTAAGACAACATTTTCAAACATGACTGGCTGAAGTCCACCACTAAAATAAAACTAACCTTACTTTCAGTACTGCCCCTTTTTATGTAGGAGAGAGTTACAGATAGAAATGTTAATCTCATTTAAATGTGAATATGCTGGTCTCTGCCTTCAAGTTTGTGCAGCTGTTAAGCACATGCCTACTCAGTGTAGCCCTCTTACAAAAAAAGATTTGCTTTTCATCCTGCATTGCACTGCATTAATAATATTATAGCAGTAAACCAAAGGATATGTGTAGTCCTTGCTCTGAAGCAGACATAGAATCCAGAAGAATAATTTGTCTATGAAAGGACGTGAGTTATTAATACAAATAAAATAATATACTAGTCTATCTGGCTTACCTAGAGGATGCTGAATTTGGTCCTCAGTTGGTTTTTTTCCATTTTAGTAGTACAGAAATAAATATCACACTTTGAGTTGCCAAATGAAATTCTTTAAATGCCCAACAAACAAAACTAGAAAGTGAAATAAGCAATTATCTTTCATAAATAAGCCATAGGGAAGAAAAAAAGAAAAGTAAGTACTTCTATGTTCCTGAAAAGGAACAAATTTTGATCTCAAACATGGCTCGTATAAAATGTTTTTAGATAAAAATCGTACAGAAGCCAGTCATTATCAATACTAGGTAACAGTCTGGCAACTAAATTTTCTAGCTATATATCCAAATAGTTTGTTACTGTTTCTGACCCAAGAAAGTGAAGTACAATATTGTTCTAGGAAACCTAAGTTACACAAGTACATTGCACTTTACAGTGCAATTTTTGAAAAACTTGTATTTTTTGAAGTTACTGCAAAAAACTAAACCAATATAATTAATTTCTTCAATGTTAAAAAGACTTTGAATTAAAGTTTTTAGATACTGTGTCAATTAAAATCCATCTCAGATTCACTGAAACTGTGTGAGCACAGCACCTAACGACTTGATAGTGAGCAATAAAAACTAAAGAATACTTACTGATTTATCCATGGTTGGTCCTTAACAAGACCATGAACAAAGAACTCTAATACAGTTGCTTCAGTAGCAACAGCTATTAAAAATACAATGAAGATTAACTATGTCTTAGTGACACTAGACTTCTTGTCCATTTCGATGGAATCTGGAGCAATAAAACTGACACCACCTGCAAGGCTTGAACGTCTCAAAGATAATTCAGAGGCAGGAATATGACGTAGCTCTCGGCGAGACAGTTTTACTGGAGTTAGTCCTTGAAACTGTGTTACGGTTTCTCTTTTCTGGATGAGAGAAGGTAGCTGAGGATGAGATTTTGAAGGATGAGATTTTGAAGGCTGAGCTTCATCTGTTCCTGTTTTGTCATTGCTAGTGCTCGACAAACATTCTTTGTTGCACCCAAATTCTGAAACATCTTCCCCAAGCTTGTATGAATTCTGCTGTGCTCTTAAAATACTTGTTCTGTCTGTTTCTTTTATTTTGCCTGGTTGACTACTGGTTTCAAGGTTAAGTGTAGACTTGAGTTCTACAGGAGCAACTTCTGTGTCATCTTGACTGCATGCCTTGTCACCACTGTTATCTAAAATGAAATTTATCAGGACATAAATAACTAAAAGTTACAAGTCTTCTGAGTGCCTGCCATCAAGAAATACTAGTCAGTCAGTACAGTTTTACAGCATCAGTAACTTGTAGTGTGTGAACATGGTGACAAATTATTAACACCTCATATTTTGTCCTTTCCGCTAAAATGTTCGCCATCTACTAAAACATCGAAGGTGTCACTTTCTATGTGTCACTATTAGCTGTCACTTTCCTATGACAAGGTGCTTGTAATAGAAGCCTCACCATTCTAACTTGTAATGTATCCTAGTAGGCAGTCTTAAAATAACTGAACCATGACAGTCAAATATGAAATTATTCATATATACAAAACCAGTCATCAGTTACACTAGCATAACACACAAAACACATTCTGCAAATTTGACGGTTATGTATGCTGAGTGCTTTTATTATTTTTAAAGCTCAGCAACAAATTATGAAGTGTTTTTATTACATTGTATTGCAGCATCCTCAAAATGTATTCAAAATAAAAGAACTAACTACAGAGTATTTCTTATAAAACCTAGGAACTTACGTATTTGAAAAAGCTGGAAATCACAGGGATCTTCTTGCTACAGTTTGGCTAGGCTGGGTGTTTTCCCACACTGATACATGCCCTGAACTACATGCTTCTTTGCATACTAGACACAGAAAAGTCTTTCCCACGCTCATTTATAATCCAATCTATAGAATATTCATGTTCACAGTTCGACAGTGTACTTTATAGTGAAGAATGTATTGGCTCGTTATCCTGCCTAGAGGGCAAGGGCTGAGCCTTAATTAACTCCGGGAGCAGCAGATATGTGATCAGCATCTATGTGATAGGAAAGCATGGCACAGCCTGAGTGGAACGAAACAGAAACATCCGTTGGGAGGAACAACCAGTCATGCCGAGCCTTAAGAAGAAACACAGGGCCAAGAAGGTTCTATTGTGCATGTGGGATATTCGTGGTAGCATCGAGAGGTGTGAGACAACCAAAACTGAACCACCTTTTCTCCTTTACCTGAACAGCTCTGGCAAGTAGGACATGGAACAATTACAAACCTACAGTAGCAGTTGGCTGTTGGGTTTTTTGTTTGGGTTTTTGGTTTGGTTTGGGTTTTTTTTGTTTGGGTTTTTTTTGGTTTGGGGTTTTTTTTGTGTCAAAGTACAGAATTACATTAGAAAGCTCTTTTTTTCCCTACAAGTGTATAAATACTCTTTTTTAGCCTTAGTAAGTAACTAAAGTAAGTAAGTTAGTAACTCAAAGTATGGAATTCTTCCCTGGCAGTATCCCAGCTGGTAACTTTTATGAAATCAAGTACTGGGAGCAGCCTATCTAAAACCATGGCATATGACAAAGCTATTAGTTACAACATCACTCAGACCCTTTCAGGTGGTAAAATTCCTTTTCTTAACCACAACAATTTGAGGTTGTAGATCCTGAAATTATGTTAGAATCCAAAGAAAACAGAACAAGAATTTAGACCAGTGGTGTACCACTGCTACAGCTATAAATCAATGTTGTCTCTCCTTTGAAACTGGGAGAGAGGTGCGATACATTTGTGGAGAACAGTTAGTTCAGTAAAAATACCATTTTTTTGTCTATCTGATATACTTCTGTGTGTTCACCACCCTTCAAGTGGTCTATTGACAATTGCATAAATATTTCAAGATAATATACTTACATTTAGTGGATGCCAGTAGTTGATGGGATGACTCTCCAAAGAGGCCCTTCAATTTCTTCTTCAGCTCTCTGCTGGTTTTCTTATAGAAAAATAAGTCTTTTTCCAGTTGCTGGACTTTTACTTCATACCGTTTCAAGGTTTCTGTGATACCTTCATTATCTTGTTCTAGGACAAGTAAAACTAGTTTAAGAACCAGATATCTGTGTGCCAAAAATCAAGTTACCCAGCTAGACAGAATATGTCTTGGATCTTGCTGACACTTTGCTTGCAGTGTGTATATTTTAACTAGTACAACACAGGATCAAAAAGGCCATGCCAACCCCACTTGTCAGTTTTAACAGGAGTATTTAGAAGATCAAGATCAGCAGGACTGGTATTTTTCAAGTTTCTGGTATCAGCAAATTCAATATGAAAATACAACAATTCTTATACTGCCTTAAAAAAACACTCACTTTTCTGTTCATAGAGACACCGTGTGTCTGTTCTTCAGTATCCCACACAACATCAGAATTAGTGACAGCCAAAATATATCTCTGAACTTTATTCTTTTTTTTTTTCTGTTGTAATATAGTATTTCTCAGTAGTGACATAAGGTAATACTTGCTGTACAATTCCCCACCCCGCCACCACGCCCCGAGAAGCAAATACCTTTGAAATGATGCAGTATTAACTGTAGTTTTTTCTCATGTTCTTTGTGCTGTAGGGTCAGCCGCCTGTCACACTGCAACTTGACGTGTTCAAGCGCAGATTCTAATTCACGTATTATGTTTTCCTGGTCTATGACCTTCATTTCCTGTTCTTCAATCTGCAGTTGTAATTTACGTTGAGACTCACGTAGACCAACAATCTAAGAAAGAAATACACTTCCTTTGATTTATGAAACCATTTTAATAAAAGCTTTTACCATCTGCCTAATAAAGCATACAAAAGCAATGGTCTCTACAAGCCATAAGCTTATATTGGAAACAGACTTGCCTGCTTCTGCAAGTTCACACTTTAGAAATGAGCTCTGTACATTTTCATCACACGGCCTAGTGGACTTTTTTATTACCCTGTGCAGAATTTAAACTGAAACAACAGTGTTTTCCTGATTCTGGAAAACTTCTTCCCCAAATCACCTAAGGTTCACCCAAGGTCACAAATACACACCATGTCCTAATTAATTTCATTTTTGTGTTTCCAAATGTCAGTACAATTCTTCAATATTTGGCTGTACAGATTGCAGGCAGTGTATGCAAATAGATTTAGACGAAACCAAGAATACTAGATTGAGCGTTATGTAGCCTGCCGTTGGGAAGATTTTCAGTACACCACCACTATTTGAGTACGTTGCTGCTCCAAGAGGTAGCAACACAGAGCACTGGAAAGGAGCAAAGAAATTTCCGGATTTGCAGCACCTTTTAAGCTAATGACCCCGAACCAAGATATACAAAGTTAACACACAAGCATCCTATTTAGGTTAATCTAAAAATTAAAAATATCTGAACTAATAGCAGTTCTATTTAACCTGAAGAGATTTTCACCAAAAGCTTGTTAAATTTATTTTTATTTCTTGACATCGTTTCATTTTATTATCTAGAATAGTAACAAAAAATAGGATAAAATATTATTCATTAGCCAAAACAAACCTTGTTGAAATATTTGAAGAGGATAGCTCTGAGCTCAGCAGCAGACAGGGAAACTAGTTTTCCTATTACATTATTTTCGCTCTGTGAAAGAATCTGAGAAGATGACCTAAGCAAGTGCTGGCGATTCTGAATACTTTCGTTCTTGTAATCAATAGCAGCCTCCAGGGCTTCAATTCCTTCTTCCAGCTGGAAAAGGACATGTTCTTCCTACAGAGAAACAAGTGAGTGAGATCTTTAAAAAAAAAGTGTAGAATTAATCTTTCTATACATAAGCCATCTTTAAATTAATTCTCAAGAGAGAAACTAAACTTAAGGGCAAGACAAATTAGTATCAGTACAGAGAATGGAATGGGAAGAATAAGAGGTAAGAGTACAGATTTAGAACCTGTCTTTTTCTGCCATAGTACCCCTTCCATGATAGAGAGGTCAATCAAATAGTTCGTCACAAAACCAGAAGTCATGTTTCTCTTTTTATCCTTCTCTCATCTCCCCACAGTTTGACTTCTGCTATTATTTTTTTAGTTGTGCTAGTTTTCTGTAGATTAATGAATGAACCAGGTCAGTAAGGATTTTGGTGACTGTAACTGTGTATGAAAGTAGCAGAAATGAATGGCCTGAAGCACTGTAGAAAATTTTCAGGAGTGAGGCAGGTATGGTTCTTTCTGTGACGTTATCACCTCAGCCACATGCCCATACTGCTTCTCAAGACCTAAAAATAATCTGTTCATTTTATATTAATTCATTATATCTTCAGTGTAATTACACTGATAAACTCAAGTGTGGACCATCCAAGTAATATGACTTATTTTTGCTGCAAAAATATGGAGGCCTTCAGGTGAAGTTTGCTTTTTCACAAAATCCTATGAAAAAGGATCAAGGGTGATCACTATGCAAGTACATTGGCTTGTTCTATGTCCTGACATGAAAATATCTGCCTATGAAAAACTGATGAACTTCTAGTTCTCTTATTTCTGATTATATGATTCTTGGGCCAGTGGAGGTTGTCAAGACATTAACTGAATTCAGTCCGTCTGAACATTAATTTTGTTCACTGGTACATAAGTAGCACTATCATAGCAGTATTTTAACATTGCTATTTACAGAAATACCCAACCTCAGTCCTTTGGTTCTAGTTTATCTGTTACTTGGAGATATTTTCTGTTCTGATTGGAATGCTGTATTATACAACACTACCTAAAACCTATGTTTATCTCAGAGGTGCTTACTTACTTCAGTTGACAACACTTTACCATCTTTCAGTTTCTCATCCACACTATTTCTTCTTCTGAGCAGCTGATCCCTTTCCGTCTGGAGAACCTGAATTTTTTCCAAAATGTCTGTCTTATCTTCAGTGGTGCTTCCCTGAAGCTGCATACCTTTATCACACAGTTCCTGATCCAGCATACTTAAGCGAGTAGACAATTTCATACTATCTTTGTTTAAAGCCTGAAAAAAAACACAGCAACTATAGATACAAAACTGAGATACTTCTTCCAGTAAGAAAAATGTTAAGTGAAACCATCACATTCTGCAGTGAAAGACTTGCCTGCTTCTTGCAATAGGACCCCATTTATTTTGAGTAGACAGCTACCATAAAATTTACGATTTATGCAAAAGATGAAAGAAAACAAAAATGCTCAATGTGCAGTTTTCTACATATTAAAAACTAAAGGGGCTAGTCATTATAAGTGACAATGATACTTAATTTCTATTCACTTCTGCTACTGAAAAATAAATAATGCAAAATGTTTCCCTGTCATGTTCTCTAGTTTGCAAAAGGACTGAGTCACTTTTAGATATCGTATTACTTAATGCTCTGCAATAACAAACTCCACAGTTCAGATTTTTTTGTTTTGTTGTTGTAATTTTGGGGACAACAAGTGAATAAAAGTGATTATTCCATGTTATTCACGTTTTAAATGTTGATTTGCTCAAGTCACACAATAACTTCAGGGCAGTGGTAGAGACAGGTCACATGGCTTGAGCCCCTTCTTCTATCTACTCGCCCTCACCCCCACTCAGTCTTTCAGTCAGCACTTATATAACTCTGGTGAGTTTCATGTTTTTTTTAAATCACCTGGCTAGATCTCAGTTTCTTGATTTCCAGGTGGCTTTTCTCTTGAAGTAATGCTTCTTTTTTGGCTAAAATGGCTTCTCTTTTCTTTAAATCTTCTTCTAGTTCTGCTAGCTGTTGGTGCTGTTGGAGAATTCTTTCCATTTCTTCATCCAGCCATTTCTTTTGCTCTTCTAATTTCTAAAGTTTAAATAGAGATCCGGAGAGCATTTAGCCAGAACTTTTTGGATCAGAATTTTATGACTATGTTTTTCCTTTTTTAGAATAACTAATAAAACTGTAGAAGAAATTGACATTTCTAATGTTAATATTAATTCTGCAATAGAATCTTGACTCAAAATAATACATAAGTTGGACTAGTTTAAAAAGAGGCTCAGCAATGATACATTGCTACATCTTGTATAAATAAATTTGTATCAGATGCCTTTAATGAAATATATTCTTTTTCTAAGGACAGCTATATAAATAGATGTCTCCTATATAATCACAGGAACTAGGTTTGGGAGGTACCACAAGAATTCAGCTAGCCGTCCTCATTCCATTATAGTTGCCCAAGATGACTATTTACAGAAAAGCATTTAAGTGACAAGAAATTATGATGCTGACAGTCAATGAGAGCTCTGATCCTGCTAGCGCAGTTCATTATAAATTTATTCTGAAGCCAGTTTATCAGTAGATATATTCCTGATAAAGCTAAAAGTTGACTTTATTTAATTTTTAAAATTTCTGTTTGTCTGTAAACACTTTGGGTCACTCATGAAACTCTCATGTTCCAGTGACCACATCTGAAATAATGGAGGTGGCACTGCTGCACAGGACACCTACTTTTCTAACCCCGTTAGGAACAACCAAAACCATAGACCTCTATCCTTTATGTCAGAAAAAAAACCAAAAACCAAACAACAAAAAACCCAAACAAACCGTGGAGCTTTTATAACAGAGTTCATCAGTATCACCTTCAAACCTACTAGACAACCAAACCTGTTGAATTCTCAGGTCTCTGAATCAGTGTCTTTGACAAATCATAGAAAGAAAAGACATTAGAGCCTCTCCTTTCTTTCATTCAAAAAAGAGTACAAGAAATGCTAGACCATACTCCCAATTTTTGCTACAGCAAAAAAGAAGACAAAACTATGATGGAATACTCTTCTTCCAAACACTTTACAAAGCTAACTAGGGATGAAGAAAGAAAATTTTTTTCAGGGCCCACACAGATTTGGAATAGATTAGATACCTGTGGCTTCTGTGAAGTTCCCACTGAGTTATTTTTCTTTTTTTTAAATGCAGCAATCTCTTTGTCCTTCAGTTTAAGGATCTTCTGTTGTTGCTCCATTTTCATTTGAAGTTCCTGTAAACAAACAAAAAGCCCCATTCTTCCTGCCTCAGTCAGTCTGTTTTTAAAATGCATTTAATGTCAGAGTCCACATAAGTATATAATCTGAAATACTGACCCTAAATTTACTTGTAAAATTGCAATTCAGAGCTAGACATCACATAATAAAAAGAAAAGAAGAGAAAGGCAAACTGAAGATTTCTGTGAAAATGTTTATAGACAATTTCTTCAGTGCATTTGTCAAGTCATTACTTAAAATATGAAAAGCCTGGAAGTATAGTTTATTGTCTTTGGGGAAGCAGAGGCAAAACTGGCTCATCTCATTGTTTGCCATAAAGAAATAAGAAGACTCCTACTTTAATTTGTTGCTGGTCCCGCTGAATCTCTGCTTCTAGTTGCTTCTTCTTTTCACTCTCCTCACACAGTTTCTTCTGTAGCTGGGTCTGCTGATGCTTCATCTGAGCCACATTCTGCTCAAGTTCTGTTGCTTGTCTCTCACTTTGGTTAGATAATGAAGCCAGACTCTTAGTGTCCTGCTGCTTCTTCTGTAAGGCCTGAATGTTCGTGGCAAATTTCAGCTTAATAGCAGCAAAACTTAAACTAAAATATGACTCAATTTCATTCTTTGTTTCACTGAATTCTTAGAGTCAGAAACACTTACTAACTTCTGCCTACACAATTACTCATTATTTCTGTGTTTTCTGACCTATCTGGTAAAGTTGGCACAAGTTGATCTCAAGCAACATGAAATGGTAAAAATATAGTTCATGCCAGGCAATAAAATGTAAGTAGTAAACAGAAATCACAGCTCTGGAAAATGTGCAGAGACATAATGGTGCCAGAATGCTGGTCCTAAGCTCAATTCAATAAACCAGCTACCTCTTCCCGTATGGTGCTTGTCTGACCCACCATCCTAGAACCAAGAGGCACAGAGCACCTAAGCTGCCCCTCCACAGAGTTTAAACTTAGGCATAGCAGAACTTAAAAGTAGAAGTTCAGTGCCAAACAAATATGACTGTATTGGGTCTGGACTTGCAAACCATCACAGTGATTTGCTTAGAGCAGGAATTTATCCAGTAGTTCCATAAAACATTGATTTTATTTATGGCAGGTAGCAAGCTTGTAATAGTCTCCTTGTGTAGGTTTTTTTATGGTACTACATTTAATGGTGTATAAGCATCTCTTATCACCCACTTCTTTCTTGGTTTCTTATCTACCAAGAAAATACTGTAGGTATCTAACCACATACATTTAAATAGCATTCTGAGTATAATAGTACTAAGTTTCTCATTAGCTACTTCAACCCAAACAGCTTCCAATGTGTAAAACTGGTGGGAGTTTTACAAGCAGAGCGTGATAGGTGTTCAAAGGTGATAGACAGAGATTTGAAAATCTTAACGGTCAGATCAGAAATACCTGCACTTTCAACTTAGCTGCATCTATCTTCTTCCGGAACTCTTTTTGTAACTTTGCTTTCTCAGGAATGTCTCTCAGCTCCTTACTCTCCAGCTCCTGAAGCCCCTTTTGTGTTTCAGCCAGTTCCATTTTGGCCTGCTCAGATTCTTGCTCCAGTTTAGTTATCTTCAAAGAATATTGCCTGCTTACAGACTGAGCATCCTTACCTTAAAGACACCATATCCAAATAGTTTAAAAACACCAGAAAAATAATTTGAAATTTAATACTTAATTCTGTAGTTGAATCATTACTTACTTCATTCTGGCTAACCCAATAATTTCTGAGACATTTTCCAACCCTAAAGGAACATACAGTTCCTTTCTAACTCTGAAATAGAGATAAGGGAAGGAGTCTGAAATCTGAATTCTTCATGAGTCACCTGATTTCACCAAATAAAGTGCCATCTGAGTGCCAAATAAAGTGAAATTCTTCTGCCTACTGTAGATTTTGCTAAAATGGCTCTCCTGTATTTCATAATTTTGCTTCTTCCAGAAGAATATGGCATTTATTTATTACTCAACTTTCAGCTTAATAATCAGTAAATACCTTTGTATTGTGCTTCTACTCTCTGATTTCCCCTGTTGGGCGATCTTTCCCAAAGTACTATTTCTGGGGACACAGAATCTTTTTCACTGCCAAAAGACAACCTCAGGAGAAGGTATGCACAGGAGAAGAGTGTGATTGAAGGGGCTGAGCAAAGAGATCCTTACTGTCATCATAAGGCTAATTTCTGGCTGGCATATATATACCAGGACAGATGTGTAAGGGACGTAGGCTAACAGAGACACTGACCTTTTCCCTCATCCACTTCTGACTTCTGCTCTCTACTGCAGTGCTGGGAATGCTTACATTCCCAGCACAGTGATGTATCTTCTCTCCTATCCCAGACACCATGTGAAAAATACATGTCCTCAAAGAGATCAGTAGCACTGAGCATACATGAAAAGTTACACTATTGGTGGATAAAAGCAATAATCAGCAAAGCACAAAAAATATTTAATGAATACATCTGTGTATCCTAGCAGAGTAGGCTGTAATCAAAATATATAGCCTTCAGTGCAACCATAGCAAGTAAGTAATGAAAGTTATGAATCTTTAAGTTATTAAAAGTATTCTTGCATAAGATAATTACATAAAAACTAAGACATACAGGACTTCAGAAGTTTTCTGCCTTTTCTTTTGTTTCTGAACTTCTTCACTCTAATTTTCCCCACAAAAGCCAGTTACCTGTTCTTACTAATTCCTTAATAAGTTCCTCTTTCATTTTGATATTAAGTGCAAGTTCTCTCATTTTTTGCTCGGCCTCAATGAGTCTCAACTCTGAACTCTTTAGCTTCTGCATGTTAAAAACATGACTTTTCTGGAGGCTGTCAATCTCTTCACCTTGAAAGAAAACAAAGCAATATGGAGATAAAAAATCCGGAATACACCCTGTATCCAAAAGACAGTGCTCTGGAACATTGTATGTGTGGGAGTTCTTCCATATGAAGTAAAAGAAGCAAAAGAAGTAAAAGGAGAGAATAACACAAAGAGTCTTTTCCATGCTGTGTGTCTAAACAGGTAAAGAAAGGATGGTATGCACTAGCATTTCAGGACCCTAAAGTGGGAGAAATAATATTCCTGAAACCATTTCAGTGCATCTCTGGTAAGATAATAGCATCTATTTTCTTTCATTGAAGCAGTAGTAAAGATTTTTATTTAAAAAGCTTTTTGATATGTGAAGAGCTTTCCAGCTAATAACTCTTAGTTAAACATTAAGGTCACTGACATCAGTTTCAGTAAGGGGAAGAAGAAGAGAATCTTGAAAACCTATGTTGCACTATAACAAAAAAAAAATACTGTATCAAATACACGTATTTTGCTGGAAAAAATAATTACGTGTGCTAAAGACATTCTTGCATTTTCTGATCTTGTAATAAGATTTGCTCTCATGACTTCCATTTTACCTGTGGTTGTGTCAGTCTGTACTGCAGATTTGTTGGATAAACTAGACTTGTCTACTTGACACTTCATGTCACTTAGATCAGGAAGAAAGCATAGAGAAGCCTGCTTTCGTGTCCATGTTCGGTTTATGGAATGCCTAAGGAAGAATGAAAAACATGCTACATTCCAAACACACAGGGATTTTTTTTTTCTTTAAGCTTCATGCAAAGTACATGATCTTAACAGAGAAGAATCCCAAACTCATATAAGCATTTGTACCTTCTTTACCATCTACTCCTCACCTCCCTACCCACCCAGATCTTCACTGTAGATTCTGGCCCCAACAGAGCCAGAACAAGGATTCTGAAGAATCCTTGAAGAAGAACAAGGATTATGCAATCTTTATTAAATCAAAAAACTATGTTTATTAAACTTATTTTGTAATATGCCCAGTTGGTCCCAAAGTTTACCATAAGTAACATCACAAATAGTCTCATATTATGGCAGGATTAGGCAGTAATACTACCTTTGCTATGTATTTGTCTATATCAAAAATTAAAGAATAACAAAAAATTACTTCAATGAGGTTTTCTTTTTGCTGTCTGTATTTTCTTCCTCTTCATCACTCTGATCAGAGAGGTGGCAGTGAAGGACTTTATCCTGATCTTCTATGTTGCTCAGTATCATCTGGCTGCGAGCACGGAATTCTGCCATTACCCGGGCCAGGGACAAGGCAGGGGGGCTGGTATACGCCTGTCAAAAAGCACACAAAAAAGTGATGGGTAAAACCACTTGCAACAATTTAGCAGTTCTTTACTGATATTTAAAAAATATTTCCATTTAAAGTCTGCCATCACCTGAGCTTGTAAGCAAAATTACAGAGGTTTTTATTACTCTGAAAACTTTTGTAGCAAAAAGTTTTGCAAGAGCTTAGAGCACTTGTTCCAAATGTGAAAGAAGGCACTGTTAGCAACTCATTATCCAATGTATTCAATATATCAGTAAGAATAACAACTCATTTTTGATAATGCTTCATATTTGAACCCTAGGAAAACACCACAAAAGACTACAGCTTTAGCTTTTGTTAAGTGATAATTTTAAGCCTGAACATTTTGGACAATTGTGGCATAGCATATGTTGCAAGACACTAAAAAGTAATTTTTCAGAGTCTTCAGTGGGAAGCTAAAGAGCATCTCAGAAAGCAACCATAATTTGTCATGTCAAGTCTAATAATGAACTATAATCATTACAAAGAAAAGGAAAGAAAATGTTAACATTTGGGTAGACCTTACCTTTCGGGTCTCTGTCCTTGAAGGAGGGTGAAAGGAATGTAGCAGGCTCTTTGTGAGTGGAACACTGTATGGCCTCCTTGCAGATGCCACAACAGCTGGCCCATCTCCACAAGCACTTGAGAAGTCCAAAGTTTTCACATCTGTAAATTCCTCTAATTTTTCTTTTAGTTGATCAATAAGCATTTGCTGCTCCACCATTTTCTCATTCTTACGGGGAAAAAACCAAAACTTTTGCTGATCATGAGCTCTGTATCACATTCATCATTTCTAATTTCATTGCGAAGGTTATGAATCTTGTAAATCACTCACTGACCCTAAATTCTTCTGCAATGCACAGACAAATTCTGCAGCAAACTGAAAATTCTATGACATATCATCAATCTAATACACACAACCCAACTCCAATAAATTTTAGACATATTTTTGTCCAGAAAGACATATTCCAGGTAAGTTACATTAGCTTATCTAGGCATCTAGTTAGAAGTAGATGACATACTTACAAGCCCGTGCTTGCTTTATATGTGTGTTTATGGAGAAATAAAACGGGAATTCAACAAAAATGTTCAAATTTAACTCATGGTCTGAGTCTAACTAATTAAACACGTATACAGGCTTCCTTTCCTCTTTGAGCAGTTCCCCTTTAAAGGTTATTTGTATTAATAAACATAATCCAGGATCCCTTGTATGGGCTACTTCTTTTTCTTCTACCTAGCCTTAACTTTATTGCTAATGGTAGTTTGGAGAATTTACTTAATCTGTACATTGTTCAAAACTACTTACCTTACCTAAACTGATTCATCCATAAGGCCAAAATTATATATATTTTCAATTCCCTCTATTCTTTTCAATTCTTTTCAAAGTACCTTTAAAATCTGGCCTAGTAACAACAGGAAAGTTAAAGATAGCTAGTGATAGTCAACCAAAAGTATTCAGTGAAAGATACTTTGCATTCTCATACTTTGAATAATGCATTTTTATTAATTCTTTATATCCTGGTTTCTTAGGCTCCAAGGTCCTTCAAAAACACATAGACAATGCCTTGCAAATCGACATTTTGTTGGAATACAATACATTATGTTCCCGTGTTGTAGGAAATAGAATACATATATGAATACTGTATTTGTTATGATTTTGGAAGCAGTAAAGGCCAACTGATCCACCTTGAAGCTGTTATTTAACCCTTTTAAGACTCTTTGTCCCTGATACCCTTGTACATAAAACCCCACAGCGCAACATCTACTGCATAAATATGTAAGTGTATAAACATTTAATCTAGTACTTCCTAAAGTTCTTATTCTGTCATGTATCACTCAATTACATATTCCTGTGAATACAACTTAAAATATTTGACAAAGTGTTTGTTTTTTGTTATTCTGCCTATTTGATACATTTTTAAATAAAAGCAGCAGTTTAGTGGATTAAGTACCAAAATGGTGCCTGAGAGCTCTCAAGCTTCACTCCTGTCTCTGATACTGAAACAATCATGATTTTTTACCTATACTGTGACTGCTTCTGTTCATTACCTCTACATTGTATCCTCCAGAACTTATATAAGCATTATCTCAGTGTAGTAAGTTGACACTGTGCTGTACAGGTTGGAAAAAAAAATATCAACCTAGCCAGAGGTGACAGAAAAGAAAGAAAGTGACAGAGGAAAGAAAAAGATGATGACTAACATACTTACCTTTCAGCCATTGACTCTCCCCAAGCCATTAGCAAAGAAGAGGAAAAAGGAGAAAAAGTAGAATAAGGAGAAGAGTACTAGCTAGCCATGCTTATGCTTTTCTCTTTTAAAAAGTCAGATAATAATTTATCTATCATCCACATGACAGGCAACACCAGGAGTATATTAACTATTCTATTTGTGGTCTTCTGGATCTTGAAATGTTATATACTTACTACCCATCATAATTTCATTAGCAAGCACAAGATCTAGAGAAGGAAGGAAGCAAGCAGTGTTTCCTCAGCTTTCTCTAATAGTAAAAGCTCAGAAAATTAGGAAGGCATTCTGTCTTGTAGAGTCAAAGGGAATAATACTCTAATTCTTAATAAAGCTATAACAAAATACATTTCTACACAAACTTTCCATTAAAGAATTCTATAGGATCTTTATAGCAATTTTTAGATTCTACAGAATCTGTACAGGCCTTTCAAATCCTAATTCATTAATTGTCCTGAAACTACTTGGCAATAATACACATTTGGGGAGAGGAGTGTATGTTATGCTTTAGGAAGCATGGAGAGGGTGAATGATTCATCTTACATTACACAGGAAGGCTGTGGCACAGCTAAGGTGATAAACAAACCTCATGAACCCATTATTGTGTTTCATCCGCTAGATGAACTCAACTCATTAAGTGATACAGCTCTAATTCAAACAAAATGCCCGTAAGATTGACAGGTAGTTTTGTCCAAAAAAATCCCGAGAGACCTGTCTTGAAATAATGAATGCATTCATACTGGTTCAATACAGATATATGTGATGTGTACCAGAGGAAAAATACCTGCGATCTATGTGTTTCTTGAGCCTCCTTTAAAGATGCCAGTTGTTCCTCGTTTTCCTGTATTAATGTCTTTATCTGATTCTGCAGTATCAGCAGTTCATGATCTTTCTGGCTAAATACTTCTTCATCCATAACTAGAGCCTGCTAGATAATAAAAGAAAAGTTCAGCTGGGGAGAAGAAGACACTATTATTCTAACAGTCAGAAAATGAAAAAAAAAAACAAAAAAAACCCCAAAACCCAAAACCTCGTTTGTTGTTAAAAGATGTGATCAGAACTGCAAAGTTTTGAGATATGAATGGCAAATTGTCTAAACAGTCACCCATGGTTTCTACCACTTACTTTTTCACTTCCATTTCATCTATTCATTTTCTTCTGACAAGTTTGTTTCTTCCAAAGGGAATAATGTACCCATAACCAAAGTTACTTTCTTGAAGTAGATACCTAAATCTAATTATTCTATTTAGAGTGCTGTAAGATGTAGCCACAGGATCTCAGCATCAACCATAAGATTAATACACTTCTCAAATGAAAAAATGAGGACAGCTGTCCTCATTCTGCAACTTGCATAATAGCCTAAAGATTAAAGAAACAATAAGAATGCTTCTTCATATGTTCTTGTAGATAAATAATCCAATGCCAATTGAAGGAGACTTCCAAATGTTGTTACTCTTCCAGAAAGCCAGTAGAAGCCAAATACAAAGTATGGAAACATCATGTCTTAGTGTTCTAAAACTGGATACTTCTGTACAACTAGCTTACCTCCATCTTTCTTCCAAGAAAAGACAACCCTTAGTAGCATATAAGAATGAAATCAAGAACCTGATGTCTCTTTAGAGAACAGAATTTTATTCAAAGTCTATGGACCAATGCAAATGTTTCTACTAAGTGTAGCTGACAAGTGTATCCTGTCCCCTACTGGTGCTGCATTAGGCAGAGTTAAGACAACTATAGAAAAAAGAAGCTTGCACTGATGGTGGTTGATGAGAAGCTCAACATGAGCTGGCAATGTGCACTTGCAGCCCAGAAAGCCAACCGCATCCTGGGCTGCATCAAAAGAAGCGTGGCCAGCAGGTCCAGGGAGGTGACTTGGCCCCTCTACTCTCTCATGAGACCCCACCTGGAGTACTGCGTCCAGCTCTGGAGTCCTCAGCACAGGAAGGACGTGGACTTGTTAGAACGGGTCCAGAGGAGAGCCGTGTAGGTGATCAGAGGACTGGAGCACCTCTGCTGTGAAGACAGGCTGAGAGAGCTGGGATTTTTCATCCTGGAGAAGGCTCCAGGGAGACCATATAGCAGCCTTCCAGTACCTGGAGCGGGCCTACAGGAGAGAGGTGGAGGGACTCTTTATCAGGAAGTGTAGTGACAGGACGAGGGGTGATGGTTTTAAACTGAAAGAGGGGAGATTTAGATTAGATACTAGAAAGAAATTCTTTACTGTGAGGGTGGTGAGACACTGGAACAGGTTGCCCAGAAAAGTTGTGGGGGCCACATCCCTGGAAGTGTTCAAGACCAGGCTGAATGGGACTTTGAGCAACCTGGTCTTGTGGGAGGTGTCCCTGCCCATGGCAGGGAGGGTGGAACTCGATGATCTTTAAGGTGCCTTCCAACCCAAACCATTCTATGATTCTATATTATGTGATGACAAACTAAGTGACATATTGTCTGTATTGTATTAAACATACGTAACTAAAATCAGAATATATTTGCTCAGTTGTATTGGGTGTAGGTCTCCAGTGTCTGGTGGGGATGAATGCAGGGACGGTGTCTGTGACAAGACGCCAAGGCTTCCCTCTGCTGGAAACAGCTGGTTCCGGAAGACTTCGGTGGATCCACTACACGGAACAGCTGAGCCCCTCACCCACAACGTTGGTGCCTCTGTGATAATATATTTAAGAAAGGGTACAATATGCCAGACAGGCAGAAAAGGAGGGAACCAAAAGAGTGAGAAAGAGCAGAGGGAACACCAAGAGGAGAAGAAGGAGGTGCTCCATGGTGGGGCAGCAGATACCCACACTGCAGCCTAGGGAAGACTTGCACTGGAGCAGATGGATATTCCTGAAAGAACTGCTGCCCATGCCAAGCCCATTCCAATCTTGTGATTCAATGCTGAATCAGAAGAAAGGTGCGAGAAAGAAAGAGCGGCAGAGAGAAACTGGTATGTACTGACCATAAACTATCCCCAATGTCCCTGCACCACTCAGCAGTGAGGGAGAGTATCGAGTGAAGGACTGAAGATAAGCCTGGAAAACTTGAGGAGGAAAGGTGGTCTTTTAGAGTTTGTCTTTTTGTTTGCCACTACCCAAATGAGTAATTAATATTTTTTTAATTGGCAATATACTAAATCATTTTTCTTCAATTTGAAACTGCTTTTTAATTAGTAAGCAATCTCCCTGCCTTTATGTCAACCCACAAGCCTTCTCATTGCTGTTCTTCCTATTTTCTCTCCTCAAGTCCCGCTGACAGAGGGGTGAATGACTGGCTAGGTGGGAGTTTGGCTGTTAGCTGTTGTGTAAGATAGCATTATCCATGCAATCATAGTCATTAGCAAAGAAATATGTATGCACACACAAGAATAGGTCCCCTATTAGCTATTAAATCTCTCCACGTTCAAGCTCTGTTCTAGAGTCTGTACTGTCTTATTTATTTTAGCCTCTCCATAACCATCTCCTCCTGGCTGTGGATGGCATACTCACCTGGGGAAATTTAAGTTTAAACTCAGATCTTACTCTGGTTTGAACCTGGGAAACAGAGGTTTAAAATAAGCTACGGAAGAAAATCAAGAAATAAGAAAGAAGCTGTGATTTAGATTGGTTGAGAACAAAGAAAATACAGGATTTGTATATGTAATTGCCAGATAAGAACCTACACACTTATCACAGTACGGTATGCAAACTGAAAATAGGTTGATGTTATAGAAATCTTGTTGTAGCATTGTCTCCTTCTATTACAAGACAGACTCAGATTAGTTTTTCTGAGCTGTTCATCTTATGTCAGAACTTCACTCAAACTAGTGTATAAGTATTTTAAGTTACAAACGTAATTTTCATTTGAGGGTCTGTTTATTGTACACTTACCTGCATTACTTTGGATGTTCTGTTATTCATAGTCAACATTTTAACTCAGTACCTCCAAAATATGCACTTCCTAAATGTATATGGGGATGTTTCCAAAAATAATTATTTATTTGATCATGTGTCAGTTCTGTGAGGAGACATTATCATGAGAGAGGAGGCTGAGAGCTCTTCTCCCCATAGGTCATTGTCTAGCACTTCTATCTGCTGTCTGAGAAAGACCTAATCAGAGCTACTGGCATGACAGGATCCTCATGGGATATCTGCATGCCAAGAATCCCATACCTTGTTTTGAAATTCACATCTCAGCTATAAAACTGTATAGAAGTATGAAGCCACCAAAAAGCATAAAGTTGATATATAACAAAAACGCAAGTGCTAGAAAAGCAATGATGCAGAGAAATCTGAAAATAATTTAAAAACTCAGTTAGCTAAAGGCATGATAATGAAAGGGAAATGCAGGGGTTCTTGGTGAGAACATCGCTGAAGTTAAACAGGTTGGGAAATTACTTAATGATAGTAGATGAGATACTTGCAACTTCATGGTATTATATATGCTAGTATACTAAATACATGGTATTAGATAATATTAGATATAAGTTGTACAACTTAGTCCATGGGTTATCTGTAGGTACACTAATATCCGTGAAAAGATATGCATTGTAGTTATATCTATAATGCTTTTGGGTAGAGTAATTTATTTGCAGGATTCAAAACAATTTCTGAGTTTACAGGACAACTGAAAGTAGTTCTTGTGCGTTAACCCCAGTAGGCAGCTAGGCACACGTAGCTGCTCGCTCACTTTCCCTTGCTCCAACCCCAGGGGGACAGGGGAAGGGCAATGGAAGAGTAAAAGCAAGAAAAGTTGTGTGTTGAGAGAGAAGTCATTCAGTACATGAAGGTGAAGTGGAAGAAGAGAGAAAATAAGACAAGCAATGCAAAGGCAATTGATGCAAAACCCAATCACTCACCACCTTCCACAGGTAGACCGATGCCCAGCCAGCTCCTGAGCAAAAGACAGCTAATGTACCTAAGCCCTCCTCCTCTCCCTTTTTATTGCTGAGCATGTCACGTGGCGTGAAATATCTTTTTGGTTGGTTTGGATTATCTGCCTGGTTGTGCCCCTGGGTGCATCCCCTAATCTATTCCCTGTGGTGGCAAAGGGAGAAACAGAGACAGCCTTGACACTGTGCAGGCACTGTTCAGCAAGACCTAAAACATTGGTGCGTTATCAGCATTGTACTGGTCACAAATTTAAAACACAGCACCTTACAAGCTGCTGTGAAGAAAATTAACTCCACCCCAGCCAGACCCAGTACGATCTCCACTCCATATTCTATACCATTTATGTCATGCTCAAGTCCCATGCTTTCCAATACAACTTCATTAACCATCCCTCCCTTTTCGTCTTTGATTTATACACAGATACCATTCCTTTAGTCTATGGGCCATTCCTGTAAATGTTCCTAAGATGTCCACTGAGTTCATTTAGTTGGTGACTTGGATTTTGTCTGTTATGGTGATCACTCGTGTGTTGAGTTACTGGACATCAAAATCAGCTCAGGCTGGGCCCCTGCTGCACTTGCCTGACTTTTTGCAAGGCTTGTTCTCTGTTGGTTTAGGCGATTCCTGCAGTGGTACTTCCTAAAACACAATTCAAATCATGGGTTACTTCCCCCCAAGGTTAAATCTCTTGAGGTACACATCAGATTTCACCATCCTCTTGCATTACACACCAAGTACACCTGTGTCCTTGAGCAAAAGCAGCCCCACAAACAGGCTTGCCTTTTCCTGAGTGAGGAATGACCCATGCTGTCTTCCTCAGCCAGTTCTCTATACACGCACTACAGGGACCTTATATCCTTCTATAATACATAAGGTTTTTGTTTGGGCAGGTCCAGGTCAGTTAGCTAATCTTCTGGTACTAGTTAGCCAAGTGGCTTCTGCTAAATTTGCTTCCCACTGCTGATACGTCCCAGTGCCCATTACTTTCAGTATAGTGTCTAATAATCCATTGTATAGTTCAATCTTTCCAGAGGCTGGTGCATGATAGAGAATGTGATACACCCGATCAATGCCATATTTCTTGGTCAGGTGCTTATGAGATCGTTTCAGAAATGAGTCCCATTGTCTGACTCAATGATTCCTGGGCTGCCATGTCACAGAATTTGTTTTGCAAGGCCTAGGACAGTGTTTTGGGTGGTGGTATGAGTACCATATGGTGTTTCAGGTTCCACAATATCTAGGGCCACCTGGATGGCTTTCACTTCTGCACATTGACTCAATTAACCTCGATTTTCAGCAGTTTCTGCAACTTGTCATGTGGGATTCCACAGAGCAGTTTTCCACCTTCAGTGATTTCCCACAGTATGACAGGAGCCATCAGTAAACAGAGTTTATTGTTTCTCTGGTAATATATCATACAGTGGGACCTCTTTGTCATGAGTCACTTCCTCAGGCAATGCTCCGAAGTCTCTGCTTTCTGGCCAGTCCATGATCTCTTTGAGGATTCCAGGGTAGCTGGGGTTCCCCATTCAGGCCCATGTTGCCTGACACAGCAATGTCATTAATTCATTGCAAGCTTTCTGGGGCTTCGCCCTATTCCAGTGCAGTTTGGATCGGTCCATGGCAAACGGTAGGGCTGTGCTCCCACCCCTCTATGGCAGTGGATTCCAGATTGGACACCCTTCCACATCAAAGCTAACTGTGGCCTGCACTGCTGAAAAAGGGACTGAGGAAAATGCATTGGCAATATCAGTTATAGCATATCACTTGGGTGCCTTTGACTCCAGTTCATACTGGAGTTCCAGCATGTCCGGTACGGCAGCACTTAATGGTGGAGTGACTTCATTCAGGCCACAACAGTCCCCTGTAAACCTCCACCCTCTATCAGACTTTTGCACTGGCCGTATGGGACTATAAAGGGCAGCTGAGTCTTGCTAATCACTTGCTGGCTCTTGAGTCGACAAATCAGGTCCTGGATGAGAATGAGGGAGTCTCACTCAGGACAATATTGATGCCAGTGCATGATCACGGTAGCAACTGGCACTTGCTGTTCTTCAACATACAGCAGCCCCACAACAGAAGGATCATTCAAGAGGCCAAGCAAGGCACACAGCTGTTTAAGCTTCTCTGAACCTGCAGTGGCTACGTCAAAAGCCCAATGGTACCTCCTTGGATCCCTAAAGTACCCTCTTTTGAGAGTCAATGGCAATGATATAAAGGGCCTCTGGTGACAATAGGATCCTTCTGCCACGTACTTCCTGTTAGGCTCACCTCAGCTTCTAACACAGACAACAATTGGGATCCCCCTGTCACTCCGAAAATTCTGATGTGTTCTGCTTGTATCCTGATGGCATTAGGGTACACTGTGCACTGATGTCCACTGAAACCAAAGAAAATCCAATTGTCCTTTCCCTCCACCTGGCCTGAGGGAAGCCCCCTATTCCAAATTAGAAGATTCATTACCTGACTCCTGTAATTGCAAACCAGAAATGTTTACACTATGAAAGGAGCCCATGTCTCTCTCTGTAGCCCAGCTATGCTACAAGGACTATTTGCAGGTGTGATCCTACTACAGACCAGTACGGTCCTTCCATGGTAGAAGGTGTGGGGTTCAAACACACATGGACATTAAGTCCATTGGATCAGTATCAGACAGAGGAGAGGAGTCCTCAGCCCATCTACTGTGTCTCGAGAACTGCTCAACAGCAACCGGAGCAGTAAGCTTCCTGGAAGGACCCTTTCTAACCACTGCTTTTTCCTGCAATTCACATACAAAGACTTCCACGACCAAGGTAATTCCACAGTCACACAGAAAGAACGACAGGGTGGCACTTGGCACGTGCCCATGGTTCCCTTTTGTTTGAGCAGAGAAAGGCTGACTCATGGTAGCTGAGATGCTGGTCTGCAGGGGCAAGGAGGGAGAGAGATTATGTACATTGTCTTCAAGTTGCCAAACTTTGTGGGACAGTCTTTCCACAGCTGAGATGCAGGCCCATAGCAGGGAGTGGGAAAAGAGATTCTCTTCGAATTGCTGCAGCTGGCAGACCAGCTTAGACAAAGTTGGTGCCTCGATGTCAGCCCAATCCGTCACTGCTAGGTTGCCAGCCCATGATGTCGGTGTGCTCTGTACAGACTTCTGCCACACAGACCATGTGCGCTGTACATCCTTAGGATCTTTAGGGACCTGATTATTGTCCAAGTCGCTGTATACCACCTCCACCACCGCTAATTCCCCAGACACTGGATATCTTCCTCTGTGGTAGTCCACTTGCCTCACTGGGTTACAATATCTTACTTAAGAGGGTACCTTGTCTTCATGCTCGATAAAAGCCACCTCTGGAGGCTGGAGGTCGCTGCCCCTCTTCCAATCCCTCTGTCAGTCCCACAGTCCCTAGCAGTGGATCCCAGCTGCTGTGCTTCCCTACCTTCTACTTCCAGACTGTTAGGCCCGCTTTCCCAGCACTGGAGCAACCAGCTAGCAATTCGCTCATCTTGCTGACAGACAAAATCTTTCTGCCTATCTTGCAGGACCAGGCAGTTTCTGCCTTTTATGATTTCTGTCTCTTTCCTCCCCTGTCCTGCTGCAGAATAGCCTGCCTCTTCTGATTCTTCCTCTCTCCCCCTCTCAGGAGGAGCTGCTTCTTCTCTTACTAACTGAGCTGACCTCTGCTTCCACTGTTTCTTCTTGACTACAGGAACAATTATTGCAGTTTAAGGGTTCGGTCTCTGGTTTAGTGTGTGTTTGTGTGTCCTCAGAGCACGAGACCTCACAGCCTGTTTATGGGCTCTTAGATTGGGAGACCCTCTTGCATCTCTGAGGGCACCGGACAGTGTCTTGATAGGCACGAGCCAGGTCCCAACACAGCTTTAGAAGTCACTGTGTTTCATCTTCGCTTCTTCAAATGGTGTATTAGTTTGATGGGTTTACAATTAGTTTCATGGGATTTCAGGCATGAAATCCCAACCTATTAGAGACACTGATAGTCCTGTGTACCTGCCTAGCTCCTCCCATATACCCTGCCACCCCAGGGATCAATTGCCTTAGAGCATATTCCTGTGTGGCATCCCCAATTAGTTGTTTAACCTTAAAAACAACATTCAAAATCAGGATCACAACACACACCAGTATGAACAGTCTGATCACACGAGGATATTAAAGGAACTGAGAAGCCACTACACCAGGGCTATGAAAACCTGTCCCAGAGGAGAGGAAGGGATAGGTGCTATTCTTTCCTCTCTCCACAAAATGTCTCTCAGAGGACAAAAGGGGAAAGGTATAGTTGCTGCTTTTGTCCATGATTCAGTTCTTGGAGTACTGGGACACCAGCAACCTAAGACCCAAATACCAGATTAGGCTGAAGGTCAGTGGATTTATCATAGCTCTCCCAAGCAAAGGAAAACAAAGTGATAAACAACATGCTAAAGAGCAAAATAAGTCGTTAACGATTCTTGGAGTGTGTTGTACAGCTAGAAAGGAATCAAAGGAATCAAGCATGGCAATATTCGAGGAAACACATTAAGCCAGCAACCAAAGTAAATATGCCAGCATCATGATCTGCAAAAGCCACTCAAATAACAATTTAACAGGTATAACAGCTAGAAGTATAATCTAGTGCACTCTAATCAAATCTGTTACTGTCTCAAAGGCCTTGAACCCCACATTGGGCACCAAAAAGGACTGTTGTGGGTTAGCCCCTGTAAGCAGGGGGTGGCTAAGCACACACAGCCACTCACCAGTGGGCAGGGGAAGAGCACAGAAATTGTTCAGTAAATAAAGGTGAAGTGGAAGAAGAGAGAAAGAAAACTAGACAAAACAAGGGATGCAAAGGCAATCACTCACCACCTCCCAAGGCTGATTGATGCCTGGCCTGTTCCCAGGCAAAATATGGCTAACCTCCCTAAATCTCCCCCTCTTCCTTTTAATTTTCAAGCATGCTATATGGCATGAAAAATCTCTTTGGTTAGGGCAGATCATTTGTTGTGTGTGTGTCCTCAACCTGATGCGCACCCCCTAATCTATTCACTGGGGGCAGAGGCAGAAATAGTCAGCCTGACGCTGTGCAAACACTGTTCAGCAAGACCTAAAATGTTAGTGTGTTGTCAGCATTGCACTCGTCACAAATCTGAACCACAGCACTCTATGAGTTGCTTTGAAGAAAACTCCACCCCAGCCAGCCCTAGCACACTAGCATAACTAAACCCGAAAATCTAACACATAAACAAGCTCAGCCTCATAGAATCATCTCGAAACTGACTAGCCAAAATATTACCTTACCTATCTCCGTCATTACCAAGATGACTGTCTTTTCAAACATCCATTAAAATAAAGCTATGTCCCAGGGATTAGAGTAACAAAGTTATAGAAGACTGTGAATTAAATTTAAATTGTCTACGCAAGTACAGGTAAGTGTAACAGTTTTACATCTTTCAAAATTGAATTCAAGTTTTAGCAGACCGCTTTTTCACATAGTTATTTAAATAATCAACTTATAATTAAATACCTGGCATTTCTTTAGTTCCCTCTTTAGCTGAAGAATTGTGATGTGATGTGGCTCGTGGCTGGTCCCAGTCCCTGTGTCAGTTTCCTGCATAGTGAGAGCTTCCTTCCTTACTTCCTGTACCATAGTGATCCAGCTCTGCAACCTGTCCCGCTGACTTCTTTTTAAGCTGACATCATCATTCAGATCAACGAGAAATGGGAAGGCTTCATCTACACAATTTCTGTAACTGAAACATTGAACCTGAAGCCGGGTGAGCTGCTCCTCAAGTGAACTGATACGAGTTCTTTCTTGATTTAAGTCGTGTGAACACTGATTACTAACTTGCTGGTTCTGCAAAGCTTCTCGAAGCAATCTGATTTCAAGTTCCATTTCATCAATCCGGTCTTGATCGGGGTTGTAATTTACAACTGGTTTATTTCTAATGTTTTTGGCTCTGTTGGCATATTTGAGAGAATTTAAAGATTCATCAAAGTCTGATGAGGATGGACTTATACACGTTATCATGACAGTCTTGGCATTTCCTCCAAGAGAATCTTTCAGAATACGAGTGATTTTAGCATCCCTGTATGGAATATGTACACTTTTTCTTTTTGGGTCTCCGAGGGCACTGATGACATTTCCCAAGGCCAACAGACCGCTATTGATCTGAATTGATTCTTTGAAACGTTCACCAGTATTTCCAGTCTTTGTCACCCTCTCTGATCCTGCCAAATCCACAAAATGAAACTTTGAAGCAATCATCTGGAGTGATTTCAAAGATGAATCCTGTGCAGCATCAGTATTTTTCTGAGACTCTGTGGACTGTTTCTGACAAATACTGATGGTAAAAATGGCGTGAGATCGACTGGAGTGCTCATTCATTTGTGTTGTGCCTGTGTGACGAGCTGCATTACCACTTTCCAACAGGCTTATCACTTCATCTGCACATTCTACTTGGAATTCCTTAGCACCGACAATCACTTCAAACACCAAAACAAAGAAAGTAAGAATAATTCAATTAATTCTAAACTTTTCAGCAAAAGTTTACAGCAATTAGGAACAGTCAAACGATAAACACAAACTAGAGAAATAGACAAGTGTGCATTATGTCATAGCATTTAGCTATAGAAAAAGATGACATTGATAAATGAAAAGCACGAGGTACAACACATCTGAAACCTGCAGGTATTTAATACATGGGTGTATTGTGTCATAGCATTTGAAACAATATTTTAAACATAATACACAGCTTTACTCATTTACACATTGCCAATATGCAATTTGCAATCTAGTGGTATCTAGAAAAAGTATAAGCAAACTCAGCTCAAAGGATATTTTGCCAATTTAAAAGAAAAAAAAAATAAATTTGTAGTAGAAATTATTCTTGCCCTATGGGAAGAAATAGTCTATATATCTCAGGTAGTTGGGCCTTTTGGAAAGGTGTCTATTAGTAATCTAATAAAGTGGATGTGTGCTTCTACTAAGTACTCCTACAAAGCGTGTTTTTTCACCTTTGTTTTAATGAAGGATGGAAAATGTCCCAGAACAATTAACTGAAGAGGACTCCAACTGTACTGAAGAAGAGAACTAGTTTAAAATATATTGCAGGGTTCTTACGAAGCAATGATATTGCCTGCAAGATTTATACTAAATTAGTGCCTTTTTCCAGCTACAGACAAGAAAATTATGCCAACTCAATGCAACAGTATATTAATATTAGAGGAAACACAACAATTAGACTGTAAAGAAAAAACAAACCCAAACCTAAAACAGATTATACAATTTCAGAATAAAATATCTCTGTAGTAGATTCTTCCAGCATTTTCATGTAGTGGACAGGAGAACTATAGAGTAAGTGTTAATTTCAAAGCCTCAAAAAATATCAGACGCTGCTCTTCATGAAATGTTCTCTTCCACTCATTTAATAGTGAAAGGGGAACAGATATTTACTGCATAAGTGGCTTAACAATTACAATTTTGAAGGGAGTAGCAAAGTTTTAACCTTGAAATACTTATTCAAGTGAATAATCACACTACTGAGTTTCTACAGAACTTGCAGAAACAATAACTGTATTTCTACTTCATAATCTGTTGGCATTTCTGATCGAACATCTGTATCGTTCACAGGCCTCTAAACTCAAAACTGCTTCAAATCAGCTAAACAGACTTTATATTATGAAAATGTAACTTTTTTCTAGTATTACTAATGAGTAAGCTCTTTCAGAAGGCAGCAAGAATAACTTGGGCACACAACTGAAACCAAGCACATTGAATTTTAGAGCTGAAATCCTACCTGTATTTCCCTTTTCATCTTCTCGGATGTGTAATTCTTTCACAGAGGTCTCCAACTCCAATAAATCTCGAAGTTCTTCCTTGTACACCTCTATATAAGATACTTTTACATGAAAGTCAATGTTACAGTTTTCCGAAATATGCTGAAATAATTCCTGAATAGCCCGTGGGATTATGCCTTTTTCATCCTCTGCAACTGATGCTAAAATATAAGCAAAGACGTCACAGAAGTTGCAGTCATTCTGCTGCATAAATTACAAAGGCTGAAGATTGAGAGAAGTCTGTGAGATTTGCTATTCAATATCCTAAGGAATCTGAAGAACTCAGTGTTCCCACGGATTTTTGTAAATACTTCTTCTTCTGGGGTTCAGAATATTTGTTTGCATCCATTAATAGGATTCAAGTTAAATTCTAAATTATGCAATGTTACAGATTTCTATCTATACGTAATTCAAAGGTTTTATAGGGCGAGGGTTTGAGAAACCATCAATTCTATTTAAATGCAGAAAAGACCATTAATAATTTGGTGAGATAAGATTTATAACTGGTATTTACAGCAATTTCCTATTCTTTCAAAGTAGATATGGAACACTAATGCCAAACTCTGTTTTTTTTTTTCTTTAATATTCAGCACAGGGCAATGCTTCCATAAATAATGTATTGTTTATTCACGAGTATGGAAACTAACAGTTTATCTATGGGAGGATTCCAAGAATCTTTTTTACCAACAAAATAAAGGGCTGCTCCCATCTAACTATGAATTTAGTAAATATACATATAAAACTAAAATCGCTGAGCTATGAACAGCCTTAGATAGTGACATCCACTACCTAAAGAATTTGGCTACCAATCGTACTTACAAGAACATTAAACAACTACCAGTAGAGAAAAGACAAGTGAAATTATAACAGTAAGCAAAATTAAGAGGCCAACTTTATGAGGTTCAACAAGGCCAAGTGCCGGGTCCTGCACTTGGGTCACAACAACCCCATGCAGCGCTACAGGCTTGGGGAAGAGTGGCTGGAGAGCTGCCTGGCGGAAAAGGACCTGGAGGTGGTGGTAGACGGACACCTGAACATGAGCCAGCAGTGTGTCCAGGTGGCCAAGGCAGCTTGGCTTGTAACAGCATCCTGGCTTGTAACAGCAATAGTGTGGCCAGCAGGACTAGAGAAGTGATTGTCCCCCTGTACTCAGCTCTGGTGAGGCCCCACCTCACATACTGTGTTCAGTTTTGGGCCCCTCACTACAGGAGGGACATTGAGGTGCTGGAGCGGGTCCAGAGAAGAGCCACCAAGCTGGTGAAGGTTCTAGAGCACAAGTCTTATGAGGAGCAGCTGAGGGAACTGGGGCTGTTCAGCCTGGAGAAAAGAAGGCTCAGGTGAGACCTTATTGCTCTCTACAACTACCTGAAAGGAGGGTGTAGCCAGGTGGGTGTCAGTCTCTTCTCCCAAGTAACAAGTGATAGAACAAGAGGAAAAGGCCTCAAGTTGTCCCAGGGGAGGTTTAGAGTGGACATTAGGAAATATTTCTTCCCTCAAAGAGTTGTCAAGCATTGGAACAGGCTGCCCAGGGAAGTGGTTGAGTCACCACATAATATTTAAAAAGATATTTAAAAGATGTGTAGATGTGCTGAGGGACATTGTTAGCGGTGGACTTGGCAGTGTTAGGTTAATGGCTGGACTTGATCTTAAGGGTCTTTTCTAACCTAAATAATTCTGTGATTCTATGATTCTAAATAAAAGGAAGATTTTAATACCTACCAAGAGATTTAGAATAATCTATTTATATCCATTTGGAAGACTTAAATCATAAATTTCTACGATGTCATAAAAATGTCTCTCTCCAAAAAAAAGAAAGCAAAGAGTGAGGAAGCAAACAATTAATTGCCTAAAGCACACATGTAGCAACTCTCCAAAACACTGCATTTCACGAAGAAATTCTAGTTTAGGTTGCATTTTAAAATGGAGAATGAGAAAGAGCACTTCATAAATTGTTTTACTCTTAGATATTTTTGGAGAATTTGCTTTTTAGAACAGTTTAATTATCACATAAACTCTAGAAGCATTTTTTTTACTATACCTTTTTTCATTAGCCCCTAAAAATTCTGCAGCTTCATCTGCTATTTATTAAATGTATAACTTGCACTGTTCACTAGTTTAAAAAAAACCCAAACTTTCTACAACCTACCAATGTGGCCACCTCCGATGGTGTAAGTCTTCCCAGAACCTGTCTGTCCATATGCAAACACTGTAGCATTGTATCCCTCAGTCAAAGACAGCAGAAGAGGTTTAATGCAAACAGTATAAACTTCTTCTTGGGTTGAGTTTTTGCCAAATACAAAATCAAAAGTGAAGACACGGTCTTTGCCAATGATAATTTGTTGTGTATTTGGGACTACTCTCACACACACTTGGTGGTTGTGAAGTACTTCTTTGGAGAGCAGAGGTCTGATTCGAACTGCAACTTTAACAGGGATCTCCTCCATGCCAGACTCCATCCCTGTGCTCCCCACTCAGTGTTCACACAGTCAACAACAAATCTGCTACCACTCCTGTGCTCGCCTCATTCACAGTTGTCTGCAACTAAGAAACAGAAGTTTTCCATGTTAAATAATAAATAAGAATTAATTTCCTGCTGAAGTAGAAAGCTGGTATTTCCTAAAGAATACATAACCACCGTTAACGCTTTTGAAAAGTACCTGATATAAAAGCAGCTATATTAATAGCTGTTAAATCAATTAATAAATTGTTTGCCTCTATTACTTTCCAAGCTAGTCTCAAGTTTGAAAGTTGCCTGATTTTCTATTTGGATATAATGCGGCCATATGAAGCCACAATATCCTAAGAGCTTGTTAATAAACTGTTGATAAAGTATATGCTTACAATGAATCCTCTCCTTTTCCTATTCCTGCATTCATGGAACATAAATCAGTCAAACAAAACCTATTTCTCCAAAAGTATATGTATATACACACATGTTTTAAAACCCTCTTCCACATAAGAAGCACCAAGCATTTGTAACTTACCAAGCACAGAGAAAGCAGTTGTGCTGCCTACAAAGAAAGTGTGATTTTAAGTGTATCTAACTACTACACATAAAGCATTCCTCTGATTTTAATCTGCATCTTTAAGTACACATGTAATTATTTTTTGTTAATTACGTATTTCAGCAACCATTGTTCCTTATACTGCTCCCTGGATCTATGTTCTTACAACATAAGCACGGTACAGTAGCACAACTGTAAACATCAAGGAATAGCCTTTCTTTACAACTGTCTTTTATGAACATCCATTTTTGGATTTTTCCTCACAGGTACTGCTGGATCCCAAATACATCTTTTTCTTCCCCTCCCTCCCTTTCCCCCCAATTCTAAGAGTCTTTGCAACGCAAGGGAAAGTTTCCTGAACTTTCTGCTTGCTAACTCCCACACATTGCCTTTAAGCAAACTTAATTAACACACTGGCAGAACTCATCAGCCAAGCCCCCAGAATTCAAGTTTGTTGAAAACAAACAGCTTTAAACAATTGCTGTCTTGTGGTTGCAAAGAGAAGAGGTTTTGCATTTCATTTTATTCCATTTAGTTTGAGAACTCAGCCACCCAGAGCTGAGAAACTATCTGAAGGTGAAAAAACAAAAGCCCCGTCTTATTAACTGAGCAGAACTAAAACAAGTACGCAAAGGATGAGACTGAAATCGGACTCGTATCAGAAAGGACATGGCAATCAGAAACAGCTACGTAAACTTACTAACTACAGATTCGAAACACATTTTGATAGATTTCTGTTTTTATTTATGCAGGTGCAGTATTTTTATCCCTTCGCAAGCACTGCTTTAAGTTGCCGACATCCCCTCCCCTCCCTTTTAAAATTGTATTTTAAAAAATAAAATAAAATATATCATTAAACCAAGCCACGGGGGATGGGAGAGGGGGAGGGAAGAGAAGGGAGGAATCCTATTCGCTATTTGACAAAAACGTGTGGGAATATGAGACGGGCACACGCCCCGGCCACAGAAACGCCCGGGCGCCGACCCACGGCACGCTCTCGGCTGCCAGAAAGCGCCAGCGAACGCTCTGGGAGGCTGTTTGCCGGCGGAGGCGTTCCGGGAGCGGGACAGCACGCCTCCCACGTTCGCCGTGTCTCGCAGCGCAACTCTTACTCCAAACGTGACAGGAGCCGGGAACGGGATCGCTCCTAGGTCTTGGGAGCCGCCCGGGGGACGCGGAATCCAGGCGCCGGGGCTGAGAAGGAGGAGGAGGGCGCCGAGCCCTGCTACGGCTCCCGGCCCTCCCCGCGTTGCCGCTCCGCGCCGCCGGGCGGAGGGAGGCGGGCAGGCCGCGCCGGAGCCGGCCGGGGCGGCAGCGCCGGTCCCTGCCCGTTGTTTGCGACCCCTCGCTAGGCAACGGCGGCAACGTCCGGCGGCAGAGCACCGCCCCCTCGCGCGCCCCGCCCGCAGCGCCCCCCGGCGGCGGGGAGGGCTCCCCCCGCCCACGGCGGCGCCGGGTCACGCTGCGCCCGGCCCAATGAAAAGGCCGAGGTGCGAGGTACGTCACTGCACTGTTTATTTGACGTCATCAGCGGCTGGGGTGTCGCCCAGCGGGGACGAACAGGGGCGCACCACAAAGGCAGGAGCGAGAAACCGGGTGTTAAGAGGGGCCGGCCGGCAGAGCTCACACCATTGGACCCTGTCGTGGCCAGTGACAGACTCGGAGTGGAAAAAACAGAAATCATAACGATAATAATAATAATTATAAAAAGAAAAAAAAAAAGCAAGCTGTTAATACATCAGAGCTTTTGGTTCAGCCAGTTGCAAATTAAAGAGTATGACAAAGCACCACATGAACAGAATAACTGCCGTTAAAGAGACAAAGCAGGAGTAGAGCGGTGGGCAGGCTGCACTTAGTAATATATACACCGCACGCGATGAAACGGGACATCTTTCATCTCCTCCCTGTGGTCCCTGGCATAGTCCCAGAGGTAATAATCCAGTAAAACCGCGTTGATCTTCTCACGCATGTCCTGACCCTTCTTCTCGTAGAGCTCCAGCAGGTGCTTACAAATCAGCGCACAGCACCAAATAGAACAGCCGCGGATCTCCACCTCCTCCCGATCCCCCGACTGGAAAACCGTTCCTGCGAGAGACAAAGAGACAGCAACACCGTTAGGTCCAGCAGGCAGAACCTCCAGGATGGCATGATGTTGCTCTTCTCCCCACCCCCGCCCCAGCTCCTCCACATCTATTCTAGGACTGCCGTTCTCGTGACTTACAACTGCTAAGAAATGTTGCTCTGCTCTTAACGAATTTACCTCCCGTTCAATTAAAACGGCTTCCTCTATTGTGAGAGAGCAGTTCACGAAAAAGGACAGGTGTTTGGGTTGTACTGAACACCACATGACTATTTCTTTGGCTTGTGGAGACAGAAAGGATAGCGAAACGTAGTTCTGAGACGGTCTATTTTCTGCCAGGATAACCCTACTCGAAGACTTAAAAATAAACGAAAAAAAACCCAAACCCAAGCTAACACCAACCAAAAACTACATATATATATAAAAATACAAAGGTACCCAGTTGTCTGAATGACCTTATTAGGATTCATGGAAAATATAAGTTGTCTACATGACCTGTTTTATATATATACATATAGGCATGTATAATATATGTAGGGCCGTGCTATTAAGACCCACGGATGACTGCATTCATCTGTTTATCCTGCTGTGTAATTTCAAAGTTGCATAAAAGCAGGCCTAGCTCTAAACGCAGTCATTTTACAGCGGAAAAGGGATTAGAAGTTCGTGGTTGGTAAGTACTGGAAGATGGAACCATGCTTAAAAACGAGACTCTAGTCTTACACAATTAACCTCATTTAAAGCAACCTTTTTTCTTATTTGTTTTTTTTAATGGATGCTTATAATATTACCTTGCTTGTCACTAGCAGTTAAGAGCAGATAAAGAGGAATCCCCATACTTTTACATCATCTTTGAACTAATGAAGAAATTGTTGCTTCTTTTACCTAACCCTCAAAAATCACAAACACACTCTGCTGAAAAGTGTTTTGGCAACAGCAGCCTCTAGAAACTTGGGGAGCAGCTGGCTTAGACTGTCTTTAATCATTTCCTTATCAATGTTTAATCCAAGGAACAGTTAGATCTTTATAAAAATGTAACCTTAAGATCTCATTCAAGATCATTGTTAGAGAATAAATTTCTTCCTGCAAAAAAAAAAAAAAAAAAAATTACACATAACCCTTACATGGACAAAACGTTACATTTTAAAAGCAGCTTATTAGTCTTCAATGTCAAGAGGTAAGATTACTTGATACCAGTAAGGGAGGAACAAACCTTCACGTAGTTTCTTCATTAGTTCTTCAGAATACTTCATTGCTTTTAAGTGAACAAGAACTTGAGGAATTCTGTAGTCAGCAAATATAGTCAGACTAGAAATGTCATCAAAAAAGCCATCTCCTTTGCCTTCTAATACACTCCATGTATCAGCCACAAGTATTTGTGCCCGTTTGTAGAAAGACACCTTTTTTTTCTGATGAAATAAAATTAAAAATTGTTTAAGTGCCTGAAACATCAATAAATACAGCAAATAACATACACAGACTGGTAAGTGTTACATTAAACTATCATTTGGTTAAGCAAACGTTAGTTAACTAAAACAGAATAACTGTTATTTAACAGAATAACTGCTCATAAATAAATTGAAATAAAAGAAAAACATAGTAGAAGTCACTGCAGTAGAACAAAAATTCCGCTTGGCTCTCAGAACACATTAATGTTGACTTATTTCCACTTGGCAAACACTGTAGCTGGAGTCCAGCAAACATGCATTCTTTCAGAAACCCTAGAGTTCATCAGACTTTTTATTTTGAGGAGAGAAGCTTAAAAGACATATACTGGATGAGACAATTAAAACATTTTGTTAATCAATTTATCCGTAATGTTAAGGAAATAAAACTCTAGTGAAAAGTTTAATGAATGCTCCTCTGTGTTGTGTAGTGTAAACTGCTAGTTAAAGAGGAGACAGGAAAAATAATTCCAACAGAAAGTGTATTGACAAATACGAAATTTTCTTAGACACTATTCATGGTTCTGTTTTTGTTACTAACTTTTTTGCTGGTGCTAATCCTGCTTTTGTGACTACTCACAAGGGGAAAAACTAAAGATATGCTACAATCTGTATGCTGTTTACATTTTCACTCTATGAAGAACACAATTTGTGAATGTAAATCTACATCTTTAAGAAAAAAGGTATTAGTGCATTATGGTTTTCTCTCCCTTTATAGCTAGGAGAGATTTTTGACTTTTGGCAGTGCGTGCTAAACAACAATATGTAACTGGAATGGCTAAGTAGGTGAGGATTCAACTTATTTCCAGTTTTATTCTGCCACCCTTCATACCACCACAACTTAGAAATGGTATTTTTAAAGCTAATTTAATTTTACTTTATTGCCAAAATGCTACAACTATTCCTGACAAAGCATATTTTCTTCTGCCATTATATACTATTCTCTAAAAAAACAGTGAGAACAAGATGTCCAACTGCATTTCACAGAACAACTTCTGTAAACATCCTGGAAACTCCTCCTTTCACTGTGCTTCATTCTATGCTTGACATAGATGTACAAAGTTACTTCTAGAGAATATACACAGTTTTGTCTGTTAAAGAATAAAGCACCACTTGAAACATCACAGTAAAACAGGAAGTAAATACATATTAGACGACATCCCATCGTAGCTCCTACTGCCCCAAAGCTAACGGAAACCAAGGACATTGCTCTTTTGTAGCGTTAATATTTCCCCAACACAGTAAAGAACCGGTTGTCTCCAGCACCACTTCATTTCACAAGAGCAGAGGAAGGGAGAATTCAAATGGAACTTTTCATCTCATGCTGCAATTTAATTTGGAAGAAAGATACTGTCTGGAACTTGTGATTGAGCAGATGAATTTATAGGTTTTTTTTTTTCAATTTTTGCTAATTTTTATGCTGCACAGAGCTTCTGAAGTTTATGTAAAAATCTCAATATGAAAGAGACTATGAAGCACTTCTAGTAAGTTTTCCCACCGTCCTTTTCAACAGAAAGCAAGGAAAGCGTTAGCTGGATGATACTATGTCTCAAATATAGTATCATTTGTCTAAAAATGGACCCTCTCATCAGAGGTCAATACAGCTACACTTCTTTTTTTCCTTGCAACAGCCTCATTTTCCAGGAAAAGCTACCACATGTTAAGGACACTTGTGTCTCTTCTCCAGTACAATTCACCAGTATCAAAAGGCATAACTAATTATGACCTACTGATATCAAAAGAAAGAAGGAGTATTGCATTGGCAAAGAGCAAAATGTGACGGCACAGCAAAGAATAGCAGGATGATGAGAATTTTAGAACCTCAGTCTCAGGTGACAGGAAATAAAATGTCAATGACTGGAAGCTCAGAAAGGACTCTACTAGGTCTATGTCAGAACATGGAAACCCTGACATGCGAGTATAAAATAGTCCAATATTTGAACTTCTGTCATGTTTCAAATTCAGCACAGCACCTGAACATGAACTATCTACCCAAGGGCAAAAAGGTCTCAGAGATTTTGGGTTTGGATCGTGATTCACTTTACAGAAGGAAAAGAACATTGGCAATTCTATAATTACATTCAGTAACGTGTAATTATGAAAAGTATTTTGTGTATCTGTTTGGAAAAAAACTATAGACAAAGAGTTGTGTTAGTTTTAGAAGTTTTATTAGAAGGTCAGAATGTAGGAGAGCTGTAGTAGTCTGTGATAGTGTGATGCTACTGCAGAATTTACCGTATAATCATATATATTTCTACTATGGAGTGTTCCTGAAAAACACTGCTTTGCCATTGGCCATCTCACCATCTTTTCAGTTCCTTCCTAAACCTTTACTGAAGGCAAAGTCTTATTTGCAAGAGCTCAACCTGCTGCCATAGAAATTATGTTGATAATGTGACCCATGTCACCTCGCATTAGGTGTTAACACTGATTTTTTTTTTTTTTTTTTTAAACAAGTAGGGTGTAAACTTGGTCTACATCATTTCACCCACCTTCAAAATACACATTGCTTAATGAAAGCAGAAAAACAGCTTCCATATTCATGCAACAGGCTTTACTACTATGTCAGCGCTTACGGTCTGGGATCATTTTTGGAACATCTTTTCATTCTGTAGTCTGCTGCTGCTTTTAGGGAGGCTTGCTTTATAGAGCATTCAGCATCATCCCATGAAAGATATTACGTCAATGAATACAGTCACTACAAAGATAAGAAAATATTCTATTTATCACTTTACTTGGAAAATATTTCCTTTTTGATCATCAAAATCATCAAAAAAATATTTGATATGTAAAAAATCCCAATAAATTAAACCAGCAGCTTCAAAGATTAGTTAGAAAGAACCTGATTTTTCATGTAAACTTATATTACCTCATAGCAGGAGACAAAGAAAAATAAAATCATGCTGCCTACTGAAGCGCAGATTTTAAGTTAAATGCAATAGGTTCAAAGCTCCAGTGATAGGTGTTCCAGGTAGTCACCCTGAAAAGACTGCACAGACTGTAAGTACAGGCTGCACTGTCACTAAATTCTTTTGGACATAACGATATAACAGCTGAATACTACTGCAGCTGGAACTGAGCACAGGAGCAGCCACATATGTCACTGATGCTAAATAAAGATCATGCCTATATAGGCAAAACCAGAGATACAGAAAATAACATAAAGTCTCTGTTTTCTTTCCATCAGTTTCTTTCAGGAAAATGGCTCAAAAGATCTTCAGCATACTGTCAACCTGACAACGTAACATGGGTTATTTCTGGTCTGTAGTCATTTTTGCAATGCCTGCTGAATCAAAAATAGTTACAGCGTGGATTCCCAGTAGTTGTACATTTTCACAACTCTACTGGAGTTTTGTTTCCTCTATTAGCTGCGGAGATCCTCAAAGTAAAAGCAAAAAGAGAGATGGGGGAACAGGGGTTGGTAGCAACTAATGAAAAAAAAAAATTCTGATTTTTTTCAGGCAGAAATTATCTCAAATATTACACATTTGTAAGGAGTACAAAGGAGTTGTGATCTAATTGGGAGCCTGGAGTATATAAAAATAAATTACAACAAAGTGATGACGACAGGGAAGCATATGAAAAAAAATGGCTCTCCTCTGGGGGGAAAAAAGTGACTTGTAATTAGAAATACATTGGTGATTAGTTAAGGACTTAAGAGCATCAAGATTCTTTTACTGTTAATAAATTGTATGATTTTGGTTTCTGAGGCTTAGACTGAGAGAGAAATGAAATCTGAGTAATTACCCTAGCCTAACAAAGCAGTGTACTGTGGTCCATAAGAATTATTTAAAAGAACCTTCTTCCCTACCTGTGACTCACTGCAATTTACATAATTAAGATCAACTGCTTCAAAGCCTGATTTTGCTTTCATTATACAGACCAATATCTTTACCAAGTCGAGGCAAAAACATTACAACAATAGTAACAACTTTTCTTCTTATCTTCCTTGAATTTTACTTTTGAAGACATTTGAGTTCCACAGAAACATTTCTGTTCACCTTCCATTTCCTGGACTAAAAACCCCAACAATTCACTAAGATTAGATCAATTCTGAACTGACCGCCCTCTCAGAAAAATTGACATAGACAACCTAAGAGCTATTTTTTTTAAGTCCCAATCAGTAAGGGGTAGATTCTTACCACAAGAAATTCGACGTTAGAACCACCTTACCTCAAATACAGCTTCATCTCTGTAAGAAGGAAAGTTTTCCAGTACCAGGTGTAATAGTTTCTGAGCACTTTTCTCACTCATTTTAACACAGGTGAGGAAAGAGCCTCCAAACTTCTCTAACAGGACTGTTCCGCTTTCATTCAGTACCCGATGTCTTTCTTCAATCAAAGGTATGGGCACTTCGGTGTCAGAGCGAAACACATGCCTCACTTGGTCAAGCGTCATTGTGGCAAAATACGATGCACTGGTAATAGGCGTTCCTTCAGAAAAGTAAAAATAAGAAGTTTAGGCTATCATAACATATCCTACGACCTAATGCAGTGGTCTACTGCAGATGAGAGCGTTCATATGGTGAGACCTAAAGAGACTATCAACCCTTAAAAGCGTTCAGCAATACCCACACTCACATAGCTGCTTAAAACTAAATTGGGGTTTGCATCCAGCGCTTCATTCTACACATAAGGATTTCCAACCTGCAACCGTGGAACCTTTCTTTTTTTTTTTACATCTGATTTTTCCCAGCCGCTTAGTCTTCACCTTCGAGTGTGGTGTTTACACAGCACACTGGCAAGCATAGTTGGTATCTACCTTGTATAGGTTGGCCCGGGCCTGTTTTCCCTTAGCTCCTGATCACATTGTGCATTTACAAAAAGTATCCTAACGCAAACCTTCCCTTAATTTACAACCAAACAGGTAGGAAATTAATTAAAACTTCCATCTCTACCTCCAAATAGATTTTTTTTTTTTTTCTGGTAACAGCAACAAAAGTGAGTGCTAAAATACTGGCTTTGGAGGCGTATGGGCATCCAGACTTGCGCTTTGGTACTAGATGAGTCCAGAGGATTCTCAGCCTAAGACTCATTTTCCCATTTGTCACAGAAATACACAGTTTTATCTTAAGAACACACGTGAAACAACACAAGCCGCCGACAGCTGGCTGGAGACCAGACCTGACAGCCTTCGTAAGGGAAAAGAGGCAACCCAATTAAGCGCCCGTAGTTAACGCCGTTTCAGCACGAAGTATTTCGTTAGCGCGCTGTCAGCTCTCCGGGGCAGCACACGGGCTTACCCGACCCCCGAGCAACAGCCGGCACCAACGGGGACCGCTTCTGAGGTGGCGCCTCCATTTTGCGCTCACCGCTCGGCTCCCACCCGCCTCCGGCCCTCTAACACCCCCCCCCCCCAACCTTCCCCAGCCCCCTCACAAACCCCCCCCCACAACCTCCCCCAGCCCCCTCGCGGACCCCACACAACCTCCCCCAGCCCCCTCGCAGACCCCACCCCCGCCTCCCCACAAACTCTCCCCGGGCGGCTCGGCGGGGCTCACAGGCCGCCCGGGCCGGCCCGGCTAGCCCGGCCCTCACTAACCGTCGTCGAGGGCCCTGTTGACGGCGGCGCAGAGGGACCAGTAGCCGCTGTAGGTTTTACCCTTGTACTTCACCAGGTACTTCTGCTCCTCCCGCTCGGACCAGAAGGAGAAGTTGAGGGTGTCCACCAGGAACACCCAGCCCACCGCCTCCTCGCCGGCGCCCCGCGGGTTCAGCTCGTGAAGGCTCTTCCACCCCGCCAGCCCGAACTCCTCCGACGAGGCTTTGTCGAACAAACTCTCCGCCACCCGCCGCGCCCCCTCCTCGTCCACAGAGACGTCGTTGCTGTTGGCGGCGATAAACTTAGCGGACTCCAGCGGGGAGGGGAACGCCTCCATGCTCGGCCGCCTCTCTGAAGGACAGAAAACACGCTTTCAGCGCCAGCCCCGCCGTCGCGCCCCGGCCAGCCCGCGGAGCACCGAGCAGGCAAGCGGCTCGGCAACAGGTCTACCCCGCCGCCGGCACCGCAGCGCAACTCGCGCCCTCCGCCGCTGCCGCACACCCGCCTGCCGCCGCCTGCCCCCCGTCCGCGCTGCCTCTTACCGCCGCCGGGAACGGCGCCGCCCCTCCCGCCGCCGGGGCGGAGCTTGGGCCGTGCGGCGGGGCCCGAGCCCTGGGGCGGTGCTTGGGCAGGGCCTCCGGCGGCGCCCCGTGGCATTAAAGAAAGGCGAAGTGAAGTTTTCACCCACGCGAGGGGAAAAAACCAACCCACTCCAACCCACGTCGAGTCCGGACCCGTCAGGCCCACGCGTACAGAGCCACGCTTGTGCATTTTTAAATCTGTTTTTATTCAGGAAGTGAAATTAAAACTTGTAAACTATAAATACAAATGCCGACGTATTACAGGAGATATCCAGAGGCTTTATATTTTTTAATTTCTCACAAATAATTCCTATGGAATTCAACATACAACAAGGAAACCAAACGAAGTTTAAGTTTTGCATACAATGAAAAACAAGTTACAGAGTTAGATACCGTCAATTTGCCAATTTATAAGAGTTCCTATCTTATACAAATGAAAGCTCAGAAAACAACTATTATTTCATTCAGTAATGGTACAGCAACTGTCATGTCTAACAGTGTTATCTGCATGAAGCAAGCTGTCTATAACCAGGTGTACTTTACCACTGTTTACTCAGTGACATCACAAGGTTTTTAAATATTTTATTTATATACTGTCACCAATATATATAAGTACTGCAAAGAGGGCCAAACACTTGCAAAAATGTCAGGTTTTACACAGCATTTGCATGAATATTTTTGCAGTTTTTCCCCGAACAGCAAAGCAGAGTCCTTGTTTTCACACAGTGTCTTTAATTTGTTGAAAAAACCCACATAACTCCATCTATATCAAAGAAGCAGAAGAGCAAGCTTAACAGCAACTTTCATTTATGTGGGAAAAAAAAAAAAAAAAGGAAAATATATCCATTCCAGATACTACCACCTTATGTATACCTGAAGAAAAATGACCACCAAGAACAGGTTCACTAAATTTATTTAAAAATCATAAACTGTTTCTTACAAAAGAGCATTACATTCTGCACACTGCTCTCAAAGGATGCCAGGGACATGTGGACTACCAATATTCTCTCCCCTTAAAAAAAAAAATAAAAATACAGTGTACATGAAAGCAGGGTGTTCACAACAATTACAGAAAAACTTTACAATTTACCACCAACAATGAACAAAAATAGAATTCACTCTCTCTGCTGCTGCTTCAAAACTTCAATGTTAGTCTCGTGCGCCCTCTCCCTCCCCCCCACGTATTTGTAAGGAACTAAAAACATTACATCTGGTGGACAGCAAAGATTCCACTACACCTCAAATGCAGAACACCTATGAAGCAGAGGAATGTTGGCTTTTTAAACAGAAGCAGATAAAAAAAAAAAGGGTGCAGGACTCCTTCAGTTCTTCACTAGTCTTAGAAAAACTTTCCAGAATACTGCTTCACACTATAAAAAAGAAAAAATAATCTTGCATTAGAATCCTTCAACATCTGCATACTGCTTCACACTATAAAAGAAAAAGAAAAAAGCATGTATTAGAATGATGGACCATACATCTTGCATCAACATTCACAATGACATTCTTAGAGCAGATTAAATTACAAATTCTCAATATATTTAAAAATAAATAATTTTAAAATATTAATGGCTAATAATTATGGGTATATTAATGTATTTTAGGCATACGTAAATATTAGTAATCTGAAGCCAAACATTCAAGTTAAAACATTAAAATCTGCTATGACAGCCAACACGTTAATAAAGCAAAACTAAGCAAATTAAATCTGAAGCTGTTAATATTTGGCAGAAAAGACAAAGTTAATGCCAGCAAGGTGTGAAATGCTGCATAACAGCACCAAATCGATTTCAACTTGTCCTGTAGAGGCATGGTCTGTGCCATATGGCAGACTGTGATTTGTTGTCAATTTAGTTATCTAAAAACAACAAAATCACTAGTCTTCCACACAGAACTAGACCAACATCCACTGAAATCTTCTATATTTTCTACAGGCTCTATATAATTTATTACAAGTAGGTTTTTTTGCAGCAGTTTTCACCAGAGAAATGAGAGGACAGCTTGGTTAAGGCGTCTTCCAGCAAGATTAGTTTTGAGGGTGTCTTCATTTTAATTAGAATGGAGAACAGAAGAGAATCAAGGCAGAACTACCACTGGAGAAGTTAGGTTCAAATAGTTACTTAAATCCTGCCTTCTAAAAACTGTATCACAGAGAAGAGCAGCTTTAGAATGTACGTGTCAGTTGGTTTAAAATTGACAGAAAGGACAACATTAAACTTTAACTTGCCTGTTCTGCAGTAAATACTGTGCATTTTGTATCTGGTCCTGTGTTCCCGTAATAGTTATTATCCGATCTTCTGAGCCTTCTAATGGTTCATCAATTTTGATCGAAGCTCCCGACTCATGACGTATTTGTTTGATTCTCTGGCCTCCCTTTCCAATAATAGATCCTGCCAACTGGGGGAGAAAGCAAAGTATTAATTTCCTGATACAACTTTCCCTCTAAAAACAGTTATGAAAATCACAGCAGTGTTTGAGTAGCTTCCGTAAGTTTAGTTTTAAGAGTTGCAATGGAAGCTTACTTCTTTACAGCCTCAAAACATCCCTGCAATATTAACTGTATAAACACAGGTGGGACAAAACTGGCAGAACCAGTCGTTTATTTGCAAAAAACAAGTTACACAGACCATCTCTATTACTGAATATTAAAAATTAGTAAAATCATTTAGTGTGTCTCTACAGCGAAGACACAAAACAAACACTCAAAGAGTAGACTTCTGGTTTAGAAACACTTGTTTTATATTAGAAGTACTTATCGAGCACTCTCAATACTTCTGATTTAATTAGATAATCTGAGAAAAGGCTGTGACTTTTTTTTTTTTTTTTTTAAGAGAAAACACAAGTTGAAAGCAAGTCAACTTCACTTACATCTTTGGGAATTGTTACTTGTGTTGTGATGATGGGTCCACCAAGATCTCCATATGAACCACGCCCCCCTGCGTAAGAATAGTCTGATTTAAACGTATGCATCAAGCCCTTTAATAACTACACAATGAAATATATGTAAAGGTTCTATATAAACACTTACCATATCCAGAGCCACCCTCAAACTGTAAGAGAAAGAGAAAAAATCTTAAATAGTGAAAAGCCAGGTTTCATTAACATATTTTCATCTTAAGTACCATATTGTTAACTTTGAGCCTATTTTATGCAAAAATCACAACCCCCAACCTTACCATAAATACAACGTTGTGCCACCAAAGGCTTACTGAGGCAAAAAGGGCAGACCAGAAACAGAAGTGGTGGGCAGGCGAAATCTCAGTAACCTCTTATCCTGCCCTGTCAAAACCTCCACAAGTAAGGCATAAAATGACATAAAGGATCCAGCGATACCTGTTTACCAAGCAGCTTCACTACTTCAGCTGCTGGTAGACAGCTCTGAATGCTGACCTACTCCTGACCCTTGGACTAAATAGCATTCAGAGTACAGCCTTATTAATGCTACCAATACAGCTCAAGAGAGATGCAAGTCTCCAGTTTTGGGACAAGAAGTTTACCTAGTGACTGTCAATCCTCCTACTTCATCTATTTCTTCAAGACAAAAAACAAAGCTTTTAAGAATGGCTCTATAATTTGTCTCTTGATTCAGACTACGCTACAATCCTTTGTATCTTAGAGCATACAATCATGACATGAGTTACTTCTGTTCTGCTAAAACAGGCACTCCTGGCCTCTTTTTATTTTTTATGATGTGTAGACCAGTATTTGACACCAGATGTCTTATTTCATCTAATGCCTTCTAGGTTCAAAAGACCCAGTTTTTATACTTTCCTACAGAAGCAGAGAATAAATATGCAGAGTTCTCCAGAATTCAACTTCTGGGAGGCTGCTGGGGTGGCCTCTGTAAAAAGAGGCAAGGGGTCACCAGAATGGACTCATCACTGCCTAAAGCTGAGGCCATCAGCAAAGCTGGTGGCACCTCTGTGGTAACGTTTAAGAAAGGGTTGAAAAAACCCAGCGTGCACCAGTTTTGAGAGATGACTGAAGGCAAAAGAAGTGAGAGAAATAACCCTGCAGACACGACAGTGAAGGAGGGGGAAGACACGCTCCAGGCACTGGAACAGAGATTCTCCTGCAGCCCACGGAAAGAACCATGCTGGAGCAGATAGCCACACTGCAGCCCATGAAGGGTCCTATGCTGGGAGCAGGCAGACATGCCCTGAGGGAAGCTGCAGCCTATGGAGAGCCCATGCAGGTGCACCTGCCATGGGGCCAGTCTTTTTTCAGTGGTGCCCCGTGACAGGACAAGAAATAACGGACACAAACTTGAACATAAGAAGTTCCATCCAAACATGAGGAGGAACCTCTTCACTTTGAGGGTGTCAGAGCACTGGAACAGGCTGCTCAGAGAGGCGGTGGAGTCTCTGTCTCTGGAGGCATTCAAAACCCGCCTGCACATGTTCCTGTGCAACCTGCTCTAAGTGGACCTGGTTTGGCGGGGGGGTGGGTGTACTAGATGATCTCCAGAAGTCCCTTCCGACCCCATATCATTCTGTGACTCTGTGACCTGTGGCCCACAGCGGACCCACACTGGAGCAATCTGTTCCTGAAGGACTGTACCCCATGAAGATGACACAGGCTGGAGCAGTTCTTGAAGAACTGCAGTCTACTGAAATCACCCATAATAGAGCAAATTGCAAACAAATGTATCCCACTCCGGAGAGTGAGGATCTCACTCCAGAGCAGGGGAACAATGTGAGGAGGAAGGAACAGAGACAAAGTGTGATGAACTGACTGCAACTTGCCATTCCCCATCCACCCTGTACCACTCATGTCAGAGGAAGGAGAAGAGTAGGAAATGAAGGAGAGAAGTTGAGCCTGGGAAGAAGTAAAGGGGCAGGGAAAGGTGGTTTTAGTTTTCCTTTTTGTTTCTCACCATGCTGCTCTATTTTTAAAGTTGATATTCCCCAAGTCAACTCTACTTTGCCCACGATGGTAATTGGTAAGTAATCTCCCTATCTTTGCCTTGAGCCACAAGGTTTTCCATCTTACTTTCTCCCCTCATCCTGCTGAGGAGGGGGAGTGAGAGAGCAGCTGAGTGGGCACATGACAGCCAACCAAGTTCAACTATCCACAACTACTTGGTTGCAGAAGCTGTAATGCAACAACTTTTTCCAAAATACTATTTACCTGCTACCTTTTCAGAAGATCAACATGGAAGCTGCTCAGACCAAAGAGCTAAGCTTATCCTCTGTCCCTAAGCAACCTAGACTGTGTAGTTACATTACTCAGCAATACAGATTGTAATGCAATGTAACAGAGACTGTAGCGGAGTCCAGTATACAAGAGAATGAAGGACTCTGCCTAAGACTTAATTTAGAGGCTGATCGCAGCAGCATAAACAGAGACATATTCCGTTGATACTTGCCACAGGATCCCTTTTTGGGCCAATCTGTTTTAAGAAACAATCAATCCTTTCCATCATCATTTCTGCCTCCCCAGACTACATGACAGCAAATGAACTTGACAGCAGATGAGTTAAGCAATTACATTTGCCATGTTCATGTAAGCTAAGAACTCACATTTAATATTTGGCAGCACTTTGTCATCTTCTAGAGACCATGAACACCTGACAAACCCCGTAATTTCCCTTCTCAAAACCTATCTGATCAAATGGTATATTTCCAAATACATTGATAAGTGTAATAGTTTATCCACAAATGTAAGACGCTACTGTCAATATTTGCAGTCTGAAATACAGGAAAACACAACATTATGAAGTTAATACAGAATATATATCCTAGATGTATGCATCTGCAGTGCAGTTATGGAGAAAGTTACCATTTACAACATGAAAATGGGGTGTTAAGAGAGGCAAAAAGAGGTACAGAGAAGCTCCTCTCTTTTGCTGCGTACTCCCACACTTCTATTCACATTACCTGTCTGCACAGGACACACTGTTAGGATCAACTGCCAATGCACTCTGAGTCAGAAGGACAAATTTATGATTTTCAATAGGTGCAAGTTTCCACTGACTACGCTGAGGATCAAGAAATTCCTGTTACCACTTAACCTATTCAATAAAGCAGTTTTAAAAAAAAGGCTGAACACACTCACCAGCTCTGGTGGCTGCATGTCATCACAGGCATCCACGTGACACTGCATCATCTTCCAGACACAATATAATAGGAGGAAAAGAGGAAAGAAAACTAAATTAAGTCCACATCATGCAGACTTAGAGGTAACTTGTCAAGCAAATACAGTACATACTGGTACAGAGAAACATTTATACTACAACAAAGACTTAAAAGTATGTGATTTAAGACCACTTTCAGGACTCACTCCCTTTTAATTTCACTTTGAGGGAACTCTATGTGGTCACTCACTTCTTCCCCTCTTTCTGTGGTACAGACATATTTTTCCTCTAACAAACGTCAGGCAGCTAATGGCAGAGCAAAGGTTGAGCAAACTTTTTTTTTCTTTTAGAACACCTTCAAGTGCTATTACCTATCAAAATCTTTTATTTCTGCCACGTGTTAGAAAATGAAGGTTTAGTAAGATTGAAACAAGTAACTGTCAGCAATTATCTCCATGCCAACAGCAGGTCAAACAGGAAAGATACTGCTTCTCATGTTCATTCATTTCCATATACCTCATATAGCCAGTAACAAGACTAACAATCTGCTGCTGCCTAACTATATATCACATTTTAAAAACATAATTAAATTTCTAATCTAGGATTTCTTTCTTCCAGAATTCTAGTTTTACCAATTGATGTCCATTTGTGCACTCTAAAACCAGCTTCTCAAACAGGATGTCTTAACACACGTAACAGAATATTCTACTCTGCAGACTCATTTGTGGTAGGGACTACTCGTACTAGAATTGAAACCAGATGACACACTGGTTGGACGAGGCAAGGAGCTTAACTTGTAGATCCAATGAAAGAAAATGCATGCAGTCCTAACTGACACCAAATTCTTTCATCATAAATTTTCTGTTTTTTTTTTAACAGAGTGATCTAGGAGAATGGAACTGTTACTTTCTTCCAGCATCTGCATTGATAAATAGAAGGGCTGTCATATATTCTTCCTTTACTGACTTTTTACATGCTTGTTAATGTCGCATCTCTTAAACATGAAGAACATTTTGTATTCTTTTAAAGTGTACGTGCCTTTATTCAAGTGTTTGTATGTCAAGACACGTGTATGTACACATACATATATAGATTTAAAAAAGAGATGAAGAATTAGGAAGCATTTAAAGGATCAAAAGCACATCAGAAGTCTGAAGGCACAGAAGTCTGTGAAGAGACAATTAACTTAGAAGGAGACATTCTGATTTAAGTCTCTATTAACTCAGATTTTAAAATGTTCAGTACTTAGAAAATTTTAGTACATAATCAGTTAATTAAAAAAAAAGGTGAGGGGATAGAATGACTTCATATGCTTGCCCACTTCATGTTCCACCCCTCCCGCTAGTATCTTTGTGCATTTATGCACCTGAAAGATACCTGAGGATGAGGGCCTTAAAGAAATACTGGAAATACATTCAGCCTTTTTCAACTGTCAGAATAGCCCTTATGGTCGACAGACATTTGATCTGAAGTACTACGCACTGAAATATATAGCTCTGTTAACAGAGAAACAACACAAGTCTGTCCTTCAGCATAAAGCTTCAGAACAGAGATTATAAACCAAATGAACTATTTCAACGGCAGTGCATAATTAAACTGCAACTGTAAGCCAGCCTAACAGACAAGCATTTTCTTAAGTAGGTGACTCTGCCTGGGCAAGGGGAATTAACCTATCTTTTAAAATCAAAATGAATTATTCTCATCTCAGTATTTACAAGGCTGTCAATACTGTCATAACTCTGGAATTCCAGAAAATTCACAGTTCAGCATTTAGTTTTAAAGGTCTTGAACTACTCAATCTTTCTGCCTTTGGTGGAAAAGAGAACTGGCCAAAAAAAAAATTCTATACATTCAACATTTCCATGATTTTTGAGATGTTTATCCAGGAAAAGCATCTATTTGTGCCTTTTATTGCACCAACCACAATGGCGTTGGTTTACTCTAGTTTAAGTGTTTTGATAGAGAATGGTTTCTATATGAAACTAAGGGTAGCATAGGAAGACCTTACATTTCTGGCATGACACTTCCAGCTCCAGCCTCACAGTCCATGTGAAGGCTTCCTATCTGCTTACACAATTTAGCATACTAGGATTATGGTTTATTAAAACTAGAAATTAAATACAGTCTTTGTTGGGAAGCAGTCCTGACTTTAAACAGGCTATCGTACTTGATCATAAAGGAGCCAAAGCCATGAGATGAACAGCTTCACTGTGAAGAGGAAATAAAATTGCTTTTTGAAACAAACAAAAAAAAAAATGAACAGAGATGACTCCACTTACTTGTAGAAACTCATGTCAAGAAAACAAAGATCAACCTGACAAAAGTCAGGCTAAAGAGAAGTCAAAAAGGATCTTCTATTCTAGCTGGAATGTAATAAAAATAGAACACACTACTGCTCAAGAGTCAAGCTAAGTAAGACTGTGTTCAACCAGATACCCAAAGAAGGGCACGCTGCTCAGTTCATACGCTCCAGCACTGGCTTTATTAGCCGCAAACACAAAAACTGAGCTTTGAAAACATGTAAATACAAATAAAGTAATCCTGGACATGTACTACTCAATTATTCTAGTTTCTTAACATGTAGAGTAGCATGGGTAACACTTTTTTTTGTAACTGTGTGCAGATCTTTCCTTTTAATATTTCTAGTAAGCATGTGACATTCTTGTAATATGTACTTCCAGTAACTCCTACTCCCAAGAAGGAGGAAATGTGTAGAGCCCATTTAAGTAGCCCATTTTATAGCCCCTCTCCTCTCCTTTCTCTTTCATTCATTTAAAAGAAAAAAAAAATAATCTTGTCTCACCTCTCATTTTAAAGAAGGTGCCAACCAAAGCCAGAGGAGAAAAGAAGATTGTTACTATTGAGATCTACCTCCCAGACACATATGATTTCTCCTCCCAGGAAAGAGGAATCTAGTGCAACAGCAAATGACTGCTGGAAAGTTGCATTTCGGAGTTGAACATGGAAGACTATCTTTAAGCCCATTTTTGAACTTCTATATACTATGAAATGTTTTTTTCCTCAGCATTACGTATTAGCATTAATATGGTTATTGTACCTAATTTAACTTAGGATTCAACTTAGTGGTGGCTCTAGCTCCAAAACATTCGTAATGAAGTGTATCTTCTGCACACAGCGAAACCAGCAAATAACCAAGAATTGATTCAAAACAGCAATCACTTTTCAGATAAGCTAGAGCTCCTCATAGATGCTATTCTATAATCTGTATCATTCTATCTATACTTTGGTTCTTCAACATTAGTGTTAAGAACGCTTGTATGAATCAAAGAACTTCAGAGAAGGTTGTTCTGATGTTTTGTGCCTCAATAGCCTACCAATTCCTACTTCTGTCACCCTCATTTAAAAAAAAAATAAATCTAAAAGACAGTCAGTGCAAGAAAACGTACAGGGTGGAGTACAGTCAAACTTTCTGTATCTATTTTGATGGCAAGGAGGAAAGAAAAAAGAGATCATGTCTCAGTTACCACTTAGACCCCAAACATTCCTACACGGGAAGGACCATCTGTACAGAAAGAACCATGCATTTCCCACACTTAAGTGCATGTGTTCAGCAACAGTGTATTCAGACAATCAGCACGCTAACTGTGCTACAAAACAGAACAAGGCAAATTTTAAACTCATACCATGCCATCATAACGGTCTCCCGGTCTGCCCCTTCGGTCATAGGACATAAGATCACTAAAATGAAAAAAAAAAAAACAGCAGCACATTAATTGCATTATAAACTAGTTCATCTGTTCCAATTTAAATATTCACATTCATGGTTCACACACAACCTAATTTCAAACTACTCTACCTAAGTACTGAATTAACAGAAGAGTTTCAAAACTACTGTCTATAGTCCTGGTAGATTACTACAGTGCAGCAAATAATTAAATTCCAGTACTTTTCAAAATATTTTGGTCTAATATACACTCACTAATAACTGTTACCAACATGATGAACATGATTCAGGAGATTGTACACAACTTGAATTTTGTATAATACATTTATGCAACAACTCACCCGCCACGAGGAGGTGGTGGAGGAGGAAGAGGAAGATTACGAGCTCTGCTGCCACCTCTACCACCACGACCTGGTGGAGGTGGTGGAGGTCCTCTGCGAGGACTCATATCATCATAATCTCTTCTTGATGGAGGCATAGGTCGTCCACCACGACCAGGCGGCATTCGATCAAAACCTCCTCTTCCACGCATCGGAAAGCCTACTGGACGTCCCCTTCTATCATCAAACATCATTGTGAAGCCACCATAGTCATATGTTTCATCGTAGAAATTGGGATCGTAAGGCTGGGCCCGTCCTTTAATTGGAGACTGAAACACAAAAAACAATCCCCCCCAACGCAATTAGAACTATTACAATTGGCATACTTAAATTAATACATTAAATGCATAAATATGAATTTATGCACTTGGAACATGTTCTTGATTTCACAATGCTGGTAAGAAAGGAGGAGATGGTGATGTCTTTCCTGTGAACTTAATGATAGAAACTGCTGTTACATAGCAGCAGCAAATAAGTTTTGTCTCCCTTCCTCTTCAATTTTTGCATCTCAGTGATATGCAGAGCACGAATAATGACACAGTAGTATCAAAAATTGCTTCCCTCCCCCCCAGTAACATGCACTCCAATTCCAAAAAACGCAAACAGTTTCAAAAGGTGGTAACAATCACTTTGCTACTTGGAAAGCAGGAGGTACTGAATTCAAAACAGAAAAGATACCATTTTTAAATGATCCCTAACATTCAGGAATGCCAATGAAAGAATAAAATAAATTTAATAAATGTTACCTCAGAGATAAGATCCAAGATAATCTTGATACATTCAACGACTCTATCAGGTTTTCCACCAATAAGGACCACTCTGTCAGTAGAATGAGGACAACACTCTTGGAATAGCTTAATGGTGGTCTGAGTGTTCTGTTGAAGAAAAAAAAATAAATCCAAGATTGTCTAATATAAGGACTGTAAAAAACCTGATAATCCCATTAAAACATTTTTAAAGAAACAATTCAAAAGACAATTAAATTATCAGCCACTTTAAATGCATGATTGCTTCCGAGTTCTCACAACAAATGTAATTTTAGGGTTACTTTTTTTAAAAATAAGATCTGTGCTGACATAGTTTTGTATCAAGAGGAAAAAAGTTCAATTTTCTCCTCTTTTACTTATGGCCCACCTACACCATCATTTATTCAAATACTAGCAAAAGGACCACATATACATTGTGACCTTACAGGTTGTATTAACCTTCATATATCAAGAAAACATCCTTTGGATGAAAGACAGTGATGTTGCTAGGATTATGCCTAATTATCTTGCCTTTCTCAACCCATGCAAACAGGTATCAGCTTATACCTGAACTAACCTGAAATTGCCTCTGACACAATGCCAAGAAAGGACAGAAAACAGAGGTGTTTTAAGTTCATAGAGACAATCAGCTTTTTTAAATCTCATTCCTTCACTGAAAGAAAACAGTGGTCTTCCAGGAGGTAGAATTAAAAAAATATATAAAAATTAAGTCCTTTCACTGTTAAAACTCAGACATCTATTGAATTATCATCATTAGAGTTTGTGGACATGCATTCACCCTAAGCCATTTTGCATGTCCAACCACATAACTAAATCTAGACTATGCAGCAGTTCATTCCAGAAGGAGTGATGAATGCCATTTTAATTTAAAAAAAAAATAAAAAATTCTTGACTTTACTTCTGATGGTTTGCAAGAAAGTTGCAACTCACAGATCTATCTCAACATCAAAATCATGTATGCAGTATGTCCTGGAGGAATTACTGCACGTAAGATACTTACACTTACCCCTTATGAACACAAACACTAAGTTCTTTATTGAACAAAACCCAAATCTTGTAAGAACAAAAAACAAGTACCTCTCTGAGTTCTTTAATTTTAGCACCCTTGACACCAATAATTCCTCCTGCCAAACTTTGGTGAATGAGAAGTCTTAATTCGCAGTCGAAGTCGCTGCCTTTGTAGTGTTGATACTGTAAGAAGGATACATATAAGGAAAAGAATAAAATATTAGTCACATAAATTTTAAAAATATTTGGGGGTTTGGCAAGTTTTTTCTCCAAACACAACGGCATGACTTGATTTATTGCTGAATTGTAGTCCTGTATTTCCTTTGATAGGATCGGAACTACTTAAGCACCTCACTCTCAACATGAACTGATGTAAAATCAGTTTTCCATTTATGACATTACATTCCACAACTTTCTACAAAGATGCAAGAAGATATCAAACAGTGCAACATTCTTACTGACAAAGCCAATGCAGGATACAAGTTACAATACAACTACTTCAAACCAGGATGAAAGAAGTCTGAAGGCAAGTATTTTGAAAGGGGTGAGGCTGTCTGAAACATTCATTTAATAAACAGTGACTTTGTCCTCTACCCAAAAAATGCCAACATGTAGTTTGACAGCCATAACCCTTCTTTAAAAGGATTTTGTTCTTTATGTTCTAATTTACTATATTCAAAAAGCAGCAAATCACATAGAACCATCTTGTCTCAAAAGCTAATTTTTTACCTCTAAGAAGAAACAAACACTAAGAGACATACCTCTTCTAAAGTAGGGATAATCTTCTTCAAGATTTCTCCAATTGTCTCTATATCCGCACTTATACTCAAGATGCTGTTGGAAGCCATGATGCCAGACAATATGGAGAAGGTGGAAAAGAAAAAAGTAAATTTTTTTCATCATCATACACAAAATTCTAGCAAGATTTATTAGACAGAAGAGCTTACAATTATTATTCCCCATTTAAAGTAAACCTGTTTGCTCAATTTACAACACATGCATCTTTGTTTATGCCCAATATATATGCATGATAAATTTAAGATTAGGTAGGTCTTGCAGAGAGAGAGAAAGAAAGACAGAATGGGCTTTTGGAAGGGCTCAGATTAAGTGGGCAAGAAATTGACGCAGAACTGAAAGTAGAAGTGAATATTCATGTTCCCCGCCACCACTAATTTAGGAAACCCTCGCTATTATATTGGTAAAACCGGCACACCTTCTCATAGAAAAAGTGGGGATATGCAAGTGGTGAACACTGTATCTGGAGTAAGGTTATGAGACCAGTTAGAAATCAGATTACTAATGGGCTCTCCAAGAAAACAAATACAAATGCAAGACAAAAAAAAGACAAAACAAATGAGAAGTGAAGGAAAGTGAACCAGAGTTAGCATTTCATCAGAAATAATTATGAACAGGCAATGTTGAAGGGAGCAAGGTGGGCCACAAAGACAGAGCGAGAGACTATTTTGAAACAATTTGATTTACAATGCAGCAAATATGCAACACTTGAAGCTGTGCTCCTTCCATTGAAATAAAATTAGTGGATTGTTTGGGTGGGCAACTCACGTAAAAGTTCAGTGACAAAAAGACTTAATGGGGAAAATAAGACAGAAAACTTGAAAAAAAAAACAATACACCGTCTATAAGGGGATACTATTTAATCATATCAAAGGCAGGTAATAAAATACATTTCTCTCTTTCTAATCAGGCAGTGAGGCATAAACTGTTGGGACATACCGCTCGGGGCCACTGCTGTCTGGGACTGAAACACTGGCATTGTACTGCATTGGTCATTGGCGTTCGTGGATGTTGGCATTGGGCATGGGTATTCAATCGGAAGTTGTCAAGTATGGTACCCGTTTGGCAACGAGCACATTTTTGGGCATAGCCAACCAGGGTTTTCACATGGGCGTTCAGGGGCGGATGGGCCAACGTCATGGTGGGCAACGCAGGGGCAAGTCGATCCAGTACATGGGCAACGGAGATATATGGCCAAAAAAACAAGGAGAGGGAAAAGGGGGAAAAGCAATAAATTTTAATTTAATACAAACTATACTCATTACTCTCAATTAATGAAACAAGCTTAAGTTGTTCTGAAGACTAATACAATAACGGATTGCTACACCGACTGTGGCTTAACAGAATGGACCTTAAAAATGAGTCACTTGATCTGACTAAACTACTTTTTACTTTTAGCATATGATGTTTCAGTAGCAGGCTGGCTCATGAGGGTAGACACAAAACCTGTCGAGATCGGTATTACTAGAACGTTGGGCAAATTGGGAAAGTTAGTTTTCCAGACCAATGTAAATTATCTGGACTTAGGTGATGTATTGATTCACTTAAAAAAATAAAACAAAACAAAATTCACAAAAAGAAAAAGAAGCCCTAAAAGAAAAGATACAACTAGCTGCCAAAGTTAGTGAGCATATGTATGATTCCTGACAATTTCAACTTAAACCTCAATTCTAGTTGCGGTAGTTTATGAACTTAGTTGGAACTGACTTGTAGTGATGCATTGCCAAATTTTGTGTTGAACACGGTCTTGATCAGAAAAACTGCTGAAATTGTAGCTGATGTTAAGGTGCAGGAGTGTAAACAAATGGAATTTAAGAAGCGTTGCCAAGTTTTATAAATACACAACATTAATGCTGAGCATGTGTCTAATCACAACAGTCAACCCACTGTAAAGTGTGAGTAGGCAAGTAAGCCATGACCACTTAAGAATGCTTCCAGGTAACAGAACAGAATGTTCCTTTACTGTTCTATACCCATATTTAAATCAAGTAACCTTAATCTTAATGCTTTTGTGCTTTATGTGCAAGCTGTTAAAGAACAGATGGACCACTTTGTTTGTTTGCTTTTTTAAAGGAAGTTTAAGAATTCCTCTATCACTGGGTTAAGCCAGCCACCTGCAATGGTTTTGGTAGTAGTACAATTGATTCACGCACATGGGAAATGGTACAATTAAGGGGTTTAAGCTTTGTCAATATTTCTAATTAGGATGTTAACTCACTTAAAGTGTGTAATTTAGTGGAATCCTATTCAAAAGTGAAGAGATTTAATATAAACCTCTCCTCCCACATGAGTCAAGCTGGGGTTTAATTTCAAAAGAAATTGAAGAACTAAGTTATCTACTCTAGCAATCACTACAAATGGCTTGTAACTGGACTACTGATGTCTTGAGTTGAATTGCTCCCATTTCTAGAAATGCAGGTAAACAAGCTTTTGAGGTAGTGCTCTGAAAGAATTGGTGTTAAATTAGTTCAAACTCATGTATACTCACGTCTGTACGAAGTGCCTTAATATTTTTGCCACCTTTTCCAATCACTGCTCCAGCATTCTGGAAAACAGTTTTCAGAAGTTATATTATGCCAACACAGCACAGACTATTTTTTTGAACTCAAGACTAAGAATGGTAAATTTATTTTTGCATTGCCCTGTTGGCCAGTGGGGTAGGGGCAGGCGGGCACTGCTTTCAAAAGGTTCAAATCAAATTGAAACAAATTGAAATAGTTTGTCCATGGAAAATCTGACCAACAGCTGTTACCACTGAACTTAGGAAAGGGAAGGATATTCAGTTTTGCAGCTAATATTTAAATTCCAAATGGAAGTCTCTAGGCAATTCTGCCTGTGTTACAGCAATCTCATAGACTATAGCACTCAAAAACATATATACTGTATGAATGTAAAGTAGGTCAATAATTTCCCTCATTTATTTGATCACAGGTTTTTTTCTGATTTTTTTTTTTTTTAAGGGATTACATTTGCAAATTCTACTTTTGCACACCAAACATTTCTTGGTAACTTCAAGCTACCAATTTTGGTTTGCTAATTTTGGTTTATACCTCTGTAACTTAACTGACTTCTGAGAGCAGTATAGTCTGAAAAAGGTTAAAGTCAATGTTAATAGCCAGTAACTTCAAGTTTCTAACATCAACAGGAATAAACCAGCAGGTAGTCAAGAGGAGTAATTGCAAAATTGTATTTTTACCAGGTTATTTTACAGATTACATGCAGAAATATTGCTTTTGTTACACAAATCATACAGTATGCTAACAGCACGCCACACGTTTCGTGGTACCCCATGTCACTTGACTATTAGTCAGAAATGCTATGCAGAGTTCATGTAACATTCCCCCATACCAATGCAAAAGACTGAGATACTTGAAAAGGTACAAGTCATCTGTAACAACTGGAAACACCAGAGGAAGTTCATACATAGCAACTTTACTATAACCATTTACACTTTTTAACTAAACCACTGCAATCCCACATTTCTTTTTGTTGTTATGTTTGAACAAGTTCAGTAGATCTGTTTGGGAGAGTTTACTAAAATCCTAAGGAAGTTCTCATCTTACCTCTCGTATTTAATTTACAATCACTAGCTGTTCATTCTCTAAACTTCTTCCTTTCCAAAGACTAATACACAGTCATTCCCCTCAAAATAACAACCTTCCACTCAAATACAAACATACCTTATAATTCCTACTGCTCTATTTTTACAGCAAATACATCTTTTAAAAATAACTGTATTGTTCCTTTAAAAGAACCACTGAAGGTAATTCCATTGCAATACACTTTTACTATCATTCACACACACTTAAAATTACTCCTAGTAAGTCATCTCGTATTAAATAAAGTACATATTCTGTATAAACGCATATCCCAACACACACTTTGTCACCACTGCCTTGAGCAATTCTATAAGCAAAACAAGTAAAAACGAAAAAACATACTTTGCTCTGAAGCAGGATGCGCAATTCAACCATCTCATCTGTGTTCCGAGATCTTTTGAAGGCCTGTTCTTCCTCCATATCTTCTGCAGGACGTTTGCCTGTAGAAAGGTCCATAGGGGGGAAAGACAAACATTTATTTAACTTTCTAAGTCATAATAAAATAGAACACACGCCAAATTTATGCTCTGTATTCTTATTATTAGTCTATTATTCTATTAGCCCAACGCTAATTACTGATGCCTACTGTGAGCGTCCATAGCACGGAAACAGGTCTTTACTTCATCAGTTTACATATCGATTAACTACTGAAAATCCATTTAAAAAATCTATGAACTATGATTTAAGTGAGAATGTTGCACACAGCCAGTGAGAAACTCATGACATGCTGCTTAAAGCAGTGCAGCATCACCCACTTTGTATTTATGTATAATTTACAATTGAGAAAAACCTTTCAGGCTAAAAGCTCAAGTGTAGTTTGTCCAACATGAAAATACTCGTGGAATAGTAGTAAAGTAGTACTTCAAATACTGTTCGGTAAAAAACTGGCATGAATCCAACGCCCTAACTTCCTCACCAATTATTCCAAGGAAGTTTTTCATGAAGCTGTTTAGAGGTATTTCACATATTTATACTCCTGCATGTAAAAACTGGAATAAATAAAATGCAATTAAGGGATATGACCAATAATATTCTTACACATTCAGACTCTCCATACAAGCACCAAATACTTAACTATGAAATATTTTCAAACCCTTAGTCATAACTTTCAGCTTCTTCTCCCATGCCTAAAACATGCCAACAGAAAGATTATACATTTATGCTTCAAAAGCATGTGTAATGACATGGTCTAACTAAAAATGAAAATATTTAATGCAGAATGCAAAACGACTGCTGATACAAACACTTGATACAGTTAAAGCATTTCAAAATATTTAAAAACATTGAAATATCAAGAGTTCTTTCTAAAAATAAATAGTCCTTTAAAAAATTTACCATTTGTCTCTGTGTTGGTAAAGGTCTCTTCCTGTTGTTCAGTCTCCATTGCCTTTGTTTCTTAGGTGGGCAGGCAAAACCTGTTGAAGAATAAAAAAGCTGGTACATACTTTCTGAAAAAGCAAACTGTACATCATGTGAAAGGGAAAAAGCAGTAAGAAATGCCTGCTTCTAGAACTTACCACAATTATATATCCTTGCGGAGAAAAACTCAAGTATTCTGGGCGGGATCAAAATCCAACAGCCTATTGCTTCAAGAGCCTATGAAAACAGCATATATCAGTTGTGACTCTGCTCACTTACAGCTCAGATTCTCACTACAGCTGAAAACCAGAGGTCTGACCTGAGTTTTTGCTGCCAAGTTTTTCTTTATGAAAGAGAAAGCATACCCAGGCCAAACACATCACTAAGATGAGATAAAAGACAAGTCTGTAAACAAGTAATAAACAATTACTGTCTGGACTATAGTTCTGGGGCACATACTAATTTTTAAGTAACCACATTTACTAAAAATTATGTTCTGATATTTCAAGTGAACATGACTCAGCTCCAATTTTCAACATTATAAGATACATGCCTTGGATTTACTTTTTAAAGGACACAACATAACAACCTGTTTAGCTACCAACAATTTAAACTTTAAAAAGTCCCATTATAGTAATTGTCAGTATTAGTTTTCTAAATTCTCTACCAACATACTTGTAGGCATTTTAACATGCCTTCCACTCAACTATAATAGACGAACAAAAGACAAGTTAAAACTTCTAGGAAAACTACACTAGGAAAAAATATCTTAAAAATACCACCCCTCTGTAGTTAAATATAATCTGCACACACACAATCAAGAACCTCACAGAATCACGGAATTGCCAGAGTTGGAAGGGACCTCTAGAGATCATCTAGTCCGACTCCTCTGCTAAAGCAGGATTGCCTAGAGCACGTTACTCAGGACTGCATCCAGGCGGGTCTTGAAGATCTCCAGAGAAGGGGACTCCACCACCTCCCTGGGCAGCCTGTTCCAGTGCTCTGCCACCCTCACTGTCAAGAAGTTTTTTCCTCATATTTGAATGGAACTTCCTATGTTCCAGCTTGTGCCCATTGCCCCTCGTCCTATTGCTGGGAACCACTGAAAAGAGTCCGGCTCCATCATCCTTCAACCCACCCTTTAGGTACTTGTAAACAGAGATAAGGTCTCCCCTCAGCCTTCTCTTCGCCAGGGTAAAGAGTCCCAGCTCTCCCAGCCTTTCCTCATAAGGGAGATGCTCTAATCCCTCAATCACCTTTGTTGCCTGATGTTGGACTCTCTCCAGTAGTTTCCTGTCTCTCAAACTGAGGAGCCCAGAACTGGACGCAGTATTCCAGTTGTGGCCTCACTAGTGCAGAGTAGAGGGGGAGAATGACCTCCCTCGACCTACTGGCCACACTCTTCCCTGTGCAGCCCAGGATTCTATTGGCCCTCTGGGCAACAAGGGCACATTGCTGGCTGATGGAAAGTTTGCTATCCACCAGGACTCCCAGATCCTTCTCCTCAGTAGTGCTTTCCAGAAGATCCACCCCTAACCTATATTGGTGCCTGGGGTTCTTCCTCCCCAGGTGCAGGACCCTACACTTGACCTTGTTGAACCTCATTAGCTTCTTCTCTGCTCAGCTCTCCAGCCTGTTCCGGTCACGCTGGATGGTGGCACAGCCCTCTGGAGTGTTCGCCAGCCTTCCCAGTTTGGTATCATCAGCAAACTTGCTAAGGATACACTCTGTCCCCTCGTCCAGGTCATTGATGAATATGTTGAACAAGACCGGACTGAGTATTGACCCCTGGGGGACACCACTGCTTACAGGCCTCCAACTTGACCCTGCTCCATTAATTACAACCCTCTGAGTTCTGTCACACAGCCAGCTCTCAATCCACCTCACTGCCCCCTCATCGAGCCCACACTTCCTTAATTTTCTAATGAGGTTGTTATGGGAGGCAGCGTCAAAAGCCTTGCTGAAGTCAAGGTAGCTGACATCTGCTGCTCTCCCGTCATCCAGCCATAATGTCATAGAAGGCTATCACATTGGTCAAGCATGATATACCCTTGGTAAATCCGTGTTGACCACTTCCAATAACTCAAAAGCAGCCAAACTTCACTATGATTTTCTGAAACAGGTATCTTATTTGTGACCTGCTGTTGTTAAGTTCATCTTGAATACTAGCAAGTATTCACATTACACAAAGTCTGGTAGTCTAGACAAAATGAATAATTTTGCAACCTTTCCTTTTCAAAAATGTATTTCTACTGATGATACAGCTAAACGGTCATATATTCTCCCTTGTATTTTATTAATTTCCACTGCCTCAACAAATGGTAGCCACTCATTCCGGTACCCATGAAGGAAAAAAAAAAACCACTGAGGTGCATGTAACTTTTTAAACAAACTTTCAGCCAGCTGTTAATTTGTAATTGTTGCCCTGCTTGTACAGGCTAACAGCAGCACTGCCTTTCCAGCACACGCTGGTCTTTCCAGCACTTAAAAGTGAGCTAACGGACACAGATTTAATGACAGCGAAATCTCAGCCAGACGTTGCCAAAATGCTGTGCAGATTTTTTTTCACGGTTTAAATAGCTCTTTCGGACCCCGGTTATTCTATTCCCAACCACCCCAAGAATTTTGGGGCCGCGGGGAGCGAACTGTTACGTACTGTTCAGGGCTTAGTCTCCCCTAGTCGCGTGTATTTACCCACCCAGCCAAATCTCCCCTACCCGCCTGCACGTAAGGTGTTCTCAGTTACTGCGCTCTGCTGGGTAAACCGAGTTCGCGGGATTAAACTGACTAATGCCGTGTTTTTATAAACACCGACAGGATAAAACGGCCACGAAAGCCGGGAGGCTGCATCAGCTACTACAGATATAAAAGCCGGCGAACGCCGCGGCGCCTCAGCCCCGCTCCCCGCGGAGCCTCTTCCCGTCCATCTCTCTCCCCACCCCGCTCCCTGCCTCTCCTCCAGCCGCCGGCACGGCCTCCGTCCGCTGCCCGCCGGCTCCGGGAGGGGAGAGCGGCGGCGTTGTGTAAGCCTCGCCGCCCCTGCCTCACTTCCCCGGAGGCGGAGGGGACCAGCAGAAATGGCGGCCGCTGTAATGGCGCCTGCCTGCTGCTAGGCGGAGCCGGGAGCGGAAAAGCCACCACCACCACGCGGTCGCTGGGAGATTTAACCCCCTCCGCCCGGGGAAGACACAAAGGAGGCGCCCGGCGGCCCGAGACCCACCGCAGCCGGCCGAGCGGGACGGGCTCCGCCGCCGCGACCGCCCCCGAAGGCGGCGGGCCGAGACGCTCTCCCTGCAATAGGGCCCCCCGCGGCCGCCTCCGCACAGGCCGCGGCCGAGACCGCCCTCCCCTCCTCCCGCCATAATTCCCGACAACTCGCCCCAGGCACAGAGTTACCAAGGGCGGGCGCAGGAAGGAGGCGGCGGCCGCTACCCTGCCCTTAGAGAGCACCCGCTAGCGCTGCCGGCCTCCACTGGGAGCCACGCTGGCTGGGCCACCGGGCCCAGGGCCGCCCGCTACGGCAGTGACTACGTTCTCGCCTTCCCCTCGGGGCGGGACGGCCCGCTGGGGCCCACAAACTGCCCTCTGCTGCCTGAGGGGCTACCCCCAGCAGCAGCCGAGGCGGCGACACTCCGCTCTCCTCCTCACCCCATCCTACCACCGTCCCGCGGGAGTCCCGGGGAGCCACGGCGACGCGCTCCCGGGAATTGAGGCCCGGTGAGGGGAGGCGCGGACCTCCCCCATCGCTGTGTCACGCAACGGCGCCGAGAGGGGCGCGACGGCAGCTCCGCCAGCCCCAAAAAGGCCCGGCCCGGCCTCTGTCGTCGTGTCCCCCCACCCAGGCGCGGCCGACGGCCCCGGCTACACCCCACCGCGGGCTGCGCGTACCTGCGCCGGCCGACGGCCCCGCCGCGTACGGGAGAGAAAGGGGAGCACCCCCACCGCCAACACGCACTTCCACCAGCGCCACCCGCCGATTGGCCCCTCCGCCTCCCCCCGCCGCGGGCCCCCCGCCGCCCCATTGGGTAAGGCCGCTGCTCGTCAGGGCTGGGGGGGGACGGGCGGGCAGTCCCGCTCCCCTCCACCCCCCGCTCCGCCCCGCCTTCCGTGAGGGCCAGGGCCAGACAGGCCCGGCCGCTGGGAGGAGGGCAGCGCTGACCACCCCAGACCGCCGCGCTGCCGCCGGTTGGTCTGTTTACCTGCCCGGCGGGAGCCGCAGTGGGAGCAGCGCAGGCAGCGGGGGGCGGGGATGGATCGGCAAAGGAGAGCTGGTGCGACCTCGGTTGTGAGACGAGAAAATGGCGCCGGCGAAAACCCCGCCTTTTGCGCGCTGCCCGGCGTCGGGGGCGGGGGGGGTGAAGGAGGCGGAGGGTGAGGGCTCTCGCGATGCTTAAAAGCGCGCGCCACGCGTGCCTCCTATTGGCTCCTGGGGCGCGCGGGGGTTTTGGGGGGCCGCGCGCGGACGGCGGCCGCGCCTTCTCTTCCCCCCGCCCCCAACCCGCGGCGGTAGGAGCTGGGGCAGCCCCACCGGTACCGCCCGCTCGTCCCGGTAAGTGCGGGTGTCTCAGGGGCGGGGCAGGGCCGGGGAAAGGGGCGCTCGGTCCCTCCGAGGGGCTGCGGGGTGTGGTGATCCTTCCCGCCTCACCTTACCTCAGCCCCCTCATACCACCCCCCGCCTCACCTCAGCCCCTCACCTCCCCTCACGGCCCTGGCCCGCAGAGACAGCGCCGCGCGTGTGGCAGGCGGGCGCTTTACTGCTGAAGTACCTGCACGGTGTCTTCTGAGTGGTGGAGCTTTGGGGAGAGCTTGGAGGCAGGGTGGTTTTTCTTTGCTGCAGGCTACAGTGGCAAAAGAACTCCAAACCTGGTGTTTCGTGACGGTAATTTTTGTTTTCATTCCTCTCTGTAGGGAGGTTGAGCTCCTTGGTCGTCCTTTCTAAGTGGTTAAACATGATCCAGACACAGTAATAATCTCTTTAATATTTTTATCAATGATCTGGATGCAGGAGTGGAATGCACCATTAGCAAGTTTGCTGATGATACTAAACTGGGAGGTGCTGCTGAGCCTCAAGGGACAAGAGGCCTTGCAGAGGAATCTAGATAGATTGGAGCATTGGGCAAACAGCAATGGTATGAAATTTAACAAGAATAAATGCCAGATTCTGCACATGGGATTGGCACAAGTACAAATTGGGAGAAAAATTTTCCTGCAGAAAGGGATCTGGGGGTGCTGGTTGACATCAGGCTCGATATGAGTCAGCAGTGTGCCCCGGCAGCCAAGAGGGCAAACTGCATCCTGGGGTGCATCAAACACAGCACAACTGGCTGGTCAAAAGAGGGGATTATCCTGCTGTATTTAGCCTTGGTGCGGCCTTACCTTGGCTACTATGTGCAGTTATGGATCCTACAATTTAATGATGTTAAAGTACTTGAATGCGTCCAGCAAAACTGGTGAAAGGGCTGGAAGGCATGTCCTATGAGGAGCAGCTAAGGACTTCAGGCTTAGAGAATAGCAGGCTGAGGGGCGACCTCATCGCTGTCCACAGCTTCCTGAGGAGGGGAAGTGGAGAGGGTGGTGCTGATCTCTTCTTGGAATCCAGTGGTAGGACGTGTTGGGATGGTTCCAAGCTGCACCAGAGGAGATTTAGACTGGACATCAGGGAGCATTTCTTTAGAGGGTGGTCAAACACTGGAACAGGCTTCCTGGAGAGGTGGTCCATGCCCCGTCCCTGTCAGTGTTTAAGAGGCATTTGGACAATGCCGTTAATAACATGTTTTAACTTTTGGTCAGCCCTGAATTGGTCAGGCAGTTGGACTAGATGATTGTTGTAGGCCGCTTCCAACTGAAATACTCCATTGTACTCTATTCTACTCCACTCTATTCTATTCTAGCATAACTACTTCCTAAACTAACAAGAAGCTAGAGCTTCTTAGCCACTGATGTTCCTGAGATGATGCCTGCCAAGAGCTGGTGCTATTGCAGCCAAACCCTGGACTGGGTCTCTAGATAACAATGATATTTCAAGCTAGCTTTCTGCTGTGGGGTACAAAGCTTTCATCCAGTTACAGTGTAAAAATCAACCCTGGGATACAAGTGCTGACAGATCCCAGCTTGGTTCTGTTGTAGATGGGGTCTCTTCTGTTTCATAACAGTGCTGATGAGATGAGAGAATAACTTCTCAGGTCAATTTCTAAAGTAAAATGAGTGGTAACAGCAGCACTCACAGAAGTAAAACCAACGAAAAAGAGAGGGCATACATATAGCAAGCTACTTCTGGGTTGTTTTTTTTTTGGTCCATTTGGTTTTCATCCATAACAAAAGGATTTTAGTTATGTTTTCTAATTAAATCAACAGAAAAGAAGTCGTCACCAAGCAGGTTACTTGTAGAATATTTTCCTGATACTTCATGATGAGTAAACTGCATGTACTTTTTATGCTGATTGAAACTTTAAATGTTGAAAATGCATATTTATTTCTAGTATTGTAGAAGCATTTTTCATTGAAATCGACTCTATGTTGTTACACTTAGAACAGCAGAACTTTGAATTGAGAGCAGATTTCTATGTAATGCGAGCAAGAGAGTTGTCATAACTTTATCTGTTGTCAGAAGAGTAAATATGTCTTTTTGGGTTTTGTTCTAGGGAATTCACTCTCTTAACTTAAAAGAAAATGTCTACATCTAATGTTGCAGCAAGAGTGGAAACTTGGCTTTCATCCACATGGCATGTTAAAGTTCCTTTGACATGGCTGGAAGCATGTATTAGTTGGATCCAGGAAGAAAATGGTGGTAGTAACTTAAGTCAAGCTCAGATTAACAGGCAGGTATTTGAGCAATGGCTTCTTACTGATCTAAGAGATTTGGAATATCCCATTTTGCCTGACTGCATCTTAGATGCTCCCAAAGGAGAGTTGTCAGGCTTCTACTCCATACAGATTGATTCACTGCTTGATGTTAGCCAGCCAGCATATTCCCAGTTGCAGAAGCTAAGAGGGAAAAACACTATAAATGAAGAAGTAACAGCTGCTACACAGGCTTTCCCGAAGCCCTGGGAAGCAAAGCCTACTCGAATGCTGATGCTGCAACTAACTGATGGGATACATCAAATTCAGGGCATGGAGTATCAACCAGTGCCTGTCCTCCACAGTAATCTTCCTCCTGGAACAAAGATCACTGTACAGGGTAATATTGCATATCGTCTTGGAGTTCTTCTGCTTAAACCAGAAAATGTGAAATTGTTGGGGGGTGAAGTGGATGCTCTTCTGGAGGAGTATTCTCAGGAAAGAGTCCTTGCTAGATTAATTGGAGAAACTGAAAACCCTAATTCTGTTGGGCAAGCTGGTCACAACCAAACTGTTTCAAGGCCTGTGCATGAGTTAGAACAAACTCCAGGCCCTTCAGATGAAGAGCTTTTAGCCAGTCTTGATGAAAATAATGGATTTACTTTAAATGATGAAACGTCTTTAGAAAGTGGATACTGCAGTAGAAGCAACAATTTTAGTACAGCCTCAGGTTCACTGACTGCACGCAATGGAAATGGTTTGCTGCAGGAATCTGGAAGTCCTTTGCCTCATTCAGATGAACAAGTTTCACCTCCCATAGAATGTGTCGATGGCTTTTTAAATGACTTGCCTTTAGAAGACGACTTTCTTCTGGAAGAAGAGATGCAAAGAGAGCTGGAAGAAGTGCCGCAAGTGGTCATGAACAGAAACATAGGTTTAATTACTGAGAGACTTCCACATATATCTAGAAGCTCCTGCAATTCATCTTTAAATGCCACTTGTGAAAAAGATGATGTGAATGAGAGAGATAAGCCTGCAGAAGCTACCAGCAAGCAAAAGACTTTTGGAAGAACAGTATTTGATGGAGATGGAAATAGTATGAGTAGTTTTTCACAGCACAAGAGTGTACATCAGACATGCAGTTCTACAGATTTTTCTTTGGAAAATCCTTCTGAAGAAAGGCAGAATGATACAGACCTAGATGAGAGCAGGTGTAAACCCCAGCACACTTCTGACAGCAGGCTGTTAAATTATGATCCTGTATTTTTCTCAAAAACAGATCCAGAATTAAATCTGCAGAAGCATGATTCCCAGACCTTTCCTTGCAGAGCAGTAGAGGCACTTGTAGATTTAGATTCTCCACCTTTCACATATATTTCCCTCCTCCTGGCAAAAAACCCAGAAGCTGTTACAATTCTGAAAGTTAAATGTTTTATTGTTACTCTCACTGGAAACCTCACAAGCAGCAATGGATGCTGGGGTATAAAGGCAAAAATTTCTGATGGCTCAGCTTATCTTGAAGTAGATTTTGCTGATGATATTCTAACAAGTTTGATTGGCTTTTCAGTGCCTGAAATGAATAGGCTGAAAAAGGATCCAGCTTTACATCAAAAGCTTAAGGATGGTTTAGAGAAATGTCAAAAACAACTGATAGATCTCTGTTGTTTGATGACTATAGAGTTTAATCCACTTCAGTCTAAAGCCACTGTATTACTTCTCCAGGATGCTGATGCAAGGCACCTAGAACAATTGAAGAAACGTTTGAACAAATAACGTGCAAACTTGTAGACTGTGTATTAGGGATCGTTTAAGTCAGATTTCCCCTGAAGGACTGCTGAAAGTTAAATTTTAAAGTTAAGTGGTATGTCTTTTCTCTTATCAGGAAAAATAATGGAAAAATGAGAGGAGGAGATGACTCGTTGGAGTGAAACTTAGTAGTTTATTTCTTATGGTAATAGTATTGAAATAAGCTTTCAAATATTTCTGTCTTGATTTAAAATACTCTTGTATCACTTTCATTCTGCAAAGTCCTCGGCGTCTTCAATTAGTGACCTGGAGTAGCAGAAGTTGTCAGGAAGTGGGTAACAACAAACAAACCATATTGTTATACTTTTTCAAGGATGATTACATATATGATTTTTAAAAGGTAGCTGTAGGAGACTATCAGTCTTTTCTTGGAGGAAAGCAGTTGAGCAAATTCAAACAAAGAATTATTGTTTAAATGCAGTCACTTCTGACTATGCCAACCTGAAAACCTGGAATACATATTCAGTGTGAAAGAACCTGAAGCATAGAGAAATGAAATATTTTCTTCTAAATATTCAGGTGTGAGGGGAAAAAAATGCCACCCTATACATAAATGAGATAAAAAGCTGTATATTTTTTAAAAAAAATTTTAAAGTGCCAAATATTTTTAAATGTTTTATTAACAGAAAAGTATTAATATAACATGGGGAATCTGTTTTTTTCACGTTAGTGTTAATCATTGCTAATAATTTTGAATGCACAGGCAAGGCCACCTTGTTCATTCTTATGATTACTTGTCTAACCTATTCATAGCGTAGCCAAATACTTGTGCTACAAACCTGCTGTATATGTATGTTTAATGTTGGTCTAAATTTTGATCGATTTTTTTTTTTAATTCTGATTTTAGAATGTATAAAAATAAATATATTAAAGCTTTCATTTAAACTTTGGTGGAACCTGTTTAGTCACTTTTAAAGAGAAATATGCACCTTGTTGAGTGTATTGAGTACCAGAATTGATTTGATTTGTTTTTTTGTTCTTCCTTTTCCTTCTTCCCATCCTTTTCCCTTTTTTTTTTTCTTTTTTTTTTTTTTTTTGTTGAAATTAGAACAATTAAAATTCCAGCAGGGGTAGAGGACCAACGACAGAAGTCTGCGCAGTGTTGACAGTGTTTGCAAAGAATGTAAAATTTGTAGCCAGGAGAGGGATTTTTCAATTGGACTGTCAGTATCTTTGTTCAGAGCCTTTTCTTTCCCTGAACAATGTCTGTTAGACCTTTGGGAACTGCTGTGAGAGACTGTCAGTACTGCCCTACTGCTCTGTCCCCAATTGAGAAGCATCCTTTGAGAATCCAAATGACCTCCGGAAAACTAGCAGTACTAAGTAAGGTAAAAACAGAGAAAGGTGGGGGAGGGGGAATCTTGAGCTTTTTCAGGCTTTATTTTTTACAGTTTAGAAATGCATAAATTCCTGTGTCCCTTTCCTTCCTCTCCTCCCCTCTCTTCCCTCCCCACTCTGAAGAAAACCTGAGCAAACCTTAACCCTCTGAATCATTTTGGGGTTTATCTTCTGAGGCTGTTGGGAATTGTGCATCATTTAGAAATGCAACAGCAAAAGTTTTTGCATGTGTGGAATCTATTGCTGGATCTTTAGTTACAGTTACAAATTGCTTGTTCATGGGAAACTGACCAAGCTTCATCTCATGTAATCCTTATACAAAGTAGCACAGCTGACTGTGAACCTTTAGTGTGGTCTTCTGGAAACATTTCTTTTATGATGAGTTATGGAAACTTCATTTGAAGCTTTGGCCTTACCATGTAAAAGCATAGGAGCCCTTAAAGTTCAAGCTAAATGAATAATCCACAGATTTTATTCCATTTGTGCAAAGCAAGAGGAATGTCACTCAAAGCAAGCAATCAAATGAAGTGTTGTCTTTGTTTCAGCTGATGAAGTTGCAGAGGCCCTTCTTTTTCTGCATTTGTGTTAAGGTTTAGTCTTCTGCTAAAAAGTACATGCATCTTCCATCCTCTTCTCTCTCCTTCCCTCTTTTCCTCCCTCCCTCCCACATTAAAAGCCCTGTTGTTTGTCTGACTTTTCCTTCTCTCCCTCCCCCCCATTGTCCTTGTCTTCATTTTCAGGATGTTCTTCCTGAAGGGATACTCTGTGCCTGTTCTCCAGTGCAAGCAAGCAGGTAAATCTCAGTATTGCTAGCTGTTCAGAGCTTCATTGCTCTGTAGATATTTCAGGGCAATTTTCTAGCATATAATGATTTCAGACCCGTGTTTAAGCTTTCAGAATTAATGAAAGGTATTGCATAGTTTTTCTGACAAGAAAAGGAATGAAATGAAATGATTTTGAGAAAGCACACTTAGTTAAGAGCAGTATGTCAAACAGAAAATGGCATGTGTGGCTGTGTGTACCAGTCATTGGTTCACACCTGCTCAATTTATTGCCTCTCGGAACCAACTTCTCTATTGCTAGCCTTAACGCTTTTGTGCTGTGTGTATGTAATTTGTGTGGATATTGCCTCAGTGTGCCAAGCAGTGGTGCACATGCAGTTTCGGAAGCTGTATTCTTCAGGAATGTTTTCATATTAATGGGAAAAATAAATTGCAGATTTTTAAATTTATGATCACAATGGAAGCTTCCAGCTAATTCAGTTTAAAAGTATGAAACCTACAATGTTCTCACACAATTATTTGGATGGAATTACGTTAATGATGAAAGTTTGCTCTTGCTGCCTTTCTTACAGTTATTAAAGAAAATGAAAACGATAAATTGGCTATGGTGGTGCCAGGTACCAGGAGCCAGAGTATCCCATTTCAAGAACTCTGTCACTAAGGCAAGGGGCAGTAGAAAAAAGGAGGTTCTCGGAAATTTTGCTTCACCCTACTTCCTTTAGAGGTATCCACTCTCAAACTGTAGAACAAGGCAGTGGCTGGACTGAAGCATGTGGCAGGTTTCCAAGTAAACTAGGCTGGCAAGAACAGCTTGAGGACTAGCCTAATCCTACCGATGCTAGTTTCACCACAACGAAGCATGTCATTATAACGCAGCAGCTTCCTCCTTGTTGAACGAAGGCAGTGTCCTAAGGAAGCGACAGCTAGTTGAGATAGCGTCATTTTAAAGTATCAGTTAGGAACATTATGGCATTTCTTAAAGAATGTGCTGTACTGCTCCAGTACTGTGACTTCACACTAAGATAATTATGTATTTCGGGTTTTATCAGTAGGAGAACTTTTCACAATAGCTGAACGTGGAACGTGATTAGGTATAACAAGAAATATAACATTTGGTTTTAAATATACAGCCCCGGTTCTTAATGTCTTGCTATAATGTCAAGCATTTCTGTTTAGAATAAAATGGAAATAACTTTTAAGCTTTTTGTTATAGAGAGGGAAGAGTGATTTCTAGTACAGTACTTATGAATTATCCAGTGGCAAGCAAACCTAAATGTATTTACCTGGGAGGAAAGGGCAAAAAGGACTTTAAAATGTAAATAGTACATCTCATTTCGCATCCAATTATCTGTATTCTAGAAGGAACAGAATGCCAACAGTAATGACAGCAAATGAGATATTAAGGGCAGCCTGACATTGCAACTCTAATTCAACAGAAGTAGAAGTTTTGTACAAATCAGCTTCTCATCTAAATGAGTGCATGGCATACTCTTGTATCAGTGTGTCACTCTTTAATCTTTTTTTTTCCTTAATTTCCTAGTTTGAGGTAGAACAAAACCAATTTTCTTTTCAGTAATTTTACTTCTCAGTTAAGTCTCTTCTAACTAACTGCACTCTGAAATTAATGGTGTGTTTTTTCAGACAGCGTCTGCTTCTAGCAATGATAAGGCTGGATGTTTATAGTTAATACCCAGGAATGGCATGCAGAGAGACTCCTGCTTATATTTATTGCTCTAACAGCCAGGGGCAGGTAACTTTGTTGTGTATCATGTGGGAGGGTTGGAAGCAGGAGAGCGTAGAGGGGCTGCACCTGTGGGGAGGAGAGGACAGGATGGGTGACCCAAATCTGACCCATGGGGCATTCCATCCCATCTACCCCACACTCAGTGTAAAAGCTGAGGGGTCAAAGGGGTCAGAGCTCTTTCTTCAATGGATAGCGTCCAAAGAGGATGCTGTGTTCATCTGCCCTTGATCCCAATCCGAGCATCCACATCCCAGACAGGAATCCAGTTCCTGTCTATCACTGAGTCCAGTCTGGGACTTTCCCAGTGCCTGCCAGTAAGTGATCATCATCCTGGGAGCTTGATACTGGTTTTGTGGTTAGTTCGGTGAGCAGTCCAGCCCAAACCATGACAATATTGTATATATTTCATCATTTTCTCATTAATATTACTATGTTTTCTTTTTATTAGTAGTATTTTGTTGAAATAGTTTATTTTCTTTTCAACCCATAAGTCTCTCTCCCTTATTGTGTCTCTTCTTCATACATTTAGTGGCCACTCCAGCCTAAACCACAACACTTAAGGATTTTTTTTCCCTGTTTACAGTGGGTTTTCTAACAGGGCAAAATTGCAGTGAGTTGCTGTCAGAGTTTGTCCTGCTTCTGATTCTTAGGCTTCCTCTCAAGGCTGAACAAACCCAGTTCTCTCATCCTCTCTGGGGAGTGGCATGTGCTCCAGCTCCCTGACCGCCTTGGCAGCCATCTGCTGGTCACCTGCTTCACTATGTCAGTGGCTTTCTTGTGCTAGGGAGCTCTAAATAGGACACGGAACTCCACAGGCAGTCTCACGTGTGCTGAAAGCAGAAGGTGGCTTGCTTTCTTGGACCTGCTCTGATAGAGCCTGGTATGTGGCTGGTCGTTTCCACTGCAGGGTCACACTGCTTGCTTAGGTTCAACCTGTCCACCAGGGTGCACAGGTCTTACTCTGTGAAGCCTTCTGTCTGGTTGGACCCCAACCCATACTGATACATGGGGTTATTTCTGCTAAGATGAAGGACTTTGCATTGGCCTTTGTTGAACTTAAGGAGGTTTCTGTCAGTCCATGTGTCCAGCCCATACAGTACTGGTTCTCTAGCACTGACTGCTTGCTTTCCTTTTCTTCCCCCTGCTCCTCTCTGCCCTATCTGGTAGCTTCCTCCCCCGCACTCCAGCTCTCTCCTGCCCCTTGTCCCTTATCTATGCAATCAGAAACCTCTTCCTAAAGGGAAGCTTGAGCAGACCTGACTTGCTTTTGGTAGACTCATGCTGTCAGTTCCTAGTCACCATCTCCTTCACATGCTTAGTTAGGTATGGACTCAGGGAGGACCTGCTCTAACCTCTGGGACTGGGGGTCAGGCTGCTCACTTGGTAGTTTTCTGGATCCTTCTCCCTGAAAATGGGTGTGACACCCTTTTCCGGACATCAGTCCCCTGTGTACTTCCTTTGTCCTACCTCAGCTCTGTCAGGGGTTCCTTGCCCATCTGTATGCGCATCCTGCTGTACCAGCTTGTTTTTCTGCACTGTCCAGTGTTGGTGTGCTTCAAAGAGCTCATCCCGAAAAGCAAGCAACTGCCCTGGGTCTTCCTGCCTACCTGAGCAGTCTCCTGTTGGAACCAAGTAGATCCTTAAATAAGCTGCAGTCAGATCTCTTGAAGCTCAGAGATGTGTTATTTAATTTGCACGCTTCTCTCAGCATTTAAAACTACACAATGTCAAGATCACTGGAGCCAGGACTGCCCTCAACCTTTCCAGCTTGCTTTCTTTCTTGTTTATGAGTGGTGGGTCCCACAGAGCTTTTCCTGGCACCCAGACACAGATCACCCGCTTCTTTCGGTATCTGTATTGCCTGTGTAAGCTGTTTTTTAGGAGGAGGACTGTATCCTAGGTTTCATATTGTAATACAAGTCAAAGTTAATGCTGCCTTTAAAGTAGTTTAATACCTTTTACTATATTGGCAGGATGGACGGTGGAAGAACACAACTTGTTTGACTAGACAATACTATGTAAAAAGTAATGGCAACATACAGCCTATTGTTTTGTGGCAGAGGAATAAAAAAAAAAAATCTAACTTTTACGTTATTTTCAAGGATAAAACTGTCAACAAAATTCCATTAATATGAAAAAGGGCTTCTGTCTGTAAGTCAGATGGTATTGGTAATACAGCCTGGCAATACAGCACGAACCAGAAGTGAACAGAGTTGGATGAACTGAGAGAGACGTTCATAGAAGGACTTACAGACAGAAGCTTTTCAGGACAAGGGTATTTCCCTATTTCCTGAGGGAGTCCTCACAAGGTCATTGCAGCAAAGAAAAAGGAATTTGCCTCAATTCCGTGGCTACTCAAAGAGCAGTAGGAATTTCAATCCAACTGGCTGAAAGCATCTAATTTTCAGCTCTGTTAAGCACGTTATCTGTAGGTGGAGGTGGGAGCTGAGAGACATTCAGTACCAGCTGCTTTTTAGTCGCTAAATGAGCATCTCCATGCCCAGCAATTTAGCCTTTTTAGAAGTACTTAACTCCTTGTGCAGACTGCACAGAGAGCCTGTACAGTTAACTTGGCTGGTATAGACCACCCTGACATGTTAAGCAACTTCTTTGTGTTTGCATCTTTGGTAATTTTGAATTTTGTCCTTGGATGAGAACAGCCTTTGCTATAGAGGGGGAAAAAAAAAAACCAAACCAAAACAAAAACCCCCCAAAACCCCAAACCCAGATTATTTCTGCATAAAGGGTCAAGGGTTTGTCTAATGATGTTGATAACTACAGGACAAGTATGAGGCAATGGTAGCATTAACTGCAGCATGTGATCTCACTTTTAAAGTACTGGCAGAATCACAACCTTTATTACATTCACAAAACATTATTTTGGATTAAAAAAAAATCTTAAAATCTTAAGGTGAAAATATGCATGTGTTAAAAGAATCTGTGATGGAAAAGAGTGTGATTTAAGAAAATTAAGAGGAAATGTTCTATTCTACTAACAGCATTTAGGAAATAAATTTAATTACAAGCTAAATATTCACAACTGACTTTTCTGTATTTAGGACAATTTCTTTTAATATTTACAATTACAATACAATCATCATTTAACAGATGTGTACTATATATAAAATATCAGCAAGTGTTATTGCTATTAAACCACAAGACTGGCATTTATTGTAAAGAAAAACAGACTTAGCAGCCCCAGCGCTGCTGGCCACCTAAGCACATGCTTAGTTAATTTACCCCCTAGTACCAGCTGTTAGTGTAATTGCCCTCATACAGTTTCTCCAAACTAGAAAATGCCATTAAATAGAAAGTGTAAATAAGGATCTACCTGCAATTTAAAACATTCAAATAATCATTTAATAGATACATTTCTGTGAAAACACGTGTGTTGTCTGGAACCTTTTAATTGCAGATTGGTAAATGCAAATACTGATGAAAAATACCCTTGAGCTGCCAAGGCTATGCTGCCAAGCATATGTGCAGCAAGGGCCTATATAAAAGAAATGTTATACCACTTTAAAATATATGTTAAAGCATGCAAGAACACTGACATAAGTTTTACTTTTTGTTTCACAAGTGGTCAAATACAAAGCTGACAGGAATCAGCTGTTAGATACTGTAAGTCATCCCATTTGATAGTTCAGGGAAAGCCAAAATAGGAGAAAACCGGATGTCTTAGCTATAGCGTCTGTTGCTATTCATAAAAGGGCATCAGGTTGGTGCCTCACAATGTTTTTAATAACTACATTGGCTTTTATTTATGACCTTCTTATTCTCTAATACTGGTGTTGTGGGACATAGGTTATAATCTTATTTAATGTAAAATAAGAGAGAATGATGTCAAATAATCCTTTGTCTCCGGTAAAATACTGTATCTACTGCCACTACTATTGGTGATGGTAGATGACTAATCATGAGACAAAAAAAAAAAAAGAAAAAAAAATCAAAGTCCTCCGGTTTTCTTCTACCAGGTAATACCAGTTAAGTGACTATTCTTTTCCCAATTACATTTAAAACTCCTGATTCAGTAATCATTCTCCTATTTCTGCAATTTGAAAAACAGAATGGAGAATTAATTTGATCTAATGATATCTTTGTAGCAGCCTTTATAATAACCAGTAAATTGGGCCCTAGGTACAGGTGCAAAAATTAAAAAGTAAAATAATTGTGAATACTCACAGCTGGATACTATTTGTCCATATGTAAGTAGGGTTAATCAGTCTGCCTAGACAGAAGTAAATGTACAAAATGCATGGCTATGTGTTTATCCATTTTTAATATATTTTTCTAATAGTAATTTATTTTGTGACATGGACTGTGATATGCTTCAACAATATACTATATATTGATGGAGCTCTTACAAAACCACTGTCTTCTACATAGGAATTAAGTATTACTACAGCCTCACTTGTTGCTTCTTTGTAGAGGGAACCTTTCTGTAAAAAAGGTTTTTTTCAGCTGCAGATACATGAGAATGTGTGATAGGAAAAAAGTATTAATGTTTTGATAATCTTAACAAACTCATTTAAATGCACAGTTCAACAATATTAATGAATACTCATTATTTTGTGAAATCAGGAGTTTTGAATCTAAAAGCCCAGTATGATGTCTTCAGTGTAATTTACCACTTTGGATCTTCCTCAGAAATACAGTGAGTTTGTTCATATTGTATTCTACCAAGGATTTAAAAGTTTAAGGTGTTCTGTGGTAGAAGTTAGCAAACAAAATTTTTATCATGACGGAGGCACATTCTAATATTTTGTCAGCTAAGATTTTGTGTTGGCTGATATTGGGAAATTGTATGTCTGTGTTTCTCACTTCACTTTCGAAGTGTAAGAGATTGTTAAAGGAGAATTTGTTAGTGGAAAAGGAAGAGGTGGTTGGTGGGAGTCAGGTATCTTAAAGGAAGTTTATTTTAGCAAGATGTTTCCTAACTTTCAGTAGAGAAAAAAGCAAAAGATTAAATAAAACAACATTAAAAAACAAGCATAATTTGCTGGGTTTAATTTAATTTTGTTTTTGTAGAAAAACATTTAAGGTTGCTGTTCTAGACAAGGAAACAATGTTCTTTACACGTATGATGTATTTGATGTTGTGCTAGTGGTGTGCACAGAGCAATCAGTAGTAAAATTTTTACTGGATCCTCTCATAGCAGAACTGATCTACTGCTTCATATTTCCCATAGTACATACAAACTTTGTGTGTCAAAACTTAAGACTGCTGTGGGGTTTTTTTTTGACGCTACTGCCTCATCCAGCTTATTGTTAGAAGCAAAAACTTGCATGTTCGCTCTGTGGAAGAAGCTTGCGAGCCGTTCAGAAATCTGAGGTAACCTCATGCCTTTCAGGCACAGAAAGTGAATTTTTCTGGTTTTTGTGGGGAACAGGTTCAGTGCAACTACATTACTTGTGATACAGTTGACAGAGACTGGCAATCATTGGACATTGTGTTATCAGAATAAAGATGCTTAAACTGGTATAACTAGTGCCAGTTTGCAAAAGCTGTGTAGTAACCCCAGTTAATAAAATATTGTCCATATTGCACCTTAAGATTTAAGTGGAATATGGCAGACTGAAAAAAGTTAAGGATCTGCTAATTTCATATGGTAGTTCTGCATTTGTTTTAGACTGAACCAACTTGGCCATTAAAAGGAGCTATGAGACCTTTCCTGCCCCTGTTTTCATGCTCGCACACCATCTTCTTTGTGCTGGGTTAAAAACTATCCAAACCATCACCACGATGTTGCTGGGTTGGATTTTAGCCTGAATCGGTTCCCTAAGGTACAAAGGAGGAAATGATGCAGGGGTGGAAAGAAGCAGGGGGAGGTCACGGAGGGCTGTGTATGCTGGTCTGCTGCGTGTGAAACCCCAGCCACAGTTCTGCTGACGGATAGCAACAGGCATCCTTTGGAAGCAGTAGGAGGAAAATAGGATGAAAATAAAGAACAAAAGAGTAGGAAGCTAAGAAGTTGAACTCACAATGAGAAAAATCTTACTGTATCCTCTGTTTTCTTCCATGAATCAAACCATGGCTTTATTAGGAGCAGTAGAGAATAATAAACAAAGGAGGAGGGGAAAAGGGGAAATTCAAAGCTGTACGGGACATTGAAAAAGAGTAAGTGATTGCAGAAAGCCCAATTCAAGTGCAGGAGAAGTTAAAATTAATAACATATGTATTTATACTGATTAAAGATACCAGTGAAAATACACAAAATAATTGGAAGAAATTGCTCAATTTGATGGGCTTAAGCATCTACACTGTGCTTCCTGTTGGAATTTTCCTGTCAAAAGAGAAAGGAAGGCACAGCAAATCATTATTTTCTCATAAGCATTCCATTGAACTTTAATTTCTTATGTCTGGACGTGTCAAAACATGAACTGTACTCCTGTCACCAAGTGCACAAATAATGTCTGCATAATAATGTCTTTATCTATCTGAGAGGTAGTAATGTATTATCGTATTCTTTAAACAGTTTTTTATGATGATGGTAACTTCATTTTTCATGGTAGAATTTGGGAGAATATGCAATGCAGGTATTATTCAGGCAAAAGGAATTGTAGGTTTAGTGGGGTTTTTTTCCCAAGAAAAAAAAAAAGTAGTGTCTCAGCGTAGTTTGAACCCAATTCTACCCCATTCTGTTGACTCACTGCATTAAATTCAACACAGTGAGTACAGGGCTAATTGTGGCAGTTTACCCATTTCTCCATTGGTTATGAGTATAGCTTTCTTCAAGGTACTAATATCCCAATTCTTCTAAGTTGCAGAAGTAAAGAACCAGTTGGTTCTATTTGGTCAGTTCCTTCAGTCACCAGAAGAGAGACAACCATGCTGAATTTTGTAGCATTGCTTACAGCTGCAAAGGGCGGGAGGTGGGCGAGGATGCTCAATGCTGAGTTTTCCCCTGGGGCTTTTTAAATGATGCATTGATCTGTTCTTTATTTTTCTAAGTATCTTCTCCAGCTGTGCAGTTATAATTCAGCAGTATCATGTACTGTCACTTCTGCATTAGTTAAATACCTAGGACCTGCTGAGTAATTATAAAATAACCTCATAATGAAATGCAGCAAAGGATTCTAATTAAATTTTAAAGTTGCTTAACAACTATTCTACTTTAAATGAGAATTTTCCACCCATGTGTCCTAATGAGTTCTCAGAATACATTACTAAAAATATATAAATGATATGGTAAATACAAAATGTGATTTTTCCACACCTCCAGTGCATGGAAAACCATTTGTAAACAAAGTAAAATTCATACACAATAATTCAAATATTAACTTATGTTGGAATACTAGAACAACCACATGAATTTTTTAATAAATCTTTTTTCTGGAAGCAAAAATAAAGGAAGCCTGTAAGGATTGACATCAACAACCTATCTAATTCAGTATTTTGTCCCTTAAAATGCCTAGTACTGGGTGCTGAGGGTAGCATGGAAAGCCTGTAGTGCTACCTCCCTGATTTTTTCAGCAGTCTCAGACTTGTGGGCCACCTCAACAGAGATTGTACCCTAGCACTTAATAATCCCTGGTGGAAATGAAGAAAATACAATAATCGGACCACACCAACACCAGAAGGTTTAGCAAATATAACATGTTGGCTAAAAATAGGATTCTTGTATACCATCTCTGATGCAGGAACTGCAAAACTTATATTCAAAGAACAAATATTTTGTCGATATAAGATGTGTTCCTAGTTTGCTGGCATTGCTATCCCTTTCCATTACAACACAGGCCTTATTCAGGATAATCTGTTTTAAAAAATCTGATATGCTCAGAGTCACTAATAGAAGTACAGTTAATGCCATAATCCCCGTATCAGTAGTATTTATTAAACCTTAAAAACAACTTCCCAAAAAAACATTAACCAAAAATCTCCACACAAGTTAATCTGTCTAAGCATGAAAACCAACTAATTAAAAACACTAACTCAACATTTATAAGTAGCATTAGTTTAATTATCATAACAAGAATTAGTAATCATTTAGAATTTATAGCAATGCTACATGAAATGGTAATAATAGCATTACTTTAGAAAATTTTTTGACAACTGTTAGCTTCAGTGAGGGTATAGAATCATAGAATGGTTAGAGTTGGAAGGGACCTTAGAGATCATCAAGTCCCAACCCCCTTGCCATGGGCAGGGACACCTTCCACTAGACCACGGTGCTCAAGGCCCCATCCAGCCTGGCCTTAAACACTTCCAGGGATGGGGCATCCACAGCTTCTCTGAGCAACCTGTTCCAGTGCCTCACTACCCTCACAGGAAAGAATTTCTTTCTGGTATCTAGTCTAAATCTTTCCTCTTCCAATTTAAAACCATTACCCCTTGTCCTGTCACTACACTTCCTGACAAAAGAGTCCCTCTCTGGCTCTCCTGTAGGCTCCCTTCAGATATTGAAAGGCTGCTATAAGGTCTCCCCAGAGCCTTCTCTTCTCCAGGCTGAACAATCCCAGCTCTCTCAACCTGTCTTCAGAGTAGAGGTGCTCCATCTTTGATCATCTTCTTGGCCCTCCGCTGGACCTATTCCAACAGGTCCATGTCCTTTCTATGTTGAAGACTCCAGAGCTGGACACAGTACTCCATGTGGGGTCTCACAAGCGCAGAGTAGAGGGGTAGAATCATTCTAAGGAAAACCTTCATTAGGTTAGAGAAATAAATACATAGGAAAAGTTACATTGCTAAGAACAAGCTACATCTCAGTCACACAGAAACCTTACCAATAATTTAATCCCGTCTTCCATTTTCTCACTTTCCTGTTGTGTATACTGCCCATACTTTTTTTTCTCCTATTCTTTACATTTTGTTTACTTGAACTCCAGTTCATTAGGATTTGAACCATTTTTAAAATCACGTATTTATTAACTACAGTGTCAAATATTGTTGGTCCTGATCTCATTTCTAAGTATATAATAGTACAAAACATAAAACAATATTTTAGTCAGAATAATAGAATCACATAGGTTGGAACAGACCACCAAGATCATCAAGTCCAACCATTAATCTAACACTACCAAGTCCACCACTAAACCGTGTCCCTAAGCACCACATCTATACATCTTTTAAATACTTTCAGGGATGGTGACTCACCACATCCCTGGGCAGCCTGTTCCGATGCTTGACAACCCTTTCAGTGAAGACATTTTTCCTAATATCCAATCTAAACCTCCCCTGGTGCAACTTGAGGCCATTTCCTCTTGTCCTACCACTTGTGACTTGGGAGAAGAGACTGACACCCACCTTGCTACACCCTCCTTTCAGATAGTTGTAGAGAGCAATGAGGTCTCCCCTCCTTTTCTCCAGGCTGAACAGCCCCAGTTCCTTCAGCTGCTCCTCATAAGACTTGTGCTCTAGACTTCTCACCGACTTCATTGCCCTTCTCTGGACATGCTCAAGCACCTCAACGTCCTTCCTGTAGTGAGGGGCCCAAAAATGAACACAGTACTTGAGGTGGAGCCTCACCAGTGCTGAGTACAGGGGGACGATCACTTCCCTAGCCCTGCTGGGCACACTATTCCTGATACAGGCCAGGATGCTGTTGGCCTTCTTGGCCACCTGGGCACACTGCTGGCTCATATTCAGGTGGCTGTCGACCAATGCTCCCAGATCCTTTTCCATCAGGCAGCTTTACAGCCACTCTTCCCCAAGCCTGTAGCGCTGCATGGGGTTGTTGTGACCAAAATGCAGCACCCGGCACTTGTTGAACCTCATACCATCGGCCTCGGCCCATCAGTCCAGTCTGTCCAGATCCCTCTGTAGAGCCATCCTACCCTCAAGCAGATCTGCACTCCTGCCCAACTTGGTGTCATCTTCAAACTTATTGTGAGTGCATTCGATATCCTCTGTCCAGATTGTTGATAAAGACATCCACTAAGGGCGTCACTCTGTCATAGAAGGAGATCAGGTTAATCAAGCAGGACCTGCCTTTCATAAACCCATGCTGTTTGGGACTGATCACCTAGTTGTCCTGTATGTGCCGCATGATGGCACTCAAGGTGATCGCTCCATTACCTTCTCCAGCACTGAGGTCAGACCAACAGGCCTGTAGTTGCCCAGATTCTCCTTCCGGCCATTCTTGTAGATGGGCATCTCATTTGCTAACCTTCAGTCAACCCGGACCTCCCCAGTTAGCCAGGACTGCTGAGAAGTGATGGAAAGTGTCTTGGTGAGCACTTCTGCCAGCTTCCTCACTACCTTGGGTAGATCCCATCTGGCCACATCCACACACAGTCTTGTGTGTGTCTAAGTGGTGTAGCAGGTTGCTAACCATTTCCCCTTGGATGATGAGAGCTTCATTCTGTTCCCCATCTCTGTCCTTCAGCTCAGCACAGGGAGCTGGGAACCACAGGCAACTTACTGTTGCCTCCAAAGTCTGCCCTTTCATGTAGAGGAAACTAGAATAAATTCTTTGGTCAGAAAAAGCAGGTTTCCTGCCCTTTGGTTTAAAATATTGAAGACAGTTGAGGCTGCTTATTTCACAGGATCAAGATTATCAGAATGCAGCACTTTTCCATCACGTTTCCTCCTTGTTCCAGGTTTTTGAATGATGAATGAGAAGAAAATGGGAAGACAATAGTGAGATTAGAGTAGGGATTTCTGCTCCAAGAAGAGTGAGACTGGCATAACTATTTTTTTCATTTTACATCTCAAAAATGTTAAGACTTTTTTGTTTACTTCCTAATATTCAGGCTTGAGCATGCATACTCTCAACCTTTCCTCCACACTCACTTTCCATCAAGATCAAGGGTTCTGGCTTTTATATGATTTCAGGTAACCACATAAAGAGCTGGAATGGAGGCAGCTCTCTTGTCTCACTCTACTATGACCTCTGTATTTGTAGATACACTATTAAAAGTAGGATCTCTGATGGTAACAACTTTACACACATAACCCCTCCCTTTAGAGGATTTCTATTTTAACTGTACCACACATTGTGTGCTGCCTCTCAAAACTAAAGTGAGAGACAAGGACTATCCCTATAATTGCAGTCCCTGGCTGCCAGCAACACTCTGGCACTTAGCGCGCTGGCTAAGAGGACATGAGTTTTTTTATGCTCTGCAGACCTCAATGTCTGTGAGAGGGAAAGGGGCAAATGCAGTGGAGACAATGGAGTTTTCAGAAGACAGAAAACAAGGAAAAGGCGGAGGCTAGGGGAAGCGAAAGCATGAAAGATGTAGCAAATCATATTTTTGTAATAGGTTTTCCAAGAACAGAAGACAGTCCTGAGTTTCTGAGTACCTGGACAGAAGAAAAGGAGGCAAAAACTGGACACACATGTAAGATGGAGGCAATGGTCAGGTAGATAGAGAAAAAGGGAATTGGGGTATGTGTACTTAATACATTTAATACACTTAATACGCTTAATCTAAAAATCAGAAAACACTGTATAAAAGTATTTCAGTCGGTTAGGAAACTCTATAACCTGACACTGCCAATGATGTTGTTTGCTTTTATTCTGAAATAATGAAGAGTACTTTCTTCAAAGATTTTTGCATTTTCCTTTTAGGTATTTATGAAAATCACTTTTAGACGTGTTCTTGTTTCAGTAAAGAAACTTAGAAGCATTGCACAGAATCAACTCCTGCTCCAAGGGCTGTTTTTACTTACGCTGTTCTTTTTAATACAGTTCCAGCAATTAATAGAAATGGTCCTTAGAGGAGGCAACTAGAACATAAAGCTAATTATTCTGTGTATTCTGACTTGCTGTAATGGGTGGAGCTAAGGATATGCTTTTTTTCTCTCCAACAACAATATATTACCTATTTTCATGTGAACAGTACTAAAAAAAATCCTATCTTGATTTAAATAGGAGTCCATTTCCTGTTAAAAAAAAACCCAAACAGTTCTTAAATTTTGCAGTATCTGGGATGACTGCAGAGTAAGAACAAGAAGAAGAGAATAGTCACTAGATTCTTATGCCAGAGGAAATAGAGGAAATGTTCTTTTCTACTCCTGAAGATGGGAATTTATTAGATGTTTTAGCAAATAATTTCATTTTACAATACATTACCAGGAATTAGTGAGATTGGTTATGTCCCTAATTATGGGGTTTTTTTAAATGTCCTTATTCTACTTTGAAAAATTTTGAAGTGGACCTTTATTATGGTTACAAAATTATATAAAAGAGCATTGCACTCTTAAAATGAGGGTCACAGGTGGAATGTTGCAAGGCTAATTTGAAAGGTAATGGAAAAATCCACTACTTGTGTTCGCTACTTAAATGGCATGATTGGGTAAATGGATTTCTCTACTTCCTAGGAGTGTGCTTCTACATTAGTCTAGCAGCAATTAGAGAGAAGAGGTTGCTCTGCAAATTGGCTCCGTGAACCATGTAGTTCATCTTTTTATTGTGTAAAACATAAAAAATTGCTCCTAATCAATCCACTTCAACTTTTAGTCTAAAAATTATTTACCATCCCTTTCAGCTTAGAGCGCTTCTAAAATGTTTTCCATAACTAAAAGGAGATAGTATTGTATCAGTAAGCAGATTATGGTTATGTGAAGTAAATCTTACCATGGTAGCAACTAAGAGACTACATTATTACCCAAGAGTTCTTAACAAGTTCATTAATGCTTTTAGACTAATTAGTCCACATTTCAGATGTAATAGTGGTCTCTATTTTAATAAATATATAATGCCTCATTTGATGACAATAATACTGAAATAGTTATTTTTTGAAAAAGAAAATAAAGTATCTTGAACTTTCCTTGTTGACAGATAGCAAGTCACTTACTAAATACAGGTTCTTTTTAGCTTTTGTCTCCTCTGAGACCTACAGTGTGACTCCTGCTTTTGTGGACAGAAATATTTTGGATTTGTTTAATGGTAGTCATTATGTCCCACAACTTGATGGAATCATTGTGTTCGAGTAAAAGGACTGGGAGGCAGGAGGTACGATTTCCATGGCAGGCTACTGGTTTGACAGTGGGAAATTATTTGATGTCTGTGCTGTATTTTCTGTAGTATGTAGGCATGATGTTCATGGAGGGAGTATTGCAAGGCTTAATTAATTATACTTGAGATCCTCTGATGTGAGACACTCTAAAAAGTACTGTTGTCTGAATGAATATTTTGAGTCCAGTTTTGTAACCCTCTGGAAAATAGTAAAATTATTTGAGCTGGTGCAATGTGAGAATTCCATTTCATTCTAACAGTCAAGCTTTCTAAGTGTGTTTCTGTGCTGCGCTGTAATAACCCCAAAACTTTTAAAGCATTTTCACAATTATATTGCCTTGAAATATCAATTTCTGGATGAAATATTCAGATTTTCAATTTCATCCTCTCTTGTCTGAAATAACTGTCTGACCTGGGATGCTATAGAACGTTCCCAACAAAAACTCTGTAGAGCTAAGTTAGTGTCTTTTATACGTTTCACCTTGGACAATTGGCATATTTTCACAAAAATATGTTTTGAACATGTTGCAACTAGACGTACTAATTTAAATATTTATTGATCAATTATGTCCTGCTTGTGACGTACCTGCACACATTCCCAAAGAGGTTATGATCTAAGGTTATGCAACTGTGGCTTCTGGATCAGTTTTTAATTTTGCTGAAAGCAGAGGCACCTCCAATAAATCATATCCAGAATGTCATAATGTTCCTATTGGTATGCAATAATAACATTTGAAAGTTGAAAGTCTGTTAAGATAAGGAGATGTCTTCTGTAATTGTTTAAGAAATAAGTTAATGTGACCATTCTGTACAGCACATGTGAAAATTGCTTGTGTGGACTTTAATGGCTGCAGTACATTATTGCTCCCCACACCAGAGAACCTAGCAGTGAATGGGTTCCATTCTGACTCGGTGATGGACACAGGCAACCAAAATTCACATTTCAGTTGAAGGGTTTGATGGGCCAACAGCATGCAAGTAAAGGAAAAAAAAAAATATCCAAATTTCTAACTTCCAGGTTGAATTTTTAAGGCTAAAAGGTATAGACTGGAAGTTTCTTGGACCCAGTCAAAAAGAAAGCTTGTCCTGGAATTTTGATAGGGCAGATTTCTGATTAGAATAGGACTTTATGGTGAATTATTTTTTTTAGGTGAAGGTGTCCCAGAGCAACAGTAGGGATTTCTACATGCTTCCAAATTTATCTTCGCAGCCAGTGAAAGCTGGCTTGGGAAAAAAGCAGATTCTAATTGTTGAGACATGATATCTAATAGTGATAAAAGTTGCCATTAGTGCTCTACAGGATTCCCAAAGATTGGCTGCAGTCAGAGAACGTCTGTCTGGTCCTCCAAAACACCAGGAGAAAGGATGTGGGCTGAGCAGTCAATGGTGTTATGAAAAAAATTCTCACGGTGCTCACTTGTTGTATCACACAGCCTCCAAATTTGGGTCTCAAACATCAGATAAGAAGTACTGTTTGTTGTCCTTTAGTGAGTACACCTATAGCTCCAGACAGGATACTATATTGCTTATGAGTGTGGGAAGGGATTTTTCAGAAATATTTGGAAAAGGTTGGTGTTTATGAGTACAGACAAAGGCTGGAGCTGAAACAGAATTTGGAATATAAAGAGTAAGGTAATACTTACAGGTAATACCATTACTTGCACCAAGGTGGAAGACTGCAGGTCTACATTATATTGAACCTGCTTGTTACTAGCTGGGTCAAGGAAAGTATGTAGGTAGGTAGAAGAAAATAGGACTTAATACCAGTATTATGGCAGCTCTGAAGAATGTTACTACACCTTTTGAAACTCATGTTAAAAAAGGATGTAGACTTAGCTTAGCTGCCACCACATTTATCAGAATGAAAGTGTGGATTTATGTACATAAAAACATGAAGGTATATAGATGTGCAGATCTTTATATAAACATATATGTGTACATTTTCCCATTTGTTCTGGAAGAAAAGGAGAGTTATGGAATTGAATTATTTACCTGTTTGTTGATACATCACTATCAGCCTCTGGGAACAGTGACATGTTTTGTTTCTTAGAGACCTCAGCCACAACTCTAGGTTAATGTCACCTCATAAAGAAAACCAACAGCTTTTTTTCCATGCACTTCAATTTACTGTGCCTGAAACCAAACAATGTCCCACATAGCTTCCACTCAGAAGTGACTGCAGATATGGTTCTGTGTCTGCCACTCTTTTTCTGCTTCCCAAACCTCAAAACTAATTAGGGCTTGGCTGGAGACTCCAGTTTACAGGGGCTGGCTGTTGAACAGCAGCCATGCTCTTCCAGTCCTCCACACTGGTCTCACAGGCAGAAGTGTAGAAGAGCTTGTCAGATCTACACTTTCCTAGGAGTCCCTGAAAAAGTAGGAATCAGAAAGGATTGTATTTTCCAGTCTCTCTCTCATGTAGAAGAGAAGAGAACATAGGCGAACCTACCCTTAGGAAACTAATTCTCCAAATAATTCAGTCAACAGACTTTTCGGGCAAAAGGTCTGGAATTTCCTGTGAGCTAACCTGATACCCAAGAGAAGACAAATAACTGGTGGTTAGGCAGCAGAAGTTTCTGGCAGCTCTGTGACAAAGAATTCAGATTCTGGTTAAATTTATTAGTCCTTCAAGGTCTCGCTATGCTTTTCCTTACAAAAAATGGCCCTGTAGAAATTCAATGACTAATCACAGAATCATACAGAATCACAGAATGATATGGGGTTGAAAGGGACCTCTGGAGATCATCTAGTCCAACGTCCCTGCCAAACCAGGTCCACCTAGAGCAGGTTGCACAGGAACATGTCCAGGTGGGTTTTGAATGTCTCCAGAGACAGAGACTCCACCACCCCTCTGAGCAGCCTGTTCCAGTGCTCTGACACCCTCAAAGTGAAGAAGTTGTTCTTCATGTTTGGATGGAACTTCTTATGTTCAAGCTTGTGTCTGTTACTTCTTGTCCTGTCACGGGGCACCACTGGAAAAAGGCTAGCCCCCTACTCCTGACGCCCACCCTTTAAGTATTTATAGGTGTTGATCAGATCCTCCCTCAGCTTTCTCTTCTCCAGACTAAAAAGTCCCAAGTCCCTCAGCCTTTCCTCATAAGAGAGATGTTCTAGTCCCCTAATCATCTTTTTAGCCCTTTGCTGTACCCACTCCAGAAGTTCCCTGTCCTTCTTGGACTGGGGAGCCCAGAACTGGACACAGTACTCCAGATGTGGCCTCACCAGGGAAGATTAGAGGGGGAGGATAACCTCCCTTGACCTGCTGGCTGCACTCTTCTTGATGCACCCTAGGGTGCCATTGGCCTTCTTGGCCAAAAGGGCACATTGCTGGCTCATGATCATCCTGTTGTCCCAGGAATCCCAGGTCTTTTTCCTCAGAGCTGCTCTCCAGCAGGTCAGCCCCCAACCTGTACTGATGCATGGGGTTATTTGTCCCCAGGTGCAGCACCCTACACTTGCTTTATTGGAGTACGTCACGTTTCTCTCTGCCCAACTCTCCAGCCTGTTCAGGTCTTGCTGTATGGTGGCACAGCCTTCTGGTGTGTCAGCCACCCCTCCCAGTTTTGTATCACCAGCAAACTTGCCGAGGGTACATTCCATCCCTTCATCCAGGTCATTGATGAATATATTGAAGAGGACTGGAGCCAGTACTGATCCCTGAGGAAAGCCACCTGGTATAGATCTCCAACTAGATTCTGTGCTACTAATCATGACCCTCTGAGCTCTGTCTTTCAGTCAGTTTTCAATCCACCTCATTGTCTGTTCATCTAACCAACACTTCCTAAGCTTACCTATGAGGATGCTGTGGGAGACTGTGTCAAAAGCCTTGCTGAAGTCAAAGTAGATAACATCCACTGCCTTCCCCTCATCTATCCATCCAGTCATGCCATTGTAGAAGGCTATCAGGTTAGTTGAACATGATTTCCCCTTGGTGAATCCATGTTGACTACTTTTGATAGCTTTCTTTTCCTCCATGTGCTTTGAGATGACACCCAGAATGAGCCATTCCATCATCTTTCCAGGGATAGAGGTGAGGCTGACCGGCCTGTAGTTTCCCGGGTCCTCCTTCTTGCCCTCTTTGAAGACTGAAGTGACATTGGTTTCCCTTAATCACAGATGCTGTTGCCTTGTGGGAGGGATGCAAACCCAGCAGGGACAACATGACACCAGGCATTGGCTTTGGACTGGGTGTTGAGGCCACTTCTAAACACTAGAATCATAGAATACCAAGTTGGAAGGGACTCGAAGCATCATCTGGTCCAACCTTTCTTGGGAAAAGCACTGTCTAGACAAGATGACCCAGCAACCTGCCCAGCTGAATCTTAAAAGTGTCCAATGTTGGGGAATCCACCACTTCCCTGGGGAGATTATTCTAATGTCTGATTGTTAGCCACTAGAGGTTTTGCTAATAGGAGTAGAAAACTATGGTGGTCTGAATGTGGCCATGTGATTTGTCCATGCAAAATGTTATAATAAATAAAGCCTATGTCATGGTTTTGGCTGGGATGCGGTTGACTTTCTTGCTAGCAGCTGGTGTAATGCTACATTTTGGATTTGGGGTGAAAGTAGTGCTGGTAGCCCACTAATGGTTTTGGTTGTTGCTAAGCAGTCAAGGCCTTTTCAGCTCCTCACACCACCCTACCAGGGAGTAGGCTGGGAGGGAACAAGAAGCTGGGGGGGGACACAGCTGGGACAGCTGACCCCAACTGACCAAAGGGATATTCCATGCCATATGTCACCATGCTCAGTATATAAAGCTGGCGGAAGAAGAAGGAAGGGGGAATGTTTGGAGTTATGGTGTTTGTCTTCCCAAGTAACTCTTACGCATGATGGCATCAAGGTCTTCCTCTGTGGTGTGATCCTCAATGTGGGGCTTGGTATGTAGGTTGTACGTGCAGAACACACGTACCAGAGGTAATGCCAGCCTGAATGGCTGCTGTGAGAATACACCTTAATGGTCGACAGCACGATGCCTTACAGGAAAAGGCTAGTCTGCCCAAGCCACCTTGTGGCAGAATATTGGAAATATTGGATACTGCACTCATGGAAATGGTCTGTAATACCATGACCAGAGCAGAATGGCCTTTACTTTCAACACGTTTCACTCACAGAGAAGCAGTTGAATTTTTGTGAAATATTTTGGGGGTTCGAACAGAATGTGCCCTGCTTTGATGTTCTGACAGTTTACTTGAGCTATAGAGGGTAAAATGTGTCAGAGGCCTGGACTCATACAGAGCCTGGGGTGGTTGGAGGTGTTGTGCTGACAAGGTCTTCAGAGAGACTTTGCAATGAGCAGAGCCTGAATGGCAAACTGCCCACACGGAGAGACAGGCAGAGACTGTGGCTGACCGTGGGGTGTGTAGAGACTACCACCAGGGAGAATGCTGGAAGCTTGTGACTTCTAGCAACAGGTCACCTGCTGCTCCATCTGCAGCTGCATAGTAGGTATAGGGCCCTGAGAGTAGCTGAGGGGCAAAAAGCCCTGTCTGGAGAAGAATTAGATCCCAAATCTTGTAGGAACACCAGGAGGAATCATCGAGTAATAGTGGGTGACTCCAGGGGATCACATCTGCTAACCTGACTTTCTGTCTAGGGAGTGTTGCTGCTTGTGGGGAGCTCAGATTTGGGAATCTGTGGCTTACTCAGCCCTTGGACTATTTGTCCCTGCTGCTCAGCCCCGTGGGCTCTGGTGATATGTCCAAGGCATATCAGGAGTGGTGACATGCCTCTGGAGGTGAGGGTCAAGGACATGATAGCCCAGGTTGGGTCTCATCTGCTGGTTCAGGGGAAAGGCTTGAAGAGGAGCTGATGGATTCTGCAGATCAACACCAATCAATGCATCATTGCACAGCAGGACAGGAATTTGACTTTTATCACCAGAGGACCCACTTCAGGAGAATAGATTTTGGCTCATTCAAAAAGACAAAAGCACACTATCCCTAAACTCAGGATATCAATTAAATGTATTGGAGATCAGGTTGGATAAATGGGGATCTCATGGCATAGCTCATTTCAGAGAGGCAGTGTACAGGAAAGGGGAGGAGGGCAAGGATACACAGGAAAAATTTAAAAAACATTGCCTGTGCAGGAAAATTGTTACCAGAAAAGCCAAAGCTCAGCTAGAGTTGAAACTTGGAAGTGATGTCAAGGATACCAGGAAGAGCTTCTACCATGACTTTGTCAGTAAAAGACTGAACAAGGAAAATGCGGGACTGCTGTTGACAGATGGGTGGGGGTGATTCAGTGACAATGTACACAGGTAAGGCTGAAGTACTTGTGGCCTTTGTCTCACCAGCAAGGTCTACCAGACCTCTGTGCTTAGTGAAAGGGCTCAAGGCAGAGAGGGGCTACCCGCTAGGGATGAGGACTGGGTCCAGAATTGTTTTCAAGACATCAATCCACACAAGTCCCTGGGACCCAATGGACTGCACCCAACGGTGCTGAGGGAGATGTCCAAATTCCTTTAAGGGCTGCTCTATGTCACCTTCAAAAGGTCACAGAGATTGGGAAAAGTTTCTGAAAAATGAAGCAACGTAAATACTGCAAAATGTGTGCCCATATTCAAAAAAGGCCAAAAGTCAATCCAAGGAACAACGAGGTGATTAGCCTCAATTTGGTCCCTGGAAAAGTCACAGGTTCTTCTTATAGCCCATTTCTGAGCAGATGAAGGTAAAGAAGGAAGCCGTGAATAGTCAGTATGGATTTTCCAGGTATATATCATGCCTGATCAACCTGATTGCCTTTGATAATAAAATTATTGGATTTGTGGATGGGAAAGAACAGTGGGTGTCACTTACCTTTAACAATGCTCTTAACACTGTCTCCCACAGTACTCCTTTATCCAAGTTAGAACATTACGGTGGACAATCAGGTAGACAAAAAATGGTAGTAGTTAATGAATCTTACTCTTCCTAGAGGTTGGTAATAAGCAGGGTACAGCAGGGATCTGTCCTGAGGCCTGTTTAACAGCTTTATCAGTCATGTGGAGGACGGGATGATGGACAGTTTTGTCCATTATCACTTTTGTCCATTTGGTGAATGGCAACAAACTGGGGGGAACCAGTTGATACACTGGAGGAAAGAGTTGCCATCCAGAGGAACCTAGGTAGGCTGCAGGAACCCATGGACAGGAACTTGATGAAATTCAACAGGGAAAAGTGCTGAGTCCTGGGAAGGCTGAGGTCCTGGAGACAACACAGACCCTAGCAACAGCACAGGCTGCGAACAGACTAGCTGGAAAGAAGCACTACGTAGGTGGCCTGGGGGCATCTCATGGGCAGTGACCTGAGCAGGCATCAGACATGTGCCTGGGCAGAGGCAAGGGCCAGTGGCCTTCTGGGCTTTGTGAACAGGGGTATGGCCAGGAGTCTGAAGGTGGTGATTGTCCCTCACTACTCAGCATTTGTTAGGCCATATCTAGGTGCTGCAGTGAGTTTGGGTCCTGCTATACATCCAGAAAAGATGTTGATAAACTGAAGGGAGTTCAGCAGAGGGCCACCAAGAGAGTTGAACGCTGGAGCACACACCCTGTGATGAGAAGCTGCAGAACTGGTGTTGGTTTAGCCTGAAAGAGGAGTGGCTTGGGGGTACCTAACAGCAGCTTTACAGTACCTATGGCGAGGTCACTGAGAAAATGGAGCCACAACTTCACAATGGTGCATGGTGGGAAGTTGAGGGATAAACTCAACAAGCATAAGTTGAAACAAGAGAGGTTTGGACCAGATATCAGCAGAAATATTTTCCACACGAGGAGAGCCAAACAGTGCAGCAGGGGCCTGAAGAGACTGTGCCGTCTCTAGCCTTGAAGATTTTCCTAGATAAAGCCCCAAGCAATCTTGTATGATGTCAAAGCTGACCCTGCTTTGGACAAGAGGTTGGACTAGAGACATTGGTCCCTTCCAACTTAGATTATCCTATGATCCCAAAAAACCAAAAACTTGCCAAACCCCATTCCCAAAGAAACAATGACATCACGCTGGGCAATATCCATTCTCCTTTTCCCTTTACATTTATTCGCAATTCTGACAAGACATTGCTTTTATATGCAGGAAAATGCCAAACCGTTTGTAAGCTTTGTCTTTTCTAATGCATTTCTTTTTGTTTTGGGGGTTGCTCAGATGCCTGAAAGTAATTCCATTTACAGAGAGACACTAGGCTAGAATTCTGGCATATGTCACGCAGATTTTTGTTGTTAAGTGCTCGGCTTGCACAAGGATCCTACAAAACAGTTATGAAAAAGGAAATATATTAACATTTGTAATTTGGTTACCATGCACTTTTTGAGGAGCAAATCTTTTATATGTCATCGTGAAGAGACAGTCTTTTGAATTCATGATAAAAGAAGAATTTAAAAAATAAGACCTTGATGGATATACTTCTATTGAAAAGGGGGACTGTAGCTACAATAGATGAAATTTTAGTGTACATAATAGTAAAGTATTTCCTTCTATAGGAGCATGCTGTTTACATAATCAAGAAAAGATGTACTTTTCAACAATTTACTTCTTAGTTGAAAGGCAAGAATTGCTATGGCAACACTGAAACAAACAAGAAGGAATTGCAAACAGACGAATCACAACATTATATGCAAGACAAAGAATCAAATCTTTTCCAAATTGAGCTAGCTTAAAATTATAGCAAACATTTTAATGAGGTGTTTCTTAATTGTTTCATGCTCTATGGTAGGCAAGGGAAGCAAGAAGTTCTTCCTATACAGTGTTTCACCAAAATGCATTTTAAGGATAATTGCATCAAATTACTCCACTCCAATACTCACCCTCACACACCCGTCTTACTAGAATGAAAAGTCTGTGTTACCTTCCAGAGCAGTTGGTCTATGTAGACTAATCTCTTCCTATATCAGTAGCTACAATTTCTTACCATGACTAAAATATTTCTTAAGTACAAAGAAGTGCCAGTGGGACTCATGACAATGGTTTGTAAATCTCAGGGCCTTTCCAAACTGAATATATGTATTTCCCACTGTTAAAGGTGTCACATACCAAAACACGCGAAGTACTATCTTAGTGGTAAAAACACAACTTCATATTTAAGTTGTAACTAACATTTGATAATTTTTGTCACTCAAAGTAGATGTGGATAAGCTCCATTTATCTCTGGTTTTTGCCAGCTAATGTAGGCAAGCCAGGGATGCTATTATAGACTCTTTTTTATTTCACTGTCTTGTAGACTGAAAAAGAGCACAAGGGATGAGACTGGGAATAGAAAGACCTCTGTTCTGTTCCCAGTTTTGTCACTAGTTTGACAATACTCTACTTTTCAGTTTCCTCCCCTAAACTTTGAGCCTTTTCTCTAACATAGTTATAAAATTTCCTTCTTCTGTCCATATTGATACCAGGTTAAAAAGAAATCACTGAAAATCAAATACCTCTTATTTGTGGCACCATAACAGTTGTACAACTAAACTCATACATTGTTACAAATTCCCTGGACTCTGACAGGTAGATGCAGCTATACTATTTTTATGAATCTAGTCTGTCAGCTAGAGTACAGATTAATACAGTCTTATGGATCATATATAATTTAGAGTTCTAAGTATCTTCTTAAATGAGTGGAGTATCCTTAACTTCCTTCACTGGAAGTGGGCAGTTGGTACTACCAGTTGGTTTACTGGTAGTAAACACAGTGATGATCTTTCAAGCCTCATCAGAAGGAGAAATGGAAAAAAAATAATGGATGTACATTTGTGTCAAATGTTGGGAGTGTAATATTTCTCTTAGAACAGGATACATCCAGAAGGACACACCTCAGATGGCAAAAGAGCAATACAGGGTTGGCAGCAAATCATAAAGAAGTTCTTAATCCCAGATGAAAGGGCAAAAAGCACTGAGACTCAGAAGAAAGGAAAAATCTCACAATATAATATAAGGGCAAAAAGAAAATGAGAAAAAGGGAAGACCTGCTTATGTTGTGTTGTGGGCTCCTGCAGTCTGGCCAGCCAGAGGCACTGACATTGATTCCTGCCCTCCTGCCCTTCCTTACAGCATTGTTGCGGCTGGCTGCCAGGCTCTGTGCATCCTATAGATCCTCCAGGCAGGGTAAAGTGGGAGGCAGGAACAGGAAAGGAAAAGAAAACCATGCTTTCTCGTATGAGAAGGTGGTTTAGATGCAGTGCTGTGTTGTCGGGCTTTAGTCAGCACACTTTTTGAGCTGGAATAGCGTCAATGCCTCTGTTGCTCTATCCCACTCCTAATGACCCACAGCTTTTAACCACAAACTCAGAACAACAATCTCAGCAGCCCACTGAAGTCAACTGAAATATCCTCACGAATGAAAAAGTCTGCAAGTTGCACTGACAGACTCCAGCCTGTCTTCTCACACTGTCATTTTAAGATACGCTTCCTATGCAAAATATTTTGTGCCTTAGTGTTTTGTGGATGACTATTCCTTGTTTGCTAATGTATCAGACAGTTTGGGCTTTATGTGGACTGGCACTATAAATGAGTGAGTCTTTTTTTTTATTTATAAAATGTTCTTTAACACATCTTTCTTTTTTCTTCCTCATAAGTCTTTAATAAGCCTTTCTTTTTTCTTCCTTCTCTGCCCATTTCCTCTGGAAAAGCATTCTGCATTATCTTGACATATGTATTTATCAAAAGATCAACACTTGATAAATATCCTATTTGGTATCTGAGGGCCACATTGCTTTTAGTATAAGCCATCAAAATATTCATTCAGGGCTGAGAAAAACACACCCCTGCACACATTAAAGAAAGATAATCCACACCTTTGTGCATAAATCTTCCTTTATTCCATGAAGAATAGTCAAAGTTAAAATTAATATGTTCATCTGTGTCATTTGTTTTACTTGCAGTCTTAGCTGTGAATTTAAGGAGGTTCAAAAGCCTATTTAAAAAAAAAATATTCTTTTCCCCTTAATTTCATTCAGTATTTCTTTTTTATAAGATATTGTTGATTGGCAAACCTGGTGTATCCATACGTTTCTTTGGAGTTTGTAGCTTACACATTAAAATGGAAAATGTAAAATCTGAAGACCAAAGACACAAAACCAATCAACACCCAAGAGAGGTCAAACAGACTTTACAAAGCTTTCCTACCTGTGATTTACAGAAGAGATTTTTTCAAACTATAGTTAGGAATCAACTTGATACATCTCTACTTGATATTATCAGCAAGACAAAGCAAGGTGTTCTTTGTCCAGCTATACCCAGCTGCAGCGTTACACCTCCTTGACCTATCTCCTTGTTATTTTGTAGATTTGAAATAGATTGACCTTTCACAATCCTTGTTAGTCTTATTTCAACTCCATAATGGAACCTCATACACATGATACTTTAAGAAAAGGCATGTAATCCATAACCTTTAAAGTTGACATTTAAATCTACATCTCTTACTATTAGGTAAAATTATTTTTTGTTTCACATGTGTTTCTCCTTTAAAAGGGTGAAATAGGTGCGGTTTCTGGTGCCTGTTGGAAACCAGCATTAATAGCGATGGGAAGAAAACAGCCATCTCACCTTCCCCATGCCAGGTGTTCACTAATTGTAAAACTGAATAATGGATAATAACACATCCTAGTGTATTTATCAATCCACATATCTTTTTACAATGCAAAAGACGTCATTTGAGACTCTTTGTAGGTTTTTTCAGCTCTTATTATTCATTAACAAGGAGCTGTCTGTAAAGGCTGCTGAGTGAAAAGGAGGCCACGTTACCTGGAAACAATAATGGAGTGCAACACCACATGAAATAGTAATTAGGTTTGACCAAGGCCAGGATACAGTTGCTATAATCAGTGTCACTCAGAATTAATTTCACACTTACGAAAGGATATGAGGGGAGATTGATTTAATGATGACCAAGCTACCCTTTTTCCCGTGAACTCCAAATCTTTGAAGGAAGAGGGGGGAAAAAACCAGAGGTGATCACCATATTGTTAACACCAGAATTAGCAGCCTTGTCCCCATAAAAAAAAGAAATGCATTGACATTTTAATGAGCTCTAAGGGAACAATAATAGGATAATTATCTTCCGAACACACAGATTACTGTATTGCCCACTAGGTTTTTGAGGCTAAAAACAAAGTTAAAACACTAAAAATATTTTTTAATCCCTTCAGAAACTTCACAGAGAAAACAAGAATAATGTCTGTAAAAAACAGCATCCTAATTTTTAAAGAACTACAGTGCGGTGGTACAATAAACAAAGAGGGGAGGAAGTTTAGTGTGAAAGCACTTGACTGGCAGTTAAGCTACCTATCTTTGCCATGGTAAACTAGCTCTCCATCACTGTTTGATGGCTTTGCATTACTTCTGATCCCTGATTTTCCACTGGAGTAATAATGAAGTTCCTGGTTTTCAGCAGTGGAAAATCATCTGTCTGGCAATATCCTAGAGTAAGTGTTGTGCAGATTTTTAAAAATTCCTAATCATAAATAGTGGATTTTTAAAATTTCTGGAGGAAGGCTAAGGGAAATTTGAGTGAGAGAGACAGGAAAATGAAATGTATTTTAGTTTTAAGGTGTGGAACTATTATATCAAGTGCTATGTCATAGCTGGCATCTGTTTGTCTCTTTTCTTTCTCTTTTTCAGTCTCCTGGCCAAGTGACTGCTAATAAATAGATTTAACCTGTGCCATCTGTTGTTATACTATAGACTCAACCACAGCAGCCTCCTGTTTACTATAGGATTACATTTAATCAATTTTCTTTCACCAATGACATTTAAAAAATACGCACATCCAGGTGGACCAGAAAACTTCAAATCACTGTTAAGATGCAAAGATCACCTCCTCATGCATATGTTATACTACATTCTCTTTCATTTGTATTTGTTTAAAGTGTATAATTTGTATAAACATTATTTGTTTAAGGCTGTTTATTAATGTACCTTACTGGAAAGGGCAGGAAAAGCCCTATGTGGTGTTACAGTATAGCTGATTAAGTAATTGAAGATTTGATCATTATGTGTTGCCTCTTTGGTTCTTTCCCATGATTACATTTCTTCCTTGCTTTGCAGCATTTTTATTTGCTAAGGTCAAAATACTGCTGTCACTACAGTTCATGACTAAATAATACTTCAATGAAAATACTTCAATGAAAAGAGGAACTTGTAGCACTAAAGTTTCTTTTAGTTTCTAAACTAGTTTCTAAAGTTTCTGAGCAGAATAGGACATTGTAGCTCCGTCATCATCTTTTCTGTCCTCATGGTAGGAGGAGGAAGCCTGTGGGTAGCAGTTTATTAAAGGTAATATGTAAGCACTGAAAATGGATCTATCTTGCTTTCATATATGCAAGGGTTAGTTACAAATGAACAAATACACATTTTTTTCATTTCCAAAGTTTTTTTGAGCTATAACTAACTATGTGAGGAAACACAGCTATGTTCTTGTCTGGCAATAAGATGAAATACTACAAAGAAATCATTTGGGCTAGGTATTGCCATTATGACATGAAACAGTTTTAGGTCATTTTGACAATAAATGCTGCAAGTTTCTAACCTGATGGGTTTTCAATCCTGTGTGGTCAATGACTTCAAAACTGGGTGTCTGGAGTGTGCTTAAATCACTCTTTTTTTTTTTTTTTCTTTTTTTTTTTAAGAGACTAAGTAAAGATGACCCGGGTTTAAGAAGTCACAGGTATGCACAGGTAGTGTATCAGTGAACTGAAAGGGAGCTCCAAATACTAAGCACTATTAAACAGAGAAAATGAAGATATGAGCTGCAGACACTCGTTGCCCTACCTTTGTAGTGAAAACCCTTGGAAGAAATGATGCTTCCTAACTCTTGCTCATTTCAGGGATGAAAACTGACCACAAAGAGATTTGGCAAAGGATGCTGAAAGCAGGTGGTCAGAATGACTAATAACCTTATGCAACAGCAAATTTTGCCATGGTATTTCTGAGCTCATGGAAGTGCAGAGGTTAGCAAGGTCTAATGTTATTTAACTGCTAAACAATAAGCTTTTTCATGTAAAATGTAGACTCCTCCTAAAGAGGTTGTTGTTCTTCAGATAATTAGAGAATAACACTTCCAAAGGCAATAACATCAATTCAATGTGACAGGTTGTATTTAAGGTCTGCATATTAAAATATAAATTGATAGTTAAAGTAATATAAAAAAATTGAGGTACATCAGTAAACATTAGTTTGAATTGAAACCTCTGCATATTATTTTTCCTTGATTCTCATTTTTCAATGTCACTGTGTCCTGGCTAACATTTAAAATCAATTATATTAAAAGTGACATAAGACTTGACCTACTTATCCATTCTTGTCCTTTTATTTGATACTATATCATGAAGGAAACGTTATTTATTTATTTATTGATGTGTTATACTGGTAAATGGTGACTTTACAAAGATCAAAATATTGCACAAACTCCCAAACTTTACAATTTTTAAAAGAGTAAAAATGTTAAGCTAAGAGCTATAAAGACTGCAGCATGTAAAAAACATGAAAGAAATATATACAAACTACATCACTGAAATCACCATAACATTACTATAATTTAATGTTTGAATTTTAGCAGCATTTAGAGTCATGCACTTACTTTGTTAAGCAAAGTAACTATTTTTAAACAGAAGAGAGAGACAGATCCTCTTTGTAAGCATCTAATAGTCTCAGGCCCCAGTTCTGCAAATGACTGCTCATAGACACTTTGCCTTGTGTACCAGATCGGATTCCTTGCCAACACAAATCTTAGGGCTAGATGATACAAAGATTTGCAGAAGGGAGAGCTACATTTATAGATTCCCAGTGTACAAAGGCAGTAACAGATTAAGGAGGTCATCAGTGTCTTGAGTACTTCTGAAAATCTTGCTTGATTCTTAAATAACTCAGCCCACAGACAAGTTTCTTTCCTTCCGCTATCTTAGGGTGACATTCACCTTTCCTCTCATTCTGTGTAATCAATTTTGTGCACAAAATACCCCAGTCACTCTTTTCCTTCACTGCAAAGTTATTCTCCTAATCCTTTTAGAAAAATGAAGGATGCTCCCTTTGTAATGTATTTTCTAACTACAATCTAAAGCCATTATAATACCAATGGAGATATGGATAGTAATTATGCTAGTGTTCAAATGCCATGACCATTTTCTCTTGTTTTCTTTATTAAAAAAAAATACCCTAAGGTCTATACTGAAGACTGACAGGCTGCGAGGTATAACTAAAACTGAAGACGGCTGACTTCCAAGGATCACATCCTCCAGGCTTGAGCACATGCAGCAATTGAAGTGAAGGTGACAGGAGGCCTACGCATTCAAGAGGTGAAAGCAGCATTGGGTAACTCAGGATGAACAGAGAGACACTGCCCAAACATGGAGGAATGGGGTTAGGAAAGCCAAAACCCACCTGGAGTTGAGTTTGGAATGGGACATAAAGGGTATAAAAACAAGAAGGATTTGTATGGGTATATCACCAGCACAAGTAAGACTAGAGAAAATGTGGACCTGCTGCTTTACCTTGGTCTTTACTGGTAGGATCTGTCTTCAGGAGTTCCAGGCCCTTGAGACCTGTGAGAAAGTCTGGAGCAAGGAAAGCTCACCCTTGGTGAAGGCAGATCAGGTTAGGGAACATTTAAACAAACCAAGCACATGCAAGTCCATGAGGCCTGATGGGTGCACCCATGAGTGCTGCAGGAGCTGGCAGATGTCGGTATGAGGCCACCCTTAATTACCTTTGAAAAGCTGTGGCAAGTGGAAAAGGTTCCTGATGACTGCAAGAGAGCAAATGTCATTCCTGTCTTCAGCAAGGGTAAGAAGGAGGAATGAGGGTACTATGGGACAGTCAGCCTCATCCTAGTCACTGGAAAGTTGATGGAGGAACTAATCCTGGATATAACTTCTATATGTAAGAAGGACAAGAAGGTGATTGTGAATAGTCAGCATGGATTTTTAAAGGGGGAATCATGCCTCACCTACCTGATGGCCTTCTAAACCAAAATAACTAGCTCAGTGGGTGAGGAGGGAGCAAAGAAGATGAAGTTGTAGTTTTCTCAGTGGTGCCCAGCAACAGAACAAGAGCGAATGGGCACAAATTTAAATACAGAAAGTTCCATTTAAACAAAAGAAAATTACTTTTTTCACTGTAAGGGTGGTCAACACTGGAACAGGTAGCTGAGAAAGGTTGTAGTATTTGCATTCCTGGCAACATTCAAAGCCCAACTGGACAGAAGTCCTGGGCAACCTTCTGTAGGTGACGCTTTGGGCAGGAGGTTGGACTGGACAGTCTCCAGAGATGCCTGCCAACTTCAACTATGCTGTAATTCTGTGATCATTAAAGTTATACCCCTTGCAACAAAACCTGCATTAAGACCGACACCGAGAACAAACAACAGTGAGTTATGGTTGCTGGACGTTCCCAGACCAAACCTTCATTTCAGGGAAGTTTGCTGCCCCTCTAGGGCCAAATTAGGGACGTCACCACAAGACTGAAGAGCCTAGAACAAGCTTCAGACTACTATCCATTCCTGATCTTCCATGTGGGCACTACTTGATGTTGCAACAAAAAGTCTGAAGTCAATCAAAAGAGATTTCAAAGCCCTGGGAAGTATGCTAAAAAATTCAGGACCACAGGCAGTGTTTTCCTCAAACCTCTTAGTAATGGGGGGCGGGACTTTGGAAGAAACAGGTGAGCCAAGGACATCAATACCTGGCTCCAGGAATGATACCTCCACGAAAATTTTGGGTTTTTAAAGCATGGAAGAACCTTCGACAGACAAGGTATGTTGAGGCCTGATGGGATCTGCCTGTCCCAATGGGCAAAATACGTCTTTGGGCATAAGCTGGAAGGTCTGATTGAGAGAGCTTTAAACTACAGTCAGTGGGGGAAAGGGATACCAACAGGATTGTGGCAGGTAAGCCAAGGCTTGGCATGGCATTGCCTGAGTGTGGCAATGCTACTGGGAACATTTACACTGCTCCTGGGGACACATAAGGCTCAAGAGCACATCTGAAATGCTTGTACACCAACACAAGGTATGAGAAACAAATAGGATGAACTGGAAGTGTTGGTCAACTCCCAGAGCTACAAAATCATTGGTATTAGTGAAACTTGGTAGAATGAGTCCCATGATTAGAGTGCTGGGATGGAGCACAGGCTGTTCAGGAGGGATAGACAGGGCAGGTGAGGTGGAGGTTTTGCACTATACTTAAGGGAGACGTTTGATTGCACAGCCCTTACAGTTAATGATGATGTGGTTGAGAGTCTCTAGGAGAGGATATGGGGGATGGAAAACAAAGGAGATGTTGTAGTATGTGTCTATTACTGATCAGTCAGCCAGGATGGAAGCACTGATGAGTTATTCTATAGGCAATTAGGAGAAATTTCTGGATAAGTAGCTCTTGTCCTTATGGAAATTTCAACTTCCCAGCCATCAACTGGAAAAATCATACTGCTGTGATGAGTATGTCTTGGACATTCTTGAAGTTTGTAGGAGAGAACCTTTTGTCACAAGTACTCAGTGAGCCAGCTAGGAAATGTGCCCACCTAGACTTGCTGTTTGTAAATAGGGAAGGACTCATGGAGAATATGATGGTAGGTGGCTGTCTTGGCCATAATGACCATGAAATGGTTGAGTTTAAAATTTTTTGTGTAATGAGAAACCAGGACATCGTAGTTGCTACCCTGGATTTCAGGAAAACAAACTTTAAGCTATTCAGGGATCAATTCAGCGGAGTACCCTGGGAATCTGATTTTGAGGGCTTAGGAATCCATGAGTCCTGGTCAGTCTTTAAGAACCATCTTTTAGAAGCACAGAAGCAGCCAATTCCGCTATGTTGTAAGCCAGGCAAGCAGGGCAGAAGACCAGCTTGGCTGACAAGGGAACTCCTCATGGAGCTCAAGAGGAAAAAGAAATTGTATGAACTCTGGAAGTGAGGTCAGGCTTTGCCAGAAGATTACAGAGCTGTGGTTTGCTTATGCAGGGAGAAGGCATGAAAGGCCAAAATTGAATTACAGCTGAAACTGGCCAGTGTTGTGTCAGATAACAGGAAGGGCTTTTGAAAATACGTTAATAGCAAGAGGAGGTCTAAAGAAATCATCGGACCGATACTTGCTGAAGATGGTCATCTGACTAATAGAGATGAAGAAAAAGTAGAGACATTCAATGCTTTTTTTGCCTCAGTCTTTAATAATACTGGTAGGGACTGGGCAGCCCAGGGTCTGAGTCAGAGGACCATGAGTGTGGGAACTGTGACTTTCCATTTGTGGACACTGAAACTGTAAGTGACCAGCTGTAACAGCTGAATGTTCATGAATGTCCATGGGGCCTGATGGGATTCATCCCAGAGTACTAAAGGAGCTAGTAAGTGTTATGGCAGGACCCCTCTCGATCATCTCCCAAGGGTCTTGAGAGGTGCCCACTGACTAGAAGCTAGTCAATGTTATTCCAATTTACAAAAAGGGCGTGAAAGAAGGATTACACAGGAGGTGTAATCGTGGTGCCAAACAGGAGGCCACCCGCAGGCTGCTCTGGCACCACATGTGGGTTGAGTCTGTGCCGTGGCCAAGGGAGGCATACGGCAGAGTACAGCATGGCATGGCACATCCTGAGGGATACGCTGGGCAGGCAGCACCTGCCCAGGTGACGTTTGCTGTGGATCACTGGCTCCTGTGCAATGGGCTCCTGATCAGGATCAACGCAAGAGCTGAAAGAGCTAGCAGCGCAAGCATAAACTCTCCCCTGCAAACATGCACTGGCTGCTTGATGTGCACGTTACATGCTCCTCTTCTGCCTCCTTTGTGGCCCTGAAATCCAGCAATCTGGCATGTTTCAAGAGCACTACATCTACTATAAATAAAATAGTTTATTCTGTGAAAGCTTTTCTGATAATGATACAGAAAAGCAGTGCATTTTTTATTACCATAGACAAATCTTCTCCCTAGGAACTCAGAGCTTTAAACAAACCTAAAAATAGTTGCTTAAATCTGGGGGGTGGAAGGGGATCTAAATGATTTGCCTTTAATTCAACTTATTTTTAAAGAAGATCCTTAATGCATGCTTATTTTACTAGGTAATTCATCTGTATAATTTACCTGGAAACAGATTTTGATAATTGCCAGAGTTAGTGGTTCCTGTATTTCAGCTTTATAACTTCAAAGTTCTGGGAATAATAATAAGATTACTTAGTTGCATTTTGCATCCTGTCTTTTCTGCTGTTATTAAGCCTTCCCTGGTATGTAAATGATTCTTGATATGACAGAATTACTCTTAATTTTTTCTTCAAAGCTATACCACAGCACTATTAGACACTCTGAAACACAAAGACATGTCCTGAAGCAGAAAAAAAGGGTTCTGTTGCTGTTGCAATTAGCAAAGATGAAGCCGCTAAACATTGTCAGCAATAAACATGAGGCTTTTTTATTTCAGCTAAAACTCTAATTCATTTCTAATTATGGTTCATGCTGGAAGACTGCTGTGCTGACTTTCAAATTTCCATCTCTCTTAGAGGTAACATATATTTTTGTTAACTAAAAGAAATGCAGACCAAGCTGGGCAGGTATCTTGTGCTGTAAGTGTAAAACGGAATTCTTATTTGTTCTTAATTGTTCCAGGAACAATTTACTTATTAGATAAAAGACACAGCAGACTTTTTAGTTCTGGCAGACACACTAGTGGTAATAAAGTGAGGATGTTGTAATTAAATTACAAGTCCTGGATCTAAAGGCCTTACTTAAGGAAAGAAGGGGCTGTATAATTGACTTTCTGAAGTAATCTGTTGTATAAAAAAATAAATGGGAATAGTCAATGTCAGAATTGTTTGCTGCAATACAGTGCTACAGCTTTGGTTTTCTGAAGGTTTTGTTGTTTGTTTTTCCTTTTTTCAGAGAATGAGTTGTATCCCCGCTTCATTGTACAGCCAGGCTCAACAGTCCCTATGCATAAGGTAATTTGCAGGGACAACATAGGAATGTCCTATGAGTGAAGGTAGGGATGGAGAAGGCCGGCTGCTTTCTATAGTCAAAGAGACTCAAGGATCCTTGTGGCGAGTAGGGTGGAGAGTTAAAATATGAGTTACGCAGAGTTGGTCTAGCAAGGTACTGTGTGGCCTCATTTTTTAGCAACTTCACTGGAGCATAGACATTGAAGCGGCTTTATACCACTCACTGCTGGGCACAGCAAATTTACTCGGTCACTCATGATGTACAGGAGCAGATTAGGGCACTATATTGGGGTAATGCTGGAATGCCTGCCAAGCTTTTGAGGTCCGTGGCAGAACTGCTGCATCAAGTGTTTTCTTGATTTCACCTTTTAATTCTTAGGAGTCGTATTCTGTGGAGAATCTCTTTCTTTCTTACACAAATAAAATTGTAAGTTTTATAATAGCTAAAAGAAATATAATGAGAATCCCTTCCTTCTCTCTTCACACACTCCTTCTGTGAGCATGCCCCTCTCCCTGGGACAAAGTGCGGGCCCTCAGCCTCGACAAGTCTCCCAATCCCCAGGTAGTCCCTGTGCCTGAGCTGGTTTTCATCCTCAGTCCTACCCTTAGCTGCTCTTTCTCCCATGACAGATTGCAGCTAGGAGATGAGCTCTTGCTTTTTGGTATCCATCATTGTATCCTGTTCTCCTGCTACCAAGGACTCCTGATGATGATGATGATCCCTGCTTGCCATGGATGTGGGTGAGCTCTGTTCTCCTGTCTCACACCAGAAGAAATGGCCCAGCAGGTTCATTAGTCACTGAGGACAGCTAATGCTCCAGCTTTCTCTCCATGTAATACTTTCTGTGGTGGCTGTTAAGTCACCTTGGATGATTTTCATAGCAGAATCACATGGATGGCATTTCTTGATATCCATTAATTATCTTAAAAGGATAGATCTCAGACACCTTTAAGGTCACTCTCCGTTATCCCCATGTTTAAATGGAAGAGCCATGAGGAGATATCAGTCTTCTTGATTGACATCCAAAAGCCTTCATAGGCTCTTTGGGAAGGAAAGAGGCTGAGGTGTCAAACATCGCTGAGCTACACCATACACCCTTGTTTGTAAAAAATTTGCAAAAAATTGTAAAAAAAGTGGTCACAGCAGGGAAAGACATGGGAAACATACATTCTAGAAACTTGCAAGAGCCAGCTGGCAACATTTGCTGTGTTGTGCTTCAATATACTTGGTTGCCACTGTATTATTACCATTTCTTTTTGCATCAGAGTAATAAGATGTGCTGCATACTCTAAACTACTTTGCTAGAAGTAATTTTCCATGTTTTCCCCATGCTACAGTCCTGCTACAGATTGTACAGAGGAAGGACACAAGTATCGTAACATAACAGTAATTGAAAAAAAATATAGAGATATTAAACTTTAAAAGTCTTTGAATTCTTTGAAAATGCCCTTTGCTAGAATTCTCAAAGCTTTCCTAAATATTAAGTGAGCTATTGTTGTGGCTTAGGCTGGACTGGGCACTAAACAAATGACAGATCCTCTTTTTTAATGTCTCTCTCTTCTCAGAAGCGAAGAGAAAGAGAATAAGGGAGAGAGACTTATGGGTTGAAAAGAAAACTAAAACTACTTTAATGACTGTCCTGGTTTGAGGTAAAACAGAACTAATTTTCTGTTCAGTAATTTTTCCTTGTTAGCTGGGCCTCTTCTAACTAACTAAACTCTGAAATTAACGGCATATTGTTCAGAAACTGCTCGCTCTCATAGTGATAAGACCTGATAATACCAAGGAATGGTATGCAGAGAGGCCCTTGCTTATACTTATTGCTATAACAACCAAGGTCAGGTAAATTTGTTATTTGCCCCGTTGGAGGGTCGGAAGCGGAAAAGCGTAGAGGGGTCACACCTGTAGGGAGGAGCGGACAGGACAGGTGACCCAAAACTGACCAACAGGGTATTCCATCCCATCTGCATCATGCTCAGTATAAAAGCTGAGGGATCAAAGGGTCATCTTTCTTCCTTCAATGGCCGACATCTGAGGAGGACCCTGTCTGTTCGTCTGCCTTTGATCCCGATCCGAGCAATCCTGACTCCAGATCCCGAATCCAGCTCCTGTCCATCACCGAGTCCAGCCTGGGACTTTTCCCTTGTGCCTGCCGGTGACGTGATCATCACCCTGGGAGCTTGATACGGTTTTGTATATACTGTATATATTTTTTTTCTCTTTTTTATTTTATTATTTATTATTTCATTATTTATTAATATTTTCATTAAAGTAGTTTAGTTTTTTTCTAAACTCATAAATTTTTTTTTTTTTTTTTATCTCTTCCTCTCCTCTCTTTTCCTTAGGCGGGGGGGAGGGGCCATCTGTCGCTCTGATTGGTTAATCTGGTCAAAACCACGACAGATTTATTGGCGCCCAACGTGGGGCTCGACTGTGGTACGACTAGAGCTCTGGTAGATTGTCTAAATAGTTTGAATTCCAGCTTTCTCCGGGATTAAAACAGACAGCTCACATCATGTTTTTAGACAGGATATTGTATCATATCTTGATGGGGATTTCGTCCAGATTACTTGATTCGGCACTGTATAATTTGCCTTATGTGTTGTATAATTTACTTGCTCTTTGTGTCTGTATGCGGTGGTTCAAACGTGGTATTCTGGTATTGTGTTTGATCCTGATCCATACCGTGATTGAATGGCTGGTTTCTTTACCTAGATTCCTCGGGCATTTTGTACTGAATTCTGTTGCTAATTATACTTCGAATTTTACCTTGGGAATGTTTACTTCACCCTTTACTGCTTATGCGAATACGTCATCATCAGAGACAGAGGATGCAGCCCCTTTGAATAGTGTGAATGACAGCTACATTCTTAAAATCATTATTTTAGTGTCAATTTTGCTGCATGGGCTGCAGGGGTGGTTTCTCTTTAAATCTTGGCGCAGACTTGCGATATGCACTGACACTGACCTTACTCGGACTCCATCCGCACCGGTACAAGTTGCTCCGGTGACCAGAAGGAAACGGAGGAGGTCAGCTCAGCCCTCTGTCCCTAGTGACAAACAGCAAGTAAGGCCAGACAGCAGGGGAGAGGACTTTTCTGACGGAGATGCAGAGGAGGGTTCTTCTAGAGCTGATAAGGGAGAGGCTCCTGTGCCAACAAGGGAGGAGGACTCAGACACAGAGATAATCATTAAATCCTTCTCTATGAAGGATTTGCGGAATATAAGAAAGGATTTTAGCCATGATGATGGTGAGACACTTGTCTCCTGGTTGCTCTGATGCTGGGATAATGGAGCTGGTTGCATGGAATTAGACGGTGCAGAAGCTAAGCAGTTAGGAAACCTGTCCAAAGAGGCTGGTATAGATAAAGCTCTTGGGGAAAAGTCACAGACTCTCAGTCTCTGGAGACGACTCTTATCAGCTGTAAAGGACAGATACCCCTTTAAGGATGATATTGAATGCTCCCCAAGTAAATGGACCAACATAGAGAAAGGTATTAAGTACCTGAGAGAATTGGCTGTGAAAGAGGTGATTTATGGTGACTGGGATAAAACTGTAAATCCTGATGAGATGCCATGCAGACAACCTATGTTGCGGAAGTTTTCACGGAGTGCACCACCAGTGTATTCCCACACTTTGTCGGTACTGATTTGGGCAGGAGTTGATGATGATTCATCATTAACTGTAAGTGAAGTGGCTAGCAGAATGCGACAGTATGATGACAGTCTCTCTCGTCCCCTAACTGTAGCAGCTGTAGAAAAACTGACTGATAAAACTGAGAAAATGATTGAGAAAAATGAGAAACTGTTTGATAAACTGTTTGATAAACTGTCTAGGATGGAGGAAAGATCCTATTCTTCCCCTCCATGGACCAATGTTGCAGCTGTCAGGAGAAGACACCCTCCTATGAGACCGACTCAGAGGAGACAGAACACACTACGAAATATCCTGTGGTTTTGCCTCTGTGACTATGGAGAGGACATGAGTAAGTGGGATAAAAAACCTACCTCGGCCCTACAGGCACGAGTAAGTGAGTTGCAAGGTAAAGCAGATAGAAGACAGAATCATTCCAGGAGGACTGCTGCTCCAGTTCGTAGGGGGCGGTTCTCCGGTCCACGTAGAAACTCATCTGCTAATTATAGACGTTAGAGGTGCCCTGCCTCCAGCCAGGAGGAGGAGAGGGATAACGGAGTTTATTGGACTGTGTGGATTCGATGGCCTGGCACATTAGAGCCACAAAAGTATAGAGCCCTGGTGGACACTGGTGCACAGTGCACCCTATTGCCATCGAATCATAGAGGGACAGAATCTGTCACTATTTCTGGTGTGACTGGTGGGTCTCAAGAACTGACTGTACTGGAGGCTGAAGTGAGCCTAACTGGGAATGAATGGGAGAAGCACCCCATTATCACTGGCCCAGATGCTCCGTGCATCCTCGGCATAGACTTTCTCAAAAGAGGGTATTTCAAAGACCCAAAAGGGTATCGATGGGCTTTTGGTGTAGCAGCTGTAGAGACTGAGGACATTACACAGCTGTCTACCTTACCTGGCCTTTCAGATGACCCTTCTGTTGTGGGATTGCTGAGGGTTAAAGAACAGCAGGTGCCAACTGCTACTGCCACAGTGCATCAACGACAGTATCGCACAAACCGAGACTCCCTGATTCCCATTCAGAACCTGATTCGTCGGCTGGAGACTCAAGGAGTGATCAGCAAGACTCGCTCACCCTTTAACAGTCCGATATGGCCAGTGCGAAAGTCTGACGGGGACTGGCGTCTAACAGTAGACTACCGTGGCCTGAATGAAGTCACACCACCACTGAGTGCTGCTGTGCCAGACATGCTAGAACTGCAATATGAACTGGAGTCAAAGGCAGCCAAGTGGTATGCTACAATTGACATTGCTAATGCCTTTTTCTCTATTCCTTTAGCAGCAGAGTGCAGGCCACAGTTTGCTTTCACCTGGAGGGGTGTCCAGTACACCTGGAATCGACTGCCCCAGGGGTGGAAACACAGCCCTACGATTTGCCATGGACTGATCCAGACTGCACTGGAGAAAGGTGGAGCTCCAGAACACCTGCAGTACATTGATGACATCATTGTGTGGGGTAACACAGCAGAAGAAGTTTTCAAGAAAGGTAAGAAAGTAATCGAGATTCTTCTGAAAGCAGGTTTTGCTGTGAAAAGAGGTAAGGTCAAGGGACCTGCACGAGAGATCCAGTTCTTAGGAATTAAATGGCAAGATGGTCGTCGGCAGATCCCAATGGATGTCATTAACAAAATAACATCTATGTCCCCACCTACTAACAAAAAGGAAACACAAGCCTTCTTAGGCGTTGTGGGTTTCTGGAGAATGCATATTCCAGGTTATAGTCAGATTGTGAAACCTCTCTATGAAGTGACTCGAAAGAAAAATGAGTTTACGTGGGGTCCTGAGCAACGACAAGCTTTTGAGCAAATTAAACAAGAGATTGTGCATGCGGTAGCACTTGGACCAGTCCGAACAGGACAGGACATTAAAAATGTGCTCTATACTGCAGCCGGAGATAATGGTCCTACCTGGAGCCTCTGGCAGAAAGCACCAGGGGAAACTCGAGGTCGACCCCTAGGATTTTGGAGTCGGGGATACAGAGGATCTGAAGCCAACTATACTCCAACTGAGAAAGAAATATTGGCAGCATATGAAGGAGTTAGAGCTGCTTCAGAGGTAATTGGTACTGAAGTACAGCTCCTCCTGGCGCCCCGATTATCAGTGTTGGGCTGGATGTTCAAAGGTAAAGTTCCTTCTACTCATCATGCCACCGATACTACCTGGTGTAAGTGGGTTGCCTTAATCACACAGCGAGCTCGAATAGGAAACCCAAATCGTCCAGGAATTGTAGAAGTGATCACAAACTGGCCTGAAGGCAGAGACTTCACAATGCCATTAGATAAGGTGGTAACTCGTGCTGAGGAGGCCCCACCATATAATGAACTCTCAGATAATGAGAAACAGTATGTTTTGTTCACTGATGGATCTTGTCGTATTATAGGAAAACATCGAAAGTGGAAAGCTGCTGTATGGAGTCCCACACGACGAGTTGCAGAAGCAACTGAAGGAGAAGGTGAATCAAGTCAATTTGCAGAGGTAAAAGCTATCCAGCTGGCCCTAGACATTGCTGAACGAGAAAAGTGGCCAATGCTCTATCTCTATACTGACTCATGGATGGTGGCAAATGCTCTGTGGGGATGGTTAAAACAGTGGAAGCAGAGCAACTGGCAGCGCAGAGGTAAACCCATCTGGGCTGCTGAATTGTGGCAAAATATTGCTGAACGGATAGAGAAACTAGTTGTAAAGGTACGTCATGTAGATGCTCATGTACCCATGAGTCGAGCCACTGAGGAACATCGAAACAATCAGCGAGTGGACCAGGCTGCTAAGATTTTCCAGACAGATTTGGACTGGGAACATAAAGGTGAACTGTTTTTAGCTCGGTGGGCCCATGACACTTCAGGTCATCAAGGAAGGGATGCAACGTACAAATGGGCCCGGGACCGAGGGGTGGATTTAACCATGGACGCTCTTGCGCAGGTTATCCACGATTGTGAAACGTGCGCCGAAATCAAGCAAGCTAAAAGGTTAAAACCTTTGTGGTATGGGGGACGATGGTTAAAATATAAGTATGGAGAGGCTTGGCAAATAGACTACATCACACTCCCTCAAACATGCCAGGGTAAGCGTTACGTGCTTACAATGGTGGAAGGAAGCACCGGATGGTTGGAAACCTATGCCGTACCCCATGCCACTGCCCGGAATACCATCCTGGGCCTTGAAAAGCAAGTCTTGTGGCGACATGGTACTCCAGAGAGAATTGAGTCAGACAATGGGACTCATTTCAAAAACAATCTTATAAGTACTTGGGCAAAAGAACATGGCATCGAGTGGGTATATCATATCCCCTATCATGCACCAGCTTCTGGCAAAATTGAGAGATACAATGGATTGCTGAAAACCACCCTGAAAGCAATGGGGGGTGGAACCTTTAAAAATTGGGACAAGCATCTAGCACAAGCTACCTGGTTAGTTAACACCAGGGGATCCATCAATCGAGCTGGTCCTGCTCAATCAGACATTTTACATAATGTAGAAGGGGATAGAGTCCCTGTGGTGCATGACAGGAATATGTTGGGAAGAACTGTTTGGGTTTTCCCTCCTTCAGGCAATGGCAAACCCATTCGTGGAACTGTTTTTGCCCAAGGACCTGGATGTACTTGGTGGGTGATGCTGGAGAATGGAGAAAGTCAATGTGTACCTCAAGGAAATTTAACCCTAGCTGAGAATACTCAATTCTGAGCTGTATGATATTAACTGTTACATAATACTAACATTATCTAATAAGTGTTTTTCAGGATAAATAGTGGTGGTGGAACCTGAGCTAGCTTCTCCGAGTGATGTCCAGCAAACTCTTCAAGAGGGACATGCTACCTGTGGATATGGACCACAATAAATTTCATATCATCTTTTCTGCCCTGAGAGTCTGCTATGACAAAAACCTGCAATTATGGACTAAAAGAACTCAATGAACTTTTGTGTATAAAGATAAATCATAAATAAGGGACTTCTGTATATATATTTGTATGTATTTGATGGATAAGATGTAATGATAATCAGAGCACAATGCAAATGGTATGGAATAAGGGGTGGAATGTCCTGGTTTGAGGTAAAACAGAACTAATTTTCTGTTCAGTAATTTTTCCTTGTTAGCTGGGCCTCTTCTAACTAACTAAACTCTGAAATTAACGGCATATTGTTCAGAAACTGCTCGCTCTCATAGTGATAAGACCTGATAATACCAAGGAATGGTATGCAGAGAGGCCCTTGCTTATACTTATTGCTATAACAACCAAGGTCAGGTAAATTTGTTATTTGCCCCGTTGGAGGGTCGGAAGCGGAAAAGCGTAGAGGGGTCACACCTGTAGGGAGGAGCGGACAGGACAGGTGACCCAAAACTGACCAACAGGGTATTCCATCCCATCTGCATCATGCTCAGTATAAAAGCTGAGGGATCAAAGGGTCATCTTTCTTCCTTCAATGGCCGACATCTGAGGAGGACCCTGTCTGTTCGTCTGCCTTTGATCCCGATCCGAGCAATCCTGACTCCAGATCCCGAATCCAGCTCCTGTCCATCACCGAGTCCAGCCTGGGACTTTTCCCTTGTGCCTGCCGGTGACGTGATCATCACCCTGGGAGCTTGATACGGTTTTGTATATACTGTATATATTTTTTTTCTCTTTTTTATTTTATTATTTATTATTTCATTATTTATTAATATTTTCATTAAAGTAGTTTAGTTTTTTTCTAAACTCATAAATTTTTTTTTTTTTTTTTATCTCTTCCTCTCCTCTCTTTTCCTTAGGCGGGGGGGAGGGGCCATCTGTCGCTCTGATTGGTTAATCTGGTCAAAACCACGACAATGACATATTAATAATAAAAAGAAAAGATAATAATATTAATAAGAAAATAATGAAATATGTACAGAACCAGTATCGAGCTCCCAGGATGACATGTCACTGGCATGCACTGGGAAAGTCCCAGGCTGGACTCAGTGACCAATGGGAACCAAACCCAGGATCTGGAGTCAGGAACGTACAGATCAAGATCAAAGGCAGATGAACGGACAGAGTCCTCCTCAGACACCGGCCACTGAAGAAAAAGCCTGACCCCTTTGATCCCTCAGCTTTTACACTGAGCATGGGGCTGATGGGATGGAATGTCCCATGGGTCAGTTTTGGGTCAGCCATCCTGTCCGCTCCTCCCCACAGGTGAAACCCCTCTACGCTCTCCCGCCTCTGAGACTCCAACATGATACATGGAAGTCACAGAATTGTCAGAGTTGGAAGGGACCTCTAGAGATCATCTAGTCCAACTCCCCTGCTAAAGCAGGATTGCCTAGAGCACGTTACTCAGGACTGCATCCAGGCGGGTCTTGAAGATCTCCAGAGAAGGGGACTCCACCACCTCCCTGGGCAGCCTGTTCCAGTGCTCTCTCACCCTCACCATAAAGAATTTTTTCCTCATATTTGAATGGAACTTCCTATGTTCCAGCTTGTGCCCATTGCCCCTGTTCAGGTCACGCTGGATGGCGGCACACGCTCTGGAGTGTCGGCCAGCCCTCCCAGTTTGGTATCATCAGCAAACTTGCTGAGGATACACTCTGCCCCCTCATCCAGGTCATTGATGAATATGTTGAACAAGACTGGACCGAGTATTGACCCCTGGGGGACACCACTGCTTACAGGCCTCCAACTCAACCCTGCTCCATTAATCACAGCCTTCTGAGTTCTGTCACACAGCCAGCTCTCAATTCACCTCACTGTCTCCTCGTTTAGTCCACACTTCCTCATTTTCCTAATGAAGATGTTATGGGAGACAGTGTCAAAAGCCTTGCTGAAGTCAAGGTAGCTGACATCTGCTGCTCTCCCCTCATCCAGCCAACCAGTTATAACATCATAGCAAGCTATCAGATTGGTCAAGCACGATTTACCCCTGGTAAATCCATGTTGACCACTCCTAATAATTTCCTGTTCTTCAATGCATTTGGAGATGACATTGAGAACAAATCAGTCCATTACCTTCTCAGGGATGGAGGTGAGACTAACCGGCCTGTAGTTCTCTGGGTTCTCCTTCTTGCCCTTTTTGAAGATTGGAGTGATATTGGCCTTCCTCCAGTCCTCAGGCATCTCTTCTGTTCTCTATGACCTTTCAAAGACGATGGAGAGTGGCCCAGCAATAACATCTGCCAGCTCTCTCAGCGCTCACAGGTGCATCCTGTCAGGGCCCCTGGACTTATGGATGTCCAGTTTGACTAAGTGGTCTCTAACCCAGTCCTCCCCTACAGAGGGAAAATCTTCCTCTCTCCAGACTTTCCCCCTTGTCTCCAGGGTCTGGGATTCATGAGGGACAGCTTTTGCAGTGAAGACCAAAGCAAAGAAGGCATTCAGTAACTCCACCTTCTCTGTGTCTTCCACCATGAGGGCACGCACCTGATTCATCAGTGGTCCTACATTTTTCCTAGTCTTCTTTTTTCTACTGATGTACTGAAAGAACCTCTTCTTGTTATCTTTAACCGTAGTGGCCAAGTTGAGTTCTGCTTGAGCTTTGGCCCTTCTAATTTTCCCCCTGCATAGCTTCACTCTGTCTTGGTATTCCTCATAAGTTGCCAACCCCCTTTTTCAAAGACCGTAAGCTTTCCTTTTGTTCCTGAGGTCCAGCCAAAGCTACTTAGCCAGGCTGGTCTTCTTCCCCGTTGGCTCCTTTTTTGGGACCTGGGGATAGCCTTCTCCTGTGCTTTTAAGAGTTCCTCCTTGAAGTACGACCAGCCTTCCTGGGCACCTTTGCCCTTCAGGACTGTCTCCCAAGGGATACGCTCAACCATGCTCCTAAACAGGCCAAAGTCTGCCCTTTGAAAGTCCAAGTTAGCAGTTCTGCTGGCTCCCTGCCTTGCTTCTCCAAGAATTGAAGACTCTATCATTTCACGATCACTCTGCCCAAGATGACCTCCAACCTTTACACCCCCCACAAGGCCTTCTCTGCAGCAAGCAGCAGGTCTCGTAGGGCGCTTTCCCTGGTTGGCTCCCTCACCAGCTGTGTTAGGAAGTTGTCTTCCACACACTCCAGGAACCTCCAGGACTGTTCCCTCTCTGCTGTGTTATATTTCCAGCAGACATCTGGGAAGTTGAAGTTCCCCATAAGAACAAGGGCAAGCGATTGAGAGACCTCTGCCAACTGCTTATAGAATATTTCATCAGCTTCTACATCCTGGCTAGGGGGTCTACAAAAAACTCCCACCGTGATGTCTGCCTTATTGGCCGTCTCCTTGGTTCTTACCCATAAACACTCAACACTGTCATTTATATTGTTAAGTTCTAGGTATTATCTGACCTTTGTTGTCACATAAATAGATATAAGCAGGAGCCTCTCTACATACCATTCCTTGGTATTAACTATAAACATCTGGCTTTGTCATTGCTAGAAGCAGACACTGTCTGAAAAATATGCCGTTAATTTCAGAGAGTCCAGTTAGTTAGAAAAGACTTAATTGAAAAGTACGATTACCCAAAAGAAAGTTGGTTTTGTTCTTCCTCAAACCAGGACAGCTATACAGCAAGACTGTATGAATCCCACTTAAAAGATGACCAACAGTGATTTAGAAAATAATTCAGGAGCACGGTGCAGATCCTATTCCAAAATTATTTCCGAATTAATTAACTTCTGGAGCACTTAAAGACTCTTTCAAAAGCTGTTATAGCTCTTGCCCAAACTCTTAACACAATTTGGGAAATCATAAAATTCTGCTTTAATATTAGTGGAAGAGTAATTTAGTAAGTTTTAAATAATTTCATTGAACTGTGAGGAATATCCTTGAGTTAAAACTAATCTTTTTCTTGTCTTTCTTTTTCACAGATTACACAAGTTCCAGGATTGAATTTTTATGTATTAGAAGATAAACAACAATAAGACAGTTTGTCATTACAGTTTACTTATTTAACTTCAATGCCTACTAAAAAGTGAACCATGCCTAAATTTCATAATAGAGAAACATCAACTTTGCGCCTCCTGGCATCGGTGCATGCAAATGATACGAATGTGCCTCCAATTGTGCTATGATCATTGGCAGGCAATTTTTGTCTTTTTTTACAAAGAGGAGAAATTCAAAGCCTGTGAATGATTGCACCTTCAGATGAACTTAACACATGCACTTGCCTTTATTTGAGTGTGCAATATAAAACAATTTACATTTGGGTGAATATTGTATATAGGTAACTACTCAGATATTTCTATAAAAATCATTAATTGCATTAATCAGATTTCTCCGCTTGATGTTTACCTTAACCAGATTTCTCTGCTTGGTGGTGATTGACAGGCAATACCCTGAGAGTGTGGGAACCCTCGTGTCTTCTGGCAGTGTAGGCCTCCCTCCTTTCCCACAGCCTTACATGCCAAACATGTAAGTAGAGGCAAACCCATGCTGCTACATCACTGTCCCTAGGCACCACTCCTTCAGGTCAGAAGGGTTTTCCAAAGCATCATTTCACCCTTCTCAGGCCCTGCCATGGGTATACACTAGTGCCCAGTGGTCAAACACCTGACAGACCTTCTACCTCTGCAACACCCTGGCTCTTTGTATTTTTCTTTTTTGAGTCATCATCATAGAACTCTGATTTCATATAAATTAATTTCCTTTATGAGCAGACCCACCACCTTCAACCTTAAAAAAAACCTCATCAGATTACAAAAGTTCTCCCACCAGCAGCTTTTTTTAATTCCATCAAGCCTGGATCTCATGTGTCTGGTGGGAGGTTTGATTTCCTCAGCTTGCTTCCAGTTGGCTGGACACACAGCAAGATTTAGTATTATTCAGTTACTAGCTTTGCATTAAGATGAAGTTGCAAGACACAATTTTTAAATAAAGATAGTGTTCAGAAAAATAACACAAGGATTTTATTTGTAGTCTAAACACAAACTAATCCACTACGGAGGCTAAGGAGGATTTGGCTGAAGCAAGGCAAGATGATTGATTGTAAAAAAGAGTGTAATAGTCCCATAGATGGATACTTGAAGATGCACTTCAGAGAGAGAACTCATAGAGAAGTCAACTTACAGACATTTTCCTTTCTTCTCTCTGCTCTAAAAAGCAAAGGAAACAAATTGTTACCATGTTCATTTGGAAATTTATCTTATTTCACCCAGTCAAATTTCTTTTTTTAAATTTTAAAACCAAAAGGAGAGACAAGCTAGTTTCGTCTGGTAAGGTTTAATAAGTTCTGAAGTATGGATCAGCTCAAAAGCTGAAGTAGCTAATGGTCAGAGAAAGAACAAGGGCAGGGTAGCCCAACAGCTACAGTGCTGCAACCTCACTTTTGTCTCTGGGGCTTTGCCTCACTGTGTTTCTCTTTCGGTGAACAAGCACTTGATGGGGTATTACTAATACAAGTCCTTTCAAACAAAAGTTTTTTTTGGAAACTATACTATGTCTGCTTTCAGGAAGCTTGGGAGCTGATGGAAAATGTGTTTCATATGCCAAAGACCTGAAACCTGAACTCTCTTTTGTATCAACTGTTCTTATGTCATGGCAAGTATTTTTTAATATAGCAGCATTTATGATGTGCCTTTGACTTGCTCATTTGCGATCCATTCCCATCAATACCTGCCACCTGTATAGATTGCACAATTAATATTTTAGAAAGAAAATTTACTTAGGATTTTAATCCCTGGGTAGTAAATACTAATTAGGCACTTAAATTGTTGTTTTAAACCAGCTTTTTTGATATGGAGGGCATGTTTTTCTGTCAGCTGCTCAATATTTATTTTAAGCATATTAAACCACCTCAGGAATATTCAGTGCACGAAAACCTTTTTAAGTTTGAGTGGATTAAATTTACAGGTTCAAATTAATGCTATAAATTACATTTACATAATTCATTCTCCACAAAGGGGAATTTGTTTTGCATGTGTAGCTGTTAATATATGCAATTGAAGATGAAAACACAACACACTATTGTTGCCCACATTGCTAATTTGTACTAAGCAGAGTTTATAGACCATTTCAGCCCCTTACCTGTTTGGTTGCTGGATCTTAGCTGCGTTTCACAACTAATCAGCATGTACATGTGTTCCCAAGTAAAAACAGTCTTCCTAAGTAAACTTAAACAGGCCTTGTTTTGGTTCTTAGGAACAAAATAATGCTTAAAAAGCTATTATTAGTATTTTGCTTATTAGCATAAATAGGAAAAGGCAACTGGGGAGAAGCAAAGTAATTGAACAGAAGGTTAGGCACTGATGTCTTTCCTTGCTGATCTGAAACATCTGCAAGAAAAACTAAGCTGAGATCAAATACTACTTACTATTAGGCTTTGATTTAAAAAGACAAAAAGTTTTACTAAGTTAACTAAGGCATCTAGCCATTTGGCTGTCTTTGAAATTATTGGAAGTTATGTGGCTAAATCCCTCTGCTATTTTGAAGCCCCAAATCCCATTATAATTTCCAGCACCTGAAGCCACATGTACATTTGGCATGGTTAATGTTAGCTATTTGATTTGCAAAACTGAATACCCTTATTACCCCAATACTTGCTTTTAGAAAACATGCCTTGTATCATACTAAGAACTAATGATGTACATAAGTGCCATGGGTATAAAGTATATGGACACTTTATATGGCATTTGATAGCCTGATCTCATGCGATTTATGTTCTTTTAGATGTACTTAAGAAATCAGACTCCCCCTTTTTTCCCCTGTTATCCACTGTTAGCTTTTTTAATCAACAGAAACATTGAAATTATCTTCTCCCTTCTGCCTTTAACCTGTTTGTTCATTAATTAAGAAAAGAAACCAAACCTGGAAGTGGCTACAAGCACCTACCTGGCAGTCAGATAAAATAGTTGAAGCCCAGCAGTTATTTGAGTGAATCTGAGAGCGGTATTTAAGCTGGGCCATATTTTTATTCCTTTGTTGACCTCTGCCTCTTTCAACACAACAGAAATACACAAATACAATAATTTGAATAGAAAATTATGCCACCCTCTTAGAGTTTTATGTCCTGCTAATTCATGGAGACACATAAATCAAACTATTGCTTAAGTGTATATAGTCAAAGCTCTTGACCTGTAATTATTATTACTACTATTATTTGTTACCCCAGCACCTGTGAATTTGCCTGTATTGCATTGCTTCAGTGACTGGACAGGTTTAATTATAGTGCCATCTCATTATCTGTATTTTCACATTTCATTCCAAAAAGTCCTCAGATTATTCCCCCACCACTAAAATTAACACAATATTCTATAAAAATATAATAAAAGAAAACAGACTTAGACAAACTCACCACTAGTATTGTTACGTTCATTCTCAAAAGAGTAAGTGAACTGAAACTACACATCAGGTTATAAGCTAAATGACTATCCCTTGTGGATCACCAGTCTGACCAGTGAGAAGTACAGTGAGGATACAGGTTAGCGCCTTGATGCAAAACTTTCCATCCTCGAATGCCCTTCCACAACACCTCAAGAGTTCATGTCACCATGGAGCTTCCTTGCTACTGTACTTACCCACTGGTCCCCAAGGGAAAGAGTCAGCACGTTTCAGTGTGTGCTTCCACCCATGGCTGTGCAACAGTATTTTTCTCTGGTTTTTGTCTTGCTTGGAAAACAGCTGTGGAGATGACATTGATAAAGTGTGCTGACATTGGCAGCTTGGGGTCATGTCAAAATGGACACTAGGTTAAACAGAAAGTAGAAGTATTTATAGCCTAGAGCTTACTTTGAAACAGTTAGGTAAAGCCTGCCTTAAGTCAGAGTCTATGTCCTCCAAGGAATGACATGGTGTTTTCTGAATCTGGACGAACCATTATCAGCAGAAAGTAGAATTTACTGAGCTGAGTGCACTACTAACAGCATGAGTTACGTGAAATATAAACTTTAAACTGTCTGACATTATTCACCTTGAGCAATTCTATGTAAATCCTGCTTTTTTTCTGTTAATTATACAGAAACGGTCAAGTTTTGCTCATAAGTACTTGCAACATGAGTGTTCGAGACTGGTGTGTTATTTTCAAATACTTTAGTGATGTTGATTACAATAATTCTCAAGTAATGACTGCAGAGGAATCAAGGTACTAGACTCCTGTGAGGGTTTTCTCTGGCAATGAAAAGGACTAAGAGCTCACTAGTGTTAAAGAGTGCTGTGCGGAGGATCTTAACCTGAGAGCAGACCTGGGAACTCTACACTTTAATGTCAAATGCAGTGTCCTCACTGCAGAACAGAGCCACATTTTTTTCTACCTCAATCTGACCATGCAGGTGTGAGCAGCGAGCCCTCACTTGCACAGTGGTTGCTGGTGTTTGTCACCTAGACCTAGAGGCAAACATGTCCTAAAGACATAATAAACTCAGAGGTTCTGTGATTCCTTCATACTGCCTCGTAAAAGAAAACTTTTCTGCTTTGGGCGTGAAATGGGAGGCACCGCAGACCTTCCCACGGCTGACTGACACTGGCTGCAACTTCACTGCAAAGTGGACAGCTTACAAAGCTGAGCACAGAACCTGGCTCAGGGCTTAGCTTCTAGCCTAGATAGCAAGCTACCACAGCTTTAGAGCCACAGTGAGGCTTGGAGAGGTTTTGGCTGGTGAGCAGGAAGCTCTATGCCAGCTGTGTAGTAAATGTCCTATTTTATGTCTATAGTACTGTGAGGGTATATTGTGCAGGTCTAGTGGTAAGTTTTGCTACGGTTCAGGCAAAGACAAGTGAGCTCAGAAAATACACCTAGGGCAACAAATGTGAAGTGTTGTGAGCACATTGTGATGACGCCTGGTACTGGGGAAAGTTCTAACATGGGGCTAACACACAGCACAAAGTATTCCTGCATGTCTAGTCCATCATCAGAAAGATCTGTAAGGTCCTTCTCTTTCACTCCTGTCTTGAAGGACAGTTTGACTCACACTGGAGCTGTTCAAGCCCTTATTTAACAACCTGTAAACAATGAGCACATCTTTTACATCTTTAGAGCTTTAAAAGAGCCTGTTGGCCAAAAACTGGTTACCAACCAAATTATGTTTTTGTACGACTTTTGCTGTCTCTCAAACCGCACAGAAAATACAGGCTGTGCTCTGAATGCCGTTCAGTTCTCTGATCCCCTGCGTCCTGCTGATGCTTTCGCTCTCTTTCTCTGTGCTGGAATATCAGATGGCTCCCACTCTCAGCAAAACTGCTGGCAGTCGGCCATTTGGAATAGACAGCCACAACATGCAGAGAGGCTTGCTCGGCTTGTTATTAAATGGATTTCACTGGACAAAGAGTGATCAAAAGCTGGAATTCTCCTGGGCAGTGTAGTATTTTAAAGAGGTAACTTTCCCTTCATTTGGGGTGGGCGCTGGGGGGCAGTACTATTTGTTTAACAATCCCTATGTTTCTCAGTCTCATCTCAGTCTGCTAGTTCATTAAATAGAGCTGCCCCTGCACCATAGTTGGTTCAAAATGTTTATACTTCAGCCAGAACGCTCCCCCTGTTTGCCAAATGAACACATACACAAAGGACAAGCTATCAGCTTTACAGTTCTCATAACACAGCGTGAACAATGTCAGTATTGGTACTGGAAGCTGTTTAAAGTAGTATGTGAAGGAGCAGAAGATGAGTGAGTGTATAAACGTTGGACCCTCAGGAAACAATTGGAGATTTGCTCTTTGATCTGTGTGAGGGTGACCCTGTAGCTGTGCTGCGGGAGCGCATGACTACCAAAAGCCATAAGCTCACCAGGAAAAAATGAGTTCTGCATAAGGGCCGCACAAATTACTGCCCAAGAAACTTCAGCTACAAAAATTAATGGATAGTTTGTGTTAGGGCCAAGCAAAAATGTTTGGGTGCAAGAGTGTGGATTTACTGAACCTAATCACCAAGTTCATTTCAGCAAACATGAGTGTTCAAAAGCAATGCAAACACATTAACCTGTCACCAGTAGACCTATTTCAAGATTGTCCCGGTTTGAAGTAAAACCGAACCAATTTTCTGTTCTGTAACTTTACATCCTAGCTAGGCCTCCTCTAACTGTCTGAAATTAACGGCATATTGTGGAGAAAACTGCTCGTTCTCAGAACGATAAGACCAATGTTTGTGCTCCATGCCAAGGAATGGTATGCAGGGAGGCCCTTGCTTATACTTATTGCTATAACAACCAAGGGCAGCCAATTTCGTTATTTGCCCCCTTAGAGTGTCAGAAACGGAAAAAACGTAGAGGGGTCACATCGGTGGGGAGGAGTGGACAGGACAGGTGACCCAAACCTGACCAACCAGGGTATTCCATCCCATCTGCCCCATGCTCAGTATAAAGGCTGAGGGATCAAAGGGTCAGCCCCCTTCCTGCGATGGCCGACGTCCAGAGAGGACTCTGTCTGTTCATCTGCCTTTGACCCCCATCCGTGTGTTCCTGACTCCAGAGCTGGAATCCAGTTCCCATCTGTCGCTGAGTCCAGTCTGGGACTTCCCCAGTGCCTGCCGGTGACGTGACTGTCATCCTGGGAGCTTGATACGGTTTTGTATATATTGTATCTATCTCATTATTCTCTTCTTTATTTTTATTTTAATATTAATTCTTCATTAAAGTAGTTTAGTTCATTCTAAACTTCTGAATCTCCTTATCTATTTCTCCTCCTCTCTCTTCTTTTTGGGGGGGAGAAGGGGAGGGGGAGAGCCATCTGTCGGTCTGGTTTTGGTAAATTCAGCCGAAACCACAACAAAGATGTAATCACTCCCATTCTCAAGACCATTTCCTTTCTTTCATTTGCCAGGCATATGGCTGATATTGCTCTTCAACTACTTTCTATTCCAGATCTATGAAACTATCCAGGGTAAGGAAATCTGATAATGAAAAATTAAATTACTTAAGCTGGATCTCCCAGCCCTCAAAAAAACACTTTTGGTTTTGGGGTCTGTGGGCCCAGTTGCTCGTATTTTCAGCAGCTGTTTTCAAATCAAGGAGTTAACTTAAAAAACAGAAAAACTGTGGGGTTTTTCTCCCCTCACCCTTTTTTTTAACCATGCCATTCTTTTTATCAGGAAATAGGCTCTCATTTGAAAACTCCTAATGAAATCTTTTGCAATGACACATAACACAATAAGTCAAAATGATCTGTGGACCTCAATTAGCTGATTAGAAGTATTAGATAACTTAAAGTCCCAGCTAAAGAAAATAAGCAAAAGGAGCTGGGCATCAGAAAACAACATAGGTATTGTGTTGGTATACTACAGACATAATGAGCAAGGTTTAATTAAATGATTTTGGCAAAATAATATCTCTCTAACAAATGGCAGGCTTTTTTTCCACAGCTGCTTTTCCGTACTCTGCTATTGTTGTATAACAACCCTGATCCAAATCCCTCAGCTCCTGCCTCCGACCTTGGCAACCCCTACTCCCCTTAAGTCCCACCAATGAACCCCTTCAGTCTCCTTTTAAGATGTTATGCATGGACCACAGACAACCATGTCAGCATCTTCTGCTTCAGTCCTAGTACTGCAGCCAAAGTGTGAGGATCTGTCAGAGATACTTTTTGTTCCAAAGTATCGTGGTTTTGTAGTGCTGCAAGTGGGAGAAATAACACACCATAGAATTACTAAAACTTTACAGGGCATTCTCCTGCTCCGGAATTTTTTTTAAGTGCTTTTAGTTCCTAAAATGCAAGTTGTTACAGAGATGCCAACTATTATTGATCCATCTCAAATTATGGTTTGTGCAAAGTCAAACCTCATGACACATTATTGCAGTGGAAGGACGAATGTTCCATTTTACAGCTTTTATCAATGTAGAGCATGCTGTACATTAGCATTTAAGGAAGTAGCACTGGAAAATGGAGAGCAGACAAGGAAAAATATCTGGAATGTACACTTAGAAAATGAAGCAACAATAATAAAATAAGTTCCATTTAAATTCAACATAAAGGGAAATAACTTTAAGCAAACAAAAAGATAAAGCCTGTAGGCAGCTCTGTGATGATATATCCTCAGAAAATGACTACTCTGATGCACTGAAAAAAAATTAATGGACTTCTTAACTGCCTCCAAATGCCCTACATGCCTATATACGCAAAGGGATGTCTTAGAAAAAGCATTAGTTGAGGAGACCATTAATTCACCAAATAATGGAAAAACAGCTGGCTTGGATGGTTTCCCAAATAAATTCTATAAAGTCTTTAAAGAAACTCGGAGGTCCATTTTCTGTGCATTGTTCAGCATGGCCTTTGAACATGGTGATGAGCCAAGACACTTGGCACAATTCTGGTTGACGACTGGACAAAGCCAGCATCCTTTCATCTGCAAAAGCACTTCCAAAGGGCTTAAATCTATATTTCCTGTTACTGACAATCACAATTAGATAAACTTTGTTAATGGAGATTATTTGATTATTAATAAACTTATTTATGGCTTTCTCATATTAATCAGAGTAAGTAACAGACGGATCGTTACTTGTGAAGTACAAAAAGGATTTGGTGCAGTGCCTTAGCTTTTAAACAGTGATTATAGGTTTCTACATCTATATCAGCCAATCACATTAGATTTTTTAAAGGAAATATTGTTCCTTAAGTACAGAGAGCCAGGAATTAGTCAAAGAAACCTTTTTCTCCCATAAAATGCTAATTTCTCAAAACAAAAATTGTTTCTAGGAAAGCACTCCTTTCAATAAATTCCAGAGCTTGAAAAATGTTTGGAAAAGTTTCAAAATCACCAAAATAGTCTGTTCAAAATGCAAAATCCAGTCTATTTCATTAGTGTGCAAAATACAAGGCAGTTACAGTGCTGGTTTTAATAGATTGTTGAAGTATGCCAAAGAAATGCTTTAACTGATTTGAACAAAATTCTCCCCCAACTGAAGGGCAGGGCATCCAGACTGAATCCTTCCACTGTATTTCCTAGTTACCCATGTAGAAAAGATGCTTCTAATACCCTGAGATAAGTGACTCCTTCTGGCCTTCTTACAAGGACTGAGAACTGGATCTATGTCCTTAGCAAGAGATTGAAAATTTCCTCTCACTTCGTGTAGGCCAAGGTTGGCCCAAGGTTATCTTAGTCTGGACCATCTGCTATCCTTTTGTATTTATTTTTTTTTTTCCTCACAGGGAAATATAACCATAGCAAGAGGATTAATGCAAAGCGAAAAAAAAATCCATTTGTGTAATTGGAGCTTGTATTTGTTTTCCTGGGGTTTTGAATTATTTTATGTCCTTATAGTTTCTTCTCTGGTTTTTATTTCCACTTCAACATTCTGGTCCTGTCAATTTAATGCTTTTACTCATTCTTCAACCCTTCTGTCAATCCAAACACTTTGTTTCTTCGACTCACTTCTTTCTTTCCCCATTCCCATTCCCAGTTTATTTTCCCTCCCTTCGTGTCTTTTGTCCCCTTCTGTTTCTCCCTCTCACTATTTTCTCTTTCTTGACTCTCTCTTCTGTTTGGATTTCTTTCCCCAACCTCTGGTTCCAGCTTTACTCCTTTTCTTATGCTCCAGCTCAGATGAGTTTCCCTTCTTCCTGCACCATCCCATATTATTCTCTCTTGGCAAAATATAAAGCTGCATTGCAGTGTCATGGTTTAACCCTGGCTGCCAGCTAGCACCACACAGCTGCTCTCGCACAGTTCTCCCCCTTCTCCAAGAGGGGCAGGGAGACGAGGGGGAAAAGGAGGGGAAAGGGAAAAGGAAAAAAAAAAAACCAAACCCTTGTTGGCTGAGATAAAGACAGTTTAATAGAAACAATAACAGAACAGGAAAATAACAATGATAATAAAAATAATAACAATGGTAATGACACAAGTCACACTCACTGCCCGTGATTGGTACCAACACAAGCAATGATCACAGCTTCTTGCCCCCTGGTCAACCCCCATTTACATACTGAGCATGATGTCTGTGTCAGAGAATATTCCATTGGCCATTCCATTGTTCTGTCTGTGCTGTTTCTCAGCTTCTATGGGAAACTGAAAAAAGAGTCCTTGAAAGGCATAAACATGGCTCAGCAACAACTAAAACAATATGCATTATTGACATTCCCTTCACACCAATCACTAGAAAGGAAATTAACTCTGTCACAGCTGAAACCAGGACAGGCAGTCATCCCATTTGTTGCAAATTTCTTTTTTCTTTCCCCCCCCTTCATTATCAGTGTAGCACAAGCGGAGCAATATTAAGCTGTCCAAGTGTGTATGTTTCACATGCATTTGGTACTCTTTTTCTTTTAATATTACCAGTAACTGTTTCCTACCTTTCTAAATATTTGAGACTGTCTGATATGCGGCAACATATGTGATTCTGTGATTCTGTAACTTAACCCAGTGCTTGCAGAAAACTGTATAATGCTTCTGATCATGAGAAAGCCTTGCAACTACCTACTGAATGTGGCCAGTGCAGCAAGGCCAACCTAATACCACCAGAAAATGCGAGACAGACACTACATGATGTCGGTCTGATGCTTGAAGGAAACTATTTGTACCAATATTATTAACTTCCTTTTCCCCATAAATCTGGAAGGAACATTCAGTTGATATGTTTTTACTGCGGTCAAAAGCACCACTGACATTACATATGGTAGTTTTCTGATCCTTGTCTCAACGAGAGCAGGTCCCTCAGATTCCTTGGCAAACAATTAAAAATAAAAGCAGAAATGGCAAAAGCAAACTGTAGTAACAAGACTGAGTTGTCCTGAGAGGATTATATCTACAGTTCATATTAGAGGGAAGAGGGACGAGTATTTCTTATTAAAGCATGACAAAAAGCAACAATCTGTGAGCCACTCTGCCGAAGAGGGTAGCGACACACATTCAGCCTCTCAGGATTTCAGTGTGGTGAGCTGCTTGAGAGTCACTCTTGTGGTTACCATGTCATCAACTCCTCAATATCCTTTTACACTGCTACAGCTCCTAGTAATGATTTTTCTCTTTCAATAAAATATAATCAGCCCCTGAAAGGTTACATTTAAAAAACTTGAGAGTGCTCCTTACTTAACCCCTGAAAGCTTCGTTCTTCAGATCTTGATGCCATTCTCTGAGTTTCTCCACGGAAAAAGAGGAAAAACAAGGTTTTTATTCAGTAATTTAGATGTGGCTCAGTTAACAGAATATGTTAGTTGCTTAGTCCTGTGTCACAGAAAATTTACTGCTGGTATTTTAAATCCCACATCAGAGTGGCTTTGGAAAGACTGTGTCAAAGCCTACACTGTACTTGCTACATATAAATTTGTTCCTTCCAGTTTTCCCTGACAGTGACACTTCAGGAACCCACGTACATTTCACTTTTGTCGTTCATGTGCTTATAAAATGACAGGTAACTTAATCAATGTTTTATTTGTGTGAATCTATTGCTTCACTGTCTTACAATGGCGCATCGCACCTCAGGTACCATCTAACCCAAAAGCTCTGTGAAATTGATGTGACTTCCTCTGACTCTGCTTGCTTTTGGAACAGGGCCTTCATTGCTGTGACTCTCTGACAGGGCAGTAGACTGGAAAGCCCAGCCCAAACCATAGCACTTCCTAATGCTCAGCATGGTCTGCTCCCCCTTTTATTGGCAGAAATTAGGACATTTAATCATACATTTACATGTACTCCCTATTCAAAGGTACTCTGGATTTAAGACTAGAAAAACAAGAGGAGGAGGAAATTCAACAGTGAGCTGAGGAAAGCCCAGAACCAAGAGATGAGTATGACTGGATGGCCCTAATATCTGCTTAATTGTCTGAAAGTCTGAACTGTCAAAAAGGTTTGTGAGAAAGGACTAGAAAATAGAAGGCAGTATAGCTGATGAGCTCAGAAAAGTGATTTTGGAAGCGGGGAACCATAGAAACAGAGCATAGCTGAATCAGTAGGACATGAGTGGAACAACAACAGCTTGAACTCAGAGAAGAGGAGTGAGGACACAATAGGTAAAAAAGAGAGGAAGTTCGAGAAGGTGGCAAGAGTTTCTAAAGTAGACAAATTTCCCATCATTCTCAGAGAGCGAAGAGGATGGAGATGAATTTTCAATCAGCCAGAGGCAATGAGGTAACAACAGAGCAAGCATGCCGCTGTGAAAGTCTAGACAAAAGTTGGAAGGACTATTTAGTTCTCACATTGAAGCTGAGGGTTTTCTAGTGATGGGTGTTTTCACTAATAAGCTAAATAGTTCACCGGTGGTTACTGGCAGGAAACCTACTTAATGAAAAGTGAGTGCACTTAATATTCTATCATCTTGTCTCAGATGTTGTGTTTGTCAATTCTCTGATGCTTTGAGAACCAGAGCTTGGAAAACTGAAATAACAATGAAATAACAGGAAGCTCAGAGTGAGATCACTCCCACAGAGTGGCTGGCCTATGGATACAAACCAGTCTCAGGCTTTCCTAGGGTGTTCCTTATCGCAGTAGATAAACTCTAGCTCCATGAAGACGTGTTGTGGCAAATGAAAAAAGAAACACCTGTGAAGTAAAATGGTAGAGGAAAAATGAGTTCTACTTTTGAAAAAAATTCCCAGTCATATCTCTCTCTGTTTTTCATGTAAAAAAAATAGTTTCGAAAACCAAGACAAGGAGAAAACATCAGGCAACAAAATTAAATGTATACTTCTATGGGAGATTCACAATGAGAGATGGAGCATTCAGATTTTCACCATTGGTGTGAATTATTATACATTTTCTGGACATGCCTGTTGTTAAAATATTGACTGAAAGCTAATTGTAAAATGCAAACTTTTGCCTCATGAAAAAATATAGCTTTAAACAAATTGAATTTGTCAATTAAAAACAATGAACCAAATATATGCCAAATGTGTGACATATGTATATTTCTTAATGTTAGGAAGTTAGGAAGTCCAAATACAGAACGCCAACAAAAATGAGAATCCCAGTCTCAGCCCACAGAGAAAAACAAAGCATGTTCTCAAAAGCCTGTTTCAGAAAATAATAGTCACACAGAAATTTTACATGCAACAGTTGGAGGTTTCAATCTCCCGCTGGTTTTGCATTTTGTATTTTAGGTCCATCTTCCAGGCTTTCTTAAGTGTTTTCATTTCTTAACTGTGGGCTGGTGAGAAATGGCAGATACTTCTGTCTATGCCCAGAGGACACGGTACTGAAAATAATCTTTGGGGTATGGCAGTCCCCAGCTTGCGGGCAACATTTAGGGCCTTGTTTTGCAAATACAGCTTTGAATTTCAGTGCTCCATGTGCAGACAAAGCCCTCACTCCATTCCACCGATACCGTGTGTCCCATGGCTCCTTCGCCTGCACTCCCTCCCTCCTTGCTGCACCTCTCTCTTGTTTCCTGTGCCCTGAAGGGAAGGCAGCCACCGGGGAGGCAGAAACACACTCCCGACTCTGAAATGAGAGGCAGGGAGACAAAGGAAGGTGCACTGGAGAGAACCAAAAAGAGACAGAAAAGTATCAGAGGGAGAACAGAGCAAGGAAGAAGGGAGTCCCCATCCACCAGGAGAGGAGCGAGCCCACCAACACGTGCCACGTGGAGTCACAGTAATCTCCTTGGCAAGATTCTTCATGAAATGATTAGAGCAGAGGGGAAAGTCAGAAAATAGGTTTGAATATCTCAAAAAGGTGCCACCAAGTTGGAGAAACATCTGGCAGAAACACAAACACTCAAGCAGGAGAAGGCATCTGTCATGCCTGGAGATGTACAGTTCTCCCACACCTCTCCATCTTCTTACTCCTTAGGGGTGGGCTGCGGCTCATGTATTTTCATAACACATGCCACAACATATGTCAGTATGTCACCAATGCCATATGGACCATTACAATGTCACGGTGCAAATGGCATGGGTGGGATTTTTCAGATCTGTGTAGTAAATGACTAGAAACAGCTTAAAAGCATACATATGAGGTGTTTGTGGTTAGCATCCTTCAATATGGGGATTTCACACCTTTTTTTTCACTTGTAGCAGTTGTCTCTAGAGAGTATCCTATAATGATAAATTCTGTAACATAGGGAAATTCTACGTTTCCTTCAGAAATCACTGGAATCGCTGCTTTGTCTTTGCCTAGGCCTGAAATCCAGTCTCTTCACCAGGGAAGCAGGCAGTACACTTTTGGAGATCCTCCATTACTTCAGGATGAGAGGCAGAAAACAGTACCGTGGACCTTTAACCCCAGTGAATGTTCCTCATTCGATCCTACATGTCCCATGTCATCCTTGCTGATTTGTTTGTTGTTCTTTAAAATTATTTTATTTTCTTGATCATACTTTTGAGGAAGAATCATAGGCTTCCAATGCACTGGTAAATTGAAATGACTTTTAAGATATTTTAAAGCAGAAGAATGCTCGAGAGGAAGGTACATTTGAAAAAGACCTGAGCAGCTGCAGAGCCCACCACAGCTCACAAGCCCAAGCACTATGGGGAGTCTATTTTAAAGACTTTACCCAGGGGACATAGCTGATATATAGTCAGTTTTGAAGGGTCTCACATCCCATTTCAGCATCAGAAAAGAAGAAAATCCTTAAGATGTACAAGACTCTGGATTCTGACCTCTCTTGCCTTTTTGGCCACATATGCCAGGATGCAAAGTGCTTGATGCTGAGCACAGGAAAGCTGTCTGTAAGTGTGACATGCTTGAAAAGCTGTCCCCAAAACCCTGCTGATCTGCCACACTCAGAGCAGCATGACAACTCCAGGTTTGGTCACTTCTATTGTTGGTGCAGCCAGCCCTCATGAGGTTGGAACCACAGAGGAGCCCTGGTGCTAACATGGCTGAGCCCTGTAGAAATAGGTAGAGGAATGGAAACAAAACTTGCCTCTGCAGATGTCCTTTTCCTTCTCCAGACTTCCCTGGGCAGATTTTAGCTACTCAGGAATACATCGTAACTGAAGTAGCTGAAATAAAAATAATAAACTTTATCCTTAAATGATCATAGAATCAAAGAATGGTTCAGGTTGGAAGGGACCTTATAGATCACCTTGTTCCAACCCCCCTGACATGGGCAGGGACACCTCCCACTAGACCAGGTTGCTCAAAGCCCCATCCAACCTGGCCTTGAACACTTCCAGGGATGGGGCATCCACAGCTTCTCTGAGCAACCTGTTCCAGTGCCTCACCACCTTAATGGTGAACAATGTCTTCCTGATATCTAAACTAAATCTACCCTCTTCCAGTTTGAAGCCATTGGCCCTCGTCCTATCACTATATGCCCTTGTAAAAAGTCCCTCTCCAGCTTTCTTATAGTATTTCTCATATAGTCGTGTTCACGTACTGGAAGGCTGCTATAATGTCTCCCCAGAGCCTTCTCTTCTCCAGGCTTAAAAACCCCAACTCTCTCAGCCTGTCTTCAGCCCTCTGATAATTTTCATGGCCCTCTTCTGGACCGGTTCATGTTCTTCCTGTGCTGAGGACTCCAAAGTTGGATGCAGTTCTCCAGGTGAGATCTCACGAGTGCAGAATAGAGGAACAGAATCATGTCTCTCACCCTCCTGGCCATGCTTCTTTTGATGCTGCTCAGGATATGGTTGGCCTTCTGGGCTGCAAGGGTGCATTGCTGGCTCATCATGAGCTTCCTACCAACCAACACCCCCAACTCCTTCTCCTCAGGGCTGTTCATACTTTTGCTCAGGAAAAAAAGCCTGGTTATATTTGGATTGTGCTCTATATTATATCATTAATGGTTGCTTAATTTGCACTGCCTTTAATTTGTCTATGATAGTACTACTATGATTACTATTCTATGCACCTGTCTCCGTTGTTGCCTTAATCTCTACACATGCTTTTTCTGTTTATTCCATAAAAACTGGATCAAAATCTCTCTATTGCTTGGTCTATTTGTTTGTACAATGCAGGGTAAAATGGAGATTAGCTCATGGTCCCTGTGAAAGTAATACACTCAGAATTGTTCCTACTGTGTTTTAGAATATGTTTAGCTAGAAACAGGGCTGTCAAACAAGACAGCCATCATCAAAATAGTCTTATTTTGTTACAATCAGAAACAAGGCATCTAGAGGCAGCTTGTTCTGGGACATATAAGGATAAGAGGCTCTTCCAAGAATTTTAAATGAGATGATAATTTTTAGAGAAAGAACAGTAATAGTTCACAATGCCACCAGAATAGTTCCTGGGTCATTTGTACCGAGACCTCAGAATTCAGCCTTGTCTCTCTGAAATACCTATATTGGCAAAGATAATCTGCAAATGGAATAATTTTTGTCTTTTGAAAACTCAGTTCCTCAATTTCCCCCCTGAAAATAAACCAGGGGAAGAATTACCATTCTCCTTGGCTTTGGCCAGCACTATCAGGTCTGGTTCAACTGGAACTTCTTTTGGTAGATTCAAACTTGTCAGATAAGATTTTTTTCTTGATTACTAGTGCTGCAAAGTCAGATAGTTCTCAGGAATCAGGCTACTTCTCTCTTTAGACTCATAAGAATCTTCTAGGTTGGCAGAGACCTTTATGATCATTGAGTCCAACAAACTTTGATGGATAATGAGTAATTACATTACTGGATTTGCACAGAAGTAACTATAACAGCTGTATCTGAGAAAACATAAGACATGAAAGGAATCTGATTCACTACCAGCTGCAGCCGCCTCATATAGTTTTAGTGGGAGTCAGACACATTGCAAAGTATTTTTTGCCACATCGCTAAGCACATGTAAGTGAACATATGCAAAGTGCAGAAGCCATTTTTCCCTGATATCTGTGTTTTAGGATTTTTGGAGATGTTTGCACAGACCAAAGACCTTGTTTCAGAGAAGAAATAGATCTAGATGCAGCTGAAAGCACCTTCCCACTGCTCTTTTAGGGACTGCTTAAATAGTAAGAAGGAGGTGAGGATGACTTCTAACTCAGGAACAAGTTCTGTATAATTTTAGCATCCTACTGAATCCTCAAGTAACTGGAAAACACAATGTCTTTATAGATCAGAATAGCAATGATTAGATAATTATATTTTTCTAGTTATTGCAATATACTCAGGCATGAAGAAGAAAGTCCCTCCAGTTTGCACTAATGTTTTAGAAGGAACTGTGGGCAGCAAGCTTCATGGAATGGAAAGTTATCACCATTTAAAGTCTTGCATTTCCCTGGAAAGAAAAGGAATATAGAGAAAACACTGCAGTGCATCAGATCAACAGTTTAATCTTTTCCTTTTAGCCTTTATTTGGCAAATTCTTCATGGGAAACAATCAAGTTAAAGTTTGCAGGACAGAAATGTACCTTTTGGAAATAGCTGAAAGTATCTTTGGAAATATGCTCTCTTTCATGTCCATGTGAAAATGCTTTTATGAGCAATGTCCCAGAAGAGAGAGCGTTTTCAAAGCTGGGCGTCACTGGTAAGAGCAACACCACCACGCACCCTCTCCAGCACCCACAAGGGCTTCAGTTAACTCTGGTGATAAGCATACACAAGAGCCTTTATATAATGACATTAGGAAACATGAAGAAAAGCTGCTGTAAGAAGCCAAATCTATCTGACCCTGTCTCAACAGCACACTGCCTCTGGCTTTGAGCCCCTCCAGTTTGAGAGTGTTCTGTGGATGGTTCCAGTTCAGTTTTCTGAAGATGGGTGCTCATATCCCCTTGTCTTTGTGTATATCTTTCCCGAATGTTCCCATTAACACAATCACAGATCTGAGAGAAGAAGAACAGCCAAAAGTAGGTAACAAGTGCTCTGCTGCCTCTTATTACTTGATGAAATATTTCTCAATTTGAGTGAAAGTAAGGGAGAGACCTTCCTTATTTAGGTTTTGAGAAGACTATACCTATCCAATCTCTTTTAAACAACCTTTTAAATTTTCTCAAGTTCTTGTAACTCACTGTGAGCAGGTTACTGTTCTGTGAAGTGGATTACTTTGCCATATTTAGCAGTAAGTATTTAAGCTCTTGAGTAGTTGTTCTAGTATCTCTGTGAGGCAAGGAAGGCTCTCTGTGCTTCCGTCTTCCCTGTAAATAGAGTTTGCCGGACACTGTAACAATTGATACTCCAGAAACAAGCCGTTTACTTGAGTCACATCTCATGTCTTGTGATTCCTTTCTCCACAATACATCACTGCTCTCTCCTTTCCAAGGGTAGAGTTTTCAAGGGCTGCTACCCATGGTGTACGTCATCCTCAATATGCTTTTTCTTAACCTGCTGTACTGAAGTGAGCTCATTCTTTGTGTCCTCCCTTACCTCTATAAGACAGCTAAGGAAAACTTCCCACCATGTGAAAAGCCTTATTGTGTTCAGCAAGCCCCAAGGCAGGGGACATGCTGAGAGTTGGGCTGGTGGTGGAGATTACAGCAAAATGGACTTCGGTCCCATTATTCGTGTTGCTACTCTGGGCCATACGTGAGTTTTAGAAACCTTTCGTCCCATATTACCTGCAGCTAAGTAGAATGGGGATACTGTAACAGGGTCACAACTACCCTCCTCTCACCACCATCTGTTGCAAGCTTTTGCAGCATTCTTTATTTATTTATTCATTCCATAATTCATTCTACTACTTTCACTAAGGTTACTACAGACGGGTGTTCACACTCTCCACCACAAAGTTAACAAGAAAACTGGGGGGGAGCAGCAGGCAGCATTTTAGGAAAAGATGATTTTCAGGGATGGCTGTGTGGCACTCTGAAAAGTGTAACAATTCAAAGTGCTCACAGTGACCCCTTAAAAGCAAACCACCTCACCCAAAGCGTATCATATTTTTATATTACCTGAAAATACGAGGTAGTTAATAAAAATATTTAACCTGAAATTTTGAGCAACAAAACCCCGAAGTAGGCCACATATATGTAAATAAAAAGGTTAGATACTTGTATCCCTATGTGTTGTCTTGGGAAGAACTTTTACTGATTGTGTTCTGCCACCTAGTGATCTGAGATAGGAAAAATTCAAGTACCCCTGTGGTGATGTGTGAAATCAAAACAAAGGTGATCAGGAGTAAAAGCAGCAGATACAGAAAGGAAGATGTGAACAGTGCTACTGTAAAGCTACAGAGTGGTCAGAAGAAGAAAAGATGAAAGGAGGGAAGCAAGAGGCTTGGGAATACAGCAGTTACCTGCTAAACGAAGCCTGACCTGAAATCTCAGTTTGGGCTCTGCCATGGTTTTATTACAGCAGTCAAGGTACCACAAGGACAGAGCTGATAGCTCTGAGGGAGTTCTGCAAATTTTCCTAGGTGGTTTCGGGTCAGGCCAGATACCGCAATCATTTATTCAAGGTAAACGCATAGCACAGAGAGTACCTCAGTTGACTTCAGTTGAGCTGTTTGCAATAATAGTGTGTAACTGCAAGGACAAATTCCTTTTCTGAAATGCCTGGGCATGACTATTCAATAAACTGTGGGGGCTGGATGTCTTTTATGTGGTATTTGTGAGTTGAAAATAGAGAACGGCTTTTTTCAGTGGCTCCTTGGGGAAGAACATGTAACACTGAAATGGTTTAAGATAAACAGGTAAGAGACTTTAAAGTCTTTCCCTGTGTAATAAATGACTTGATATGGCCAAATAGCCAAGTAGAGTCAAACGAGAGTTTTGTAGGACAAGTTCAGTCAGCAGTGAAGGATACTTGTAAAATTTGGGGTTGTAGAGATAATAAAGCAGCTATGGAAGCTGGCTGGGATGGTGTGATGTAACCACAGTCATTTGGTATGGGCACCAATTTTTTTGCGTCCCTGCTGGTATTTGACCTCAGATGCTACAGCAGTGCAATTGTGGTTTTTTTAGTAGGGGGAACCAACATTGGTATGAACTTATCCACAGTCTTCTTCCTCTATTTGAACCAGAGCTGTTAGTTTGGGAAAGGGGCCAGATTGGTGGAGTTACATCTGTTTTGCTCCGTGTATAAGAGCCTCTGACAGAAAGTAGGCACATAATGCACAATTCCTTATTACTTTTCAGTACAGAATCAGTCTGGAGGGAGTTTCTAGGTGTATAATCCCACGACTGCTAAAGTCCTGCTCTCCCATTTTTGCTGTCTAACAATATTTGCTGTAATACAACTGCTAACAACACCCCCAGGCTACTGCTTCATTTTACAGTTCAAGAACAGAGACATCACAGAGCAGAGAAACCTTCCCAAGTATGTGGGGGGCCTGTGGCAAAATTCACAACTAGATACAAATCCAGGTTTACCATCCTACACACAGGGCCATTCTCCCTGACATGGGGACTCAAAATGTTGCAATGCAATTGCTGCTGAGGTAGGAACACTTCCCTAACATGTGAAAAACAAGTAAGCAACAAGACCCAAGTATAATATTTCTTAGGTGTATTTAATCCTAGTAACATGCAAGATTTTGCATGTAAAAGGTCGAGATTTTCTTATTTCGTCTAGACAAATGTGGTCCTGAACTACCATCTGTACTTGCCACCAGGGAATAGGCAGCAATCTCATGTAGTGTGCTCCCATCTCCCTGATATTTCCAGCCACCTGACAGCAAAGGCACCAATCAATACAGCAAAAAAGAAAATATGTTTTCACTATGGCGGCCATAGCAACACGTGCATTCTGATCAATGTTTTTTGAGGTAGTGCACTGGTTGTCATAGTGAATCCCTATGCTGCAGAATGCCATAGCAACAAGAAAATGTTTTGATATTTTTTTTCCTCTCTAAAACCATTATGAAGTAGTTCTGAGCTAAAAAGTAAACTGTTTTTCACCAGTCTGTTTTTCTGAATATTCCCAGGTTTCAGATTTCGAGCTCCACAAGGCAAACCAGAAGCATGTAATACAATATTGTATTAATTGAAGTACTTCCATTGGCTCCTATGGAATTTAAAACCAGCTGGAAATCAGAATAAAATCCAACAAAACAAATTTTCATCTTATTTGCACTGGTGTAAGTGTATGGTAACTCCAGCTTCAGTGAAGATCCCCAAAGTTTAGACTGATGTAAACAAGAGGAGAATTTGATTCAGCCTCTCAAACATGGAAGTTTTGTAACCTGGCACTTGTTTTTATGTTTGATATCCACAGCTTAGGATAGCAGCAGACGTACTTACTCTGTGGGCATCTTTGCAGAGCCGGGGATGGTGCCACACGGGTGAATTGTGCCCACAAACTCCAAACTTGGGGCCTCACACCAGCTGCCCACCTGTGCCCCTGGATGCCAAGCAGGGCTCTGTGCTCTGCATGCCACGCATCTCACAGGGGCAAAGCGCTCCCCTTGCTCTGCACCAATGCACTAGGCACAGATTTGTCTTCTACCATTGCTGGTGGGGCTGAGGCTCCCAGCTGTACGCTACTGCTGAGCAACATGCTTAAGTGACTTTAAAGCTACCTGTATCTAGTTGAAATTTGCAGGTCTGTTAGCAATCCACAGACAAAATCTGGGAACCATGGATTTATAGCACTGTACGGTGGGAAGCAGTCTGACCACTGCACAGCAAATACTATTTCAGTCTGTAGAAGAAAAGAATTGGTATTCATATTCTGTCTCTTTAGCAAGTTGTCTCTCTCTACTCATGTCATTTGTGAGAAAGAAGTGATACCTGCTTTGGAGAACACTTACTTGCTGAATTACCTCTAAACAGGCACCAACCTCCTTGATCAAGATGTAGCCTGCATACCTCTACCTCTGTGGGCAGAAGGAGGGGGACTGAGGCACACAGTGGCTAGTCTCTGCTTGGGGTGCTTCACTGAGGAGCTGCTGAGGAGCACCACATGTTAGCAGCTCAGTTCACATGCAGCCATTGTTACGAGAATCATAGAATTGTTTAGGTTGGAATGGACCTTTAAGATCATCGAGTCCAACCATTAACCTAACACTGTCAAGTCCACCACTAAACCATGTCCCTCAGCACCATGGCTACACATCTTTCAAATACCGCCAGCGATGGCAATTCCACCACTTCCCTGGGCAGCCTGTTCCAATGCTTGACAACCCTTTCAGTGAAGATGTTTTCTAATATCCAATCTAAACCTCCCTTGGTGCAACTTGAGGCCATTTCCTCTTGTCCTATTGCTTGTTACTTGGGAGAAGAGACCGACCCCCCACCTCACTACAACCTCCTTTCAGGTAGTTGTAGAGTGTAGAGAGACTGCTTTTCTCCAAGCTAAACAACACCAGGCAACACCAGTTGCCTCAGCCGCTCCTCATAAGACTTGTGCTCTAGACCCTTCACCAGCTTTGCTGCCCTTCTGTGGACACGTTCCAGCATCGTAGCATCCACCTTCTAGTGAGAGGCCCAAAACTGAACACAGTATTTGAGGTGGGGCCTCACCAGGGCTGAGTACAGGGGAACAATCACTTTCATAGTCCTGCTGGCCACGCTATTTCTGATGCAGGCCAGGATGCTGTTGGCCTTCTTGGCCACCTGGGCACGCTGCTGGCTCATATTCAGGTGGCTGTTGACCAACACCCCCCAGATCCTTTTCCATCAGGCAGCTTTACAGCCACTCTTCCCCAAGCCTGTAGCGCTGCATGGGGTGGTTGTGACCCAAGAGCAGGACCTGGCACTGAGTTCCAGTTCTGGGCTCCCCAGCTCAAGAAGGACAAGGAACTGTTGGAGAGGGTACAGCAAAGGGCTAAAAAGATGATTAGGGGCCTGGAGCATCTATCTTAAGAGGAGAGGCTGAGGAACTTGGGTCTTTTTAGTCTGGAGAAGGGAAGGCTGAGGGAGGATCTGATCAACGCCTATAAATAGTTCAAGGGTGGGTGTCAGGAGGACAGGGCCAGTCTTTTTTCAGTGGTGGCCAGTGACAGGACAAGGGGTAATGGGCATGAACTTGAACATAAGAAGTTCCACCTAAACATGAGGAGGAACTTTACTTTGAAGGTGGCAGAGCGCTGGAACAGGCTTCCCGGAGAGGTGCTGGAGTCTCCATCTCTGGAGATGTTCAAAACCTGCCCGCGCATATTCCTGTGAAACCTGCTCTACGTGGACTTGCTGTGGCAGGGGGGTTGGACTAGATGATCTCCAGAGGTCCTTTCCAACCCCACATCACTCTGTGACTCTGTGTGGTTCTTGAACTGGGGAGCCCAGAACTGGACACAGTACTCCAGATGCAGCCTTACCAGGGCAGAGTAGAGGGGGAGGATGACCTCCCTCGACCTGCTGGCCACACTCTTCTTCACACTCTGTCCCCTCATCCAGGTTGCTGATGAATATATTGAACAAGACTGGACTCAGTACTGATGCCTGGGGAACACTGCCAGCTACAGGCCTCTAACTGGACTCTGCACCAACTCCAATTTGTAATGGGAGAAGAGGTCTGCAGAAAGAGGGATCTTGCATTTGTCACAGTTTAATTTATGAGTAATTTCAAGCAAGTCAGAGGAACTGGGCTGGTAAGAGATAGAAAATAAAGGTTTGGGTAGATGTTCATACTTGTTGTGTAAAAGGAATTTTTTTATTACTTTTCCACCAACGAATATGACTCTTATATATGATCTATCTCCCCCCCAAAATTAAGGCTTAATCCAAGCGCAATGCAAAGCAGGTTCAGCCAGCAGTTGGCAACATCCTTTCCAGGAACTCAGGCTGTAGTTTCGTCCAGGGAAGATATTCTGTGAATCATTTACACTGGGGAAGGAATGAAAACAGAAATCAGATATATTCCTTTTCTCTTATGGGAATATATACATATGTATATATATATATGTGTAGACATATATATGTATACACACATATATGCACAAACACACACACACACTTTCTCCAAAACAACTTTAAACGTGTTAAAATTTTAATGAGAAATGAAACAGAGAGAAACCTTTCCAAACACCAGCCATGTGCCATGACCAGATGTTCTCCCTTTTTATCAGGGTGATGCCCGTTTTTCTGTATAAATTCCTCATGCCTTGGGTATATATCTTCCTATTTAATTGAAATAGTTGGGGGTTTCACTTCACTATTCAAGGCTTTTGCATCTTTGAAGCATTTGCTCAACATTGATTCTGGTGAAAACAGAGCAAGTTCTTGTCTTTGTAGCAACCTAGTAGAGTTAAAATTAGTGTAGTGAGGAAAAGTTTAAGTGATGAAGAAATATGAAAGAAGGAATGTACCCAATATCACAGATTATTTTTACTGTGCAAGAAAGTTTTTGACAATGGATCAATGTTGTGATGAAGTCATTTGGAACTTTAGGTTGCAAGAACAGAAATTCCTTGCAGTGATTTTCAGGCTCTCTGAACATTCAGGCTCTGATGTTCAGGCAGAAGTTGGTAATCTTGATATCAACATGAATAATTTCTATGAATTACATTTTTTGTGAATAGTCGAAATCTAAAAATGTTACCATAAAAATGAGGCCACCTTACATATCGTATATGTCCATATTCAAAGCTATATTTTTTGCCTGGGCATGGAAGAAAGAAATGTATGTGTCAAAAGAGTAATTCAGAAAAAAATATCATCTGAAGTTAGAATTGGAATTTGGATTCCTAACATGAGGAGTTAAACATCATAAGAAATTTCAAATTGCCACAAGTCTTGATACTAAGAAAAAGTAACAAGAACCTTTCTAAATACAAACAACATGTTTTAGTTAAGCAACGGAGCATGAAGGCAGATCCAGTGAAATCAAAACAAGTCTGAAAAACTCCTGTATTTGAGGATTTCATGGACAGAATTCTTGCAGGTTAGATTACAGCAACATCACTGTTACACTTATATTGCATGTTTTTGTTGTAGACAAATGCTCAGCTTCTTGCCATAATCTAAATACATAAGCCTTTGGTTCTTTGAGAGGTAGTGCTAAGTATGTCTGAATATATTCCTTATTTAATATCATTATTTCTTTCCTCTATATCTTGGATAGAGAATTATCAGATACAATTTACCTCAGAATATTTTTCTACTTCAAATATGTGTAAAGTTTTCCATGTAAGCAGGCACAATTACTATTATCTTCAGCCAGAGTCATAGACAGCAGAAGGAAAAGCTCCTGGCTTTTTTCAGCTAGAGTTATCCTCTGATACGACGTTAACATTATGTTAGTTCAAAAATTTGATTTATTTTTTGTTAATATTTGAGATAAGCCTGAACTAGACCATTGAATCTTTACATGACAATCTATCTCTAGCCTTTTGGGAAGCTCAGGTTTGGACAAAGATGCTCTGTTGTTTCTATTTGTGTTTTGCATGTAACAGAGGAATGCCCAAGAAAGGAAAATAATTCAGCAGCATTAAACTATTCATTTCTTTAAAAGATACAAGTTCATGGGAAGCAGGTGCCTAAGAAAAAAAGGCAAATACAAAAAGTAAAATTAGGCTTTTAGAGAATACGTGAGTTCCTAAATTATGCTGGCTGAAGGATAAACAGTTCCTCAATACCTGGTAAAGAGTTGTTGGCAGCATTCAACTAGCTTTGTGCTGTTGGCAGGGAAATCTGTGGAGTTGAAGACATTTCCTAATAAGATGTGGCAAGAAACTTCCAGACCAGGGGTAGTCAGCATTCCTGTGAAGTAAGTAACAATTTTCTTAATGAGTAACGAAGAGGAAGATAAGACTTGGGGATGTCAGTCTCTGGGCTATGGAACATTTTGGCTGATACAAAATCACCCCCTCAGTTGGTCCTGTGAAAGGTGCAATGTTAAAACCCTCAAACTGTGGGATTTTACAGAACTGGATTAAGGAATGACCACAAAGCTTTTTTCTTTTTTTTTTTTTTTTTGAATTTAGAAATTGAACTATGGTAACCCGATACACTTAAACTGCTTTGATTTTCTATCCCTTTTAATGCTACACGAAAGGTATGCTAATGGCTTACTGCTCAGCCAGTGTGCCTTCATTAACTAAAATTGAGCTATGCTGCATTTATAGCAGTGCAAGTAAATGCAGGACCTTTTCTTTTGCTTTAAAAGGAGATAGTTACGGCTTATTTATCTTTACTTTGCTAGATGTTCTCCAAAATTTTCTATAAGTAGTAATGTCAGCATTCATTGCAGTGATGGAGACACAAAAATATGAAAGTGGCAGTTCTTTCTTGTACATAGTGTTGTGGAACACAAACACATTTTTAATAAGTTCTTATCTTGACTGGGCTGTAGAAAATACTTGTCTCTTTTACCTTCTTCTGGGCATAAGGAAATCATTTGCCATGGCACAAGTGAGTGGAATGTAATTTTCTTTCCAAAACAGATTTTATTGTTTTGGAAAGATTTCTCAGTGGCTGCTCACGATTTTATTCTTAAAGCCAGGATTGTGAAATAAACTTTAGTAGGACTTCCTGACTCCTCAGTGTTCTATAACCTTCAGAAAATAGTGTGGCTTATCCTTAAAATGTGTGTGTTTCTGTTGCTCCAGTGAACACAAAGGGATAGGGCAGCTGTGGTAGAAACAGATACTGTTTTCAGCTACATAAAGCATGAAGATCTTTCTTCACTGGAGGAATACGAGTGCTTTAACCTTCATCATGCAATTCTGCATATCACATGCTTAGAAAGGAAAGCTAGGAAAGGGATCGTTAAATACTGGGGATAAATTTTACCTACTGAATCACATCAGGTCAATTAATTAATCTTTTGAATCATAATATTATGGTTTTTGTTTTGTTTTGCCTTGTGGCTGCTGCATTGTGTCTCTTTACTCAGCTTGAAGGTGAGAGTTTGAAAATAAGGATTTGTTGTTGAATCTCACCTCTGGACAGTTTCATTAACTTAAATACTCTGTGGGAATACTATCAGCCCAAAATATCGATTTAAAATTAAGGAAAAAAGGTGTTCAGCTTCCTCATCACTCCTCTGTTACATCCTCCTTTCATTCTACTTCTCCATAATTCTGCTCCATAATTACTTCTGTATTTCTGTAGCCAATGGTGTGGAGGAGGGATTGCAACTTGCATATATTTGCAATCTATAACTTGCTTTGTTTACGAGTCGTGTGTTACACACAGACCAACAACAAAAAAGACATAACACATGATGGAAGAAATAAAATAAATCTTTCCATATGCCAGTTTTCAGGGACCTTTGGTGGCATATTGACTTTTAATCCTGCCAAACCCGAAAATACTAGCGTTTTAGTGACAGGAGTTGCCCAGCTGTGCCTGTCGTGCCGACGCACTGCCGCCCTGTGGTAACGGGCTGTAAGAGACATCAAAAGGGTACGGTACCTGCCACACAGGCTGTCATGAAACAGGCGACAGTTCCCGCAATCATTGCTCTGAAAGCGCCACCAGCTATCTCTGATTTTTTTGAGGGAGCAATGCTTGCTAGGGAGAAAATTAAAGTGTGTGTCAAACATACATATATATATAAATATAAATAAGATGAACCTGCCAGCCCTCCCACCACCAGAGGGAATTCCCTCCCTGCAGTTCAAACCAGGAAAAACAAGGAGGAAAAAGTTTTAAGCAGACCATTTAAAGGCCTAGTTGACTCTTTCTGTTAAGAAGGTGGCTTGTGTATAAAATGGTGACTTCTGGTTGCTTTGGCAGTTTGCGTGTCTGTGCTGGCTGATGGCAGCTTTCAGATGCAAACCCCAGGCACAGCACCAGGGTCTGGCCCCACCTATGTGCCCTGCTCTTTGGTGCTGCAGAGCCCACCTGGGCTCCAGGGTAAACGCAGCTGCCAGCAGTTCTGGCCACTGGTTGAAAAACCAGATGGTTTTTCAATTTTTCTTTTTCCCTTGAGATCTGAAAAGTCTTTTTATTATTTTTTTTCCTTTCCAAGTAAGCCTACTCCAGATATACGAACCAACTTTGTCTTTCTAATCAGCAGGCTACAGAAATGGGTTGTTCCTCCTGAAGCCCGAGGGCTGTAGTAGCTCACACTCATGGTGTGACGGCTGGGTAGGGAGGCCTATCGGCAGGACCTGGTTTCCTCTTAAAGGGGAGCTCTTTAGCCCCTCTCCCAGGACCATCATGCCAAAGCCTGCGCCCTTCTGGGAGCCCTTCCATGCATGGTTGGGTTCTGGTTCTTAGCAGAACAGCTGCTCAGCCCCTAATGCTGCTAAGCTTCACCCACAGCCTGTTCGTTTGGGTGTTTTCTTTGGGATTTGGTTGCCAGATACATTGTCCATGAAAGGTGTTCTTACTCAGGCCTCCTATTACGAGTCCCAGGGAGGCGAAGTTGGCAAACCCACAAAGAGCATAGGTGGCAATGACTTCAGAACGAACCTGGAAAACAAACACACACCCCGTTGAGTGGTTTGAGGCACCTGGTGCTGACTTAGGTCTGAAAACATGGCATTGTTGCACAGGGCTTTGAGTACTGAAATCACTCTGTTTTGCCTGGTTGTTGCCCCAGTGTGCAGCTTTCAGCAAGGCAGGCTCATTCTCTTGCCGAAAGGTGCATGCTTTCATACCCACTGCCTGTATGAAGACTCACAAATCATGTGATGCTTTTATTTTTCATGTATACTGCTGTGCCAAGCTTGTTGAATTGAGCACTAGTAATTAAAGGACAAAAAATAATTCTTATCTTACTAGTGGTAATTTAGCTGCTGTTTTTTTGAAGGTATGGGTCAGGAACCTTTAACTCAGCTTGTTGTTCATAGCTGGACTGCCTCTATAACACTCAGTTGAAACCTCAAGTTTTGGTACATATCCCTTACTTCCTTGTCCCTGAACAAGCAGAGACTCCATGTGCGAAGCTGCTCTGTGGTGCTCAAGGAAGAAAAGGAAAATGTGTCTCAGAGAGAGTGGGTGCTTTGGTGTGATAACAGGCAGAGGGGTGTTATCATTTTGGAATCCCCATTAGTGTCTTATTTCCTTCCTGACTTCACACATCTTCCTCCCCTTGGCAACACCAGCTCAGTCTGGATCTCATACCAGAGACAAGGTTGAGTTGGCCTTTGCCCCCATGGAGGGACCCCTCACAGGACACAAAATGACTTTGGGTGAAATCAGGCTACAAACCTTGCAAACCTTGAGATAAATGCAGTTCAAACATTTTGGAAAAGGGGGCAAGATATCTCAGTAAATGGATTTTTGACCCCACAGCAGTTCTGAACTCCTATTTACTGAGTTTCAGGCCCAAGCGGAATATGCCTGAGTGAGTGTTCTAGTAGGTTTCCTGTTTATTAGAAGTTTCTCTGTTTCCATTTCTGTTTTATGAAAACAAATTTGTAGATATTTTCAGTCACTGCGCACATGCAGGAAAATGCTTTTCAAGTACACACTATACCTGCTTTTCCTAGAAATGGCTTTGTGTACTGTGATTTCCCTGCTTTCATTTGCACTTTCCTAGCTCTGAAAACAGGAAGCTTTGTTATTACTGACTCAGATGAGAGAGTTCAGAAGATTGCTTGTTTTCTCGCTTTTATTGAATATCTGTGCCTGGATGTATTAGGGAGTTCTGAAGCTGAACAGGAATTAAAAGTGGAAGTCAAGTGCACTCTCACCTGAACTGTTGTGCCATAATTAAAATGGTTACTGGCAATTTTTATGAGTGTTATGAATCCAATTGATTGTTATATCTCAGAGTTTTTTACCATGGAAGCTTTTACAGCTCTATACAGGTATTAGAAGTGAACATGGAAGTTCTGTATGACAACTTATTTAAAAAAAAAAAAAGGTGAAATACAGTTGATGGGATCTGAATTTTAAGGCTGACTTCCAGCTTAAAAAAACCCAAACCACTCATTCAGGAGTTCAGAGCCATATTCTGCTTGTAGAGCATAGCATGACTATAGCAGGGTAGATCAAAGGCCCGTTTAGCCCAGTATTCAATTTCCAGGAATTCCAGTAACACTGGTAATGGATGCTCAGGCAAGCGTGTGAGTATTTGATCAGACCACCTGGCTTTCTAACTCCACTTGTGTAATATGTTCTGGTAATAAGGAATGCAAGTGGTCAGGAACATGGTTTTGGTTTTGTATATAAGGGAGGTAACCACAGCATCACACCACATTAAATGAAGATTAAAAGATGTACAAAAGGATCCTTCCTAATTAAGGGTCCTCTACAATGACAATTTGTCTTGGTTTGAGGAAAAAAGGCCAGTGCAGGCCTAAAACTGGATATGATGGGTTTTGTCGCTTAGAATGAGGACAAACTCAGCATAGGCTCTGCATGTGGATGCCAGATGCGGGAGCAGTCATGGCTGCAAAGGTCAGCCTTGATCACTGCATGCTCATTTTGCTCCTGTGCACAGACCTAGGGTGCCCTTCGTATTGCCATTCTCTTGGTTTCTTCCCCAGTGAATTGTAGTGGGAATTATGTGTCCTGTTGGGTGAATCTGGGTGCATGTGTGAATTAGAGGTGAACCCAGGCTCTGGCTGGAAATTGTTACGCAAACTAACTTCCATTGGCAATTGAAACAAACTGGTTGGACTCAGTGAAGCAAGGGAGGTGTATGCCATGTAATACATGTTATGTATTATTGTCCTCTACAAAGAAGACAATAACCTCTAGCAGAGGTGTGCCAGTAATATCTAAAATGTTATCAGCTAAAGCTTGTTGGATGACTCTCTTGAAACTTAATGCTTGGCTAAACCTCTCTGGGCAGGAGGATCCTCCAGTTCTTGCCCAGGATTTTCGTGGGAGAGTATCTTATAGCCAAGTGCTAGCTAAGAGTGAGGTAAGAAAAACTCACCTTGGAGACAGCCTTGGTCTTCAGTGCAGTGTCCTGTGAGACATTGCATGTTCCCCAAAAATATGCCTTTCTTTTGCTATGTTTGTTTGAGATAGCTGTGGGATGACAGCCATGGCAGCCTCACAAAGCAATGCTGCATTTTCGTAATTGAACCCTGCTACTGAAAGACACACTTCAGAGTAATATGCCACCATCATCCCTTTGTGCCCATATTAAAAAATAAGTTGAGTTTCAGAAGAAAAGTACTAGATCTAATAAATGTGCAGAATAGAAAACATTACTTACAGTCATATACTGCTTCACACCATTCACGTACATGCTCCCACCCTTTTCTCGGTTGTGAATCAGTTTTGAGAGGCGCTCATAAGCCACAAATTCATTGAAGAAAGTTTTGTAACCTAGTAGTCCACCGACAATAAAGCTGTCTTCCCAGTCTATCCCCATCATGAAAGAGAATGGCATGAAGATATAAGCACAAATGTTCTGCAAAATACATAGACAAAGCAGGTCAAAAGGTATGGTTGGTCAAAGAAAAATGGCATGTGATAAATTCTCTAGACAAAATAAAGATGATTTTATTTCAGCAGAGGAAAATTGGCCTTGAATTCTTACTGCCAAGACATCAGGGAGACTAAGGGTTTATAATAGTAAGGTATGCTTCTGTGATTTTTAAAAGGCTAACCCAAAATCTAGGTGTAACAAAGTAATCAGGTATGTCCCTAATTTTACAGCTGAAGTCAAACAAAAGTTTCCATGCCTTTTTGCCCCCAACAATGGATTCAGATTGGACATAGTGCTTGAAGCAAAGAAGGAGGGTTGAGTTAAAAGACCTGATAGGAGAACTGAGAAGTCTAGTTCTTCTGCTGATTAAATCAACTGTGTTAATGAACATGCTTAATTACCAGGTTATTGGACTCCAACTGGAGTAAACAAAAGACAACTGGGGTAAACAAAGGACTTGTCTCTGCATAGAAGCTGTGCATCTGACATAATTAAAGCTGTACCTTTTTTCCTAGCATTAAAAGTTTTATGCAACCTAAAAAAAATCCTGTATCACAGTATGGCTTTTTTTTTATATGACAGAGAAAATAGCTCCAGCTGTGAAAGGGTTTGGTCCGATTGTCTTTAGTGAATGTAACTGAGCTGTTACTATTCCTGGTTTCTCTGCCCACAAAAGGTGAGAAGTTAGTGTCTCTCAAAGGGGATGGATGGCTGAATGAAACCTGTCTGTAGGTCTCAGGTCCTTATGGGTTATCTGTCCAAATCTTTCTCCATCCAGCAGTTATCAAAATACCAGCCCCTGCATGAGTGTGACTGAGGTATGTGTACTTGCACCTTTCCTCTGCAGTGGGTGTCTGTGCAGTGGGGTAATCTGTGGAACCTGTGCGGGGTAACATCTTAATATTGCTGAAGACACATCTGCTATGAGTGTCTCCTCACTTCTGCAGCACCTTTATCACTATGTTATATCTGTGTTTCACACGTCACTTTTATTAGGAACTTGCAAAACAAAACCCCCAAAACCATTGAGCCAAGACTATTGCATTGGGTCATAAATGATGTTAGACCCAGGTTAAAACAGAAGTCCTGTTTAAAACCTGTTTGCTCAGTTGAGTGACTTGGGTGCAGTTTAACAATTTAATTGTGTTGAGAACTGAGTGGTATTGATTAAGTGTGGGTTCCGAAGAGTGAGGCCTTGCCTCAGTGTCCTTACCTAAGTGAAGCTAGTGTGCATTAAGGACTTGATGGGGCTCTCTGAAGCTAAAGCCACTTTAGTGTTTAGCTGAAAGGGATGTTAGTGGCTTGGCAAGTGTGTAATTAATGGGAACATCTGCTGTGCTGCCAAGTCAGAGCAGGCAGATATCAGCATACAATGCTCTGTAAACATACTCTGCTGGTTAGCAAGACCACCACAGAGGGAAGCTATATATGGACCAATGGATAGAGAAATATTTACATGGCAACAACTTTCCTTTGGCTGTAAAGACATTATTCAAGAACATGCACATAAAAATATACATTATGCATGTATATATGTTGCATGAAGACCATACCTCAAAGTTCAGCTCTGGATAGTCAAACAGATTGCCCACCCAAGAGAGGGCTGAGTCAATGAAAGCCAGCAGGGCAAGGAAGGAGATGAGATTCACAGCAATGTTCGCCACCAGCAGGATGGAAGTAGAGGCACCTTGACTGGCTGCTTCCAGAAGGTTCTTTGATTCACTTTATCAATGAAAAGAAAACCAGAGTGTGAACATTTTTTAATTCAGGAACAAATTATAGAACTAAAAGTTACATGGGCTTGATTAGAAAACTACTACTGAAGCTGTCTGTTCCTTCATAGCGAAAATAATGATGAGGTGGAGTAGGTTTTTCCTCTCGATCCTTATGGAAACCACTTGGAAGGGTATGCTTTTGGTGCCCTGAGGATCAATTGTGGCACATTCAGGGTTGGGAGAGCTCAGGTTTAGGTCTCAGTACTGTGACTGCCTGTAGTATCACTGGGATGAGTAAGTGGGCACTGCTCTTCTTGCAGGTAGTGCTTGCAGAGATGCCCAGGCTGTTCAGGAACAGGTCTTTACAAGCCTTTGTGCTTTGCCTGTCATTCTCAAAGGAAATGAGTCTCCTTGTAGATGGACAAGAAGTTCACTGCTGTCATTGTTGAAATGATTGCTTCATCTTTGCTTTTGTATGTTTGCATTACAGATCTGTTACAAAGACAGGAACAGAGGAAATGGGAAAACCTCTTGGTGGCTCACCTCAGGTAGGCATTTCTCTCTTTCTTTGGAAGGTTTTTTGTCTGGCCCAGGTCCTTGGCATCTCTGTGCCTGTCCCAATGGGTAGTGATACCTCCATACATTGTAATGAGGCACACTGCACCTGAATTCACAAACTATTCATTTGGGATATATTGGTGTGCAATTAATTTATCGCTTGCACATCTACCATGTTCAACGACCCCTAAGGGTTATGTGTGAGAAGGTATTTTTCAAAATCTCATTTTTGCACGAGCATTACTATTAACTAGAGCCCAGATCAGCTTACCTTTTTACCATTTGTAGGCCACTCTTCAGAGTTACTGTAGGCTTTTCAGTTTCAGGCCAAAATAGTTTGGAGGTGGCTAATGCTGCTGGTGCTGACATGACAGAAGCAGTCAGTAGGTGGGAGGCGGAAACCTAGAATTCCAGGTGACAGAAAATATGCTGTGATAACCACATCATGCACAAACATGGAAAAAAGCAATTAAAATTGTGAGATGTTTGGATGATTTTTCTACAGGGGTTCATTAAAAAGTTCACATTGCTCATACAGAAAATAAGAGAATGAGCAACTGGAGAAAAGAGAAAGCCAACTGGAAACAGAAAAAGTTTACGTAGTGAAAAGTATGGAGTAATCTTTCCAAGAGGCAAACTGCTTCAGTCCTCTCTAGTGTCAAGCCAGAAGACAAGAGAAACCAGAAAAAGCCAGGTCCTTAATGTAGCTGGGCATAGCAATGGCAGAGCAGGTGAGAGCCAGCCTTGCAGTGCAGGGCACACCCTGTACGCCTTGCAGTGGGAGAAAATTGCTTTTGTCCCTTGAAATTGTGTTTAAAAGAAGTCTACGTGGCCTGACATAAACCTTCAACCTTGATTTCTGGCTTTGTGTTGCCAGTCTCTTAACAGACAAGATGTTTACTACCTGTATTTGTACAGATCACTAGAACCTCAGTTGCAAGACAACTCTTTAGGCTCATATGTCTAGCAACAGTTCCTGAACAACTTTTATCTATGTCACTGCCACAGAAGTGGGCAGGTTGATCAGTTAGCCTATTCCTCATGTTAGTTCATCTGACTGTAGGAAACTCTACAAATCACTCATTTCCTTGCAGCTATGGCAGAAAGTCTATTACTTAGGTAGCTGTTTTTACTACTTAACAATATCTTCAAGATCAGATCTTGGTATTCTTTTTACTGTCAGAAGACAGGGAATTTTTGCAGTTATTTCCTTCAGAAAAAAGAAAAAAAAAGAAAAAAAGAGAAACATGGGAATGATTCAGATATACTTCCAAAGCATTTTATCTGGGCTTCTATACTTACATGATTTTAGATAAACAGTATATTCTCCAGTTCTCTTTTCCTGTCTTACCCCAAAAGAAATATATGCTCCTAAGACACTTCCAGCAATAGTTGCGAATCCTGCTGTCATGATTGTGTGCAGTTCAGATTTGGTGAGGTATGGTAAGTAGGGCCGTACCATGAGAGGAGTCTCTGTCTGGAATTGAAAAACAACTACCAACTTAAGAACTTCCTAATAAACCCTTAGAGGTTTCTTTTATTAACAGGGCAGAAAATGAGTGGATGCATCACACTTTCTGAGGTGTCTTTGACTAATTAATCTTAGTGCTAATGAGAGCTGTGATTATTAATAGGTTGGGGGTTTTTTAGCCCAAGAAGGAAAACTGAACCAACATCTATCTTGTTTAAAGACAATTCTTGATGATTTACCAACTCCCCCAGAGGCCCAACAAAATTGCCAAGAAATCCTAATCCAGTTCTGAGCAAGTCAGGGATAGACACAGCTCTGAGTCATGGGTAAGGCCGTGCATCAAGTGAAACAAGCATACCAGCCACTATGGGCAGCTTAAAGCTCTCAGCCCCTCTGGCATGTGTGCGAGCACATGCAGAGGTACTAGTCTAAATCTTGAAGCACTATGATACAGTGATGCACCACTGCTATAGAACTGATATGCTAATGTCACTTTTGGGCTCAGATGCTACTTGGTGATCTTCCACGTTGCTTTGATGCCTGGGATAGATACTGCTGTAGCGTAGGTTTAATGAATTTCCCATTGAAGCAATCTGTTACGACTCTGCCCCGTGATTTTTTGTCTAAGGCTTGCACAGCCAGCCCTGTATCTTAGTTTTCTGCACTCTCTCTCCTGTTCTTGCCTGCCTTATGGGACCTGTTTTCATCGTACTTGCCTTTTCAGTTGAAAAAACACCTGATGCTGTTATTTCTTCATAGCCGTAGAGTACTCTGGTAGTGATTTTAAGGAAGATCTATCACATAGATTTATGCCTTACTTTCCATTGGGAAAACATATAGTTCCCAAAACCCACCCCATCGTGCATCACTGCTTATATATGAATGTACCGGAATACTGGAAATCAACCACCAGTCTCACTGTACTGGAGTCCTAGCTTCATATGAAATGATAATTTCTTTTTTATACACAGATGATTGCTGAACAGCAATTTTTCACAATATTCAGCAATCCGGTGCTAGCATATTTTTTTATGCTCCAACTCACCTGTCCCACAAATATGTTACCCGCAGCTACCAGAGACTCAACAGGAGTTGTCGCCATGAAAATTTGCATTATCCAACCAACCTAAAATTATTAAAAAAGAAAAAAAATAACACAACACATTGGTCTGCCTATTCCATGCACTTTTGGAATTAATCATGTCACTGTAAGAGTTCTGAGACACCTTACAATATTTCCTGAGTTAATGATTTCAGCTTCAAAATATGGCACATTCATTTAATAGTAGCATGTTGAAATATGCCAGAGGAGGAATAATTTAACAGAATTGAGAGTACCCCAGGCTCCTTCTGGGCACTAAATTGTTAAACTAAATTAAACAAAGCAGATATTTTGATGTGTCCTTAGTACTTATGTATCTGTCCAAAGGGATTTGGATCATATGAAGGGAAAAAAATGAGAAATATAGATTAAGGCTAAAAATGTCTTGTAGAAATTTTAGCATGCTATTTCAGCTTGGTGAGGTTTGTGGTGCTTATATAACAATCTTGTGAATGAGAAGGACAAAGGACTTTTTAAGGGTGTGTTCAAATAAGGTTTAACTACCACCATGCAGGAATATCTTTTCCCTCATATAAATTCATTGGGTGGACAGGGTAGAAAGTGGAATTTCTGTGGAAGTGCTTTTAGCTTAGTGGACTCTAGCACCGGACATAGGACCTGACAAAAATGAGCACTTAGAGCATGAGGTGAGGAACAACCCTCTGATCTTATTCTGGGGACCTGTGATAGGAAAGTATATGCAATTGCTACTGTAGTCCTTAGTAGAAAGCATAAATCCATCATCAGTGATTTAACCTCCCTCCTGCATTTTGGGTGCTGGGAAAAAGGCAGGCACAAAGGCAGATTTAAGCAAGTATGGCATCTGAGGAACGCTAGGCTAGCCAGGCAAATCTAACAATTACTATGACTTGTACAATAAACCAGGCTGGGAGGAGGAAAGCGTGCTATGTGGTGCCAATTAGGATTTTGCGGTTGTAACATTTGGAACTATTTCCAGGTTAAAAACAAACTACTTTTCATATGTTGACACAGCTTGGTCAGGGCTAATGCTACAGTTCAGCTCCATGTGTTCAAGAAAGGTCCCGTACTAGGCAAAGGAGTACCCACTGGCAAAAATTCATACCTTTCCAACGACCCACTGCATGAATCCAATGTGATAAAGCATAGACATTACGGTGCTGAAGAAAACCACAATTGGCAGGACCTGATTTGGAGACACAAAATCATTTAACACTTCTTAGGTGCTTTTTCTTTTCTTGATTCTGTAGGCCATTTAATTTTTGAAAAAGAGGCTCATGTGTTTGGAGATACGCTTAAAGGTAATGAAAACTCATCATTAAGTTTAGACTTATGCTGTAAAATTCTTAACCTTCTAGACTTGTTGGTGTTTGTGCTGGAATTAACAATTTTTTATGTATCTACATAGTTTTCTAACAGGATTGCAATAGTTTTGAAACTGCCTGGCTTAACATGATATGCATTAGTTTATAGCCAAGCCATGTTTAAGTCAGCTCAAACACTTACTGGGGAATGGCATCTACAAAGACTTGGATACGTACTTCTGTAGACTTTGAAAACCGTCAACAGAAATGTGTACAATGGGACTGTGGTGTAGAATTCAGAGCTCAACTTCTCTATGTCTGTGTTTAAAAAACACAGTTTAGACTGCGCTATAAGCAGAAGTTGAAGATTTTGATTGGGATTGTAGCTGACTTGATTTCACAGAATCAAGAGCAGTTCCTTAGAAAGCCCATACTGTGTAGCTGCCTTTTAATAACACACTATAGTAAAATCCTATTTTATTCTGTGCTATTTATAGCACTGATTATAATACCAATGTGGAGTATTCAAGCGCTCTGTAACTATATTCAGAGTCAGAATCTGCTTAAAAACAAATTCACGGGTATATACTTATTAAATACAAGAAGTGAATATAAGTCTCTTTCAGTGGAGACTGAAGGAAAAATGTTTTCCTTAAGCATACAATTTAAAAGAAATGCATGAATGCCTAACCCACTGTCTGATGGATTATTAGATGTATTGTTTCTTCATCCTAAAGTAAGAGTAAAACTAGTATCACTTGATTCTCAAGTGTATTAAATACACACGATCTCACCATTTCTATGCTAGTATACAACAGGAAGAAAAATCCCCCCAAAAGGTCCAAAATTAGGCAGACGGATTAGCTACAGTTAAAATAGTACCACTAATATGAGTGGCACTAGCTTTTATGTGTGATCAACTGAGGTCATAATGCATCATAAATAAAAGCAAGGAATAGAATGAAAAAGAACAAAACACTTTGTTAGTTCAGACCTTTTCGGTAATTAGAAGCTGTGCCTTTCTAGAGGAGAGTTAGTACTACCAGCAATTTTCAGAAAGGTTTGGAAACTCAATTCAGATGATCAGAACCTTTCACTGAAAGGAGAGAGTGCAATTCACAGATATCGTTGTGATCTTCAAGTTAATATGAGGCTGCTTTCTCTAGTTTGATTCCCTGATCCTTTTGGCCACCCTCTCAGGGTGATTTGCCATGCAGTGACAACAGAAAGTTTAGTAACACCTTTCTCCCCTGCCTTTTCTCTTCTGACATTTACCTTCCTTGCTCCTAAGAGTGTGCTAGCTGTAGAGCCATCTGGCTCCCAGCCGACTCCATACCCTGGCACAAGTAGGGACTGTGTGATGCCTGCAGGGAGATGGGTCTGGAGAGGCATTGGGCAGACAGGCAAAGGTCAACTCTCCGTACTGCATGGTAAAAACCATAAGTGAGTACTCTCCCATCTTTCACTCCAAACAGATCAGAGGAGATCTCAGGTGTTACTAGGGTTTGGTTTTAGCTGAAGGAGCAAGGAGACAATTTTCTGCCTATGCTGGGTGACAGCTGGCACCCTTTGGACTATTTCTTGTGCACATTCCTCTGAAAATACCTTAGATAACATTTAAAACATGCTTTTCCTTTTTTTTTTGTGGTAATAGGCATTTCTGGATGACACATTCATCTTTACAAAGCAGGGAGTTTGTTTTCCAGTTGTGATCATTTGTGCCTTGACTGCATGAAGAAGTTGAGGACTATTTTATAACTAAATCCTCCTGCGTAAATCCCTGGTGACTTAATGTGGTATCTATTATGTTATGTCTTCATCAGAAAAGCATAGTGACCATTTAATAGGTAAGTAATTGTAATGATTTTTCATGTCCAGGCTAGCTTTTTTCTATTGTTATCTATGTGATAAAATAATTTAGAAAATACTGGCAAATTATTACTTAAAAATAAGGAGAATGTAAATAAGGTACTTGCAACACGTAACATTGCAGCAGGTTTTCAATTGCCTTGTCTGCAGAGATAAACACAATGAAAAGCACTTTACATGAAACAACTAGTTCAACTGAAAAAAACCCAGAACTCTTTACCAAAAGGCTCCCCACAGTGTTAATACACTGAAGTGTTAAGTCAGTGGTTTTGAAACTTGCAAAAGAGGAGAGAACAGCCTCAGGAAAACTCCTTCTGTCCCATGTCTATATGGAGCAGCCACCTCCTCTCCACCAGTCCCAAGAGGAGTGTCACCTTTGTGCTGGGCTCTTGTGGGGTTGCATGTTGTGGGTGGGACAAGAGATAAAACTGACAACTGACAAAAAAGGAATGTCTTCTCCCACTCCTCATCCTCTCCCTTCCCCTCTTTGCAGTGCCAAAATCAGGGGATGGATGGCACGGGTTCAGTAACTTCAGAGGCCCTCTGAGGGCCTTAGGGCTTGAGCAGCAGGGCATGCATGTCCAGGCAACACCTTGATGGTGATGAGCTATGCAGGGGCATGGGAGAGAGAGGGGAAAGCTCTGGTGGTGCTCCAGGATCAAGCACCTGGTGAAGCACCCAGAGCGAAAAGGGAGCTCAGGCTGGGAGCAAGTCTGGACAGCATGAAAGGAGCCCAAGCCTTGCTGGAGCTGTGGGTACAGGATCTGGAGAGGTGAGGAGGGGAGTAGACCATGCAAACCTTTGTACTTGAGGAGGGCTAGGGGAGTGGGGGCAATAGGCATATGTATATGGAGGCAGGACTTAGTGAAAACGGAGACGTGGGATGATCCAAGGAGTCAGAACAGTTTCCTTCTATAACTATGGGGCTGTTCCACACCCTGTGTGTGTGTAAGAATATCTGCAGAGCAGGGAGAGGACATGATGGAACATCAGCCTTAATTGGCAGTGTTTCCTTTGTTGGTTAAATGTGAAATATATTTGGAAATAAAAGGTCAAGAGTCCCCTTTGTTTTTTTTAAAAAACATGCACTGATTGCATGAAATTGCTTTTAGGGAAAGAAAAGCTCTTAAAACTCATTCTTCTGTCTCATGGGCTCCCAGTTCCCTCTTTCCACTCTAGTGCAGGAGTCTGCCTCAAAGATGTGGGTACTCTGAACAGAGGCTGAAAAAGAGACTGTCTCCAACTTGCTTCTGCCATTAAAAAAATCACCAGTTTAATTTGGATATACACACACCATTACAGCCTGTAGGTGGAGACAGTTGTCAACTCAGAAAAGCGGGGAGAGAACTGCAAAAGGAAATTTACAGGGGAGTCAGATGGACCTCATCTGTAACAGAAGCCTACTCCTCAAAAAGGGCTGGTGTGTTTCCATATGGGATGAGTGGATGGTTCCTGCAGTGTAATTACACCTACATGGTTGAACTATTAGAATTGTATTTCTCTCTGTGGACAAACTTGTGTGGAAGTTTAGTCTCCAATATGTATAGTTCCTGATACCTACTACATACCTTTAAATGGTCAAGTTTTAACTGATAATAAATTACTGAGCACTCTGAAAAATACCACAATATTTCAATGGAGAATTGGTATCAAAGAGCTCTTTAGAATTACATTTATGTGGCCTACAAATGATGCAGTTAATGCTTCCCATAATACAACCTCTAAGAAAATAAATTCTTTAATCGCCATTTTTATAAACTGGGTTATTTCATATTTATTATCAATTCTGCAATATTGACCTTACTACAGAGCTACTTGCTGGATCATGGTTATGTTGCTTTAAAGGAGGATTTGCTATTGATGTTTAAAGAACATCCTGGTTTCAGACACTCCTAAAGCAAAGCCCTTCTCAGGGAGCCATAATCCTCCTGGCATAGAAAGGAAGCTACTGATACAATGTAAATCTAATTCCTTGCTTGAAGAAAACTAGATGGCTTAGTACTAAGGGGGTTTTTCCAACTACTTAAGTACTTGGGTGTGCTAAAGTCAAGAGAAATTTTTGTGTTAACTCACTCACTGGAGTCAGTAGTGGAGCTAAAATAGTATTGCTGTTAGTTTTAAGTGTGTATTTTTACAGGAGAACAACGCATATTAGCTTGTTTATGTGGGCAAGTGCTAGAAGTCTGAAACTCTGCGTCTGCATACTCAAATATGCATTTAAAATAATGCAGTTCATGCATTCAAATGCGTGTATTTATGACTAATTAGTGCTTCCAAGACAATGCGCTCAAAGGCTGTAGTGGGACTGGTCTGAACACCCAGTGGGTGCATACAACCAATGTGTCGGCTCTGGTAGCTGTGTCCACCTAAGTTAGCAGGACATTGAGGTCTCCCTGCGTAATGCTAAGGGTGCAGTACGGGTACAGCCGGGCTCTGACAGTTTTCTCTAAAGACATACCCTAACACTTGCCTACTCTCTCTCAAGAGCTAAACTGAGATTGAGACATTTCTCTTCTGGAGGGAGCTTTGAAATATTTTGGGGCAAGAATTGGACAGCTTAGTGCTACATGCAAACATCGTAAATTATGAGAAAGACATAAAAAAGCACTTTTGACCATCTTATTCTCTAAGTAAATGAGAACTGTTTCAAGAGAGAATAGGCTGGCTGTCACTCACTGATGTCAGAAGAGAGAAATCTCTTTCTGCAGCAGGAGCAGATGGAGTATGTTTTGGTGTTGCTGTGTGCTTCTCTATCACTCTGTTTACCATATATAGTCTGACAGCAAAACATATGCAGCTCTGAAAATAAACTTATGGGTTTTATTTTCTTGTTTTTCAGTATGAAAATAATGTCCTTGTCCTTGTTGTACTCTTCTAAAAATTCCACATGTCTTTTGCTGGCTTACCCCATAGAATAAGACTGATGGATATACACAGAAGCAAACTTTTGTGACTGTCTCGTCCCTAGTTATGGCTTTAGTCAGCAAAGGATTTTGCATCACCAGCGAGCCATTAAAAAATCACCTTGAAAAAGTCATACTCGTAAGGCATTCTGGAAAAACATAGGAAAAATAACATTGCGGGTGGGAATTAAACCATTTCACCCCCAGAATATCTAATTGTGCATGCAAATTGTCATTTGAGTGCTCAATAGAGTGAAGGTGAGAGGATACTGGAAAGTGAAACAAAAGTTACAAAATACTGCAATTAAAATATAACTTATATTTCTTTTTGAAATGCTTCATTGTTTTCCCCTTTAAGATGTTCTGACTATTTTTAGTAACAGCATATTTTGTAGGTATCATCTTCTTTCTTACGTAGCGACAGACCTAAGTGTGAAGAATATCCAGATTGGAATGTCATCTCCAGGTAAAAAAAAGAAGATAAAAGGTGTGTAAGCCCATGGTCGGGTGCCTGAAATACCAGACAGAAGAATGGTTTCTAAAAAAGTCCTGATACATTTCTCATGGTTGGGTGGGTTTTTTTTTGCTTTCTGTGTTCTTGATTCCAGCCTAAGCACGTATTGTGGCATGGGCTACATGTGAGAGCAAAATCAGACAGGGTGCTGGTGTGGGTTAGAGAGCACAGAGCACGTAAGCTGTGTTCCAGCAGTTTCCCAACAAGATCTCCTAGGGGAAAGCTGGGAAATCTCCCTGGGATCTTATTATGTAATAACATAATAATAATAATAAATGTAATAATAATGTAATGTAATTCTTCCTCCTTGTGCATGGGCAGCTTCTACCTCTTCTACCTGGATAAGTATACACATAGGATTTCCACTTCTATAGGGATAATGTCTGTGAGGCAGTGGGCACAGCACTGCAGGACAGAACAGCATAGCTTCGTATAGTACCTTTACTTGTGGAGAGGTGGAGAAGCTAGGCTGGAGGAAATATTTCTTTCAGTGACCATGTAGAAGCCTTTTAACCTATTCCATGTAGAAACATACCCAAAAGTCCTGTGATAATAGACTAAATAAGTGTAACCTAACTCCGTGTAAGGCAATAAATGAAGGGCTCTATGTGAAGTTCCCAAATTTTCTATTCAGAGTGTAATACAGTAAGGAATAGTTTACTTCCTAGTCGATTTCTCTGGTTACTGCACTGGTACCAAAAGACATATAATGAATCTATTTCCCAGCCATACTGTTCCTTTTTCTGTTGTCAATCTGCGACATACAGTATACATAAGACCTGTCTTACCTTAAAAGCAAAGAAATGATCTGTATAATTCTCACCAAACACAAACTTAGCACCTGTGTCAGAGTACTCCAGAAAAGTCTGGGGACAGAAAGCAAAGAAAGTTAGCCATAAGCTCTGTGTCCCTGCCCCAAAACTAAACAAATATCGTTAGTTGTCTTGCAGAGAGCTGGTGGGGTCCAAGGACATTGTGCTGTGCTTTGTATGGGTCCAGGCTTCACTGACTGTGTCTGGCTGAACTGAGGGTCTTTGCTCTGCTCTGCTCTACCAAGACCATAGGCTGCTTCAGAGTATGGAGATAACCAGCAAGGGCTTAGGGTACATTTTCCTGCTGTATCCAACAAGGTAAAGGCTGAAAACTATACTAAAAGATTTATTTTGTTAAATCCTGATACTGTGGTGCATTTCTACACTCCCTCTCATGCAAATAAGTGCAATTAAAGATACAGTTTAAATGGAGCTTTACTGGCTGAAGTAACTAATTTTGAAAAGAGTAGCCAAAAGCTAATCTAAAAAAAAATCTTCCACTTTTTAATTCTGTTATGGCAGAGAATTTTTATTCTCCTGATGTCAACATACGCAATTAAGGATACAGTTTAAAAAGGAGATATAGGTAGAGTAATGACAGGAGTGACGGTAAACCATATGGAGCTAACGAAAGGGGGCACCAGACCTACTTCAGTCGGAGACTGAGACTTCAGGCAAGACTGAGAACCCAGTGACAAAACCCAGGTGACTGCCACTGCTGGCAGATTAGCAGCAACAGAAGTTAGACCTGTGCCTTAGCTCCCACGCAGAGACGGTACATTCTGCACTGTCTTGTTTTAAATGTGCTTAATTATCTCTACTGTGAAGAACAGCTGTGTGAATAGTATCCCTGGGGTGAAAAGTCTGAATGTCATTCAGTGAGTACTTGCTGATCTATTAACTTCCAGTAATGGACTTAAAAAACTTTGTGCCCGAAGACTGCCTACAGGGGCACCGATGGATGAATCCCGTCCTCTCTCTAGAGATCCTTTGCTGCTTGCAAGGAGCTGGTTTTCCAGCTCCCAGCTGTGGATGACCTTTAAGGGCATTCAGTCAATAATGTAAAATTAATGAAACTTGGGCAGTTATAATTTCAGTCCAAAGATGGTAAAGCCATTGAGAAACAGGGTCACTCTGGTCATTACTCATCAGCCTGTCCTATATGGTCTTGTATTAACTGGACAAAAAAGAAATGAGAAGATTGAATTCAGGTAGTCAGTTGCCTTTCTGAGAACCCAGTTTTTCTCGAGAGGGGAAAACATCCAAGGCAAACAGACCCTTGAACTGCCTGGCTGTCTAAAGACAGAAAATGATATAAAAAAATAAAATTTTTGCCCAGTAGCTTACCTGGATCTGATTGCCTAGCCAGTTAAACATATCAAACCCCACTTCTGTCCTCAGAATAAGAAGCCCAAGAGTAAATTGCATTCCTATTCCTGAAAACACTGTTCTCCAAGCAACCTAGATGGATAGAAAAATAAAAATAAAGAAACCACTTGTTATTTAAATAAATAATAGTTTACTTTAGATGTTTGTCAAAATAATGTAAGGGGATTGTCTGATTATCCTGCAGGATAGGAACAGCTGCCAAAACAGGTTGTAGGGGACTTAGAGCATGAGTCACCTCTCCTAATTTGAGAGCTCTGCAATGTGGATGTCTCTGAGCTAGCTGCTGAAAGCCTGGCTAGGTAAGTACGGACATGCCTGTTTCACCATCACAGACTACACATAACCAAGTGGGAGGAAACGAAGAGACAGATCTTCCTGTGCTACAGTTGGAATAGATGTACATGAGGGCAGCAGGCAAGATTATTTTTTTTAAACTGAAACGGAAACATAAAAAAAAAAGCAACAGCATCAGAGTCTTCACATATCTGGACTGGGAATAAGGATATTTGCTACAGTTTTTTCTGTGTGGTTGGGTAACTTCAATTCTGTTTCTGTGTGCCAGCTTTAAAGAGCTTTGATACTTAAGAACTATTCACAGTTATTGCAATTCATATGACATAAGGCAGTTGTAGGAAAAACTGTGGCTGCCTGTGACCAGTCCCTCTTTACTACACTGCAGATTTCTGCTCTGCTGCCTCAGAAAACATCTTTGTTTTGTGAAAATTGAATCTGATTATTTACAAAGCAAAGAGCCGAGATAGCACTCTCTAATTTATTCAGATGATATTTGAATAACACAAGCCAATTAAGTGTAATGAGGACCCATGGGAGAGCACAAAGCATTTGGAGTACATGAGTTTTCACCTCAGTTGGAGACAGCAGTTGCAAAAGATGGGGAGTGGCAGGTCCATTAGTCCCTGCTGAGGGAATTTTTTCTTTTAAAAAACTCTCAGCACTAATGCAGGAGTGTTGAAAAAATGTTGGTGAAACTTGGTAACCTGGACAATGGATTAATATATGACTGATGAAAGCATGCGCTGTATGCTTGGCAGGCATACAATGGTAAAAGCTGAGGTGGGAGTTATGATGGCTGAAGTAACCCCTCTGTAATATCACAGCAGTACAGAGTGGACATCTTAGCTGGAAAATTAAAATAAATGGCATTGATAAGCCCATGGGAGTGGGTTAGTGAAAAGCAAGGACCTCAGCTTGTCCTCACTTGCAGTGAGAAAAAAAACTTGTGAGAGATTAAGAGCTACATGAGGGAAGTACAGCTCCAGTTCCATGCACTTTGTGTTGTCTTCAAATAAGTGCCTGTGAAGTCCTAAGGAGTGCAGCAAGCCTCCTGTTGGTGGAAAGCATGGTGCAGGCCTGCCTCAGCTTGCGCTGATGCTCCAGGAGCAAATGCGTTCCAATCTGCATCAGGGCTGGAACAAAGGAAGGGCAGCTGCCTCCCAGAATAGTGAGAGCCAGATGTGGATATCATCCCACACATGCTCCCCAGGATGTCAGAGCAAAATGGCTTTCCTCAGAAATGAAATACATCACTGGGTTTTGGAAAGCCTAATTTTTGATGCTCATGGGGTTTCTGTTACTCTTACTGAACTTGGTGCCTAGGGTAGGGGAATAGCTTTTGAGACATTGAACAAAAAACCTGCAGAAGATCCAACGTGGACTAAATACTCACTTTGGCTGGATATTTGGAAAAGATAAACATCAGCAGAACATACAACACAAGCCCACAAAAGGAGATCAGATGTTGGGATCCCTGTTTTGCTGTGTCAAAGATGAGCCAGCAGATGATAGTTACAACGAGAGCTGCATACAACACCCTAGGAAAAAAAAGTGTCAGGTATGACATCCTGAAGAAGACCAGATGCTCCTTCCCCTCCCCATAACATTTACGTCTCTGTGTGTGAATGAACTCTCTGAGCAATGTATTAAGCTGAAATGGGTAGCTCTACACAAGCAGGAACCTGCCTTTACTGATGCAACTCTGACAACAACATCTTTTGGTGGCATCCAGAAGAAATGTCCTCCAATCCTGTCCCCAAAGTCAGAATATGAAGGAAACCCAGTAAAGCATGAGTGACTCTTGTCTCAGTGTTATTTCTGTTAAGTGAAGTGTGAGAAGATGACGTCCTTTCTCACTCCATCCTCCTTTTCCTTTCCTGTCTTCTTTCTTGAATCTTTTCTTAGCTCTGGGCAAGACAGCCTGTGGTTTTTATGAATTGTGTTATGCTGTTTAACTGGTGGGCCTATTGAACACACACTGCTGAGAAGCATGTTACAAACTGTTTACTCCTTTATAAGCAGCTGTAGTCTGTTTAGAAAAATAACTTTTAATCATAACAATTTTAACTATCTTAGAAACAATGACAAGAGCCATGTGTATGTCTTTGTTCGGTGTTTCTATGGTCTCTACTATCACAGAACCATGTTCACCTTGCATATTGAAGGTAATTCTAACAACAGCAGCCTGAGAGGCAAGGAAATAGTCAACCCACCTACAGAGGCGAAAACTAAACATAGTCCCAGTTCTTTGATATTACTTGTGTCTAACAGTCGTTTAGCTTCCACTGATTTCAGTGGTACCTAGATACCTAAATTCTGGTTTTAGACCTGGATCAAAAATATTGCAGGCCAGCTGCACAAAATGGCGTGGGCATTGTAGTGCTGAGTAACACTGTCTACACTTGAGAGACTTCCTGTCTCTTGGAGGAACCTGTGCCCTACACTTAAGCACTTAATCTGTGATACTTACATTTTAAGGATTGCAGCCCAAGTAATACAGCACTTACTGCCCTGGCTTGTTTCATCAGTTCATCTGGGCTGTCCTGTTTTGTACGCTCCTTCCCCTAAAGGCTGCCAGATCATTTAATGGAGGTGCCTGTGTGTGACTGCTCTCTAATGTGGCTCCTGAGCAGAAGGACCACAATCTTTACAGCATCTTTCTTAGCAATTCCTGGTCCTGTGGCAAAACTAATTTAAAATCTTAAGAATAAGTTGGGATATTTTCCTGAACCCAGAATGACTTCTCCTTAGACCTTCTTCTCTCTCAGATAGAAGGTGAGATAGCTAAGGTAAAAGGCAGCTGGCCAATTTCCTTTTCCTTTCTAATGAGATTTCATTTGGTCTTTTTCTTTGGTCTACAAGTCTCCTTTGGATCTCCATTTTCCCAGGAATAACTTAAATATTCCTGATAACTACTCAAGAATACTTGGAATAAATATCTACCAGATCTAAGTGTCTACCATTTATCTATCAGATGAATGTCTACCATCCAAAATAAGGTTGTGTGACCAAATGACCAAACCACCAAATGTGGCTGGCATGTTTTGATTCCCAAAGGTCAAGTAAAAATTGCTATGGGTATACATGTGTCTAGACAACACACTTCAGTCTTTAGCAGTTTGCATATGTTAGTGTTAAGGTTTTCATGAATCTCATGGACTTCTGAAAAACTGACAGTGAGACACTTTCTGGCTTGCAGTATGAATGCAGAAAGCTACAATACACCTGAGCCCTGTAGATATACTCTCTTGCCAGCAGAAACTTGTCCTGTCTGAATTTGAGGAATTTTTTTTGCACTTTCTGTCAAGATTTTTGACACCTAGCTACTGTATTGCAATCTTAAAGGTGTGTCTGGCACATATAAACCGGGAAATATTGAATTATTCTGTACGTATTCTTTCCTTTTTACTGCAATTTGTATGATTGATCCATCTCCCTGTGCTTATGGAGGTATAAGCTGAAATAAAACTACAGGGATAAATCAACTAATACTTTGTCCTTCTCCATAATAGGAAGTAATCCATACTTACCATTTAATCCGAAACCAATGTTTCTCCAGGTATCTTTCCCTAAGGGAAAATAATGCAGCAATTCTGTCTTCATACTTAGCTATTAAAAAATCCCAACAGATGAAGAAGATAGCTAGGACAGTGACGATAAAGAGTGGCAAGGCTCTCTGAAAATTCAAGCTGCAGGCTGTGATAACTACTATCAAGTATGCTGTCACAGAAACAAGAATATATATGTCAGTTAGGTTAGTCTTTTTAAAAACAGAATCAAATCTTAAACTTGACGGATGTGGTTAAAGTCAGGACTGTTTCTATCTTTTAAGTGCTTTTCTGACGTGGCCTAAATACTCAAAAATTTTGCTTTCATAGTGTTGTTACTTATGATATGCTTATTGATACGAAAGGTGGCTTTCATCCTGTCAAAGCAAGTTATATGCTTTGACCAAGACATGTTCATATCAAATATGTTAAACACTTGAGAAAATTAAACTCATCTACAGAACTCCTTTTTCCTGTGTAAAAACCGTGAACTATGGGTCTTGTTCCTTCTTTCACAGGAGAATGAGTTTATCCAATAAAACCAGAAGAAACACTTAGAAACATTTGTCAATTGCCTGATTCGATGGTTTTCTCAAGTAATTAGGAAGCTTAGAAGTAGCTTATTTTGTCATTTGGCAGGTTCATTGCTAACACACTCTGGCCAATGAAACATTCCGTTCTTGTAAAAAATAATCTGATTTTGTCTATGTCAAATAAGGAAGAAGAATTACTGTTTTGTGTAAGTCAAGTTGCTTTATATGGAATTAACGTATGAGACCTTGACATAGCCTTAGAACTCAGTTGCTTTTTTGAGCCAGGATATGTCTGCTCTATGACAAAGGAAGACAAGCTGATGCCAGGAGGGCAGGATATTCATCATCCAAGTGGCCCTTTTATAACCATTTTATGGTATGCTGGTGCCTATCACACAGACTTATTTTAGGTCTACATGTTCTCAGTGTTCAGGTAGGAGGATATCAAAAAGAAACTTGGTGAAGTGGAAGGAAACAAACCAACTTATTGGATAATTTGCAAAGGTACAAAGAAGAATATCTGAATAACTTTGCAATGCATGCTGACATATACCACATTTTCTCTAGTAAACATTTGCTGTGAATATCAAGTCATATGGGTCAGAACAGAAAACTTTCATTTCTAGCCTGCTGACTTAAGTTCAGTCCAAGTTGGTGCCTGACTCCTTTTAATGTGATTTCATGATTTTGGGCAGCTTCCTAAAACTGTAGTTTAGCAGGCCTCTTCGTTGGGGTTGATAACAGAGTAGATACAAAGACTGAACTACCCTTTTATCCCAAATTTAATTGCTAGTCAGAGTGGAAACATGCTGAAGGAGCAGTGTAGCAAGATCTGTGTTTTTGTTATGTCCAGGAAGGAGTGGAAGTTTTGTGATCTGGAGCTTTCTCTGGGCTAAATTCCCTTTTACCTCCTTTCAGATGCATTCTTTAAGACAGACAAGAGTTTTTCTGTCAGATACAAGACAGGGACAGTCTCTAATCTCATACAGGTAAAGAAATAAGGCTTCAGCAACCTGGCTGCAATATACTGTACCTGTTATTAAAATCCCATAGATCACATAGTGAATTCTGGTCTTATGTTTCTTGTAAAAGTCACAAGCTTTATCATATTTCTTTTCTAAATGCCTAGGAAAATGCAAAAAACAAACAGATCAGAAACTTTAGCTGTAAATAAAAAAGAAGAGCAATTTGCACAGAAAAATCAGGTCAAATTGATCAAAGTTTCTCCACTAGAGCATGCTGCACTTGGTAAAGGTCAATTTTGGATTCCAAAGTGCCAAAGAAGATCATGCCAACATCTGCAAAGCTTTGGCAGGGGAAGGGGGGTAGAAGTGAGGAAACTTCTTTGCTGTGATGTTGGATAAGTGAAAAAGAAAATCTGGCAGCTATCTAATGGGCCAATCCATCGACGATCTAATGGACCAAAGTTAGCAGGCCAGTTCTGCTAGCCTCTGAAGCACACCTCTTTCATGAGGAGGTCTGCTAATGGGGTTAGTGCAAACCGGGTAGGTAGTTAAAGATTCAGTGCCCATTACTAGACCCATAGATTGTTAATACAGCCAGCCCAGCATTGCTATGGGGAGGAGTAGTGTTGCTATAGCTGTGAAGGGCTAAGGCTGCATTTGTGTGTGCAAAATAACCAATGTCCATCTAAAAACTTATTACAGTGTGCATAGATGTTTTTGGCTATTCTGGATAAACTCCTGAAAGGAGGTTGTAAGGAGTGGGGTGTTGATCTCTTTTCCCAAGGAAGCAGCGATAGCACAAGAGGAAATGGCCTCAAGTTGCGCCAGGGGAGATTTAGATTGGGTTGTTAAGCATTGGAACAGGGAAATGGTTGGGTCACCATCCCTGGAGATATTTAAAAGACATGTCGATGTGGCGCTTAGGTATATGGTTTAGTGGTGGACTTGGCAGTGTTAGGTTAATGGTTGGAGTCAATGATCTTAAAGGTCTTTTCCAACATAAATGGTTGGAATCCTGTGATTCTGGATTTCTATGATTCTATGATTTGAAAATTTCATTTTAATAACATTAAATAATATTTTAATAACATTTTAATAATATTAAATTTAATAACATCATCTAAGACTCATTAGTTCATGGAAGCTAAAAGGGATTTGTTATATTTCAATGTCCTGTTCTAGTACCTGTTCTTCCAATTATTATATACTTCTTATCTCATTAACACAGAGTGATTTCATGAGGGAGGTTGAAATGCAGGGAAATAGCAGTTAAGAGAGTTAAGTCAACATAGATTTCCAAAGTTAAGTGTGCTGGTGATGTGGATGTATTTCACTTACAAAAGCTGTAGGTAAATAAACACCCTTGTATTGTGCAAGCTGAACCAGAAACCATAGCTGTAGCTCTGTTTCTCTAAAGCAGTGCCTCACACCCTACAATCTAAAACGGCAATGTTATATTTAGAGATGCTAATTAACCAGACTGCACTTGTTGGAAACTAGATGCAGCTGAAGTCAGATGCACACCGAAATTCAGCATTAATACCATTCTTTTCTGCACTAAAAAAAAAAAAAAGAAAAAAAAAGAAAAAAAAAAAGAAAAAAAAAGATTAATTTAAAAGAAATTGGAGAGAAACAAGGAGTACTAACTTAATTAATATCAGCATTGAGAACTGCAGAGCAGGAACATGCTCCTTCACCAGTACAAACAGTAACAGGGTCTCTGAGAAATCTTGATTGGTTTTGATACTTCAGTTTTGGTCCTGTGAATTCCTGTTGCTTCACAGATCATAGTTGTTTGGGTTTTTTTTCCTTGTTAGAGCATTTTGTTGTCTATCCATTCTCAGGAGAGACATTAGATACAACATGAAAAGAAAAGAAAGGATAAATGAGAGACAGATGCATGAATAAGCCAGAGAGACTTTGTCAAATTTACAGTTCATCCATCAATCAAAAAAAAAGGAAAAAATATTATCTCTTATCTGTTACTGCTTCTTTTGTGTCCTTTGGGATTTAAAAAAGTTGTTTTAAGATTACAATTCCTTGTAATCTCTTCTTTGCTCTAACATCTCTTTCTCCCTTGTTAATTTATTAGTTTAGGTGATTATCACTTTGGGAGTAGGGTATCTTAAAAGTTTAGGCATATGCGTCATAAATATGCAGCTCTGTTCTGAAAGGTGGCAGAAAAAAACATCTTTCTTATGAAATCTGATTAATTTGCTGAGGAAAAATTATTTTCTAAAAGCTGACCCTGTAGGTTCAAAGTGCAGCATGTTGCTGATGGCTTTTTCTTAACCAAAGATGTTGAAAAAGCAGGTATCACTTAAGCACATTTAAAGGATAACTTTAATATAAAATATTTGTATATGCCAAAACTAGTCTTGCTTGCAGTTTGCAACTTAGAAATCCTTTTTCTGGTCTGCACGTACTCTATAAGTGAATGTTAACACCTTGCACATGTGGTGAATCCTTGTTATTGACAGACTGATCTTTCAAAGGGGTTGTGTCTCAGTCCAAGGCTACTCAGTACTATCTGTTGAAAGAAATCAATGACACATTCAAAATGAAGGCATGCTTTGTGAATGCCTCTTTTGAGCAGATACAAGGAAGGCATTAGATCACATTAGTGCCTGCTTTTAGGAGCTAATTTACAAAAAAAAAAAAAACTTGGTATAGATACCATTGCCCTTGTCAGGTGCTCAACATGAAACCTAGACAAAATGCAAAACCGGAGAGCACAGACCAAGCCGTAGCCTGAATGTAATCAGAATAGAGCTAAGTGCTCTTCAGCTTGCAGCCTATGAGGAGCTTACACTGCTCGAGGCAATGATATCTACTGCTGATGGAAGAACAAGGGGACCTCGGGAACAGAAAACCCTCTGAGTTAAACCTTATTTATCCCTCGGCTCTCCATGGGAGTACAAATAAATGAGAATGAATAAAAAACCTACAGGCTTCATCTCTGTGGCAATTCAACCCATCCCTGTGCAGAGATACCTCTTGTCCCAGTGACTCCTGTGGGCCCAGGTTTGACAGACCCTGCTAATGTTGTACAGCCATTTGCATGCCAACACTTGCCTGTGCAACTGACTAGCTTAATTCTGCATAAACCTGGATACTTGCCACTGGAAAGTGACAAACTTGGATGTTTGATCTATCAAATCTCAGCTTTTGTTTTTTCTAGACAAGGCTCTAAATGTTATAAACAAGAAAGTGTTTCATGTTATGCACTGCTAAAGGAATGAGAAATCTCCAAAGAAGAGAGAGGAGAAACGAGAGACTATTTAAATGACTTCTCAATAGTTTTGCTGGAGTTTTGAAGCAATATTTTAATATGATGGCATCATTAAACCTGATCCTATTAATGTATCTTTAAGATCTGTATGTACAACTTGAAAGCATAATTAAAACCTTCACTGCTACTGTATATAAGTGTACTAGTAGTAGATAGTAGTAGATATAGTAGGTATATAGTAGATATATAGTGATATAGATACATATAATAGTAGATATATATACACAAATATATCATTTTTACAGGTATGAGATCTTTCCAAGTAGTCCAGTTTGAGTGAGACAAACTCCTATTTGAGATAAACAGTAAGTGAGTTGCTAGAATCAACTGGTAGAAAGACAGGTTCAAAGCTGAAATGGTGTGCTGTATAGCAGAATGCAGCCATAGAAATCAGGGGAAAAAATACAGCATGATTTCTAGGAAGGTTTATATGAAGATTCAATATGACAGAAAAATATAAATACATTAAAATATAATTTTAAGTATTGTGTCTTAATTTTTTAAATGTTTTATGCAGGGCTTATAGTTTTTGCCAAAAAACTAATCCTCAAGTAAAATGTAGATGTGTGTTTTCACTGTGTGGTCACTTGCCACCCGTGTTAACAGAGTGTAAAAATTCTGCTCCATCAAAATGGCTTTCTTTACAGCTGTTCTATTATTTTCCACTGTGGTAAATAGCTATACAAACTAAAGGACAATAGTGAATCTTTAACTACAACAAGAGATCACTGATGAAGAGCTCTCTTTAAAAAATGTTCTTTTGGAAATACTGGAAAGGTAGTTAATGTACAAAAAAATAAATACTGCTTTATAGCAAGGCTTTAGAAGAATAGTTCCATGGTCACACAGTCAGTTGAAAGATATAATAATTTTAAATACAATGTGTTTCTGTATTACACAATTTGCTAGGCAAGACTAAGGTCTGTGCAGCATAGGGGTATGCCAGTGAAATTTAGAGCTGTTGCTCCAGAAGCATAAACATTGGCAGCTTATTGCTTAGGCCAGGACAAAGTGAGTGGAAAACCTACTCATCCAAAAGACATTACCCTTTCAAGCGTGGTTGCTCATCGTCTACTGAGTCACATTTGTTTTCATGCAGATCACTCGAGTCACGTTTGTTTTCATGCACATCACTCTCAATATTGACGCGTTCTTCCTCCTGGAAAACAGATCGGGGACCCAGGCTGTCAGAGGGGTGCATGCTTGTTAAGTAGGTGCAAAAAAACAGATCCCCGCTTCCAGATGGCTGAAGCAGTCTCAAGACTTTCCCATCTGCACTGAGTCCATGGCTCCAGCTCTCCTGTCTGCCACCGATGCTGTCATCGTATCAGGCAAACCCAGTGGTTAGACTGTGGCTGTGAACTTTCCCAAGCCAACCACATCATTTTGAAAGGGGAAATAAAGAGGGGTTAGGGGGAAATACCAGTGTTACTTAGACCTGAAGAAGACCCTATACAGATTACTGTCGTGTAGACTCTGAAAAGTGAGAGCTGCAGGTAGGCGTGCTAGAGCTGCTAATTAGCCAGCTTGCCCAGCACCTCCTGTTTCTCTTGCTTCTCTTTTTGCAGAACTTTAATATGGTGGAAATTTTATGTATGAAGAACGGTTAAATTTGGGGGGTGGGATGAGGTATATTGTTTTAAAAATTCAACAAAGCCAATAAATTTATTCCTACAAATAGCTGCTGAGAGAAATGAACAGATAACAATACTCTAAATAGAGCTAGCATCTATGGGCTTTGTCACAGAAACCTGAAGTTTGGCCAGGCAGCACGCTTTCATCAGGCCAGCACCTTTTTGCTGCCTGAATCCACATAAACCCAGTGGCAATAAAGCTTTCCAGCAACCGCTGTCTGACCTCTGCCATGTTTGAGGACCATCCTAGAGGCGGCTGGGGGCAGCACAGCCCCTTGGAGCCGCACCCATGGGGGACTGCCGTGCCCACCTCGGCACTGTCTGGAGAGAGAGTGGAAGAGACCCTGCTCTGGGAGTACGTACCTCCATGATCATGGTGGGACCCATGGTGGCAGTTGCCGGTGGCCGTTGCGTTCAACGGCAGCAGCGTAACTGCAGAAGGCCCAGGTGCCATACTGCAGCCTCCTTGTTTTAACACCATGCTGGGGGGGCTGGCCTGCCCTCAGGTATCTGGTCAGGGTGAAGGCTGATAGTGTTTTCCTGAGCTGCTGGTCGTATCCTACCCTCTCAAGAGGAGCCAGCCCGCCCTGCCCAGCCACTTGAAGCAGTGGCAGGCTGCCGGTGAGCTTTCCTTTTCTTTTCTTGTCACTATTATTTGTGCTAACCGCTTCCCCCAAGCTGCTGTGTGAGGCAAGGCCCACCATGGGCCTCGCCCTGGCCCCAGCCTTCAGTCTGGCTTTCCTGCTGCAGGTGCCACCAAAAATCCTGGAAAGCCCTGGGTTACTTCCCAGTGAGAGGCCTGAACCAGCTCAAAGGCAAAATTAAAATGACTTGGAGGAGTATGTGTATGGAAGCCACTATTCATTCCCCTAGGAGGAAGGTCAGCATGACATGTACAGGATTCTCTTTGTCCTTTTCACTGCAGTTTTTCGAAGGGGGGGGTGAGGGTGGTGGGAGTTGTGTGGCTCTGTGGAGCTGCATTGTAACTTATGGCCGCAGTTTTGCTAAGCTCCCTTTCTTTCTGTCTTTGGTTTTGACTGTGAAATAAAGCAAAACTGAAAAATGCAAATTCTGCCTCCTACTAGGTTGCTATTATTTTTGGTACCTGGGAGCATTCTTCCCAATGGCTGTAGGAGATGAGCTTCTCACCTGAGGGACAATGAGTGCTGATAGTATTGAAATATGATTTATTCCTGGCCTTAAATTTGGGGTATACTGAATGCCAGTGCTTCTCACAGATTTTTGAACCTACACTATAAATCAGGAGATTCCAGCCCTCTGGGTCACAGAGCTGTGCTTCCACATTTGCAAGCAGCTGCTCTCCCTGTGGCACCATGCCCTCTCTCTTGGTCACGGCTCAAAGCCCATGTCCCACACCTCCTGACTCCACTTCCACCACCATCCCCAGCACCCCTGCTTCATGTGCTGCCCAGGCCAAGCTGTGCTTCTCCACTGCTTTCCCCCATGCCACAGCATCCTTTGCAGGCCAGGAGCACCCCTGGATCACCCATGGCCTGGACTCCGGCTTTTTGAATTTGTGAAATGGAATTTGTGTTCGTCTTGAGAATCTAACCTATTTTTTCTTTTGAGTGTTTCAATACAAAAAGCATCAATCCACATCTTTTCACATTGTCTACAATGTATTTAAATATGCTCAGAGTATTATTATGTCACTATTTTATTGTCACAAATGCTTTCCTACATCTACATCTAAAGTGTTAATAAAAGCAGAAATCAAAGATCACTTTGTGTCTAACTGTGGAGATACACAAGGAAAAGAGAGAATGGATCCAAACCTCTTTTCTTCTTTTTTCCATGGCCAGACATGATATCAGATCTGGCTCTTGGGGGAGTGTTGACCCTCCTTGAGGCTAACCGAAGGGCTGCATGGACAGCGTTGACTGCTGCCAACAGGGCACAGCCAAGTCCATGCTCTGCAGAGCCTCAAAATAAACTCTTCTGCCTCAGTCACAGTGCGCCTGAGAAAGTGTCCGTGTGAATATACATATCTTTACTACACTTACACAAAGTAGTGGCTGAACACTTTCAGCTGAACTGTTTCAGTGTGAAATTGGTTTCTTTGATTAATATCAAGCTTTCATTGACTGCCACTACTGTTCTCCATTTTTAAACATTTACATCAGTTCTGAAACTTCTTTTATTCTTTTTGTTTTGACATTTTCCTTTTCGACAGCTTTTTTGAAGAGGAAGGTATAGGCATTGTCTACCACCTTCTTCCCCTAGGATCTCAGATTCCTGTCTAGTTCCTAGGAGTGCCTATCAGAACAGTCTGAGCGATCCTTTCCATCACTGTAAATCTGGAATCAATTCAGCTTTGAAAGCAGATGCATTTCTTTGGCAGCATGCCTTTGCTGCCTCTGATCATATCAAAAGCAATGTTGGAAGATAGAAATAATATCCACAGCATCAGGAAACCTCTGTTTCTTACATGCTGCTTCAAGTACCATCACCAAATTTGGTAAGTAGATCTGATTACAACACAGGAAAGTACTACAAGTTTTTAACGGAACTTTCAAAGTAGCAGATTATTTCTGGAATGTGGATATTAATACATGATACTAGTAAAATATCTGTGGGGTGTTTTTAACCTTACTCATGTCTTCATAGTGAGCTACTCACTATGTGGGCTTAAACAAATGTACAGTCAAAAGAAGCCCAAATGGATGTGTTTATTATGAAGTCATATGCATTGTATTCTCCTCTTCTTTCTCTGGTCAGTCATACGTCAGAGCTGTTGCCTCCAGCATGTGTTTGTCTGATATTTCCTGTTTCAGATGAGCAGGTATTTAATAATATGTATGCCTTGCCTGACTGAAAGCTAGTATCTCTAAACCCAATGTTTCCAGCTTCTCTTTTTCCAGCTTCTCAGGAGAAAATGCTTCTATATCAACTCCTTATCCATAGTATTGTCTCTGATCACCATTTCTGATGCCTCTTTAGTATCTTGCATGAAGCCATTATGACATTAGAAAACATTTTTCTGAACCCTAAATGTCATGTCAATTTTCTGTGGTTTTTCCTTAATGGATTTCTGAGAACAGGACTTGCTTTCCTGTCAGTTTATGAATTTTAAATCAATTCAAGTTTTGTTAAAGTATCTGTCTTGGATGCATTATCACAGCCAATTACTGACATTGAATTTCAGGTTTATGAATTTACGTAGGTTATTCAAAAGAAGAAAGAGAAAAAACATACCTGATTAGTATGTACAGTTTTCTTATTTTGTGAATTCTTCATTCTCTGTGAATTGTCTCCAAGACCTTTTGGATATATAACATCCACACCTTCACTGTTTTTCTGGTGCATGACAAGACCAGGAATTCTATCAGTTCAAATCAAAAACTGAAAGTCTTTCTCATGTGCAGTAAGAACTGGTTTTACTCTGATGCCTGCACTATTACACAAAGCTGTCACTTACAGATGGTGCTCAAGTAATGTGAATCTGCTGTTTTCTTGATTCAAACTCACACATCCCCCTGGTGCTGCTCATTACCTAAAGTTTACAAAAATACAGCCCTTCTCCCTGCCAAGGGCAAAATGGCCTATTTGCACCTTCCCTGGATTGCTAGTACCTTTGCTCCATCTAGTAATGCATATGCATAAATGCATATTTTTAAAAAATACATACTTCTATGGCTCTTGGAATAAAACACTCAGTATCTTTAAAGAGGGCGGTTAGCTTTACTACATTAATTCTCTGTGGTATACTTTTTATCAGAGTGTGCTGAGAGTTGAAGACAGACATAATCAGCTCTGAAGCTGAGGTTTTTGTTTCTTAATGCTTTGAAGGGTACATTATTTCTTTTTAATGATCCTTGAAAGGCTAGTTCTTATTTTGGTTTTGTAAGAAAGCAGCTTAGCCAAAATGTCAGATATCTTATATCTGCAATTGATATAAATGTTTTATATTTCAGTGGTTTCTTACGGCAGCAAGTACGGTATGGTCATTCCACTGTGGTTTATTGCATGAAGTATCTCATTATTTACATGGTAATAACACCAGTAAATTAGTATTTACAGTTAGCCTTTTAAGAAAATTACCATTTCCAAATGAACAATACAAAATAAGCTTAATCATAGTAAATTATGATAAAGGCAGGAATGAACAGTACTACTAGACTTAAATTTTGTGGAAACGTGGTCTTAGAAGCAACCAGAACACTTTTCAGTAACATGTTTTCCTTAAAGATAATCTGCTTCTAAACTTCACAAAAAATCCGCTTCAGTAAAAGTGTTTCTGGAACCTTGTGTTCTGGAACCTCCCCCCACAAGGGAGGGAAGAGGAGGAAGTTGCAAGAAGCTGGTTCATCTGCTGTGGCCCTGGTAAACCAGATGCCAATACACCAGTTATGCTCCTCCTAAAAGAAGAGTATCTTCGCATTCCCTTAAGAGGGAGATATTTCTTTTTAAAAAACCACCTCTGTTACTCATTTGCCTTCTAACTGTGCTGTCTTAGGAGTTTACCATAGCTGGCTCTGCAGTTAACAACGAAAGCCTCTACTGAACATTCCATACAGTGCAAAAAAACCCCAACACATTATCACAGGCAGCAGTGTAGCATTGAGATATAATATATTAAAAATGCTGTATGTGACAGCACAGTGAAGTTAAAGTAGTACAGTTCTGTAATTGACACACACACCCTGGGGATAGTCTCTATAAAGATTTCTGTGATTGTTGCTGAGCAAGAAAAAACCAGAGATTTCTTAGGACTTTTGTCAGCGAACATGCGAAAAACAATAAGCACACAAGTTGCTGTCTACAAGCTACAGAAGTACAGAGTAATTTGCGTTGGAAGAAACCTCTAGAAGTCACTTTGTCCAACCCACTGTTTAGCTGCAATAATTACATAAGAGCTTCATTTATAGAGTAATTAAAATATATGAATGTATGAGTAATGTAACAGAAAACTAGTAAGAGCATCACATGATTGCTGGAACTCTAAGTAGCCCACACTGCAAAATTATAGATGTGTTATTTTCTGTAAGCATAAAAAACACTCATTTCAACTGATCATACCACATTTCTGGCATATTCCAAATTCAGTAGAAACTGGTTAATTGCTATTGATAACAAGTTCACTTCAAAGTAGGAGACTACTGCTGATTAAAACAGTCTTTGAATAAGTGCCACGAAGCTGAGTAATTTTAATGTATTTTGAAGCTGATTTTTCAAGTACAATCTCTTCATCCTACACTTTATAAATTTTTTTAAAGTGTTGTTTGGTGAAAACACGTTATTTAAACCTACCCCTTGAAGAAAATGAATTATTTTTAATTTCTCATAAGAACAGCAATATCCAAGTGACAAATAAAACTGCCTATTCCCTTTTGCTGTTTGCTTAGAGTCTTTCTGAGTTTGCTGAAGGAACTCCTTACCAAAATGTCAATCTGTCTGTGCTTATCACCTACTGTTGCAGATTGCTACCTAACCACCCAACAGGGGCAGAAAAGGGGGCAGAAAGTGGGTCCTGCACCTGGGACGTGGCAATCCCAGGCACAAATACAGGTTGGGTGGAGAATGGATGGAGAGCAGCCCTGAGGAGAAGGACTTGGGGGTGTTGGTGGATGAGAAGCTCAACATGAGCCGGCAGTGTGCACTGGCAGCCCAGAAAGCCAACCGGATCCTGGGCTGCATCAAGAGAAGCGTGGCCAGCAGGTCACGGGAGGTGATTCTGCCCCTCTACTCTGCGCTTGTGAGACCCCACCTGGAATGCTGTGTCTAGCTTTGGGGTTCTCAACACAGGAAGGACATGGACCTGTTGGAACGGGTCCAGCGGAGGGCCACGAAGATGATCAGAGGGCTGGAGCACCTCTCCTATGAAGACAGGCTGAGAGAGCTGGGATTGTTCAGCCTGGAGAAGAGAAGGCTCCGGGGAGACCTCATAGCAGCCTTCCAATATCTGAAGGGAGCCTACAGGAGAGCCGGAGAGGGATTCTTTGTCAGGAAATGTAGTGACAGGACAAGGGGTAATGGTTTTAAATTGGAAGGGGGGAGATTCAGATTGGATATTAGGAGGAAATTCTTTACTGTAAGGGTAGTGAAGCACTGGAACAGGTTGCCCAGGGAAGTTGTGGATGCCCCATCCCTGGAAGCGTTTAAGGCCAGGCTGGATGGGGCTTTGAGCAACCTGGTCTAGTGGAGGTGTCCCTGCCCATGGCAGGGGGCTTGGAACTAGATGATCTTTAAGGTCCCTTCCAACTCTAACCATTCTATGATTCTATGATTCTATAAAAGTTTCTGCCTCATTTGCTTAGTATCTTTTTTCACCCCTCCGGAAATGTCTGAAGAACAAAACATTGCGACAGAAAATGGTAGTTCTAGCCTCGGGGACAAACCAGCTAGTTCAAGCCAGCACAGCCTTCGTATGAGCACAGGTCAGGTCCAGCATTACACCAAATCACTTCTGAACCTGCTTAATCTGTAGTTCATGTTGAAAGAACAAAGTTAAAAGTTTATCAAGAAGTTTCTGTTGGGACATGGTTGAGACATCATGGAATGTACCTAACCTTGAACTGGATATGAAACAAAACAGCGTGTCTTATGTGTTCTTTTGCAGTTGCTGACTTAGATGTAAGATAGCAAAAAATATTAAAAAAAAAAAAAAACCTTCTGCGCCAAGGTTGAGCCAAGAGTGTACCCCTTGGGTAATTATAATGCTAAAATAGACACGCCAGTGTGAATAATAAGCATGCTAATCAGATATCCTCCCTAAATGTTTTAAACATGAGCTTAGCTGCACATGTATAATTAGGAGTGGAGAATGAATCATTATTTACCAATGAGCTGTATTTTATTGTTATAAATATTGGGAAATGTGTGGTGTGCTGGCTGTTGTTAAATGCCAGGCACCTGAATCTGCAGAATTGAAATGAAAACAAACACCTCCACTCAGTGTGTTGATTGGCTCTAGCACACTGGGTGAAGAACTCTCATTTAGGGACAACATAGTTAGTGACATAAGGAAGAAGGAAGTCAAAACCAAATTAGAGAAGCTCGGATAGGAAAATTTTCTTCCCTTTATGCCACACTTGAAGGATTACAGAGTTGATCCATCTACTTTGAATGTTGACAATATGAAAAGTGTTAGGCAATTGCGCTTCTGCTGTACTTTTACTGATTGGAATTTCCTGCTTGCAAAATACTTGATTAAGCAGCAAGGGCATGGAGCTATCTCATAATCAGTGAAGTGCTCTTTCAATGTTTGTTTAGTTCCCTCTATATGAGCAGTTAATTTGCCAAGTCTTTTTGCATAACTACATTGTTTGACTTTCCCTCCCATCTCCTGCCTGCCTGCCTGCCTTTCGAGGTAGCATAGGTTTTGCAAAGAGTGCATAACTTCTATCAGTTTTGCTTTTAATAACACCACACGCTCTAGAGTAGATGGTTTTCCACCACTGCTGGTTAGTGATGAAAACAGATTGGATATCAGAGCATCCAGGCAGCTGCTTAAACTGTTTATGGTTTAATGGTGGATTATTACATTAGTTTTGGAGGTTAGAATCAGGGTACTTAAGGAACTCTGTGGAAAACCCATGCTTCAAAAGCAAATGGTTTAGGTTATTATGCTGGATTTCATTGGATTTCAGATAGCATTCAGTCAGCTGAAATGAAGCCATCTGATTTACAGTTCAAAGCTCTGCTATATTCAGTGTAATTGAAGGGCATTCGTCTAAGTTTTTCCTCAGGTACTACCTTTTGCTAGCCACAGTGTCATGATTTTGAAGGAGTTAAAATAAATTTTAAATATTGAGGAAGAATTTTTTTGAACAATAATCATAACATTCATACATTCCTGTCAAATGATAAAATTCAGTGTACAGGGCAGGAGGGGTGAATATTCATTATCCATGTGTTAAACTACAGTAAATGAGCTGTAGAGACACAGATAAGAAACAGGTACTGCCAGATTTAAATCCAGCTGGCTAAATCTTTCTGAGGTGTTTTGAAAGGGGTTCTAAATTAGGCTCACACACTTCTGAGCACATTAGTGTTTTTCTTCAAAAGCTTAAGTTGTCAGTCTGGAGTAGGATAGTTGGATAGTATCCTGAAATGCAGGATATACAAGTTAAAATGATAGACTGACACAAGCTGGCCATAAAAAAAAAAAAAAAAAAAAAAAAAGGAAATCTATTTGCTCTCAGAGCAAGTAAAATGCATGAGAGGGAGAAAGCAAAATTCAGAAAAACTGAAACTGCAAAAAACATCTGCACGTTCCTGAGAAGATAGCAAGGTGCACATGACCCCTGCTGTTATGGCATTCAAAACATCTGTTTATGGCAAACAGGAACACAATAAGGATGACAAGAACAAGAACCCTAAAAATGGTTTTTGCAAGGAATATTTACTTAGCCTGAGAAAAAAGGGACCTAAAGGTTTGACTGACTTTCACTATTTCCTCTAAGGGACGGAGTAGTATGTCACAGTTAAAATTCTTTAAAACAAGCATGGCTTTGGAAAGCAAGTGTTGAAAATGTGGAAAAGGACTGCATATTTCCCTGTCAGTGGAGTTATGCAGTGCAATGCCTTCATAATTTCCAAGGGAAATTACAACAATGATGCCCATTAAATATAAATTCTTACTAGCGTGTATAGTCTTAATTAACCGACCAGGCAAGAGTATCTAGGAAGCTGTGGAGAATGACGATAAACACAGAAACAACAGGCATTTTTAGAATATGTTATAAGTTTGTTGGAATGAAATGGAGTACAGAAGGTGCATATGTTATGGCAATACCAACGTCCTTACGTAGCATGAGTAAAAGGCAGAGTTCAAAGGGGATTCTTCCTCAAATCAGTTTCTTAAGAGCATGGTGTGCTCTGCTACAGAAACAGGTATGGACCACTTAATGCATCATAAAACTGACAATAGGAGGCCAGTGAACAATAAATATTTATTAGCTGTTATCTTCCCTTTGCATTATATTTATTTTATGTTTACCTCTTACTTGCTTTTAAAAGTCAGGGAGCTTTTTCATCCCACCTACCATTCCTTTTTATTAGCCAGCTCTTATCATTCCTTCAGAACTAAGTGTGACTTGTTGTTTAATGTTATCATTAGCAGAGATCTGAATCATCAAAACTGATTAGGTAACACCTTTGCCTCTTAAATGAGGGCTAAACACAAGCTAGGTAAATCTAATCTCAGTTTTAGGGTTACTGTTAATGTTGCAGTTTCTGAGCAGGAAATTCTGTGGGCAATTATAGTAATCCCCAACCGCTGCCAGCAGAGAGAAGATAATGGAACCACATGGAATATAAGAGACATAGTAGTGTTTCTGAACATTATGTATGATATTATTGTAGATATAGATACAGATTGTATTACATTGGCATGTAGACACTTAACGTGGACAATCTTCTGGAGAGTGATGAGACTATGAGCATAATGATTTAGGTTCCTTAAATTACGTGGCATATTTAAGAGGAAAAAATGTTTAAAGTCTGAATGTCTCAGTATGAATAGTGCAACAATCTGTTGATCCTAGCTATGAGGGAGCATCCAGAGCAGATAAATTTAGCATGTAGATCTTAACAATTGCATCGGGGTTTTATTATGCATACATTGCACTGAAGGGCAGGAGTGTGCTTGATTGGCTGTGTATCTTTAAGCTTAACCTCTGTATCTTCTTAAAATCAATACAAGAAGCTTACTCATTGTAACACACCCAGATGGCTGGTATGGTTAGTAACTGAGATGTCCCTAATATCAAAGATAAAAGAGAAAGAAAGCGATACAGCAGAGCAGTACATTTGGGTTTTGTTGTCTGTTTGCTTCTGAGATCATTTTCATTCAGCTGTTAATGAGGTAAAAAAGTTGTTTCTGGGTCTCCCAGGTAATGGCATTACAACAAGGCAATAACACAGGACCTGCAGGTTTGGAAGCTCTGCCTATAAATAGTTCAAGTGGCATCTGCGTAGTGTACAAAAGAAGTAATTGATATTTTGCAGGATCATGCATTTTTAAAAATGTAATTGTTGGTGTTAATAGAACTTTATGCTACATGGATGCATGCACTCTCTGAAAGTTCACATTGGTTAACTGACTCCTGAGAGCCTACTGCAATATGGTTGAAAACGTTTTATGCTTCTGTGATGCAGTGAAAATCCTACCCTATCACAGGAGGATGCGTGTATTTAAATATCAATAGCCAATGTGAAATTGAAAAAAGCTCAAATAGTTATCCCTCTTTGACCACTTATACGACTAGTCGAAAGGCAGATTACTCTACATTACAACCTCTTCATTCCATTTAAGTTCCCACACAACAGAAGGCATGATGCCTCTCATTCTTGACATAAAGCTCTGATATCATCCTTCATCCATCACTTGTTGGCCTTGAGCTGCTTTGTATTATGTTGAGAGCTGTTTTCTTAATTTATTTACTATATAAAACAATCTAACCCAGGTTTACTTTGTCCCTGTCTTATTTTTAGTATCCCTTTGTGGGTTAATCATTAAAGGGTTCAGGTACACCTGAAGGTACCTCTGGAACGCAATCCCACACTGATACTTAAAACGAATTTATCCCTTTACAGAACACTTTTATATTTTGTGGTTTAGGGAAGATACTCATTGCTTAATACTAGAAGACACTGTACCCTGGAGGAAGAAAAGCATTCACTCTTTGTGCAAGAAAACCTCAAATAGAAAAAACAGGAAAAAAAATTTATATTATTTTCTTCTCAGTGTCTTCTACTATGAAGCGATTTATTTTTCTATATGCAGAAGTTTACCTATTTCCTTCTGTGTCTTATTTTATCTAGGGAATGACTTACATGTTGAATCAGAGATAGACAGTGTAAGTGCAAATGTGAACACTTTCTGGTGTTCCAAGAAAAAAAAATAACAAGAAAACCTGACTCAGGCCCCAGGTTTTCTTGTTGGACAGTCCCCGTGATTTGTCATTTGAATTATTTAAATCAGAGGGGATTTACAGGCTCTTGCAAACCTCTGCAGTGGCCAGGAGAGGAAGCACCTGTGTTCCCTCCACACTGCCCAGGTGAGTAATGTGTTTGTAGGCACAGACTTTGGAAGTTGACTGCACTATCTTATGCACACATTTTGTATGAAAATACAGCCAGGATGAAGCCCTCTTTTACCTCCTTCACTTGAGCTGAGGGAGACCCAAGTTCAAACTGCTTGTCTATCTGCTCTGAAGCACAGATGCGTTGAGGTCTGTCAGATTACCCAAGAGAATGCCCTAACCACTGGGCTATCATGTTTTAAGAGAGTTATCTGTCTGTCTCCTCTTGAAGCTGTCCCACTTAACGTGAATTATTAACTATTGACTGGAGTAGGGACTTGACCCTAACTCCTTTACATTCCACAAATATTCCCTGACTGGCAGATTATCAAATCAATCTATTGCGTGTCTGTCTCTATAGGCCAATGAATAAATACATAGAGTGGTTGAATGTCACTGGGGTTACATAATATTCCACATGCTTAGCACCTACAAAGACCTTTCTGTGTTATTTGAATAGTCTCGGCTGATACTCACGCTCGCTATGTGCTACCCTTCCTGCTAGCTGAGCTCTGGGGCCGCGTAAGGATTAGAGGCAGCAGAAGAGAGCAAGGGGTACTTTGCTAACACAGCACTCTTTAGAGCCACTGTCTCTTCCCAGCCTGTTCTACCTTCAGTAACACATACGGTGAACCAACCTGGCTGTGGGTTCACAAATTTCTGTTTGTCCCTGCTCTAATTCCTGTGAAAGCACAGGGACGCTGGGCACTGAGAAGCAGTAGCTGGTTAACAGGTTTTACGGTGCTTCTGCTTGCACTTTTTAAATGGCAGTTAACATTACCTTATGCACATAATAATTGGGTTGGCTCCTTACCTCCTTTCTGTGCTCTTAGGAGCAGAACAAGACAACTGCGCTTATTTTATGTGGGGAAGAAAGAAGATATGCCCCATTGTGATTACATGATTATTTTTCTCGTATTATTAATATATATTGCTTTAATGAGATATATGTCTTCTGCATAATAAAAGACCTCATCTTCAACAGAACTGCAAATTACCTATCCTCAGGAAAAAACAGCAACTGATACAGCAGATGGGATAGCTAGATGAGCTAGTTGTGAGACCCATCAGTTTATGAAATATTCCTGAGTCAGACTTTTCAGAGGTACCACTATACCAGGCAGCAGACGAAGCCAATAAGCAGAATCTACTTGTGAATGTGTTGATTGTGCTCCAGCTTTTTATACAAGAGCATTGTACTTTGGCAGGGTATCAGTGCAAAGCATGTGGGATGTTGTAAAATATCTGCAGTTCAGGGACTGAAGTAAGCTTCGTTCACTGTTTTTAAGCCCTTCCTCTTCCCCGCAAAGCAAAGGAAACCGTGCTTACCTGGAAGGCCAAATTTTGCACTCCTGAGTGATCACAGGGGGTCTCCTTCAGCTCCATGTGCCTAGTGTGAGCAGGAGAGTTTTGGGTGAACAATGAAAGCTACTTGCAGCACAGGGCAGCAGCAGCCAGCACCTGCTTAATCCATCCACAGGGTCAGTGGGTATCACTTGAAGTCTAGTTGGCCACAGGCACCCCCAGGTTGCTCTTGCTCACTCATAGCTCCACCTTCTCGCTTCCCTGGCACAGCCCCTTTTGGCCAGCGTGGGAAACCGCATTCAGTGTTTCTTGAGACAAGGAGGGAGGATTCCTGCGGGCCCCAGGAGGCAAACATATCTCTGGGTGATCCCTGCGGCAAATGTGTGTACTTACATGACTTCTGGCTTTCCTCCCTTGCTTGGGGGGAAATCTTCCCCACTCAGATCTTTGAGAGAACAACACAGTTTTTGTCTTTTTAACAACTATTCTCAAGTAGATAACTCTGCAATGTTACCGTGGCTCTATTTTCATAGTGGTTAAGGGCTTCGTCTAGTAAGAGGAAAAAAGGGAAAAGGAACAACGCCCAAACCTCCAACAAATACTGGTTATACATTTTCAGTTGGCGTGCCAAAGCTTATGGCATGGGGTCATTTGGTTATCTGTCCTCAAATCACTCACCTTTATCTGAAGAGTGTTCTAATACAGGTTTTTAGGCTTGCTATTTGCAATATAGCAGAGTTATATCCTTAGAACTGTCAGTTGGGTCTCTTACCCATGTTTTGGTTGCCTATGGACTTTGTATTTAAAACTCTTGTTCTATGTAAGTTCACTGAAAATAGCAGCACTATTACAGACACTAATGTCAGACAGGATTTGAATGAATGTAATTTTTGCCTTTAAGGAAAACAAAAATGAGAGATTGTTCTGTTTCTTTGAAATACAGCAATGTAAATTTATGCACTTAGATGCCTAAATTTGTAAGTTTCTACATGGAAACTGAAAATGTCATGAGTTTTGCCTCATCCTGTAAAACAGCAAAAAATGATGTCTTGTTTTAAGACAGAATGGACTAGCATAACTGAATATATTCTTGGAAATAAAGAATAGTTACATGAAAAATAAGATGATGTATCTTTATGAGGAATCTTCCAACTTTTAATTATACTATAAATGATATAGTTGCAATATATGCTCTTTAACCTCATAACTATTGCTTAAAAAGGAGGACTCGTTGGTTTGGTTTTGTTTTTTCTTTCAGTAAAGAGTGCATGCCTTTCAATGATATATTCTGGTTTTCAGTGTTTAGAATTTTTTTTGATGCCCCAGGTTTTGAAATCAGCATGTTTGTTGCTATTTGTATTTGCCCTGAGAGTAGAGCAATTTCTGTGACTAATTACTTCTCTCTGCCCACAACTTGCCAGCAAAAATACTGCAAATATCTTTAACAAGTTTGATATAATTCTCTGCTAATTACTGCATACCTCAGCTGGTTTTCTCTTCCTTTCTTCCATCTCTCCTCCTGCCAGTTTTGGACATGCTATCAGAGGGAAGAGGGTAGAGGAAACAAGGCAGTGAATAATTTTCAAATGCAGCCCTTGCAATCCTAAAATCTGTAGCCTGTACTTGCATGAAAGCTCTACCCTCGTAACTATTCCAAGACACAAGTATTTTCTGCTATTGTTCCCCTTCTGGCAACTCATTAGATCATTTGTAAAACCAGTATTCTCATAGAAGAATGTCAGAATAACACTGACTTGATGATTTCAGTGCAAAGTTTCTTCCTCTGAATTACATTTAATGTTACTAAACTCCCAGGATGCTGAAAGCAAAAAAGCCCACACATTCAAGACAAATCCTGAACCCACTATAGAAAACATGAGATATACCATTTCCCTGTGGACAAAGGACAGTGCAGTTAAGCAAAAAGTGGGTACTCACTGTCAGTTTTTGTCAGGATCAGACATCAGTCTACTTTATGTTTGATTTACAGCAAACCCCTTCCCATTTGTGGTTAGCTGAAATACTTACATGAAGACATGGATTTTTAAGAAATGTTATGGGTCTGAAGAATATCACATCCTGTCATTTCAGTTGTTAACAAGCCTGGACATCTCTTTCCCACTTGCGTTTTTCCTCCAGCTACAAGAAAGTATTAAAAATTCACACTCTAAATTTTTAGGGTGTTTTTACAACAATAGACTAACAGTGCTAAGCTCAAGAAAATACGTTTTGCCAAAATTCTACTGACTAATAACAGAGAGAAAAATTTACAATAACCTAAGAGCTGCTTCTCAAGAATAGCACTAAGAAACTTTATATTCCATCACAGTATTTCTACATGAACTCTGGACTTTCTTTCTCTTAGTTATTGGAAGACCAATTGAAAAGCCTAATTCTTTCACTGAGTTACACATATAAATGAGATTTTTTTTTTTTTTGCCATGTGAATAATACATGGAGGAGGTTCATTCTCATTTGAAGACATAAATATAATTTTCCTGGGTACTTCTCACTTGCTTTTTTAAAGGTAGAAGTGTATTAATTTATTGAAAGAATGCTGCTGTTTTGGTTAGCAGGTCTGAGAAACTAGGAAATGAAAGCATTTTATTGTATTAAAACAGCAATCTGAAAAAGGAGCTCAATAGCACAATAAGTATGCAAAACTAATTTTTTGATACTGACTAAGGAAAATTTCATTTCAATGTACTATGCACCTTAACAACTTTGCAGGCAGCTGTTATTTTATTACATATATGACTGAAACTTAGAATATGAATAAACTTGAGAAATGAACAGTTTTTAAAAAAATTCATATATAATGATTATTTTTTTGGATCTTTTCCTCAAAACGGGAGAGGTGTTTTCAGTCCAGAAATTAATTCAGGAAGCAGAAAGCTTCAACATTACCCCCTCAAAGTATTTTCCTTGAATTTAGTGCAGGAAAAGGGAACCAGAGGTCTTGCTAGCAGAAGAGGCTTTCAGCCATGTTTTATGCTTTGTGATATAGAAAAATGTTCCTATCTGTAGCATAAAGTAATACTGGTTGGTATAAATGGGTATCGTACAGGCAGTGGTAGTTTTGTGCTGACACTAGACATCAGTATTTCCCATGGAAAATAAACTGAGGTCTGAGTAGTAAAAAAAGTGGAGTACTGTGGCATATAAATAAAACTTTTGGTTGGCAAACAAAGCCTTCCCACACCAGTGCTAAGTAAATTTGTCATGAAATCCTAGTCACAAGGAACAACATTTAGAGCCTTTTTGTGCTTCAAATAACAACACAGCAATGCTCAATATGCTTGGAAATTGTCATGCGGACTGGCTAGGCCAGACAGGGTTTTTTGGGTACTATAAAAACATTAATCAACAGCACTGCTTAATGTATACACAGAAGGTAAATACATAGTAATATGATTTGTATTAATTTTCTGGGTACATAGCAAAGATAAACAGGCCTATGAAGAAGCAGATGAGGTATCTAAAAAGAGTAAAGTAATTCTATTTTTTTCATTACTGAACTGTGGGAAGCAACTTCACAATTAGAATTTGTACAGTTGTTAAAAAATTAATTTTTTTTACATAATTGATCATATTCAGTATTTATAGTTGTGTTAATTTTACTCAGCTGTGGTTTCTAGAACATTTCCATAAAAAATTCAAAAGCTTTAAGATAATCAAATCTTGAACAATCTCTCTTATGTGCCCTGGGCAAAAAAATGGGCTAGGCCATGAGTTGGGCAGAGCAGCTTCAATCCCAATCTAATGACAAAATGTGGGTAGATTTTCCAGAGATGTTATTCTGGAAATCATTGACCATGGTTTTTTATGCAAATTTTTGCCAAAGCTGCTGAGATCTCCGTGGTGAAAGCCAGAAAAAAAAAACCAAAAGAAGAGTTGTGGGAAGAGTCAGAGTGAAACCATAGATGGACACATGTTTTTATGACTATTCCATATTATTGCTTAGATTTTGCTCCTCAAAGGAAAGGTGAATGAAAGAAAAGCATAGTTATAATTCACAAATGGTTGGCAAATAGAAGATTAGTTGCTTACTTTTTGTTACATATCCTAATATTTGTTTAGCCAGCCATGCTTATCCTTCTACTGACTTTTCTGAGTGAAAAAGGTCCTTTCTGTATTTGAAAAAAAACTTGGACCAAAAAGATATTATTTGTTAATATCTATAATCTTCAAGCTGCAATTGTTTGCACTATGCCCTATTCAGTTTTTAGAAACATATTCATTAGGTTACCAAAGTAAAAGATAAACTCTAAAACTCCACAGTACCATGAAAATAAAGGATAAGGGAAGAAATTAGTGTCTTCTGGAAAAGAAACACAATTTTACATGTGAAAAATTGTCCCTTCATACACAATTTCCTTGGAAAATATCACTTTAGGACTCATTTATACCAAAGAGGAACATTTCCTTTTAAAATTCCCAGCTACTGCTCCTGCATTCTTAGGGGAAAAGCACTAAGTTAAAAGCTCTTAGCAAGATAGCAACAGTTTTGAAAAAATCTGAATGGTGTCAAGTTTGATGAAATGTGGACACAAAACCCTGAATCTCCATTTTTAAAAGTCTATTACATCTGTACAAAGTGATAGTAAATGCTATTAAAGAAACATTAGGTGGTTTGCAGCCATTTTTGTACAAACATATGTTTTGCACACCTCATAAAGCATTTATTTTGATTGAGCTGTTCTGTTCCTTCATCAGAAGTCTTATGCTAAGAAAGAAATTATTAAAATTTTTGGAAAATTAATAAACTAATGGGGCTGTGGGTGTGGCAGAGAAAAAAGGCTGGACGGTCCAGAGCATCTAACTCTTGAGAAATAACATCTAGTCTGTCTGGAATACTTTGAATTCTTTCATAACACTTGTTTGGAGAATTTCTTTCTACATAGATAATGGCAGGCAAAAACCATCACCATTTTCAGAATAACTTTTTGCCAGATGGACTTTATGAAAATATATTATTCCCACAGTAATGGAAGTGGCTGAGTGCCCAGGTGCTGCATTGTCTGCTGCCAGGTTCTGCTATGGTCCACACTAGTCACAGTCTCTTGCCTAGTAAATCTCCATCTCTGCCTGTGGCTCCCAGGTCTCCCTCTGAGTTACTTTTGAAATCTGTGTGAATATTTGAGCCGACTAACTGCTGAGAAAATTATTCACTTCCCCGGTTTTCTGTGGCAGTAGAAATTGAACTTTTTTATGCTTCCCGAAGTTGTCCTGAAGTTGCCCCTTGACAGGAGGGAAACATTAATGTAAAAGAACTTGATATTTTAACAAATGCAATGAATTAGAGAGGAAAGACTTTTCGGAGGAAAGTCAAGGGTTTTTGAGGGTTATTGTGTTTTACCTTGTGACAAATCCCTGTGCAAGGCTAAACAGAGGGAATCCTACAGCTACTGAATCTTAGACATTAGCATCAACTTCAGGAGAGGTCAAAGAGACCATCCCAAAGGGAGAAGGATTTCTGAGAAACAGAGGAAAAGGATTTTATGTGATACCTTAATCATGTGACACACACTAAGTAAAAGAAGATGACACTTCTTTAAAAGAAGTGTACTTCTGTAGCACATTCATGTGAATACAGAATGAAAACAAACAAACAAAACCCAACTAAAAGAAGTAAGATATACACTTAAAGGTAATAGAAATTATTATTTCAAGGAATACTAATAGGAAAGTTACTTAATTAGGGTAGAAATCTTGTCTAGGTTCACTGATTATGTTTCAGAAGGGGTTTGGCTATCTGCAGGCTTGGAACCTCTGTGTGAACATAAACTCAAAGACAGAGAAATGAAATTAGGCTTACAAGGCTGACTTTTAGTGTCTTACTAGTCTAAAATGTCTTCATCAACAGATGGTACTTGGATCAAATTCTCTTAATCTAACTGAGGAAAAAATGTATCTATTGGCTACCTGTCACTTGGACTCTTTCTTCTAACCTTTATGCATAGAAATATAACTGGCATCAATCTATGAATGTTATCACATGCGAAGATGAGCTGAAATGTTAGCATACCACCTTTCCTTTGGGCATTGGGCTTTTGTGTGTGTGTGTGTGTTTGTTTCCTTGTTAATTCCCGTTTCCAGCACAACTTCCAGTCATTGCTTACACACATGAATAGAGCCTATAGATGGTAAAGACATCTGATTTTTGTGGGACAATTGTGTCAATACGCTTCACACAGGCTGCAGTTAGGCTTTGGGCATGTGTGCAAAATCATTAGTTGATTTTTGCTTTGTAATAATTTTGCCTTTCTGTTAAGCGGGATGAAATGCTACAGAGAGTCAACAGGATAACAAATCACTTCTGTTGTGAAAATGAGTCCTCTGAGGTAGAAAGTGAATTAAAGGTAAGTAATACACGCATATTGCACTTTCTGTGAAAGTAGGTGTGGTAAAACCCATGGAAATTAATTTATAATTGTGGTATAAGGAGGCAATTCAAGTTCTTCCCGAGTTATAATTGTGTTATAAAAGTGCTGGCATGTGCAAGGGCTGTGTATACAAGGGCTGTGCCCATGTGCATACCTGGAGTGCTTAGTTACAGGAACTCCCCAGCTTGTCTCTATACAGATGAGAGGGTGAATTCATTTGTGATAAATTACTTGACTGAATTCCTAGCTTGCTTTGTCACAAGGCAACTGTCTGGTTGGTACTGGATCTCCCCATGTGCCAGATTACCAGGAACGCCAGGGCTTACCCTGGCAGCCCCGGCAGGGCGCAGACCAGTGGACAGGCACTAGGAGCATGTTGAGACGTGTTAATTAACATCCTGGGTGGAGAAACTAACTAATCCTGGGGGCTTTCCTGGGCAATGCCTACTGCAGAGAAAGGAGTTGACAAAAATGTGCGTAGATAAGAGAATTTGAATAGTCAGTAGAAACTGTTCAGGCATATAAAGGAATGGTAAGGTAGGATGGTCTTTTGTGCACAGCTAAAATAGTTAGAATATGTTTTGTAGATACTTAAAAATATCCCATGTCAATGGATTATACAACTGCTGTAGTAGTTGTCCTGCTGATAGGATTGAGCAGGACACATATAATCCTGCTCATATAATACTAGGGCTGTAAGAATTCACAACTACAGTTTGGGGAATCTCATCTGATCCAGCGAAAATGCCATTGCAGCACTTGCAATGGGGAGTCTTGCACCATCTGCATAGTGACTGACAGCCCTGTTTGAGAGATTCAGTTGCCCATGTAAACATTAACCTGTCTATGTAAAAACATTACAATAAATTATTTTTTTAACTAGCACTCCATATCTGTACAGCTCAGGGAGTCTTTCTCCTGAGACAAAATTTTCTGCTATAAAACAATGTAATTGTTTCTACTTGTTTAAAAGCAAGGTCAGAATCTGGCAAGTTTTGAATATTTCAGTATTCATTATATGACTGTTTGTTCCCATTATGGCCCAAACAATGATACCTACTTCCTGAAGTGTTTTTGACATAAGTAAATAGAGGCGTCCTGCTCTGAACTGCCAGTGCAATATAAGTTTGAGTATGGTGCTGATCTTCAGGATCTAGCAGCACAAAAAAATGATTTTCTTTATCATAAGTATTTCAAAAGGACAAAAAAAAAAGAAAGGAAAAAGGGAAAAAAAAAAGGAAAAAGAGACAGTCATGAATCAGAAATCCGAAGAGCCTGGCCAAAAGTCCTGATAGTATTTAGAAGTGTGTCTACAAAAAAAGGGTGTAATATGACACGACACTTACTCTGCTGTGATTATTGCTTCCCTGGTGCACTTAACAGTGTTTCTGGAACTTGGAACTGCGGGAGGACATTGGCAGGAGCTTAAACCAGTCAGTGGGAATGCTCACTTACTAGGGAATGAAGAGGACATTACAAAAAGCTCTTTGCTTAGACTCCTTACATTTAGTGGTAAATTACTCATTGATATTATTGGGATCCAAGGTAATTTACAAACAGCGTGAATATACAGTGCTCAGTGTGGTTCCTTGTGGAGATACACATTACAGCTTCACTGCTGTAAAAATCACAACCAGCATATCTTATGCGACTTCTGCTGACTGTAGTCCATGGACTGGCACTGTTGCACTCACTGGCACTTACCCTCACTGGCACAGTGAGAGTAAATATTTTTACACAGAACTGCAAATTTACGTGCAGTCCACATTACCTGAATTTGAAAACCAGCAGCACAGGTAGAGATTTAACCTTGATATATCTGTAAGACTGTCTTAACTCCCAGCAAAAGATTCTATCTTTCTTTTTTTATCCTTCTGCTGGTCAACCTGGTTTTGCTTACTGTTAATTCAGTAGGCTTATATTTTCAAAACAACAGAACTAAGGATTGTGCCCTAATTTACTGCTTTGACCTGGACCCCCAGTTTCCATTTCTCCAGCATCAGAGCCTTTTGACTAACACAAGAAATGTGGCAGGAGGAAGAAAGTTGGAGTTCATGCCACCCTAAGTACCTTTCTTCTAGTATATTAGTACTAAAAGTACTTTTCATCTAGTACAGATAACAAGGTCTATCCGTGGATGTGAACTATCTGTATGCTTTGAAGAAGTAGAGAAAGAATTTGGACTTCATCAGGCTAAACGACTATTCTAATATAAGCTCTTTTGGGGCAAATTTCTTACCTATTAGCTTTGTCTTTTTGTTGGTTTGTTTGCTTGTTTGGATGGGTTTTAGGTTTTGGGGTGTTTTGTTGTTGTTGTTGTTGTTGGGTTGGTTTTTTTTGGTGGCTGATTTTTTAGAGACTGATACTTCCTCTGAGGGGATGGAAAACACACTATTCATACATCTTCATTAAACAATCCTACTTTAATTACATATCTCAGGTTCAGTGGAATGAATGACTTTGAAGCAGGACAAGCACATACTGTGACTTTGAATAAATATTCCATAGGTCTACAGCACGAACAAAACTTCAAAAATAAGCCCAGTATGGAAGATAAGGTCTTGAAGAAAAATGAGGTTGAATATAACTTATTAACTTGGTGTGACCAGGCTAAATCTCTCCCCCATGCTGGTTCCTTTGGTGTACTACAGATGATATAGCGTCTCGCTGCTTGCTGTGATGGGATCACCCAGTGTGATTCTATTAAAGGTCATCTCTCGAGTGCTGAATGCAACTTAAAAGTAGGAACATCAAAACCTTTTAAAAGAAAAAAAGAACCCTCTGTTTTAAATATTGTGAAGTCAATTCATTGAAATACTTAAACATGATTAAGCACCCTGTGGTATTTTCCATATTTTACATTTATAGACCATATACGGCAGTTGAAGGAAAATATGCTTCAGAAAACTTCTTCAGTTGTGAAATACTACACCAGTCAAGGGCAACATGTGCACTCAGTTTGAACTCCAGGATATTTTTTTTAAGCTGCTGCTGCCTGGGGAGGGAGAGGCACCATTTAAAATGCTCTTTTGAATTTTTAATGGGTATTCAGAAGTTCATGCTTTTGCCATAGCTGAGGAGATGAAGAGGTCAACAGTGGCTAAACACCACTGTTAACATACTGCTATTAACACAGCTAAAGCTGTTATCATCCTGATTGATAGCGTTTCAGGGAGGGCTTGGCCTAGAGCACAGTTTGGAGCAGCTCTAGGTTGCCCCAGCATCACAGCAATGTTGCCCAGGCCAGTTGTCCCAGCTGAAATGAATTCTGTGTTGGAGCCTGGAGCTTGGAGATGTTTGGACCCTGTGTCATCCCAATAGGACCATTTCACTCATCTCCTGCACTGAGTTTGTCTGGGAAATAGTTAAACCTGTCTTGCAAGACACAAGTCTGAAATTATGCCTAAGATTAAAAAATATGTGTTCCAAGTACAGTTTAGTATAAGGAGTTGCAGCCCCACCCCCTCCACTATCACCCCCACAGGAATTCAGGATATATGTCCTTAAGGTCCAAGAGACACAAAACTACAGCTTGTCTGTCAAGGCAAAGGATTTAACAGGATGTAAGTGGATTTGGACAACCAATACCATAATGACCCAAAGGTTTCCTCCTTTGGCCGACAGATCCTGTGTCCACACAACTACTTGTTAGTGGCAAGTTTGTATTTACAATCTCTTTTTTTGCAGATCTTGTTTTACTATGCTTCAAAAAAAAAAATCCAAAGCTCCTACCTTGCATGTTTATTGCAATGTTTCCGTAGTGCAGGGTGTTTGTACTGATTCATCAGTACCCTTTCAGCTAAGCATTTGCTGACCTAGTGACCTTTTTGGTTTTATTAAATGTACTGCTAGCCAGAGGAACCTAATCATGAAACCGATGGAACACAGCCTGAAGACAATTTTTCCTTATGTTTCTGACAGACAAAACCATCATCTATCCCACTTCACCTTAGTACAAGTGTAATTTTTCTCCCAGCTTTTTCAACAACAGAGCTCCCTCTAGCTGATTTATGCCACCTAGATCCAAGGATTCATGGCACACAATGTTACCGCAGAATTAGCTACTCCTTGTTGATCTAGCTTACACTGGAAACAGTTTTGTAATTTGCTGATAGATACTGCACAAAAACTCTAGATAGAGAATTTTAGTCTTCTAATCCCCCATACTCATGTAGTTCCTTCTAATTTTGGCATATCTCATTACAGGTTCCAATTTTTTTGCATGGTTTTTTTTAAATTCTGTATGTTTTGGCCTGTATAGATGTATAGGATCCTTGAGGGTTACTGGTGAATAAACAAGATCTTTTGAAGAATTAGGAGAGGAAGGAGAGTACCCTAAGGAAAGTCAAACTCAAATTCTTCCAGGCTCCATTTCCAAACCTGAACTGTGTGTCCAAACACATCTCAGTGGCTTGGGACAGGGGTATATTGAGTGTGTATGAGCAGTAACATGTTGCTTAAAAGAAGCAGTTGGGGGGAAATGGAATTATTTACCATTGGACTAAAAAGTAAAGAATTCATTTAAAAGCAGGAAGGAGTTGCTAACTGCCTAAATTGGAGCCTCCATCAGAGAAGCTGGCTCTTCCGGCCACACATAACCAGTAAGTTAAATGCATGACACATCTGTTTCTGACTGATTATCCAACTCCTCTAGGAGCAGCTCTGATTATTTGTGACGGATTATTCATTTTACGAAACTTTACACTTAAGTACTTTAAAGCATATTTGAAAATTCCACTGGAAGCAAATTACCTTGCAGAGCTGCCCTGCACCAGCTGTACATGAGATTAATCGTTAGGCAGCACCAAACCACAGTGTGTGGGAATAGTATTACAGTCCTAGTAGTGATTAATGTGGAAAACTATGAAAGGTCAGGTGCACTCCTGCCCCCTTTCTTTCTTGGAAATGGGAGCAAGCTCCAATAAATTATCTCATTCGAAGCAGAGGAATAACATTTGTTGGTAGCAGAATTTCAGTATATGTGTGGTGATCTCTAGGTAGGCCGTGCACCAGAGACTGACAGAGCAGGAAGCCTCTGTTTATCCTAAAGTGACATTGTTAGTAAGCACTGGTCTTTTGAGCTGTCTTTGAGGTTTGAAAAGTGAATATAAGCATTATTCTTCCTATTACTTGTATATGATTATTCATGCATGGGCCCTCATTCCCTGACCAAATAAGAGAACAAAAATATCTGATCCATGCATTCCTTAGCATACATTTGGATCAGCTTTACCGCCAAAAGTTGTGTTTGACTCGAGAGATGGTGCTGGCTTCCGGTGCTGCATATGAGGTCACCCACATGGAGAGGTCATCCCTGGTCCTAGATCCTCTGTTGAGGTGCAGCAACAGCCAACTCCCTGCCCACCTCTTTCTCTGCTGGCACTTCTGGTTTGACCTGGTATCTCCTATATGGGTTGACTGTAATCTTCTTCTTTCCAGCAGTTACATTAGATAACTCCTTAGCTTCTTTATATGTCCAGTCTTCCTGAGTAAGAATTTTCTCTCTTTGTCAGTAAAAGGATCCCTAAGCTCAACTATGGCCAGTAGTACTAATTACCATAATACTAATATTTTACACACAGAGAATAATCTAACCCACTCCTGCCTCTAAAATTATCTTGTTCAGTGTCTTGGTTCACATTTAGAGACACCACATTGATTATATGTTTATCTTCCTACATCATATTCAGGCTTTTAGTCTTCACCTTTAAGATGTATACAATATTGATGCTATTTTTTCTATGTCACTTCTCCTATGTTTTTACTTTGAGTATCCCATACAGGCATGCTTCTGCTTTAATCTCCAGCTTTGTTTATTGTAATTCCCCCTAAATTTCTTTGGTTGTCCTAATCTTTTCATTGCAGCCTTTCTTTAATCTTTCTCTGCCTCTCAACTTCCTATCTCCTACCCTGCTGCTTCCTAAGCTCCAAAAAGTTGCACAGTTTCTGTCCACAAGCAGTTCCCTTCAAGACTCTCTAAAGACTGTTTAGCCAGAAATCTTTCCCGCTTCTGCTTTTCTTACTGACAATTGTTGTTTGTACTTGGTTCCCTCAAAACTTTGATTTACATTGCTGATACAGTAATTTACAATGTTACAATTAACATGGCCAGAGGGGACATATTTTTTTGATGACTGCAAAGCACTCTTTGTACACGAACTGCTTAAAATAACACAGAGTGAAAAATGCAAGCATAATTACTGATAATGAGAAGACATCCGATCCCAGTCCTTATTATGGATCAGCTGGCTCACAAGAATAATAAGAAAAAAACTTGGCTAGGGTTTCTCTTTTTCAGTGAAAATCACCAGTTTTCAAAAAGCATACACGTTTGGTTAGATTTAGTTGCAATTGGCCTGTAAGCTCAAAAGTTAATGAGGGGAAAGGTGTTTGGTGCCAGTGAGCCAGGCAGGCAGCGGGCACCTCTCACCTCCCGTGTCAAGCCCGGCAGGAAGAAGTGATACAGCCCTGGAGGGAGCTGGTCCCTGCCTTGGGGTGGGCTGTGCCCTGAGGGTCACCAGTGGGCTGGGGCGTTCTCCCAGGTGTTGTAGGGCCATGTTGTGCTGCGGTCAGGGCATCGACTGACAGATGCCCACATTAATGCCAGCCCATATGGGTGCTGGCAACGATCCTGCCTCTTTAAGTGTGCTTTCTCCTGAAGACCTTGCCAGCACACCTAAGTGCTGAATCAAGAAAGAGGGTTTAAATTTAATTTTGGGACATGCCAGGAAATGGAGTAGGCCTTATAGTCACAGATGCCAGGCCATGGGGAGAATGATTTCCCATCCTGGCTACACTTTTAAAAATCTAATGCAGCTCCAGGAGGATGGTTGCATTTACCTGTGCATTCAGATTCATTAACTGTTTCACACTGTACCAGAGAGACTTGTGTATGACCATCCACGACTGATGTATGCTGCGTATTAGCATCCACGTCTCTGTGTGTAGCTGTAGATGGAAGAGTCTGCACTGCAAACAAGTCTGTCGGGCACTTGATGGCAGTATTTGCATTAGGTTCTTGCACCAATAACTCCATTAGCTCTTTGGTTTCCAGTGCAGCATCTGGAGAGCTGTTGGCATTTTTGGCTTCCTGGGGAGGGATGGTGGGGAAGGGAAAGAGAGAATCACTGAGGAAGAGGAGTGGAAGGAGAGTAGATATGATTTATTCTTTTCAGTCCTACTGCCACAGTTGTCAGACACAATTTTGCTTTAAATATTTAATTTTCCTGGTTATTGTTGACTTTCTTCCTCAGGAGCTCTCACTGACCCTATCTGCTTAGTCTCAGGACAAAAGTAAAGTGAACAGTTATTTGAAATCTATCATAGTGCAGCTGGTAACATTGATCTGGGTTATATTGATTAAGAGTGAAGGTAGGTTTGTTATGACAGCATTTGCCTCCAATAATTATTGCTTCAGGAGGCTACAGTGCTTCAGACTGAAGCAGTTGGCAACTTGCTGGTGCTGCACAGTATCTCTAAACAGGTGGGTAGGTGAGAGAGGTCCCTAAGTGCAACGAGGGGCAGCCTCCCACACAGCTTACTGCTGACCAGGGGCTGGTGAGCTTGTACAGGTGACTGAAGCAATTCCCTGATAATGCTGCGCAGAAATGTCAGAGTTATAGAGGTGGTAAGAAGCCATTTTTGGGCAGTTGGCAAGTGTAGCCTAGCCAAATACAAGGACTGAGGCCAAGAGGAATACATAAAGCACTTTGGCATATATGTACCAGTATCTAAATTCAACCCCTTCTACATTCTGAAACTTGGAGGCTGTGGCATGTTTTCAATCCTACCCTATTATCAAATAAGATTCATGGAAATGCTTGTTGGTGTGGTTGGTTGGTTGGTTTTGGTTGGGTTTTTTTTTTTTTTTAATTCAAATGTTGACAGCAGATGCAAATGTTTCTGGTGCAAAGAGTAAAAGTTACATTCTGGTGCTCTGGTAAAACTATGAAATGTCAGGTATTTATTCGGGGTAAATATTTTGTTTCCTTAACGCAATCAGCTTGCTACCATGGATTAGAATAAGAAAAAAGTTTTGGAGTTACTCCCTCTCCCCCTGCAAATTTTGCTTCTCCTTTTCCTGCTTGTTTCAGGGAAGAGCATCTGTTGGTCTCACAGGATGGTTTTCACAGCTTTGGGTGTGCAATAAAATCATGTTATAGTATGGTTTTCCTCATAATGCTTACAACTCTGGATTTTTGTTCTAAAAAATAATGTCAGGAAGTAAAAAAGAAAATCACGCAAGCAAACAAGTCAGTCCCCCTCAAATGCTATTAGAGGTCCTCAGCTGCTGTTTGTTAAGCAGCACAGATTTAATATTGCTTATTTTTATCAACTGTGGATTTGATCCACTGAGTAATTAATTTAGGGATGAAGTTGGGGAGTTTTCATGTCCACTTTTCCACCTGTTTTCATTTAAAAAGTTACCAACAGAAATTTTCCCCTCTCATTACTCTCCTTGTTGCAGCTGATGTCTTTATCCAGCTAAATTATTGCTCTGTCCCCTTGAAATGCTCTGCAATAAATTAATAATTTATGCTAAGTGAAACAATACTACTGGGAGTTAGGAGTTGAACTAATCAAAATTCAGAAGTTGCAGGCCCCATTGAAAACATTTGCTGAAATCACTGTGGCTCCAGGAGATATTAAGATACGTGTTTGTGTGTGTGTGTTTGGGGAGAGAGAGGAAAGCTTTGGCCCCTTTTACTTTCCCAAAGGAATGATGAGCAATGGCAGGATTTAGCAAGACAGCAATGCACAGAGATAGCAATCATACTCAGCGTCAGAACCCTTTGGAAACTGAAATTCCCCTCCACAGATATTTCTAAAAGTGTTCTCTGTGCTTGGAAAAGCTAAATAGATTTTCCAGCATTTCCAGTGGAATGAAGAATTTGAGGACCTTTATTTAGTAGTGGTTAAAGTAATTTATTTAGGGCATGGTTGTAGGATTTTTTATGGTTTCCTTTGAGAATCCACGTTCTGAGCTTCTTGACTTGGCTATGTCAAGAGAAGTTTAGACTATGTCAAGAGAAGGGAGAAGGTTAGCTGTCCTGAAACCTACAGTTGAGGCTTGGTCCATCCCCAGCTACCTAGAAGGATAATTGTACCACCCCAGAACTCCAGCTCATGGTGGCTCCAACACCTTAGGCGATCTCCTTAGCTAGCTAGAACAGTCCATGGACTATGATCATGCAATATTTCAGTTTTCACAGGCTACATTTTAAAATATTTTATGAAAAGCCAGTTCAAATAGAAATTCCTAGCAAACTGTTTTCTGTAGGCGGGTAGAATATTGGAGACACTGGAAGGACAACATAGTAAGAGTGGCTCCCCCTTGTCTCCCTAGGCACCACTTCTGGAGAGTGGATTATTGCTTCATACTGGAGCCATAATAACAATGGCCATTGTGAGACAAACCTACATATTTTATTAAGACCCCATTCCACATTTATTCTCTAGTATCCTGTTCGATCTCTTCTTGCTGTCTTCCCAAGTGAGTTTACATAGCCAAGACTCTGTTGCCCTGGGGTGCATTTAAAGCTGTGTTTTTTCAGCTTCTGAGCTGTCCTGTGCATTCTGAGATACCGTAGCATTGTAAGGGTGGGCTGTAAAAACAGAGATAGCAGTGTAATGTGTATGCTGAGGGTGGCTGGAAATTCTATGAATCTTTTTGTGAAATGTGGCACTTTTTCTTGATTTTGTCAACTTCTCCACTTTTTATTAAAACATCAACTCCCTCCCCCCCCAAACCACTCTATTCTCCACCCTGCACCAAGACTCCAAATCGCAGAAAGTACAAAGCTGCTCACTGAGAAAAAATAAAGCAAATACTCTAGTAGCTAAAGAGTTGGTTGGGTACCACAAGATGGTGCTCCTGAGTATGTAATGTTATTATCTGCTTTGCTGGACCAGAAAAATCTGTTGCTTTTTTATAGCAGAAAAGGATTCTTGGAGGGAGCGTCCCATTATCTACAAAGATGATCATGACTCGATTCACAAAGATGCTTACAATATGTAACTCCCAGTGATTTAATCTAAAGGTGCAAAACTCAGTCATAAAATATGGCTGCAACTTTTCAAATATCTTCTGGGAATGGGTAATGTTTTCACGTGTATTTGGATAACTTGATTTACTCAAGCCCAGATTCTTTTCAGTGCTTTTAGGAAATATAGAAATAATAATAGAAATAAATTAAAAAAAAAAACAACAAAAAAAAACCAACCAAAAATAAACAAAACCAAAGAGCTGAGAGAATGGTGGCTAGAATATTTGCAGTGCAAACATCAATCCTGGAATAGTTCTTTGTCTTTCTGCTTTTCACAAACAGAAAGTAATCTACAGACTTGTAATTTAAAATTGTGGTGGGTTTTAAAAATTTTTTTCATTTTTTTTTTTTAGCTTTAGAACTTGCAGAGAATGTCAGGACCACAAACCAGCAGCCAGGAAGCAGAAAGTTTTGTCTCAAATGAAAAAGTGTGGGTCACCACAGAAGAGTTGTGCTCTTGAAACATTCCCCCCACTGTTCCTCAGCACATGTATACAGCTTGCAAGGCAAGGCTTTTCTCCCCACAAAGACCTCCCTCATCTAAAGGTATCCTTAGTAGGCTGGTTAAATGTGTTTTACAGATTTATAGTTAATTGAGTTTTATAGATTTCTTTTAATCTTACATGTTTAAAGGAGCTGCAGTGTGGTTGAGAATCTGGTCCAAAGAAAAACATTTTTGACAAAAAAATTCTGATCTGAAACTCGACCAGGGTTTTAAATCTTGCATAGTTCAGGAGATGTTCATCCTAGAACTTTTTTTTTTTTTTTTTAACTTTTCAGTGATCAATTCAGATTTCTAATCCGGATTTTGTTTCCATTCTACATCAAGAATGATTAGCTCAGTCACTTTGGTTTTAGCTCATCCTTCAGTTGGATATTTTAGTCTAGTGATAACAGTTAAGGCAAAAGATAGTAATTAAGGTAAGCAATACTTAAGGGAAATCTATGTCTTCCCTGCAATCATCTGCCCCAAGCAAGATTATTATTTTTGATAATAAAAGTTTTGAAATTTTTGATCTTGAAGATGTGATTTCAGAAACATCTTCTTGAATCAGTGCTCAATCCACTGGCTTACTTATACCTATGATCAATAATGAAGGCATCAACAACAGGAGTATTTGCTCTTGGCTTGGACTTTGAGCAGAGCTTTGAGGATAGTGAGTCAGAAAAGTTCAAAAGAATATGTAAGTCAAAGCAAAGTGCAAAGATTTCCATACAGATTAAATCAATACCTGGGTTGAGGTATGACTGTTGTGTCAGGCAGTGGTCCTTTTGCCTGTTATGAGATGCTTTTTACTCTGGTTGTAGTCCCAGTGGTCTCAATGTGTTTAATTATCATGGGTTTATGAAGTAAGACAGCATTTCATATGAACACAGCTGTTGCAGATTTTCCTACAATTAGGACCCTGATCTGTTCTATTGACTCCATAGCTTCATCGACAAACAGGGGCAGCCTCTCCTCTGTTTATTCTACTCTTGTTCCTATAGAAGGGGATCTCTGAACTCCTCAAAACCACAGGAAGCATGAATTCTTTTACAATAAACTAAAAAAAACAAGCAAAAAGTCCCAACCCCCAAATATCCTAGAATTAGCTTCTGTCAAGCTGTGGTTCTGTAAGATGGTAAGTTTGACTTGGGGTTATTGTATAGGGATCAAAAAATCTGCATTACTCTGACAGAAATCACCAAAACAATACAAATTCACTTTCCTTGCCTAAGTGGTTTTAATGTATTTTGTCTGTGGTTTTCTAGGCCAATTTTATTTTAAATCAAACATAATTTTTCTAACTTTCTATTGGACCAGAGATTCCTTACTATGGTTAATTTGATAAAAATGCAATTATGTGTTCACACCTGATTCAGATCAAATTCATAATATCTGGTAATTCAGTAGTGAAAAGCTCCATTATTACTGCCCTTGAAACTTCATTTTATTTTATGGACAGATGTTCTTTGCCCACTCCTTCTGGGTTTCTTTCTTGGCTGCTTTGAAATTTCCACCTCCCACAGTTGTGGCTGGTTAAAGTGATCCTGGAATACTCCCTAACCCAGATCAGTCAAAATAAACCAAGTCAATTCAAACCATTAGATGAACTGTTTAAATTAATGCAGCTGGTTTGGCAGCAGTGGATTAGATGTCATTCACGTAAATTGTTCTGCAAGGGTAGCAACCTCCAGCAGGCAAGTAGTTGTTAACAGCTGGGGAGTAGAGAAGGGGAAATCTTTAAGTAGCACATCTATGAAGGGCAAAGGTCTCTCTGCAGCTTTTGTCTTTAATTGAAAGACTTAGCACCTCATTAAAGGCAAGTTGTAAGCGAGCTAAAAACTGAATCAGTATGAAATGAGGTAGTAAAGTAATTACTGTAATGTTCACATCAGATTGTTCTTGATGGATAGACTTTTCAGTGCTTCTGTGCTCCGCGGGCATATCTTATAGGAGTATGTTGAAGACTTGACCTGATGCCACTTAAGAATGAGAATTCAAACCAATAAACATGAACACCTGGAATTCAAAGGTGTGGTGCAGGAACGGAATATAAAACCTAGAGCTGAAGGCCCTTTTTTCTTTTTATAGTCTGTGAGGACAGTGTGTATTTCAGAGCAGTGCCCCAGAAAGTCTGTATCCTGAACAAGTCAATAGGAAATACCTGAAAGCAGGGGTGTGGTGAAATCTTGTCCCTTTATGGAAGGGTTGAGGAATTGGTAGGGTCCATCTAAATATGTTAGTTTCCTCAGTGCTGTTAAAGGACTCTTCAATATAGACAGTCTGAGTTGTACAGGTCTCCACATGTACTCCTCAACTTTGTGCTTGTCTCCAATGAATTCTTGTCTCCTATGCATATGTTATGGTTGGGTAGAAAAGTATAAAATTTCTTGGGCCACAAAGAGGTGACTTACTGGTTAAGTTGGTAGGAGAAAGATGCCAGTCCATACTCCTAGCTTTCTTCTGTGTGTTTTATGATGACTTGTAACCTGGTGGTTAGAGTGTTTTTGTGGTTTGAACCTTGTCAGAGGAGGGCTAGAAGCTCATTCTGGATCGCCTATGTGACTGCTTTATTTGCTGGGTTATTACATAAAATGAGGGGGCCTCTTTTGGCTGCATTTTTAGAGAAAGCAGCTAACAAACTTTAGTCAGTCTGTGTGTAAGAAATATATTTGCAGCATCCAACTGGATGGGGCTTATCAAAGAACTTTAAAATTCCTACACTTTTTCTTGTGTGCTTTTATGGCAGTTGGACACCTAGCTATTCAGTTTAAAGTAGTTCTGGTCAAGTTTAAAAACAGAACTGCTCATGTCTTGCAAAGTTTCAGGTCAAACAGGATAGTTAATGTACCTTTCCTTGCTTCATTTTTCCATCAGAATGGAAATTCAGATGTGAATACATACACTCCAGATCCAAGGTATAAATCCTGCTTAAGTATATCTGTAAGACAGATACCCCAGCAAGAAATTTGATGTAATTTTATACTAGTTTCATGCAGTTTGAGCTGAGCGAGATGAGTAAAGTAATGCAAGTATCGTGTCTCAAAGATATATGTGTAGCTAGAATGTGTATTTTCCTATTTTAATTTTCTTTTTGGTCCATGAACTGTCTAGTGTGATTCTTTAATCCTTTGATTCTACACTTCACATTTATTTGGTTTTTTTGACTTGCTGCTCTGCTGTCTTAAGAAAAACTAAAACACTGCATTAAACTTCTGAATTTCTGCCCGTGGATTTCAAAGTTGGAGGCAAATCCAGTATAGCCCTAAAAATATATCATTGTAAAAACATAATTAGCAGAAATGTGCAGATGATACTGATAAACCATCACAGAATAAATATGAATAATGTTGTAGAGTATGTATAAACAATAGGGATGGAACAGTATTTCAATTATTAATAGATTATTGCCATCAATAAACAAGGGTATCAATCTCACATGCTTACTATAAATTACATCCATTAGGTCTTTCTTTCCTCAGGCACATAAATCCATACAATCTGAACATATACCAGTTTTTAAATCCATAAATATATTATGTAGTAGTTCTCCTTGAGGAGCTAATGCTTTGTTCAATATTCTGTTAAAATGTCTCAAATGAAGCAAATGGGCTTCTCAAGTCTTATTTATGGAGGCTCAGGAGAGCAAAACATAAACCATCAAAGTAAAAACACTTGCAAGCTCAGAGAATGACAACACCATATTCTTCTATTAAAAGTGAGAAACGAACTGAGTTTCTGGATTCACATGACTCACTGGTCTCTGAGAGAATCCCGACTATCTCGGAAGCTTTTCCCTCAAAAATAGGAAAAATATAGAAATGTGACCTTAAGAAAAATAAATCCCAAATGACCTCAACTTAAGTTTCCCTTTTCCTGTGGTGTTATTTTACTGTATACTGATAGCAGGTATAGAAGAGCCAAATCAAGATGACATAGATTCCACCTTATTACTGGAGCATAATTTGACAGCTGAGTTGGCATGGAGCTGTGTTACCACTGTAAATGCTTGGTGTCCACGTGTTGTGTAAATGTGACTAAAACATACATGTTACCTGCAACACAGTGAGGGGAGCTAGGAAGTGAGTTGTGCAGAGCATGAGATATTAGTATTCATGGAAAACACAGTGGTTTTTCTAAACAGTCCCTTTCTTTATGTAGGTCTATGCAATACAGGCATTCTTTGATTGCTTTCATGTGTAATAAATAAGAAATACATACTAATCATATACTTCCTTACTAGTGAATGTGAATATTAAATCAAGTGTTTTACTTCCCGGGGCAGTAACATTCCAGCAAGGAGATGGTCTAATGTAAAACTCCCACTGGAAGGGCTGCAGGAGTTGTTTGTGTACTTTCTGACAGCTTATGTAGCTACATGTTCCCCTGGCCACTTTTTACCATCTCTGTGTTGCGCTTGGCTGTGTGGCAAACCATAAAATAACTATGTTAAAATATGAGTTTATTTTTCTACCAGGTTTGCTCCCTAATCTGGTTTGCTGCATAGTTGCTTGTGCTGGAAAAGTTCATGGGGCAGTGTTGGCACAAAAATGAGAAGGCAAGTGTCTGGAGTGGGGAAAAGGGAGGAAAGCAACCAGCTAAGCTGTTTTACCCACTTCAGCTGAATATCTAATCCTGATTTAAAAGCTGGGAGACCGTATAAGAACACAACCGAGCCGCAATGCCAGGCAGTGCTACTAGGGTGTTAATATCCCATTTGACCCTCTGATACTTTTGTAATGCCCCTAAATGGGGTATTTCCAGGTCCTTTATATCATGTTAACCATACACAAAATACAATGCTGCTGAGGAACACAGTTCATAGCATCATAGAATCACAGAATGGTTTGGGTTGCAAGGGACCTTTAAAGATCATCTAGTCCAACCACAACATTTTTCACTAGATCAGGTTGCTCAAAGCCCTATTCAACTTGGCCTTGAGCACTTCCAGTGTTGGCGCATCCACAAATTCTCTAGACAACCTGTTCCAGTGTCTCACCACCCTGATTGTAAAAAATGTCTTCCTTATATCCAACCTAAACTTACTCCCTTCAGTTTAAAACCATTGCAACTTGTCCTGTCACTACAGGCCTTGGTAAAAAGTCTCTCTCTAATTTTCTTATAAGCCCCTTTATTGAAAGGCCACAATAATGTCTCCCTGGAGCCTTCTGCAGGCTGAACAACTCAGGCTCTCTCCTCCTTTCTTCAAAGGAAAGAAGAGTGCTATTCCAGCCCTCTTACCATTTTCGTGGCTCTCCTCTGGACCTGTGATAACAGGTCCATGTCTGTCTTGTACTGGGGACCCCAGAGCTGGATGTAATACTCCAGGTGGGGTCTTGCAACATCAGAGTAGATGGTGAGAATCTTCTGTCAGCCTGCTGGCTGTGGTTCTTTTGGTGCAGCCTATGATATGATTTGCTTTCTGGGTTGAAAGTGCACATTGCCAGCTAACATGCAATTTTTCATTCACCAATATCCCCAAGTACTGCAGTCCACAGATCAATCCATTCATCTCCCAGACGGTACTGGTACTAGGGATTGCCTCGATCTTGCGCTTGGCGTTGGTGAATTTCATGAGGGTCACGTGAGTCCTCTTTTCAACCCTGTAAGTTCCCTCCGGGTGGCATCCCCTCCCTCTAGTGAATCAACTGCACCACTCAGCTTGGTGTCATCTGCAAGCTTGCAGAGGGTGCACTCAATCCCATTGCTGTGATTGAGTGCATCATCAATGAAATTATTAAACAGTGTTTTCCCAGTATGGACACCTGAGGGACACCACTCATAACTGTTTTCTACAGGGACATTAAGATGCTGACTGTAACTCTTTGGACATAGTCATCCAGCCAGTTCCTTGTCCATCTAACAGCCCATCCATCAAACCTGTAGCTTTAATTTAGTATCAAGAATGTTGTGGGGGACAGTATCAAAGACCTTATAGAAATCTATGTAGATGACATCCATAGCTCTTCCCTTGTCCACTGATGCAGTTACTTCATTGTAGAAGGCCATGAGAGTAGCCAGGCATGATTTGCGTTTGGGGAAGCATGTTCACTGTCTCTAATCACCTTCCTGTCTTCTGTATGTTTCAACATGTCTTCAAAGAACACCTGTTTCATGGTCTTACCAGTCATAAAGGTCAGGCTGACCAGTTGGTAGTTCCCAGGGTCCTGCTTTTTACCTTTTTAAAAAATGGGCATAATGTTTCCATTTTTTTCAGTCACTGCTGACTTTATCTGACTGCCACGACTTTTCAAATACGATGGAGAGTGACTTGGCAGCTACATCAGCCAATTTCCTCAGGAGCCTGGGATAAATCTCACTGGGTCCCATGGACTTAGGTATGTTCGTGTTCCTCAGGTAGTCTCAACCAGATCTTCTCCTGCAGTGGGAGAAGGTCCCTGCCTTGATGTTCAGGGGCTTGAGAGGTCTGGTAAAATAGATTACCATTCAAAACTGAGGAAAAAATACTTTTGAGTATGAATCACGCTAAAGTTTACAGAGAGTGATTTTTCCTCTGCATTAATCTGCTGGGAGAGCTGGACTTGCAAAGTCCCCTCCACACCCAGCCTGGATCCTCCAAGGGCTAGGCAGAGCATTCATAGGGCCCCCCCCAAAACCCAATGGCTGAGGGAGGGGACAACTCCCCCTGCATAGCCTTCTGCATGACATTTGTTATCAGATCTCCTGCCCAATTTGTCAGGGAGGGTACATTCTCTTTAATCTTCCTTTTCTGTCCAACGTACCTGTAGAAGCCCTTCTTAATATTCTACACATCCCCTGACAAATTCAGCTCCCACTGTGCATTTCTGATCCCACCCTTACACAAACAGGCAGTGTCCCTGTATTCTTTCCAGGATACATGTCCCTGGTTCCACTATCTGTGCGTTTCCTTCTTACACTTTAATTTGACCAGGAGGTGCTTACTGACACATGGCAGTCTCCTGCCCTCCCTGTCCCATTTCATACATGTGGGAATCGAGAGCTCTTGCGCTCTAAGAAAAATGTCCTTTATGAGCTGCCAGCTCTGTTCAGCTTCCTTGTCCCTGAAGCCAGGTTCCGAGGGGGTCCAATTCACAAATTCCTTAAGCAACTGTTTATATCATGTTTATATTGAGCAAATGATATAATTCAGCTGCAAGTTTGGATAACATAAATGACACATGGCCCTGCCGAAAAAGCCATGGCCAATCATGATCAGATAGTCTGTTTTCGTTTCCTTGAGCTATGAGATTTCTTGCAGTCATTTTATATTCTATGAACATGGTGTAAATTTCAGATACCACTGAGCTTCAGCAATGGTGACTGTAGATGTATCTGACTGGAAAATTGCCCAGTGGGCTGTTGCAGGCACGTAATCAACCATTTAACCTCTGGATCATATCTCAGCTGTGATAAAAGTTTGATGATACTGGATCCCTTCAGGAACTTACATGTTTTTTGTCTGTCTTGTATCAATTCATGAAATATATTAATGGTATGTAGGACTACTTCTGTTCTGATTATTTTTTATGGTATCAAGTTGCTTATTGCTCCCAATATACACCTTCACCTCTAAACTGATCACAACTGGGCTAGCTACATGAGACTAAAGAATTTCTCCAATTTCTCCAAAATAGTCCTAATAAAAGCTTGCAATTCTAATTCCTACATTCAGTCAAACAAAGTGGTAGAATACCATGGAAGTTAATGGCAATGTTGGTATTTATTGAAGTCTTGCAGAAGAAATATAATCCTGAGTACATTCACGTTAGTAGTTATTAGTAGGACTTAGCTAATTAAGTGCTAAAACAAACAAACAAAGAAACAAAAACAACCCCAATAGGTCCACTTCACTAATTTTGGACCTCTGAAAAGATTGGAAGCAAACTAATCCAGATCAAGTACTGTATATCGCTTGCATAGCACAGAGGACCAAATGCTCACCATGTGGAACACGAAATTGTGAAGAGTTGTTTGTTTCATAAGAAACCAACACCAGCCTATGCTGGCTAAAATGGAAGAGCTATTATAATGGGAAATGGGGAATAGTTAAGGTCCCTGGTCTGCTAATACAGCTTTGGATGGCAATAATGTTAGTTTTAGGAGGAGGGAAAATTCTTTAAAGAAGAAAAATACTAGCAGATTTTCATATTTTCTGTGGATTTTTTTCCTCCATATCCCCCAATTATAGGGGGTCAAAAGTGAAAGAGGTACGAACAACCATTTAATCTCTAAATGGGATGCAATTTCAAGCGTTTCTGATTTTGGCTGTCGCAATGCCACCATCTTTGAAACAGTATGACAAGGACCAGTTTCTTACGCATTGAAGAGGTAAAATACTGCTCACTGTCACGTTACCTCTGTGAATGAACACTAGGAGAAACTATTGAAACTGGAGGAATTTTAGTAGTGTAGAACCTGTGTGAAAGGAGTATCAAGCCTCTGCCCGCATAGAAATCCCAACAGTCTGCCATCACAAGGTGCAGATAAATTACACTTGTATCTTTGCAGATATCACATTACATTCCACAATATCAATTTAATTTGATCTAAGAAAGCTAACAGGATATGAATAGCCTGTAATCCGTAAAGAAAAAGCTTAACAGAATGCTTTAGAAATCACATACGACAAAACACTTTCTCTTTAGGAGTTTAATATGAAATATGGATAGGTGTAGCTGTCTTCTTAGAAAGCCTAGAGTAGAATGTGTCAAACTGTATAATTCCATATATGTCAAAAGAGCTGAAAATTTAGTTACACCTTGCATTATGAATCATGAGAACTAAATTAAATGAAAGAAGACAGGAAGGTCTAGAAATTTGTAGCCTGTGTTTACACAGGATGATCTAGCAATTGTCATTTTCCTTCATTACAAACTGTTTTTGTATTGCACACCTGTTTAAAAATCTCTTTCTGCTTTTGAGAAAACAAGTTTCTAGATCTGGCACGTAGATCTTACTCAAGCCTTAATTCTGCAAAGTACTTTCAATATGTTAACTATTATGCCATTGAAATTGATGTATTTTTAATGAAGGCTTAACTGAATCAGGGCCAAAATGCCCTAAAAGTTTTACTTTTAGAAGGGGAAATTCCTGTTACACCTTCACGAGACAAAGAGAGCATAGAGACTTCTACATAAATCACTCTGAATAAAATAATGCCCCTTGCCTGATTTTGATCTACTGCAATAAACGAAGGAAAAACAATACTTCAAAACTGTACCTGTTAAAGGGTCCAGTATTTGAATAGGGTGTGTTCAGGAAATTACAGTGGTTTCCACTGCTGAACCTTTACAGTTCATAGCCCAGCACCATAAAGGAAACTACTACTACTACTACTACTGATTCATTTTTTAGTTATGCAGACTGTAATTTTCAGTGAGTTAGCTGCTGCTCCATGAGAAGTTGTGATCATCCCTACAGTAAGGGTGGAATGTTGGAAGCTTCTGAGACATCACAGCATGGGCTTTTCCAGCCCAAGGATCAGAGAATCACAGAATAATATGGGATTGGAAGGGACCTCTGGACATCATCAAGTCCAATGCCCCTGTTAAAGCAGATCCTCCTAGAGCAGGTTGCACAGGAACATGTCCAGGTGGGTTTTGAACATCTCCAGAGATGGAGACTTCACCACCTCTCTGGAAAGCCTGTTCCAGTGCTCTGCCACCCTCAATATAAAGAAGTTCCTCCTCATGTTTAGATGGAACTTCTTATGTTCAAGTTTGTGCCCGGTACCTCTCATCCTGTCACTGGGCACCACTGAAAAAAGACCGGCCCTGTCCTCCTGACACCCACCCTTGAAGTATTTATAGGCATTGTTCAGATCCCCCCTCACCCTTCTCTTCTCCAGACTAAAAAGACCCAAGTCCCTCAGCCTTTCCTCATAAAAGAGGTGTTCTAGTCCCCTAATCATCTTTGTGGTCCTCTGCTGTGCCCACTCCAGAAGTTCCCTGTCCTTCTTGGACTGGGGAGCCCAGAACTGGACACAGTACTCCAGATGTGGCCTCACCAGGGCAGAGTAGAGGGGGAGGATAACCTCCCTCAACCTGCTTGCCACACTCTTCTTGGTGCACCCCAGGATGCCACTGGCCTTCTTGGCCACAAGGGCACATTGCTGGGTCATGGTCATCCTCGTCCACCAGGATTCCCAGGTCTTTTTCCTCAGAGCTGTCAGCCCCTAATCTGTACTGCTGCATGGGATTATTCCTCCCCAGGTGTAGAACCCTACACTTGCCCTTGTTGAATTTCATCAAGTTCCTCTCTTCCCAACTTTCCAGCCTGTCCAGGTCTCACTGTATGGCAGTAGAGCCTTCTGGTGTGTCAGCCACCCCTCCCAGTTCTGTGTCATAACATGAAACTGAGATGTAAAAGCTTCTTAGACTTTGTAATCATATGATGTTTCTTGGACTTGCAGAGCAAAGTCTTGAGCTCTTTTTCCACCCTATAGCACTGTAAATCACAGGGAAGAAGTGGAAAGGGATAGATCTAACCTGAAAAGTGATTAAGTAAGAGGTGATTCTGACATCTTCACCCTTCTCCAGCATCAGAATATCTCCTCAAAAGGCAACTTTAATATATGGCATGCTTGTTATATTCATTCAGAAAAGATTTAGCTACAATCACTGTCAGCAGCAAGATTAATTTCAAGCAGAACTGAGCTTCAGATAAGGTGGGGAGCTGAAAGTGTGTTGATCAAATGAGAAATGAAGCTCATCAGTGTCGCTAATGTTCTCTGAGGATAATGCTCTGGCTAAATAATCTAATGCTCTGGCTAAATCTCTTGTCTGGCAAAGGTTTCATACTTGGATTTCAGAAGCTTTTAAGATAGTAGTCGTAATGCTGTATTGTATTGCCTCTGTCTGGCTTGAGAAAGGTGGACTTTGGATATTAGGAACCTCTGGAATTGCACCTAGTGGAAACATGTAAACACAGGAGCATGTGAACTCACTTAGACTGGAATGGCTGAAAATCTAGACGTCAGTCAAAGGCAATAAGCTTTGCAGATATATTTTGTGCACTACATAGCTATTTTTCCTGAAATTTTATCTGTTCCCAGTTTCATTAATTGGAGGGTAACTTACTAATGCAATAATGTTGGTTACTTAACTCACCGAACCCGAAATCTCCCTTTATCTCACGGAGGAATATGAGGATCTCTCAGTTTGAAATTCATCGGGTACCACAAGTGTACATTAATTATGGTTTCATTATTCTTTCAGATAAATAATGCAAGCTCTTTAACAAAGCATTTCCTTAATAACCACATTAGAAACTGAACCTCATACACCAATAAAAACAATACTCAGTTTAATTTTTACTACCTTTCAATCAATAAGAAAAATGGTAGGATGGTAAAACATTTTAAAGAAAACATAAAATGTTAATTTTAAGTGAAGAATTATTTTGGCAGAGTCTTAATTTATAAAGTAATCTGCATATATTCAGCACATCATCAGTGAGAGGAAATTAGCTACCAGTGGAAAAAAAACCCGCTGAATAATACTGAAAACAGACATTAATTTTCCTCACAGAGTCATTAATTTTCCATAAAAATCAGAATTACATCTAATACATGGAGGTTATTTTTAAATGAAATCTCATGTGCTATAAAATTATTTGGGAATTGAACAGCTCCAACTCACAATTTCTCGAGCGTGGGAACAGCATGGCCCTAGTGCAGTCCATGGCAAAACAAATATGGATTTCACTGGCTTGCAATTTTACCATATAGAAAATAGAATAGTTTGACTCTTTAAAGAGTGCAGATTGATGCAGCTACAATAAAGCCATCAGATTGCCGAGATTTGCACCAGCTGAGGTTCTAATCTATATACTTCTGTAACAAGTAGGAGAGTTAGGTTGCAAGTGAGGAGAGCCTGTCAGTCAATAAAGCTGCATTACCCCAGCGAGAATGAGAAGAGAATGAACTATTTGTGCCTACTGTCTCCCTATTGTCCTCTTCTAGCTCTTGAGATCTGGAAATTGGAAAAGAAAAGCCAAAGGAAGAACTAGAGTAAATCTTGTCTTTATAACTAACTGTACATTAAATGACTGCTCCCAATGAAGGGCTCTTCTGTGTTTTTCTTTAAAATGTGTAACAGTAGCCTCTAAACCTCAGCTAGGCAGTGTGGGGGTGGGGCCTTCTGCAGCAACAGTGTGGAAATTACAGAACCGTAATTTTATCACACTGAGTAGATAAAGCTCTTAAGAAAAAAAATCCACTCTTTTTTTTTTTTTTTTTTCTCTCTCCCTCACCCCCTTCTGCAGGAAACTAAGAGACAAGGTTTGTTACTGTTCCCAAGCAGCAAAGGCAGTGGTACAACAATTCTTCCATTTGAGTAGGAAATTCCTTTTTTGGGTAAATGCAAAGATGAGTCAGTCGAAGAAATCATGAGGTTTCTGCAGTGCATTTTTTTACCATATGGAAGTAGGTATGTTGAAACAGCTGAGGCCAGCCAATTTAATTCTTGTGCTTTACAGAATACACTCAAAACTCTCTTCCTCTGCTTTTATCCTACTCTATTTTTTGGATTACTGTTCTTTTGCCTCTGGTCTGTGTAGAGATGTATGCACAGCCTAGCCTGGCAGTACAAGATATGTTTGGATTTTGAGTTTTGGAAGATTTTAATTTACAAATGAATAAATAGGCAATTATCTTCACGCTGTCTTTTCAGAAGTTTCCAACATACTTTTCTTAGGTGAGACCTAAACCCTTCAAAGTTACCTAAACAGGTTCTACAAACAGTCCCTAGGTTACTGTGTAGCATAATTACAAATAAGTCCTAATTTGTATGGTTTACAGTCACAACATTCTTCTGTCATTTTAGCAGCTGCACAACACAGTATGTAGCAGGAGAACCACCCTGACAGTAAAGAATTTCTTCCTAACATCTAATCTAAATCTACCCTCTTACAATTTGAAAACATTACTCCTCATCCTATCACTATGCTGCCTGATAAAGAGTCCCTCCCCATCGCTCCTGTAGGCCCTCTTTAGGTACTGGAAGGCTGCTATAAGGTCTCCCTGGAGCCTTCTCTTCTCCAGGCTGAACAACCCCAACTCTCTCTCAGCCTGTCCTCATAGGAGAGGTGCTCCAGCCCTCTGATCATCTTTGCGGCCCTCCTCTGGACCCATTCCAACAGGTCCACGTCTTCCCCATGCTGTAGACTCCAGAGCTGGATGCAGTACTCCAGGTGGGGGTCTCATGACAGAGGAGAAGAGGGGCAGAATCACCTCCCTTGACCTGCTGGCCAGGCTTTTGATGCAGCCCAGGATACAGTTGCCTTTCTGGGCTGCAAGTGCACATTGCTGGCACATGTCCAACTTTTCATCCACCAGTACCCCCATGTCCTTCTCCACAGAGGATGTAACCCACATAAAACATGTAGATACATCTCTCATATAGGCATATTCCATATAAACCCCCTGATCTAGCCAGATGTAACTGCATATGAAATATATGCCAGAGACAGTTTGGGTGCTTTTTTTTTCTTTTTTGTTTTTGGGTTTTTTTTTGTTTTGTTTGTTTTTCTATTCAATGTGAGACGAGCTTGCAGCAAAATATCTTTTTTTACTTCAGAGCAGAAAGCTTAGGCAGTCCTCTCAAACTGTCGGAAACTCCATGCTAGATACCTCCTTTGCTGAAGCTGACCTGAGCAGGGAGAGAGTTTTCTCTGCTGCCACTCGGAGGGTGCAACCTGGGGACAGCCTCACACCACACCACCGGAAGCACACAGTGCATGTCTTTGATTCAGTATTAGGCAAAAAGATATCGAAGCCATTACGTTAACAAAGGGTTAGGCAAACTAAGCGTGTGCACAACCCTGCCCTCCACAGAGTATAAGTGAAGAGTCAGAGAATCATGTTCAATAGTTAGTGTTGCTCAAGTATCACTCTTCTAAAGCACAAAGGCTCTTTATGGGTGTTTCTTACAGAGCTAGCTGCACCTGATATAATTATTCATATCATGAGGTATCAAGATGCTGTATTTAACAGCTGAAAACACTTGCCACAGCTGGAAATTAATTTTTATTTGGCGTACTACTGTTTATGTGTGTTATTTGCACAGTCTGCCTGTTTTACTGTTTCCAAGTGGTCATGAATACTTTTGATGACTCTGTAACATCTCCTGGCAAGTGCGTAACAATCAGTTAAATCATTTTGTGCATATTGGTCAACCGTTTTGTTTTCTTTTTTTCCTAGACGTGACAAGAATAATATCTCCTTGCATGCTAGCCTTTGACTGGATGTCAGTGACCTCCAAACACAAAGCCTGCTCTTTGTGGTGTTCCTGTCTTTATCCAAGTGAAACAAATCAATGCTCTGGCCCTGCAAGGCCAGTTAAATTACAACAGGCAACCTTGCTGAATCTGCAAGTTTCAGATTTGTATTGAGTTAATGAAAGCCAAAGGGGATTCCCATATTACAGCATCTCTGTTGTAAGGGATCCTAGCAAATAGAGTGGGCAATAGCATCTGATTTTATTAGGTGATAATGCATGAGATGAAATAAACACATCACTGTGTAATCCTCTGCAATTTATACACGATGTTATAAGTGTAAGTGTTATTTTCAGACTCCAAATGAGACTCTGCGAGGGCACTGGTAGGAATTAGGAGGCCAATCACCATTAGATTTTTGATAGAAATTAAACTTCTGAGGCACAGATGCTTATTAAAAATTTAATTCCTACTGAAGACGAACAACAACTAGGCTTCCAAATATCATGTGTGTTGGTAGGAATCCTTTTCTGTAACTGCGGAAATAGGCAATTGGTGGGGACAGGACTTCTCTTGTTTGATCTCACTGATGAAAAGCAAGTTCAAAATTGTGGAACTGCTCCCTGAAAACTGAATGCCAGCTGTGCTTGTTAAATGAGGAAAGGCTAAAAGTATTAATGCTTGTGACTATTTGCAGTACTTTTTTAGAATTAGTGACTTGTTGAGCTAGCTACGATTTGTACTAATTGTTTCTTTAACAAATAGTCACAAAATGTAAGGACTGATTACCTTTCATCACTGACTTGTCTCACCCATGGCAGTTCTGCTCCTATAGCAAATCTGAGATATATTCGTATGGGAAAAAGCTCACATGATCTCATTAGTAAAGGTGACTTCAGTTTTCAGTGCCATCATCAACTGTAATTCATATGCACAAAGTTTAATACAATGCTAATGTTGATAAAATAGTATGCTAAAGAAACAGCAAAAGTTTTCACAGAATAGTAGTATATTATCTTTTTTTCAGGTGTTTTGTTAATTTCACTGTCCTGAGAGCTGTCTGAGAAGTAGGATGGGAGTGGGAATTATTTCTTTTGTGATTATGTTGCAAACCTGATTCATTTCCAAGACAAAAAAGCCTAAATTGTAAAGTATGAGCACCTGCAAGAAGTCTGCATACTGTTCCTTTGGCTATCTATATTTCATGTTTTCATTCAATTGTATGCTTTTCTGTCACTCACACAGTTACCAATTGTGACTCTTTTCACTTATTTATACTATTTAATTTCTACTTTTTGCCTGATAAGATCTTTTTTTGTTTTATTTTAGTGTTTTTCTATGGGTTTTCCTGGGCTTCTTGTTCCCCTTCCATTTATTTTCTATTAGTTTATAGAAACCACTGTCTACAATAGCTGTCTCAGATTTCTAGAAGCTATTACTCTCTTATAGACAGGACACTTCATTGATTGTTCTGAACATAACATGTTTCAGTGATAAGATTGATGGACATGAAATCCCAAGATGACAAATTGACAAGGCTTTTAAACTAAGGGGCTGTGTAGCTTTGTAATTTCTTTTTTAATATGGCAGTTCGAGAAGGTTTATAGAGTTCCTGATTTAAAAAAGCCAAAGAAGACATTAACAGTTAAACACAGGCTTAAATGGTTTACCTTGCAGGAGATAAACATCTGCTTTGTAATGCAACATAAATACATATTATTATTTTGCAGAAGAGTAAGAGCCACATTACTGCAGAAGTGTGCTGACATGATTGCTTCTTCCAGACCATGCAGAAAAGAGATAAGGTGTTTCTATTGACAGCACTGGCAGAACTACCAGCCTTTCAAGTAGGGATGGCTTCAGATGGGTTGGAAGACAATGGAAGTTTTTGAAACGGGAGACCAGCAGAAAGCAAGCTATCCATCTTTTTTCTAAAGCAGCAAAAGTTCAGGCAAGGAGAAGAGGACACCACTTTTGCTTCCCTGAACTTATTTGCTATGTTGAGCCCTGATCCATCTGTGAACAGAGACTCTCAAACAAGGATTCACATGCTTACGGTCTGTCATGTTCCCTTCATAGTGGGCAGGTGGCAAAAAACATCCAGTGCCAACAAGCGCGTCATCTGTTGATCATCGAAGGAAAACATTTAATTTCCATATTTCACTGAGTTTTTCATAGCTGTGGGACAGGGACCAGGGCATCTGTATGGACAATTTAATATGGAGCTATAGCAAAAAAAAGCCAACCAACCAACAAAACACAAAGGAAAAAGCAAGATACAGAGAAAAAGACATAAGCTCAGTATGGAAAGCACAATAGCACTGATGTATATAGTGGCATACCTTCAACTGTGTGTAACAGTACTGTCTCCATTTTCTACCACCAGTCTTGGTCAGGTGTTAAGAAAGCCTGCAAATGGTTAAGACATGAAAGGCTTTTTTTTTTTTTCTGAAGAGATGTAGAAAAAATATCTTACCATAGAAAGGCCATAAATGAGAGGTGCTATTTTAGTGTCTGTGTGTACAAAGTGGTCAGGAAGTAAATTAGATCAGGAGTTAAAACTATATCCTTTCTCTAGCAAAAGTAGAGTTATTCAATTTTATGAGAAAGTATTAAATTCCTAACTGATAAAGACTATTTTTCCACAGGTGCAGTATATTGAGCCCATGGAATTCATCATTACAGCAAGCAATTAAGGATGATAGTTTAGCAAGTTTAAAAATGAGACTAGATGGTTACAGTCTCAAAATTGTAAAACTCTACAAACTCTGAAGTTGTCACAGCTGTACTTACTTAGAAAGAAACAGGTTTGTTGAACAGAGGGTCCATAAAGGATTTTTACTCTACTGTCACTCCTATACGATTCTTGTGTGTTCCTCTGAAGCATCCAATACTGGTCAGACTGAGAAATGGAAAGACAGTTTAGAGAGACTGAAGATCACATTGTAAAACAATTCTTACTTTTTAAGAAGATAATCCAGCTCTCTGCCCGCATGTAAATACCCTGGTCTATTACATTGCACGAGTAATTTAGATTGTTTCCTTCCCACACTTTCCCTACCATGTTTTTAGGTTTGAAGTATTTTATTTGTTGCTTTGTAAAATAAAAATAATTTAATTCTGAATGAAAGTAGTTAATACATGGGAAACAAACTCCATATTATGTTGTCTAATACGTGGTGGATTGGAATTTGTCATACAACTACCATAAACAGAGTTTTATATTTCTAGTAACAGAAGGCAGACACTAACAATACTAACAATAACACATTGAGGGAGGTGATTCTGCCCCTTTGCTCCTCTCTGGTGAGACCTCACCTGGAGTACTGTGTCCAGCTCTGGAGTCCCCAACACAAGAAGGAAACGGATCTGTTAGAGCGTGTTCAGAGGAGGGACACGAAGATGATGACAGAGCTGGAGCACGTCTCCTGTGAAGACAGGCTGGGAGAGTTGGAGTTGTTCAGCCTGGAGAAGACGGCTTCCAGGAGACCTTTTTGCAGCTGCAAAGTACCCAAAGGGGACCAACAGAAAAGATGAGGACAGACTTTTTAGCAGGGCCTGTTGTAACAGGACAAGGGGTAATGGTTTAAAGCTGAAAGAAGGAAGATTTAGACCAGGCATAAGGAAGAAATTTTTTACAATGAGGATAGTGACACACTGGAACCGGTTGCCCAGAGCAGTGGTAGATGCCCCATCCCTGGAAACATTCAAGGTCAGGTTGGATGGGGCTTTGAGCAACCTGATCTAGTTGAAGATGTCCCTGCCCATTGCAGGTGTGGTTGGACTAGATGACCTTTAAAGGTCCCTTCCAACCCAAACTATCCTACGATTCTACGAATCATAAAAAAGTCAGAAGATTTACCATACCACAAATGCAGTAAGTACCACATTAGCTAATAAGTGGCAGATGAAGTCTACAGCTTTGCATTTGCATTTACCTATAGGCTTGTAATGGTGAGACACAGGTAGAATATAGTCTTTTGGCTTTTGTTATTGCTACGAGTCAGAGAAAAGCTATGTTATAATATGCAGACAAGAAAGGGCATCTAAGCATACATCTCCACCTTCCAGTCTATGGAGCTTATGACTTCAGGTGCAAAAAAGCGTTAACCATCTTCCCAGCTGGACATGTCTCAGATGAATACACAGTTCTCCGTACACATCAGCTAATATCCAAAATGGCAAAGTTTTCCCTTAACAGTGTGTGTAACATCTAAGGGAGAGATGCTGAAGCCATTGGAGCTGAAAATCTAAGATTGTTGCCATTTTTGCCTTCATGGCACCCATTGTAGATCAGTGCTGTGTCATGCAAAGCTATGTCTGAACGTGTAATACAAAAACATCTGAGCTCCCAGGAGTTTACACGCTAAGAGGGGATGCTGTTGATTGAGTGGAATGATATAACACTGTGTTAATATGCATCCCTTATGATATGATCTCCATGTATGAATTATGGTTGTCTTCTGTCTACGAACCCAGAAGTCCTTTTCTTCAGCACACAACCCTCTGCCAACATTTATAATTAGGACCATAGTAGATGCTACATGGAGGCTTTCAGTTAGTACTGTGCTATGTATTAAAGGGGAGGTTTTTGTTTTAAAAGTGAAAAACAACACAGTGAGACTAAACTGCCAGATCTGTGAGATTAAGCTGCCAGATCTAAAATGCCTGAACCATATGGTGCACAAGATGAAAACTGACATTTTTATTTTCCTGGGGATCCTTGAGAAGTAAATGCATAACAGATGCAAAGTATCAAAGTGCCTGAACACCATTTTCAGGTCACAGTTCAACAAGGTTTAAAGCTCTGCAGTACAATCCATAGGAAGCCCATATTTACACAAGTAGTCAGGAGTCGCTTACATATAAGCATTGCTGAATCTTGCCTCTAACATAATTTTCCTTCTAATATTATTTCTTGCCTTCATTGAGAAGGTATTGAGTAGGGCCCTGGAGATTTGGGTATATCTTCCTGTAGCTGACTGAGCCTACAACCTGTGTGCCAGAAATCTTGTAGTAACCTATGAACTTTGGGTAAATACGGACCCTCATGGACTGCAAACTGCTTAAGTTTTCATGATAGCATCCTGTTGACATACACGACAGTATTTGGAATCCTGTTTGTATTCAGAACGACCAAGATCTGCACTCAAGATCTGTATGCATGTTCTCTAGGCAGTAGTTCAGCTTTTGTACTTCCTTACTACCAGGTTTTGCGTGTGATTGCATGTGGCTATGAGAACATAGGCCTGATTCTCTCATGTCTTCACTGATTTAATCTTGGCTTAACCACACAGAAGCCAAAGGGAAGAATTTCTGTTTCAGTCTCTTTGCAGTGGACAGGACATGGTAAGGAAAGTTTTGTTTCTGAAAGCTTAAAGCCTTAGGAAAGTATTCTTTGTTCCCTTTTTGGCTTATTACATTTCTGAGAAAAGATTAAAAGAAAGCAAAGGAGTCTGGGGATTGAAAAGCACATATTTTTTTCTTGGAACTTTCAAAATTACAAAGATCCTAAAAATTTAGAAAAAAAATTGCATTTGTTATTAATTTTTTATCTTAGCCAAACACAAAGCATGCTCTGATTAACATCTAAAACCACAAAGCCCTTCTCAAGAAGTCTAGAGTCTGATTTGTAATGTCATGATACTTAAAATCTGCATATGAGCACACAGAATAATTTTTGAAAGAGAACTGGATTTTTAGAGGATATCTGAACTGAGGATTGGGATGTCACTGTTTCACTGTGTTCAGTGCAAAGATCTGGCCTGTGTGCTTTATTCCTCTTGTACTTAATGTCAGGGTCTGGAGACATCATCCCTCTCCAGGAATTTTGACCGCTGGGGCTCAGGACCAGCGCAAAGGCCAGCCCTGTCCCACTAGTGCAGTGGGAAGGGGCTCCCTGTGGGGAAGCGGTGGCCAAAGCCCACCCTTGTCCTCTGAGAGCTGCTTTTAAGCTGATGTCTGGGGCTGGGGCTGCCCTTCTGCTCCCTGGCTGCCCTGCTCCCTGGCTGGGTGGTGGGACAGCCCTGGCTGCTGGCCCTGCCCTACCCCAACAAGGGACCTCCCATCGCCCCTGGTCCCCAGGAGCAGATGGCAAGTGCCACTTGAAATGCCAGCGCTGTTAACCTACCGTTGCCTGCCAGTCCCCATAAAGGTGCCGGCTGGAAGACCAATGACAATGCATGGTTCTGGCATGGCAGACCTCACCACTGACCTGAAGGATAAAGACCAATAAATTTCAGTAGCTTTCAGCTTTACATGCTGGAAGAAGGGCATTGTCCAGACCAGCTGCAGTGAGAGGTCAGCTCATGAGAACAAAGACTCTAATCTGCAATTCTACAGGAAGAAGCAAAAGAAAATTAGTAGTCTAGGTTGATGCTCCAGGCTTGGAGCACCTACTTCCCGATGGGATTATTGTAATATCCTCCACATGGAGTTAACCTGGAAGATTGCATAGAAGCTACAGCTGGTGCAAAGCATCCCAACAGGCAAGCAAAAAGGCCTTACAGAATTAAGTAAGAGTAAACTTGCAAATCAGCCCACAGGGTGATTTGCCTTGTTTAGATAAATGCTGTGGCTTTATGAAGAGGGAGGAAATGCAGAGCACCTCTGTGATGCAGTTGTGCTCCCAGCAATCCGTAAAGGCCTAACCCCAGCATTAGATTACCAGATGCTCAGGGGTTCACTAATCCGTTAGCTATTACATCTGCATTCCAGGGTTTTCATAAGAAATCCTACAGCTGAACCCTTTAAATGCCTCTTGAAGCAATGACATACTTCAGAGATTCTCTCTCCCCTCCAGACCAGGAGGGAATTGTCCCCATGGGATATCCCCCCTCTAGAAGACATGTAGGTAACCTCAGGCTTCAATCCTTAGAAGTTCATGAGGAAGGTGGCAACGTGCATGGTGGAGGAAAGCTGTTCTATTGAACATTGCAGTGTCAGATGGGTTCGTTGTCTTTGTCCTTTCCTTTGTCCTTTGCCTTCCACAAGTATACCTTTAGCTTAGATTTTATGAACAATTGCATAGGAAATATATTTTCAGGTATGTTGTTGATTTTCTAAGAAAACATCTACCCAGATGAGTTCAGATAGCTGGGAAGCTTGATATCATGCTTTAGGCCCGGATAAGAACTTGCTGTAGTGGGAGAATCATAAAACCTTTTGCTAGCCTAATGGCAGAAAGTGTAGTCCTCAAGTTTCTCCCCCTCAGATTTCAGGAGTAAGTTAAGTCCTAACATCAATTTTTCAGCATTTTCTATGGCATAGCTGAAGTTTCTTCTGGATCTTCTAGAGGATGTAAAAGGTGGTATTGTTTTGAATTGAGAAATTCTGTTGTGATGCCTTTCTCTCATGCATTGTAGAGTATGCATTTGATGTCTGAACTGGAATAATCATCTGCTATTATCAGTCTGCCATAGCTCATTCCTCATTGGTAAAATTTTGTCTTCTCCTGAAATGTACTTTTGTAGTTGAAAGGCAAAGGTATTAATAATCAGAAGCACTTTGTCCTGCATAAAACCCCCCATCATGCAAAATGATTTCTCTGATTGATTGCCTAAATTGTAATACACTCTTTCTCTTCTCTGGATGGACAATAACTGGGAAGAGTCTTGAAGCAGCTGAGTAGATCTTGATTCTATCAAAGAAAAGCTGTAGGGAATTTCCTGAAAAAATCAACAGAGGAAATGAGTAATTATGGCTGATAAGTAAGCTTAGGAGAATGTGAAGCCTTTACAATAGTTCCCACCCTCTTTTTGCAGAAGGAAGCATATTTGTTTATGCGAGATACGTTCCAGCTCTATATCTAAAGATACATCAAGTCATCTTTTGGGGGGATGAAGGGAGCTGTGATTTGGATATTTGTCCTACTTTGTAAGGAATTAATTTAGTTTTATGAATTAAGCTAAGAATTAAGGAAGGTTTCTTGAACCTTATTCCCAAATTTTGCTGCAATTTCCAGGTGGACACAGACTGGTGTATTTAAAAAGTACTCCAATAATAGAGTATAACACAAAGAGAATAACACAAACCCAAAGTGATAACATGCCACCATTTTACCAGACCAAGTTTTGTGTATGTTCATCAACCACCAGGGTTTTTCCTTTTTTGTCAGGAAACACGAGTCAGAAATGTGCTTGGACTCTTCCAGTTCAGGAAACTGAATAGGTGACAGCATTGTGAGGGCTTTGGAGGCTGGTAATGTGACAAACCAAAGGTCACCATGCACACTTATGAAGGAATCATTAGGGAGACATTTAATTAATTATAGAACATGAAATAAAATGAAGATATCATGAATTACCAATAAGTTGCAATACAGTCACTACAGAAGTAGGTGTAACTTCAGTTATCACATTTATTCATACACCAAAATCTCTCTAAGCAACATTGAAATAATGGTGATATTTTGCACTTAGAAATTGAATTCAGGCTTTACTTTTGCCACGATTGTATTTACACATATTTTTTTGAAAGAATGAGGAACCTAATTTCTTATTATCAAAACATGATTGATATGTCTGATTTTGCTCCATTTTTGTACAGCTTCATTGCAGTAATTCAGTACATAATCAAGTACAAGAGCCAGTGCTCAATTCCATCAGTTTCCATGAGAGTGGATAAAAACACCCACGAGTTATATCTTCATGAGAAGGCATATGAAACCCAAAGTTTACCTCAGAAAGTAAAAGAGACTCAAAACTGTACTATATAAAGCCGTATGAAAATATAGGAAGTGATTTTAAGTTTATGAAATAAGAGGTTAGTGAAAATGGAGCCATTTCCAGAGGGCTGCTTAATCCACTTTGTGCTCTGAGTGGTAGGATATGAAAGCTGATTAGTCAGATCAACTTGGGGGTCTACAATATATTGCCACAGAAGACTACTGCAGCCAATACGGTTAAGCACACCCACCCTTTGCTGCAGAGGCTTATCTGCACCCCCCCCCCAACAAAACATACCAAACTCAACCACACCCCAGCTATTCTTTGCTTTTTCTGCTTTTGTGCAATTGAAGAATTGCCCTTTAATCTTGCTATGAATATTTTATAGGCAACAGCTCTATGCTTAAAAGCAGTTTTGGGAAAGGCAATTTGTTTGAGATTCTGAATTCAATCATATGTCTGAGACTATACTGTAAGGAAGGCATATCCTCTATTCAACGTAGTTCTCTCTGTGCTGCAAAACTCCCTAGAGTCAAAAGGTAAATTCATTGGATCTACAGAGCAACTGTAATCCTGTTCAAAGTTAAAAGCAGATGATGTGTCTTCTTTAAGAGGTAAAATTTCAAAGCTAAGTATTTACATAACTGTTTTTGTTGGAAAGGAAATGTTTTCCATTTGGGCAACACTGAACAGTTTAGCAGATTTAGGAACTACTGGAGGGATGGGAGCTGTTTTCTCACTGGTTCTTGTGACTATGTCAGTGTATGACAGTGACCCAGTCACTGCGTATCAGGATGTCTCCATTCAGCTTGTTGCAGCAGCATTTGTTTATTGCCCTAAACATCCCACAGGTCACTTTGCTTATAAGTGGTGAAAGATCCAAATTTTTCCTTAGTGATAGAAAACCTAGTTGGAGAACGTCTTTGTATAGGAGCGGAGGAGGAAGGAAATAAAACAGCAAACTACCAATAACATGAACTTCATTGAGAGGTTTGGAGCTCCTTGATCCAGTATACCGAGTTGCCCATATACCTGGTCAAAGGGGATACCAAAAGCTATGTTTGGGTCTACTTGCATCTGTGGTAGAGCTGCTGTCCTTTGGGGACAGCAGTCAAATATAAATAGCAGTCAAAATGGCTTAGTTTTGTCTTCACTGTTGGATGCAGAATCTTTAGCAAGGGTTCAAAGGAGCCCAGTGTCTCCTTAGAAATGAATTAGCATTCTTGAAGATAAACCTTTCACTTATCCAGTAATTTGAAAAGCTACATCCTTCCCCAGGGATTTAAATTCACAGATTTATTCACACATCATCACTGGGGTAATAACACACGGAACACATGTATTTCAATGTAAAGGAATTACACTAGAAGGCAAAAACATGTCTTTGTTGTGTCATGGCAGATGATACCATATACCCAAAGACATTCAGCAAGTATATACTCAGCATAACTCTTACCTTCCATTTTGGCAAGGGTGTAGTGAGAAATCAAGGTAAATGGGGAAATGGAAGTTTGCTGTTACCAAATTTGGTATGATACCATTTCTCTCAGCAACAATAAGGTCATATTTTTAAGGCAGATAATAGATAATACCATGGTTATGTGTATAACAAATGACACCAAAAAGTCATATGAGTAATTCCACTCATTTTCACTACTGTAAAGCAACTATGGCTCTTGGTACATCTTACAATAAGATGTATCAAGAATTAGTGGGCATTTTGCATAGTATTAATTTTTCAATGTTTGTGTTTTTCTTCTTTCCTTTGAATTCTTTTCCCCTTGGAGTGCAGTAAGTTATCAGTACATATGGAAAAATAACAGAAAAAATGTTTCTCCATTAGAATACCTTGCTTTTATGTCTAGAGGCAGATTCAAATTGTGGGAAACACACAACTGTAGACCTTAGTTCTGCAAACTTCATGTTCACAGTGGAACAGTTTCCATTCCAAAGAATTTTGCATGGATTAGATACATTCCTGAAACACGTTTGAGAAGCACTCATATGCATGCAATTGAAATGCCACTGACAAATGCTGAAAATGAATGGAATGTGTTTTAGCAATGTTTGCAATGTTATCAGCAAACAACTGGGTGGGGTTTTTTTAAGAGCTTATGGTTCTGACATCAAAACCTTCTGGATAAAATGTTACATGTTCTTGGCAGTTCTGGTTTTTTTTAAAAAAGTAAGAAAACCACCGATTGTTCTCCAGGCTTTGATGTATTTTTCTACACTAATCATTAAAAATGTGGATTTGTCAAAAGCGTTTTGTAATGAAAGATCATTGGCAATAGAGATCTAGGCCTTAAGAAAGATGAAATATCAATTCTGTTTTATTTAAAAGTAAGTTCTACTAGTACATGCATGCATAACTGACAGGGAGCAGCGATACATTTGGGTGACAGGCTAGGAAGACACCTTATTAAAGTGTTCCTGAAAAATCATCTTGAGATCATATGGGGCTCCTAGGGTCTATTAATCAAAAGATTCTTCACTTCAAGTGTCAAAAAGCAAAATAAAAGATACTGATTATTAGCTGCAGAGTACAGAAAAAGATATTTCAGTCTATTATAAGCATAACGTAAACTGAAAGAGGAACTTTCTCTAACAAATTCTCTTGGAGACAGAGTGTGGAAAGATAGTTTTGGTTTTAAACTGAAAATCACATGTCAGGAATACTAAGCAAGTTTTATTTTCAGTTGATCACAGTAAGTACCTCATTATTCAAATCACGAAATCACGGCCATTAAGGTCTCATACAAGTTTGGGGTTTTTTGGTTTTGGGTTTGTTTTGTTTTTTTTTTTTTTTTTTGTTTGTTTGTTTTTTTGTTATTGTTTTTTAAAACAAAAGCCTCAGGCTGTTTAGATTTTAATTCATGTGAAGTCTGTAATGTCAATGTGTTGGCAAGAGATTCAATGTGTAAAGAAACAGTTTGTTCTTGAAACACCACTAAACCTAATTATTTCTGTGAAAATTCATGGAGGCATTAATAGGAAAGGTGGGCATAAATGTTTTCTAGATGCCATCTGCTTAAGCTGTAAATCATTTGTGTGGATGACAGCTACCTAAAAGCCCTTTGACAGTGAAGCTATGACAAGAAATATCAAAACCCTACATTGCATCAAGAATGAGACCCTTCTGATTTTATGTTTAAGCGCATTTAAGAAATACTTACAATGTACTGACCTTTTCTAACATAGAGGAATTCACATCTCTGCTCTACATAGTTCTGTAGTGTGTGATCCCGAGTCAGTGATTGGCTATGCTTTTATTGTCACATCTGGTTTTGTCACATACAGGAAATCTATCAGTGCTGAACTGGATGACTCTGCTAAAAGGTTGTTTATATACCCTTAAGGAAACATCTGGTGTCAGAGACGGTCAATTGTTTTTATTAACTGCCAAGTATAAACCTTAAACTGCATCAGGCTGACTGTCTTGGCACCATTGCTATAATCAAATGGCCTTGAAGATCTTGCTTTCATAGCATTATCCACTAAGAAATTAGCAAAAACCTTCATAGCCTTTTCAAGCCAGGATGTCCACTGAGTTGCTATTAGCTAGCAGTGGTGGCAGGGGCAGGAGGAGTCTTCCGAATCCCGAGTTTCCAAGTCATGTTTTAGTAGCCAGTTTTTTCAAACCACTTCCAGCCCAGCCTGGCTAGGATCAGTGCTTGCCAGGACCCAGACCTCCGCGCAGGTTCGCATGGACAGAACTTACTTTCATTGTATGTCACATAAGGGATAAACTAAGACTTTTTTTTTAATGTATTATGCTTCCACCTGAGCTGTGGCTTCATTCCTTGTTTGACTCCAGGGTGTGTGTCACCCTTCCCAGCAGCAAGTCAATTCCCAGCCCATTGTGCTTGCCACCACCAACCTCTCACTAGTGGTGTTCTGTTATGTACAATGTTGGATGTATTCAGTATGTTCTTAATCCTTATAAGGATTCAGAAAATAGAAGTCTCTCCTTTCCCAATACCTTTTTTTCTAAATGAATACTTGCACGCCAGACTGGTTCTCTAAATCCCAGTAAGACAATGAGTTAATGTCTGCTGCTTTTCTTCACACCACCCTTGGAAAGCAATCAGATAAATTAGCATAGTTGGTTTACAACACACCACACCAACTGCACAGGTGACTTTTGACTGTGAGCCAAGGAGGGCTGCACTGAGGGCAGAGCTCTGGGAAAGCATGTGTGATTCTGAAAATCGTCTTAAATCAGGAGGCAGGGGAAGTTTGGCAGCTTATATTTAGGGAGGGTGCATTATTGATATAATTCTTTTAGTATCAGTGGAATTACTAAAGCAATTATAAAATCTCAATATGAGGTCTTCATAAGAGGCTGCAGTTCTCACTGTTGACCAGAAGAATCTGCCACAGTCTGTATGGAAGGAGCACAATTACTGACGTTACCAATCATCCTCTTAATTTCTGACAGATAACTTTTGTCTTTCTGCATTGTGAAGCAATTGATTTCCTCCATTTGAATGCTTAGGATCAAATGTGTTTATGTGATTATTATAAAACACTTGACATTAATATTTAAATGAAATCTATATTTCTTTTTTTCACAAAGCTATGCCACTCTTAAATGGCACCAGCGTGCCCTACAGAATTGGAGGAGCTTAGTACATTGGAAAATTTATATCAGCAAGAGCTTATTTAAGTTCTCATGAATTCATGCTTTTACTTTTGCTTACAACTGGAACTCTTTTTGGAAACGTTTTTAATGATCTGTCACGAAGTTTTGATGAGTATGGGTAAATCTTTCATTTATCTTCTAAACTGTGCATAGTTTGCTCTAAATGGATAAATTCTTCAGGTTCTCTACTTAAAGAAATGGTATAGAATTTGAAAAGTTGGAATATCCACTAAACATAATTTCTTTCAGTACTGAAAATGCCAGATCATCCCTTCAGTTCCAGTATCTTATCTGGGTTTTCTTTCTCCTTTGAATTTTTAGTCTGGAAGATAAAAGTCAAGCGCCAGCGTCATTTCTGTGGCCTGACAGTAAAGAAGCTGAGAGTTTAGTCTATCCAGAGCTTTTCAACATTTGCCATTAGAATTTTTGGCAAATACTTTCTGACCTCCGTAATAATGTTCGTGTTTCATTTTGAACCACAAAGATACAGGAGTACTTGTAAAAACACTAGCCGAGTGTAGATTTAGGGACTGCAAAGTCAGTTGCATACTTCAAAACCCGAAGGAATCCAGAATGGATTATGTTGCTTTAAGGCCCTGAACTGCTCCTCATGCAAGGAATTTTTCCATGGGAGATCCTGGCACCATCACAGCCATCAGGGTGACGGATGTTCAGCAACAGCCATCTCACAAACTGCTGTGGGGGTCTGGCCTGGTCTGTGGGATAACTTTTTATTGAAGTGAAAAAGAAAAGGCTGCTAGAAGGTAGAACACTTCCCTTATCTGCCTTGTTCTCATCACAAATCATTTTAAACTGCTGTTAAACCTTAATTCTACGGGCTTGTAAATGCCTTAAGAATTCTTCTGCCTTCCTTTTAGTCTTAGCCTCTAGTTCTGTGCTTTACTTTTAGGTAGAATGGTAAACAATTTCATCCATGTACCCTGTTGAATATGTGTGCTTTCCATACATAGAGTTACTTTTAGAGAATAAAAATGTGGCTAATTAGCAATAACTTTGTTGCTACAGAAAAGCTACTTACAGGTATCTTTAAAAAAAAAAAAAGATATTTAAATTATTTAATTATTTAGTTTTTAAGAACATTTTTTTTTTTGGGGGGGGTGGGGAGGGTGGGTGTTGACAGTTGTGGGACAAATAACGCCAGGACAAATAATTGTTCCTGGTGTTAGCTGCTTCTATAAATGAATGTGTTTATCCTGAACTGACAAATTAAACTGATCAGAAAAACTATTGGAATTTTTGCCTGAACAAAATTTTGTATTATTGATGATCTAAGTGAACCCCACTCCTGCTCCATGATAACTACATGTCTTAACTCAGCATATCAGTAATTGTCAGTTTCATACACTTTTTCCATTTCTTTTGAAATGACTGTGCACTGCTTTGGATCTGCTTTGAGTAATCTGTTTCATTACCGGTTAGCTGATCTGTACTGTGTTGCCCCTCATGATCTGCTCTTGCTTCTTTTCCAGTATCAGTTTATAGGAAAAGGCAGCACGTGGATGTGGGCACCACAACAGCCATAATCCAGTGCCAGCAATGTGCCAGGCAGCCAACAGCACCCTGGCCTGTATCAGGAACAGTGTGGCCAGCAGAGCTAGGGAAGTGATTGTTCCTCTGTACACAGCACTGATGAGGCTGCACTTCGAGTACTGTGTTCGGTTTTGGGCCCCTCACTACAGGAAGGACATTGAGGTGCTGGAGTGTGTCCAGAGAAGGGCAATGAAGCTACTGAGGGGTCTGGAGAACAAGTCATATGAGGAGTGGCTGAGGGAGCTGCAGTTATTTAGCCTGGAGAAAAGGAGGCTGAGGGGAGACCTTATTGCTCTCTACAACTACCTGAAAGGAGGCTGTAGCGAGGTGGGGGTTGGTCTCTTCTCCCAAATAACAGGCAATAGGACAAGACAAAATGACCTCAAGTTGTGCCAGGGGAGTTTTAGATTGGATATATGGAAAAATTTCTTCACAATATGGATTACGAAACATTGGAACAGTCTGCCCAGAGAAGTGGTGGAACTGACATCACTGGAGATATTTAAAAGATGGGTAGACGTGGTGCTTGGGGACATGGCTTATTGGTGGTTTTGGCAGTGTTATGTTGATGGTTGACTCAAAAGATCTTAAATGTCCCTTCCAACCTAAGAAATTCTATGGTTCCGTGACTGTATGATTAGCCAGCGTGACCTGGGTAGCCTGGGGCCCATGGTGGTCCAAGGTGAGGCCATCCCACTGCAGGGGCTGGGGTAGCATGAGGGACTCCTGGTCACAAGGAGGGGTGTTTGAATGGGGCCATCTACACAGCTTCTCGCAGTTTGGGTGTAAATAGAATAGTGATTCACTGGTGGTTTCTTTTCCACTTATCATCTGATGTCAGTAGGTCAGGCAAGATTAAGAATTACGTGTAGTTGCAGGACAAAGTCTAGAAAGTGCAAAAGCCTGTTTCTGGTCAGTGAATGTTGTTTGTTGTATGAAATACCATGCGTGTATGCGTATGGGCATGGAAACAGAAAGGATTCACGGGGGGACAATGCGAACAATGATAATGTAGTGACAGCCTTCAGGTCTAAATCTTCATTAACGTCTACACCAGGCTGATGAAATAATTATAAAAGTAAAGTAAATGAGAACTGTATCAGACAGCAGTCTATAGCAAGAGTAGAGAGTTCAAGTCTGTAAAGAAAAGTGCTTTTCTTCTGAAAAAACCCTAAATTTTCAGAAAATAAAGGGTGTTCAACATTAAAAGGTGAGGCAACCAAGCTTCTGTGAGAAAGCATATCAAAACCTGAAATGGTATCTGCTTACTTGCATTAAACAGAAACATTTAAAACAAGCACATTCCCAGCTATTAGTTTATACCTTCACAGTTGGTAAAACACGACATAATCCCCTCTGCAATAAAGCAATCTGAAAGTGGAAAGTTAAAAAAGACCATAAAATAAAAGTAGACTGTGAGGCTTTACAGTATAAACACTATGCTCACGCCAGCAGCATTGCTGGAACTACAAAGCAATGAAAGCCGCTCCCTGGGATGACTTTTCTTCCTGCTCTAAATTCTCCCCCTTTATTTTACATCCAGTTCACTTCCTACAACTGTTAACTGAGGGAACCTATAGTGCAAATGCTCTATTTCTGTGAGTTACATAAAGTTGTGTATGCTCCAAGGTTGTGCCTGCTCCATTCTGTGCAATGTAATCTTAAACTATATTTTGCTCTTTCCTTTTCTGTCCCACACTGGTGTTTTGGTAGAGGAAAAGCATCTGCTCTCACCTTGCTTGATCACACAGTCTCTGAAGCAGCAGAACAGACTGATGGAAAGCTATGACAGCAGCAAATGTGGCCCCTTGGTATTTATGCTTTGTTGTCCACTGTGCAGTTTCTGGTATCTCGTTTCATCTGCATAATGCATTCATCTATTAACAGACTGTGTTGAGAGAACAATTAATACAGTTTGGTATTACTAAGTAGATGATATGCTTGTCCCATTAGTACCATTAAGGCTTTTGAAAATGCTTCTAATAGGACTCCCTTGCTGTAGTGTGGGTAGAAATATTAGAAGCTAGTGTAATTTACAGGCTGTCTAAATATCTAGACATAAACTCTGAGAACATCTAGAGCATCTGGATAGTCAACAGCTTTGAAAATTGGGCTATATAGATTGTAGATGGATATCTGATTATGGAGCTGCAAATGTCTCATACACTTCTTTCTGAAAATCTTGAATCTTTATATTTAAACACTGCAACATCAGTTTTAATTTAATATTTCAGTATTCTTACAAAATTTTCTTCTTTGGTCACAGCTTATCAGTCCTTCTTTCATCAAGTGTGTCAATTAAACAAGAGGAAATAGTCCAAATGTTTTATAATAATACACTGACATAAATTGCTCTAAACTAATATATGTTACTCTAAGTAATTTTTCTTCATCTTTCAGCACTGAAAGTATGCAGCTTCATTTGACATTAGGTTTTCACAAGCTCCCTAAATCCAACACAGATGCAGCTCTTGGAAAAATAAAATCTCTTATTCTTCCTAGACAGGTCTTAGATGTTTTAGAAATAACATCAGCTAACATGAACAAATATATTTGGCAGCTGAGTCTAAACAAAGAAGTCGTATCTCCTACTCTGGAAAACTTATTATGGGTGGGAATCGCAGAAGTGGTACCTATTTTCATTTGTCTTCCTGTTAAATTAATTGATATGATACATGCTAAAAGGATCTCTATTCAATAAAACTAACAACAATACAACCCAAGCCAAAATATTTAGACATATCAGACATTATGTTGAATTACTGAGCTCACCATTAAAATAAATGATGTTGCTTTGGGAGGGCATTTCTTTTAATACTTGTTATATGATCATCAAACCACCTTAGCACTTGTTTTGTATCTGTTTTGGTACTCAATTACTTGCTATGATGCCCAGAAACTACAATTTAGCTATATCCAGATTAAAAATTAAACCTCTCCCTCCTAACCTTTTCTTCTGCCTCCTTCCCTGACAAGGGACAACAAAGAAATATCACAGTAGAAAGCAGTGTCAACACTCTCAAGATCAAGGGAAAATCTTAATGGCTACCTTAAATACTAAATGGTTTGCCAATGATACAGAGGTCCCAGAATGAAAGCAATTTTTATAAGGTGAGTTATTTGGTACAGGTTCAAGGAGGATACATGATCACTTTTATAGTCATTGTCCTTATTTGCTCAATTTCATTTTCAAGTTGGATTGCACTCTGGGCTGAAATCCAGACTAGTTTTGGACTTAGGAGCCTTCACTTGTGTTTCTGCCTTCATTTGGTTTGGATGTATGGTGAAGAGAAAAAATTGGGTCCTTCTTCTGAAGGCCAAGCACAAACTCACCTACTATGCACTTCTGGACAAAATGCAACCTGTTATGGAAACTCAGGTTTGAATGCAACTCACTTGACTTTTGATCAAAGTCTCAGAATGATTTTCTGGTTTATGTTTTCACAGAATTACAGAACCGTAGGGGTTGCAAGGGATCTTTGGAGGTCATCCAGTCCAACCCCCCTGCCAGAGCAAGTCCACCTAGAATAGGTTGCACAGAAATGCACCCAGGGGTTTTGAATATCTCCTGTTCCAGTACAGTGTCACCCTTAAAGTAAGGAAGGTTTTCCTCATGTTGAGATGGAACTTCCTGTGTTCCAGCTTGTGTCTGTTCCCTCTTCTCCCATCACCAGGCACCACTGAGAAGAGCCTGACCCCATCCTCTTGACACCCACCCTTTAGATATTTATAAGCATTGATAAGATCCCCTCTCAGTCTTCTTTTCTCCGGGCTAAAAAGAGCCAGGTCTCCCAGTCTTTCCTCATAAGAGAGGTTTCCCACTCCCTTGATCATCATTGTAGCCCTCTGCTGGGCTCTCTCCAGTAGTTTCCTGTTCTTCTTAAACTGGGGGGCCCAGAGCTGGACACAGTACTCCAGATGCGGCCTCACCAGGGCAGAGTAGAGCGGGAGGATGACCTCTCTCGACCTGCTGGCCACGCTCTTCTTAATGCACCCCTGGACACCATTGACCTTCTCGACCACAATGGCACATTTCTGGCTCACAGTCATCCTTTTGTCCACCAGAACTCAAAGGTTTCTCTCTCCAGAGCTTCTTTCCAGCTGGTCTGCCCCTAACCTGTACTGATACATGGGGTTATTCCTCCCAAGGTACAGAACCCTACACTCACCTTTGTTGAATTTCATTAGGTTCCTCACTGCCCAACTCTCCAGCCTGTTCTGGTCTCGCTGTATGGTGGCACAGCCTTCTGGAGTGTCAACCACTCTTCCCCGTTTAGTGTCATCAGCAAACTTGCTAAGGGTACACTCTGTCTCCTCATCCAGGTTGTTGAAGAATATGTTGAACAAGACTGGACCCAGTACTGACCCCAGGGGAACACCACTAGTTACAGGCCTCCAACTGGACTCTGCACCACTGATCACAACCTTCTGAGCTCTACCATTCAGCCAGTTCTCAAACCACCTCACTGTCCATTCATCTAACCCACACTTCCTAAGCTTACCTATGAGGATGTCATGGGAGACAGTGTCAAAAGCCTTGCTGAAGTCAAGGCAGACAACATGCACTGTTCTCCCCTCATTCACCCAGCCAGTCATTCTATTGTAGAAGGCTATCAGATTGGTCAAGCACGGTTTCCCCTTGGTGAATCCATGTTGACCACTCCCAATGACCTCTTGTTCTGCTACATGCTTAGAGATGACATCCAGGATGAGCTGTTCCATAACCTCTCCAGGGATGGAGGTGAGGCTGACTGGCCTGTAGATTCCTGGATCCTCCTTCTTGCCCTTTTTGAAGACAGGAGTGACATTGGCTTTCCTCCAGTCTTCAGGCACCTCTGCTGTTCTCCATGACTTTTTGAAGATGATGGAGAGTGGCTTTGCAATAACCTCTGCCAGTTCCCCCAGTGCTTGTGGGTGCATGCTGTCAGGGCCCATGGATTTATGGGTGTCAAGTTTGCTTAAATGATCTCTAATGCAATCCTCTGCAATCGAAGGAGAGTCTTCCTCACTCCAGGCTCTCTCTCCTACTTAGAATCATAGAATCATAGAATCCTCTGGGCCGGGAGGGACCTTCAAAGGTCATCTAGTCCGACCCCCCCCGCAGTCAGCGGGGACACCCCCAACTAGACCAGGTTGCCCAGGGCCTCGTCGAGCCTTACCTTGAATGTCTCCAGGGAAGGGGCCTCAACCACCTCCCTTGGCAACCTATTCCAGTGCTCCACCACCCTCATGGTAAAGAACTTATTCCTAATGTCTAATCTAAATCTGCTTTTTTCCAGTTTAAAGCCATTACGCCTTGTTCTGTCATTGCCAGCCTTTGTAAACAGACCCTCCCCAGCCTTCCTGTAGGCCCCCTTCAGGTACTGGAAGGTTGCTATTAGGTCTCCCCGGAGCCTTCTCTTCTCCAGGCTGAACAACCCCAGCTCCCTCAGCCTGTCCTCGTAGCAGAGGTGCTCCAATCCCCTGATCGTTTTTGTGGCCCTCCTCTGGACCCTCTCTATCAGGTCCGTGTCCTTCTTATATTGAGGGCTCCAGACCTGCACTCAGTACTCCAGGTGAGGTCTCACCAGAGCAGTGTAAAGTGGCAGAATCACTTCTCTGGATCTGCTGGCAACACATCTCTTGATGCAGCCCAGGATGCGATTGGCCTTCTGGGCTGCAAGTGCACATTGCCTGTTCATGTCCAGCTTTTCATGCATCAGCACCCCCAAGTCCCTTTCCTCAGGGCTGCTTTCTAATACCTCATCCCCTAGTCTGTATTGATAGCGAGGATTGTTTCGGCCCAGGTGCATAACGCTGCACTTGCTCTTGTTGAACCTCATGAGGTTACTTGAGCCCACCTCTCCAGCCTGTCCAGGTCCTCTGGATGACATCCCGTCCCTCTGGTGTATCGACCAGACCACACAACTGGTGTCGTCCGCAAACTTGCTGATGGTGGACTCCATCCCTCTGTCTATATTGTTGATAAAAATGTTGAACAGTACCGATCCCAGCACAGACCCTTGAGGGACACCACTTGTCACTGCTGTCCATCTGGACTTAAAGCCATTGAGTACCACCCTCTGGATGCGACCATCCAGCCAATTCCTTATCCACTGAACTGTCCACCCATCCAATCCATGTCTCTCCAGTTTGGCGAGCAGGATGTCATGGGGGACCGTGTCAAAGGCCTTACAGAAGTCCAGATAGATCACATCCATAGGTTGTCCCTTATCTAGTGACATAGTCACTCCATCATAGAAGGCCACTAGGTTAGTCAGGCAGGACCTGCCCCTAGTAAAGCCATGTTGGCTGTCCTGAATCATGCCCCTGTCCTCCATGTGCCCAAGCATGGCGTCCAGAAGGATCTGCTCCATGATCTTCCCAGGCACAGAGGTGAGGCTGACAGGTCGGTAGTTCCCAGGGTCCTCCTTTCTACCCTTTTTAAAAATGGGTGTAATGTTTCCTTTCTTCCAGTCTGCAGGGACTTCACCTGACTGCCATGACTTTTCAAATATCATGGAAAGTGGTTTTCCAACTTCATCAGCCAGTTCCTTCAGGACTCTGGGATGTATTTCATCAGGTCCCATGGACTTGTATATCTTCAGATTCCTTAGGTGATCACGTACCATGTCTTCAGTTATAGTGGGATGGACTTTGTCACCTGGGTCCTCAACTTCTGGGCCATCAACACAAGAGCTAGGAGGAGAGGGGTTGCTAGTGAAGACTGAGGCAAAAAAGTTATTGAGAACTTCCACCTTCTCCTCCTCTGTTGATACAAGTTCCCCACTGTTGCTCATTAGGGGGGGGTACGTTTTCTTTAACCTTCCTTTTCTGGTTAATGTACCTGTAGAAGCCTTTCTTGTTTTTCTTTACGTCCCTTGCCACGTTCAATTCTAGCTGTGCCTTGGCCTCCCTGACCTCATCCCTACACAGCCGGACAACGTCCCTATACTCTTCCCAGGATGCCTGTCCCTTCTTCCATTTCCTGTGTAGCCCCATCTTGCCCCTTAGTTTGACCAGCAGGTCCCAGCTCAACCATGGTGGTCTCTTGCCTCTTTCTTAAAATTTAGTGTCCTAACTGTGCTTCTCGTGGGCTTCAAACTTCTTAAGAGAGTGAACTGCACTAGAGCATGATCACTGCAGCCCAGACTGCCTTCAACTTTGATATCCCTGATGACCTCACTTGCATTTGTGACCAACCGATCCAACAATGCATCTCCTCGAGTAGGGCTGGTGATTTCTTGTCTCAAGAAGTTGTCGTCTAGGCACTCTAGAAGCTTTCTGGAGTGCCTGCAGCCAGCTGTGTTGCTTTTCCAACAGATGTCAGGGTGGTTAAAGTCGTCCAGCAGGATGAGAGCCTCTGATCGTGATGCCCCTTCCAGCTGGAGTAAGAAGGCATCGTTGACAGGCTCTGCCTGGTCAGGCGGCCTGTAGTAGACTCCTACCATGATGCTCCCTTTGTTGTCCCAATCTCTAATTCCTACCCATAAGCTTTCTACCTGCTCATGGCTATTCTTTAGCAACAACTCTTCACACTCTAGCCACTTCTTTACATAGAGGGCAACACCTCCACCCCTTCTTCCTCTCCCGTCCCTTCTGAACAGTTTGTAGCCATCAATGGCCACACTCCAGTCGTAGGACTCGTCCCACCAAGTTTCCATAATTGCTACTATGTCGTAGCTTTCCTGTAGCAGGATGGTTTCCAACTCTTCCTGTTTGTTTCCCATGCTGCGTGCATTGGTGTAGAGACACTTCAGTCAGTCTGCCGGCTGTGTCTCCTTCTTAGAGGGGCACTCCACTGATCCCCCAACATGCTTTATGCCAACTACGCTTCTGTCTCCTATTGTCTCAGGGGATCTTGGTCCCTCTCTGCAAGACCTTGCCTTTGTTGCAGTGTTCACAGCATGTGTCAGTGCAACAGGCTGGAAGCCCTTGCTGTCACTACATCCCACCAACCCTGATGTGTACATCCTGCCACTTGCCACGGACCCTTCTGATACTGTTGTCATCTCCCACTTCAAGTGAGATGGCAGGCTGAAGGCTCTCCTTAGGCTTTTTTCTACTGGACCTGTGTTTAACCCCCTCCCCCTTCGAGCCTAGTTTAAAGCCCTTTCAACAAGCCCTGCCAACTCACATGCCAGTATCTTTCTCCCCCTCTGAGACAGGTGTACTCCATCTGTCGCTAGGAGACCTGGTGCCATATAAAGTTCCCCAAGATTAAAAAACCCAAAATTTCGTTGGTGGCGCCGGTTTCTGAGCCACTTGTTAATCGTGCATGTCTTTTTATTCCTCTCAGTATTCCTACCTGCAACTGAGGGTATTGATGAAAAAATTATCTGTGCCCCTGATCCCTCAACCAGTTTCCCCAGTGTCTTAAAGTCCTTTTTGATTGTTTTTAAATTTCCGGTGTTGACCTCGTCACTTCCCACTTGTATAACTACTAAGGGATAGTAGTCAGAGGGCTGTACCAGACTAGGCAGGCTTCTGGTTACATCTCTGACCCGGGCCCCAGGGAGGCAGCAGACTTCCCTGTGGGAAGGATCCGGCTGACATATGGGGCCCTCTGTTCCCTTCAGAAGGGAGTCACCAATAACAATTACCCTCCTCTTTTTTTGTAGGGTAGAGGTTCTGATGCGAGGGGGGGACTGATTTGCTTTAAGCAACCCCCCAGATGGTGCTTCTTCTGCCTTCTCATTTGCCTCACCCTCAACCTCCAGTGCCCCATACTTGTTGTGCAAGAGCAAATGGAGAGATGAGGGGGGCTGTGAAGGTTTTCCCTTGCCTCTTCCAACAGGCACTTGTATCCATTCCTCCCTCTTCCTTGGGTCACCTCCCTCTGCTACAGGGGTCTGCAGAGCCTGGTACCACACATCTAACTCTCTTTCACATTCCCTTATGGACCTTAGTCTGTTCACTTCCCTCAGTTCGCCCACCATGTTAAGCAGATCATTGATCTGCTCGCACCTAACACAGGTGTTGCCTCTACCATCCTTCATTGCCAGGTTCCAGCACTCACTGCAGCTAATTGCCTGGGTGCCTTCTTCCAGGGTCTGGAGTTCCTGAGGGCTGGCCTTAGCAATAAAGACTGAAGCACAGAAGGCATTCAGTAACTCTGCCTTCTCTGCATCCTCCATCACCAGGGCACCCACCTCATTCAGTACCTCATTTTGTCAGAAGGAAGTGGTTCAACTGGAGACATGTTGCCTATCTTTGCCTTTCTTTAGTGTCTGAGAGAGCACAGATCACAATTTTTAGAAAGAGAGAGAAAATACCTCTGCCTTCATGATCTCAAACTAAGATCTGAGAAAAGTTTTAAGACCTTCTATAAGCTCCTTTTTTAACATCAAAGGGCAAGGGTTAAGAGGAAAGAGGGGAGAACTTCTGGTTTAGGTATCCCTTGCAGTAAATTTTCATCCCTAGCAATGTCTGTGATTTCTGAGCTTCACACATATACCTTACACAATCAAATTTGTTATTTTTTCCATGTATTACATTGAAATATGTAGCATAAATTGCATAAACACTATTTATTAACTCCAAACTTAATTTTAACTCACTTCCTCACTATTCATGTGCTTAGAGTGCTTTTGGAGTATAAGCAATTCCTTAGAATAACTTTATTTACAAATGAAGTTGCTCTTTTTCTTAAAAAGTTCTATATGCAGGTTCCCCTCTCCCTCCAGCCTTTTTTGGGCTTGCTTATGTACCTCTGAGATATGGGGCTTATCTCAGCCTCAGGGAAAATGTTCTCCTTCAAGCACCTCCTAAAAATTTTCACAGCAGATCACTGACACTCCTGGAAAAGAGGGAGCACCTGAAGGGTAACAATTCTCTGAATTCAGAAGGAAAACTTTTCCCTCCATTCACCACCCACACTTGCACTGCTCCCAAGGTCTGCGGGAATTAAACAGCCAGAGGTTATCCAGAATCTCTTCCAGCAGCACAAAGCCACTGGGGAAGCTCCATCCTGTTCTAAGGGAAAAGGGAGTGATAATCTCTGAAGTCAGTCATTACTTTAGGAGGCACTTCAGAGATTCACAGCTGTAGCATTTCTTATGAAAACCCTGGAATGCAGAAGTAATAGCTAATGGATTAGTGAACCTCTGAGCATCTGGTAATCTAATGCTGGGGTTAGGTCTTTTGGATCGCTGGGAGCACAACTGTGCAGTAAGAAATTGGTTTGAATTTCCTCCTTGCTCAAATTATGGTGTATCCAAAACCTGCTGAAGTCAAAAAGATGTACTCAGAAAAAGATACTTTAGGTGTATCCCAGTGCCATGCCATGGTCTTTGCTGACATGAGACCTTTCCCCCTTCAGGTTATTTAACACAAGCTGTCTTTTGTGATGTTCTTTAGTTGTCCATCCCTGTGACAACTGATTTTTGTGACTTTTGTTGCATTTTTTGTGTCATTATGTTCCAAAGGTATGAACATTTTCCTTCTTTAATAAATTACTGCCTTTGACCAGGTGGTGTTTACAGCACCATGTGTTGTGACCTCTACTGTACTGTACCTGTCATTATCACATGCTCTTCTGGTCAGTAAAGGCTCTTGCATGATCTCATTGTAGGTCATAAATCAATAGATTACCTGAACCTCACAGAATGATGTCAATCTTTCATTTTACTGGAAGGCTAAAATGGGAAAGGATTGCAAAACCCTGAAGAACATGAAAAGCACACCACAGAGCAGCCTGAAAGCTTAAAAAATACATTTCTGGAGTTTTTTAAGGCCTTGTTGTGGTTTAACCCCAGCCAGCAGCTAGGATCGCACAGCCAGTCACTCACTCCCCCTTTCCATCCAGAAGGGTAGGGAGAAGAGAGAGAAAAGGAAGGGAAAGGAGAAAAAAATCCTTATAGGTTCAGATAAAGACAGTTTAATAGAATGATAATGGAACAGGAAAATAACAACAACAACATTAATCATAATAATGGTAAAAGAATATACAGACACAAGTCACTCCCATCAGCCAGTGAATTGGTTGCCCAGCCCAACCTAAGCAGTGATCATGGCTTCCTGTCTTCTGGCCAACTTCCATTTATATACTAAGCATGACATCCGTGGTACAGAATATTTTATTGGCCATTCTGTTTTTTTATCTGTGCTCCTTCTCAGCTTCTATGGGAAGCTGAAAAAAGTCCTTGAATGGTATAAATATTGCCTAGCAACAACTAAAACCACATGCATTGTTGATATTCCTTTCATTCCAAATCTGAAATACAGCAATCACTACAAAAAAAAATTAGTTCTATCCCAGCTGAAACCAGGACACATTAAATACATAGGTTACCTCCTTGTGAAGAAGAGGTGTACTGGTATTTTCTATGCTCCACGTAGGTGTGTAAACCAAGACACAAAGACAGAAGTGATTCTCTTGGGTGGAAAAATGAGAAAAGACAGTTGGGTGAAGCCCTGGTTGATTTACTCTAGCACAAAATAAATCATTCGTATATTCCAACTCTATTCATTTGCTTTTGGTCCTAATTCAGTGTGGCCTACTGTACGAAACCCATGTTGTACCAAACAGATGAGTTAACAAGGGATTAAGCTGAAATACAATGAAAGAGTAGCAATTTACATATCATATGAATCACTGGAAGTTAAAGATATACATTCATGCAATTTTAGATACGTATGACTATGTAAATATAAACTCATACCCTGTATAAATATGTTTGTAATTCACTGAAGCCTTACACTGAGAGTTTTGGGGATTTACAAGTTATTATCAGGATATTTCACAGTGAATAATTTCTCAGTCAAAAGTGTTTTGGGACTGCTCTAAGGGAAGACCCAACTTCACTGTTTCAAATTAAATTAGATATACTAACAGAGAAGCCTTTACAGTCACTTGTATAATACAGGCTTTCCATCAGTTCGATTATGATGTGTTATATATTTTTGTACTGTGATGAATGTGAGGTTGATGGAATGAAAGGAGATAGCTAAACATCTGTTACACATTTGCATTTCAGGTGTGAGCATGAAAATAAAGCTTCATTTTTCCTATCTCACCCCATGTACTGGGCACCTTAGTCTCATTATATTATATTCTTCTATATCTTAAAACCCTAACTCCACTGTTTCTTCACATTCAAGGCCTGATTCTAATCTCATGCTGCTCTAAATTAGGTGTTACCCCATTCAGATGGAGGATCTAGATCCTGATCTCATTGTATGTGATCTGAAGGAAGTCCTTGCAGTTCAACAGAGGTACTTTGAATTTTCATAGGGTAACTGTAACTAGACGCAGCTCCATCTGCGTGTGTATGTAAAAAAACAATATAAATGAGACCAGAATCAGGTCTGTGCTATTTATTCTTTCTCTGGAAAAGAGCTGATAAATTTATGTTTGCTTTTAAATATGAACAGTGCTATTCTCATCACAGTCAGTCATCTTGAGCAATTAGCTGAAAGCTGAAAGAATAATCATTGCTTGAAGCACTTCCCAGCTGATACTTATATTTAATTCCTTCTTTTTCTTATTTGAGATTCACCATACTTCCTGTTTCCATGGAGAAATTCCAGTATGTGCTAGAGTAGACATCAATAACAATATTCAGGGGCCCTGTGGCCAATTCTTGCATTTTGAGAGAAAGGTAAGTTAGAACTTATGTGGCCATTAATGAAAAATAAATACATAAAACCATAGAACAGTCCAGTTGAAAGGGACCTTGAGACATCATCTGGTCCATATTTTTGTGGGAAAGGGAGTCTAGATGAGATTACCTATCATCTTCCCCAACTGCATCCCGAAAACCTCCAGTGATGAGAACTCTACTGGTCCCTGGTGAGGTTGTCCCACTGAGTGAGTGCTCTCACTCTAAAAAATTTCTTTCTTATGTCTCAAGACAAAATGTGTCCTGGTCCAACTTGTACCCTGTGCCCCTTGTCTTCACCATGTGACTCCTTGTGAAGTGAGAGCCCCTGTATTCTCTATAGCCACCTCCCAAGTACTGGAATACCGTGATGAGGTCCCTGCTGAGCCATCTCTTCTCCAGCTCCTTCAGTCTTTCCTCATAGGGCAGGTTCTCCAGCCCTTTGATCATCTTTGAGGTCCTCCTTTACACCCTCTCCAGTCTGTCTGTGTTGTTCTTGAATTGTGGGGACCAGAACTAGACACAGTATTCCAGGTGTGGTCTGACAAGAGCTGAGCAGAGTGGGACGATGGTCTCTATCTCTGCTAGTAACGCTCCTGTGGATGAAGCCTAGGGTCTGATTTGCCTTTGTTGCTGGAGCGGCGCACTGCTGACTCATGCTCAGCCTCTGCTCCCCAGACACACAGATCATAGCCTATGACGGGTTCTTTAATTATGTCATCCCAAGCATAGGATTTTGCACTTGTCTTTGGTGGACTTCACACTGCTCTTGCTAGCCCACTCTTCCAGCCTGTCCAGGTCTCTATGTAAGGTGGTTCTCCCTTCTGTCATGTTCATCTCACCACTCAGTTTGGTGTCATCAGCAAACCTGGTGAAGGTGCTTTCAAACCCACCATCCAGGACATTTATGAAGATGTTGAACAGTGCGGGGCCCAGCATCGGTCCCTGGGGGACCCTACTTGTGACAGGCGTCAGCCTAAGTGAAAATCATTGATCACCACTCAAATGGTGTCACCTATAGAGTGTAAGCTATTAGCCAATTTTCTACCCATCTCGCAAACCACCCATCCAGTCTGTATCTTGCCAGTTTGCCCAGGAGAAGGCTGTGGGAAAAATCTCCCTTCTTAACTCAATTTCTATTCTACCAGCTGTAAGAATGATGAGTGGAGGGTGGAATTTCTTACCATTGTATGAAATGTGTTTACTCCCAATTGCCATGTCCAGCGCATCATCCTAATACTTGCATAATCATATTGCACTCTGTATGAGAAAATACTTCTCTGCACTTTTAAGCCAGATTTCCTACCCTGATGTTTTCAGAATTATGCAAGATCGAAGTCACCTTTATCAGAGAGAGAAAACTGCTATAAAGATCTTCACTGTAGCTGTTTTGATATGGTCTCTCTCAGAAGGGGTCTCTGGCTTTTCTGTCTATACCTGCACCCATTCCATCCAGCTTTGAGCTCAGCTGGATGGAAGTAGAGGCTGCTAGCAGTCAGTGGATGCATTGCGTTTTGGCAGTCCTCCTTGGAAAGATTTGCTGTGGCCAGAGAGCTCAGTTTCACTGAGAGCCTTGAACTGAACAGAGTCCTTCATCCACTTGATAAAATGTGCTACCTGGTTTCATTCACCTCGGATTTATGAGTTAATTATGGTGGTTTAATGAAGTTATTCCTGTTCTAACATTGGGCTAGAAACATAACTGGAAAATGTATGCCAGGGAAAGCCACCTCACAAAATCTGCATTTAGTGAAAATCACATACTATTAAAAACCTTCTTTACTAAGCCTGATTCCACATGGATTCAAGGTTACCATATTCTTTAGTGATGCATTTCATCAGTGATCTTAAGCCATATTTTCTACTTATTTTTGTTTTATCATAGTCTATCTTTCAACAGAAACTTCCAGACTTCCTCTTTCTGCCATTATTTTAACAAGCAGTGATACATTGATCACTGGGATTAGGTAGGAGTAAGTCTCCCCAGTTGTGATTTGTTTGTGCTCATATGTATTTTCAGTTACTCAGAGGAACTACAAATGTTAAACTTTTATGGTTATGGTAACTACATAGTGAATTATAGATGACTGTTCGTTGAGCAGTTTAATATAAAGGATCCCATCAGTGTGTGAAGCTGAGGTAGTGGCCATCAGAATACCACAGTCTCCATAGATCCTATATATGATCTGTACTCAAAATCAGTTTGTTAAATTAAAACATTTCAATGTACAAAAAAGCAAATGCTACATCAAGTTATTAATTGACAATATGTATTTAAAAGCAGTTTTGAAAGTCTACAGTAGCGATGTTAGTTGTAGGGGAAGAAAATGCAACAGTGACAAGGTTACTAAAAAGCTCTTATTTCTAAGATGAATGTCCATATTTAAAACAAAAAAACCTCAAACCAACCAACCAAAAAAACCCCAAATGAATTTATGTAAAACTATGTCTATTTCTAGCTAAGAAGTAATTAATTTCCTTATCCCTTCATTACTAAAATAACTGGAACTATTTTCAACTTTCACTGGGGAAATATTCCAGATAATGAAAATGAATACATTCCATTATCTTATCACTTTGCTACTGCTGACAGTGTTAAGGAAATGTATCAAATGATGAATGGATAACATCCTCCTTGAATGGATAAGGCAATGCTATTCAGTTCTCAGCCATCTTCCCCTTACAGGTTGGAGTGGGATTTTTATCTTCTAAACTTAACTGTATAAACCAATGTATATGACTTTGCCTAAAAACTGCTTTTTTTTTTTTCTTCTGAATCTCCAACATAGATATTTAAAATATATACTGTTATGCCAAGTAATTGCAAGTTAAATGAGATAAATCATGTGAAGGAGAATGGACTTTGTGAGAACGAAGTAGGTGGGAGAAACAAATTCTGGGTTTATGCATTTGTACAGTTTCCTAAATATCTTGATTTTTTGCAAATGATTGACTACCTGTGTCATGACTAATGGAAACAGTAATGAATAATGTGCATTTACTTAGACATGTTCAGACTGAAAGATCGCAAAGACAAAAGAGAAGAAAAGATAACAGGATAAAATAACAGCTGTTGTCTGATGGAAATGATTTCTGTTTCTTCAGGTTATGGAAACCTCTAAGTGTTAACTACAGCAACAGGTTATAAAAGGAAGGCAGAAACTGTGTTTCCATCTGATGAACATACGCTAATACATTTTATTCTTTCTGAATCACAGAGTTGACCAAAATGTCACTTGGGACATCATATCACTTGGGACCAAAACCCAAAATATAACTTTAAACCTTTTTCTCAGATGTGTATTCATAGTTTAAAAAGACAGGGTCATGATTTGCCTTTATGTTGTTTGAAGAAGGAAAGGATAAAGCTTTTACCGGTAACAAAACAAAAAGAAGTGAAAAAACCATAGTGTTTAAGAGATATTCAGACTAATTTACAAATTCAACACTAATGAAGCTTAAGGCGTGGATACTAAATGTAAATAACATGAAAATCTGATTTTATGAGGCAGACTTGTGAGACAAACCTAAAAAATCTACGTCAAAATGAAAATGGGTTGCATTTGAATTTTGTGTTTTCAGAGTGTGTAGAATACTTTTCCTTAATTGATTTTTGCTGGGCTGCAATTCATAAAATTGATCAGTGAAATTAGCAAAGGTCTTGACCATATGAAGAACTAGCTTTCAAAATGCAGTATTTCGCTCAAATGCCAATGAGATTGATTGGCTAACAGCAATATAGTAAAGCAGAGAGAACAATTACAAGAGTGTTATCAGGTTACATCTTTGTTTTAGGAGAAGATGAAGCACATATAGTTACGTTCTAGTGTCCAAATGAATCCACAACCTCCTGTAGTAATGCCAGAAATAGTTGCTGCTAACCAATTCACTATTAAACAATGCAGTATATTTTTCTTCTCTAAACACTGACTTTAGTATTCTTCTGGTTTTGCCATCACTTATTTGTTGGATTTAATACTGTTGATTTACACTGGAAAAGGTGTAGCATTTTTATAAGCTTTCTTTATTTTCCAAAGGAGTTGAAATTTCTCCCCCGACTTCATATACAGAAAAAAAAAAATTCTTGGAACATTTCAGCCAGAAAAGTTTACGTATGTATGAGTAATAGCAAACACCTTGTAAGTCTGGATTCCTGTGGTTTTGCGTCTTAGGCCTGATAAGCTTTACCCTTTACATTTGAGTTTATGTTAACCTCTTTTCCTCATTTGAGATGATTACAAATTCTACAAACTGAGTTACAAAGTTACTTACTAAGTCTAATTACAAAGTCAGTTGTTTTCCCAGAACTTAAAAGAACATCATTTTGCCTGAAACTAGCTATTAGGTTCAAATGCGATGGCTTAGGGAAAGGAGCTCAACAGATTGCTGGTTGCATTGACAGTCAGGTCAGCAGGGCATGGCTGTATAACCCTCATCTTCACAGGAAAGCAGGAAAAACAAGAATGAAAACCAAAATGCAGTCTAAAACGTAGTGGGTGGTACAGCTTCTATGGTGGCTAGAGTCTCCTGATCTTTAATGGTGGGTATAAGAGGGGCAGCTCCACTAACTTCATGAAATTACGTGTGTCTAATGTTACTGTGTGAGCAAAATCTAGACCTCAAGGTAGACCACAGTACTTATCCCTTACTAGGAAAAGCATACACTGAGTGCAAGTGTGGAAAAGGAATCCCTTTGGGGATTTTTATTAATTTCATGTCAATTCAGAGTTTGCTAATTCAGCAAAGTTGTCTATGATGACTTATTGAAAATACAGCATAAGAATATTGATTGAGTTTCAGTCATGTAAAGATGAAAGTACCCACACAAAAAGATGCAATCTTTTGACCATCACTGAACTGCTGTGAAACACTAGAATGCAAAATGGTTTAATCATTCCTTAGGGGAAAAAACCAACTTGATAGCTTTGTGACTGTCTGTGGAATATTACCATTGAAAGTAATAAATCAAATTCTGTTCTCAGTTTTAGGCCTACAGCACAATTGGCTTACAGGTATTGCTAAAGTAATATTTTGCAGTTAGAACTGCACAAGAAAGTTGGCAGAATCATTTACCAATGAATCTAAATGATCTGTAAAACCTATATGTTTTGCTGCTTTTGCTGAAGTTTCAGGGAAGATCTTCTGGAGGAACCGTACAAACTCTTTGACATCTGTGGAGAAAAATGTTTGGATTTGGGGTTGGTGGGGTGGGTGGTTTTTTTGTTTGTTGGCTTGATTTTTTTTGTTTTGTTTTTAAACATCTTTTCATGTAATGCACTTAAAGAGTTTCTCTGTCTGCTCACTTGTGAGGCTGTTGGTTCCAAGTCTCTTTGTGCTGGATATTTTTCTTAAACTTGCCTTTGATTGTGTACCTGTTTGACTTTTTGTCTTGGATTTTCCAGCACAGTAGCTGCATGATTTAGTCTACTTGTTTCGCATCCCAAAGGTAGAGGCTTTGACATTCAGATAACTCAGTGACAGAAACAGAGCAGGTGACATCTGATCCATCCTCACCCTGGACATGACTTTTCTGTACCTCCCACATGGGGACTATTCTTGATTAACAGTTCAGTTCTTCAGGGACAGACAAGGGAAAAGGCAAGCAAATACATATGTTTACTCATTTTACAGTAACCCATGAAATAGTAAGATTCAGAAAAGGGTAATGTAAAGTCTGTCATTCTTGCTTATGTCCTCTTAACACCTGTGTAAGAGCCAGACTTCCCTCACTTAAATGTGACTTTTACTGCATATCATGAAGTCTTTGTTAGTTGTAGTTATTTTCCTTCTACGCTTCCCTATGGAAAAATGTACTTTCTCCTCTCTTGGTCCAGCCTACATTGTGTTCTTTGAATTCCTTTCAACAGTGTGACCCCTTGAGGATTTTTAAAGAAGCATGCAGCATCTTTGTTGTCATATTTCTGTCCCAATCTGTGTATTCTTGCTACTTTTGAGAAGTCGGAAAGATCTCATTTCCCCTAAGATATGCTTCAGCGCTTCAGTACAATTTGGAGTATCTGAAGGCAGCAGACTCTCTTCCGGCTGGTAGATATACAGCACAGCCTGAATCCTCATACCCTGATACCCTTAGTAGTGGAACTGTTTTTAACTTTGCTCAGAATTCATGTATTAGATATAGACTAGTTTCCTAAATCACCATTCTCCTGCAGTGAGGTAAGTAGAGTATTTTTTCTTTTTTTGAAGAAGTACAGTTTATCAGTTCTGACGGGCATCGAAAGTTAAAGGTGAAGCATGAGCTAATCAATGCAAGCTTTGTGTATAGAAGGTAGTTACAAAAAACAGCCACCTTCAGAATGTAATCAATCCAGTCCTTCTGATGACATGGATTAAATGAGTTTCTCCTAGGAGTACCTGTTTCCCACTGTTGACTGTTAAGGGAGCCTGGCAGGTAACACTGCGTTTGATGCCAAACTTAGATGCCTAATTTTGGGATGGATGAATCCTACCTCATATGTTTAAACTTCAACAGACTGAGATTATTCAATATCTGCAATACTTTATTTTGCAGATACGTTCCTCAATGTGGAGAACTTTTATGTTTCTTTCATAATTGAAAGGTCTTTAAAATCCCTCAAATCTTCATGAAGTAGAGTTGTTACGCTCTGCCTACCTTTTTTTCTTGTACACAGTAGGTTACAAGTGGGTTGTGGCATTACTGACAGTCACAATCACTGTTTAAGTTCTTCAAGTGCACAAAGATAGAATCAGAATGTCAGCCACATTATCAGGATTACACATGGATTACCACTTACAATCGCATCCTGATGGGACTGAGATGTATCTTGCACTGGTGGAAGTGCACTCAACTCAGATTATCTCTTGAATACAACTGAGTACTTTGCAAAAGAAAAAAAATACCATTTGCTGCATTTGTAGATGGGAAAGGCAAGGTAAAGAATTTTCAGCATTTTTTTTAGGCTTCCTCTGTCTCCCGATCTTTCTGTCCTTTTCAGTGGCTATCCATCTTTCCAGCTGTTTCTTCACCATTGCCTTCTACACTGTGTGGACAAGTAACTGCCTTGTGAAGGTTGTTGGTTTTGTCTGGGAACACCTGAAATCAACAGGTGATACACTCAAAGACAACCGCAATGTAAGACTGTGAAAAATAACCAGAGGCACTAAATAGATGACTAATATGCCACTTAGATATTCTTGCGTGCAAGGAACATCCCCAGATGATATTTGTATCTCTTTGTTGATAATCTTTTATGGGAAGGAGACAGAGTTGGGTGGATGTCAAGACCTAAAGGGTTATCCAGTCTGTGGGTGTATAGAGATTGTGACCATGGGTTTGTAGGATTCCGCAGTGCACAAGGACACGAAGACTTTGTCCTCTAAATTCTCTGCTGTATTATGGATTACCACAAATACCACAAAAATCACCGCTAGCAAGCAAGCTACCACAAAAATGAAAATAATAATTAAAGAAGTCACCTCTAGCAAATATGATTAATATATATAAGTGAATATATATATCCAGCTGTTACAAATTACTATCAGCAATCAATAATATAGTATCAATCAATAGTATGGCAGCAGTCAATAATAGCAGCCATCAATTGTATAGCAACAATCAATAACAGCAAAAACCAATTAGGTTTATACTATTACAGGCTACTATGAACTTTTCATTAGCAAAGCAATTAATTGAAAATATAATAACAGATAGAATAAATTATTTATGTGGATTTATAATATCACTATCAAGTGAATTAAACAGATTTCAGAAGGGGAAAAACCATCCCAAAGGAGGGCACAAACCAATCCCAGAGGTGGACCAAACCATCCTAGAAGTAAGAGGTCAAATAAAAACAACCCCAAAAGCAGGCCCAAAAATAGGCACCAGTGAGATTACAGATAGAGTCTCACCTCGAAGGTGATCCATGTCAGAGAGTCTGGAGTCACCCAGCTGTCCTCAAGACCTTGTAGAAAGTTCACGTAGAGAATTCAACCTGTTTAGAAAAGAAAAAAGTACATGAAACAAGGGAAGTTCTCAGGGAGAGAAGCTCCACTTTGGATAAAAATTAAGCTCCTGTTTTAACATAGAGACATCAGAGGGTGTAGGACATCATTGCTTCCAGCAGCCAATAGATGCTGTTAACTTCAGTTTTTCACTTGTAACAATGGATAGATGATGACATTTTCTGTTCTTTGAGAGCAATTTTTATTTTTCGAGACTGTTTTCCACCTTTTCAGATGATAAGGTGACATTTCAATCCCTTGTTTTTTCACTTATCAATGGTATCTCAGGATGTCTCTGCTTTCTAGGCACAACAGTTGTACTTCCAAGAGGCCAGCTACCCTTTCCAAGGATGTTTCTGGTTCCCAGGCCTAGTTCCAGGATCACAGCTCCCAAGATGGCAGGCATTTTCTATCAGCACTTTTCAGCAGATATTTTCTTCTGTTCAGTAAATTTCCCCTTTAACCAGGCTGTCTTTCTGGCTGCTCGCATCAGTGGGACATCTAAGCACAAGTCTGGTTGCCAGTCTGATAACAAACCTTACAACTTGCTTCTTAGAGTTCTTGTTTATTCATCAGATGTTTCTTAGGTGTTCCATTCATCCCACTCAATATCATCTTAAGCATGTAATTTAATTCTTTAGCATGTGTGCTGTTGCTTCAACACAGTAACATTTCCAGAGAAAAGAGAAAAAAATACAGCATTCCAGAACTGTAAAATGGAGTTCGCTTTAATTAAAAGTCACTTTTGTTCAGTTGGGAACAGGCTATGGAAATAGGACACAGAGGATTTCAGGTTACACCTAGCACAAGTGTTTTGGAAGACTGTCACAAATCGTCTAATTTTCTGTCATACGTAATGCAAATTGGATGGTTTATGTGTGTTGGAGGCTTAAGATTTTCAAGGTTTGTAGTATATCTCTATTTGGCTATTATGTAAAGACTAGCAGTACTCCAAAAAAAGGAGACAAGAGATACACTGTGAGTGAATAAGATCAGTCTCCAGAACTTGTCTGCAGGTAGCAAACACTAATTCATGGAATCACGGAATGGTTGAGTTTGGAAGGCGCCTCTGGATTTCTTCTAGTCTAAGCCCTCTGCTCAAAACAGAGTCAGCAGGAGCAGATTGGTCAGTGCCATGGAAGTCTTGTACTGAATACCTTTAAGGATGGAATACCACAACCTCCATGGGAAATATGTTCCAGTGTTAGAGCACTGTCACAGCAAAGAAGATGGATTTTATGCTTAAATGGAATTTCCTCTATTTAAATTCCTCTTCTCCTATCACTGAGTACGACTGAGAAGACTCTATATCCAAATTCTTTGCTACAAGGTATTTACACACATTGATTAGATTCCCCCAAGAGATCTCTTCTCTAGGCTAAACAGTCCCAACTCGCTCAGCCTCTCCTCATGTGAAAGATGCTGCAGTCTCTCATCTTCATGGCTTTTTGGTAGACTTGCTCCAGTATGTTCATTTCTTGTAGGGAGCTCAGAACTGGATACATCACTCAAAACATGTCTCACCAGTGCTGAGTAGAGGGAAAGGATCACCTCCCTCGACCTGCTGGTGATGCTGTTGGCTTTCTTTTCACACAGGCACATTGATGCCTTATGGGCCTTTTGGACCCTCAGGTCCTTTTCTGAAAAGCCATTGCCCACGCAGTCAGCCTTCATCGTATGGCACATAGGGTACTATATTTCCCCTGAAATGCATGGGGTTATCCCTCCCCAGGGACAGGAATTTCCAATTCTTTGAACTTAATGAGATTTCTTGTTTGCCCATGTCACCAGGCTGTCCACAACCCTCTGAATGGCAGCGCTGCCATCTCTTTTATCAACCACTCCTCCCAGTTTTGTATCATCTGCAACCTTTGTCCTATCAGAGTACACTTTGTCCTATCACCCAGGCTATTAATGAAGATGTTAAACAGTATTGGTGCCAGTACGGACCTCTGGGGTACACCACTGGGGACTGGCTTCCAAATGGACTTGACACTGCTGATGATAACCTTTTGAGCTCAGCAGTTCACTCAATCCACCTCACTGTCCAGATATATAGCCTGTACTTCATTAGGTCACCTAAGAGGAATTTCAGGGAGACAGCATCAAAAGCCTTAAAAACAACATGTCTAAAAGTCAGTCCTTGACTAAAGTCAAGATAAACAACATCCAATGCTTTATTCATCAAGCCAATCGGTTTATTGTAGAAAGCTATCAATTTGGTCAGGCATGATTTTTCCTTTATAAATCCATACTGACCATTCTCAATCATCTTCTTGTCCTTCATACGTTTGGGAATGGTGTCTAGGAGGATTTTCTCCATTGCTTTCCCATAGATCAAGGTGAAACTGACAGATACTTGCATTCATAGAATCATAGAATCATAGAATCGTCTAGGTTGGAAGAGACCCTTGGGATCATTGAGTCCGACCATCTACCCTACTCTACAAAGTTCTCCCCTATGCCATATCCCCCAACACCACATCTAAACGGCTCTAAAACACATTCAGGGATGGTGACTCAACCACCTCCCTGGGTAGCCTATTCCAATGCCCGACCACTCTTTCTGTGAAAAATTCTTTCCTAATGTTCAGTCTAAACCTACCCTGCTGGAGCTTGAAGCCATTCCCTCTTGTTCTGTCATTAATTACCTGTGCGAAGTGACCAGCACCAACCTCTCTACAGTGTCCTTTCAAGTGGTTGTAGAGAGTGATGAGGTCTCCCCTCAGCCTCCTCTTCCTCATACTAAACAGTCCCAGCTCCTTCAACCGCTCTTCATATGATTTGTTTTCCAGGCCCTTCACCGGCTTCGTTGCCCTCCTCTGCACTCACTCCAGCACCTCGATATCTCTCTTGTATTGAGGTGCCCAAAACTGGACACAATACTCAAGGTGTGGCCTCACCAGTGCTGAGTACAGGGGCACAATCACCTCCCTACTTCTGCTGGTCACGCTGTTTCTAATACAAGCCAGGATGCCGTTGGCTTTCTTGGCCACCTGAGCACACTGCCTGTTCATATTCAGCCACTTGTCAATTAGAACCTCCAGGTCTCTTTCTTCCAGGCAGCTTTCCAGCCATATTTCCCCAAGCCTGTAGCACTGCTTGGGGTTATTGTGGCCCAAGTGCAGGACCTGGCACTTGCCCTTGTTGAAACTCATACCATTGATGTTGGCCCAATGATCCAATCTATCTAAGTCTCTCTGTAGAGCTTCCCTATCCTCCTGGGAATCAACACTCCTGCTTAACTTGGTGTCCTCTGTGAACTTGCTGATGATACACCCTATGTCCTTGTCGAGATCATCAATAAAGACGTTAAACAGAAATGGTCCTAACACTGAGCCCTGAGGCACACCACTTGTGAGTGGCCGCCAGCTGGATTTAAATCCATTGAGCACCACTCTTTGGGACCTTCCAGTCAGCCAGTGCTTGATGCAGCAGATCGTATGCTCATCCAGGCCGTGTGAAGCCAGTTTTTCCACAAGAATTGTATCGAATTCTTTTCCATAGAAAAGAATTGGGGGACAGTATCGAATGCTTTTTGAAAGTCCACGTATACAATATCAACAGCGTTTCCCTCGTCCAATAATCTGGTTATCTTGTCATAGAAGGAGATCAGGTTCGTCTGGCAGGACCTGCCTTCTATAAACCCATGCTGACTAGGCCTGATCCCCTGGTTGCCCATTATGTGGGTTTTGATGGCACTCAAGATGACCTGCTCCATGACCTTCCATGGTATCGAGGTTAGACTGACAGGTCTATAGTTTCCTGGATCCTCCTTTTTGCCTTTCTTGTAGATGGGTGTTACATTTGCCACCCTTCAGTCCATTGGCACCTCCCCAGTTAGCCATGACTTCCTGTAAATGATGGAAAGCGGTTTGGCGAGCACGTCTGCCAACTCTTTCAGCACTCTTGGGTGTAGCCCATCCGGTCCCATAGACTTGTGTGCATCCAAGCGGCATAGCAGGTCACTGATCTCTTCCTCTTTAATCGTGATGCTCTCGTTCTGCTTCCCCTCCCTGTCTCCTAGCTCATGAGGCTGGGTGTCCAGGGAACAGCTAGTTCCACTGCTAAAGACTGATGCGAAGTAGGTGTTGAGCACCTCAGCCTTTTCCTCATCCTTTGTGACTATGTTTCCCTCTGCATCCAATAAAGGAGGGAGATTTTCCCTAATCCTCCTTTTGTTGTTAATGAATTTATAGAAACATTTTTTATTATCCTTAACAGCTGCAGCTAGGTTGAGCTCTAGCTGCGCTTTGGCTCTCCTTATTTTCTCCCTGCACAGCTTTGCTACATCTTTGTAGTGTTCATGAGAGACTTGCCCCCTCTTGCAAAGGTCGTAGACTCTCTTTTTGGTTTTGAGATCCAGCAAGAGATCCCTATTTAGCCAGGCTGGCCTCCTACCCCGCCTACTTGTTTTTCGGCACACGGGGACAGCCTGCTCCTGTGCCTTTAAGACTTCTTTCTTGAAGTATGTCCATCCTTCCTGGACTCCTGTATCCTTAAGGGCATCCTCCCAAGGGATTTTGTCTAGCAGTCTTCTGAACAGATTAAAGTTTGCCCTCCGGAAGTCTAAGGTGGCAGTTTTGGTAACCCTTCTCCTTGTTTCTCCAAGGATAGAGAACTCAATCATCTCACTGTGCCCTAGACGGCCTCCAACCTTTACTTCCCCCACAAGTTCTTCCCTGTTCACAAGGAGCAGGTCTAGGAGGCCACTTTCCCTGGTCGGCTCACTTATCAGCTGCATGAGGAAGTTATCCTCCACACATTCCAGGAACCTCCTGGATTGTTCCCTGTCTGCCATGTTGTATTCCCAGCAGATATCAGGGAGGTTAAAGAAGAACAAGAACACATGAACACAAGAACAATGGCAAACGACGGCGATATTTCTCCCAGTTGCTTATAGAAGGCTTCATCCACCTCACTGCTTTGGTTGGGAGGTCTATAGCAGACTCCCACAGCAATATCACCTTTATTTGCCCTTATCCTAATCCAAACACTCTCGACCCTGTTATCACTATACTTAATTTCTGAGCTCTCATAGCATTCACTAACATACACAGCCACTCCGGCACCTCTCCTTTCCTGTCTATCCCTCCTGAAGAGCTTGTAGCCTTCGATTGTGGCACTCCAGTCATGTGAGTCATCCCACCACATTTCTGTGATAGCCACTATGTCATAGTTTTCCTGGTGCACCATGGCATTCTTCCAGTTCTCCCCTGCTTGCCATGCCCTTTCAAAGATAATGGAGAGTGCCTTCATGGTGACATAGGCCAGGTCCCACAGCACTCATTGGTGCATCCCATGAGGTCCCATGGACTTTTCTATGTTCAGCCTACTTACATGTTCCTTAACCCATTCCCAGGACTTCCCCACAGGTCTCAGGTACCTGGGATTCATGAAGGTTGGTCTTAACAGTAAAGCCCGAAGTGAAGGTGGCACTGAGTGCCTTGACCTTTGGCATGTCCTCTGTCCCCAGGTCATCTTTTTGCTGCTGATATATCTGTAGAAATCCTTATTGGTGCCCTTTGCATCCCCTTCCAGTTTCAACTGCTTGTGGGCTTTAGCTTTCTAACGCCATTCCTACATGCTCTTTATTCCTATTGAGTTCCCTGACCCTGTCTCCAGCTCTTGAATATTTCCTTTTTATGTCCGAATTTTGCCATGACCTACATGCTCACCCAAGCAGGTGTGTCCTGCTATCTTTGCTTGGTTTCCTTCATATATGGATGGACTGTTCTTGAGGTTGGGGGATATGATCCTTGAAAATCAATCATCTCTCCCTGACCTCTCTATATCCAGGGCTGTATCCTATGGGATTCTTCTAAGCAGGTCCCTGAACAGTCAAAAACCTGCTCTCCTGTAGACCAGTGTTGTGATCCTGCTTTTTGCTTTGTTTTCTTTTCCCAGGATCCTGAATGCCATCAACTCATGGTCACTGCAGCCAAGGATGCTCCCAGTCTTTACAACCCTTCTCAGTTCTTCCATGTTTGTAAGCAGATCATCTCGCCTCACTGCCTTCTGGATCACCTGCCAGGAGTATACCATCAGTCCAGTCCAGAAATGCCCTAACTGCTTGTGCCTTCCTGCACTGTCCCTTCAGTGGACAACAGAGGTGGCTGGTCAACCACAACAAGGTGCTTGAACTCCTTAATGAGAACCAGGCCCTGTGAATGTGTGGCTTCTCCCAGACATATCGGATGGTTTGTAAGAATTTACCTTAATGCTGTTTCCTTGCATTTCTTGTTAATTAGGTAAAAAAGACCCAGGTTCCTCTGACCTTGGGGGCGTACCATAACTTGCAGTGGAGGGGCAAGTCAACAGTACCAGTGCTATTCCTATACTGAAATACAAAATAAGTTCTCTGTAGCTTCACTGGTTTGGAAGACCTGAAGGGTCAACCTCATTATTTTCTACACTGCTTTCTGTGACACGTGTCTTTTTTCTCCTGCTCACTCATTAAAAGATGAGGACCAAAAGATTTCTTTTCTTAAGATTTCCACATGGATGCAGTACTTTTTCATTCAAGCGTGACAAGTGCAAAATATATAAAGTTATATATTCTGGTTTCTGGCAGGTAGTAACTGTTGCATTCCAAAGGGCTAGGAATTATCAAGGTAAAACCTGCTTTGTGTAAGAGGAGGGAATGCTTATTGAAACATGTTTAAACAACTAATGATTTTTTACTCCCCCTAACTGTAAATCACGAGGCTGTTTGAGCAGAATCTGAGAATCTGAGAACACCAATCAGATTTTGTTTTTTAAAAGATGTTTAATTTGGCAACCATATTTTAACAGTATTTTCTAAGTTAGAAGACAAGCAGTGTAGCAGTGTGTTTTTGTTATGAAGTCAGATATTGATAATACTCAACAAACAGTTTCGTTAGCAAGCAGAGTATCCAGAAGTTGCCCTAATTTTAATGCCTGGCATGCAAATCAGCTCTGTGGCACATGAACAAGTGTTTATATTAATACTTTTGAAGAGAATTGGGATACACTAGCATTCTAGTTACTAGAATAACTAGTATTAGGTTTGACCCATATCTTGCAGAAGCATAGTAAATTGGAAGCTGCACCAAGCAACAATGCTTGATGAAGAACAAGTTTTTAATTAACTTCTTTGTTTGTTTGCTTCATTCTTTCTTTTGCCTAATGACCTCTGTGATTTATGGACTTGCAAAGCATTCTTTGCTACAGAAAATTCATGTTCAAGATGGGAGATTTTTTTCATCTGAAGTTTAAAGAAATAAGTCATTTATCAGCCCAGAACTATTTGCAGAACTACACATGTAACTTGTTACCTGTGTAGTCATAAGTTTCCAACTCATGGTTGATTTTTAGTTCTGTATTTCTCTATTATGTAAATAATTTTATGACTTTTTTGGTATAGAGTATAGAGTACTTTATGATATTTGTGATGGACTGAAGGAAATCTCACACAAGTATCAAGCTCAAAAACTAAAAAGCAAAACAGTGTCTAAGTAGGGGATTTATAACAAGCTACAGGACCTCTTTTGATTTGAATCTAGCCAGACTGCTATAGACAAGAATATTTGTTATCAAATGGTGTTCATGGAAAGACACGATCATCTTGGCCAATTTCTTTGCCTCTAAAACAACCCAATCAAACCAACACAGCTGCTGGCAAATTTAACAGATTTAGTAAGAAGGATTGTGTAGGCATTGGGTTATCTAGTCTGTTCAATCCCTTTAGTCTAAAAGCGGAGACATTATTTGAAAGTTTACTTTCTTCTGGCCTGTTAAAATAGAGCAAGTAGGGGTGTTTAGTGCTTGTGTCTTTTAATTCCAAATGAAAAACGCCTGCTGTACTTCAGACAAAAAACTCACTCAAATCTTGTAAGAAAAAGTTCATCAAGGAGAAACAAAAAAGTAAAACAGAACTTAAATTATGCTTGTAGGACAAGGAGAGAGAGACTAGAAGAACTCTCTAAATCTACCGTTAATTTATACAATGTATTTGGTTTGCGTAGCAATGTTTTGTTAGCAGGTAGGCTACAGGGGTGGTTTCTGTGAGAAGCTGCTAGAAGCTTCCACTATGTCCCATAGAGCCAATGCCAGCTACCTCCAAGACAGACCCACTGCTGGCCAAGGCTGAGCCCAGCAGAGACGGTGGTAGCCTCTCTGATAATGTATTTTAGAAGGAGGGAAGAAGTGGCTGCGCAACACCAGCTGGAGAGAGGAGTGAGAATATGTGAGAGAGGTTAACTCTGCAGACACCAGAGTCAGTGAAGAAGAAGGGGGAGAAAGTGGTCTAGAAGCCGAAGCAGAGATTCCCCTGCACTGTGGTGAAGACCACAGTGAGGCAGGGTCTCCCACAGCAACCCATGGAGGTTAATGGTGGAGCAGATAGCCACCTGCAGCCCATGGAAGACCCCATGCTGGAGCAGGTGAATACCTGAAGGAGGCTGTGACCCCATGGAGAGCCCTCACTAGAGCAGGCTCCTGGCAGGACCTGTGGACCTGTGGAGAGAGGAGCCCATGCTGAAACAAGTTTGCTGGCAGGACTTGTGAAACCATGAAGGACTCACCCTGTGGAAAAGACCCACGCTGGAGTAGGTCATGAAGAACTGCAGCCTGTGTGAAGGAATCATGTTGGAGAAGTTCATGGAGGACTGTCTCCCATGGGAAGGACCCCAGGCTGGAGCAGGGAAAGGGTGTGAAGAGGAAGGAGCAGCACAGACAACGTGATGAACTGACCACTACCCCCATCCCCTGTTCTCCTGTGCCACTAGGGGGAAAGAGGTAGAGAATTCCGGAATCAAGTTAAGCCCAGGAGGAAGGGAGAGGTGGGGGAAAGGCGTTTTAAGATTTATGTTTTATTTCTCATTACCTTACTCTGATTTGATTGGTAATAAATTAAACTAATTTCTCCAAGTCGAGCCTGTTTTGCCTGTGATGGTAACTGGTGAGTGATCTCCCTGTCCTTATCTTGACCCATGAGCCTTTTGTTATATTTTCTCTCCCCCGTCCAGCTGAGGAGGGGAGTGATAGAGCAGCTTTGATGGCCACCTGGCATCCAGCCAAGGTCAGCCCACCACATACGGCCATCAGAATGGCTGTCCCAGTAATTCATGAGCTCTTGTCCCTGGTGAATTCATGGGAAAACTCCTGTTCATATTGAAGGAATCTGCATTTAGCCCTGACAGACTCATCAGGAGAACCGGTTAGCTTGTTCCCTTTAATATTTAGTTAGTAATTTAAAGAGAGAATAATTACACTTGTGTGAACGTCTCAAAATCCTTTAAGCTTGCATATATGAGGCTCATTGAAAGAAATTCTGCATCAGGCTATATATGGCTGTTATTCCTTTAGGGCTGATAGGAAACTGAAGAATTTAAAATTGTGATATTGTTAAGCTGTTGAATATCAGAACCTGAAGAAACAATTTCTGTGTCTCTGAGTCACAATAACTAGATGGGAAATAGTAAGACATAGCTTTTGCATATTTATTTATTTATTTAACGTGGAGTTTAGAAATTAAGTAGTATAAGGAGAAATAGAAAATTAGGACATGTGAGGGCTATCTTCTTAAAAACCAAGATGTTTCATGTTTAATGATAAATAATGTTATTTTCAAATGATAGCATTAATTATGGGGATAATTATGAAAAGTGAGAAAGTTACATTTCACTTCTGTACTCCTTGTCAGAGTAACAAAAAACTACAGAAGTCCTTGGGTTACTTTTAGGAACAAAAAAATGAAAAAGTTCCATTCACATGGAGAGCAGAACAGAGCCTGCCTAGAGATCTTCTTATTAAAGGCAATTGTTCAGCATCATATTTTCACTAAAATCGTTGCTCTTTCTGGGCAGAAAGAGGGAATATATTGTTTTTGGAAGAGTTAAAGAAAATAATGAGATACATGGGATTGATTCATTAGCAGTTTAGTGTTTGCATTGTTAAATTTTAAAATGTCCTAAATGCATTAGATACTATTTTATTATACGGGTAAAATAATGATTATGTTAAGTCAGACTTTATTATTACAATGTGCTTACTTTCCTTTCGTGATTGCAGATTCCCTTCCTAATCAATGATCCATACACTATTGACACATGCTGTGTTATAGCTAGACAACTTCATTGTTACAATGTTTATTTTTTTCCTTTAAAGCTGTTGAAATTTCTTAACATTTCTTACTAATTTAATGTCAGGAAAAATTAAACAGTGCAGAGTACCTTCTTATTTTATTAGACAGTTTTCACTGTGGTGTTCTAAAGGCTATGGATCATTAAAAATATTGCATTATTTATGTGACTGTATAATAAAATCCCAATTACTGTGCACTTGTGGTACTAGGCTAAATTGAAATGTTGAACATAATAATCCATTCACTCTCCAGAAAGGGTCAGTGACTAGTCTTAACATTATACAGCATCTTACTGCTCTGCATGATTAAACAACTGTTAATTTCCCTACTGCCTCTGGTCTGGAAGATTAATCTCTTTATTAACTTTCTAAAAATAAGTTTCAATTACAGAAATCATAGTGCTTTATTAGGAAGATGCCTGCTTGTGCATACAATATTTTGTCTTCTCAGATTTCATCTCAAGACATTGAGTTAATTGGTATGTAACATAACAAGATATGAAGGGTTCTCAATCTGAAAACTGATGGATCACATTAGAAGTATTCAGGGAATGGGAGAAAGAGAATTCTGACAGACAAATCAGTGTTACTGGCATGTCAGAGCTGTAGTTTTGTTGTGTTTTGTATGTGAGAGAATGGGTACTAGCATGCATAGGACTACATTTCTTTATATAACACCTGATAGTCCCATTTGGAAAGATTTTTGAGGAACAAATGCGTATTTCCAGCATGACCTTATCTTATTGCGGTAACCAAAAGGGCCCAATCTAATTCAGGACCCAGCTGTACTGAGCTGTGGAGGTGCAGCAATAAAACTATCCCACCTCTGAAGGGCTGCAGTCCAAAGAAACTGAGTAAAACATCATAACTGAGGTGGAGGATAGGGAGGGAAGTAACAAAGAAGCATAGAGGGGAAGGGTCAATCTATTAGAAAGGTAAAGTTTCACATTAGTTTAGAACTTGGAAATTTCCTTGACTTCCAGAAAATATTTCTGCAAGTGAAGCTGGCAAGTTCATTGGCTTGCAGGAATGTCTTGTACTTCTTCAGGCTTCTGTCATCATGTGATTGAGTCACAGGATTTTTGGTTGGTTTTTTTTTTTTTATTACAACAAATAGAAATGCATCTAGAATCTATAGGGAGGTTATATTTCAGTACTGTAAAGTTCTACCTAAGTTTTTCAGATCCTACAGTTATTCTTTGTTTTACTAGCAAAATCAAGAATAGAGCAAATGAGAAGAAAATAGTTCTGCAGGATACTTGTACATACATAAAATATCCATTAAATAATTTCCTATGAAAATAATTTTGGAATGTGTTATAATTAGTAGTAATTAGTAAATGAGTACTGAGTAAAGATTGCACTAAATTTTTTTATATATAATTCTAAATGAAAACCATTACCTAGAAACATCGAAAGTGTCTTTTTGATTGAGTTCATGCTTTATAGACCTTGTACATAAGTGTGCTTTGTGCTTAGAAAGCCAGCTTCAGCCACGCTCGTCCATTTACTCTGCTGAAGAAAACTCAACCTTTTCTTTCTTGAGTTTGCATGCTTGTTATATAACTGTAATTGCAATGCTATCACATGCCCACAAATATTTTTCCCCTGCCATTTTCAGTGTCTTTTATGCACATAACCAAAAGCTGTACTCTCCTTCAATTTTAGCAGTTAGTTTTAAATATAGCTTGTTTTAATTGTAAACCTTTTTTTTTTTTTTGCTATCGCATTCTTGTGTTCTAAAAACTCTCCTGGAAATTCTTACAGATGTAAGCTGCAGATAAAGTCTCCAATCCTTATATAAATAGCGGTGTATAATGCAGTCCAGGAAAAGATCAGACTCTAATTTTTGTTTTGCATTTCACCAGAATAGATTTCTGTATAAATGCCTCATTTCTCTCTCTTCCCTCCATAAATGTAGAATCAGATGCCCGAAAGGTGACTTACAACTACACTATGTCCTGAAGTTCTCACATTTAAATAACACCAGTGCTGGGTTGATTCCCAAGAGATTGTGACTTCCTCTCTTTAAGCATGACAAAACGCACCTCAGCTACCAATGGCCCTTGAAGTAACATGTCTTGGTAGATGAAAGGGATGGAAGGAATGATGTGAAGGAGACCACAGCAAGGGTAGTGTGTTTTTTTCAGACATCCCACCAGCAAAGTCTGTGCCTATCTCTTCACAGCCTGTAAGTGCTTGATATTGAGAGTGGGATGAAAGGATGACCCAGAGGAAGAGGGTCTTACGCTTTTCAGATTTCCTTGGCTATCAGGAATTGTCAAAATACAGATCTAAAAATACAAACATAAACTGTGCTTAACCCTATCCAACATAAAAAATTCTAGCTCTGTGATGTTGTACTTGTGCATTATACCATGTTCCTATCTTGTTCAAAGGGTGAAAAATGGAACCCCTTTACTTGTTTTTCGTAAGTGTGATTGTATAATTATCTGAGTCCCCACATACTTCTGTGTCTCTGAACAGCAACTTTCTCTGTCCTCAGATCCAGAGATGGTGTGAGCTCTTCCATCTGACCCATTAAAGTACCTGGGACTGGCTCCCAGTGCCGACATTGCCTATCGACATCAGTCTGTAAATCAAGCTGGTCAAAAACAGGCACTGGAGGGATGGCATGTTGGCCAGACCCTGCTGCTCCCTTCTGAGTGAGGCAAAGTGAGGGATCTGAGAACACACGGAGTCTGAGGAAAGCCAAATGATCCCCAAGGAGAAAGAGAGGACTGAGATGCTCTGGAGAGAAACCCTGCACTCAAAACCAATAAAAGGTTTAGGTTCCCTCTCCAGGAAGTTCAGTGTACATTGCAACTCCTGTTCAGGTGCTTTTCTCTCTGGCTTGGTTTCTAATTTAAGTCCAGTAAATTAAGGGAACAGTCTTTGTCCTTTTTTTCTTTTTTTTTCTTTTTTTTTTTTTTTTTTTTTTATGCTAAGCTGGTTTATACAATTAGAATAGTAAGATGTGGAAAGTACAGCTTAGTATTTAGCAGTTACTGAGACAGCAGGTACTTGGTAAAGCATCTGTCACTTTGCCTGTCAAAACGTGGCTTGGAGTGCCTTGCCACCAGTAATAGCTGGCTGTGGAATTAACAGCGTTTAGTGGTGAGGTGGAGAAGGAGATCACCACAGATTACTGTGTATCATTTGATCTGTCACCATTTGCAAACCCCACTCCTGTTTTTATGAACAGGATTTGCTAGGACCCTGCCTTTCCTTTCTGGCTTGTTACCTGGTGATTTGAAGCAAGTCTGGGATCTCTTTCATGGTTGCTATGAAAATCTACAAATGTGAAAGAAGGTTTACATATTTTTTAAAGTACTGTTATTAAATGTGGATATGGTAGACACTGGAGTCCCTGTGATGTTAACACAGCTGCTCAGCATCCAGACTTCCTGAAGCTCCTGTATTGCAGATACTCAGCCCAGAGACTCACTCCAAAGTTTACACATTGTTCTTTGTAGCCAGCATCAAGAAGTGGAAATCTCTGAAGAGGCAGCTGGGGCTGCCTCTGGCAACCCAAGTCATGGGATTTTTTTCTGGCTTTATCCGTACAGCTGGATCCCGGAGCTTGTCCTTCCTCCCAGCTCTGTGTGTTTACCCAGTTGTGTTATGAAAGAGGATAGATTTAGACTAAATATAAGTAATACATTTTTTATGATGAGGGTGGTGAAACGCTGGAACAGGTTGGCCAGAGAGATGGTAGATGTACCATCCCTGGACACATTCAAGGTCAGGTTGTTCAGGACTCTGAGCAACCTGATCTAGTTGAAGATGCCCCTGCTCATTGCAGGGTGGTTGGAATAGATGGCCTTTAAAGGTCCCGTCCAACCCAAAATATTCTGTGATTCTATGTCAAGGAGAGGCCTCATGCTGCAGTAGGTACCGGAGCAGTGAGGGGGGGGGCTGCTCTGCACAGCAAGGTGAGCCAGCAGCGAGGCACGACAGCACAGAGGCAGTAAAGGCCCAGTCTTATGCCCTGTACATGTTTAACCCCAGGTCCTGCACAAGGGCTTGTGTCAATGTGAAATAATGTGAAGGGAGTTTTTTTTTAAGAACGATCTCTGGTGTTTAGCCCAGGGACTGTGCAAATTATCCAGATTGTGCTGGAGCAGAAGATAAGGCTGCTATGGAAAGTTCATTGGAGACAAAAAGCCTCTCTCTCTCTCTATCCAGGAAGGCTGAAGAGGTCCTAAGTGTACTCAGGGGAGATAAGATTTTTTTCTGTGTGTCAAGGAGGGTTCTTGGCTCATGCCTGAGCTTTGTATCTTCCTTCAACTCATGCCTCTGTAGTAAACATGATATTGGACGTGAAAGTAGAGGAACCAATTTACGACTGGCTTCTAATCTGTGTACTGAAGAATATTTTTACTGGAACACATGAGCTGCCCTTGGTCAGCTGGAGACTGTCCAATAGTTTTAGAACTATGTGCTTAATTCTTATTGCTCTTTAAAGCTATTACAGGACAGGCAGGATATAAATCTATGTTTATTAAGGCAGTATCTGTGTGTACTACATTTTTATAGGCCTGAAACAGTGTGTTACCACAAACATGATAAGTAATTTCACTGAAGCCCTGAAAAAAATCTTGGTTGTAAGAATTGCGTGAAGAGAACTTGGCATAAAGCTTATTTAATTTATACTTGCATCTATAACTCGAGAAGTAGGAATGTCTGTAACTTAAGATGCAACTTAAATCTCCATGACTAGAGATGGATCCAACCTCTTTCAGAAAGGGAAGTATTGATATTTTGGCTTTATTTCCTGTAATTGCCAAAGATAAAATTTTGCTTTAGTGTTTGTAATAAGCTTTATAGTTATTGGACCACAACTGTCCTGTGCTTGTGCCTGGTAAGCCTATATTACTGGCTTACCAGAGCAAATAGGTCTGTAAAAATCTGAAAAAAAGTAGAGACATTTTTAGATGTAAAGATAGCTAGCAATAACTTATACGTGCTCTAAATTAGTAGCTTTTACAAGTTTTTAAAAGAAGTGCTATCAATAATGCAGAATTTTTCTTTAGACTGGATATGAAGTTTCTAACAGTGAATCTGTACAACTGTGTATGTATTCCTGAAGTAATGTGCATGAGTGGTATTGGCAAGGCTGGGTGTCATAAACTAGCTAGTACAGGTACTGAAAATATGGAAATAGTCACTGTATTCTATTCAAATCTAGTGTAGGATTTTCATAAAGTTTGAATATCTTAGAGAACATTTACTACAGCTAAGGAAGCTGGCAAGAAAAGGAATACAGTAGGTGTTCCTAAGTAATACTATTGGCTCTAAAGCTGTCTTTAAAAATATTTATGTCCTGACTCTAGAGTAAATGCAAGTCTGTGGCCACACTTTGGGAAGCTACTCCTTAGGATGGGCTGTGCCAGGACAGCCTTGCTGCACCTTGGTATTCGGATCCTGGACTACCTGGGGTCAAGCCTCACTTCTGGAAATATTCTTGCTGCTGAAACTACTAGGAATTAACAATCACATCTTCTATTTGCTCTGCCATGACTCTCTGATAGCAAAAAAACCTCTGCCCATCTTACACGCTATTGTTTGATCCTCCTCGAGTGGCTGTTTCATACTTGGGTTTCAGTGTTCCTTAGAAGGAAATTATAACTGCAATAACTGATTTCAGGAGTTAAACGGAAGACAAAAGTGACATCTGCTTCTTTAAAAAAAAAAATAAAGTCACATAAACAGGATACTCAAGCATCAATTTTTAGGGAAAAGTTAGAACATTCCACCCAAAGCTCCGCTCTTTAGCTTGACTGAAGCACAGCAGTTTTCAGCCAGGCCCACTATATGGAAAGCAAAGTGGACTGAGGTTGCTGTGATACTAAGCTTTCTTTAAAGCATCTGTTTCATTATTAATATACTTTTAATAGCATCTCTCCAATTGTTTTACAGACTGATTACAACTTAAGTTAATACTGAGACATTAAAAGCTTTCCTTTTAAATTTTTAACAAGAATAAAAATGTACACAGAACATGGACTTTGTTGAACCATCTGGATATGATGTGAAAACAAGATGAGCTACTATTTCACACTTTAAGTATTTCATTGGAAGTCACAGATGCTTCTGATTTATATTTTTGTGACCACTGTTCCCTAAGTACTCCAAATGGCAGTTAAGTGATCTTTTGGAGGCTTCTAAAAAACTGAGAGCAAATTTTCACCTAGGTGAAAAATTTTGGGAAAATGTAAGGTAGAAATGAATTAATTTAAATTGTAGTTACCTCCCACCTCCAGCCCCTCCCCGCCAAACACCCCCTCCCCCCTTAAAAAAACAAACAAACAAACAAACAAAACCCAAAACAAACAAAAAACCCCAAACAACCCCAACCCATGGAGTGAAATGGAATCAGAAGACAGAAAAATAAAGAAAAGTGAAGTTGTTTCTGTAACTAGAAATACTGTCTTTCTTCCCTTGTGTCTTGAAGAAGGCTGCAATGAACTGGTGGACTAAAAACTGTCAAGAAATTCTGTTTGGATTATCAGCAGTTTGAGATGTCTGGGCATTTTTGACCGGACTCATCACCTGGCTGTGACTTAAACACAGAAGTGGAAAGCAGCTTACCTGGTAGTTTGTTTGCCTATTAGTTGTTTTATACTGTGTTACAGTTGTGCAGTTTAGGAAAAAAAAATAATCCTCTCCTCTGTTTAAAACATAATTGAGTACTTGTTGTTCATTGTTTTATTTTTTCCCCTGTTTCAACTTAATCTATTAAATCCTGTAAGTGCAAGAAATTCAGCAATGGCAGAACAGTAACTTTGACTTATTCAAGTGAACCACAGAGTCAAAGCCTCTTTTGAAAACATAAATCTTTTAAAATATTGTATGTGCCAGGTGTACATCATAGTTTATGAAACCTCCTTTTGCTGATTTTCTTTCAAATAGTAATGACTTTTATATAATTTTCTATAGGGTTTTAAGAAAATGCTACACAACTTCTCTTTTCCTTCTTTGAGCAACTGTAGACATCTAGAGCTTTAAGAATATGAGATCATATTGTCAATTTAAAATCTTGCCCTCTTCCTTTCCAGTTCATTCTCCTCATCCTGAACTTGTCCTCACACCTATAGAGGATCTCAGGAAATACAGAGAAGTCTAACACCACAGGCTTGAAGAACTGTATCACCTCTCAGCTACGGTCAGGATTTGAGGAAAAATGTCAACTGTCACTCCAGATCTGGTCAAAAACAGGCGTTGGAGGCATGGCATGTTGGCCAGACCCTGCTGCTCCTTTCTGAGCGAGGCAAAGTGAGGGATCTAAGAACACACGGAGTCTGAGGAGAGCCAAAAGATCCTCAAGGAGAAAGAGAGGACAGTCATAGCTGACTCTGGAGGACCCCCACTACCCAGATTTCGGACCTTCTGGAATGAGCTATGCCTTGGGTTTCCTTTGCAGACACTGGAACCTCAAGGCAGGGAGGACATGGCTGGTGCTCTCCAGTGTATGGAGTGCACAAGCCAGCAGAAGAGCTGAGAAGTGTGCCTGCAGTTCCTGACTAAGAGATGGCTCAAGGGGCGCAATATTCCCCTAAAAGGATACACTAAAGACCATGTGTGTAAGTCACAGATGTCCCTAATCAGGCATTCTGTAATGCAGAAGTACCAGTTGTCCTTTGCTACCCCACTGAAAAAAAGCTGCAAATTTCTGCACCTATGACTTGCTCCTATGCATCTATGATCTGCTACTGTTTTTATAGATACAAGACTGTGCCATACTTTACATGTTAACAGAATTATTGACTAGAGACAGTGAGCAAAACGTAACTATTCTGTGCTTTGGCAATCCAATTTTTCTCCGCATGTTAAGAGCACAAAGCAGATCCAGCAAACTGAAACAGTTCACTTAATGAGCTGCTTTAGTAAATTTATCCCCTAACAACAACTAAAGAAATAGGCTTGTTCCCTTCAGAAATTAGAATCTCTATCTAGCTCAGAACATAGTTTGAGTATTGAAAAAAAGCAAAGCATGGCAGAGAAATAATACTTCTGACTGTGGTAGTAAAAACACATTTATTAACAGCAGTGAGTTTGCTTTTGGTTTCTTTCCTCTTTCCAGTTTGGCTGTAATGAGCAGTGTTCAGGGATTGCGGATTGCTTTACAATGCTGATGAGTCAAGCCAAAAGAGAAGGAGAGCTTCTGAGCTGGGACCTGCAGCAGCTTCCAAGTGTGAGTCATAGTCACTGGGGTGTCCATTCTCCGCATCTTCTGGGAATCACAGAGTCAAGAAGGCTTGTCACAGACAACAGCTCTATCGGGAAGCCCTGATCTAAAACAAGAAATGACAGAGATCAGGGGATGATCAACCAACACAAGTGCAGACAGCTGCAAAAGTAATTGAGTTCGAGCTGTGAATACTTAGCTGAGAAGAGATAGTAAGTATTATTCACCCATTTGCTATCACCGTTAAACAAAATGCCTAGAAATACAAAATAAAGGAATCAATAGGAATGTGTCAGCTGCTCTCAGCCTCATCCTGGGAAATGAATGAATGTACATATCGTGTTACAGAAGAGTGGCGCTATGAGAGGAGTGTGAGTACTTCAGGGGACACACATAAAGCCTTCTGGCGAGGGATTAGTAGGAGCTACTACCTCATAGCATAATCTGTTGCAATTGGATGCAGTTTACACCTTGCTATCAGGTACCCACTAATGTAGTCTCTGTGCTTTTCATCCTTGAAGACTGAATAATTGCATTTCTTTTTGTTTTTACACTATGCTAGGAATCCCAATAGCATTCTTGCACTTTCCCTTAATGATGAGAGCTTGTATCTGTGCCAAGCAATTTGTGATATCATTTGTCGGAGTGGATGCTGTCCAGAATGTGCTACACTAATGCTTCATCTCAAGAATACCAGTAGTACAGTGACTTCTTTTAATTAATTATGATGTCAGCTTCGTGTAGGAGGCCAGCTCGCAGCCTGTGAGCCGAACCTCCAGGTTTCTGATCCAGGAAAGACAATCACACCATGCACAGGCAAGCAGTATTTGACATAGTTATAAAAATTTCCATGAGTTTGCTCTCTCAAGATAGAAGCCTGATCAACACTTACAGGAACTTTTATTTCTTACTGTTACAAGGTCTGGTCTGCACAGGATAATAGGAATGCTGTGCACACAAAGCATGGAAATGTGTCATTAGAAAACTCATTCTGCTGAATGAGGTTTAAATTGTCCCAAATGTTTTCTAAGTATTGAAGGTGAAGGGGATGGGGAAAAAATTTAACAAAGAATTTGAAGATGGTATCCATTTCTCATAGTTTAGATGCATCCTATAAGAAAGATCTAAAAAAAATTAGAAATAGAGTCCGTTAGTCCCCATGAAATTTGCAGGAGAATCTCACTGGCTTCACATTGGTCCTATCTGACTGAAGTTCAGTTCTGATCCTGCAAAATTTGGTGAGTATTTTCTCCTTGCTTTCAAAGCAGTCAGAATTTCCTCGACAAAGTGTAATTAGGGGTATTGTTTCTGTGGCTTCATATGCTGCAAACCACATACCTCTTTAGTCTGCAGGGAAGAGTTGTAGGAGTGTTCTTCTTTGGAGGTAGAGGGTTCACTCATAAGATAAAATGATGCTTTTAGAAAACACTTCTATTTGCAAGAAGGAGTAAAAATTTAAAACAAACAAAAAACAACCAACAATCTAGCTTGTGCCTCTGAGTACAGTGATCCAGCTGGTTCTGGCTTTGTTACCTGGCTCTGAGCTCAGCTGTATTTTCTCGGGAAGTTACTCAGCATTGCACTTGAGTGCCTTGATGGCCAGTCTGAATTTCAGAACTGGGACCTCTGAACCCCTGGGTTCATCCAGGGAATTATTATTATCTTGGCAGCTCTTTCTGACAGGAGCCTGTGGGCCCCACTGGTTTTGCTCTGGTCACCCACCATGAGTAAAGGTTACACAGGTGAACCCTCATGAATGCCTGGAACTCAGTGCCTTGAGTAATTGCTTTTCATTACTAGGGATAGTCCCTATAGTATTTCTTCAGCCTCACAGAAAATACAATTAAATAGCTAACACTTTTGCCTATTTTTCCAATAACCGTGTCTCATTATTTGATCCCAGAACTCCCCTCTGGTATGAGATAACACATACTCAGGGTCTTTCAGGTGATGAAATGAATGATTTACAAAGTCTAGGATTACTCCAAGGCATATATTTTGTATTCACAGTCACCTTTGCCTAGAGGTCTTTAAATGGCAAATAGCCAACCAACCATTCTTTCATCAATCCGGCAACAATACTTGTTCTTATTTTCAGATACAGATTTTCTTCAGAAATTGCCTCAATTTTGAGAAAGAAGTAAAAGCTCTTCTGCCAAGATTGCTTGCCTTCATATGGGATGTACCTCAAATTACAGTATATCTTCTTTTGCTTGTACACTAAGAAAAATATTGTGAAAACTGTGTGTATTGGTAGTCCCTGATGACAACTACCATAAAAAAGTCATTAGGATGGGTAGGGTATCACTCCTGTAGTCTGCTATGATGTTTATAATATAGTGTAGTTTGGAAAATATACTATGGAATATAGTCTGGTGTTCTATTTCTGCAAAGTAAGACGTTTTTACTGAACAAAACTGGCAAGCAGAAATCTTTGTGTTGAGATGAGCTAGATTAGCACCTCTGTTTCCCCAGTTACATCTTACTGCCTCTGCTTGTTTTTAGAGGGGTTACCATGACACAAAAGTAGGGTAATTTGTTGTTGAGTCAGGCCTTTTGTCTTACTGTATCTTTTGTGAGAGCACAGTTTTTAGTGCCATTATTGTCAGACAAAGAGATACTGACACTGTTGATAAAGATAGCTCTGCAGGCTCAGCACAGCCTGACCTACTCCAGTGCCCCGGGCCTCTATTAAGAACACTCCAGTGTTACTCTTGTGTTTACAGTTGGCATACTACTCTTATTATTTGCATTGTTTTCCTTTAAGCAGGGGGTCAAAACTCTGCTATATTTCCTTATTACTTTGCATTTCTCAATGTTGTCACACTCCGAAATCAAATAGCATGCAAAACCTCAAAAGAATCTACCTCCTTGGACTGAGATTGACCTTAAAGGTCAAATGGTCAATTATGTGCCTGCAACAACTTATTGGGCAATTTTCCAGTTAGGTACATCCACTTTCACAATATCTGAAATCCAGCAGGGCCAATGTACGCCACATAAGTAAAAAGCCAAGGGGTGCTCTAAGAGATGAGAATTTGTCTTCTATAAAGGGAAGACATCCAAGAAATGGCACAGGAAAGGGAGTGGACTTCATTGAGATACGAAATGCTCCTTCATTTTTGCCTCCACTACTCCAGAAAGAGAGTAATTTTTTTAAATGGAGGAAAAATTCTGCAAAATTCTCCTTTAACAAAATGCCAACCAACCCTGGACCCAACCCTGTATTTATGTAAACATGGAAATGACTTGAAAAAGAAGTGTTAGGCCACAGGTTTGGAAATTAGGATGTTGGATATTATGATTTTGGGCGTCAGTAGGGGAGAACATTAGGATATTAACATGCCAGTGAAAGTCTGTTCCTTACGGCAGAGTTTCAAGTGATTCTAAAATCACTTAATGTGATTTTAGATGTGCCAAGTATTGGTGCTTCCAACAGCTTTCTCTTGGGAGATTGTTCTACAGCCGAATAATTATCACTCTGAGGCAAACCATCTCTTTGCTCTCTTGCCCTTGCTGACTGAATGCTATCTAGTAACGCACTTGAGACAGTTCTGTGTTGTGTGTTCTTTGTAGGTCCTCAAAGATGCTCTTGATTTTGTAAAGTCCCTTTGTGTTTAGGCTCAAGTAGGAGGAATTTCCAACATTTTATTTTTCTTTCCCCAGAATATGCTCTATTCACCATTTTCCAAGCCCTCTTGAGTGGCAATTGAACAGCTCAGTTTAACTGAATCACCAGCATGGATGTGTGCACACGATGGTGTTAATGCACATGGCGACTCCATGAAAACCGTGATATCTTAAGAAGGAGGACCCTGCTTTTACACTTTTGTGCACGTTTTTAAGCAAGACATTGGTTTTTGTATGCCTTTGTGAATTCTCAGGAATCTTCCCAGATATTCAAGAACAGGAACTTAATGCAGAAGCAAGAACAGTCAAAACACATTTTCATGGATGCTGCTTTGCTTGCAGAAGCGTGTGATTTCTGTTTTGTCAGCTTTGAAGTGTTTGTATTCTTGTGCTTATGGTCTGTATTTCTAGGTTGACAGAAATAACACACTTAGTGAGTTGATCGTAGATAATTTTTGCAAAATACTAGCTGGACTAGTGTCTTCTGGTATAGTGCTGCCACACAGTAATTATCTCAATGTCATAAATATATTACATAGGCTTCTTAGACTATAAAAGTTTATATTCTTGGAAAGAATAATCTAATGGGTATATCTTATTGTGATGAAATGTGTTTTACATATTTATCATAACAATAATCTATTAATAACTGAATCACAAACATTTTATTTTATTGTATCATCATTTGTATATCATTGGTGCTGCCACTGTTTACATTTACTTCTTATGTATGTTGCCTTTAAAATGAAATACAAATTTTAGAAATCCAGGTACAACTGAGGAAGCAAGGTAAACAACTTCTTTTAACATCAAGTCAAAAAAAGAGCAGCAAACATTAAGCAATTTTAAACCTTCATTCTATTTGCATGATCATCTTAATGCTGATATAAGCTTTGCCTACCATCTTACTTATCATACTCTCAGGAGTTCCTTTCTTGCTTTTCAGAATTGTGACACTTTTTTCCACAAGGCTCAGTCTATGTTGGCTAGCCAAGTCAAATGAGCTCCTGAAGCAATATCCGAAGATCTGAGTTTTGACAATGATGATCTGAAAATATTTTTTGGCATCCTGCTATACAAAATGTGTTGTGCAAACTCAGTCACAGATTTTCATTAGTTCTCTCACCATGTAGAAAGTTACACTGGAGCCACAAAGAACTTTCATGTGCCCAGATTTATCAAACCACAGTAATTACCACCCATGTACTTCAGTCTTTTGACCCACACTCTGTGGTCAATTAATAAATTGACAATCTGTTAGGCTGTTTCACACTGGAATTGAGTAAGGATGACAAGGAGAGGGCCCTACATCAATGGTTTCCTTTCAAAGTACACTTAAATACCATCAAATCCACAATCAATGGCAACGCACACACATGTTTAACAAAGCTTTTAACCTTTTAACCATCAAGCCATCTCCCTTTCAAGAAATATTGCTCTTGATTCAAACAGCGAAGAAAGGGATTGTATACATCCTACAGAGTCTTATGTTTAGAATCTGCAGGTGAGTGAAGCCCTGGGAATATTTTCAACTACTCCATGCAAAAAAAAAATAAAAATTGTAGTGACCATGAAACAAATCCAGTCAAGACACAATAAATAGTGATGGGAAGGAAGACTAAACTGGGTCTCAGTGACTCCTCCTGAGCCTCCCCAGCAAAGCTAATGTGGGTATACACACAACATGAAGTAGGACGTGAGACTCTTTTCCTTAAAGAAGGGATGGGAAAAAAATCACTGTTGTTTTTGAACATGAGTACCCTAGCCTCCAAGCCTAATCACGAGAGCAGCAGCAACAAAGTCAAAGTCACCTGTCCCAGGCTTGGTGGAAGCCCTGTAGCTGCACCAGGATCTAGATTGGCTCAGCAACTGGGAATGACAAAAGTGAGAGTACATTCAACTGTGAGTAACCTGTATCTGCATTAAAGTGCAAAACCAGGACATAAATTGGATTTGGCCATGTGTGAACCATGACTATAGAAAGTTATTCTTAGCTACAAAATACCTGGGGAATCCCTGGCCGACGTGACTGAACAAAACTGATGAGGCACAGTTGTGTGCCAGGAAGGAGAATGCTGCGCATGAGGTGTCTAGTCCTGACTACAGGAGCTATAGACTCTTGTCCTGACTATAGAAAATACTGCACCACGTGAATTGTGGGATTTTGAACACTAGTGAGGACGGTGGGAGAAAGAATTACTGCAGTAGGTAAATGAATCAATCAGGAATGGGCTACAAGGATATGAGCTTTAGGGCCAGATGCTGGACATGGATTTTTGAACTGACTTTACTTCCTGAGGGTATATAACGTATATATTGACCAGGAGAGGGGGAAGGATTTGAGTAGCTGAGATTCATCAGGAACAAATCCAATCAGTTATTCCAAAAGCATCAAAAGCATCAAAGCAACAGCAGATAAGGTAAAAACTGGGCTGAATTCAATAGGGGGTTGTATCTTGGGAAACAGACACTGTTGTTGATGAACAGCTACACAGCTGGCAAAGTAGTTCCACCGCATGTAGACTTGTTGAAGAAACAATCTTCTGCTTGAATCAAGATGAAAACTAAGTGTTACTGGCTATTAGTCAATGAAATTAACCTTGTAGATAGAGAAGCTGTATTGGAATATGATACTCTTGACACTGCGGGGGGATTTTGCTCACTGTTTTTTTCTGGAGAGTGCTCTTCCAAGTCTTTTATACTTCATTGACAGAAACAAGAGATGGCCAAGGCTTGTAACCCAGAAATATCCTTTAGCAGGACAGTATGATCAAGGAGTCAAGGTAGTTTTGTCTGTAGTGCTTGCAGTCTCTAAATATTTACAGGAACATCAACAGAGTACCCCAATGGATTACTCAAAGGCAGAAATCCCTCCACGATCAGTATCCAATTAAGTACATGTATCTGGAACAAAAATTTGCAGTCAGTAGAGAATCAAGCACTTTCAGGACACGATCCATCTGACCTATTCAGACTTTTCTGTAGGATGAGATATGTCAGACCTTGTCTACATCTCCCTATTAAATATAAAAGGAACATAGAGTGATGCTGTGAATATCTACAGGTAATCAGATGAATCCTGCCACTAAAGCCTGCCTCTGTTGCTGAGGAAAATGTATCTCCTTCAGAAGATGCACATTCTTCAGGAGAGATCTTCATAAACAGATTGAAATAGGTACAGCTAAGAAAGGTTGTGTTTCTTTGATGTCAACAGATTTTAAACTTCTGGCTTGCTTTCAGCTTTTTTTCTAGGTACAGGACCAAATTTCTAACAAAATCAGAGAATTCTTGCTGCAGAGGCGAGGCAAAGAGGAGTACCCAGTGGTACTTGTGAGGAATATGTTAAATCTGTGTAATGCAGGCTTCATCTCTGAGGTGTGGGAAGCAATGAATCCATAGTAGGTTTTCACCTTTCCCTGTCACAGAGTGAGTTCGTCTCCTGTTATTTCATATGCTTGTTTCTTCAGCTGGGATAGACTGAAAGACCTAAAAAGTTCAGGAGAAGGCCTATGATGTAAGTGAGGTGTGGTACCTGATAGCAGAGGCCCAGAAGGAAACAGAAGCCATCAAGAGTTCTTCTGACAGGAACAGATCCCAAAGAGCATTGCCTATGTAAGTGACAAGGAAAAGCACCAGCATCTGAAGAGAGAAGGTGCTCTTCATGTAGGATGAGTAATGAAACTGCAAATTGTGGAGGAAAAACAAGTCTAAAAGCTTTACTTTGGAACCCTTAATAGAAGGTCCTGAATTTCCTCTGCAACTTGCCACCAGTAGAAAGGTTACTAAAATCTGCATGCTCCATTTGGAATGAGTGAAACATCCTAAGATGCAGGGATCCAGCCAAAAAGCTGGAGCTGCTGAGTCACTAAGTGGAGAGCAGTGTTTGGAAGGGCAACTGGGGCTGGCTCGTGGCGGGTTCTCAGAAATCTGCTGAGTTAAATCTGCTAGTGGGCAAAGAAAGACTGAGCCATCACTCTTGGCTTATGGGAAATCACAGTCTAACCCAAAGACCAGTGAACTCAGGGAAACATTGATAATGGACAGGTGAACGTTTGGATCATGTCCTTAAAAAAGGGAATGCAGATTTTGATTTTAGGTTTTGAAAATGTTAGAATAAACCAAGGCAAAAGAAAGCAAACCTTAATCTTCAATTTGCATTGACAGAGGTGAGTAAGGAGGAACCATCCCTTTCCTTCCCTCTTTTCTTTTTTGCTCTGTAATTCTTGGATGAAATGTTCAAATGAAAAAATATATTTAGTGAAAGTTCAGGCATCAACATCCAATGTGGAAAAAAAAAAGGCAACACAGAAAGCGAACTAATCAAGTATTTTGGGCATGAATAGAGTTTCTAATGAGAATTTTCATACATCTAAAAAAGATGATCCCCAAAAATACCTCAAGAAAATTCCACTGAAAGTAGGTATAAACTTCTGCTGCATTATCAGTTCAGGCTAACTGATGGAACATAAGGTCAAGGCAAAAAAGTACAACTCAAACAGCATTTAACGGCTGAGGACTAAGCTGTGCAGGATAGATAAGCTTCAGTTAAGGCAATAGAAATCTTTCACTGACTTAAGCTTCAGGACCTAACCTGTAAAATGAATTCACCTTAAATGAATGCGAATACTGTTAACAGTCAACAGACACTGCTTCCTGCACTGAGTTGTATGTAATGTGTTTCATGCTTACTGCCTGCCTGCTTGGAGGAGGCAGCTGGACACTACCTTAGCTAGATGTTTGGAGAAGGTACCAAAAAATCAGTACCAAAGGTACTGAGATTAGTTTCTGCTAACACTTTCAAAAACCAAATGCTCTCAGATTGTGAATTTTTATGACATTCTCTGTGAACAGAAGAGTAACTATCAGGTCTTTCTTTGATCCAGATGTTGCAAAGCCACAAGACGATGTTGCTTGTTTGAACTTCTGAAAACTGACATCAAGTGGTGCCTCTGTCTTAGCTGGACATGGCAGCGTGAAGGACCACTGTTATCTGAATTTTGTGGAAAGGATTAAGAACTGATGATGCTACAGCCTAAAATGTCTCCTGCTCTGTGTGGTTGCTGTGGGAAACCGAGTGGAAGTACCATAGAAACCTACAGAACATTATGTAAGAGAAGGCCTCATGCCCCGTGACCAAATCTGGGTGCTGTTGGGAGGAAAAGGCTCCAGAGGAGATGGGGAAAAGATGACAAAATCTTGGTGGCCAGGAAAGGCTGCAGGAGCCACAGAAAATAATCAGCAAGGGAGTGGTTTTATCCATTGTTGAGGGTGGGAGAGGGCAGGGTGGAAAATGTATAAATCAAAGGGATCTGTGTAGCTTCCAGTCTAGACTAAATCCTGAATTAAACTTCAGGATTTAGGAAAAGCCTCCACATGATAGCAGAGTGGCTTAGAAGCAAACTTACTTCTCAAGTAAGGCTAGAGGATGGCAAAGAGGTTTGTCAGCCTCAAGAAATGATTTAATAAATGGGACAAGACAGTAATTTTCTGAGAACAGAGTACTTTACAGTTCTGTAAAGAAGTTAGCAGGTCTTTTATAACAGTTCTTCCATTTTCCTCTTGCTCCGTCTTAAAAATAGTTAATATAATGCAATGTCTTCTATTCTATAGAAGCTGTCCAAACACCTGTAGAACATCGGTAGACAGAGGCTGACGAAAAGGAAACAGAAACTGCTAACAAGTACTATATTCACATAGTATCATCTCTAGTACCAATATTTGTAATTTAACAAAAGAAAAGAAAAAAAAAGAAGAACGCTCCCATGTACATGATTTTCAGATGGAAGCACATTCGATTTACGAAGCATTCACAGTATATTATCCGTAAGATAAGTGGAAGAATTACCTCCACTTACAGCCACAGTAGCAACCACTAGGATCTCTCAGTCCTAAATCAATCAGTCAGAAATGATTGATTTCTGACCTTCTAGATCTCCACAAGTTTGACTGCTTATCTCTGGTCATGGCTGTTATCTATGGCACTGTGAGAAAAAGCCATCATCAGTAGTTTTGGAACAGAATTACTCTGTAGCGCCTGTGCCATCAACAATAAACTCAACTGTACAAGCAATACTTTCCCTTGGAGAAACAGGCCATATAATGAGATTTGACTTTTATTTGAATGAGACACTAGCCATGACAAGTGTATCTGCATCATAAATGAAATGATTTCTATCTTGAGCAATAAAGTACAGAGCTTTTTTACTCCAGGTCAGTGTATTTCATATTGCCTAGATCTTAACCCCGTAATCACGACCAATGCACATTCATGGTGTGTAGCCCATGTGAATGGAGAACAATAAATGACAAGAAAAGCAGTAACTTCTGCTGCCAACTGAAGTTGACTTGCCATGTTCCAATAGCTAGGTTTTCAGATGATTTCTGAAACTTTTATTTAAAAATGTTCTGGACATCGGTTTCCCTCCCCCCCCCCCTCCCCCGTCCCCCCTACTTTTTACTATAAAGGAGGATTCAGACTATCATGAAGCTCATCATGGTTAAAAAATCCTCACCATTTGGATTGCTTTTAAACCAGAAAAAAACTGTCAACTGTCTGTCAGCTTTTTATTATGTTGGCATTTTCCACCTATTGAATCCTTGTAATCAGAAAGACAAGCATGTCTTCCACAACAAAATATGTGTGTGCAAACAGGCATACAGACAACCAACTGGATTATCTGGGAGAGAAACAACGTCTGTGAACTGAGCAAGTCCATGCATGTGATATAAACTTAGCTTGAACAAACACCATTTGACAAAACCAGCAAACCAGAATATTAGAGCCAATCAGCTGCTTTGGGATGCCTGTTGCTGATGTCGTCCTTGTAAAGACACTGTTTATGTTTGCTGTCAGAAGGTGTCCAGAAATTGTTAAAGGGATAATGGCAAAATCAACAAGCTGCCCTGTTTGGCTGGCTGCAGAAAGACTCAGATGAGTGGTGGATAAAATATACTGACGTAGGAGTAGGAACTTGCAGTGACACAGAGAGGAGGTCATCAAGCATGGGGTGGTGGAAGCCATCCTTTTGAACTCCTTGTTCTAGTTTTACCACCTTTGGGATGACATTTGCTCTCATAGCACTACCATAAAGGTACTTGTGGATTCTTGTCATCCCGAAAAAATAGTGCTGCCTTGGACGTCAGCAGAAAAGGGAGATCCATGCTTCTTACAATCATTACTTTCACTGCCCCCTCAAAAAGTACATTTTTTTTAATAAATTAGGTGGGTCATTCCCTTCACCCTATGATGTGATTGCTTATTGAAGAAAAGAAAGTAGTGCTGCTCTCACAGCAAACAAATGTGACCAAGGGCTACCAGGAACTCTATGATTAATATCTCCAGCCATCAGGCAGACACAGATGATGGGCCAAGAGGCTGGGTTAAAGCCTTGCTGTCATTAGGTCACAAAGGAGGCCACAGCTTTGAAACCCTGTGGGGTTATGAAAAGTGACACTCTGTGGTAGGAACAGTGCTTGTAGAAGAGTGATTGCCCTTGTGAAGAGATCCTAGGTAGACATCTCAGGCAATCTCGAATTGGACCCAACCATTAGATCCTCAGGACCTGATTTAATTCCCTGTTTATTAGAAATGAGGTAGTTAACTGTTAACTTTTCCTTCCCCCTTCCTACTTCCCTCTTTCCCAAAACAAAGAGGTGTGCTAATTTTCTTGAGCACGAGGTGGCAGGATTCAGCTTCTCTTTAAAGCCAGTAAGTGCTGAACTGTGCTATAAGGTGAAAATGCTTCCATTGTTCAGGAGTGGAAAATCAGCTATGATCAAGTAGCTAGAGAAATCTGCAAATAGGTGGAACACTGGAAATAAAGAAAGCCAGGCTAGGACACTCAGAGAGTGCCTCGTATTTGGAGGAAATTCAGAAAAGGGCTGTGGGGAAGCCGATTTTTGTTATTGAGGGAGAAGATGTGGGAGCTCAGGGAAGAGAAGCAAGTACATGTCAGAATACTTATTAGCCCAGCAGATGTTGGAGACTTGAGTTCATATGCTTGCTCTGGGTCACGGTGCAGCTATGTCTCTCTCACCACAGTTCTAGATTAAATGCAAGAAAATCTTCGTGGGGAAAGTTTCATGGGAATCAGGATATTTCTCTGGAAAACAAAAGGTGTCTGATAAAATCAGGAGTTCCCATGAGCTGTCCAAGCTCTCTTAAAACAGCTAAAAATCCCCTGATTGTAAGCAAATTGTAAGCAGTTTATTTCTATGCAGCTTTGCTGTTGGTGTGTAAGACTGATCTTTCAGTATGCACTCCTTTGGACAGGATAGGATATCTTATGACACACACAAATCATGTGGCCCTTACCTTTTCCCAGACTCTGTGGTACAGTTTATTATTCCCCCACCTAAATAACAGTACTCTCACAGAGATTCTTTGAGTTTTCAGCTCCCACCTCTTTTCCAAAAATCCACGTTCGCACCTTTTCAGATATTTACTACAAAAATATAAAACACAAAGGTATTTTATGTATGGTGTATGAGTTAAAGTTTCAGAGTAATCACGCTCAATTTCAGAATAGTAATTTCAAGAAAACACTTTGAATATTTCAGCATCTTCAGGTTTTGCTTCTAGTATATTCAGATGAATGTCCTCTCAACTTTTTCTATGGCAATAAAAAAAAATGGATAAAAAAATGTATATTGCAAGGGAACAGAATATCTGGGAGGTTGTTAATTTGTTTTCACCTACCTAAGGCAAATCTGATTCTACTTTACCTGCGCCATAGAGATGCTCACCTCACCTGCTCTGAGAAGGCTCTATTGCTCAAGATTCGAACATTAATCTTCCTCGCTGTAAATCAAGCACATTACTTCTTGTCCTATCCCATAGACACAGAAAAAATGTATTACTTGTCCCTTTGCACACCCGTTTACATATTTCAGGAGTGTTACTGCACTTCCCTTCAGTCTTTCATGCACTGAAGAATGACAGTTCTTTCAATCTTGACCCGGAGTCCATCTTTTCTAGCCCTCTGATCACACTCTATAGCTTTGTCATATTGTCCAGTCTTTATTCTAGTTTTACCACCTTCAGGACGATGTTTGCTCCCATTGCATTACCAGGAAGGTACTCATCTCTAGTGGTTTAGTTGTGCCTCTCCTTTAAGTAATGGTTCAAAGGAAGCACTTGAGCACTTCTTTTCTACTTTCTTTAATCTGTGAGAAAAAGCATAGAAGAATGGTGTTACCTTTATAAATAAAACTTATTTATGTAGAAATTAAGACACAATTCATAATACAAAAGTTTTTTTGTACAGCTATTCTTTTGTAAATCTAGATCTAAAAGACTCAAAGCATTTATCTGTGCCATTGAAAGAACTGATGTTTCCCCCAGTAGGCCAGCACTGGTATTTCTTAGTGGACCATTCCCTAGCTTTAATTTTGGCAACTTTTGTGGCCTTAGCATACTTCACTTTCAGTTTGTTATCCTCCCACATTCTCCCTCCAATCTATGTTGGTAAAATACTAATTTAGGGGGGAAAGATATTTTTAACAGAATTTGATATTTTACCAACACGTTACCATTATTATTACCCACTTGGTCATTTTTGACATTGTTACGCAGAAATCTATATGGGTTAGTCCCTGTCCTAAGAAATGATTACTGTACAACTCAGCAACACTCTTGTGAGAAGTATCTTTGAGTTGTAGGAAATACAAAGTGGTGTTTACCACAACAGGTGATAACACCCCTTTCCAGTGTGTGCTCTAGCGTTACTTAACATTTACCTGCAGCCTTACGTTTTCAAGGTCTTACCTACAGAACTTTACTCTTCCAACACTATTGCATTATCTAATTAGCCAGTTTGATCCAACTGCATGGTTTTAACTGAAACTTCTATGACAACTTCTCAAGTCTCCCAGAACTACAGAAAATAGAGACATAAGATATCTGTGAAGTCCAGTATGTGCCCATATATGATTAGAAAACTGTGAGCTTATTGTCATAAAATCACTAGGAGAATTATGATGAGTATTTATTGCCTTAAAGAGCTGATGCCTTTCCGTTCATCCAGGAGATAGAGAGGGGAATGAAGCATATTTTTCAAAGTTGCAGGCAGACTTGGCTAGAGAACAGTAATGCAGATTTTGCAGCAACTTACAGGGTTTCGAAACTGTACTTCTGTCCTGCATTAGAGACCTTTCTCAAGGTTTTTTGAAAATGGACGCATATTATAGTTTGTGCTATCAGTTTTTCTGTCTTTCTTTTTCCTCTTAAACACTTTCCTCCATATCCTTTAAAAATCCCAAACTATTTTGCCTCTATAAAGTTGCTCCATGAAATTTTTATCCTACTTACTATCCTTCTATAAATATTTCTGTTTAGAGAAATATTTTATTCTAAAGCCATTCCCCTGCTTTCCAATTTCTTATTACTTGTAGAAAAAATGCCTTTCACCTGAATAATATTTTTTATGGTTCTGCCACGTTTTTATGCTGCATCATGTCGCTTTGTTATTCCTTCGGACTCTCTTGATCTTCCTTGTGTTTTATTTAGAATGGACAAAGTGCTGAACTTGATAAGGAAGAGATATATTCTGAGTAGAAGGAATGTATCTATATAAGATTTTTACTTAAATTTCAAATAAATTTGGTTTAAATATGATAGCATGATTGACAATATTTTCAATTATGTCTCTTCATCTAGTGTTCACTCATTGCCTTATAGGGAGGTATAAATTAGTGTTTCAGCTAGGTATGACTATGACTTTCTTAGTAGGATGTTCTCTGAAAGCAAAAACAACCCTGCCTGTGACTATGCCAGGCTCACGAATGCACCCAGTAAGAACTGGATTTTTCTGTAACCTGAGCAAATAAAAAAAGAACGGAGTGTGCTTTCAATTAATAAGTGCCATGTCAAATTGATTCCTGAGCACTTTCCAACAGCATATTGACTACTTGTTCTGTACCTTTGCAACGGAAATTCTGTAACTTTTCTTTCTTCAATGCACCCTGATTTACTCATTTCAAAATACTCAGCTCAGGTAATTAGATACGAAAGGACTGTCACCATCTTTGGATGTAATAGTACAGAGGTAAGTAAACGACCTGCCAACAGGAAGCAAGGACTGCCTGTCATTCAGCAGGACAGAAGGAACACCACCTCAGAAACGGCACGGGAAGAACACCATTATCGGGCCCAATTTCCCAGATCAGCGGCTCTTTGCACCTGCGATTATCTGGTACGCGTATGTCAGACCTGCCTCAACGCCGATACACGGGAACGGCACCTCCTTGCCCCATTCCCACCCCAAAGCGGGCACCGCCCTGCTCCATAGGGCGGTCAGGGGTCAATGAACCCCCCGCCGGGCCGGGCGCGGAGGTCCCCCCGCGGGGCGCGGTGCATGGCGGCGGCGGAACGCGCGGTGGCGCCGGCGGAGCGCCCAGCGGCGGGCACTGCGGCGGGCTCCGCGCATCGGCACCGCTGCGGAAAACGCGCACCCGCGGCGGGTGGTGGTGGTGGGGAAATGCAAAACATCCCCCGCCGCGAAGCTGTTACCGGAAGGGCACGGCGTTTTGGGGAAAGAAGGAGGCATTTTAGGGCCGCTCATCCGTCTCCTCCGGGGGCTCCGGGTTAAACATCGCCGTTTATCACCCGATGGCGAGATCCCGCCCCGGCGGGGATACCCAGTGGCCCTCGGCAAGGTGTCCCCCTCCGCCCGGCGGGGCGGACAGCCTGCACCCGCGGCGGGGCGCTCCTCATCCCGCGGGGGGCGCGGGCACGCGTGTAGATGCGTGTGTATATATATGTGTGTGTGTATGATGTGTGTGCGCGTCTGAAGGCTCAGCTGCAGACTGCCTATTGGTATCTCCTCTTCGGCACTCTCCCTTCCCTCCCCTTCTCCCCTCCTCCCTCCCGTGTTGCTTTTGTCTTTTTTTATTTTTTTGGATTTCAGGCTCATTTTGTGGAGTTTCTGCCCCTCTCTGCGTCAGCCCCACGTCACTTTGCCGGCAGCTCCCCGGCTTGGGCTGGAGCAGGAGCCGGGGCCGCTTTATTATCAGCTGGAGGGAGGAGGAGACGGTGCGTGAAGGCGGCGAGCACGGCGCCCCGAGCCCCGCCGCCGCCGCGGGCTGCGCCTCCCTCCCTCCCCGCCCGCTCTTCCCTCCCTCCGGCGAGCAGCGGCCGCCCGAGCCCCCGCAGGTAGGAGCGCAGCCTCCGCCACCTGCCCCCGCCGCTCCGCGCCTTTTGCAGCATCACCGCGGAGCCGCCGCGGGGGCAGGCGGCACCGCTCTCGCCCGCCCGCGGGGCCAAGGGCAGGTGCCGCGCCGCGCCGGCGGCCCATTCTCCGCCCCGGTCCCGCCGCAGCGCCCGGCTCCGGGCTCCCGCCGCCCCGCCGAGCCCCCCGGCTGCGGCGGCGGCGCGCCCATGTGAGCCCCGGCCGCGGGGTGCCCGCCCGCGGCGCGGAAGGCTGCGCAGCCTGCGGGAGGAAGGAGGAGGCCGTCGGGGCAGCGCTGGAGTGAGCGGGGGCGGCGATGGTGTCCTGGCGGCGGAGGCCGGGGCCCGGCCTGGCGGGGCTGTGGGGCTTGTGCTGGCTGGTGCTGGGCTGCTGGCGGGGCGCGCTGGGTTGCCCCGCGTCCTGCCGCTGCAGCTCCTGGCGGATCTGGTGCGCGGAGCCGGCGCCGGGCATCGCCTCCTTCCCCGTGCCGCAGCGGAGCGCCGAGGGCGACAATGTCACCGAGATGTGAGTACGGCCCGGGCGGCGGGACGGAGCCGCCGGGGGAGGCTGCGGGAGGGGGCGGCGGGAGGACTTGCCCTGCGGCGGAGGGCGCTTGCCGGGCGGGCGGCTGGGAGCCCGAGAGCCCGGCGGGATTTAATTTGGAGGCGACTTCCCAGAGATGCCGCCGCGAGCCCATTTCGATGATGAATCCTAATTGCCCGCGGTGCGGTTCCCGGGGAGCGGGCGGGAGCCCTGCGGAGCCGCCCCCGGCTCCTGCCGCTGCCGGTGGCCGCGCACCGCCCAGACTCCCCCATTCCCACCGCTGCGGCGGCAGCAGGTCTGGAAGGGGGGGTGGTGGGGTTTATTCTATTTATTTTTTTACTTTCTCTGCCTCAGTTTATTCCTGCAAGCCGTGAGTTTTGGTAGGTGGCTGTACCGCCCAGATCTCTACCGTACTCTTTTTCTATTAAAAAAAAAACAAACCACAAAAAACCAGCAAAAAGGAAGGAAAAAGAAAAGGAGGGGATGCGGCAGATTTTGGTGGAAGGGACCGCGAACTGTCTTCCCTACCCTGGCCCATAGGCATGCGAGCCTGCTTTGCCCTTCTCAGTAAGGTGGCTGGAAGGAGAAAATACTGAGTCTGCAGAGGAATGAGCCTTGTGCTGCCTCTCAGAAAGTGCTGCAGTATTAGGAAACCGTCATTAATAGTGAGGGAGGTGCAAAAAGTTTTTTGGTTTTTTTTTTTTTTTTTTCTCTTAACCATGGGTTGCTTCCATCCTCATTTGCCTGCAGACAGTATTCGGTGAGGGAGTTCTGTAGCTCTTATGTTCAATCCTGCATCGTTTCACAGCTCTGTACTCTGTGGCATCCGCATACGTTGGCTGAGAGAGAAGCTACAAAGGCTCTTGCTGAGCAAAAAATTTTGGATACTGGATTTGTAGATGATAGATCTGGGGAAAAAAACCAACCTTCTAAAGCTGTTTTGTCCATCTCCATATTTCCCAGTCCCTGTTGTTTCTGGATTGTTTCCCGTGGCATTTTTAATGTAAAAGATACTAGACTGTTTTCCCCAAAATCTATACGGATTTCTCAGTGTTTGCATTCTCCATCCTTCTTCTCTTTATCAGTTTCTTTTAGAAACAATGTAAAAATACTGTGAAATACTGTGTGATTTTAGAATAAATTCTAGCCTATGGGCTACCTTTCTGCAGTTTGCTGAAGTCAATTTGCTGCATTTCCCCGCATGTATTTAGGTAAAAAGCTGGAAGACATTAATTTCTACTACTCATAGATGGCCTACCTTAGGTAGGTTTTTAGGACCTATGGTAAGGAAACGGTCTTTCTGAGTTGTTACAGCAGTTATTGTTTCAGATGTTTGTTTAATATTCTGTGGATTGCTTCATTAAAAAAAAAAAAGAAATTGCTTTGAGCTATGCATCTCTGCTCATTTTCATAGGCTTTCCTAGCCTTATTATCCAGTACTTTCAATTTGGAGGTAGCGGAGCAATTTCCCCCTAGAATTTAAAAGGCCAGAGGATAAAATACATATGTAAATATGTATTCCAGCCATGATCAACTTAAATATGTCTAGTCATTTTGCAGTGATGCTTTTGATTTTCATTTTCCTGTGTTTTTTGATCATCCCTGGCTTTACAGTTCCTTTCAGTTTTTACTGTATCATTCTGTGACATTGCATGCTGTTGTGTTTGGTGATCTAAAAATAATTTTGAGTCATGGATTTCTCAGGAGATGCTGTTGCACGTATTTAAGATGGTCTTTTCATGCGTACTTTTAACATAAAACACAGAAGCCCTTTAATTAGTTTATAGGCATAAATTAAAAATTGGGCTGCAGTAGCTGTCAACATCATTTCATATTTCATTGTGGGAGCTCAGTAAACAGTAGATATGTAGGGAAGCGGTTCTAATATGGCAGTTACAGACTGTGGAAACATTTTTAACACACGCATCTTGCTTTATTCTAGCAAAGAAACAGGTTTAAGAGGCTGGGGCATCACATTTTATTCAGGAAGCTTCAGGCCTGATTTTTGTTTTATGTGCTCTATAGATACAGGAGCACAATTCCATTGGTCTCTGGTGGGATCATTCGTGGTATAAATAAGAGTGAGACGAGCACAAGACAATTAATTTCTAACACTTTATTCCCATATGTTTCCTGAGTGTCTGTTGAAACCAGTCCTTCATTTGTTGCGTATGTCCAACTCCTGAGGGGAATGGATCCCTCCTCCCTCAGTCCTAGGCAAAAGTGCCTATAGGTGCCTGTAGCGTGTGGGATGGGTCAAGATCCTGACCTCGGCCATGTGCACTGGGAGTGCTGGGATAATAGCATGGTTAGGGTGGACGTGTGGCACCCGTGGTAGTGTAGAGTGTTGGCCACAGGCCAGGTGGATGGCACCCAGGGTGGCAGGACATGAGCGAGGGTTTCCCCTTGGGGCTGAGAGGTGGGAGAGAATGCTGGGGTGTTTGGTGCTGGTAGGAATAACAAGAGCTGCGGTCCCACGCATCAGGCAGCCTCTGCCACTTGATAGCCAGGTGCTTCAGATCTCTTTCGGCCCGTAGGTAAATTGCAGCGTAGAGCTTAATAAACCCTCTCCTCCCAGCAGTTATTTTTTGATTCCTGTCTGGATCCTCCATCCAAATCTACTGAGAGCAGCAGAAAGACACCCAGAGCACTTCTCCATCAGCCCTGTGAGGGCCAGCTGCTGAAATTTGGTGTGGGAGGGCATAAGGGTGTTTATGCCTGGTGCTTTTCTTAGTCATCTTCCTCACTCTTCCCTTCCTAATTGTTTTTGCATAGTTTTCTATTAAGGTGAATAAAAGACAGATTTTGAAAATTCTTTGGCTCTAACCGGATTTTGGATTTGTCCGATTGGCTAGGGTGGTGACGTGGGCTGGTCTTTATCGGGAAAGCATGTGCCAGTGCTGAAATTGCTTATGATAACAGAGCTTAATCGTAATAATCATTTGGTAGTTTTGATATTCTTAGAGATAAATTGAACTCCGGAGTGAGGTCTTGCATTAAAGTAATGATCTCAGTCCTTGAAGCTCACATTAAGAGCCAAGGACCAAGAATGGTGGGAGCAAAATGGGCTTATAGGTATTGTTCAATCCATGTATTGTAAGCACAATAGCAAATAAGTTGTCGTTGGCAAGGTCACTCAAGCAAAAATATTAATAGAATAGTAAATGAATAATTTTTGAAGTGTTCAGGACTTTTTGTAAAAGGACTGGTCTAATACTTTCTCATTAAGTAAAATGTGTTGTTAGTATATCTCAGTGTATATGATTCTTAAAAGACTTTGATTTCAAAGTGTCTTCTTCCAGTGCAAGTATATGCCTGGCCTAATTTCACAGTTCTGGTATCAAGTCATTAATATGTTGACTTATGGTTATTCAGGTGAATGGGGTTTGAAATTAATTGGTGTATTTCAGGAAGAAATGCTTGCCAACAAAACAGTAGGTGACTTTTAAAGTTCTTGCCTATTAAAAGAGAGGTGATTGTGTATTGCGTACATTTCAAAACCACAAAATAAATTTCTAATGCAGTTATATAAAGCACTCTAGAATTGTTAATAAATAAGACAGGATAAGTAATTTATAGAGTAAATTATTTAACAAGTCATGTGAGCTTGTGCTAAAAAAAAAAGGCATGTTTAAATTCATATGAAGCTCAGAGCTGTTGGTATTTTGGGTCTCTTTCATTTTAGATTTTGAAGTTGTTGTAGATTTAATATAATATAAAGCTGTCTATAAGGCTTCTCAATCCCCCCAGCCCTTTCCTCCTCAAAAAAAAAAAACCTCTTGGCTGTGCAGCGTTGCATGCCTTGGCTGGATTGAAAAGTTATTTCTGGTGACTTGGAACTGTACAATAAAACACAAGGCATCAGGCTACGAATTATTAAAGGGCTTTTGGACAGTGGTGATATAATGGCTGCTTTTAGGAATGCGTCCTTTTTAAAAAAAAATCTTCCTTTAACAATCTGAGTAATTGGTTAAGGTGAGTTTAAAGTAAGCATTATGAAAAACAGTTTTGTAATTTGTAGGCTCTAAAAATATTCCAAATATCACAAAGCATTGGGTTTTGCGTATACTGGCATTCTTTTTTTGCTCCCAGGAAACCCTTTGCATGGCTCGTTTTAGTCCTTGTTCTCCCAGTTGATGAGGACTGCTGGGACTCCTCGGGGTCTCCTCGGGGGCTGTCTCTGGCTCATGCTGGAGGAGGGCAGCATCCTTCCCGGTGCCTTGGACAGGGTTGGGCTGTCAGAACACCGCCTCTCCCTTTGTGTGTGTGGTCACTCAAGAGTTTTAAGAGAGGTTTGAGATTTAGATACTAAAATGGAAGCCATTTGTATGAATTTGGGGATTTGGTCTTGAATACGCTGCTTTCAAGAAGCTTCCGTTTCTTTCCATGCTAATGAGAAAACAGAGGGCCCAGCAGTCCAGCCTGCGATATCTTTAGGATGGCATTTTCCAGATTTCTCAGGTTCTATTTTTTCTTTATTATTTTTATGCTGACAGTGTAAGGGAGAAAGTAGCTTAGCAAGATTCTAGATCTCAAATCGCTGTAAAGCAAAATCTTTTACATAACTAAATAAGGGCCTTATTTCTCCATTTTGGATTTTGTTCTAAAGTCAGAGGGACACCCCCTCTCCCCTCAATCCCCCATTCTTTTTGGTTTGCAGTTCTCTCTCACCCCTATTTGTCATCTGTCACTGCAAGAATATCTAACAATATGTCAGTGAAGGTGCCATCCAAATATCCTTGCTCAAGGATTACTGTTAGGTAATGAAGAGTAGTAGAAGATGAAAAACAGAGCAGAGAACTCTAAAACTGTCTCAAGGCTTTGTTACTGTTAAATGTATATTTAGCTTGTTACATCTGAAAAACCTCTCTTTGAAAACTGTCCTTTAAAATGTGAAACACTGATTGTATCAATTAATTCATTTACCTGCATTTCAGATGGAGAAATAACGTTCGTAGAGGTTTGAAATCCACAAGCCTGTACTGTCTGGGATATGAATACTGGACACTTGTTTGTGTTTGCGAAGATCTCTTCATCCAAATGTATGTGGGCACATAGCTGCTATTAAAATCAAATATGATCAGGATGCACCTTAATTCCTCTTCAATTGTGAGCCTATATTTTCAGAAATGGCATAAAGCAAACCAAACTACACCCCCTCTTGAAATATGCATACGGCGATCCTGTTTCTTACATAGCTACTATTAACCATAACATTGCACAATCATAATGGACTTATGGGAAAGGAGCCATGCCATGGAAATTCTGTTGTGAATATGCATTTTTTTTTATTTTCCTGGAAGAAAATGACCTGCATTGAATGTTGATTATTGACAGAAGTTATAGCTGAAACTTAAATATATTTAATACCAATTCAGCTATTCTTGTTTCTGGTTTGTGTTGTCATCGGTAGGATGCATTCTTGAAGATCAGATTTCAGGTCAGGATTCTTTGGTTCCCAGACAAGCCTGAAGAAATGAGATTTTTTTTTTGCAAAAGTAAGAGAAAGTGGAACAAGGCGGGCCCAAGGCATTTTCAGAGGCAGTTTAAGAGATCGTAATCTTTGAACAATGTGATTTAAACCAATCTTTTGCTAATAAGCCTGCTGGTCATGATCCAGTAAGGTACTTAGATACCTTCTATTTCAGGGGGAAGCAAAAGCTGAGTCAATGGCAAAACTGGATGGAATTAGCATTTGACCAAAGTAAGAGGACACATGCGAAGAATGACAAGAACTTTGATTAAAGCATTTTCCTGCCTGTTTTAAGTTCAGAGGAGAAGGGGCCTGTTGCTCCATTATTTGATGTGTTTTTGACTTGCGGCTTTTCTTGGATCTCAAGTCTACTGTATGAACACTAAATATGTTGAGGCAAGAGGAAGTTGAGTATTTTAGAGGGGTCTTGTACAAAGTTTTAGACAATTTTGTATTGAAATGAACCTGCTCCTTCATGTGCAAAACAATAGCAGCTGCAATCACTTGTTGTTGGCTCCATAGAGGATATATGGTTCACGATATACAGTTGTCTGATGTGTAAGTAAAGAGGGGTGATATATTAATTAAAGTTAGTCCATTACTGAAACAGAAAAGCAGTGAAACGGCAACCCTTCTGAGCTCCTTATGGAAGAGCCTGTTGATAGAGCTGTAGTTAGGCCTGTTGTTCCTCTTGGTATAACAGCTGAGCCAAAAAAAATCTTCCAGTTTTAGATTTAAATGAAATTATTTTTACCTTTTTTATTTCCTAACCATAAATGTAAAAATAATTAAGGCCATATTCAGCAGATATCCTATGAAGCACGGATGTCCCACATTGCACAATCAGATGTGGTATTCCATATGAAAAATGTATAGGATGTGACTTTTCCCATTCTTTTGCAACAACTGTCTGACTTTCTGAATGTCAGACGGCACAGCTAGCACATGCGGATAAGTCATGTGCACATACTGGGCATGTCAGACTTAACTGGGCATGGACAGGGAGACTTTGCACAGCATGTGCTACCGATGTCATGCACTGGACTTGCCAGTCTTGTCTGGGACTATCCCAGGCCTCACATTTAAAATCTGGCAGCTCCCTATGAATGAAAGTGTAGTGAAGGCACTTAACTCAGCTGGCTACTCTCCTGCCAGCAAGGGAGAGCCTTCTCCAGAGGAAGTGATTCAGGAGGCTAAATTAGGTTCCTACTGCAAATTGGCCAATGGAGTTATCCCCTTTTCTCTCCACTGAGTCTAAGAAAACCATGGGGACTTAGTCCACTGGGGTGAGTGGAAAAAGCAAGACCTTTATTTTAGCAAGCAGGGTCACGCTGTGGAGTAAGATGTTTGTGTGGTCCCAGATGCACCATTTCAGCAACGCATGTGGGGAGCTGCTCTGCTTGAAGCAGAGCATGGGTCTGAACAAAGGTCTTGCATGTCAGCATCTTAACTATTGTCCTGTATGGTGTACAGATGTGGGCTTGCCTGTGTTCTTCCTGTCTGAGTCGCCTCACTTGGCGTGGAGTGCTTTTTGGGTCAGAGAGCAGGACAGCCTGTTTAGCTAAGTGACTGTGACGCTTATTTGTGTAGTGAGACAGCTAGGCCCTGCTCCTCCTCCGTGGACTGTTCAATTCTGGCAAAAATTAGAACAGCACAAACAGGTAAGGTTGTGACTGCCCTCTCTGAGGTTTCTTTATAGTATGGTATCTTTTGAGAGACTGGGATCACATTCCCTTAGGGAGAGGAAGGAATTGAACCTAGTACTCCTAGATGCTACTGGAGCATTATTCCAGCACTTCTTCTAAATGTGTGGTCTACTACCTCACACAGACATGTCTTTTTTTAAATTTTTATTATTATTTTTTAAACAGATGAATCCATTTGGTGAATATGGATCTAGTTCAGGAAGGTGAAATTCCTCGCTCCCCCCCTTTGGTGAATAGTCTACTGCATATTCATCTGCTACTCCCCCCTCCAGTCTGGCTTCCTCCTAAATTCTAGAAACAGGTTTTCAAACACATTATGCATACTGTAATCCTCACCTGGTAAACACATACACTGTACCCTCCTGCTGGGAGCCGTTCTGTTGTTTTCATGGGACTAACTACATAGAGTACTTAAGCATATGCTGAAGTATTTTAGAGTGGTAGTGATATACGTATCTTTTGAATGCTGTGTATTGCACATCTATTTGTACATATACACAAAATTTTAAACTTTTCGGGTTATATTCAAATAGATTTACAAACATTTTGAATTGGCACAAATCCACATGTGACATCAAGGCAACTAAACAGAAAAATACTAGTGCTGGATACTACTTCTGCACTAGTCATCACTGCAGATCCCATACCATGTTTGTGTGCAGCAACTGTCTTGTTGCCTGGAGCCTGTGCCATTTGGGGGACGTGGACCTAGGTGGCACAGCTGCAGAAATAGATATCACTTGTTATGGAGGTGGGTGTGAATAGAAGAACGACTCTGTTGATCTTCCCTGCCCTGAACATTTCTTGCAACCCTCCATGACATTCCTGTCTGCATGGAGACAGGGCAGTTGTTCCTTCGGTTTGCTTGGTCTGGTTGTCTGCATAGTTTTTGCCTGCTGTAGAGCACTTCTGCATATTCTTACAACTTGTAATGCACAGTTTAACTTGAAGCAGTTTTGCTCTTCTCAGTGAGTATCTGAAATGAAAGGATTAAGAGGTGAGAGTTCTGATGGAGGTATCACCGAAATGTCTGCCCGAGCGTCGATAATTGCAGGTGAATACTTCACCTTCACCACGCACATCCTGGGGCGGGGGAAGTGCTGCAAAGGTGTGTAGGTTGGAGGAGTGCTGAGAGGCGTGTGCAGTGGTGTGGTGTGGTTGTGAGAACTGTAAGGAGAAGCAGGCTGGTGGATGGGACAAATATTGTTCTACTCATGAGCATTGGCAGGGACAAAAGCTTTAAAGGTAAACGAAGAATGCTATGCAAGTAGTGGGGGGTAAGAAGAAGGCAGCTTTGCAGAAATACTGAAGAAATTTGAAGACTCTTGTAGCAAAAGATGCTACCTTGTGACAGAGGTAGATGCAGGGTGAGAGTTTAGCTTGAAGGAAAAATGGTAGAGGACATGATCTGCGGCTTGAAATGATGTTAAAATGGACAATTAATGCTTACAAAAGAGTACGTTTTCCTAAAGCATGACAAAAAAGACATTCACAAGTAAGTTTTTAAGTAAAGTTGATGTCACGGTTTCAGCTGGGATGGAGTTAACTTTTTTGCTAGCAGCTGATATAGTGCTATGTTTTGGACTTGGGATGGGAAGAGTGTGATAGCACACTAGTGTTTTTGGTTGTTGCTAAGCAATCAAACCCTTTTCTGCTTCTCACACCACCCCACCAGTGAGCAGGCTGGGAGTGCACAAGAAGTTGGGAGGGGACACAGCTGGGACAGCTGACCCCAACTGACAGAAGGGATATCCCATACCATGTGATGTCATGTTCAGTATATAAAGCTGGGGAAGAGGAAGGAAGAGGGGGACGTTTGGAGTGACGGCATTTGTCTTCCCAAGTAACCGTTACGCGTGATGGAGCCCTGCTTTCCTGGGGATGGCTGAACACCTGCCTGTCCACGGGAAGCAGTGAATGAATCCCTTGTTTTGCTTTGCTTGTATGCGTGGCTTTTGCTTGACCTATTAAACTGGCTTTATCTCAAGCCACTAGTTTGGTTTTTTTTTTCTCACTTTTACTCTTCTGATTCTCCCCCTGCATTGCAAGCGAAAATTTCCCAAAAATCAAGCTGGCCAAGTACAGGAACATGGAAAGTTATGGAAACAGTGGCAGCAATGTGGCAGTCAGCAAGAGTATTAGAAATACTCTGGATACTGACAAATGTGCACTAGTTTGTACAAGGAAGTGTAATAAACACATCATTATGTTAATATATGCAGTGCAAGTAAGAAGCTACTTATATGAAGGGAACAACAGGATTCCTCAAGTGAAGGGAAAGTGCTTTTTTTAGGAATGCTAATGGAAGAAGATATACATTCAAAAGATCGGCCAATTAAAATGAGGAGAAATGGACTGTACAAGACAGAGAACAGAATGGAAATAAATGTGATAAAAGAAAGTGGAATAGGAAACTGTGAAGAACACATAAATGTGGAAGAGTGAAGAGTGGCTCTGAAAGGCTTTAGCAAAGAAGCAATTTTAATGCTGTTGAAATGCTTCCTGAAAAATGCATAGGTTAAATATAAATAGTAAAACTGGCGTTGACATACAAAAAGTGGCAACCTGTTCTAAATCTAGAAGAGTGAGGTAAACATCAAGAGAGTCAATATCATGGGAAGTCAAAAAGACAACCCATAACCATTTTGGAATGCTTCAGGAGCATAATGTGCAGATGCATTTATGTATGTCTTCCATGAAAAGACAAGATACGGCTTGGAGAAGACACAGATCTGTGGTCAGGGCTACACAAGACGTTTCACAGGACTTGGGAAAGAGGCTAGGAAATCAGTTGTGAACCAAGGCAGCAGATGGTATCATTTGAAGAATGGAAAAATGTCTACCAATTGGGTTCTTGGTGAACTAATTTGCAGAGAAAAAGGGTAGGGATTATGACCATATGTAGACTCTCAAGACTTAAATAAAAACAGAAGAAGGAAAATTTTTGCTGGCTTATGGAAAGCGGAACATTGTTTGAGATGTCAGGAGTCAAATTGTTCAGCAAATTTAATGCATTAACAGGATATAGAGGGATTTTCCTGGATAGATGGCTTCAAGTTTTGCAGTTTCACTCCATCATTTGGAAGTGCTACCTTTTGATCTGTATTCGGCATGAGGTGTATTGCATGCAATGAACGAGACAGTGGACGGTGCAGCAGCTATAGACATATGTCTCGATGATCCAGTGAGTATCGGAGCAGATTGAGTAAGAGTATGTTACATTCCAAGAGCCAGTAATTTTAAACTGAATAAAGCCAAGCATTAATGTCAAACTGAAAATAATATATGTTGGGGTCAAGACTGACCTCGGAGGGAATTTCAGAGGGAATTTCTTAACGTTGAATCAAAGAGTCAGGGAATATTGAACATGTCAAAACCTGGACATAGGAAAAAGACTTAAAATGTTGTGAAGCATACTGATTTATGTCAACAAGTGCTTATCTAACTCTGAAGGACATGCAACTCACTTAAGACATCCCTTCCACAAAGTCCCTGTCTGAGCACGGGTACCCAGAAAGAACAGAATTCAAAGGTTTTGACATCAGCTGGGATGCCTTAATGTTTTGATTCACTGAGGGACCTAAAAAGATGCATATAAAGGATGGTTAGGAGCAGTCTTGCTGTGCTGTTATGGAACTGATGTTTTGCCATTCTCATTTGCATCAAGGCCAGTGACAGCTACAGAGGTGGTTTATGCAAGTGCTGAAAAAGAGTGGTTGTGTTACTAGTCTTTGAGGAGTCATTGCACTAAGTGGTCCTGTAGGAGAAAGACATCATGTATATTAGTTTGTATTTATTCATTCCTTTGAGATGCCCTTTCTTCCTTGCAAGCCAAATAGCATTTTGTTTTCTTTTTAAAAAAGATTAATCTTATGTCTCTTTTCTGTTGAGAACTAATGAAAAGCCACATTCACTACTTCCCTTTTGTATGTTATTTAATGTGTGATTTTTAGTGTATATATTATAAGGGACTGTACAGGAATTTACACCTCTTCCTAACAGTCTGCAGAGATGATTTCATACACACTGGATGAAACATATTTTGTAGATAAGTATAATGTCAGTGCTGAAGACATATATTTCTGAAGAAATAGGTTATTGTCTGGCCAGCTGATAATTTTTTTGATTCTATCAAGGAATATCAACATTTCCAAAACATCTTTGCTAAGGACAAGCTAGACTGTACCTGTTAATTGTCCTCTGGAGAAATGTCAAAAATTGATGTCTTAGTGAAATATCAAATGTATGAACTTCATGGAGCTCAAGGTGGAGGACAGGTCTCCGAATAGAGAAAAAGCTTTGCATGCATTTTGGGGGAAGGTGGAGCTTGTCAAGGGCATGAATCTTAAATCTGGAAAGCTGCATGCAATGTCTTGAGAGTTTGATTGATTTGGTAGTCTGTTATTTGAAGAGAACAGAACAAACACCTTGAAGCCAAACCAGAAACATAAGTAAGCCCAAGGGTGCATTACATTTCATTTTCCCTGCTTCTAAATATAGTAACTGTTTCCTCACACTCTGCATTGCAGACATACTCATTTATTTTTACTTTTGCCTTCATGTTTGCATACTGTAAAGAGGGAACTAAGGTTGGCTGGCAAACCGTGGGCTTTCCATTTCCCAGGGAGTTGTAGTCATAAGCAAGAGTATGGAACCGCTCCTTCAGTGCCAAAACAAGGTTGGGATCTCCATTGAATTCCTGCTTTCTCGTGCTTTAAGCAGGTGGGTTGGCACTAATTGTTCAGGATGATGGCTTTGAAGAAGCAATTCCCAGTAGCAACTATGTACTACTAATTGGATACTACTAATTGGATAATCATAGTATGTTGGCACCGGGCAGAATGTCTGAGCTCCGCCATCTCCTGGCAGTTGACGCAGCTACACATCAGGAACAGGGAATTCTTGAAGATAGCTCTGATCTGTGACCTTGGACATGAGATGCTGAGTTCCAGATCACCCTGAAGACCATGTTACCTCAATGTTGGATATGTCTAATGAAGGACTTGCTTAAAAAATCCCAGAATTATGTCAGCTCCAGAGCTACTGTACTGCATGTGGAGAGCTACCTCCTGTAGTCTTCTGTGACTCATGTTTAAATACTCTAAATGGGAGGAAAAAAACCCCTCAAGGATGATTTAAGGAGCCTGTGATAGTGGCAATCAGTTTTTCACTCTTTGTGAAATAGAGTGATTCACAGCTCAAAAAAAAATACCACCGCAGCACTTGCTCAGAATTTGTCAGGAGACACAAAACAGCCAAGGAGTAGAGCACCTGTTTGTAAAACCGGTGAATCCTAGGTAGGTCCACAGTGGACTAACTCGACACACTGCCTCTCTCCTGAGTTACAGCATGCTCTTGTAGCAGTAGAAGTTCTGTGTCTTGAGGTTAGCCGCATGAAATCTGGCACTGATGGTACCAGATGGAGACAGCAAAATATATCTGTAGAGAATGTGTTGCTTGTAGGTGTCTGTATCATACTCATTGCTTGCTGTTAGACTTTTCTTTGTAGGGGGAGCTTGGTCCTATGTAGAAGGATTTCTTGGTTGAGTGGAGATTATATCATTGGTCCCTAGATCTGTCTGAAACCTGGCATTCCTGATATGCAACGTTGTGTAGCTGTATGCTTCCTTTTCAAACTATGTGATTTCACACCCCTCGAGCATTATTTTAAATTTGCTTTCAGAGGGGCTGCAAGTGAAACCCATTTGAATCTGCCAAGTTTCATCAAGTATTGTGTCAAGCTTACAGATTTTCCATTATTTTGATGCATAACCATAAATGAGCCCAGGTGTGTTGAAAATGTCCCTAAGTTTGATGAACTGGGTCTGACATTTGAGTTTGTAGGAAAATACAGCACTAGGGAACTTTGCAGTGTTTAATTGTCAATGTTACCATACAGCTCTCACAGTAGTGTAGACTAGGGACATACGTGACCTGTCATTAAATGGTAATTCGTCTACTGACAGTTCAATGTCTGGAGTGTGCTGCTTTTTTCCCTGAAGATTTAGTGGAAAATTAACTCAGAGTATAAAGTTTTCCAAAGTTCAGAACCATTTCACCAGGGAATGTTTATTAATTTTAAAAACTTTTTTCCCCAACTGTACGAACCAGAACTAAACATATAATTGATTTATTTTTTGGAGTGTTAAGAAAATATGTTTCCCATAAAGGGAGTTTTCTGGCAACAGAAATACTTCTGGAGCTAAATTTCAGTGTTGTTTGCTTGCATCTATAGTGTTAAGACTAGTGTGCCCTAGTTTTCCAGCATGTCCTTATAGCTCCAAATGGAGTAGTATACCTTAACATACATTAATCCAGAGGAAATAGAGTAAATCAAATAAGTTAGGAAGGCATGACTAGGTTTTTTCAGGCTAAGGAAAAAATTTGAAAGTCAGAGTAAAATCCTTTTTTTGAGCTATAGAGGCACAAAATAATCTACACCACTTTAAAGAGCAGGACCTGCTTTCTCTTAGTGCTCTTGCTGTCCAGAGGTTGCTTCACTGACTGTTAGACAGATTGTATCCATAGTCTTTCACATGTGTAATGAGCGGAGTGAAGACCACCCTCTTAAAGGAGAATTTATCTGGGGGAGTTAACTCTTTTACAATAGGATTTTAAAATATCCTTTCCAGAATGTTGCAGAAGTGGGGAAGGATGAGTGTGTGACATTATTCAATCGCTGCTGAAGTGTGCTGAGATTAATGTGTTATTGTAGGTTGCAATGTGCCGTCAGTAGGTGTGTGATTCTGAATGCCTTTATTAGAATTAATCAGTAGTTTGCAAAGGGGCGATGAAATTAAAGGTCTGAAAACAAATACTGTTTACTGATGACTCATTGAAGGAGAGGCAGAATGCTATAGTATAATCAAGTGAATAGTATTACAGGCAGTCGAGGGTTTGGCTTAGGTGGCAATTGCTATTTGTGAGCCGATAGGTGTGATCCGACTGGGTGCTATCCAGCCAGGTTTTGGCGGTGCCATGCTTTGCTGTGGTGTGCAGTGGGAGCTTCCAAGCTCCTCACGTGACTTCAGCCAGCCATGAGTCAGGATGTTTTTCTTCTGTGCTACAATAAAAATGTTCGGTTAAAGAACAGGGTGGATATTCTTAAGGACAGGCAAGCAAATTACTTTTCTCAGTGTCGCCCACTGCAAGTCAGAGCTTTCAGAGTATTAATGTTTGATGATAAGTAACATCAAGGTAGAGTAGTTGTGAAGAAGGTAAAAATAGACTTCAGTTAGGGAGCAGTTTTATTTCAAACTTCCCTCTAAATTAAACAGAAAAACAACTTCCCTTTACAGTATACAGCTACAGTCATCATACTCCTTTCTTTCTCACTGCTATGAAATAACTGCAAAGGCTTAACTTAAAACAGACTTGTTAAGCAAGTAAGGAAGTATAAGAGGATGTGACCTGCTTGTGGTAAATCACATCTGTCCACTCTTTCTTCAAGGATTTCCAACTGCATGAAATTTGCTTTACTGTCATGTTTTGTACTGAGAGTGTTTTTACGAATGTATTGCAGAGCAGTTATTGTTTTGAGTTAGTTGCACTTAGCCAGAATTTCTTCTGTGTCCCTACTCAAAGTGTGGTTATGGAAAATCAGTGATTTCTTTCGTTTCTTTTGTTTAGGTACTGGAATCATAAATCATTCACCATGAAAAGACTAGTACCAGCCTCAAAGTATTACCCCCTTGCTTTCTTTTAAGGGATGCAGTAAGAGAAGGGAAGAAAAGATCATAAATACATGCCACTTCTTCTTCCCAAATATCATCCTTTTGGTTTGTTCCCTAATGGACCAGCACTGATCTTTTTATATAGATTGTGTGCTCATACTCAGGTCCTCGTCTGATGTAAATTGTGGTAGATTCATTGAATTCAGCAGAGCTGAGCTGTTTTACACTGACAGAGGCTTACCACAGGATGTAATACACTAATATATTCCTGTGCAACACTATAAATTATGTCAAGTTCTGGAGCTTTTTGTAGTGGGAGGTTCTAGTTAAATGTTTTTATGATTAAAATTGCAATGTCAGATTTGGATGGGTGACAAGTGCATTTAAGTGATGGATCTGTGTTCTGACAGTGTCAGAGGTTTTTCTCATGGCTTAATCTTCAACTAGTACAACTGGTCGCTGGTTTCTTTTCTTTTACATTTCTGAGTCTCTTACTCCTTTGTGTTTCTCTGTCCATTTTCCTCAATTTTTGCTCTTCTGTGTTTTCCCTATATCTATCTGATCTTGATAGAATTCTCATTGGTTGAACACTGAGGGCAGGATGAGGAAGGTATCTTACATAACTTTATTTTAGCATGATGATGTAGAAGTGACAATGAAGGTGATAATTAAATCATGAGTTCCTCTTCAGGGCAGGTTCAGAGGAAGCATGATCATTCACTCTCAGGTGAAAGATTTTATAGTCTTTTATAAAATACTTCATTGCTTTTACTTGGCAAAATAAGTAAATATACCAACCAACCAACAAAATAATAGATTAATAAACCCCAAGAGGGTAAATCAGATTGGCTTAAAAAATCCAAGGAAGGAAACACAAAACATGAAGGACTCTATTATCGTTTAATGGGTATACCATGTTAATCTTATCCTAAGAAGTCCTGCAGAGCAGTCAGTGTCATATGATGCTGTAGTAAAGTGTTTTGTTTAGCGTCATGCATTGTCTTTTTACAGCTCTTCTTTTTCTCACGGGACAATGAATTCCATTAGGGGAAGCTTTTTGCTTTTCCTAGTACTTGGCAAGACCATAGCCCAAGTCAGCTTTGCAGCTTTGGAGGAGAGCCCAGCCCAACTTTTGGGATACTCAAGCTTCTGTTGTGATGTGGGCACACAGTGAATTTCTCTAGCATATCAGTTGAGGTAGATGGGTTGCCTTTGGGAAAGCAATACACCTTCTTTCCAATTCACCATAATTCCCTTTAAATAAATAAAAAAAAGTGTTTAAAATGAAGATAAGTTTTATGCTAGCAAAGACAGACTCCTTTTTAGGGAAAACTGCAGGTTTGGTTAGTTCTGGATGCTCATGAAAATACAGGTCAATCTCTACGTTTTTCGGGCACTGGCATTATCTTTTGAAATGCATGGACTCTTTAGCAAGGCATCTCTTACATCAGGCTTATTTTCTGCCCATAATGTCAGTTGAATTGCAGTTTCCACTGATTTCTTCTTCCTAGACTGCATGGTTTGCACCATGAAACTTTTTTTCTTGCTGCAGAAGAGGTAACAGATGGTATATCATCCCATGCATTACCTGTAAAACATTTTAATTTCCAGTCTGTGGGATGTCACTGGTTATTCCTAGATCTCGCATGAGGATAATACAAAGGACCAAGTTGGATGCCCATATCCTTTTGGGGTTCAGGCAGTTATTTGTGGTATGTGAGTGGACTCAGTTCTTTGGTCTACTGTGACAGTTTCTCTTCTCTTAATTTCTGCTTGTGTATGTACCATCATGAAGTACAGCCTCCCTTTTCTCAGTTTTCCTATTACCACACTTTGTAAATAGAATTGACCCTACTTTACGGCAGGGAGGAAATCAGTTTAACAAGTGATTAAGTTAACAACATGAGAGAAAAGACAAGGGCAGTCTGATCCTCCCCTCAATGTAAGTGGGGGTAACTCCACTACCACTGTTAAAGTTTGCCCTTTTGCTGAATCCAAGCAAGATCAAGAGGTAGGGAAGTGTGTCCTGGAAAATGGTGACACTGTAATGCTTTATTTACTGTGCCTTCAGGGTGACTTGCTTCCTTGATGAATGGTGTGTAAGACTCAGCTTTTTCTCCTCCAGCCCTGTCCCACGAAGTACCATTTAAATGATGGGGAAGATTTTAAGGAGCGCTTTCACTCTGCAGATGCTCTAACTAGATCTTAGTGTTAATTGCAATAGGTCAGCAATCACTGCTGACTTTCAGACGTCACTGCTTGATATTTGAACAGTTAAAGCCATGAAAGGATCCACTTTCATAATTCTTCTGTCTTGCTTTTTCAACAGTTACATCGCAAACCAGCGAAAATTAGAAAGTATCAACGACAATGAAGTTGGATATTATGTTGGACTTAAAAATCTGTGAGTATATGGGATGCATATTTTATAAGGCTCTTTTTCCTTTATTTCTTGTATAGAAGCAAATAGACATCAGAGTGTAGGCCTCACTTTGGGCGTTATAGAGGACAACTGTAGATCTTGCAGCTCACCCTTGTTGAGATTTCATCCACATTTTTGTTTTAACCATTATTAGCATTATGCATTATATTTTAAATGAAATATTCTAACAGTTTTATGTATTTTTACAGGACCGTGGTGGATTCAGGCTTAAGATTTGTGTCCCGTCAGGCATTTGTGAAAAATGTCAACCTACAATACATGTGAGTAAGGATAGAATCTGCCTTCTAAGTCAAAACTGCCCAATTCGTGTTTATTTAATTGTTAATTTATTTCTCTCTTTTACCATTTCTTTCATGTAAAATGTTTTAACAAAACAGACTGATGATGGTCTTCCATCATTAGTTAGTCCTAAATAAGGTATGTATGGTAAGGAACTGGTAGAACATAGAACATGTATGGTAAGGAACAAGCACATCATAAGAACATAATATGGGATGGTAAGAAGAGCATCCAGTTAATTATCCTGTCTCTAACAAGGGACTATGGCTATGACTTTTGTGTTAAGTAGTTCAGCACAAAGAGTGCCTCTCTCAGCTGAGTGAGTTGGTGCCAGGGATATCATGTCCACACTATCTATGCATTGCACTCAGCAACATGGGTTTGACTTGCTGTAGTCTGATTCAGTGGGCTGAATATATTTTAGCAGCTGCAGTGCAGTCAGTGCATGCATGGAGCACATCTGATGTGATTTGACCAGTGTGCATGCCCAGAGACTGTGGCATGACTGTGAACTTAAGTCCTGTAAGTGGGAATGATCAGAAGATTCACTTCAGAAGCTCACTCAAGATCTGAACTAATGCACCCAAAGCGGAATATAAGAATGAAGTTACTTTCACACCCAAATGCAATTTGTGGTTTATGAGCTTCAGGAAGCAAAGTTGGTGCCTGTGCAGCTTTTTGACTGTGTTTTTCTAGATTACTTACACTTTAGATTTAGCAAAGGCTGAACTGATCAAATTCTTTTCAAAAGTACAGAGAAAAATGATCAGCTAAAATGAAGGACTTTGTTTCTTTTTAGTATAAGTACATGTCCCTGAAGGACTGAAGTGCCTTTTGGTGGGACAGTCATGGAGTAGCTCGCTCTGCTACTTACATGGAAAACTGTGGCTTTAGTCCTACAAAACATTGAGGTCATGTGGGGGGCTCAGTTCCTCACATGTACCCTGTTTTAGCCATGTATTCAAGTATGTGTTTCAGTCCATCCATCTTTGTTAAATATATTTGGCACTTAACCCCTTGCTTTTCTTAAAGTCCTAATGAGATCAGGAAGATGTAAGGGCAAGCCTTGGGCTTGAAAGGTTCTTCCATATTTCAAGGAAGCATCTTACTTGTAATATGGAAGAACTGTTGAACTAAGCACAGAGCTGATTGCTTTGCTGTTAAAATGGAATCACTCTCTGCACCTATGTTTTCTAAAGAATGGCAATTAATTAATGTAAGGAAGTGGATGTGATTGTCCTTATCTGCCTAAACAATAACTGCTGTTCTTAATGTGGAACAGTCACTGGAGGAGTGTGAACCAGTCCTGCCAGCCTATGAGGTTTACATGTTACTTCATATAGTCATTAATAAAATAAATAGCTTTTACTATTTTAGTAATTAGTTGGTGATATAGGGGAAGTATCTTCTAGAGTGAATTCTTGTGTTTACCTGTGTAACAATTGCTTGGTGAATTATGGCTGTAAAAGATCAAATTCCATAAAGCCATGTGCATACGCACTGGCTGTGGAATTGTGCAATAAGGACTTAATGGCTGAGGGGCACATTTGCAGAGAAGGATGTAGTGACTGTGCTGGGAAAGAATCTCAGTGTAATGCAGCTGAACAAAGAAAATTCAGTCTGGGATCAAAAAGAATTTTGTGTTAGATTTTTACATCTTTTCCGTGTTATGTTAGCTGCTGGGAAGACATCTATCGGAATACTGTATATACATTAGGACATTGAATCTACCCATCTTGAAAGATATTACGAGAAGAGCAATAGAACTATAAGGAGCTTTTAAAGCAAATAATTTAAGGAGATTCAGAGGCTGAGTATGTTCAGTCCAATAAAGAGAAGACTGAAAATGAACATATATCTTTTTACGTTGAAACGAAGAGCAATTATGATGAGGAGAGCAATCAGGTCTCTCCATGACCACGAGTACAGAGTGAGAAATAATAAGTTCAATTTGGAGCAAGGTAAATAGATGTTTGGAAGACCTTCCCAGCTGTATGGGCAAGTGTACACTGAAAAAGGTAACTGACACAATTTGATGAGATCCTCTTGATAGGCTTTTTGGCCTTTTCCCTTAGGGAAATGGAGTTCATGCAGTCACAAAGTGTCTCTGACCCCAGTGGCTGCTTCTAACCAAAACTTACACAGGTAAACAGGTTTTCTGGAAACTGATCATTGGACAGAAGAGAGAGACCCTATTAGAGTTCCCACTTAAGGGAAAAGTATCATTGTGCATATATGACCTGCTAGGCACTACAGAATCTGCATGGACAAGATGGCTTTAAAATACTTCATCCACAGGAAGAGCTTCAGTTGGAGCATGCAGTCAAACGTGGAATATGTATCTGTTGGTAAGCAGGCTGTACTAGATCTGTAGTTCGTAAAGGTACTTGTTGGAAACAAATTGAGCTGACTGACATCTGTTTGGTTGATGTACAGGAAATCCTGATCCAGAATACTTGCATTATGAACAAGGAGCTTATCCAGTCTCCTACTGTGTTTTCTTTTGGTGGGGATTTAGTAGTGTTAGCAGACACAGGATAAACCCAGATAAGATGGAAAATATTGAGTGGCACCACCTGCTTTATAAATGCATGTGACAAAGCAGTAAGTTTTTTTGCTGAGGCTGATCTATTTTCCCTGCAAAGAATGCATTTGTTTGTTTTCTCTGGGAAGTCTTGATGCACACTAAAATGTTTCAGAAAGCCCCAGTGAATCACTGCTTCTTGTCATCAGCAATAAAACTCCTGTTGACTGTGCTGGGAACGAAGTGCAGCCCCTGTTGTGGTTGGGACAGTGAAAACTATTAAGAGCTGAAACCATTTTACTTTGGAAGAGTAACCTCAGAGTACAGGTCTTTGAGAAGTCTTACATTTTATTGTGAAACAACAATATGTTACTATCCCATAAAGAAAACAAAAACTCCAAATGCTTTTCTGAAGACTGATGTAAATGCATAAGCTTTAATTTTGCTAGTGATGCTATTACAGCTTGCATTTTCTTCTATGAAAAATCTTCTGATGTAGTTAAGGAGCTTTATTATAGGAACATAGTATTTACTTTATGAATCATATAGGAATATCAGATTATAAGGAACTTATTAACACACATTAACTTAAGCCCTTTTTTGTCATTACCTTATTTTCTTGGCCAAACTTCTGTAGCCTAGATATCTTTCTAGAGTTATGGATGATGCAAAGATCTAAGTAGTGACAGGAAAATAAACATTCTAATAGATATTACATAAATGTCATTCATAGTGTTATTCATCTAATTCTGGTATTCTCATTGATCACGGACTCAAATTAGTCAACACTTGCATTTAACAAGCTATTAAACAGTCCTAGTTTTGCAGTACTGTAATTTATAAGCTTATCTGCTGCTAACAGTAATTTTAATGTGTGTAATACACATGCATGGTATACTGTCAGTACCTTTAAATGTAAAAATACATTTCACAGCAAGCACATATTTCCAAAAATGTTAAAAAATAGCTGTTGTTACATGCCAGGCTGTGTATAATTGCATCACTGAATCATAGATTTGTGAGTGTAGTATATATACAGCTCTAAGATGTGTTTGTATCTCTACACTGCTTGGATTTAGGTAGGGCAGCCAAATGAAACCATTTGAGACCTTGCTGCAGATTTTCCCTTGCTTGCACACACGGCTGGCTCCAGCCATAGGCAGAGCAGGCAGTTGCCTGTGGAGGGAGACCGAGCGTAGCAAAATAGTGTTTTCTTCACCTCTTCCCCCCAGTTCTGCTAAGATCTGTTCCCTTGTCATTCTTCTTGCCTCCCCTTGCCAGGAGCACTATAGGTGGTAGAGCTGTGCCTGTGTTGCTAGCTTTGTGAATATTTATGCAGTTTCTCAGGCTGCGTTTGCACTCCTCACATTGCCACAGATTTGTTTTTAGCTGAATGAGAATTTTAGTTTAAAGTGAGCTTGATATTCGTATGTAAAATGCGGGCATGCTTTTGACTGAATTTGGGTCCCCTCCTTAGGTATAGCTTTGGAGCCAGGCAGCGTACTCCAGACATGTTGTGTTTTGTTTTTTTTTTTAAAAAGCTTTAGAACCCCAGATGGCTCTTCTTTGGCCTGCTCACCATTATATTTTTGTATGTAGTTGTACTGGGGAACTAATTTATATTTTCTTTCCATGGAAGTGGAAGTGTGGACCTTAACTACTGTACTAATAAGCCTGGAAGTGATTTTGTCACTTAACGTGAATTAAAGGGACTGCACCAGGCATCTCTATAATCAATATAAAGTGCTCAGTTTGTGAAAAATACATATAACATTAAATTTACTGTCAAAGTATCACTTAAGGTGATAAATCTGTAACAGTGGTCTGAAAAATTTCTGTTGAATTACTTGTCAACTTGAAAAATGTTGAAGCCGTGAACTATATGGGAGAAAAAGCCTACAGTTTTGGAAGCACTAAATATTTCAACCCATGATCAAGAATATAGGCACAGGAATTTTTTCTTATTTTTCTTACTGTTCTTATTTCCTTTTTCTGGTGCATGTCAAGCACAACTGGTAAAAATCTGAAAAGACAATTAAAGCTATCAAGGTGCTTTTGATCTTTCAGAACTGCAATTGTTAAAAACAAAATAATGACTCTTTTTGATATTTTTTTGAAACTTTTGATAGTTTTACTTAAATTAGCAGCCCCATTTTTTCACTGGCTCACATGGAGTCATTGATCCTTGCACAAAGTGTTCAGAAAGTAACGTGTCTGGTGACCTTTGGGAAGTAAGTCTGGCTTATGAACCTAAACAAGTGAGGGCTGTTCTTCTGCCTTAAGATTTGAAATAATCCTCCAAAAGCAATGGCTGGCCTGAGGCTAAATGACAAGAAGATACAGCTATGGCAGTGCCTGATTCTCACAGCTTGCTGTCTGATAGTTCAGAGCTCTGAAGGAGGCAGCTCAGCGCCTCACGAAGAGATGGAATGAGTTAGATGAGCATGATTTAAGTTGAGCAAGGAAACATGTAAGCAGCCAGGAAGAAATCCTTAGGAAACATGGGATTTCAGTCGTGCCCGCAAAGTATGTGGGCTGTTATGTCCATGTTGAGTTACTAACAGTAAACGCCCTCCCAGAGTCAGGCTTTATGTTTTTAAGGTATTCTTGAAAAATTTATTTTTAAGGTATTATTTTCTTAAAATAAATTATAGAGAAATATTATCTCAGAGAATGGCTGAGGCTCTTACATAAGATGTTTGTGGCCCATTTTCGGATTTCTGTTATGATATTTCAGAACGTATTTGTGGTAGAGGGTTTCAAATCCCCTTTCATGTGCCCTGGTCTGGAATCAGAGCCTGGCTGTCCTATTAGGATACCACAGAAGATCACACAAAATAAAATGGCTTCAGCTGGACAGAGATATCCCTGAGGAACCTGCCATCTGATGGTGCGGGAGTCCTCCTGATATGGAAGATCAGGGTCCTCTGCTGTGTGGAAACCAGGACACAAACCTGGTCATCACACCTGGAATATGTTGCCTTCCACTAGAGTAGTGAGTGGCATGGGCACCTGTCTGCAGCTAAAGCTGACTGTATATCTGGTTGTCTTTTGGGAAAGATAGAATTTGGTTGCTGTGTCGGTAAGAGAAGCAGGTGCGTGCCTTGGTATGTAATACCACTGCTTGGCAATCAGAAATGGAGGGGTTCTCCTGCATGTTGAGTGAAGAGTTGCCCTTGGAGGGATGGGGGTTTGATGTGCTTCACATTGTCTCCGTGCTGGAGACAAAAGCCCAAGTCTGTATGAGGATTCAGATTCTTTCTTTCAACCTCCCAACATACTGCTTATACACATTAGGGGAAAAATCATAGTGGCAGTTTTTACTTAAACACGACTGCAGTCCTTTGTGCAAATTGTACTTTAATTTTGCTTTATCCAGTGAAAGGCCATGAGACATTTCCACCAGCATCTGCCATAGGGCGGTCCAGTTAACCGGACTAATGAAATTGTAGCTCATCTATTTTGTTCTAACACATTAGGACTAGTCAATTTGTAAACTTCAGGCTATTGTTTGCCAGAAGGAATCAATGACAAAATACAGTAAAGAGATTCTGTTCTAAACATTTGTAGGATATTCAACTTGTAATTTCTCTTGTACTCAGAGATCAAGGACTGAAAGTCTGGGAAACAAACACTGTTCTTTAGTCAGGGGGAAAAAAAGAGATTTAATCCCTGGTTTTAAATACAGTGCAACTTTAACTATGGAGCCCCTATGGCGCCTTTATAATACCACATAAAACTCATGTGGTATTTTGGCTCATAACACTGATTTGCACTGTACTGCTGGCAGTTATACAGTTTACTGCTCTCACTGTCTTTAATTGGTGGACTGATAAGACTGTAGAAAAACAGCATTATTTTTCTTTGGGGTGGAGAAAGCAATTTTGTAAGCCTGGGAGGGGAGGAGTATTTCTAATTCAGATGAACATTTATTTGCTCTGCATAATGGGAGAGGACCTTTCACTTAATTACCACTGGAAACCGTAAATGCTTAATTGACATAAAAAAGCCCAATATAGGCATTTTACAGTTTTCCTTTTGATCTTCCATGTGGGTGCATATTGTACATGCGATTTGAAAAGAATAACTAAAAGGCTGTGATGTGGATGTGTGCTAGCATGTGAGGAGGGCTTATGTGAGTACAGAGTTTGATGCAGCATCAAAGACAGGGATACACCCATTTCACTTATGAATAAATTGAGCATGTAATTAACACCTGGACTTTACAAAATACTTTTGAAACACAATTAATTCTGCTGCTTTTCTGCAATGAACAGAAATGCTAAAGGTGAAAATATTGTTGACCTCTGCTGAGTTTGATTTTGAATGTGTTTGACTTTAGATGCATCCTGGATTCAAACCATTGAACCTCATCAAACTATAAAACGAGACTGAGTACCATTTCTTTACAACTGAAGTCAAAGGAATAAGGGCTTTTTAGAGCTGATTTGAGTTCTTAATTTTTTTTAAGAGACACAAGCTGTATTTTCAGTGTAAGAAGAAGCAATTCTAATTAATGCAATCTTTCTCTTCTCCCATAGCAATTTTTCCAGAAACAAGCTCTCAAGTTTGTCCAAGAAGCCTTTTCGCCATCTGGGTTTGTCTGATCTGTAAGTTGTCATTTCTTAAAATAAAGTTTATTTTTAGCTGGAATGGAAGAACAAGACTTTGAGGTTTGTTCTGTTGAAGGTAGAGGTCCATCAATGATTAGGAGTGAAATTCTAATCCAAAGAAAGCAGCAATGCTGGGCACTTAAGTACAGAGAGATTTTTCATTCCAGGGCTTCAAGAAGTTCGAGTGTATCTTTTAAAACAATGTAGAGGTCAAAATAACTTCTTCCCTTCAGCTTTAAAATATTTTATTGTGAGATTACTTCACACAAAACTACTGTTGTTTGTATTAAATATTTGAGCTAGTGAAAATACAGCCTTCTACAGATCTTCAAATGAAACCTCTCTCTCATTTTCTTATATTGGCCCCACAGCTGCTCTACTTCTGGTTGGCTATTGAAGAATATTTTTATTTTCTCAAATTCTTTGAGTTGCATTGTACTTTATATAATCATTTGGTACTGAAGCACTGGTAAACATATATTTGTTGATTGTTTCAATATTACATTTTTATCCTCTATTCCATCAAGCAAAATTTCTGCATTGCTATACATTCTGAAATTTTGGTCATCTAGCATATTCATTTTGGTCATTTAGCATATTCTTTGCTAATATGTGGGGCTGTAGAGAGACTGCAGGAGCTTTGGGAGGGCAGGGGCTGCAGAGGAGAGGAAGATTGCTCTCCTGGACCTCAGACAACTTCTGACTATGAAGTTGTCCAAAATGCCAGTCCAAGAATTGTAACATGAGGCAATCCTTGCAATCCTTGACCTGTTCTGGTGAACTTCAGCCTGTGAGAAATGAAATGAGCAAATCCCAGTATCACAAAAAGAGGTTATGCACCTTAGGTATGTTTTGTTGATAATTAAGTTGGTATAATTACTTTCTTTACAGCCCAGGGAACATTGCTCACTGGAATTTTCCTTGATAACGTGGCGGTCACCAAGCTCTCTGATGGAGATACTAGGTAGTTGCAGAGCACGCCCATTGCTGTATGCCCTGCATGGGTCTGTTGGTTCCGAAGTCCCTGTTTCTCCATATGCTGTATCTAGTCCCTGCCAAAAAGCCAATGTTACTGTGTACTTGGCTGTAGGTTCTATGTTTTGTAGTTGTCATGACCTCAAAAAAATAGATAGAGGACTCAGACCAGTGCACAGTGTGAAGCTTGGGCTTACCTGAATTTTTCTAAGCAGTTAATGGAGAAATGGAGTCATCTTTGCCCCTCTCCCCAGGTTCCAGAAATGTAGGAGTGGGTATGCGCTAGCTTAGGAAGCATGCAAAAAAGGAAATTACTGCAATTTTGAAGGCTCCCAGTTTCTTGGAGTTTGTCTGCTGCCAGTAATAGGTTTATTCCGAATCACAAATCAAACCACTCTTGAACTTCTCCATCTCGGGTGAACAGCTTCTTTTAGGCTGTGGGTAGAGTGAGTGCTTACAGAGATTTTGAAGAGCAACGCCAATGTTGCTGATCTTTCTGAAGATGCTGGTTTGCTCATGTGCAGACAGAAGTAAAAAAGGATTTGGGACTGAGAGTGAGAGAATCAGAGAATATGTGATGAGAATTACGGAAATAAAGTTTAATGAGGTGGGGAAATAGCACTTAGAGGCAAAACAAATTAACTGCTGATCATAATTAGGAGTTAATATATTTGTGTTGTTAATACCAGAGTTAAACAGTGGTCCTTTGGTGTCATGGTAGTAGAAGCAGAGGAAGGGTACAGGGAGTGAGCCAAACATGGGAAAAATGGAGGGTGTGAAGGTGGAACTGAGTAGTATTTGGGGTATGGAGGCAATGTGTGATGGGGGGACAAGTTGAGAGAGAGGATACAAAATTGAGGTAGAGTGTTGTGGGCCTGGGAAAGAGTTGGAGTGTAGGGACAGAAGAACTAAAGTTAGGCAGACACGATTGCAATGAAGTGAAATAAACAGACGTCGGGGAACAGAAGGAAAGAAAGTGCAGGGAAAAAGCAGAGCCTGAAGGGAGGAAAAATAGTGATAAAATTAATATCAGTTCAACAGTTCTGTACATAAGTAGCTAATACACAGGTGGAAAATCAGAAAGAGGAGAGAAAGATGAGTATTGGAAAGGGAATCAGAGGAGAATGATGCCATAAATAGCTTCTGAGGAGCTTCCTCTAAATCTGACAAACAAGTGTCCTGTTGTTAGCATTCTTGTAAATAAAAGCATAAAGCGATGAAAAGTTCAGGATAGGGTGAACTAGGAGATATTCTCCAGTTATTGTAGAGAAGAAGATGCTGCTTGGAAAAGCTTCTTCTTTTAGAAAAACCTCTTCTGTTTACAGCAAGCTGCAGCTGTAAAATTACAGCAAGCAAGATAAAGACACGTAGTTTGCTTTTACTAGGTCAGATTTACTCTTTCACACAAGTGTATGTGGACCACCATCATGCCTCTATCCGGCATCCTGCCTGTGATGTGTCTGACTCCCTTGGTAGGTTTAACACAAAATAAAACAGTGGAAGAAAAGGACTACTCAGCCACTGGTCAAGAAAAATTTCTCTTTTACAGGGAACTGAAATGATGAAATAGAAGATGTGAAGTAAATCTTGCTGTTTTGAAAATACATGTTGTACGTTTTCACCCAAAGGATCCTAATGTTAATATGGTGTCTTGCACAAGCAATTCTTGTCCATGCTGTGGTGGTTTTAAAGTCCAGCAGATGACTTCTGTGAATGCAAAGTGCTTTTTCAGAAAGAGACTTGCGAGAATGATCCCTGCAGCTGTTAATCCTCAAAGATCTGCAGATGGCTTTTGGGGGAACAGGTTACAGCTCTGATAAGCTGAGATTGTAGTGATTTGCACACTTCAAGTCCTCAGGAGGCATTTATGTGATCTCTCTGATCTACAATGGTCTGGATTCTTGGTGCAAAGAGAGCTTCATTCTCTACTGGAAACCATTATCCACTTGCAGCTTGTATTGCACTGAAGTTACTAGGTTGCATTCTTTATCCTTCTTACCTAAAGGGTTCAACTTCTACTTTCACCCAGCTGAGTGCTTTGACTTCCCCCGCGCCTCATTTTTTTCGACATGCATGACACATTCTGCATTCTAAATAAACTAGCTTTTTTTTTTTTGCTATAGGATATTGGTGGACAATCCATTCAAATGTTCCTGTGAAATTATGTGGATCAAGAAATTTCAGGAGACCAGGTTTTACACAGAAACTCAGGATTTATATTGCATAGATGACAACAACAAGAGGACAGCCTTGCTGGATATGAAGGTCCCAAACTGCGGTAATACTCTTTTAAAATAAAATTACTGCTTAATTGTTATGAGACAGGAAAAACAAATATTTTTTTTACAAGATACCTATCAGAATGACAAAAGCACTGCTAAAGAAAAAGGTTTCAGTGGAGATATTAACCACTCAGTGGTCTTTCAGCCCACATGGAGTAATTCTGGGAGCTTCATGTAAAGCTTTTTTTTTTTTTCTTTATCCTTTAAGAATGTACCATTATTCAAGTGCAGGAAAACTGCACTGATTACAGATAACACACAAGAATTACATAGAATGCACGTGCCTTTGTTAAACTAAATAGTAGTGCTTCCAAGCTCAATAGACACAAAATTTAACCTCCTTGATTTTTTTTTCAGGTATTTATGGTTAATGAAACCTTTATTTTCCTTCAAAAATGCAAACTCTAGTGCTAGGACCATAGGAAGAAGATTTAGAACTAACTGCTAATAGACACAAATTAGAAATAGCTCTGTTCTTCACACAGGTAAAACTTATACTGAGTTCACTTGTAAAAGCTATGTAAAAAAGTCATAACAAGCTTAGGTCTATTGCATTTTGCAGCATATTGTTTTCAGTGACCTTGTATGGATCTGGAGGTAGTGGAAAAATGATGTAACAATAAGGCCATCCTTTTACGTCTTTTGTATACAACTTTGTTGCCTGTATATGGTCCTGGGGCAGCTGGGGAGAAGTTTCACGCACTAGTTAAAGAGATTTCTCCTCCTCTGTGTAGGAGGGGCATAGGCCCTCTGAGGCCTCTGTGTTTCTGACACAAGGTGGGACCTGCTGGACTCTGGAGTTGCCTTTGCAGAGCAGGGAGCTGGGGTGCCCAGCAGCAGGTAGGCAAAATGGAAAGGGAGTAGGATATCCTCATGGAGGGCTAATTTGGATTGGGAAGGCTGTAAGTGAAGATGAATAGCAGGAGAAACATGAATGATACCTTTTCTCCTTCCACCTTTGCCCATTGAGTGCCCTTTTCTCCACTGCCTGTGTGGAGGTTGTGATGGCCTTGACAGCAGCTGCCAACAAGGAACTGCCATGGAGGGGACCTGCTGCAGACACAATATGTGTGGCGTTTAATGGCAGTAATGCATTTTATGGCCACATATCATGCTGTTGGTCTTGTGTCCAGCTTCCTGCAGGGGCCAGGTGTGGTGGTGTACTCATGACAAAAATTATGCTAGTGTCTAGTGCAATCCAAAAAAAAGCAACCTGTTTGGGGAGTCTTGTGAGCTGCACAGTTGGTCTTGTGTGCTGCAGGATCTGATTTACTTGAAGTGGGAGGTGATACTGAGCTGAGGTAACTGGACCCAACCATCTCTCCAGGTGGATGGACTAGAAGGTAGATTGATCTGCTGGGTGTAGAAAGGTCTCCTGGTGTACTGAGATCGATTACTATAAACAAGGAACTCCAGCATAGTCTTCTTTAATGTTCTTGGCTGGCTCATCTACAAGCTACCAGGTAGCTAGGATTTTACTTTGAAACCTTTTGATGTTGAATACCCAGAGTTAAACCTATGAGACATTATTTCTTTCTCCTGAGTTCTTGACCATCTTCAGTCACAACAGACTTGTCTCAGACCTCTGGATGCTGTGTAGGTGCATGTGTGTGTGCACATTCATGCATCCTGTGGGCATATCTTGACTGAAATACTTGCCATGAGAGGGAAGGTGGTACTTCCAACTAGAGAAAGAGCAAAGTTGAGTATATATGACATTCAGATTGGAAATTGCAGTATGTGGAATTTGCATATGGGAGATGTGCATTTTGCTGAAGATCTGTGTGGATGTCAGCACATGCCTGCAATTTATTTATATTAGTTTACCAGGTCCAAATATCACTAAACTTCACATAATTGTTTTCTTTTTTCTGTTGGGTTTTTTTTTTCCTTTTAGTGTTTTTTTCTTACCCTTAATTTACCAGAATCCCAGGTGAAGAGAAATAACCATCATGATGAGCATGGACTCTGGTCTGGAAGATATCTGAAAGATCCAATGCATGGCTTTTGCTTTCAGGATCTCTTCAGATATTTTTATGTGTTTAAAAGGACAAGACTTACTTTCAAAAAAAAAAACCCACTGATGATTCTGGCTTATTTCCAGAACTTTCTGAGATGCTAACATGTATAACTGAAATAGAAGAAGAATTCAGCTTTTGACATGTGTGAACTTTTTCTTCCTGTGAACTACATGACTTTCCTAGCTCTTTTTGATGTAAAGAGTTGTTTTTGGGCATGCAGGCCCTTGAATTTTGTTAATAAAACATTTTTTAATTTTCTCTGCTAATGAAATGGTTTCATCCCATCTCTCTGGTTTGTTATTTTATTTTTTTTTGATTTAGACACTAAGAAGACATACTCTCTTCTTTGTGTGCAGGTGTTATTAATTACTTCATAATATTATAGTAAGTGGCCTGTACAGTATGTGGTAAATGTCTTGGTAATAGGATGTCTCGCTACTGTGTGCTGTTAATAAATCTCTTGCTGGGAAGTTGGAAGAGGCCACTGTGGTTTCTTGGTCATAAAGCTTTGGTTTGTGGATAATTGATGTGAAAATTAGCAAAGTTCTGTGCTACTTACTGCTTATGTGGTAGAAGTATTCATTAATGTGCTCATTAAAGGCTGGTTGCAATTTAGAGGCCTCTTTTCTTGAGGTTTAAAGTAAGGTATGCTTACTATCTAAAAGATTCTTTCCAGCTGCAATATTAAAGTTGTCAATCAATTGTTATGGTGTTTGCAGAATTATTTTTTCAACTGCATTTGAAATGTATTGATGATGAAAATTCTCAGATTCCTTTAAGTTTTAAATTTACACTTAATTACTATGTCAAAAGTTTTTAAGTTGCATCTACGACAATAGTATTAGTAGTGTCTTCTGTCTAGAGGAATAGTGCTGTTTAGTTTTACTATTTTCGCAGCATCTGCTACTTGTCTGTACAACATGAACAGCATCACCACCTAAGCCATCCTTTTCTTTTTTGTTGAGTGTACCCTCAGCAAGTTTGCTGATGACACTAAACAGGGAGGGATGGCTGACACACCAGAAGGCTGTGCCGCCATAGAGCGAGACCTGGACAGGCTGGAGAGTTTGGTGGAGAGAAACTAGATGAAGTTCAACAAGGGCAAGTGTGGGGTCCTGCACCTGGGGAGGAATAACCCCATGCATCAGTACAGGTTAGGGGCTGACGTGCTGGAGAACAGCTCTGTGGAAAAAGACCTGGGATTCCTCGTGGACAACAGGATGACCATGACCCAGCAATGTTCCCTTGTGGCCAAGGCGGCCAATGGCATCCTGGGGTGCACCAGGAAGAGTGTGACCAGCAGGTTGAGGAGGTTATCCTCCCCCTCTACTCTGCCCTGCTGAGGCCCCATCTGGAGTACTGTGTCCAGTTCTGGGCTCCCCAGTTCAAGAAGGACAGGGAACTGTTGGAGAGGGTACAGCAACGGGCTACAAAGATGATTAGGAGTCTGGAGCATCTCTCTTACTAGGAGAGGCTGAGGGACTTGGGTCTTTTTAGTCTGGAGAAGAGAAGGCTGAGGGGGAATGTGATCAACACCTATAAATACTTAAAGGATGGGTGTCAAGAGGATGGGGCCGGTCTTTTTCCAGTGGTGCCCAGTGACAGGATGAGAGGTAACGGGTACAAACTTGAACATAGGAAGTTCCCCTCTCAACATGGGGAGGAAATTCTTTACTTTGAGGGTGGCAGAGAACAGGCAGCCAAGAGAGGTGGTGGAGTCTCCATCTCTGGAGATGTTCAAAACCCACCTGGATGCCATCCTGTGCAACCTGCTCTAGGTGGACCTGCTTTGGCAGGGGGATTGGACTAGATGATTTCCAGAGGTCCCTTCAAACCCCATACCATTCTATGATACTGTGGTTCTATTTCCACCTGATACATAGCATTAGAAAATGAAGAAAGAGAACTAATAAATAAACACTTTGCTCTTATTACTACTTCTGTAAGCTCTGGTGGCAATTGCCACCGGTGTAAGTCCTTGGAAGTGAGGCACGTCATATGCCTGGGGTAAGGTCACTCAAAAGTCCATCAGTCTGCATGGATTTTTGCATTTTAGTCACTTTAGTGACTCACAGAATGCCAAGGAGGCAAGACCATGTCTTTGGGACTGGTTATTAAGGCATTGTTTGCTCCCTTTGGTCCCTCTGGTAGGCATTCAATTACTCAGCTGCTATAGTTGAACTCACTGTTACCAAAAAAAAAGTCTTTTTCTTATGGTATTTTTGGGGGACCTTGGCTTCTACAACTGTCTCTGCAGTCCTGTGTGGATTTTTGTTGCTCTGGATCTCGATCTGGTAATAGTGTTTTGCCTTATCTGGCCAATTTAGTTAATCAGATTGTTTTATGTATGCTGGTGTGGTGCTTGATCTGGCTTTCAATTTTGCTTACTGTTCCAGCTTTGTATGCTTATTTATGATCTATTGTTTCTGTAGGTGTTTTCTTTCTTTTCATTGGTTATGCATGCTAGCTAAAGTCTACTGAACAAAGTGGCAAATTAGTCTCATGTACTAATTTGTACATATATTTGTACATATAACAAATATATGTTCAGACTGGCTATTTCTATATGCAGCCAGTCAGCAGAAACGTCTGATCGGAGCACTATGGGATTTTATGAATGCTAGCGTTTTTTATCTGTCTCTTCCCTTGCGCATGAGGTGCTGTGGTGTTTGTCTTAGTGCTACTTCTTGTCAATGACTGACAAAATTTTAGAAGTTGTTGTAACGTAGAATTGCAATCTGAAGAGATGGGTTGCCTGTTTCTTGCTTGATTGGGAAAGACATTAATCTTTACAGACAGTTGTTCAGATGACTACAAATGGATGCGACTGGATCTAGCTTCATTTCAAACTCTTCCTGGTGCTAGATTTTTGTCCTAGAGATAAATAAGTGAATCGTAATATCAGACTGGAGGCAGGTGGTTATAAATTCTAAGGGGGGAAAAAGGCAAACTGAAGGATTGACGTGTTTATTTCTTTGAATTTACAGAAAAGATTTTTAGTATTAGTGAGTCAATAAAAGAAGCATTAGATCTTAGGCAATCACAGTACAATGCAGTCTAAAACCACAAGCAAAGGCATAATCCAGTGGGTGTTGACATTTTTTTCCATTATCAGCCAGACTTCAGATAAGACTATCAGAAGGAGAACATTACAGGCAGAATGAAGCGAGTTTAAAAAAAGGCTTAAACATTCTCTGTGTTTACCTTTCAGAATATTCATGGGCTCTCTAGCCTGCGTTGTTTATTTTGGCTCAAGAGCTAGATGATGTATGGTGGAAAACTGTTCTTATTTTCTCTGTAAGAGTTTTAATTCTTATCTGTGATCATGGGCTGCATGAAAAATGTTATTTTTTATGAGTGTTTTTACAGTAATGGGTTTAACTGTTACTCCAAAGTTGAGTTAGAAATTTCCAAACTTAACTAAAACAATTTTCATTGTTCCAGCTTTTAAGTGAAAATAACCAGTAATTTATGGGTGTTTGAAAAGGCAACAGGAATCTCATTTTCAAAGGCATGTACATAACTTCCTTGTGAGCATTCACATTTCTATCTGTTCGTGAAGCAACAAGTAACTTTCATACAGATACCTAAACATATGATATGTAAATTAGGGCTTGTGGATGATGATAGTTGAGTGCATGATGTGATGTATGCAAATGTCTCACATTAAAAAAAACCAGAATTTTGTTTTATAATTCTGATTCCATTTCTGCTTAACTTGAACAAAGCAGGCTTATAATACAGAGCAGGTTAGAAATAGAAAGAATAAGGGGAGGAAATGTGTCTTGATCACTCCAGTGTTGTTCCTGAGCTCAGCGCGTTGCAGAGGTACTGTATGCCTGACAATGCATCTGCGCAAGTGTAGAGTAGTGATCTACTGAGGGAGGATGGCTGGCTGAGTGATGGCTGGTGTTATTCTTACTTTGCTCTTATGATGTAACTAGGTGGATACTGATGACTAGATAACTGTATTCTGAAGTCTAAAGGAAGTACTTCTTTCTCTTTAAAAGTGGAGACATTTCATGAAGGCATCCCTTCAGGCATATACTTGGTTTACAGGATAGTTGGTATTAAGAATGAAACCCATCATTTTACTTATTTATGTAGTTCTCTGAAAATGTTTCTGTTTCAGGATCACGTTTATCACATTGAAATATTTGACAGGTTGGCATTGTTTTCAGTATTTCCTGGATACACATGATATTCCCCAGATAAAGAAAGATACAGGAATTGCAACTGCATTATATGCACTTAGTGAATAAGAATCATAGAATTATAGAATGATAGTATGGTTGGAGTTAGAAGGGACCTTAAAGATCATGAAGTTCCAAGCCCCCTGCCATGGGCAGACACACCTCCCACTAGAGCAGGTTGCTCAAAGCCCCATCCAGCCTGGCCTTAAACACTTCCAGGGATGGGGCATCCACAGCTTCTCTGGGCAACCTGTTCCAGTGCCTCACCACCCTCACAGTAAAGAATTTCTTTCTGGTATCCAATCTAAATCTCCCCTCTTCCAATTTAAAACTGAGGTTTGCATAAGCTAGTTTAGGCCTCATTAACTTACGTTACAAAGGCTCTTTGTTTAGCTCTTTGTTCATCCGCTAAATTTGTGGCTGCTGTATTCAGCCCAACTGCACTGAATGTATTTGGGTTTGTTTTGAAAGTTGTGGATGAACTGAAGCTTAAATACCAGTTAAGAAAAATTTTGCCAGAGGTAATTTAATTTCCTTAACTGTTCAGGGAATTTGTGTGAAAACATGGCTGGTTAGCTTCAGGAGACTGCTAGCAAGGGTTGATAAGGTTGATGGTCTCTATAGATACATATAATCTGAAAATTCTTGCAGACAAAATGTTGATATTAATCCTGGGGATGGGGTCAGTTAAACAGTTCAGGTGCTGCGAGATCCTTTGTTACTCAGCACCTTCCTACTAGAACCCAGGTCAGGCCTTGGGACCTTAAGAGAAAAGTCCTGGGCAGAAGTTCAGGAGCTGATGTAAACCTTGGAAACATAAGACCTACATCTGGTTTGAAATATCAGCAGCAACCTTCAAAGCTTCTGTACAGGTTGACTGCAGAAGACGGTTCGCTGTGCAAGTGAATTCTGTGCAAGTTCTGGTGCATGGCTGTTGGTGGTTTTTGCCTGCATGGCGTTCATCATGGCATTTGAAGCCCTGGATGGGATGACAGTTTTGCGGAGGTTGCGTTTGTTGCTGTTATGGTGAAGATGAGTTAGCAAGTTTTCTGGTCTTTGCTGCAGCACACACTGGCTCTACTTACAGGAGTTTGCTTCCAGTGATAATTTCAGTTAAGTAGGGAGTGATGGAGTGTTTAAAGGCAAAGTGAGGGTGTATTGGCTCTGGGAAAGCATACTTCAAAGATTCATCATCTTCTGATAGAGGCTGTACTTGTTTAATTATTTTCTGTAAAGGTTCCCAGTTGAATGTGACAGTCAGGCGTGTCATTGGAGGCAGTTTTGTTTTAGTATTTTAAAATATTTGGGTGGCTCAGTGAGCTGCCACATCACTCATTCTGCTTCCCGACATAAAGACATTCCTCCATAGACTAATGAGGTGGGTGTTGTGAGTATTAGATCTGACACGGTAAGAAAATGGGAGTTGGACTTTTAAGAAGGTATGCTGAAACAGCAAGCAGATCTAGCAAGAAGAGGTCTGAAATGAGCTTGTTCAGTGTGCATATGCCTTCCAACTGCTCATTAGGAAACGCTGAAGGCATGGGAAAGTCTAAACTCTTGTCTGAATGACTCTCCTCAGGGCTTTGGCAAGGACCCTCTATGTTTGGACTCAGTCTCCCCCAACGGTAAGAATTTGTGCTTTTCCTTTCAAAAGGACACAAGAAGACCTGCTCTTTCTTTTGGTGTTTTTTTTTTTTTTTTCCTTTTTAAATAATAAAAAAAGTAGTGGATACAGGAGATTTTGTCATCCTTCTCTGGATTCATGTTCAGTTCAGGAATCTAACCTACAGCTTTGGGGATAATGTCCTCGCCACCAGCCTGTAGAGTGTTTGAGACTATTCTAGTCTCAAACTGACTTAACCGTGTCAGACTTGCGCAAAATACCATGGTCAATGCGGAAAATACCCACGAAGATTTGCCATGCCACATGATGAGCATATCTCTATTCAGTAGATATTCAGTGCTTTATTCAGTGGGCATATATTTTCCTAACGAGCTGAAGAGGTTTTGATCTGGGACAGTTTCTTTAATTTACATTAGCACTCAGTGGGCAGAGTATAGAAATATGCTGTGAAAAGGATCATAATCCAGGATTCCTCTTCCTCTTTCCCCCTTACACCTTTCAGATCAGTGTCCTTACTGTTAATTTTAATTCAAGGGAAATTTCAAGTTTTGTTGTGCATGATGGCAAGGTTACAGTGGAGAAATGGAGAGTAGAGCCTGGTGGTTAGAGCAGTGAAATGAAAAGTTGTGCGCTTCTCTTCCCTGTAGCTAGAGAGGAAAGTGATCTTTGGGCTCCAGAAAAAAGAAGATATATGAAAGACAATAATATTCTACAGCGTTCCTCATTTCTGCTAATTCTGTATTTTGTTTGCCTAACATATTTTTTAATTTTCATTGAACATGGTTGTGGTTGTAATCTTGGTATAACTTATGTAAGATTTCTGCAATTATCTCTACATATTGAGTGTTTTGACAATGTGGCTGGGATACAACAGGAAATGGAAACAATGATTTATGTTTCTTTAATTCATGTTTTGCATGTACACTTTTGGGATATCCTGTTTATAGTGCTATAAAGATGCAGCCAGGCTGATTTTTGGTCCTGTTGTTTTGCAGACTTCAGTGGAAACATGCCCACTTACTCCATGGCTGAAATCTGGCCCAGAGCTTGTTGGCTGCAGACAGTTGCTAAGTGAGACACAGGAGGTGAATTACATATCCAACAGCTCCTAGCTTTATAGTTAGAATTGCTAGAAAGTTTTTTGCTTTGTTTTTTAAACCCATAAAAGCCTGTAGGAAAACACCCGTGGAATTTGTAAATATTCCTGTATTTTCAAACAAGGCAAAATTTTAATAGAATGATACAAGAAAACTCTGTTTATCTTATATACTACATTGATATAACCTGTTTGGAGCCAGTAAGACCTCTGAAATTTGCAGATACACAGTTCTTAACAAATTGCATTGTCAACCATTCTGTTTTCAGGCTCCAGGCAGTACAAGTAGTGGGTGTTATCAAGCTGTACTGTAGTGCTGTAATTAGCTGTATGTTTTCTCCTTCAAGAGAAAAAGCAAAAAAAGGGGAGGCAAGAACCTTGGACTGTACTAAAACCTTATGTGAGGCAAGCAGACTGTATCTTAAAATTTACAGGGGATATTTTATAAATCAGAGGTTCTGGTAGTCTGGTTCAGTTTGATAGATGGTTGCTGGCTCAGTATTAATTTAATCATTCTGGGCCTGATATATTTATTAAAAAGGTGATTAAGGATTTCAGGTAAGGATTAAAATGACCTTATTAAAATTTAGATGCAGTTGGCTAGTTTTGAGAATAAAAATTGTCATTTTTTTCTTGGTAATTGCTTGTTCTTATCACAGAACAGATTACCCTGCAAAAATGTGGCAAGCAAAAAAGAGGTGTCATGCGCCACGCTGAAAATCATGTAGTGACACTGCATCATGGCTAGACTCCTGGGAGTTTGTCAGCAGGCTGATGAAAATCAGGAACTTAGCGTGCATTAAAGTTGCTGTAGTACACTGGCTAGAGCATTAACTTAGTTCTGAGAGGTGAGTTACAGGCTACAGAGTTTGTATTAATACTCAGTTATTTCTTAATTAGGTCATATCCTTCCTTTGACACGTAGCAACAGTCTGGCTCTACCAAGGCCAGTGTAAGGTTTCTGTAGAAAGTAGTAAGTAGCAGCATGAGGGCTTTGAAAGCCCTCTAGGAATTGAGGCACATTCTTTTTATTAATTTCCATTGACAGCTGTGTAGCCAAATGCTGTAGTAACCTTTGAAAATTTCATCCGAAGTATTTGGTTTTGTGATTGCTGAAGTCCCAGCTGTGCACAGTGAAGATATGAGTCATTCCCTAGCGATGCTTGACAGTTCCACTGTCTGGTGGCCTCAGGCCATTGTTTTGCACTAATGATGGTCTGTGAAGGTAAATAGTTCCCCTCCTCCTACTTAAAGGAGGGTTTATACCTTCTAAAGCATGAGATGGTATTTGGAGAGACTCAGCTGATATAAATGAGTTCTTCTGATGGTCTCTATTGTGTCCAGTTGTGCTGGGGTGAGGGAAGTGGCTGCTTATTCTAATCCAGAGCTGTCTATTCCTGGGAATAAAGTGTTACCAATTTGAATATGAGAACAGATATTCTGTATGTGGTGAAATAACATAGCTGCTATGCAGCCATACATAATGAAACACATTGATTTTAATATACACTTACATGTATTGAACTATGTAACTCTCTACATTACAGTTTAAAATTTTCAGGAGCAGGTTCTGTCCTCCCATTTTTTTAGAGATCTAAAAGCTTTGGATAGATTATTGAGAGGAAAGGAGACTTGAGAAAACAAAATAAAACAGAGCAGTCTTCAGAAGATCATTCACAAAGTCTCTTGTCTCTGTCCTGTCAGAACAGGAGAGCACTTGATGGTTTTGAATGTCACAGACGAGTTTCAGAACTGGTAAACAGGAATGGCTCTTGTGTGAGGCCTGGGCAGCACGCCTGTGAAACTTATTGCTGCAGAAGGCTATTAAGGCCAACAATATTACAAACTTAAAGAAGAAATCAGATACTAGCAGCATTATTAGTGATATCCAGAATTATAACAATTAATGCTATCAAAGTTCGAAAGAGACTGTGTTTTGAGCTTTGGGGCAAAGGGTAATCTCTGTGTGACAGATATCAAGATGAGACTTGTGGAAAGATGGTGTCATGTCTACCTTGTGTGGGCTCTTATGCTACAGTCTAAACTTACTATGCCGGCAATCAACAAAAGTGTTTGAACCTGCTGTCTGATTGCTTGTATCAATTACTGTATACAAAGTCCTTTAAAATGTACATCCATATCAACAGAAGTGATAGTCATCTAAAACACTGTATTTAACCAGGAGTAAACACAGCATGGTTGGATATCTGTAATTGTGTAGGTGTCAAAATGGTACTGACTTGTATAAATGGTCTCGCACTACACTGAGCATACATACTGAGCATATGTGTCTGCTAGAGTACATTGTGGCTTTGAAATGCAGTTATTTTTCAGTGCAGGCTTTGCCGCTTAATCTCATTGCTTTATTGGTAAGTCCATTGTGTCACATTTTCTAGTTACAAGGTCTTATGCTACTGTCTGCTTTTTCCAAACAGAGCCACTGCTCAACTAGTGTGTTTTCTGCTATGGAGCAGTCTGGGTGCCACTGGAAATAAAAGCCAAAATGACCTTGCAGTTAAAGTTCTCACACTCAAGATATCCAACCAGAAAAAATGAATCCCAAGGAAATTATTTTATGTGTTTCCCACCCACCTCTTATGACTGGGAAAGGGAGTAAAAGAAAACACACACAAAAACGTGATTGTGATTATTCTATTCTATTCTATTCTATTCTATTCTATTCTATTCTATTCTATTCTATTCTATTCTATTCTATTCTATTTATATGGTTTTGAGGCAATGTTGTGTGCCAGATCTTGCAACTGATTTTTAATGTAACTTTAGGAATCTGTAGAATAATAAGCACTATTACTGTATAAACTTCTGGCAGGATAAAAACATGATTTCTCTCAGAGATATAACACCAACATGACACGTGCAGACTTTTGCAAATAAACAGAACTAGATATAACTCTGGGTGGGAACCAAAACTAGTACCAGAGTAATTAAACTTCAGTTGCCTATCCTGTAAATAAACACACTGCAGGAAGAAGTTGTCTGTTGTTTAACAGCTATTAAAAAGGAAGGCTCTAAGGGACCAAAGTTATTTTTTATTTTTGCTTACATGAGAGATTTCATGTGAAATGATGTGTTAGTAGGAACTGTGCAGGCTTGCACAGTGAAACACTAATCTATCATGTAGACCTTGTCCCAAGTGAAGAAGAAAGGAAGGCCAGGAAGAAGTGGGGAGCTTTAATCTCTTTGCACGTTCAGGTCTGGCAAGAGTAGTTGGAATGGTTTTCAGAGGTGGTGTGGAAGAGTAACTTTATAAAGCAAATGATCTCGTTACTTCTCTCCTTGTTCCCTAACCAGCATAATTAATATCCAAATGTTCTCTAAGATTAGTTTTATTTCCTGCCCAGCTAGTTGACAGACAGTGTTGAGATTTGAATTCACAGCAGGTGAAAGCAGATGGCTACCTTCGCTAACAGATTACTGCATCAAGGCGTACAAACTGTCCAGCTCTGTCTCAATAAACTTCAACATATGATTTATAAAGTGAATATAATAGAAAAAATCCATGATGCCTATAGCGGGAATCATATTACAGCACTGCTTAAAGCACTGGGAGAATTGCCTAAACAGTTATTGTATACTTGTGCTGATCTTCAAATCTTATTAGGCAAGAAAGCATTGCCTGGAAAATTATTTGTCTTCTCTTTGGTATTACTTCCTTTCATTTAATTTTTATTGAACTAATTAAAGGGATATTTCCAATATATGTAGCTTCTATTGAAGTTCTAGCAAACATATTAATGTGTTCACACTGATTTGATGGTTAATTATTTGTATGGGACTTTTTACATAAGCAAAAAGGTGTCTGCTAAACTTCTATGCCTGCAACTCCATAATGAAACTACTGTACTCTTAATTAAAAAATGAAACAAACCAAAAAAACCCCACCATTGTTTCAGAAAAATACAATATTTCTAGTGTGTTGCATAATTATTGGCTATGTAAATACATATGAAATGTGAGGTCTTCTGTGCCTGAAGTCTATTGATATTGCTGGCATTATTTTTGAAGAGGGTCAGTCTGTAATTCTTTGTGTTTTTGTAATGGGGAACCTCCCATTGCTTTGGGTGCTGAAGAATGAGATACAGAGTGATTTATAGCTCTGTGAGATGGAGGGAGAGTCCTGATTCTTGGCTTGCTTCCTGGTTAGTGGTACCATCTCACTTTTCTGCTTTCCTGAGGGCGACAGCTAAGTCGGGTGAGGTGCCTTGCGTAGCAGCTCTGTGCAATTGCTATTGCAATTCCTTTCTCTTCTCTGGTTTGATCTGTTCAGTGCTCTGTTCCCCTCACTTTGTACTTTTTCCCTGGTCTGTGTGAGTTGTGTCTCTGTGTGAGGGGGAGGGCTGCAATCTCTTGTGTGATACTGGGGGCTAATGGGGTTTTCCTGTTAGTGTTGTAGAGAACAGTGGGAATACCACAATGTCAGTTCATGGAAAATAGAGGTTTCTTTGCAGCTGTTACAAAGAGACAGATTAAATTTCCTGTTTTAAAGAATAAGGGAAAGGTGGGGTTTTTTTCATTTTGAAGCTAAAAACTGAAGTTAGGATAACTTCTGTTTGCTCACCCCATTTCCCTATATAATCAGCTTAATGTATTTCCACATGCAGCAGTGGTTTTAGGATGTGAAGTGGAGGAAGTGGAGAAAACTGTTTTGTAGCAGCTTAAGGACTGTAGTTACATGTTCGACAAGATGCTGTTTGTACTCCCTGACTGAATAGTAACTGACCATAGTGAATAGCTGTGTTTTTGCTTACATTTATAGAGCTTGCGTAGAATCAAATGGTGTCTATTTCTGTAAAATACAAATACGTGTGTTTTTTTTTGATTTTTTTTCTGTTGTAGACTTGCCCTCAGCAAACTTAAGCAATTACAATATCACCGTGGTAGAAGGAAAGAGCATCACGTTGTACTGTGATACTACTGGTGGGCCACCCCCTAATGTGTCCTGGGTGCTCACTAATCTTGTTTCAAACCATGAGGTAAGTTTCATATTCAAATATGTTGCAATTCAGAGACAGGAGATCCCTGCTGAAGGATGAAATGAAGGTTCATGTCCAGCCTTAGTTAACTTTAGATTAAATAGAAAATTAGTGTTGGGATTACATTTATTTTCTGTTACTTTCAATCCACAGTGACTGCTGCAGTGCTTTTGGAGAATGGCAGACATTTGCTCCTTGAGACCCTGATTTGCACTCTCGTTTTTGGATGTTCATGTGTAAATGAGAGTACTGTAATTTTTTGGAAGTGATGTGACTGAAACACAAGAGCTTTCTTATTATTGCTGATACCTGCATACAGAGAATAAATCTAATCTACACTAAGAATGAAAAAAGCTTTGTGTCTCTAATTTTATTATATTTGTATGCCAAAAGCTTGGTGTGCTGGAATTTGGTTGTAAATATTATTTTGTGGATTGTTTAATTTATCCTTCAACAAAGCAACAACAGGAAACCTTGGAAATTGAGGTGAAGGTTTTACTGAAAAGAATGGCAGGGTTTTTTCTTAATGATGTATGAAGATGTTTCCTCAATAAAATCATCTAGGCAGGGGAAGTTTTGTTTTCTGAGGTCTTTGTGTTCTGTGTCCCTACCTTAGACTGTGTTCACACTGAATATACAATGATTAAGTGCTTTCTGATGGAAGTGTTGGTAAGGAGAGGTATATAAGCAGGTCTTCAACATGCAGCTGCTGACCTCTTAAATGCCATTATTTACACAGTGAGCAAGACCCTCTATTATTTACAATTTTATGGCATTGGCTTTTCTACATTCATGGTGGTGCAGACTGCTCAAAGCTTCCTGGTCTATACAAAGTGCAAAATGTGTACTTACAAAACTGCTCCTACACTGCAGAAGAGACAGGACCTCTGGGATCTCATAATCTTTGTATTTTCTTCCTTGAGATCATTATGTTGGGCATGTATAGAATTTGACTAGTCTGTCTTTCAGCTCTCATAAGTAAGAGTTCTGCAGAGTTCTAGTTTTATTTTTAAAATTTTCTCTAAGCTGAAAAACTACCCAAAGGCGTCAATCATCATCAAGAACAAGAAGTTAAAACAGTTTGGGGAACCTATGCCAAGTCGTGGTTTTTCTTTCCTTTTCTTCTTTTTCTTTTTTTCTTTCTTTTTCTTTTTCTTTTTCTTTTTCTTTTTCTTTTTCTTTTTCTTTTTCTTTTTCTTTTTCTTTTTCTTTTTCTTTTTCTTTTTCTTTTTCTTCTTTTTCTTTTTCTTTTTCTTTTTCTTTTTCTTTTTCTTTTTCTTTTTCTTTTTCTTTTTCTTTTTCTTTTTCTTTTTCTTTTTCTTTTTCTTTTTCTTTTTCTTTTTTTTCTTTTTCTTTTTCTTTTTCTTCTTCTTTTTCTTTTTCTTTTTCTTTTTCTTTTTCTTTTTCTTTTTCTTTTTCTTTTTCTTTTTCTTTTTCTTTTTCTTTTTCTTTTTCTTTTTCTTTTTCTTTTTCTTTTTCTTTTTCTTTTTCTTTTTCTTTTTCTTTTTCTTTTTCTTTTTCTTCTTCTTTTTCTTCTTCTTCTTCTTTTTCTTTTTCTTTTTCTTTTTCTTTTTCTTTTTCTTTTTCTTTTTCTTTTTCTTTTTCTTTTTCTTCTTCTTTTTCTTTTTCTTCTTCTTTTTCTTTTTCTTTTTCTTTTTCTTTTTCTTTTTCTCGTTATGAGCCAAAAAAAATGTGGGATTATGTTCAAGAAGTGAGATCATCTCATTTTTTAACCCTCCTATCTTTGAAATGCCACAGTCAGTTTGCTTCAAGCTTTCCAGAAACATTCTGTCCTGGCTTAACTTCATCTTGAGATTTCAGAGGAGCTCATAATACAGGCTAGCTACAACCTTAGCCATGGAGCACAGTAGTCTTTTCACTAGCAGAAGAATGAATGTCTTTTAAACCTCATTTGCCATTCACAACTATCCTTCCTTTTCTGTGAGTGCTGTTTTTGGTTTCCTTTCTCTCACTTCCATATCTCAGTTTCTGCCTCCCTTTTCTTCACCTCCTATGCTGCTTTTGCCTGTTTTGTCTCTTTCCTGTTTTACGGAGAGAGACATTAAAAAAAGTTAGAACTAAACTCTAGTTCTACAAAGCTAACTGTATGCTCTCAGTTTCCATGCTGATGTATAATCTGATTGGTGTTGGTTAGAGTTCTTGCTTTAGATTTCAGCCCTGAGCCTGCGGTTGAGCCTGTCTGCTTTCAGTCCAGCTTTGAGCACTGCTCACCTGAGAGCTGCACAAAGAGAAGTGTGTAATGGGGTGTTTGCTTTTCCACTCACCTCCCCTAGTGTCACACTGAAATCAAAGGGACATTTAACTTAAGTGGAACTAAGGAGTCATCTTGAGGTTCAAAATTCTCATTCCACAGGACTGTATGCAGGAGTGTTCCTGCATGTCCCCATTGACTGCCACTGAAAGTCACTGTGGTTTTACAGATGCAGTGCATTATTTGTTTGTGTTCTGTGCAGCACTGAAGTGTATGTGTACTCTAAGAAAAGTACCTCGAAAGTAGTTTTTAAAAATTTTCCTAATGTGTTTTTGTTCCTTTCCTTTTTAAGAAAATAGTCTCACAATTAAATTAATTGAATAATTAATTGAAAAATTGAAGTATGGAAATAGTAATTATTTGGAGATCATATGAAGGACCTGATTTAAGAAAACAAGAGCCTTTAACAACTGGCTTGCTAGCGTTTTTATTTTTTTGGGGTGTGTGTAATTCAGCCCTATTTGCTTTATTCAGTGTTGCATAGCTGCATATTCAATATGGCATTTAAGGCTGTAAATGGGCACTAAGCTTTCTAAGAATTGTAAGAATCAAGATTTCTAAGAATAATCATTCTTGCCTTAATTAGCGTGTGCCTAAACACGTAAAACAGTACTTGGGCAGTAGCTTAGTAGAAGGTATGTAATTTCTTGTGGTAGGTTTCATAAGAAGAAGAAGCTTTCAAGAGAAATTTGGCTCAGGAGAAGACACATTGTTGTCAAGGTGCAGTAGAGCTTAGAAGGCAGCAGTGGAAGAGATGTCAAGTGTAAGTGTAGAGGAAAGAGGCAAAAGGAAGACTAAAGAAAGCATTGAATAAAATACAGGAGGGAAGAAAAAGTTCAAGGGGAGCAGAGGTAGACCACAGAAATTAGTTATGAAGTGGAAGAGAAAGATGAGCAAGTGTGCCGGCAGAGAAAAAAACATTCCTGTAGAGGGGAAGAAGTGTTTTAAAAAAGACAGAAACAGAAAGTGACCGGACAGAAATATGGTTGTCTGCAGTGTTTGTAGCAGGACTTCTGAAGCTTTGAATCCACTGCCACTGACACTTATAATTGGTTCTGTATGTGTTTTGAATCTGTTTCGATAATACAGTAAAGTAAGTCTGTGATCAGTTGTGGACTGATACAGTTAAAAGGAAGGGAAAATGAAAAATGCCATTCAGTTGTGGCCAGTGATTCCCTCTCTCTTGTTCTTTATGCTGTGGTTGACACATACGTGTTTTTCTGATCACCTGTAGAGTGACACAAGTAAGAACCCTGCCTCGCTAACCATAAAGAATGTTTCATCCATGGACAGCGGACTGTGGATTTCCTGTGTAGCAGAGAACATTGTGGGAGAGGACCAAGCCTCTGCCGAGCTCACGGTATTCTGTACGTATGCAGGCCTCCATACAGCTCCTGAGGCCAAACCTCATTATCAGCAACTGGTTTGGGTATAAATTTTTTCGGGGCACACAGGTTGTTGAACAAAAACCCTTAAGGCACATGAACTATCTACAGCGGTTAATTCCGGGAGTAGCCCAGCCAGCAGTTGTTGTATTTATCTTTTTCAGTCCTGTGTTCTACAAAAAATGTATCTCTAAATGCTTTATCTTCCAGTTAAAATGATCTGTAAGTAAAAGTCTGAAACCCAAAATACTCAATAGCACTGTCGGTGTGGGAAGGTTTGAAATGGTGTGCACGAACAGACACTGTCTTAGGAATTAAGAAGTGTGAACACATCAAGAGGCTCATAGAATTAACTGTAAGCGACTACCAATATTGAAGTTCTTATTATCTAAGGCAAGAACTGCTTTGTCCAAAAAATAACACACTTGCAACATTTGTACTGCCCGATGTAAATCCATTTGTTGTAGTTTTGGATAATATGCTTATTTGTTGGAGCCAAGGAAGGGGGAAGGGACACGCAGTGTAAAGGCACTGGCTTCTTAGATCTGAGGTTCCAGCTTTATTCATTTTATGTGAACTAGACAGCATGTTTTCACAAGTTGCAACCCTCTGTTTAATTGAAGATGGGAATGGAACACATTGTAGATGGCAAACTTTGTTCAGCATGTGCTCATGACAGAGTAAACTAGAAAAATCACTGTAAATGTAGGTTTGTTGGTTGAAACTGGGTATGTAATAGCTACGGGAAGGAACATAAGCTACAAATGTTTGAATAGTGTAATGAGATTCTGAGCTTGGCACTTGTTATGAGTGATAGAAAAGAGTATAACTAGATGAAATTAGAGGCAGTTAAGAATATAAATATCAAGGAAAATTTCCCAATAGTGAAATAATGGGCAAGGTGTTGGAATAATCTCCCGAGGGAAGCAGAACAACTCTGTAAACTTAGGCATTTAGCAGGTTTGAACAAAGAATAGAAAATGTATAGTAGAAAGTTGTCTTTCCCTGACAGAAAAATCCAGGGAATTAAGTCATCTGTTCCGGCTTTGATTCTGTGAAGAGAATAATCTGAAAGTTTGAATTCCTAGCTGAATATATTTCCAGTACTACTTGCTTTTGGCTAACTTTTAAATATTTTCAATATTGTTGTGTTCCTTCAGCACCCCTTTGCACCATTTTTACAGCAGAGTAAAGCTAAAATGTCTCTTTCCTCATTCTCAGTGACTCAGTAACTGAACTTCCCACACCTTACAAGGTTTAATTGATTTAACAGGTGTTCAGTCTTTGCCTGAAACTAGTTTATTTTGTTTCTTTCTAAAGAATGGCTTCATTTCAGTTGTGAACACAGTACCCTAGGCAGAACAGGTGGATTCCTGTGTGAGTATCCTTCAAATAGGTATCATTTTTACTAATAGCATACTTTTGTACTGATGAGTGAAGAATATTTCCCTGATAACTTTGGGGGGAGGGAGGCAAGGGAGGAAAGACATATTCAGAATATTCTGATGTTCTTCACTCTTTTTTCCAATATAGTTGCACCAAATATCACGTTTATTGAATCTCCAACCCCGGACCACCACTGGTGTATTCCATTCACTGTGAAAGGGAACCCTAAGCCCACGTTGCAGTGGTTCTATGAAGGGGCTATACTGAATGAGTCTGAATACATCTGTACTAAAATACATGTTATTAATCAAAGTGAATACCATGGCTGCCTTCAGCTGGACAACCCTACCCACCTGAATAATGGTGCTTATACCTTACTGGCAAAGAATGAGTATGGAGAGGATGAAAAGCGGGTTGATGCTCATTTCATGTCAGTGCCTGGAGATGGTAAGTATATTTTTTTTTATGTTAGCAATTGCAAATTGATGAGACTGGGGAGACAGTGCTCCTGGCCAGTTTAACTATTTTGGAGGAAGCTTTTGATATGCTGTGTGGGTTGTTTTTTTTTTTTCCCCTCTGAATGAATGTCTTCAAGATTAGCTGTAAAATCATCTTTTTCTTGAGCATTTTCTTCTTTATTGCTTTCTAAGGGAGGCCATGCTAATGCTCTGTAAATCTTCCCTTTGAGTAAACATCCTCAGTGCCAGCTAAGGCTAGTAAAAGGTTGCTGTTTCTGAAGTCTTTTGTCAAACCTCTGTTCTGATCCTGGAAAGCACTGAGTGCCAATTTGGCCACTCTGTAAGTTTTCTGCACTGTATATGAATGCAACTAGACAGTGTATCCAGGGACACAGAGGGACGCTTATGTAGCATCCAGTGCCTTGTTGCAAAATCGGTAAGTGCAGTGCAGTGAGTTGATGATAATATGTTGTTTAGGACACCAGAGGGAGCTGGAGAGAAAACAAGTAACCCAGAGGCCGGATGGACAAGGTCTCATGTCTTCCCAGGCATTTCGATGTCCAATTCCCTTTGTTTCGGTGAACGTTGTGCACCTACGTGCCTAAGAATATCCATGCTCAAGATGGTTGCTGTTAAATGCATGCATCTTCAGTTGCTCTAAAAACTCTGCCTCAGCCTTCCTAAATGCTATGTGAGCAGGCTCAAGGTGCACTAACTCATTGAACTGCAGGGGCTATTGAAAGCAAATTATGTTCACCGTGGTTTGATCTTTTTCCACATCTTAAAAACCATATGGGAAGTGACTGTAAGAGTAAGAAGACATATATGTAAGCATATTTCTGTATGTGGAAAAAACTCTGAGTTTCCACTCACTCCTTGCACAGGTGGAGTGGAAACAAAGGCATGTTTTTGTGCAAATGATTGCACAGCCATATCTGAAAATACAAGCATGCGTGTACCTTTGGCTTTTTAGCCATAGGATGTAAATATCTGCTTTCTTTTTCTGAAACAGCAATGTGCAGTGCTAATGTTATCTGGCGGAAAAAAAATGTGAATTTTTAAATTCTCCCTTCTACATTGCAGGCTGTAGACAGTAAAAACATGGTCTGTATTTAACATTTTTCTCTATCAGCTTAATCTCCTGTTGGGAGAGTGATGGCAGGTTTTTTGCTTTCCCACCCTTAGAAGGAAAAGGTGGAGAGCTGACACACCCAGGCTGTTTTTTATTCCTGCTGTCCTTAGTGCCGCTCTCCTCTTTTTTCTCTGGAGTTCTTCCTTAAATAGATTCATTACAGAAGCACGCCATGGTTTCAGCTACTGGTGTCCTCTAATACTGCATTATAACGGTTCGGTAAAGCAGTTCCCCTCACAGAAGTTCTGTGTACGATGGAAGTTCTCTTACACCCTTATTATTTAACATGAACCTGGCTTCATTTTCTTAACAGAATCACAGTTCCTCTAATACATTAGGGCAAATTTATAATTTTTTGTCTTTGATCCAAATGCCTTTTACTGTTCTGTTTTTCCTTTATGCTTCTCCCCTGTACACTGAAGATTTCACAGTTGTGGCTTTTTAAATCAGTAAATAGAACTGTAGGTTTCCTCCAAATTAAAAACACAGTATTATTTATTTGTTCAGTCCTCTTTATGCTCATAAGGAATATAAATCTCTCAAGATAATCTGTGCTGTGTTCTTTAAGCTTTTCCCAAGCTCTCTGGTGGATTAAGTTTCACAAAAACGAGTATAGAGGAAACTCGACTATGTATAGACAGGATGTAACTGCATTAGAAATTAGTTCATGCATAGTGGATGGCACCAAACCAGTCTTAAAAATTAACAATGGGGGAATTGCTTATCTACTTAGGCTCTTCAGTACGGTTTTTATTAGTGGGGCTTTTTCCTGTAAGAATCATGGCATTGGCCTTTAGAAAACTTCACAACATTGTCTTCTCCGCTGAAGCTGGCATAAGAGCAAATGTTAAAAACCTAGAATCCTCTGCATTGTATTACAATTTTTGTTTTAAACTATTACTATTTAAAGCACTGTCAGGCTTTTTCAAACCCTTAAAAGGCTTTTTCAGTGCTCTCGTTACTGTGTAGTTTCTTCTTTTGGCCCACATATTGTACAATGAAGCATAAAGATTAAGGCCTACGCCCTGGTATTATGTTCATTTCCATGCCTTCATGCCTGAATTAAATACCAGCCCTGATGTTTCATGGGGTGGGGTATACTCACTGATCTTTAAACTGATTCTCTGGTTATTGCGTCACTTATGGGCAAATGTTCTGAAGGTAAAAACAAAAGAAAATTAAAAAGAGCCTCTCACCTATAATCCATATGTCTATCTAAAATAAATACAACTAAGTCTGAAGCATGTTCTGTCATCAACAGTGTAATATTGCACTTTCAAAGTTGCATCAAACATGATGAAGAGAGGATTTGTGCCTAATATGCCTTCAATTTCCAGCATGCTACTTGCAGAACAATTTTTGCTAGTCTGAAGATGAAGGCATAGAGGAGAGGAAATCAAAGCATGTACCACAGTGGGATTTGGATTGAGTTAATGTTAACACAGTTAATGATGTAATTTAAGACTTTGTTTAAATATGAAGACCTGGAAGAATAAATTTCACATTCTATTAGCTAAATTTTTAACTAGCTTTAATCTGCTAAAGTTTTTGGATTCCTGTGAAGCTGTTCTTGCTGAGGATAATTTGGTTATTTGAGACTACAGTGCAGGAAACAGTAAGCAGGAAATGTTCATGTTTTATTCTGGAGGCTCTTCTCATAGTTGATCCAAGACAGCTAATGAATGCAGGAGAGATTTTTACCAATAATAAGTATTTTTAATTAAGCTTATGCATCTACCAGCACTCTACTCTCAAATTCAGGTGAAGGAATCCAAGTCACATAGTATTTTGTCAAAGTAAAAGAATAACATTAAATATTCCTTAGAAGAATCATCTTGCTTGAGCAGCATAACAACATGGGGCTGTTTTGCAGAAGAATGTTTTTTGGATTGAGTCTTTTCCTGCTGCCTTGTTTTGAAAATGTGAACTTTATAAAGAAGCAAGTAAACTAGGTGTAGTTGATGTAACTTATAAAGATGAGTGAATAGGATAAGTTTCTTAATAGATTATTTACACAACAACCTGTTCTAACAGGGACCAAACAACAAAGCTGTTCTGTGTTTGCCTTAAAAGTAATTGCATGTAAACATGCAGAATTACTGTGGTGAAGTTTAATGCTAAAGTAGCTTCAACTGATGTTTTGATGATTGAGTAGATAAATTTCTATGTAGGGAATACTAAATAAAAATTTGGGTCTTATCCAGCATCTTGATTTTTGTAACTTTATTTGAAGTGAACTGTTTAGTTATATAAAAGGTATTTGAATGGAGTTGATGACTTACAGTTTATATCCCTATATCCCTAGTTTATATTCCTGGCATGACTTAGGGGTTAAACTAATCTGATTACTTTATTCAGATTCTGGTTAACAGTAACAAAGATGTTGCCATTTAATCAGGAATAAAGGCCTGGGAATTTTTTTGTTGGTTTTTTGTAAATTAGAAATACTGTCTTTCAGATAGATGTTTTATACTGGAAAAAATGAGGCTATGAACTTTTATGGACAGAAAACCCTGGTCAGAAATTGCTTGAGGACAGACAGTACAAGCTTTCTTCACTTGTTTGTTACTTATTTTTGCGGATTGACATGACAGTTCTCGTGGGGTCTATTAACCTATATGTCTGGATACTATAATAACTTCAAATGCATTTAAAAATAAACCTACTTATCTGCTGCCATTCTGCAAATAGGTTGCAACTCTGTTCAGTATTTTCAGCACAGGTTCTCATGCTGTTAATGTAAGCAGAAACAATGGTGTTCTGGTCATACTTCATGGTGGCTTTATGCCAGTGTAATGCCACTGCTATGGATTTACTGTATAGTACTATAAACATAATTATGCTTTTTGAAGTTTGACTCATCCTCAGAGATTTTAACTCCCTGTTAATTTTATTTCCAAATGAACAAAAAAGAAAGAGTAAAAATATGGAAGAGATGATTAGAAGCCTACTACATAAGCTATGCTATAAATATATTGTAGACCAGAATGAACGAGTATATTGAAATACAACACAAGTATTTTTCAAAGCAGGAATAGTCTAATAGTACACTAATTTCAGTGGGCGTTCTATGCATTATACTCACATATGTGCTCAGCCATACATGTGTGCAGTAATTAGAAAAAGCTGCAAACTGAAGCTAGTAAAATTTAGAAAAGTGTAGACTAGATGGATATCCATTTGCCTGTGTAAAGGCTGGCTTTTGAGACATCTGACTCTTTTTGTAAGAGTCTGTGTATCATCAGCTGTGCAGCTGGCTTCTTGGAAGCATCCTTTTACAGAGCAAATGAAATGGTGCTGCTTAGGTCATTGCTACCTCTAGCCCTTAACTTGCCAGCTCACAGCTGTTTGCTCTCACAGTGATTTAATAGCAAAATTTTTTGACCAGGTAAAAGTCAATAATTTTTAATGGTCAATGAATTCTGCTAATACTTAAGGTCAGGGAGAATTTTACCATTAACAGCAGAAAGCAAAATTTTGCCCAGTTGGGAAATACACCTGCCTTTGCCAGAGCCAGTGCCCTGTGCATTAGCTGTTTCACATGAAGCAAAATATTAACCTTTGGGATAGCTCTAAAATCGTTTTAAATGTAATCTGATAAACAGATACTGCAATATATTGATCTTGCTTTGCATATGTGTAGGTTCTGATCATTGCTATTGCAAATAACATGTCAACTCTTAGAAAAAATTCCTTTAGAAACTCTTATTCTTCCAGCATTTGCAATTTATTTACAAAGGCTTTTTCTTTCTTTTTTCTCTTCTCCATGTACAGGTAGTGGCCCAATTGTGGATCCAGACGTTTATGGTACATATTTGATTTCCTTTTTCTTTTCTTTTAATGATAGAAATGAAGGAACTGAAACCATTAAAAGATTGAATGTCAGGCTCAGTTAAATTGAAATGGCGCTTATTATAACACGGTTCTAAAAGGTACTTCTTATTTTTGGTTCTTCTGCTGCCTTATATTATTTAAAATAGATGAAGGCAATATGACGTTTTACTTACTCTGCTGCTTTTGATTCACATTAGGAGAAGCATAAATCCACTGCTACGAATGGTTGCAGTTGATCCTGTAGGATGACAGCTGTCTGATATAGCTCACAGGCATGAGATTTTTGTGACCGTTTTGGAGGCATTTCTTGGAGGAAAGAGAGATCGTGATTTCTTCTTATATAACTTAATTTATTTTTTCAGTGATGATTCCATACTTGTTTGCTGCCAAAAATGTACCCCTAAATCCCACTTAAAAATGAGGTTGGCACAAGTAAGTTTTCCTGTAGGCAATTTATTTTGCTCTGTCCGCTAATTTGTACCTTCCCTTAATCTCTCTTGCATAAGCAGAACATAAACTCGGTGATATCTGAGTGTCTGCCAGAGGATTTGATGACGCAGTGTTCACATTAGTTTTGTAGTTCGGCATAATGTTTTGGTCTGTACCTAGTGAGAGCCAGTATGCACTAGAAAGGAAGCTGCAGAATGAAAAGCAACTGGCTAGTTTTTGATAGTACTTCTGGTATACTTCTGGTGAGCAGGAAAGTCTGTCCTAACCAACATATCCAAATACCCTTTAGCTTCCAGCAGGAGCTGGATCCTTTTAGGAGTCTTTTTTATTTGGATGAAATGGCCCATGAGTCAAGTTTCCTTAAGCTGATCTAAATGTTATTGCTTTGATTCCATTCCATGTCATTAAACTTTAGCAAATGTGCAATTGAAGCATCAATTTGGCTTTTAGTGCTTAGAAATACTAAAGAATAGCTTCCCCTCCCTCTCTTTCCAAATTCTTTTTTTTGGGGGTGGGTGGGAAGGTGGTGATGGTTTGCACAATTCCTTACATGTGTTGTATTATATAAGATGTATGCATGAAGATCTCGATTGAGCTGTTTATCAAGGTCCTGATACCTGTATATGGCTTTTAACCATGTGACTGCTGTGCTTTGGTTGACTTGGGTAGGTTTCTGCTGAGATGTGTGCTTCCAGTTGCGCTAGGAGATCACAGACTGCAAGACCTAGTCCTAATGAGAGCAGCCTTCCTTTTTATTCCTGGCTTTTCTTTCTGCTGTTTGAAACTCCTGTCTTTGATCTTTGTTTCAGTGACTCAGTGCTTTCTTTGAGAAACACTTTGTAGTCCAGAGTATTTCCCTAATTATTCCAAATTCACAGGTCCAGTTAGTGAGGTGAATAAATGAGGCCAGATGGAAAGTCTAGGAACTGCTGCTTCCTCAGAGAATGACTGCCTGCATGGCTGACGGTGGGACGGACTCCTGAGATAAGCTTCCCTCAGAGACTGAGCGGTTTTCTTGACTTTTTTTTCAGACCGCTCTATCTCTGTGCTAACCTCTTTATCTGCAACATGGGTTATGTTGGAAGAAAGTTTTAAAGCACTTTATCTTCCAGGCTCTCGCCATCTTCCCTTCAAAATGCACCTTTCCAAGCGCTGTGCTAATCATACTGTGGGCATGCCCAGTGCAAGGGGTGAAAGCAGCGGCAGAGGATTTAATCTGCTGGGCACTGGACTAGCTGTGTGTCTGTCAGCCTGTTGGCTATGGCTGAAGTTGATGGCAGTTGCAAAGTACTTCCCTGCACGTGTTGGGGCACTGCGGGGCCGGGGCCTCCCCATGGGGGTGCCTTAGGGCAGGGCCTGACAGCCAGGCCCGACCCATTGCCCCAGCCAGGAGCGAGGGGGACACCAGGGCAGCCCCAGCCCTGGGCATTGGGCCCTGCCCTGGGCCACCAGCTCACAGGTGGGCCCAGCTTAGCAGCGCCCATGGCCAGGCAGGGCCGGGCTGTGAGGAGACAGAGAGGGAGGCGGCGGAGGGCAGGGGACCCCAGCCTCAAGTACCCCTCTGCATGGAGACAAGTAGAGGACTTGGCTGAGTTCGGTCTGTACCTTGGGAACTGAGCACCTTTCTGCATCCTATGCTCCATGTGAGGTGATTCCCATACGCTTTCCATTGGGCGTTTTGAGCGTGCAGTGGGAAACGGAAGAACTGATGAGGTTGCAGCAGGCTGCACGACATGGTGTTTGCCAGGGCATGGCCTGCCGCCAGCGTGGGGCAGCCACTAGTGCCTTTGGCTCCCCTGGTGGAAAAGACGGGGAGGAGAGGCCATCCCGGCCCCATCTGGGAAGTCACCGAGAGAAACGAAGCGACTGGGCCAGGGCTGAGCAGGAGATTGAATGCAACGCCAGCTTCTTTGGTTCTGAGTTGACATCTCCGTGTCAGGCTGCTGCTTCTGACGTAGCTGTGAACATGAGGGAGACAACGTGCCCCATATCACCCAGCCCCAGAGACTCTCCTGGAGCTGGTGTGACTGTGATCTTGTCCGCATCCCAGGTTTGTAAAATGGCTGCAAAACACTGCCCATCCTCAGATGCGATTCACTGCAGTTGGCATGGTCACAGGTGGCTGCCTGAGGTAGGCGGCATTGGAGAACCTGGCCCTGAAGCGATGGGAGTCCCACATAGCATGCATGAGTCAAGAGGCGTGACCCTGTCTGTACTGGAGTGCTCAGTGTCCATGTCAGGATTTCACAGTGAAATGAACAGGGATTTGTTTAACTCAGAATTGCCTGGTTTTGGCTGGGTAGCTGTTGTGTGTGTTTTCCTTGCCTGGCTCACCCATTCCAAGAGGCTTTGGAGATCTGGCACTGGTTCACATGCAAGCGCTTTGCAGTTACACAGCTGGGAATGGCAATGCAATACCAGCATACTGACGGGGCCTTCTTTAGCTCTTGCCCATTTTAATACAAAAGTGCACTCAGAGGATTCACAGACCAGACCTGAAACACTCTGCATAGTTCGCATTAATCCCTCAGGGTGTCATTTCCAGTAGCTTAGTACACATGTGAGTATAAATAGTGAGCTTTTGCTCACCGGTATTTACAGGTAAAATTAGGAGCAAAAAAATTTCCCTCTTGAAAGTTTGTATTACAGAGCCAGAGCAGCAAAGACTCTAAATATTTGTTTTATATATTGATCTTATAAAGCTGCCGTAAATGTAGGTTTGGTCAAAACTATCTTTGTGAAGATTTTCCCAATCTTGTAGGCTGATACGCTTGTTATAAAGCAGGCTCTGCCTGCAAATGAATGAAGCAGAAGCTTCCTCCTTTGCTGTGGCAAAGCGCATAGTCAAAGCAAGTCTGCACAGCACCTTGTCCAAGTGCCCAGGCCGCTTGTGCAGGTGGCATTTGTGCTGCCTGGAGTAAGGAGCACTGTTCATTTCCCCCTTGCTACTCTTCTAACCTTGCTGCATAGGAAGCTATAGGCATAGAGATGCAGTGCTGGGTCGGGGAATTCAAACTGTAAAAGACCAGGAAATTAAATTTTGTTTCTCGTAAAAGCTTTGTATACTTAACATGTATTTTGGCTTGAAAGAGTTCCTCACATGTATGGTGTAGAGCCAAAAGACTATGTGAGCTGATTAGACAACCTGACTGTACTGACTGTAGCAGTGGTGCCAGAAGTAGCTGCATAGCTTCATATACCAAAAAATCTGCAGCCTGCCAAGTGCTTTGTAGGAAGCAAATGTGTTCGTGCATGCATGAAGATCAAAAGCTCAATGCAGCTTGTTGCTAGCATTGCCAACTGAGCTCTCCAAAATGGCCTTGGGAGCTAAGGAAGACCAAGCTAAGGCCCTCCCTGCCCTTTCTCAGCAGCAGTTCTGCAGTGTTAGGAGTTCCTGCCTCTGCAGTTAGTGACAGCTATGCCTCTGAGCTCTGCCTTTTCAGATTCACAGTTATAATTTCATTGGTAGGCTTACGGCACTGATTTTAATCAAAACATGTAAAGAAATACGCAGTTAATTGCAAGTTTAAATTACAATGCTGGAGGTGCATTTCGTAATAGATGCAGTTATTGCCCTTGTTTGTTTCTTTCATCTCTTACACATTACAGTCATAAGATTGAAATGCTACGTATATTTTCAGAAGTAATCATAAAATATATGCATTTTAAAATTTTATTTTAATGCCCATTTCTCTAAGTTCATGTGTATACTATTTAATCCTTTTTATCTTATTTGAAGAAATTTGACAGGAGTCAAATGGGCTGTAAATATCCGTGTATAAATAATTAAGCCATGTTCACTTGTTTGATGGAATATTTCTGGGTTCACCCTTGTAGATCTGCCAGTGGGATTATTTTGATAAATCAAGTTTCTTCATAACATCTCAGGCGCTTAATTTTTTCACAGGTTTATCTGTATGACAGTTTATAATGCTAGACTGTAACCTCTGTGCATGAACAGTATTTTTTATTTTTTTTTAAATGAAGAAAAACAGCTATTTCACATTTGATAGTAACAAACTGGCTAAAACCCCATCTAAGAAGTTCTTCTCAGCTAAACAAAAGTCCCCAAGTTAATTTCTACGACTGTCCTATATTTGGCTGAAAACAAGGTTGGAGAAGTTCAGTGTAGAGAGCAGTCTTTCATTTTTAATGGAAACTCGGAAGCGCATAACAATAGCTTTATGGATAGAGTTCTTACTTAACTCTAGTTTTTCCAGTGATACACATTGGGGTGTAGATTGCTTCTCTTTTCATGTTTGTTAGTCGCAACATATTTTTTGATTATCTGCTACAGGCATACCCCCCAAAATGTTCCAGCTACTTTAGCAATTATATATTGTTTCCAAAGAGCTTGGAGTCCTGAGAGTTGTTAGTGGCCTTTCTGTCTTATAGAGCAGAAATAATAAAGACAATCCTTTCACCTCTAAGATTACAAAATTATAAAAGCAACCTTTTTTTCCTTTCCTAAGAGTATGAAACCACGCCTAATGATCTCGGAGACACCACAAATAACAGTAATCAAATCACTTCTACGGATGTTTCCAACAAAGAGAATGAAGATAGCATCACTGTAAGTATATACATTGTTTCCTGATCTGTAATCTTGGTGGACTTTCTGGCTACACAACTCACAAAACTGTGCAGGTTGTAATAGGACCCTGAGCTGCCAGAACGCTGGAGCTATTAGTGTGTTCTGGACAAAACTCAGAAAAAAAAAAAAGGAAAAAAAAGAAAATCAGTGCTCCCCACTCTTGCCCTCCCCCCATTTTTTTGAAAGAGTGAATCACTTTTCAGTCCAAGTAAAATTGCTAGTTACTTTGTTCCATGCTTTTCTGAACAACTAACTGTAATTTTTTAGCCTAAGAATTGCTTCTAATTTTAGCCAAGGAGAGCAACTCTTTATTTACAAAACAAAGACTTCCAAAGTAATTTGAAGATTGTTGTTTGAATTCCGGTCCTGGAGTCAGCTCCTCCTTAAAGAGGGGATGTGCTGCAATGCACTTTCAAATTCTAATTGTATGTTTTTAAAGCATGATTTCGTGTAGATTTTTGATCAAATAATTTGCAGTAGATTTTAGTATAAGTAGCTGAATTGGTGGGCCTCCTCCTTTGCTGCCTTGACTCTCATGCTGTCCTGAACTGAATTGCTGGAAACTGGGAGCAGATGGCTAGTCTGGTTGATACAGCAACCTCCCTGCATCAGTGACTACATAAAGCAGCAGGCAGTGGAGAGCATGTGCATTCATGACTTGGGACACTGTGCTAAAAAATTGGGAAGATCCCAGACAATCTTATCTCATCTAAGAATCATTGAACAGCTGAGCTTGGAAGGGACCTCTGGAAATCCTCTGGTCCAATGCCCCCTGCTTAAAACGGGGCCAGCATGGTTGCTCAGGATTCTGTCCACTCTGATTTTGATATCCCAAGGGATGGAGACTCTACAGCCACTCTGGGCAATCTGTACCAGTGTTCAGCCACTCTCACAGTAAAAAAACTTTTTCCTATGTGCTTCTTTTATGTGTTTTCTTATAACTCTGCTGGAAGGAAAAGGGGTGGTGTGTGTGCCCTCCCACCTGCCTTGAACGTGTAGGATGTTGAAAAGTTGTTCTCAGAGGTGTCTGAATCTCTGTTCTCTGCAGGACAGAAGAAACCTCAACAAGTGACTGTTTTCTGTACTCTTTGATCTGAGTGCAAATGTTTCCCAGTTGAAATGAGTCTCTTTACTAATTGGGTTAATTTGAATGTGTGCTTTGAAGGTCATGAGAGCAACACAAGCAGATCTGTTTGTGTCCTCTTTCTTTAGGTGTATGTTGTGGTGGGAATTGCAGCACTGGTGTGCACTGGCTTAGTAATAATGCTCATTATTCTGAAGTTTGGAAGACACTCTAAGTTTGGGATGAAAGGTAAGCAGGGTTGTCTTTTATACCTTCCGTAATTGTGGCTTGTATGAGCTGATTCCATAGGTTTCTGCACTAAGAGCAGTCAAAATAACTAGATTAAGTGGCATCACATATAGTGTTTTGTTTATTCATCAGGTAAGTAAGAGCAGAGGCATGCGCAGAATTTTGGATCAAACTCTTCTCTTTTTTTTTGTTTTGACAAGTCCCATTTCTCTCTCTTCTGCTGCAAAGCCCCCTGGGACACTTCATGGAGTAAAATAGTACTTGAGTCAGAGTAGGTAGGAAGAAGATAAGAAATGAAATTTATTCTGATATGAGTTTGATTACAACAATTTGACGAGAATCTATGCTGTATGTAAGAGGTACTTCAGACCATACTACAAATGTCACATTAAGGTGATAGATTCATTGGGAAACAATGGCAAAAGTGGAAAGTGTATTTGCAGTGGGTCCTGTGTATGACAGGGTGGTGCTTTCTGACATGCATTTTCTTGAGCTTCTGTTTGTGTCTTGGGAAGTAGCAACCAGAGACAATGGCAAGTGCTCATGTTCCTGTGGAAGGGGGAAATCTCAGTCCTCCTATTTATTATTTATTTTACAGCTAGATGAAGGTATGTGTATCATGGAGGTACCAGAACAACTCCACTACTGTATTATTTTACTGCTATCATCAGTTTGTGTCTGGTGATGTGGGTGAAATTATATTAAAAAAAAATTAAATACTTGCTGTCTTGTTGGGACAACTGGAAAGTGCTTTGCTGTGCGCTAATGAAGATGAGCTTTTGTTCTTAAGATGTGTAGTTAAAGGGTCTGTGGAGACGGTGGTAAGTAATCTTTTGATAGGCTCCTGTTAACTGCATGTCCTTTCTCTCAGCTGTGCTTATGACATAGTACCACATAGATATATGTTTTGGTAACCCTTACTTGCTCTTGACAAGTGCTCTTTTCAGAGATATCTACTGTATATTTTGTGTTTCTGTATTATATTTAGAGGAGAGTTCCTGGAACAAGTGAGATTTGAGCGGAGCAGAAATGTAGTTGGTGCAGATTAGCTTGGTGGGACAGTAACCTTTTCTCTCCATCTGCTATGACATAATTTCTGTTCTTTGGGGTACCATTAAAAGAGGACAGTCATTGTGAAATATCCTGAATAGCAACATGGAGCCAGCAGGATAGAGTTTTGGCCAAAGACTAGAAAAAACTTTTTGTAACTGAACAACAGTTCAATGTAAATTTTATTTGTGTCTGAAGCTTTCTGAATTGCATTTAGAGAGCTGGAGTAGGCAGAAGGTAAATGAGAGCAATGATGGGAGAGTCTGACATTAGCTCTTTAAAGCTGAATTCTTGTTAGAATTTTCAAAATTTGCATTAAATATTTCAACATTGTATTATTGGAGCAAGTAGGAAGTAAACTGTACCCTGAGGCAGAATGCACAAAGTTGTGTTTTATGTGGTAACATGTTAAGCCTTACATGGTGGTTGTGTTTTAGTACCTTCAGGTACAACTTTTCTCACAAAAATAGTGTTCTTGCATGAACACTAGTTTGACTTCAGTAGTTTTATATTGCAGAGTTGTCGACGTAGATCATAGTAAGGATAAACTTTTGGGGAGATGACTATATGAAACTATGAAAAGGCAGCAACCTCATATATAGTGTTTATTTTATTCTTTAAATTTGACCAGTTAGGAAGATCAGTAAAGGTGAACTCCTTCAAAAACTGATCACAGGCATAGTATATGCACTAATGGTGAAATGTCACTGTGAGCTACAAAGAACTTTTGAATGTTTCATTAGAAAGAAGTGACCTTGTTGTTCCTGAAGTGAACCTCAAAGTTTTCCAAAGTTTGCGTTCACACCTGAGCTTCACAGTCTGCATCTGTCCATAGTCCAAAGACCCAGAAACACTGTCTCCATTTATCGTCATCAGTGTTACTGAATTTATATTAAAGCAATATTTAAAGACATGAGATTAGAACACCATATCGATATGTAATACCCAGGCTAATAATAAAATATTACCTTGTCTGAAAAGCCTGCAGCATAACTATATATTTAGAATTTATAAATGAAGATAAACGACCTGGAGTATTTAAACATGAGGAAAATAAGGCAGAGGTGAAGAGAAGTTTTTTGCAGTCAGTGTTAATCAGTTCAATACATTTGAAAAATGTAGCTTGGAAATTCTGAGTAAAAGGATCAAACCAGGTACCTGTGAACTCCTTGAGTCGTTTGCCATTGAATTCAGTGTCAGCAAAATTAGTCGCAACTTAGCATACAGACATCGTGTTATAATTGGTGGTTTAATAAACAGTCTTAGTAGGGAAGTGGGAAGGAATAAAATGCCCAGATTGCCATTGAAAATATTTATAAAACAAGATAAATTCTTTACAAATCTTCCCCAATATATTAATTATTTTTTGAATTCCTAAGAAGGAACTTCTGAGTTACATCAGGCACAAGAGACTGTGCTTCATTTTTCAGTTTTCTTGTGAGAACACAACTCGGTCACCTCAGACAGCCTGTCGTTAAACATCACCCCACCCTTCTTCAGCAAGCAGTTTGGAAAAATCGAAATAGTCACTCAGTAACTGGAGCAGTCAAACTGACACTCAGTGGTATTTTTCATGTAACCATGTACTAAAAGGGAAAAAAATGTTCCACTGAAAATCAGAAAAAGAAATGTTTGAATAGGCAATCAGCACTCTGTGTTCCGTAGGAAATGTCTTTATGTAAAGGATGAAATTTTCACTGCATTTGGGTTCACAGCAGGCATCTGCAGCTTCTTGAAGACATTGTTTTATGCCTTACATTTTTAAATGCCATCGCATCTTTGCATGGACATCATCTGCCCACTTTTTAGACTCTGTCGTTGCCGAGTCCTGTGCTTAAAGAGCTTAACCATGGTTGGAGCATGTCACTGACACTGGTAGTGTCACCAGAAAAAGATGTGGGGTGGGCAATTGTGTCTGAGATACACTGCATTGGAGCTGCCTGTACCTAGAAGCACTGCACATGCTGAAGAGCCACAGAGACTGCACAGAGCTCCAATTCCTCTGTTGTCTTCTTTCCATTACTGTACTGAGCAGAAAAGAGTCCATTTTATGTGACAGGGAGCACCAGGTCCTCTGGTAGCTTCCAGTACTTTGGCAGTACTGATCAATCTCCATCAAGATCTGTTGAAAAGCTGTATAAAAATAACTTACCCTGTCTTTTGGCTTCTCTCTTTGTTTTGTATATTCCAGGTGAGGGGACAATTTAGGATAAGTTCATTTCACTCAGTAACCTTTCCAAATTGTAGTAATAGAGTGTTTTTGCAGGTCAGGAGGACAAACAAAGCACTCACTCACTGCCAGTAACAAAAGAAAAACATTTTGTTTGTGATGGTCTGGATTTGGGTTGAAGTTGGGTTGAGGTAATTGGTAAGAGGCAATTGCTTTAATTCTTGCATTGCTTCTTTTCACTCTTTTAGAGCTGGGGACATAGCAGGTCCTGATGATTAATTTCAGGAACAGTATTACAGAACTGGTGTGCGAACTGTGCTAGAAGTGACTTAAAGTAGAGTTAGCACAAAAAAGCTAATATAGTTTTTTCTAATCTGCGGATAAATGTTGTGCTAGACTTCAGGACTTCCATTTTAAAATTTATCAGAGTAACTGGTGAAGTATAATTCTCTCTATTTCTTTGCTTATGTACATTTAAAGCACCTTCTTATACAGGGTTTGTTGGCAAGACCTTCGTGTGAAAAGCTGCTTTTGATTGCTTGAATCTGGAAGTGAGGTTTTCAGACCCTTACAAGATGCTGCAGCATAAATGGTCAAAGCTTCAATTAATTTCTTAAATGTATTCATTAAGATTTGTGCGTTGCTCTCACAAAACACCTCAGCTTGCTTGCTTGTTGGAGGATGTGAGAGTGCTTATGGTGGGAATTCACTGAAGGCTGCCAAGACAGCTCTTATAATTTTGTGTGTATTTCTGACTCCATCTAACCAGCTTATGAAATGGAAAAATAACAGGAGAACTGGAGTAGATAGGGCAGGGGAAGGCTTGTGAACTCCCTGAGTGGGTTTGTGGAAGAATAATTCTAGTCGTGTTTTATTCTACTTCCTGTGTTGAAAAATAAATGTAAATAAACAACTAGTTGCAACATAACCAACCTGATACACAGTTTGCAGATCTTAATATAGCAGCATGCCACTAAGTGTGAGTGAAAATATGGAGGAAACTGATGGAAGATAAATCAGTGGATAAAGTTTGAAATAGCATAATTCAGTTAAAAGGATGAAAACATTTTTTCAGATTTGAACTGTAGTAAATTTTAGCACAGAGTATTCATGTGCTATTATTGTATCATAAGACTATTATCGTATCTGCTTTACTGTAGAGATAAATGGAGTTTCTGTAGGTTTTATCAAAATCAGAAAGGAGAGGGAACACATTCCTCCCCAAAGCAGCCCCTTCTGTCTTTAAGAAGCTAACAAATAAGATGTGACACAAGTAGAGGGAAATGTATGTGTACTTAATCACTTTGGGGTAAGAGGGTCTTTTTTTGAATGTTTGTATGAAGTTTCTGTCAGTGCTTTGGGCTGCGTGCAGTAGTGCAAAGGTAAGGGAACAAACTGAATCTGAAATTCCTATAACACTTAGGCAGTGCCAGCTATTTTCTTGTGTTTATGGGCTTGGGTGTCACGCTTTGAAAGCTGCTTCTGCTTCCTCAAGTTCTGACCTACCTACCATGTCTAAACATAAGTCATGACTATGAATGCTTTGCACCTTTCACTGACTTTCAAGTCTTTGCAGTTCAGGGTACAGAAGTTTGTCTTTCTCTGATCAGGTAATGAGATCGTGTGCATTGATTTAAGAAAGAAAGCAGTGTTTCTTTTAGGACAAACACCCCAAAATACTACCTTTCCTTCAAGCCCTTGCTAGCTGCTTGTCATCATTCTTGAGTGTAAATGTAAAGTATGGACTATCAGTCAGGATGCAGTGCTCTTTCACCAAGCTGACTAAAAGTTATGAACACATCTATAGCTTTTGCCTGCCAAGTCTGAACAGGGTCTTTTCTCCTACTTCTTGGTAGCTTTTTCTCGCATGTAATTTCTGCAACTTTTGTGCTGGGCCATGAACTTCCTTTAAACCTTTTAATTAAAAGCATTGGTTATTCCAACAGGAGCACATTCATAGTAGTGGAATATTTTTCCTTCTCTGTGTGCCATTCACTGTATTGTTTTTGCTTGTAAACTCTTGTTATTGAGCTCTGATCCAAAAGACAGTAGAGGAGAGGGCAACTTGGAACTTGTCTTCAGTTGCAGCATATTTCTCAGTTGCCTCACAGTATTTTAGTTTGGGTAAGCAGCACTGTACAACTGCATGATAAAAGCCTCCTTACAAAGCAACATTGTCATTCTGACACAATGTATCCGTGATGAATTAAGGTCTTTAACCCTCATTTACCCAAGTAATCATATTTATGTGACTTTAAATACAGTGCTGTCCTGATAACAGTGGGGTGCTTTATGATTCTTTCTGAACATGGTCAATTATTGAGGCTTTTGCATATTCTTTTGAATGTAATTTTAGGGCCAGCAGGAGAAATCTTTTCTGTCTTATTTGTCTGTAAGCATATAGCAAATGGTCATTGTATTCTCTGCTTTAATACATTTTACTTGACTCCATGTTGTGGGAGAGGGGGTGATTGCAAGGGACTTAAAAACAAACACTGTTTCATTCACGTTGGTCAAAGATTTCAGGTTTTGGAGAGTTTAGATGGTTTGAAGTACTGATAAGGGAAAAGGGAGAGCTCTTCTGTTTATTATTAACTCATACGTTATCATGTCTTGCTTAAGCAATTGGGTTGCTTATAGACTAGAAGAAGAATGAAATGCAGTTAGAACAGAAAAGCTTTACTCTTTCTGATTCTAAACTAAGTACAAAATAAAAGCTTTGCATCCTGGGCAAAGACCTGCAATTTGACAAATATGATCTAATGTTCAAATTGGTCTGCAATAAGCTTGAAGTGAGATCTTCCTGGACAATTTTGCCTTGTTTGCCAGATAATTAAGAAGATCAGTTTGAAGCTTGGGAACTTGCTTACTACTTGACCTTCATCAAGTCACTGAAATCCTGAACTTTTTGAGTTTCCATTTGTACCTATAGAAGTGCTTTTGTGCTGTGTTGAACCTACCCAAATGCTGATTCTGTGGGTGTTGATCTTTTAATGTCTTTAGTACATTTCATTATTTAGTCAATGAGCAGAATACAAAAGAGGGATTAATTCATGTGAGTCAGTGTTGTAAGATAAGATGTAGAAAAAAATGAATGTGCTCAAATCTGCAGTATTTTTAGTGAGTAGACATGTAAAGGCAATGATGATGTTGCTCATCTGAACCACACACAGAAAGATATTTTTATTGTTTGACACTGTCATTCCAGTCCCTGCAGTCATGGGCAGATCACACAAATTGTCTCTCAGGTGCATCACTTGTATAATGGGGGCAGTAATATTTACTTATCACATGAACACTTGGAAGACAGAGTTGTTAGTTCTTCTAAGTACCTTACTCTGAAGAAGCAAATTGCTATAAGTACTTCAACGAATGAGAGTTCTTGTGAACTGATTAATGAAAGTAATTTTGTGTAAAGGATTTAACAAAGATCTTAAAATATTTAAGCTGCCATTGTCTTGTGTTCCAATAAAGAGGTGCCTCTTAAAGCATTGTTTTGAGGCAATGTCACCCTATCAGAACATAATTTTAGGCATTTCTAGCTTTACATCATTATTATTTATATAACATTTAGTCTTTAGGTCTCACCTTTATGTTCCTGTCTGCTACTAGTTTCCTGAGTCTGATCTTAAAATGCAAGATATAAAATGGGAACGTAGCTCTGATTCTGTAGTAGTTCTCTGATTCTGAACAAGCCAGTGGACAACATGCCCCATATATAACAAAGGATTTAGGGAGACATATCAAATCTGAAGCTGGGGATTTTTTTAGTGATGAGATGGTGCATTTGACTATGATGTCCTTTGGTTGCAAAATTCAAACTTACTTGTAATGACTGAGGCAGAAGAGGAGTTATTAACTTGTTGAGAGCTTTTCATAATTCAAAATACTATACTGATGGATATTGTTAACACAGGAAAATTATCTAAGGCCTCGTGTCTGTTCCTAGCAAAAATACATGGAAAGCAAGAGTAAAAAAGTACCCGTTGTATTCTACTCCCTCTCCCCTCAAAAGAAGTATACCAGCAGGTGATGGGGTAAAACAGTGCACATGTATGTGGTGTGTGTGAAGTGAAATGAACTGGAGAACCAGGAAGGTGCTGGTAGAGGACAGCTTAGAGACAAAATGGAAAGAGACTGAAGAAAAATTAAACTAATAATGGATGCAGTGGAAATGAGGAGAGCTGAAAATCATAGTTGCCAGGGCTCTCCCTTGATATGGGCCAAGGTTTGCAGGAATAGCACAGGTCCTAGACCATGGTAGTGGCAGAAGAGAAGAGTCCATTTTAAAGGTGTAAACTCCAGAGATCCAACCCCATGTTCAGTCTATATCCACATTGCTTCACAAGTCTTTATTTTACAGAGGCCAGAGTTTCTCTTTTAGTTTCTGATGTGCAAAGGGTGGACACTTACTGCTTATATATGAACTTTTGCCCATATGCAGGTCATGCTGTTTTGGGAAGGCATTAGTTTGTGGGGATAAATTGTGGTTTAACCCATGGACGATTTTAGAGAGAAATAAGACTGGACTTAGGAGGAAATATGAGGATGAGAGGAGTGCAAAGTGGGAGAGAAGGTGGTTCATAATAATTAAATGTTTACTTGTAATCAAAGTGAGATCAGGTATAAAGATAGGTTGAAAGAATTACAGAATCACAGAATCTTCATGGTTGGAAGGGACCTTTGAGATCATGGAGTCCAACCACAAAAAAAAAAAAAACAAACCAACAACAAACCCAAACACACAAAACACCACACAGCACACCCACCCACAAACAGACATAAACCAACAATCTCGGGCACTAGAGCATGCCCTGAAATTATTCTGATGTGGGGAGTGAATGGGAAGAATGAAAAGAAGCAAAGACTATTAAGTCAGCCTGTGTTATTTATTGATTTACTTATTTTTGCGTGGCCCTAGTTCTCCAGTACTTTAGGCACCATTTACTACAAAGTACATATGTGCTTGGTTGTGATCACCATTTGAAGAAATGTTAAGGTAAGATGATGCTGGAAAACTAGATTCTAAAAAGCAAGTAGTTTTTAAAACAACGTAAGTGGGAACTTGAATAGTAGTTAAATAAAGGGTAATCCTGGTAGAGATGAGGTCCGTTGTATGATCTCCAGGTAGGAAAAAAGCTAATATGGAAGGGACTGCCAGCAGAAGTGCTGTTAGAGGTTGTTCCTGGGGGCTGGTCCAGCTTGTACTGACTTGCCACAGAACAGCTGAGGCTGGCAGGCACTCCAAGAGTATCTGGTCCAACTCCCCACTCAAAGCAGGGCGAGCTACTGCAGGTTGCTCAGGGCTGTGACCAGCTAGGATTGAATATTTCTAAGGATGGAGACTCCACAACCTGTCTGGGCAATGTGTGTCAGTGTTCAGTCACACTTACAGTACAATTTTTTTTTCCTTGTGTTTAAATTGAATTTAATCTATTTCAGTCTGTGGCCATTGCTGTTTGTCCTGTCACTGGACATGTTGACTCACGCTGCAGAGGAACAAAAAAGGGATGAATAAAGGTGGCATGCGGACAAGGACACTTTCTGAGCTGCTCTGTATTGCCTTGGAATATTGGCTTAATTGTGAAGACAGAGAAATACTTAAAGGTTACAGTAAACTGCATGCTATTTACAGTACAACAACATCTTTTTCAGGGAAATTATTTGGCTCAGGTATGCGACTCTTGGTTGAGCAACACCATCAGGGATTACATGTATGCATTGCTTGGGACTTTGCTCTACCTTTTACAATACCTGTCAGATTTTATGTGAGTTTCCTTCCATTTCCATTCCTCAGCTTTCAAAGACTGATGTAGGATTTTCGTCTGATCAAGTTGTGTTGATTACTGTCAACAGCTCTGAAGGTTTGTTTGTTTGTTTGTTTGTTTTTTCCTTTTTTCCTGAGTTTGGAATAAGCCATATGCTTGTCCTAAATAGTAGATAATACAATCGCTCCACTTCATAAAGTTCTGTTTTTAAGTGTCTGGCCATGTTGGTTGCTTACCAATTCTGTTAGCAGATGCCATGGAGTACACTTGGAGCACCCTTTTTTGTTTCACTCCTGTAAAATCATTCAGTAATGCATTTTGCAAAACAAGGGAAGATTCACCATGAGCTCAGTGCTTGGCTGGCACAGAGCAGTGCGCTGTATCTCTCCTCACAGCTGTTGTCATTCTGCTTCCTGCAGTGGAGCCGTGTCTTATAAAGTAGTATGGATGAAATCACAAAAAATGAAGACTTGTTTAAGTATATTCCAGGCAATTGTGTATGTCTGAAAAAGCCCCACAAACAAGAACTGCTCAGAGACTGAATATAATTTCTAAAGTTTTCTAAAGCTTATTTGAACTTTCCCCCAATCAGGCAAACTGCTTGTTCTTTATTGTCTGATTTTGCTAAAACACACAGGTGTAGCCTTTTATCAACAGCTTCCTTTAATGCATCTGAAGATGCCTTTGTTTTGTTTGTACAGACTCATGACATTACAGTCTTTGGATCTGCATATTTGGTAAAAGCATGAAGAATAGATTTTTTTGCAAGCTTCATGGAGTTTCTTTTTTCAGAATGAGCAAGAATTGCTGTAAAGCCATTGTTGTAGGAATGCTGTTGCTGCTTAGGAAGAAACCAGGAAGTACAAAAATTCACAGGAATTAAGAAAAATTAAGACAAAAGATGGCCAAGCTGCTTGAATATCTAGTAAAAGGAACACTTTAGGTTTTGTTTCAGTTCTAGTCAAAAGTTCACATAAGATTGTTTTATTTGAATGAATAGGTCCTTTTGATATTTCTTCTTCATGCACACACACTGATACATGTTTGTCATCTCCCAGCTTATCTGCAACCTGAGAGCAACTTTATATATTAGCTGTTGACACAGCCCCACAATTGCAGCCTATGAATTCCCCAAGGTGTTTTCTTTATGGATAGCTGAACACACCTTTTCCGAGTGACTCAGAGCTGTTCTCAGTTTTTCTCTTCCTGGAGATACTGTACCTCCCCAGTGCTTCCTCACTGGTGTGGTAGAAGTGTGTCTCTCTGCCTCACGGTGGCCACTGTTTGAGCCTTTCACATTTATTTGCTTAAAACATTAGGGCTATATTCAGTCCTCAGCCTGGATGATAATCCAGTGTTAAGGATCAGAATAATATATTTTAAATAATGTCTTTTTCCCCATAAATGAGCAATGAAATGAAATGGGAATAGTCTTCTCTTTTTCCAAGTAGCTTTTTGCGCTGCCATTTTCAAAGGCCATTTTCTCCTAACACCTTTTCTGCATCCTACATGAAAATCAGAATTGCCTTTTTAAACAAGAGTCTCTAATTCTTTCTTTTTATCCTCTGCCCTGTTTTGTCCCATTTAATGCTATTGACTTTGCCAATACCAGAAACCAGGAAGAATTGCTGGCACTTCCAGTATGGAAATGATAAACCAGATCTAGCAAAATGAAATCATTCTTATTTCTTTGAGATTTAAAAAAAAAAATTAAAAAATGTGGGGCTGGGAATCTTTCTGGTTTGTTCTCTTGGATTTTTGTTGGAGCTTCTTAGCAAAGGCGGTGGAGTGGGACCAATGTAATAGGGTCATTTATAATGAAGTAAAATGCACACACCATTTCATAACTATTATTTATTCTATGTTAGTTTTATTCTTGGTATAAGAGGTTAATGCCACTGTTTCTTCAACTGCCCGGTGCAGCTGAATGCCCTGGAGCACAAAGTGGAGTAATGTAAACATGCAAGAAGTATTTCTAAAAAGTCCTTCATGTGTCCCTGATAGTATGACAAACTAAAAAGTGAAGCTTTACTTCTTCCTGGCAGTTTGGCCAGGCAGTCTGACTGTGGTCCTCCTCCCTCTACCAGCTTCTTTCCTTGTTGGCCGCCCTGAGTGTTGATGGTATGATAATACAGAGCTGTCATATGTGAGAACTCAGACCTTTTCCCTCAGATCTGTTTTGGCTCTGAAGTGCATCGTCTTCATGGAGTAACAGGAGGGAAGAAGATAGCTTACAGCTGTGGCACTTTAGCACAGCACAATCTCTGCACTGCCACAACTTCCTTCCAGAGAGTATGCAGAAGCTGGAGAGGTTCATTTGTAACCCTTATGAGGAGTGCCTGTGTTCATGGATTTGCCTCCACATTTGACAGGTCCAGCCTCAACCATGAGACATGCTCTATGTGGCCTGGTAAAGCTGGAGAAATTTTAACTTTGGTCCTGGTCAGACGGCATTGTGAATAATTCAAACTTGGAGAAAAACACTCCTTAAAAATCAGTTAATTGAGTTACAATAACCCTTTGTTTCATCTGGGAGTGATCAGGCACAGCTGAAATGTGTGTTACCCGAGCGCTCCCAAGTAAGGTTTGTGGCCTAATCTCTCTCTGTTTGTGTCCTTTCAAAAAGTTGCATTTCTGTGATTTGTAGGAATAGGCAGCAGCTGAAACGTACCTCACAGAAATATTCCTTTTTCCACATTATTGCCTGAACCAGAATTTCCTGAAACCCCTTAATTTTTTTGGAGAGGGTTGTTATAGTGTTCACTCACATGACCTCTAGAACTGCAATGTTACCTGTCCTTTTCCTATGGCATGTGGGGATATGTTCTAAGAGCAGCCCATGGTTTAGGTCTTCACCTGGCTCTGATACAGTTGCACATTTGTTGGATGTCTCTCATGCTGCATCTGCTTGAGGGTAAAATTAAAACCAGCAATGAAATTCTGTATTTGTGGCTACCACCAGCTAAATATTTCTGCCCATTGCCATCCTCTTGGAGGTTTCCTGTGAGCTCTCACAGCACTCAGTCACTCTGGATAGCCTCTCCCACAAAATTCTTCTATTTCTCCCTGCATGTTCCAGGCAAACATGAACGCAGGCTATTCTGCTGCCATCACAAGAAGTCATGCAACCTGCCACTGGCACAGTAAACCCCAGGTGCCCTGTGGGTGGAGGTGGTGAGCCAGGTGGATGGCACAGGGCCTCTTCCCTGCCCAGAGGGTGAGAGTTTGAGCGATACAGCTATTGAGTACGAATTCATTACCTCTGGCACATGAAATCTTTGGGCTGCAAAGGTATTAAGGATAAGTGTGGCTATGCATTTGCCCTGTGCTTACATGACCCCTCAGGCAGATACTTTTGGCCCCTGTCAGAGGCAGGGCAATAGATACTCATTTGGTTGGACTGACATGGCTGTCCTTGCATTCTACGCCTGCTGCACACAGGAAGACTGGCAAGGGAGAGAAAGTCTCCTTCTCTCTGTCTCTTAGCACCCTGTTGCTTTGATAAAGAAGAATATAAAATAAGTACACATAGCTTTATTTTAGCAAAGCAGTAGTTTGGAATTTCTTATCGTTTATTTAGGGTACAATTCACCGATTCACCAGATGATCTAGCATGAGTGCAGAGGAACCAGTGGAAAAATTCTTCCTTTTGCTCCATGGCAAAGCAGCCTATACCTGCATCTTGTACCATATGCTACAGGCCATGCGGCACGCACAAAAGGAGCATGATCACGAACCAACACAGAGACCGAGGAGCGTTTATGGTTTCAGGCTGTTAGACCAAACTGTCCTGGGGCCATGCAGAGATTTTCATAGTTTGAATCACTGCTTTTCCCTTTGGTGTGTTCAGGCAGTTCCTGAGCTCAGGTCAGACTCTGTGTGTTCCTGCAGGGACTGGAAGGCTGTGTCTGGTTACATGGTTCAAGCCTAAATGTGCCAAATTCGAATTGTGAAGAGTTTATATTCTTGAGACAAGGATAAGACTGTCTTATTCTGCCTTCCTGTACCTTCTTTCTGTGGCATGGTACAGCGCAGTATGGTGTTGCCTGTGGCAGCGTTGGGGTGACAGTCGTACCCTTGTGGTGCCAAAGGGGGAGGAATTCCTACTGTGTGATTGCAGTCTTTATGCAATTGACTGTGACCTATCTGTATAATTTGAAAAATATTCATGCCACAATAGACATTCGCTGTTAATGACATCGCCTTATGTTTAAGTGCTGCAGTGATGGTAACTTTCACACTTTGAACTGCTCATAGCAGCCAGGACAACATTTTTGCAAAGTACAAGCTATGCTTCTTCAAACAGGTGTTTTGATTGCATACTGTATAAAACTGAGCACCATTCTCCCTGGCCACTAGCTGTAGAAAAAGGTTGTTCATGTGAACTGTTGTGTACAACAGCTGGCCTTGTAACAGTGATCTCTTTGCCACTGAGCTCCCATACACGCTAAATTAATTCCTGTTATTTATTACTTGCCTTTTAAGTACAAGGCATAGAGCTTCTGAGAGTTTCCCAGTGCCTCTTCCAGCAGTCCTAACTCCCAAGTTTGTTTAAATTTTAATTAGATACTTCAGATTTAGCTACTTAGATACACGGTCTTTTTCCAGCTCATTCCATTGCAACTGACTACTGATAACCTTTCTCCTCTGCTACAATCCTGAAAATGCATTCAGAGCAGCGAGCAATATTATAGAAATGCTTTAATTTAAATGCTTTCTTTCAGTTCAGCAACTTGATCAACAGTTTGTTTTGCTTCAGTGTGAGGGGAAAAAAAAGAACCTTAGTTACAGTGGAGACTTCAGAATTTCTTACTGTCACCTAGTCAAAGAGCTGTCTTATTAATGTTTAAAATTGAAATAATGTCCTTGTTAAGTGCAGTATTTTGGAAAGGGAAGGAGGAAGTGAGCTGCATAGAATGGATGGTTGGTATCTAAATATGTTGGTATGCTGATGGCATCCTTCATAAAAAAAACCCCAACAGTCAGTGAGCCTGACTCTTTCTTAAACAATGGCCCTTTATACTACCCTGCCAGTAAATGAGTGTAGATGGGAATTAGACTCATTTAGATTGATGGGGATTAGCATTTCTTTGGAGAGAGAAATGCAGAAGGCAGAGGTCCTGTAGTTGGCTATGTCAGCTTCCATATGCGTCCAGGAAAGTACCTTTATAGTAACATGGGAAACTAAATCCTCCCAGAGAATAGGTGGAACTTAATCTTGGCCTTTAGCTCCTCAATTAACCTTGACTCTGTAACACACTGGGCTCTGGGTGAGGGAAGCGTCTTAGAGTGGTTCTTAAATAGGGGATGAAATATCTGTGTTTTGCTGGAATACTGCTTCCAGCCAACATGGCAGGACATAAAAAAAGGTAACAGAGAAGAGCCCCAGCTAATAATGTCTCTCCTGAATCTGCTCTGGACAAGATATGGACCAGGACCAATTCTCCTAGGTGAGTCAGCCATAAAAAGGCTACAGAAGAGGGAGTTTAAGGAACTTAAATTTCAGAGCGTGCCCTTAGCTGCACTTCAGATGTACCTGATTACATTGGCTGGTGTGTGTGGAAAGCGCAAAAGGTACAGCAAAAATTTTGCTGATGCCAGTAAGAAAACTGTGTGTGTCTAGTGTTAGGTATGAACACAGGTTGTAGCCTGAACTGATGAATCCTTTTTACACAGACTGAGGGTTTCATGCACATTCATGTTCATGTTCACGTAAGCCAGCTGTGGGCAGGTAAGTATCTTCTAAATATGACTCAAAATAGTTTTCTGCTTTGTTTAACAGAACTTTATGGTGTTTGAATATTTTGATTTGTCCAGTATAGTCATAGTTTAGTCACTTAAAAAACAAGTATGTAATTTTTTTTAAATACTTTACGGCTTCATTGCTATGATTCACCTTTTGAAATGTGTTTGTAGTTCTGACACATTTCCATTGTTTAATTTCACTAAAAGGGGTTGCTAATCATACAAAAGAGGTCTATAATTTTAAAGATGGAAAAATAAGTTAATTTTGCATGATTCCTGCAGCCAGACTGAACAGATTATGTTTTCCTTTTCTGCAAAATAATGTTTTGTAGTTCTTTGTGTAGATTTTCATCAGTCTTCAGCAGTAGTACAAGTGGTTGGAAATTCCTTGTACTAGCATCAACTTGGCTGCTACTTTGTGAAGAAAATTACGTTTTTCCTTCTTTCTGAGACTGACTGTAAGGAATTCAAAGATCATTTTGTGAAGTGTAGTGTGTGGCAGTTTGGATTGAACAAATAGCTCTAAATGATGAGTCATGCAAAACTCTTAGCGCAGAAGGTGAGTGATATGTTATGTAAGGGTAGTAGGAAATTTAGTCATGGATCAGAACTAGACTGAGTAAGGTCTTGGATGGAGACCAGGGAGATCATAGCCAGAGTGGTGATAGTCCATGAATAAGACCAGGTGAACCTCTTGCAATTCATTCAGTGAGCTTAATGAGAAATACCAGTAATAGTTTTGAGAGACAGATGGGATTACTTTTTTTTTAAAAAAATACAAGATCAAAGCCTATGTTCATTGTGGGAGAAGGTTGGGCTAAGTGAGAAGTGATAGAGAGGAGTAAGGGAGGGGTGAAAAAAGAGGTGAAGGAACCGAGGAGGAGAGATCTTTGGGTCCAAGTGAGAAGGCTAGAAGAGGTGAGCAGGTAGGGAATTTCCTAAACTGTGACAGGGAAAAAGGAAAAGGTTGTAAGATAGTTAAAGAAAACTTTGTCGTAACTAGGGGAAAGCAAGTAAAAGAAGGCAAAAATCACCCTTTCTGGTTTTGTACTGGAAGGTCTCATTATATTCTAAGTAGAAAGAGAAGAGCAGAATGGGGTTAAGATAGGGCCCCAAAGTTGTAGGTTAGTGGCTGGTATTGAAGACACAATATTTAATTATGATGAGGAAGGTGGGACTAACTTCTGTCAGTTGGAAGGATGACAGGAACAGGGTTGTGTGATTTCTTGTGCATCTGGGAGGATGGGGGAGGTCCCAACCTGGTTTTGAAAGGATGGTCCCTGATGTCATGGAGGAGAGCAAAAAAAAACAGTGGGAAAGTGAATGAAGAAAGTAATGAATTGATAACCCTAACCAATGAAAGTAAGAGAAAAGACAATGAAGGGGGAGGACTGAGAGCTGTGGAGAGTATCAGCTCTGACGAACTCTCATGAAGTGAGAGAAAGGCCAGATGATCTGTCCCAGAACAAGTCCAAGAGTTTGTTCTCAGTCAGGCCATTATTGTGAATGCATATTTACAGGTATCTTGCAAAGATTGCCAGACCTAGTCCAGTCACCATAACTGGGGTCAGGAGCTACTCTGAGCTTTGTAACAGCAGAGTTCTGAAAGCTTGGGAAGCTGGCTTTTCTCTCCTCTCTAACTGCCGCCAACCTGAAATCAAGCTCTTGCAGTTGGTGGAACTGTACAGTTGTGAGGCTGGTTTGCTAGTGTGGAATTTGATACCAGAAGGTATGCATGTTTCATGATATCATGGGAATAGAGGAAGAAATCTGTGCTTCTGCTGTGAGAGTTGTCCTGTTCCTTAGCTAATAAGAGTGTCTTGCAGTCACCTGTCTTTTGCAGTGCCGCTCACTGAGTTCACATAATCATGAATTTCTGTGCACCTTTTTAAGAAAACTAAACTAAAAAAATGTTAAAATATTTAAACTTCAGTTTGGGATGAACCAAGGCCAAACCAGTGACAAGGAAAATTGGACAGCCAGGGCCAAGAACTGTGCTTCTTGAGCCACAGCTACCACAGGATCAAAAAGGTAGGAAGATGAGAAAGCTTATTTTGCAAAGATCTGAACAGTGGCACTCAGCCGCCCCTAGTTAGGAGATCTCTGTTGGCAAAGGTTTACTTAGTCTGACCTGTGCTATTCCCATGTGGTCACAAGATTGATGTGAACACATCAAAGAATACAGTAACAGATGCAAGCAGCAGCCAGACTTTCTCTGGATATTTCACGGAATACAGTGAATTTCAGTGTGTGCAATATGTACAAATAAAATCATGAGTACAAAAAAATTAGTCCTTTCACACCCACTGTGTGCATATAATTGTGTACATGGAAGCAGCTGGTTAGAACTGTGGATCAGCTCTGTTAAATCAGAAGGATGCCCGGTTGTGTCATCATGATGAGTGCTGCAGGGTTCAACCAGCAGTGAGAGTAAACCTCTTTGCCCTAGCCTAGCTGCCATGTACTATTGCTTTTTCAGCACCAGAAATGCCACTGATGGAAATACAAACTACCGGTCAGTGCAGAATAAGTACTGTGATAGAGTCTGCAGATACTACATTTTTAGTGAGCATGGAAGAGGAGAATTTTGCCTTTGGCTTGTAAATTACAGACTTATGCATAAGATTGTATGCAGCTTATATTTAAAAAATCATTACAGGTTCTCTCTAATGTTAGGTGGCTGTTATGGTTTGAGAAACTCATAACAATTCATTGTCATTTAGACAATTATTCTATCACCTGATGACCTCTCCCCACCCAGGAAGGGGAATCGGGGAAAACAAGGAAACATGAGGGCTGAAATATAAACCGATTTAATAGAATAAGACCAGATAATTAACAATGATACTAAAGAACCAATATTGATCCTGATACTAGTGTAATATAGACAAGGATTATACTCAGCCACTTACATCAGTAGGAAGCTGTGTACTCCCAGCAGCAGACAGCAAATGTCGGACACTGCGAGCACTGTGGCTTTGAGAGGAAGGGAAGGCCTCAGAGGTCCAACACCAGGGCAAGAAGTTCTCTGGACTGCTGCCATCAAGGGAGTAAACTATGCAGAAAATTTTCTAATTTATATTGAATGTGACATTCATGGTATGAAATAATTCTTTTGGCCAGCTTGGGTCAAGTCCCCAGGTCTTGCTCCTCCTCATCTCTGGCAAAGTTCAAAAACACTGAGACCTTGAAATCTGCATACCATAGCTGGCTATAAAGTAAATATTTTAATGAATTCAGACACTAGAGTCTTCTAAAAGTGCAGTTTTCCAAAGCATTCAAAAAGAAATTAGTCCTGTGTTTCTCAAACCAGGACAGTGGCTCTAGTAGTTATAGCCAAGATTGGAAGCTTTTTTCAGAGAGGAATGTTCCATTGCATTTTGGAGCAGATGGACCACTCGGTGGATAAGAAATTGGCTGGGTGGTTGTACTCAAAGAGTTGTGGTCAGTGGCTCGAGTGCCAAGTGGCGTTCCTCAGGGACTGGTACTGGGACTGGTACTCTTTAATATCCCTGTTGGTGACGTGGACAGCGGGATTGAGTGCACACTCAGCAAGATTGCAAAAGACACTAAACTGTTTGATGTGGTTGACACTCTGGAGGGAAGGGATGCCATCCAGAGGGACCTGGACAGGCCTGAGAGGTGGGCCTACGGGAACCTTATGAAGTTCAACCAGGCCAAGTGCAAGGTCCTGCACATGGGTTGGGGCAATCCCAAGCACAAATACAAGCTGGGTGGTGTACGTATTGAGAATAGCCCTGTGGAGAAGAACCTGGGGTTGTTAGTTGATGAGAAGCTCAACACGAGCCAGCAATGTGCGCTTGCAGCCCAGAAAACCAACTGCGTCTTGGGCAACATCAAAAGAAGTGTTATCAGCAGGTCAAGGGAGGTGATTCTGCCCCTCTGCTCTCATGAGACCACACCTGGAGTGCTGTGTCCATCTCTGGGACACCCAGCATAAGAAGGACATACATCTGTTGGAACAAGTCCAGAGGAGGGCCACGAAGATGATCAGAGGGCTGGAGCTTCTCTCCTATGAAGACAGGCTGAGAGAGAGTTGGGGTTGTTCAGCCTGGAGAAGAGAAGGCTCCAGGGAGACCTTATAGCAGTCTTCCAGTACTTACTTAAAGGGGGCCTACAGAAAAGGTGGAGAGGGACTCTTGATCAAGAAGTGTAGCAATAGGACAAGGGATGGTGTTTTTAAACTGAAAGAGGGGGCATTTAGGTTAGATATTAGGAAGAAATTCTTCACTGTGAGAGTGGTGAGACACTGGAACAGGTTGCCCAGAGAAGTTGTGGGTACCCCTTCCCTGGAGGGGATTCAAGGACACATTTGATGGGCTTTGAGCAACCTGGTCTAGTGGGAGGTGTCCCTGCCCATGGCAGGGGGTTGGAACTAGATGATCTTTAAGGTCCCTTCCAACTCTAACTATACTATGATTCTATGATTTTATTTCTTCTTGTTTTTGTACAAAGTCCTCAGAAGAGCCATGGGACTGAATGCAACTATATAACCAAAAGTGGGAAGGTTTGTAACTCTTTGAAATGTAAACGGAACAAGGTATTTAATAACGGTCTTTGATTTGGAATATTCTTTTTCTGTTTTAATCAGAAAGAGTTAATTCATAGGTCTTATAGACCCTTGGATATGGCATTTATGTGTTGTCCAATTCATGGCACTGAGACAACTCATTGTTCATTACCCGTTATCTTATGGAATAGACAATGGTAGAGTGAAATGTAAACTGAACAGTAACATTATGAATGATTCTTCTCTGCCTGCGTAGCACCATGTAATTCTTGATGTAAACCTGTCCATCACCAGATTCTTGCTAAACTTACTGTGCCATCATACTGCAGTTTTGGTCTAACACTGAAGATGCATTGGTTTCTGGCTTTGTTATAGTGTAGGTTTGCACATGGTCTTTCCTGTCTAGTCTGTCACTGTAATCCACAGCTTATCTCTTTCTCTATTACTTAAATGAATGTCCCTATCATTGCCTCGCTAGCTTGTTCCTTACCTATGATCTTTTAATATTTTTTGAATGCTTTTTCACTAGCATATAAAAATATAGATTCCCGTGGTGATCAGAACTGTTGTTTTTCAGAGTTTAGGGCAAAAGGGATAATCTCCTTTTGAATGTGATTTTGCAGGACAGATTTTTTAATCACCTGTGCACTTTGTATAAGATAATGGTTAGCATTTTATTTTATGACATTAATTCAGTATTAGTGTAGAAGTATAGAAGCAGCACTGTTACTCTAGTGGTTTTTTTTATATCCTATTACTATAGAAGAAGGTACCTGAATTTAATTCCAGTTCTACTAATTTTTGCCTTGGTCAATGTTGCCATATTGTCCTTGAAAAAGAGGGTATTTCTAAGGAAGATTTCTAATCTCTAGGCAGTGAAAATATTTGTTATTAAATAGATGATTAAGGGAAAATTAATCACATGAATATTTTGAAAATAGCCAGCTTCCTACACATATAAACTCACTGTGTTTGACAGCACTGAACACTCCTTTGTGCAGATACAGCCTATAGGTTTCTGACAGTGCACTGCTGTGTGGCAGTGGGGACAAAAGTTGTTGCGTTTATTCTTCCTGTAGTGGATGGTAAACAGAAACATCTTTTCATATTTGTGTCTTGTTGGTATATCTTTCTTTGTTGAGCAGCACCTCTCTGAGTGGAAGTGTCTACAGTCATCGATCATTTGGCTATTTGACTGTTTTCTTCAAGTTCTCTTGGTTTCATAACATTTTTAAAAAGGTCTCGGCTTAATATTTTTCAAATCTTTTAACATGATTGATTTGTTTAATAGCGGCATTTTGAAATCAGAAAAGCAGTTTTATAACCTAAATTATGACTTCTCTGTGAAAATACATTAGTAGTTAGAGAATGATTTGCAGTAGGACTGCTGCATGAGCCAGGACCGAAGGAGGAGGCTTTCTTTGTGTTGCAGTAAGTAGCACAGTAGCTGGACCAACCCGAAGAAAAGCTACTGGAGACAATTATAGGAAGGGCGACTTTAGAAGAAAACCTGAAGAATGTATTGAGGGAGAGCTCACTAAGAAGGAGGATGTAGTGAACTGTAAGATAAATAAGGAGAAAGTTATCATACACCTTTCTGTGTCTCATCTAATAGTTGAGTTTCTGCTCCCCATTTACCCTTCTATGTTGCTTTAGTGGTAATCAGTATAAACCAGCAGTTATTTGGATTTCTTCTGCCACACAAATTATAACTTTTCACATAATTTTATTTCATTCCATTTTCTGAAGAGCTTTTTATTTAAAAAATAACCTTCTCCTTTTTTAGGGCCAAACAGCTGTCTGATAGAAAGTATGCTCAAAGGCCTTTCAGTCTTGGGAAAGACTGGAAAATCATATTCTGTATCAGTGGCTGCTAGTGAAAGCCTAGGTAGTGGCACAGGCAATCAATAGCATCTTTTAGTTGCTGAGAGTAATGAATGTAATATGTATAAATACACACACATATATGCATATTTAAAAATATATATAACATACATGTTGTTATATATCACATAGTCCAAAGTACACAAAAAGTGACAACTTGGGTTGTTGCCTAGAGGTACTTCATGTTGTCTTAAATGAATTTGCAGTTTCTTTTCATGAATAGTTTGAAACGTGGAAGAAGAAAGATCCACTTGGATATGTAAAAAATGGAGTTAGGAGCATGCTGTGGGAGCTCATTAATGATTCAGAATGGTTGGTTTCAGTTTCCCCTCCTTCCTTTCACAAGGCAAAATCCAATCAATACTTTTCTTTCAAGGTCACAACTGCTGCTTGGCCTCTGTCCTTCTCACAACTCTTGCCCAACCATAGGAGTGTTTTGGAGGATCTAATTACTAGTTCAATCAAGGTTATCATCAATAACTCTTAGCATAGTCAGGCTCAGGCAGAAAGCCGCATTACTACAGGAGGGGGCCCTGCCCTTATCCAAGTACATTGGTGCTGTGCTTGTGAATGGCTTTGTGTCAGTCATGAAAGGGGCTTTTCCCCTCTCTTCCTATCCCCAGTAATCCTGTGGTTGTATTATGGACAGGAAAGCTGTGAAACAGTGATATAGCATATCTCAGATATTTAAATTTGCAAGATTTGTAAAATAGAGTAGAGTTTGAGAAAAATAAAGTTTCTGACTTTGCAAGGGAAATGCTGTTTCCACTGTATGGGCGATGATACTTCTTAATGTGTTTTGGCAATTGGTTTGCCAGAACTGCAACTGAAAGGTATGTTTTAAAAAAATATTAATAGGGTTTTTGTGTACTTTTTTGGTACAGTTTTTGGTTCATTTTTTTTCTTTATTTAGAAATTGGTTCAGTGTAAACTAAGTAAACTTGTTACATAGTCAATAACTAACCTTGCTTCCTGAAGTTATATTGTAAATCCTAAGGGGAGTAACAGATTCATTATTTTAATTGCAGGAAGGGAAACAAGGTTCCTCTAATGAGGGTGGAAACCTTTGTCCCTGTAAAATAGCTTTCCTGTTTTGAGAAATATCATAAGCAATCACTCACAAATACAGAAGAATATCATAATATCTTTTGTTTGGAATCCTTTTAAGAGTGCTCTGTCAGCCAAGCATTCTCTCTCTGAATAAGCTGCCAAAATACAGGTTTGATGCTTTGTCAAGAGGCAAGCAAGGTTCCTTATCCTTGCTTACATGCTCAGTTTTCACATAGACATATTGCTGAACAGGGTCTGGTTTTCGAAGTTTAAATTCTATAGTTTAAAGTGATATTTAAGAGTAGAATGAGCTCGATGTATTTGTAGGAGCTTAAAAAGTTGGTCCAGTATAGCTTTTATGTTGGCTGAAAAATAACAACATTTAGGCCATCGTCTCTTGCTTCTCTTGTTTTTTAGGAAAATCTGCCTGAATTCAGAGTTATAATAATTTCAGGAGTGAGCTCCTGGAGGTCAGTTTTATTGTAGAATTTTGTGAACACAGTTAATCATGCTTTCTGAACAGGATGGATCCAAATTTGCTGTGGGTCATAACCCCTAATCAGTCAAAGAATGTCCAAAGTTCACTTTGCTCATTCTACTGACATCATATTTAATACGTCTCAAATCAGTTTTATATATATTCTATTGATTTTTTTGCTGTTCATAAAATGCTAGTAATAGAAAATCTATTTCTATTGGTTTTTTTTGTGTGGGACTAGTACTTAATGTAAATATAATTTCCAAGGAAAAGGTGTTCAGTTACTCATGAAATATGTTGGAGAGAGTTTATATATACATATATATATATGTGCAGCTACACAAATTTTCAAGTGATTTAATGTAAGTTGTTGATTTAAGTTGAGCCCTGCCATTTGTCTGGGGTTTGCTTTTCTATGTTTTCGTATTTTTAGATGTTTGTCGCTACATTGAATTCATGTCCAAGTCTGCTGGCCACAGATCCATTGCCTTTGCATCTGAAGTTCATTTTTTCATGTTGCAAAGAATACTTAGCACTCATATCTGATAACTCAGGACAGAGAGGTTTGAATTTGCAAATCTTTTTTTTATGTTCGTTGTAATGCCTCATGCTGAACTACCATGGACTAGAACAGGAGGAGATGTGGAAACCTGTTGTTTTGCAACTTTGGTACCTCCTGCCTTACAGGAAGCAGTGAAGGAACACCAGGGTCTCTGGCATGACAGATGGCAACTTGCAGAATCTTTAGGCAATGCAAGTTGATTAGAGGTTAATTGCAGTACTGGTAGTAAGGAGTAGGTCCAGGTGCTGAACAAGCTATTTTGATGTTAGGTCTTCTGAGGATTCTTTAATGCAGTGAATTACTGACTTGGCTGTTAATGAACCGGGTTTTTGTCTGCATATGATCTCCAACAAAAGCAAAAGTCACAGCAAAAAACCATAAACCCCAAGCAAAAAAGTGCTTCATGCAGTATGACTAAATATTGACCCTTGACTTCAGAGGGGCTATCTGTACTTTAAGTTAGTTTTTGCAGGCCAAGGATATACACAAAGAAGAATTTGGCCAGTGACTGAAGGATATCTCCTCACTGCTTATCATAAAGCATGATGTTACAATTTTTTTAATAAATATTTTTAAGCCAAACATATTTCTGTAGCTCTGAAATACATATACAAGCTGTCTCTGGTAGAGTCCAGGCCAAAAAATATCAGTTAGTATTTACAGCCCTCCTCATGGTATAGATTGTTAACTATGAAAAATGTAAACTGGGAACAATCTAGAAGTATCACAATGGATGTTTTCTCTCCTGCAGTGTAGGATGGGAAATAAAGCAATTGGTGAAGAAATATAAATATTAAAAAAGAATAGAATTGGCAATTGCAAACCAAACCCTTGACAATTGCATTAATGGTAATGCATTCCATTCCAGTTCATGGTGAAGTAAAAGGAGTTGGTCTGATAGATCAAATATGGCTTTCATTGCAAGACTGCGACAATGAAGGTGAGATAATAAAGCTATTCAGACTCCTAACCTATAAAAAGCAAAGACTGTATTGTTTTTAAATATACCTGGGGAATTTGCAGAATTATTTATTCTTAGACCAGATGTAATTATAAAATACTATATTTGTTGTCAGTTTTATTTCTGAGATGTATCTCTTCTGTTATGTATATGTATATGTATATGTACCTGCATACATACATTTTTTGATCAAAAAAAAAAAAAAGGAGTGAAAATTGTGAATAATTAATATTGCATCTTAGGTTCCCTTTTGAATCTGGGAAATTCTTTTTGTGTAAATGCAAGGGCTTTGGACAGGGCTTGAAAGGGATTTTATTCTATTGAAATATTTGATAAATTGAGATGGACTAAATAACAGTGAGAATGTAACTTAATGTCTTGTTTTACTCATTATGAATACATTGTGAAGCAATTGGTAAGAATCCATTTGGTGTAAGCCAGCCTAGCTGAATATCTAGGGTAAAGTCCCAAATATCATGTTTAGACTAGTGTCTTTATATGAGTAGATTTTCGTTGGTTTTTTGTTGTTTTTTTTTTAAGTTTGCTAACATGTTTTCAATCATCATCTTATTTTCCAGTCCAGACAAGAGTAAAATCACAAGAGCTCTCAAGTACCTGTTAATACATTTTTCAGACAATGTCAAAAATTACTTTCTGTTCCATCAATACTGATTCATGGCACCAAGCCTAAATAATTAGAACTGGCTAAATACCGAGCTTTTGTGTCCTACATTAACAAAATTGGTACAATTATTTTGAAAGTTACTTAACCAGTTGCGATACTAGCATGCATTTCACATAATTGACTCACCTCTTCCATTGTACTTCAAGTAATCAGAAATAACTCAATTCTACATTATTTGTTAAGTAGTCTCCCTGGAGAATAGGCACAGTGTGTGGTTTGCATGTACTGTATAATTTCACTTGGTTCTGGGGCAAAGCACAGCAGTGTTTGAGGGTACCAGTATGCTATCAAAGCAAATGGGGCTAGGGTACATTCTCTGGCCCTAAGGAAAGGCATAGATTGTGTCCATATGTTTAAATCTCTCTTTTCCCTCATCCGTCAAAGAAGGTGGCCTCATACATACAGTGTATTATGAATAATTCCTGACTCATGCTCTTCTTTGAACCATTCTGGGACACTATCTGGCTGAGTGCTATTTATCTTAGGGCAAAATGGTATCTAAATTTAATATAGATTAAATAATTGTGGGTAAAAAAGAAGATACACCCTTGCTCAAGCATGGGCACTGGCATTTTTTATTTACTGACACAAATGTGCCCTGAGCCTCTTTGTCTTTGAAGTTGTTAGCTTATAGTAGGTGGGCCTGGAAGCAACTAGTCTCACATATGCAATTTACAGCAAAATTTTTTGAGCTTGTTAACTATTGTTTGAGTCTTCTTGTATGTCTGTTCCACATCTGAATTCACACAATTACTCAGTAGGGTGGAATCATTCAAGCTCTAGTTTGCAGCAGCCTTCCTCCAAGTAACTCTGAGTTTATCTTCTGGGAGGAAGTTGGGGAGGTGGGGATGAGATGGCAACTCCATCTCATGAAAGGAAGGCAGATGATTCTTCTGCAGTGGTAGTAGCAGAGGTGGAGAGCACCACCTTGGTCAATACTGGCAGCATCGTGGCCAGAGGATTTCTGGGTTCAGGGACTCCTAACCTGCAGTTGTTGCAGGCTAGGACCTGTTTGGTTCCTGGAGCCCAAAGGTAGGCAGTCATTCTGTTTGCCTGACGAAAGAAGAGCCAGGCATATTGCTTTGGCTGTTTATTGATTTAAAAAGGAAGGGGATTTGACTACGAAGACTGAGGACTCTGGATTTCTTAAACAGTGCCTTTAAGGGGAATTGTCACCAAGTAAAGCATCAATCTCTCTTCTTTCAGAAAAAAATATCTCTCATTTCAAATGCATTTCAAGCACTTTGTTAACCTCAATATGGCTACAGGACGATTCTTTCTGTAGAAAGAGGGAAATTCAAAAGGCACACCTCAGTAGTGCTACAGAGATAACTGAGCAGTAGCACCATTCCTTTCCTGGTTCTGTCCCTACAAAGTTATATGATGGTAATATGTTTGGGAGTGATTTTCTTTGGTTAGGTAACAGGACAGGAGTTTATTCCACATGCACACAGAGGGAAAGGATATTTCTATTGCTGTTCACACAGCTTGGAATGTTCTGTTCCTAGTGCATCAATGATAACAGACAAATAGGATTCAAATAGGACATACAGCTTATATAGCATACTGTGTGTCAGACATGGATGAAAAACCCAGTAGCTCTAGTTGCAGGAACACATTGGGAACAAACGGTCTTATTCATTTGCTCTCTAATACCATCCCCTGGCAGGTATGGCAATAACCAACTAAACATGGTATCCATTATCAACTCTTGTCTAATTTATTTCATGTTAATTAAGTTTATAATTATGTAGTTTCATTTTGTAAAATTGTTTACTTTCTCCTGTAAAGTCACTGAGTCTTCAGATGGGGCTTTTTGGCTATATTTAGGTGCAATTAGCCTTTTAAATATAGTATGTGTTTTGTTCTGTCAAAAAGGTGCTGTAAGATGTAGCATTCATAAATACAAAGAATGGGAGCTTCCCTTTTTCCCAAGACCATTTTCCTTCTCCATTCCTTGGTGTATCCTGTGCTCCTCTGAATGGAGATCCATGTTGGCCCATGTAAAACTGATAACAGAGTGGAGCAAACCAAGGCCAGATCATAGAATCATACAATCGTAGAATTGTCTAGGTTGGAAGGGACCTTCCCTTCCAAAAAAACCCCAAAAACACACCCACCAACAAAAAAAACCAAAACACACTCACGTTACTAAACCATGTCTCTAAGCATTATACCAACCTGTGTTTTAAATACCTCCAGGGACGGTGCCTCAACTACCTCCCTGGGCAGCCCATTCCAATGCTTAATAACCCTTTCAGTGTAAAAATTTTTCCTGATATCCAATCTGAACCTCCCCTGGCGCAACTTGAGGCCATTTCCTCTTGTCCTATCATCTGTGACTTGGCAGAAGAGACCAATCCCTGCTTCTCTACAACCTCCTTTCAGGAGATTCGAGTAAGTGCACATTGTTTTCACTTCGACTGCAAGCAGCTGTGATGTAGAAGACAAACTGCTTCATTTAGTACTGTGTTGTGCAGTATTTTTCCTTAAAAATATTCTCCGTCTTCTGTGTCTGCAAGGAATCACAGGGACATTCATAGCCAAGTAGTGTCTTTTGTGTGGTTTCAACTTGCTGCAGTGTCTGGGGAGAAAGAATAGACCCTGGAGCTTTGGAAGAGGTGCAGGACCTGAATGTATATACTTCAAGCTGCCTACAAAATGTGCACCAGACTTTGAGATGGCTTTTCAGGAGCGTAAATCCAGACCGCAAGGTTCATGAAGAAACATCCCATGCCTCATCCTTCCCTCAAAGAGTATATGTTGCTGTGGAGCAGGGCTGATTGATGTATATAAGGTTCAAGTGACATTATGACATCCTATGACATTAGGATTTGTGGTAAGAGATAACTGCCTGAGCTTTTGAGATATTTGGGACTTTTTCCCTAAGGGATCTAAGTCTTAAATTTTTCTATCAGGAGGAAATTTGTGGGGTGAAATACTTAAGCCAAGATTGTATCATAATGGGGCAGTGATTCCTGGCCCTCATACCTTAAAGTCTGCACAGGATAGGGGAATAAAAGATGAACAGAAACTACGTAGTAGTGTTCGTGGAGTGAAACAGTAACTGGGCTACCTGTGATTTGGCTCTTGGTTGCTTGCTGTCAGTCCATTATCCTGATCATTGACCACGCAGAGATAATTTTATTTAGGGAAGATCATTAACTGTCACATGGACGTGTTTGAGTAGTAGTGACTGCAAAAGAAGGCAGTTGAGATTAATGAAGTGAAAAAAAGAATTGTTTTACTAGTGGCCCTCAGTGATTAGGATATGTGTCTTGTAAGAAGTATTCAGATTTCCTAGACTCAAGGTAAAATGTCATAGAAAGGAAGCTGGAGAATTCTCAGTAACAACTATGAGGCCTGTAATGATCAAAGGAGTTAATATTGTTGTAAGGCAACAGTAGGGAAAAATAATCCCATTAAAAATGAATATATATGGTACAGTTCCATAAGTGTTATTCTACTGGAATGAGCAACATTGTTTCCCTAATTTGTATATAAAAACTGGCTTGCTAGTTCTTGTCAAAAGGCAATATATTGAAAATGTGGAATATCTATTGATCTTTGGAATTATGCAAGCTAATGTGATGGTAGAGTTGGCTTCAGTATTCAGGTAGAGACAGAATGGTTTCGAAGTTGACAGTGATCCTCTTTTTCAAAGGAGTAAGACATAATTATGCTGTGTCCTTCATGTGCTCTGATCTTCTTTCTTGTGGCTGAAAACTGACACTTGTCAAAAGTGTATCTATCTGTGTAGTAGCATTTCAGTATTTTACATGCATAGCAATGAGTGTATTAAACACAAATGGTAGAGATGTCATAAGGTAAACAGCCTTTTTTCTTAACAGCTTTGACTTTTCAAGTACTTGCAGAAAGCTTTGAGAAAGCATTCCTTAGTATATTGATTGATGTCAGGCATGCAGTTTCATGCAAATGAAGTGTAAAATAACCTGCAGACACCCATGTTTTAAAATGTGTATGCAGATAGTAATTGCTACACCCTTTCCTATGAACTGGGTTTCTGTTGTGCATTTTCCATGGTTCTGTGGGGAGCTGCTGTTACTGCAGAGGTCTGTTTCGGAGTTTGGACAGTTGCTTATTCATACTCTCTCTTTTTCACTTTAACCTGTACCTGAATTAGAAGCTATGCAAAATGTATGGACTGACTAGCTCTGAACACTGGTGGTTTGAGCTTCAGCTTTTAATGTCCTTGACTCTCACTAATCAATAGCAAGCAAAACATCTACAGCATCAGCAGCTGTACTGTAACAGGAAACGTCTGTGGATATTGTGCTGGAAGACATGAGGGTAATGAGTCTCCCTGAGAAAGATGAAACATTTTCTCCTTAGAAGTGCTGAGCACAAATGTTTCATTTTCTGCTGCCTGCTTGAAAAAGAGCACATCTTCCAATATATCATGAAGAAATAAAATAAAAACTCCAAATTAGGCTAAGGAAAAACAGATTAAGATATTAAATGATCCTTGTCAGCAATGTAGGGGACTGTTAGCTCAAAATATTTTTGGTCTCTAAAATGCTGAGTAGACAGTTCAAGTTTTACTATCTCTTGGTTCTAAGTCATTTCACATCAAGAACAGCTTTATAGGCTTCTGTACTAAAGTATATATAATTCTGTTTGACCCCCTTTCTCATTTTATGAACTTGTAGATCAATGAAACAAACCATTAAATAGATTGAATGCTGCCTGCAACACTAATGTTAATGGCTCCAATTTTATTAAGCCCATTTGGAAACCTCATACAGGTGGCAGCATCCATAAAATGACAAACTATGTTTCCTTCTCTGTGGAGCATAAATTTAAACATTAGAGGAAAAGCTAGTGATAGCGGAAAATATTTTTTCTAAGACATTGCAGTATTTTGTAGAATTGTAAAGGAGAGCAAACCCCCTGTTTTGGGTTACTATAAATAGTCCTGAGGTTAATATGATAGTGCATAGTACTTGCCTTCCTGTTGTTGTAAACAACTGGAGCATGCTGGAGGATCAAGACTCTTTATCTCGATGTACAGTTTCATGGGACAGACTGTTTAATCTCTTCTGGTCCTAGTTTTTCCGATTACTAAGTAAATTCGGTTTGGAAAATCTGATCTGGAAAGGGAGACCAATATCGAATTCAGATCCAGAATTTTTTGGGAATCCCTAGCTTCTAATAAGTTAAGAGTGTGTACAAGTCTGTGTGGTTTTAGGTCTTTGATTTTCATTAGGTTGTCTTCTATCCATGCTTTTATCTTTAGATAAAAAAGTAAATATATACATATGCCATGAGATTTGTTAGTGACATGAATAAAAAATACTGTTTTAGTGCCTGATGGTGTAAAAGCGGTGTTTAAAAATAAGAAAAAAATTGTATTAAAAGTTTATGTTGCTATGCTCTGAAACACAAAGCAATATTGAACCTGGTGCATGCAAAATCTGAAGAATCTAAGAAAAAGTATGGATATCTTCAGAGAACTTTAACTCCTGTTGCTATGTAGGGACTGCTCTAAAAAGGCAAGACATTATTCTTCTTTGTGTGATAAGCATTCTCTCCAGAAACCTATCTGGGAGCCTCTCCTTGCTTTCCAATAAAAATGAGGTGACCTTTTGTCCTCATTTTGCCACAGCATTAGCCAGCACTGCTCTTTGAAGCGCTGGCTCAGATCCAAGAAGCAAATAAAACTATGAATGAATTAGTTCATTTAATTTTCTACTGAAACCAAAAACTGAAAAATTTGATAAGAATATCTTTCTAGGTAATGCAACTACATCTTCTCTTTTCTTTCCTCCCTTCCACTCAGCAGTTTGGGCTTTCTCCATATAAATCACTGTTCATTTACAAAGACCAGAGGTACATGTGGTGTTATGCTCGATTTCCTCCAAGCTAGAAAAAGTAAAAATGTAAATTAATTTTTGTTTCAAAATACTCTGTTTGGATCAAGATCCCAAGTAACATTCTACTTAGGATTAACCATATGTATTTGATGAAAAGAGAAAGTGTAATAGAAACTTTCAATTGCTCAGCACTTATTTTGCTTGAGCTTTCCCTTGACTGTTTGGTTTTACATACCTGATCTCCAAATTTATGCACCTCAATGCAGAGACATATTTGGAGAGCTGGATGTGAGTATATGAAACTTAGTTTTGAATTCAGATAATTCTTCATTGTAGGAAGATTTTATTTACTCTGACAGAATTTAGGTCAAGTTTGTAATGACCAAGAAAGTTTGAAAGTTTGACTGCAGACCTCCAATTTATGTACAACACATCAGAATATATTACTTCAAAGCCTTTTGGAGTAGAAGAGATTTAAGACAACTAAAATTTACCATCTTGCTTTGTGAAGAAAGTTCAGAAGACAACCCTGTCATAACATTTTCCTTCCTGAATGACTTAGTTAATGTTTGTAGGGAACATAACCGGTGAGAAGGACCATGACTGAGATTGTTTGGAACAGGTAGAAATTGAGTCCACGGATGTGTCACTATTCCCACAACAGATGTTCCCAAATATGGCAATGCATGAGATGTTATGATGCATTAGATGTTATGATGATGTCATTAACTAGTCAGTTCTGTGCTGAGTGCTGGTTAAAGGAGGAAAAAAGTTGGCTTCTTTAGGTATAAAAAGGATCGTGTCTATGAAAGGCTCTTCTTTCAGAATAAGTTCAGCATGCATAAACATATGGCTTTTTTTGCTTTCTTCTCTAATGAATAGAAAAGCTAGAAACAATTGGTCTTAAAGGTATTTTATCCAGCTCCCAATGAGAGTAAACTCTTAGGAAGATACTCTTCCAGTATCTGAGATACAGATCTAGGAAGCTTGTAAGATAGTAATCTGTGGTACTTAGAGAAAGCAAATTGTAGGGTTAAAAAAGATCCTCACTGTTGGCTCAACTGGATCCATATTAATAACGTAACTCAAACTACACTTTATGCAGCACATTCTCTTTGAAGGAAAGCAGTTAGACTTAAATTCGATGTCCCCAAATAGTGTATTGCAAAATCATTATAATTTTTGTTTTTAGACTAGTAATGAATACAATGCTCACTTCAAAACTCTCTGAATGAAAAGATGATATTGGAAATGAAATATCAACAGGTTACATTTTAATCTATTATTTTCTTTATTGTCTTGGACACGTTTGCATCTGAGAGAGACGGGTACATAATGTTCACTTAAAGGATGAATGAAGGTCTGTCATTGCTTGTACAGGGAAGATGGCTACCTTTTTTTCTCCCACTTTTAGTTTGAATTTTTTATTATTATTCCTCAGTGTACTTTCCTCTGCAAGTCTGAGTGGCAGCTTACATAACAGCAGTGTTTTTTTTTAAACTAATATTATACTCAGAGCCAGTGCCCCGGCAGCAACTCAAACCAAAATCAGTCTTTGCCTGAACCTGCCTAACTCACTCCTTTTAGAACTTTGAGAAGCTAGATGAGAGGGTGGCAGTTAGAACATGAGAAATCATCTTCTAAATACCCACTGCCCATAATATTTTGCCTCTCTTAGCTCAATGACTCCAAATAGTCAGAGAGCTAGTGTACAAATTAAGTCCAGATTGCCTGCTGCTTAATGGGTTTTTAGCTTTTTCTACTTTTCCTGGAACCATTTTTTTAAAGCACTTCTGTTCAGTTTCTCTGTCTTTCTGTTTCAGTCCTTTTCCTTGCTCCATTTCGCCTGTGTTGTATCAGAACCTTCCTATCACCCCTACCCCTCAGTCCCTGCCCCCTCCTGCAATTCTTCTGTATTTCTGTGTCCTTTTCTTTTCTACATAAGTTACCTAGTTACTTTCCATATTTCACTGAATACAATCAATAGACTCTTTTTTTAACCCTTTTCTTTTCTTTTCTTTCCTTTTTTTTTTGACTTCCTTCTAGTAATGATTTTTCCCTTTAAAAGATTTAGTTACTGTAATGAATTCTTGTGCCTTCAGTAGGACTGGCACGACTGCCTTGTGTACTTCTTGACTCCTGTAGACTGCTCAGATTCTAGGTCTGAGTCTTCTTCCATACTGGTTGTTTTAGACATCACTGTTGACTACTAGAGTTGCTAATGTACATGCACATGCAACTAAGAATATAAGCAGATCTATTGTCTACCTGTGATTTGCGTAGTACTGTACACTTAATAGTAGTCCATCGGTTAAGAACTTCTCAAATGAAAATTCAGAGGTGACTTTAAACATAGCAATGTGATTAACTATGATTGCAGCAGACCAGGTAAGGAAAATACTAAAAGGCCAGAAAGCTTTCACTTGCAATGCTTTGCTTTAGTGTTAAAAATGTGGTGTAGATGTGTGTTTTTATGTAAATACATATATCTGTCTTTTGACTTAATGTCGAAGAACATATGCAGTCTCACAGATTCAAGCAAACAAGTTCCACGGAGGTCTGAATGGCCTAGGAAATTTGAAGGGAAGGTAGCAACCATGCAATAACTTTCAATTCTAGACTGCCAAAACCCTGATGATACTTCTCTTTTTCGGTCTGACCTGTAACTTCCAAACATCCTTCAGAAAATTACTTAGGAGATAGATTAACTACAGAGACCTAGTAAAAATACTGCAGAAGGGCCTGGAAAAGCCTGCCAGCTTTGTACCACCTGCAGAAACAGGTCCTCAGTCTTGCTCAAAAATGGTTAGATGGAGCTTGCAACATGTATATACAGTCATGAAAGTCAACATATTTCACAGCTCTGCATTTTTCTTGACATTACAGTAAGCTTTTAGGGATGTGATGTTAATACACTGTGATGAACTGAATTTTCAATGATGCATTTTGGTTTTGATTTCTCTCATTGAGAATTTTGTGGTATGGCAAAACTATGTTAATTCACTTTAAGGTATTTTATGTATATGAGAGGAGGCAGTAGAGGTAGAAAGGACCTGAATCGTGTAAGTTTAAATAAAAGCACAGATTCCAACAATAATGTTGTGTTCCTTACAAGTTCTTATGATACTCATCGCTACGTGTGGATATGACTGTAAGAAGTTCATCTTCTCAATCTCAGTCTAACCTAGAGCCTTCCTCTCCAGGTAAAACAATCCCTGTGCAGAAGCCTAGCTGTACTGAAATGATGCTCACTTCAACTGATAATATATTATTGTCCATGGATTAGCCAGGTCCCTTTGTTTTTGCTTGACACCTTATGCTAAACCTTAGCAATTGTTTCAGAGGAAAGGAATTTTGCCACACCCTTTTGGAAATGTTTGGTGCTTCAAAGCATGTTCAGCTTCTGAATGTGCCATTACCTACTTTCAGGGTAGAAGTACTAAGAGTGCCTCAAGGTTAGAACAAGCAAGAAAATGCAATGTAAATGAATTAGTCATTGTTACTTAATTACTAACAGTCAAATTCAACTTCTCTTGAAACTGATAGCATAAGTCTCATTCATTTAAGGCAAATCAAGATTTGGCTCTGAATTGTTGTTTAAAGTGTTGTGGAATATAGATAAGCTTTCACTCTTTATAAACATTGAGAACTTACTAAAGCAAGTTAAAAAACCAACCAAAACAAACAAACAAAAATGACTGATGAGGTTTACATTTACAGGATAATAGTACAACTCTCACATGTTTTTTTTTCAAATGTCATTAGAACAAGTAATGGTGACTGTCAACAGTGATGTACATAATAACTCAACTGCATCAGATAACAACCGAATGGGTAAGACAATGCTGTTCTAGGAAGTACTTATGCTATAGAGTCAGATAGTTGGATTTCACACAGGGCCAAACATAGCCTTTTTTGAAGCTCTTAGCCTTAGATGGTCAGGTAATGTTTGGGGATAGGTGCACAGGGTTTCTCCTTTGTCTCAGAACAGAACATGACCTAAGGGTATTTACTTGTGTTTCAATGTGCCATCATATTTAGTTGTTGATTTTTAAGTTCCTGTTGATATTTAGAAACAATTAATTTTAAGATAATTAACTAATATTTCCTCCAGCTCCTTTTTTTCTGCCATTACAAAGTCATTTAATGACATTAAGGGCAAGAACCTGTTTGGATCAGGCAAAAAGGATGATGTGCACAGAGCTAAGATGTGAAACAAAGGTTACAGAGAAACCTGGTGTTGCACTTACAGTAACTCTGTGGTATAGTGCGGTCCCATTCACTTAGGTGATGGACTAGACCAAAGACAGAGAACTTGCACCCAGGCTTGTTCATGATAGGCCTTTGCACAAGGCATGACACCTGACAGGTTTTTCTGACGCATGCATAGTATAGTCCCTGGTTGGAGAATTCTAGATTTACTGCATTAGAGCTCAATATGAATATTTTGATGTGTTAAAGACAAATGATTAACATGCCTTACACATTTTTAATTATGGAATAAAGTCATTGGCCACAAGACAGAGCTAATGTTGTCATTTTCATAAATTCATGTACAGTTTTTATTTAACATTTTATGTATCCTTTAAATGCATTTTATGTTTATGTGTTTGATTGTCAACTATTCATTTGTGTTTCGATTAATTTTTGTATTAATTTTTCTTTGACTTTTTTTAAAAGCATGATTTCTCATATTTTATTTTGTTTCTTTTAGGTTTTGTTTTATTTCATAAGATCCCACTGGATGGGTAAATGAAATAAGGAAAAGATGAGAGAGGGGCTGTTGAGCTTGTGGAAGCTGTGTGCTGCACACTAGGGAGTGGACAGTGTTCTTGCCCAGTGAAATGCCACCTCCCTTGGACTTCTCTTTTAGACATTGATTGTGTTTGGAGAACTGTAGAAGTACATTCAAACCAGTAGCTGTTTTTGCAAGAGCAGGGCAAAGCCAAGCCCTGAGGCAGCTATAAAACTCAAGAAAGTCCAGAAATAAGCTATCACACTCTTTCTTATTGCCTTGTCCCCACTGTGTCTTCCAAAATGACATTGAGATGAAATTGCATCATATTGTTTCCTCTGTCAATTTTTTTTCTGTTTGAACTTAACTGGAAAGATGTTGTTTTTCTAAATAATATTTATCAAAGGTGAACTGCAAAGTTGCTTTTATTTTACTGCATTAGTGGCTCTGCAAAACTTCCACAAATGCTTAATTTGAGTGTGCGTGTAAACTCATTGATTTCAATGGGAACACTCACATCCTTAAGTTCTTGTATACTTTCAGGATAAATCCTAAAGCAGTAAATTGCAGAGCTGGCCCTGCAAATCTTATTTATGTATGTGGTTCCACTGACTTTACCAGGAAGATGGAGAGTATGATCTGTATACAAAAAGGTGGCAATACTGTTTGTTAGCTTGTTTGGGTATTGAACCAGTGCCATCACTTACACATTCAGTAGGGTTGTGCTTATTCAATGTAGTCCATAATTTTGGGTAAGTGTACAAATCTTTAGTAGGCTGGAATGCTGATTCTGAGCCAAGAGCAAGAATAACAACACTATACAGTTGGTCTTTCGGACTGTGTACTTACAGGCCTATTTAACTGTTCATATTTAACTGCAGAGTATACTTCAGAGTATGCTTCAGTATATGTCAGAGGAGAGCCTACTATCTTCTGAGAAGTGTTTACTATAACAACTAAAGCTAAGTAAAGGTACAAGCATTTTGCAAGACCTGGAACTGCATTTAGATATAGCGCTAGACATTCAGTTTCATGCTACTTACCTATCAAATCTTGAGTTTATAATTTGATTTTTTCAGCTTAGGGAATCATCGTAAGAAAGATGAAGTTTCTGGTTTTTTAACTGAGAGTTAGCTACAAGGACTAGCAGCAAAAAACGGAGATAGATGCTTATATTTCTTTTAATTTTGATTACATTTCTGAGCCACAGTTTGATTTTAATTCCTTACAATTATGTTTAGTAAAAAAGCAGAGATGTTATAGTTTTGTCTCTTTTGTATTTGCTTTTCATTGTTTGTGCTTTATAATTTCAGCCATTTTCACTCTTCCATTGAAACATTGCTTTTTCTTCTTTTGCTTTTTTTTCTTTTGCAGGATACACCATCCCTCTCTTTCTGCAATGGCATCTTGACTCTTTTGTTCGATCTAAGTTACTCACTTTTTGCCTTCTAGGACTCTTAGTCTTTTGACATTTTTCTTGTATTCTCTTCAGTGTCTCGCATCCAAGTTCTTGCTGTGCTCAAGTTTTGGAAGTGTCCTCATTAGTCAAGAAATATGTCCACTTTTGCATTCTTGTAGGACTACGTAGTGAAATATTTCCTTTCTCTTGCCACTGGTTAGGAAAGGGAGTTGCAGTTGCTAAAGTGCTTTCTTCCCTTCACCAAAATCTGTCCCAAATATGTGTTCTCGCTACATAAAGAGGAGAGAGCTGAAAGTCTACCGATGACCTAGGAATTGTGGTGTCTTTCTTTGTCACTCTGCACATACTGTGGTGGTCTGGAGAAGGATGGCAGCAATTAAGGATATCCATTGTAGTTGCTGTTTGAAGTTAGATGCCAACAAGTGTTCTGCAGTTCCTCAGAAACAATATTAGGAATGTCTACCTTTTTTCCTCCCTAAGTCTATGTGGACATGGTCTTATTCTAGAGAGATACTTTCTCTTGTGCTTACTGATTCTCTTTTAACTTCCTTTTAATTATTCTCTTCTCAGACTTCTTGCTTACCCATGAATCTCTCCTCCCATTGAAGTAATATCTGATGCCATTGAGCTGATTCTAAATCAATAGAGAATTGTTTAGGTCAGCGATATTTGAACTAAAGTCAGTGGAATTACATCAAATGTAAGTTGGATCATGAGCAGAGCTTGACCCAGTAGAGATTCCAGTCTTAAGTTTTGCTGGGACAAAATCAACATATTTCAGTTATGTATTCACAATTTATTGTCAAATAAATGAGGTGAGAATCTGACTCCTTTTCTTCTGGCAGGAAAAAGGCAAACTTGCAGAGCTGGAATTTGGCAGTTGATTCTTGAAATATTTAATTTTAAAAGGTAGTTCTTTCTGATTCATAGTATTTATATGCATAAGTGTGCACAGATATTGGTTGGGGATTTTTCACAAAGTTTTTGTGATTTATTTTGTAGCACTTTGCAGTTCATCTTTATGGTATAGGAGTAGGTTTGACCTTCAAGTATTTCAGCATGTACTGACACGGTATTTTGGATTTTATGTAATCATGGAGGTAACTTTAATAAACCACAACTGATTTATGCACCAGTGAAATATATATATTTATATATATATTGTAGAATATCCTTCTTACATATTTTGTGCTATATCTTTTATATTAGCCACTCAGTGCACTATTACTTGATGCAGATATTCACAGAACCTTATGGATTACAGCACATGATTTGTTACTAATAATGTCTTAACGCAGATGTTCAGTGCTTGGAAAAAGACTACATGTTCCTAAAATGGTTTCTTTTCAGTATGTGGACAGAGCCTCTTAAAACTAAGGGAGCTAAACTTTTAACGTGGAAATTATAGTACCGACTAGCTCCTGTCTTTCAGCTTGATTGTAAGGGACATTGCTTGTAACTGTAGAGATTCTGATCTGCCCAAATGGTGTTGGTTTACAAAGGGCTCAGTTAATTACGAATTCTTGACCTCCTTAAAATAAAGTGAGATTCAAACTAGGAATTATGCAGGAACCATTAACATGGTAAAAGTTGCTGAACATCCAGGATTTGACATTAAAAAGCTTTTATGTTGTTTCACTGAGCAATAAAAAAGGCTATGAAACGTCTAAAGGCAGAGTTGCTATTTTTTTTCACTGTGTCAGACATGAATCTAAAATAAAAGCATATTTCTAATGTTCTGCTAGAAGGGGTTTATTTATACTAGAATTTACTTTAAATTGACTTTTAATATACTCAGAGAAGTACTGAGATAAGCTGTTGAGCAGTTTGATGGGCGGATTAGTTGGGGGACTGGAGAGGAAGCACTGCTTGGGAGTGTTTCGGTGTGAGGCAAGGTGTGTCATCAGGTCTGTTAAATAAACCAATTCATGTTAAATTTGGTGGAAGTTTGATCAATGGCCAGGTCTATTTTGCAAACAAGCGCATTGTTCCCAGGCAGAGCCTGGGAACTGTGTTGTATTTGCTGCAGCTGCCTGCTATGCCAGGCAGAGAGGAGGCCCTAGTAAAGGCTGTTCCTGCAGGAGGGTCTTTGGGGACCATGTCTTTTTTTGATGGGAGTTGTGGGAGCTCACAGCCAGGACAGACGGAGGCTGCTGTGACAAATTTGCATGGCAATATATGTGTGTCTGAGTACCCTAACCTCTGCAAGGCAGTCCCCAACCTTTCTACTGCCTTTGACTACCAGCTGGATTTCTCCCATGCAGCAGTGAAGAAAACCATTCATTTCAGTGGGAGCAGGATCCTTAAGGGCAGCAGACAGTGCCAAGAAAACCTGTGGACAGCTAGTTGGAAACAATTCTACTTCAAATAGCTCATGCAGGAATTGCTCTTTCTCTTTTGGCTGCCAGCAGAAGCACTAGAAATCCATTTCTTTCCTGAAGTGCAGCCAATCCCTAAGCACGGTTTTTCAAAACTGAAAAAACTTACAGAAGTTTGCCATGTAGGAATGACCAATACAGCTCTTACTGGCTCTTTACACAACAGCATTAATCCAAAGGTCAGTTTCTCAGTATCTTCACTTGGCCATCCATGATAAATTGACAATTATTTATCAGGAAGAAGACCAACACTTTGTTTGCAGCTGTTTAAATGCTTAAAAACTTGCAAGTGTTTGTAAAGTTGGAAGTCATTATCAGATAGATTAGAAAAATGCATCCTTTCTGACGTCTTATAATTCAGCCCTCCTTTTCCAGTTGCATATTTTGAATTTGAAGTAATTTGAAAGTTAATTAATTCAGCAGTGAAACATTTTATTCTTGTTTATTTCAAAAGAAAACCCGAGAAACTTACCTAAAGGTTTTTAGTACCTCCTTCTTTTTCTTCTTCTTCCTCATTATTCTGTCTGGCTTCTTCTCTTTCTTCTGGTTTTCAGTGGTTCTTTCTTTCTTTCCTTCTCTTCTGTTATCGAGAGACCTCAACATCCTACTTCATGAGCTCTTTTCCCCACAGGGTACAAATATGCAGCATCTTTGAATATCCTTTTGAAGGGCTTTGCTGTCATTATGTGATGGTGTAAGGTATTCCAGATTATAATGTAGGCCCACAGGCCCACTGGCCCACAGTTGAGCCAGATTTTGTCATATGATGTCCACAGCAAGAGTTCATGGATGGATTGAACTGTTAAGAACTATAAATACAGCATTGTAGGGAACACAGAGAACATTGGTACTGTGTATTGAGGATTGAGAACTGGCTATGTGACAGGACCCAAAGGGTAATGGTTAATGGAACAGGCTCAAGCTGGAGGCCTGTAACCAGTGGTGTCCCCCACGGGTCGATACTTGGTCCAGTCCTGTTCAACATATTCATCAGTGACCTGGCCGAGGGGACAGAGTGTATCCTCAGCAAGTTTGCTGATGATACCAAGTTGGGTGGGGTGGCTGACACCCCGGAGGGCTGTGCTGCCATCCAGAGAGACCTGGACAGGCTGGAGAGCTGGGCAAGGAAGAACCTCATGAGGTTCAACAAGGAAAAGTGTAAGGTGCTACACCTGGGCAAGAAGAATGTCAGGCACCAATACAGGTTAGGCGTGGACCTGCTGGAGCCAAGCTCCGAAGAGAAAGATCTGGGAGTCCTGGTAGACAGCAAAATGACAATGAGCAAGCAATGTGCTCTTGTGGCCAGGAAGGCCAATGGAATCCTGGGCTGCAAAGGGAAGAGTGTGGCTAGTCGGTCGAGGGAAGTCATTCTCCCCCTCTACTCTGCACTGGTGAGGCCACAACTGGAGTATTGCATCCAGTTCTGGGCTCCCCAATTCAAGAGGGATAGGGAACTACTGGAAAGAGTCCAGCGAAGGGCAACAAAGATGATTAAGGGATTGGAGCATCTCCCTTATGAGGAAAGGCTGAGAGAGCTGGGACTCTTTAGTCTGGAGAAGAGAAGGCTGAGGGGAGACCTTATTAATGCCTATAAGTATCTCAAGGGTGGGTTGAAGGAGGAGGGAGCCAGACTCTTTTCAGTGGTTCCCAGTGACAGGACAAGGGGCAACGGGCACAAGTTGGAACATAGGAGGTTCCACTCGAATATGAGGAAGAATTTCTTCACGGTGAGGGTGACAGAGCCCTGGAACAGGCTGCCCAGGGAGGTTGTGGAGTCCCCTTCCTTGGAGATTTTCAAGACCCGCCTGGATGCAGTCCTGAGTAGCATTCGCTAAGCAATCCTGCTTCAGCAGGGGAGTTGGACTAGATGATCTATATGGTCCCTTCCAACTCTAAAAAAAATTCAGTGAAATTCAGTGTATTTCACATTTTTCACAGACCATTTCATTGTCTGACTTCCATAGGAATATGTATCCCCAAACTTTTGAAGTTGGCTTCTGTTTGTTCTGTTTTTCTTTTGTATATACAAATTAAATCTGTGGAAATAGAAAATGTTGCATTAATTGGAAATATAGCTGTTTAGTTCCACAAGCATGTAGACTGTGTGATTGAATTTATATTGATCGATTATATTGTGATTGAACTGAATGTTACTGTCTTTTAATCAGACCCCAAGGTTAACTGGTTAACTTATTTTCATCCAAAAAAGATAGATTTAAAGAGCCCACATTAGACTGTGTGGTGTTTGGGTATGGACATGCCATATCCTTCTAATTTTAATGGCATCCTTCCATGATTAGCTATATTTTTGCAGCTGTGGTGTGGTGTATAAGCACGTCCTGGCCTGGAGCAGAGTTGCAAGCAGTATAGAGCCAAACTGCTTCTACTTTGAAGAGCGCAATTCCATCGTAGTCCCTAGAGGCAGCAACTCACAGCAGTATTACTAAGCAGATTATGTCTTGACATAGGAGGAAACTCCCCTCATCACATGTATGCTTTCGCTGTAATTCCATTCCTTGGCTGGAATGACAAGAACAACCATATAGGATTTCAGAGAACTATCTGATAGTCAGAAAAGTAGAGTGTGAAGTCATGGTCTTCTTGTGATTTTTCCTTGATGTAAGCAGTGTAGAGCTCACTCCTCAGGCATGTCCACAAAACAGGAAAAGGAATCCTGATTTTTTTCCTGAGATTTTTTTTTTAAACACAGATATTTCATTGATATTACTGGCGTTAAGCATGAGAGCAGAATTGGGCTGCCATTCTGGTTCACAAACCTGAGACCAGAGTCTTTGGCAAATACATTTGAATGTCTTCCACTGCTATTCAAAGCCCCATTTTCCTTGGTCTTTCTTAGACTTCAGGTTCAACTTAAAAATATGAGGAGAGTCATTCTGTTGGTACCAAAGTATAGAACTTAAGCATTCTTTACTAAAACTATTTTTCATGTTGAAAAAAGTAACATTCTAAATGATAGCACAAAAATGCCTTCTACCATCACATAACGTCACATCATAAAAAAAAGTTTGCTGTAATCCATCAGCAAGATGTGACTCTTTTCTATCCTTCTCCCCTCAAATTCTTCATGTTGAAACTGTTTTATATTTCCTGTAAAGAACAGACAATCGTTGGTTATATTCCTAAGTACTACCGTAACAGTTTGGACGGTCTATACTTACAAAAATTGTACTTGACAGATTTGTTTTAAACAAGCCAATAAAGTTTTACAATTAATTTTCATTGTGTCTTTCACTCTCTGTAAATTGTTCACATCTAGTATTCCATTAGTAATTGTGCATTGTATTGGAAAATAGTGAATCTCTGAGTTCCTCACCTATTATCTGTTGTTATAAATGCGCTTATTGTTGCTTTTTTTTTCTGATAAACGGTGAGATTTAACTGCTTAATTATATATTTATAACATCTTGAATGGTTACCCTATTTAAAAAATACCCTTTGCCCCCCAAAAAACCTGTTTGCAGTGGTTTTATTTCTATTTAACTTAATTTAAACATATGTGTTTTTAACATGTACATTCAATCAGGTGTGTGTATTCAGGTCAAATGACTACATACTCAGCTGTTGGCCACAAAACAGCAGATTTTACATGTCAGGCTGTGCTTCACCTACTCAGAACTCAGAAGTAGAAAAAGTTGTTTGGTTGAATACTCAAGTGAGCTGTACTGATTTTTGAAATTATTTTAAGGAAACTTCAGTGCTATGATTTGAAGAGTGTGTTTTGCTTTGGAACTTTTGTTTGTTGGCCTGGACCATCAGGATTTCTTGATAGACCTAATGAAACAGAATATACAAGAATGTTGAAATGGTTATGTCACAATTTAAGCCCAAGTTTTTCCTTTTTTTGCTTTTTACTTGGGCATGTCTTATTTTCCCACAAATTTGATTGCTGTATTTGGACTATAGCAGATGTGGATATTGCATTACATATGCATTTTCTTGCTTCTGAAATGTTTGGTCACATTTTTCTCTTCTGGGAGCTCAGCACAACTCTGAGCATTGTACCAGATCTGCTTTGTATGCCCGTAAGGAATTTCAGATTTTTCACCTATTGGCACAATTGTGATGCGTTTTAGTCTGTTTTATACATATGCTTTTTTATCATCATCCATGTAAAAAATGCTTTTGAAACGAATTTGATGTATCCTCACTATCTAGAAGAAACAGGCTTGATGTAAAGATCTATTCTAGGAGAAGCTTTCAGTAAGACTTGCTATTACAGGTAAAATATGATCGTGATTAAGCTGGTAGATACAATTATTTTAAAGAAAGTGTGCAGACAATATGAAATATTAGGTTAATGAAAATGCTTTACCAAGTAAAAAAAACATATTGAAATTGTCATCTATTGGATATTCTTTTTGAGTGGTAGCAAGCTTGCCATTGAGATACTGTAATACAGGCTTTGCATCCTCAGCAGACCCAAGAAGTTGTTATCTAGGGAGAACAATCAAAAAATGAAGCTGAGTAAAGATAAAAGTGAAAATAGCCATTTACACTGCTCAGGAAATTAGGAAGTCAACAGGATAAGAAGTAACATAAAGTCTTAATGTTCTTGATAATTCAGATTAGTGTAAAAATGCAAACGTGTTCATTTTTTAATGAACATGAATTGTAACTTAACAGTATTCTTGTAGAAGCAAAGCCTTTATTTTATTGTTCTAAATGAGAAAAAAAATTACAAACAGCTTGTATTGAATATTTGTGTTGAGAAATTATTATTTCCATCAATTTCTCCATTAACATACTGCAAGAATAAAAAGTTAATTTCATAGGTTACTTTATAATTCTGTTTGAAATGTAAAATTAATTTAAAGGACAATTTTCAGGTTGAGTGACATTTCTTCCTATATTATGTTAGTAATCAGGCTCTAAAGCAAAAATGCAGAGCACATAATAAGCGTTATTTGTATATTGCATTTTCATGAGGACAGTTGCAAAAAGTCACAAAATTACTGTTTCTGATATTCAGATAATTCTATTGAAAGACTATTTTAGCAATGTGTTTTACCTAAAAAAAAGGAAATACAGTCTGCAGGTTTCTAAACTACTTGTTCTCTAGCTGGTTTGTTAAAGCTGACAAATACTTTAGGTTTAAATGATAATGTTTTGTTTGGCTTCCAATTTACTACCCAGAGCTCTAGGACTTTCGTCATGAGAGCAGAGTTAACAATAAAGAAACCAGATGTCGTTAAGGTCTATAAACAGAGAATGGAGTTTCAACTAAAATAATCCCCTCAAAGTGTAAAACTCCATTTCATAGTGTGTGAAGACAGACAAAAGTGAGTAAAAAAAATAGAGGTGCATTTGAAAAAGAGCTGAAAATGAGTTTGGCTTGGAGTTCATGTTTGGTGCACAAGTTGATACTGTGTTTAACATGAAAGGCTTGCTCTGGTAGTTGAAAAGCAGTAATTTAAGAAGCACTTGTTTGTTTTGTTTATGCGATTTGCTTTTCTACTGTAGCTTCCAAATTCATAGTTTATTCCCATTATGCTATTCTTATGATGCCAGTATTGTGTCTTCATTTTTCATCTTAGCAAACTTCAGATGTAGTTCCCTCATACACTGCAACTGTAATTAGTAAAATCCTAAATAGTATCTTGGAATAAGTTAGAATGTAAATGTGCCAGTGTCTTTCATAGCTGCATTTACTCTTGCCACATAGAAGTGCCGTGCTATTTACACATCCAGAAGAAGCAGAGTATTCAACTGGCTGTTCTAGGCATGACACCTTCCCAAGAGAGCGGATATGCAAAAGGCAAATATGCAAGTGTGTGTTGAGAACTACATATCAGTGACACCACAGATCATAATTCCTCAATACCTCTTATATTAAGTAGGAGAAGTTAGGGAACAGAAAGTGGTGAAACTCTTTGCAGCCAGATGGGCAATTGATTGTGCGGTTTCTTGACAACTAGTGTGGTCCCACTGAAGAGTCACCACATCTTCCCGTGCAAGGGTTTTAGACCAATTTCAGTGTTTTAAGCACTGAAGCTGATGACGTCTCAGGAATGTATGCTTCATCCCTGCCTCAGAGAACATGATCCAAGAAAAAAGCTAGTTCTATATAAACCTTTGTCTGAGGGCTGGGTGACATTTCTTTCAGTTTGTTATCAGCACCATGCTGAGCTTTTGTAAGGTCTTTACTCCAGCAGATATCCTGACATAGATCTCACTGCCTGAAACAGAATTCCCCTTTCTTTTTCTAAAGATGCATGCCAATTTTAATGCTTCCTCATGAGACCAACCACAATGCTGAGGTCAGAGCTTATAAGTTAGCTCACAGTTTTCTGCCCTAGATGGTCCCAGAGTAATATGTAATAGGTTATAGGTCAATAGGGCTAGCCATGTCAGAGATTCCTGGTGCACTTGTACCTAATAATGCATAGTCATAAGAAGTTGGTTGACTTCTGTTAAATGTCTTAAGATTCCTAGGAAAAATCCAATGCCTGTATATACCTGTACAGATTAACTATTAGAATTGGAGCAAAATGTGAAGTCTTGATAAGTCAGTGCTTTGTAGAAGAAAACATTTACATAAGACTCCCATTTTTATTCAGATTAAAAACCGAGTATGTTGCCTTACATTAAAGAATATCAGTGTTGGCTTCCTCATGGTAGGCCCTGCTCATTGATTTTTCTATTAATGTCAGATAATTAGATGAAAGACCTAGGCAGTTAGTTTCTCTCTTAGTTTTGCCTTCTATAAGCCAAAAGTAATATTTTGACAGTCTGAGGTACTACCTGTCTGTTGCCTGCCTGTCTTGGTGAAGTCTGTCTTCTGAGTATCAAGTAGCCCAGTGATATCTCAGTCCCTGATGGGTCTTGTGAAGGCTTCTGCCACAAAACATTAATTCTTTATTATTACTAATTGCTCAGCTGTCTCATTTTTCAAGACCTGTCATGTTTTTTAAATGCGACCCAAATCATCGACACTCTGGATTTGTTTGCTTTTGAGAGTATGAATCAAAATCAGGTAAGTTGACTGTGAATTGCGTGAGCATTTCCTTTCTACAGTAGCCATCAAGTGTTTGAGCTTTGGTTTTTGAAGCAGAACACACAGAGACCAGCTTTTTACTGTGGTATAACAGGTTACCTTTTCCTGTCTGTCAGCATTGGTTTTCCCTTGGGAGTTGGCATAATCTCTTTCCAGTCACACTTTATCACTGTCTCAGACAAAAAAAAAAAAAAAAAAGCATGAAGGGCCACATGCTTCTTCAAGAGGAAGGGAAAGATTTATCATAACTGCTTTTCCTTTCTAAAGAGGATGCCAAGTTTCCATTCCCTGCTGCAACTTCACACTTCATTGGAATCTAAATGTATATATAACGCTGTTGCTGTTGAACTTGACTGCCCTGAGACCCAGGTGAAGTTGTTACCTGTCATTAGGAGGTGATGGCATTGCCTCTGGGGGCAGTTGTTCCTAACTGTGGGACTCTAACGCTTTTTGCTCGTGGGTTCTGGTCTGAACTTTGCCATGGTGAGCGCGGCTGCAACTACTAGTGATTTGTAGGTGGCCCACATGGTAGCAGTTTGATCAGTGATTGCCAGGGGACAGATACTGATGCCAGGCAAGGGCAGCCTTTGGCAGACGAAGCAGAGAGGCTGAGGACTGATGGCAGAGAGACTGAGTTATCCTGTTGTCAGTCTAATTACAAAGGGTTTGATCGTCTCTAGGAGGAGAGTAGAAATTCTGAAAAACTGATGTTTTTTTCCCATTTGGAGACATGCAGGTCTTGCTTTGAGTGCTATAAATCTGGCTACTGGGAGATTTATTTGTTTAATAGAGAATATAAATGTATTTTTAACTCGCTGCATTCATAAGGAATTCCATCTGCATGTTACAGGATGCAAAGTGTCTGTGCAGATGCTTGCCTGGTTACACCAGAGCCCTGGCTCTGACCCCAGATAGAGCGCAGCACTGTATTCCCTATAAAATAAATGAGGGGCGTTTATTCATCTGAGATTTTTGTCATCGCTGCAGTTATGGACAGGAAAAATAGTGCATGCGTGTGTGGTCCTGCTTGGAGTCACATCCTTCTCTTACTCAAGTAATTTTATCTGCTTCAGGATTCTAGTGAGGGCTGTTAGTGTACCAAGTTAAATTGTCCCCGAGTAATGTGTAACTGCTTTCTTTAGCATTCTGAAACATTTTGTCATTGCTACCTACACTTTGCAATTGCCAGCACACAGCTTGTGCAGCCTGATTCTCCCGTGTCTTTCCTTGCATTGCATTTATGTTTATGCCATGTGACTGTAAAACGCTAACAGAACAATCTGTCCAGCAGTGAATATATGTGCATGGGATGCAAAACCATGAGGAACTCAAAATCAGTAGAGAGTGAGAAAGGTATGAGTCAGATCTTTTAACCAATTCATATCAGCTAAGAGACCAACTTAAATATTTGCTATTCGTAAGTACTACTACTACCTACTATTTGGGAATGGTAAATTTTAAAGCTTGAAATTCACTGTCTGTGAACATTTGTAGGAGTAAATATCTTAGGTCTTGCCAGACACTTAGCATAAAAAGGAAATGCCAACAAACTGAAGCAATGCAATTTTAATTCCAAAACTGTAAGGTTTTTGTGGTGTTTAATCCATAATAGCCATATTCCATGTAAGAACTGTATTTATCTGTAGTTTCATTTTTTCTACAAAATGATCTTTTAGGAGTTTATGTAGGTGTAAAATAGTGCTATATATTATGCTTTTAGTCACGTGTTACTAACAGTGAATAAAGTAATCTCATTTTTTACTACTAGTATTGAATGAGTTTATGTATGATAAATACTTTGAAACTTGCTTGAGAACCCAGATCAGAGAGTTTAATTCAACAGGGCTAGCTTATTTTAAATTCAGGACCTCCATGTCTTTATTCTGGTGTTTGAATCATTAGTACTGTATTGATATTTATTTTGTAAGTGATAATGGTCCCTAAACATATATTTTTTCATTAAGCATTCTAAGCATTCCCAGGTGTGGATATTAGTTAATTGTCTAGCAATAATTGTTTGACAATTGAAATTAAATTGGTGCCAGATGGCATTGCTAGTGATATAAGATGTCAGAATTCTTTTGTAATCATACTCTTGAAAGTGAAGTTCTGTTTTAAAAATGACACTTGTAATGAGATCCTACTTTATTCTTGCTTTCTCCTAAAAATTTAAATGGGTTAGTAGCGCAGGACTTAATTTTTGCTTCATTTTGCAGGCTGGTTAGATAAATTAGCTGTTTCAAGTTGTCATACCTTCATTCCTTGGGTTTTGCTATGACACCATGAAAATGGAGAAATTGGCTCATAAAGTAAGAAAAGTTGGTACTTTCTTAGCAAACCAAATTCTAATGCACTGGAAGTTGCGTTGGAGAACAAAACCATCCCAACCGCAGAGTCGATTAAACTCTCTACTTTTTTAAAATTAGTTTCTGTATCCATCTAAGGTAACATGATCAAGTGGAGAGAGCAGCTGGCAAAATCCAAGGACCCTGAGGCAGTGCCGCATCCCATCCTTGCAGAGCCAGGTACGCCCCTAGGGATAATGGGCTCCTCTAGTTACCAATGAGCTCCATTCACCCCTGGCAGAAGCCCGATGAAGCTGTTGTGTGTTGGCTGCTTCCAGCCATCTCTCTTCTGAGGTGTCTTATCTCTGTGCCACAGAGCCCACCTTAAAGCCTCCCAAGGGTTGTGTGCCCAGGCGTGCTCCCAATGCTGGAACGGCACAGATACTGTCAGTGGCTTCGGTAGGTTTTTGTGATGATGAGCGTGCTGCACTGCCTCCAACTAGTGCTGTTTGCTAAGGATCCAGGCTTGCCTCTTTGCGCCTTTCCTCCTTCTTGTTGGGCCTTAAAGAGGGTGAGGAAAGGGAGATACTGCAGGAAGGATTCACTTCTGCTGGCTTCCAGCCCAGTGTTAAGTGCTCTTGAGCAAGCTGGCTTGTCCGCCTCGCATCCATCCCTCCTCTGCAAGTCCACGTGACTGAAAGGTGAAAGACCAAAATCTAGCTGTTTTTAATAAGCCCAGTAGCACTGTAATGAAAATGTAGCTCCATAGCTTTTATATTTCTGGTAGCATGCAGCAAATCATACCGTCTTTAATCCTGTCCCTGGCAAAACTCCCACTGTCTTCAGTGGCAGTTTTGTCTGAGCATGACCAGAGTTGCAGTTTCAGGTTTTGTTCCTATATTAATTTCTTAGCAAGAAAGACAAATGGATTTTATAGATTTTCAGTTAAAAGTTTGGAAGACATGAAACTGTCATTCTCTATAAAGTAGTTGTACAAATATGGGCAATTACCTTTTTAGCATTGCCACTTGGGAATAATACAGATCTATTATTTTAGCTCATTCCTAACATTATTCATGCACAGCCATATATTATAGAGGCTGCCTTTCAGTGACACAACTAAGTGCCACAGCAGCACAGGACTTCATGTGCCAAAAACTTTTCATCACTGATTCAACTGTCAAGCTGAGAGATTTTGCACTATTGTCAGTTTAATAAATTACTATTGGTTGATATCGTGATGAAGGGAATTGACTCTTGGTATTGTTATTTCACTTTTTCTGGTCATAGGATTTCATGCTTCGTGTTTGGTTTCACTCTTTCAACCTATCCCAAACTTTGTTTTTTGGTACATTTTTTATGAACTAGCTAGTTGGGGCATAGCACATTATTTTGGGTAAAAAACAAAACAAAACAAAACAAACAAAAAACAAAAAACCAACCAACCAAAAAAACCAAAAAATCCCCCAAAAAAACAACCAAGAAAAATCTCATCTGGCAAAGTCCCATAAGGTGTTTTTCTACACCTTACTTCTCTGGGGGAAATGGATTTTTTCTAAAGACTGTGAAAATGAAAAACTTTCAGTTTACTGAGAGTATGGTATAAATATGGGGAGAATGAAATACTAAGTCAGTATGTTCTGGCACTGAAGTCCAATTCTTGGTTATTTAGTATTGATCTGCTTGAAGTGAGGGTGTGCATTTTTCTTGCATGTGGGAAGTGCACGTGTCTGCAGGTCCTTTGACAACTGTTTGTATGTGACCACTGCAGACTCCAATTTTGAAACTAGTCCAGTGTGAGAGAGGGTTGTGGCTGTGCATGGATTGTTTTGTTTTGCAGTCTCAGAAGGCAAGAAGATTATTTTTGCAGATTTACTCAAGAGATACACTAATTAGGGAAGTTTATATAGTCTTCTACTTCAGTTGGTGCTAATGTTCTACACATGTTCATTAGATTCATACAGAATTACAAAACCATTTTATTTTGCTTTGTGGTATTTGCTTCTAGTGGTGGTCAGAAATAAGGCTATGTTATCAGCTTCCTTTAGCAGTTCCTTTTTGAGAGTATTTCATTTCCATGCAAATCTGTTCTGATGAATCTGTTGCTAAGAAACAGCCATGACTGAATTTTTGGTAAAAGAGGAAGTTACACTCTGAGAATAAATGAGTGTCACCCTAAAATACTTGAGTTTAACAGGTACTAATGCTATTTAATGCTAACATATAAATTACAGCATCACAGCAGGCCATGTGGAGAACTGGGAACTGAATATACAAGGTGATAGGAAGCTGCAGAGTTAAGAAATCCAGGGAGATGTTAGAAAAAGAGAGGATAGATGAGCCAGGTGGTCAAGAGGTTAAGAAGAGAGAGGCAAAGCTCTTCATAAAGGAAGAAGTGAGTAAATAAGCAGAGGAGGCATATCAGAAAAAAGCTAGGGGACAATACTTGGTAAAATATTCAAAAGTAGTAGAATAAGCATCCTGAAAAAAGAGAAGCAGTGCTTTATTTAGAGCCCTGCAAAATAGAAACAATGATGCTTCCAATATTTTAGCAAAATTTCATTGTCGTTTGGTGACCAGTTTTGTGACCAGTTTCACAATTAATGCATCCATTTTCAAATCTGCTGTAGATTCAAAACTGCCACAGCTTGGTTTGTAGTGTGGCCACCTCTGGAATGGCTGAGCTAGCTGGTACTGTGCAAATAGCTTTGAGTGTGTGGCATTTTCCTGCTTGCCGTAAAGGCAATTTCAAGGAAAGCTGGCAGGAGAGAGGTGACAGGACGAGTCTCCAGCAGATGAGGCATCATATGGCAGGGAGGAGGAGGTGTCTGTAAATGGCAGTAGAGGATCAACATAGAGAGGCAAGTCACTCAGTTTGTGCAGCTAATCTTATAGCTTGTGAGTGATGCTGCTGGGACAGAAATTTGAAATGTTGCCTTTTTATCCATGTATGTCATTTGCTCCACCACAGTAATTTTTAGATCTACATTTGAAGAGGATTTTCAGTATGTAAGGCTTCACTCCCTTAGGCAAGAAGGGGAAAGAAGGTGTTACTTGCAGGCAATTTTGCATCTTTGATCTGAAGCTGTACTGGCAGGTTTATTGCTCCAAGCAGTCTGTTCAGCTCCCTCCCATCTCCAAAGGGGAATTATTTTTTAAACAATGTCCCAGAAGATCTAATTGAGCATAATCCAGAAGTCTGTAGCTGTGGAAATTGAAAGTGATTAATGGAAAGTGATTGCTTTTATTTTCTTTATGATTTCTTAGAGGTGCGCAAAAGCACCAGATGCTAGAATGAGTCTGTTGCTAAGACTATTCCACATTGGAGAACATGGCAGATGCTTCACCTGGGTATCACAAGAATTTCTAGTGACACATGATTGCTGAGCACTAAAAATCTTCCCAGAAGGTGGTTCTGGTCGGTCTCTTGCTGGCGACCAAAGTTTTCTGAGCAGGGGCTGTGATCTCTGAGGGCCAGGGAGGTGTATAGTTACTGAGCGCTCTAGGGATATGGGAGAAAGCCACTGAAATGGCTGCTGTGGCAGAGACAAAAACGGAATCAGGTTTTCAAACCCTGTTTTTAAGGATGGGGAATGTTTGGAGATGAAGAAGAGCCAGTCCAAGTCAGTGCAAGACCAAGAAAGCTTTAGTTGGGCTGTAAGATCATCACAGTGAGAGCTGAGTAAATAGCAATACCAGATTTCTGCATATGTTGTTTATAATTTGAGCATGATGTTTGGGTTGATTGTGTGTAATCATTTAGTTTTGCTTCCTCACAGATTGTCAGTTTTAAGGTTAGCTAGTGTGGCTGTAAGTGAAAAATGAATTGGAAGCTATTATTCTGGAATGCTTGTTGACAACAAATTGAGAGGTATATTTCAATGTAGGACAGTGTTGACTTCATAATTCGTGCAGTTTTGGGGGCCTGTAAGAATCTCACACTCAGAAAAAGTGAGAAATACACGACTTTGTTATAGTGTCATATAGTTAGCACTTCCACTAATGAAAACTCAGAAATAATTAAGAGGGGAATCACACTGAAATAAATTGTATGTAAAGAATGCAATTAAATAATTTGTATTCTAGTAGAATAACCCACTGTAGACTGTGGATTTGTACATCTATGGTGTGCTTCTGACCTGACTAAACCTATCTTGATTCTGCAGCCTGGAAAAGTAACCTGCTAATGCAGTGAAATGTATGTACTTCATTGATACATGCTATGTATTTGTTGAGCTACAAGCCTCATTCAGTTCTGAAGAGACATAAGTCAACATTTGAAGAACCCCAAGTGTTCTCCATAAGACCAGTCAAGGTCTACCTTTTTGTCATTTTGGATGATTGGGGATGAAAGGGGACCTGGGAGATTCTTCCCTGTCCTAAGCCTGTTATCAGCCATATGTGTATCTTTCCCAACAGATATTTTCCTGATATGGCTTCAAGATTTCCAGAAGTAGAGATTCCTGAGCCTCGTATGAGCAATTCCAGTGCCTGAGGATGTTTTCCTAACATTTTACCTCGGTCTTTCTTGATGCACTTGATTCCTATCCAACATAATATGAAATAAAGATTGTTCCCTTCCATCGGGAGGTTGTCCTTGTATACTTCCTCAGACCTCTGATTAGGATTAAAGAAATGCCAATTCCCCAATGTTTTTCAGCTGATTTTCTTGAATGGGAGAGACTTGCAGGTAGTATCTCTCTACTCCCAAGAAATAATCAGGGAGGGTTTAAAGAAGGGAAATAGTTTCATTAGTAATGCCTTTTTCAAAAAAAAAAAAAAAAGCACACAAACAATAAATACAAGCTTAATATCAGGGAGCATTTCTCCGCAATCTAGCGTATCTGCCATTTATCTAAGTATGTCTAACTATATAGGATTTGGAAAATTATTCAAGTTGACTACTCCAAGTAGCTTTGCTATTCTCTCAGATAAAGACTGACTGCCAAAGCAGTGTGGGGAAACTTGTGTTAGTTCTGTCCTTGTGTTCTTCTGAACTTGTGCTCTGCTAGACAACAGAGGACCTTGTTCTCAGCCCTAGGAACAGGAATGCTAACTCTTAGATTATTTATACGAAGTATGGAGGGAAGCAATTGTTAATGAAATAGTTTTTAACTGAAATGAAAGGCAACAAGTATTTCATTTTGGGTGAATTTTTTTTTTTTTGCTTGATGCCAACAAGGACATTCCAGCTGATCTTTTTTCTTATTGCAGTGATTTTTCACTGTAGTATTTTTGAAGGACTGTAATTTTACCCACATTTCCAAGATATCCAAACCTGCAGGTGGCTGTAGTGAATGGTCTTGGTGATCTATATTAAAAAAGATAAATCATTTTTTCTTTCCTTCTTTCACATTTTCTGCTGCCTTGTATCCTTACTTTATATTGATTAATACACTACATCCCTGCTAGATTTTTGTCTCAGGTCTGTGTTTCATTTGACTACCAATAATGAGAGGCCGTAAATTCCTCATTCTTTGTGATAGGGCACGTCTTCTGAGCTACAGATATTGCAAAAGTGTCGACGAAGCAGTGGGCAGCTGTATATCCACCATTTATCCTACAGCTGAAGGAGGGCTGTAAGTCCCGAAGGGCTCTGTGGTTCGACAGCTGGGGCTGGCAGTCCCTCTTGGGTCCTGGTTATGACTTTGACAAAGATCACACCTGCAGCACTGGGCAAATCAGTGAGCTGCACAAAGCTCCTCCTGTTGCCTCCAAATTGGGAATAATAGTAGTGTGTACCTCACCAAGGAGGAACTGTGAGGATTTATTGGTTATGGTGCTTAAGAGTTTGAAGATGTGTACCAGATTGCGGCTGTGAGATCTGTTATACAAATGCCTCCCATTCTGGCTGAAAGGAGAAAGAAATCAGCAACCTTTGTGGTGCAGGCTGAGGCTTTGCTGATGGTGTCCCTAGGGAGAGCTGGCCCTGGAGTGAGGCCAGGGCAGAGGGGGGTCGCACACCTTTTATTGTGCACAGACAGTACTAGCAAATCAAGTATGGTTTAGAGACTTCATCCTTTTTCCTGCATGATTTTACAGTGCTGCAAAGGAGGCTTCTTGGGTAAACTGGCTTGCCAGTCTGTTCCAGCCCTAGACATCTGTGTCTTTGTCCCTGAGTCCTGTAGGTTGCATGGCTTTTGGGGAGTGACTTTCATTTGGAAGTCTCTCCCTATTTGGAAACCTCCCTTGCAGAAACTATGACCTTTGGAATGCTCTAGGCATGTGTATAAAGGGATGTGTGAATGCATGCATACAGGGGAATACAGACGAAGTTGAGAGAAGAAAGGCAGCTGAAAGGAACTGACTGGGATTCTTCCACAATCATGCTCCAGAATAAACCCGAAGCAAACAACTATGCAGCTGTGGCTCTTAGATTCAAAGCCACAACAAAAGGGCCTGATGAAATACTTGTGTGTCTAAAATCTGTGAGCAGTCATTTCAGTGGAAATTACCCAGATTGTGTGTTTGTTGCTCTCTAGAGGAGTTTTGCATTTGAAATAAGTTTTCCAGCAAGAGGAACATGCATTTTAGGGGAAAGGCATTTAAGTCAGCGTGACTGACATTTTGACATCTAGCAACACTGAAAATTTGGTACTGTAAAGCTGAGTAACATACCTATTATTTCGTTAGACTCAAAGGTATGCATTACTTAAAATATTCTATGTAGTAAAGAAAATAATCTGGCACTCTAACTTATTTGCTCTGTATGAAAGCAATACAGTGATAACAACACAATTTAGTCTTCTAGTGAAGCTTCAACAAATGCGGAAAGACAAACCGATGATTTTTCACATGAAAACAAAAGCAATCCCCCTTGGATTCTTGATCACCTAAATTAAACTTATGTGAAAGTGGTGTGACTTCATCATGATTTTCAAACAAATGTCTCCGCTTTGTTTTGCAATGGTATTAAGTGAATAGACTCCTAAAGACTGCTTCTTGAGTTCATACTTTTATTTTCAGCCATTTATTCCTTCAAGAGACCTCCAAGGACCCCCCTTTTTTCTGTTATTCAGAGATTGCTAGAAGTGCATGCTGACAGGGAACAGAGGCATCTGTCTGCTGGGTGTGGGGAAGTTCTCCAGCTCTCCATTCTGGTTCCTCTAGCTTCCTTGGAGCATGCTCTTGGATGGAAACTGAACTTCTTAGACAGTGTCAGAAAGTTTTTCTCATCTCATATATCAAGAAGCAACAGAGTACAAGCTTAAACAAGCACTGATGGGTGCAAATCAGTTAAACAGATTAATGATACCTGTCAGAAGATGTGAAATAATTTATCCTCTAAACACCCAAACCTGGCAAGACTCAGTTTTCTGAGTCACAGACTTAATGACTACACTGTGGTTTTTGGCTCAGTGTGCTGTACTGGGACGGAAGGACATGCACTATTTGAGCTGTGAAGAGCAGTGTGCTTCAGCAGAAGAGACTTGGGTATAATGTTGCTTGGGGTGATCTTATTCTTGTGTTTTCTCCACCGCAAACAAAGGAGGAGGATTAACCCCATAATACTTGTTTTGGAACTGAGTGTGGCAATGACTATTGAGATGAATTCACTGAGGTTAAGACTAATGGATGTTTTCTGGGGAGTGGGCAGGGATGGGGATATGAGACAAGAATGGTCGGTTGGAAGGTGAGGAGAGGCAAGAAATGCTACTGCTCTGCACAGCTAAACTGCTGGGAAAGCATAAGAGCACCTTGCCTCGACCTTTGCCTCATTAAACGCATCAGCAGCTGCAAAGCAAAGACCATCATTTTAATAAGCCCACTCTAGATTTGCAGAAGAATCTGACTTGACTTTGAATAGCTCCACCAAGCAAAGTGAGACTAAACTGGTTTCTCTTTGGGAAGCTTATTCAGCTGGCTTTGAATCTTTTCTTCGTGTTCTATTTATGCCTTTTAATTCAATTCCTTGTATTCAGCATGCAGCATTTTAAGAGACCAATAATATAAAATAATGTTTCTGTAATTGCATTACTTTCTATTATGCTGGGCTCTCTTATCCAGTCTAATAGAATTGCATAAACATGATTCGATATCACAGTTTCATGCAGTTGTTGAATTTAGGAATATTCAAAGGAATATTCCAAGTAAAGCTTATAGCACCTTAGTCAGAAAAAAAGTGTGCCAAGCCATGATTGATGAGTTGTCTTCAGAGGGAGCGAAAGATAAGATAGCAATTCAAAAGTTAAGCTAAAAAGACATGTGTTCGGGTAAGAAGGTTGGATCCTAGCTTGATAACAGAAAAAAAATTAATGGTTGCTCTTGCTGAAGCATAAAACATCTTTTAATTGTGCAGAAAAGAAGAACTTAGAATCTACAGCAAATATAGGAGTCTCATAGGAAAAGAAATCTTGTGTAATTGCATTTTCAGAACAAGGTATTTAACTAGTGAAAAAAATACACCCCTCCCAAAAGGAAAAAGAGACAAGAGTCAATATGGCCTTGAAATTCAGCAGAGGTGATACTGACTGATGTGACATGCTTTTGTCCTGCTTTTGACTTGATGGTGTGCTATCACCATCTCCCAGCACAGACTGGTTCCTCTTCCCAGAGGAAATAAGAAGAGCCAATGCTAGTGCAAGGTCAGTTGAAAAATCTTCCTAGCAGTTAATATTTTCATGGAAAGAGCCATGGTTATTAAGGCATCACAGCACAAAATCATCTCTATAAACGATCCTCTTTACCTGAGCCACCTCACAACACTTGACTAAATAGATGCATCCTTGTAACTACACAGCTCCAACCACAAAGCTAAAATTGACTGCTTTTTAAATAATTATTATTCCTATTGTTTCCCAGTGCGCCTGAGCCATTAGTAGTGACTTCAGGGGTAATTGGAATGATATGTGACGCACAGAAGTGTGTTGCGAGGAGGATACAGGATATTGTAGCCTCCAAGATGTCTTGTTAGTGCTTGGAGAACAAACATGCAAGAGTAAATTGCTTGTATCTTTGACAGAGTAGGTGGAGGGAGAAGTAGATGGACACAGTGCTTGTTGGTGACCACTTAAGCTAAAGTCTGAGTATATGTGCTTGCAAGGCCATGCCAGGTGCAAACAAAACCCATATGTTTTTTCTCATTCTGCATTTGACAGCCTCTCCTTCTAGTTTTTTCCCTGAGCCTTCTTAGCAGAGTCATGCTATTATTCGCTTTGAGGCTTTTTCTGTACTTGAATGCACAGGAAGGTCATGTGGATTATTCCAGTGGAAGCCAGTAGTCAGATATGTTGCCACAGCCAACTACCTAAAAGTCTGAAATAGTGCAAAGCAAAATGTAGACTCAACAAATAGCAGTTTAGATAGGTCTTGGTAGCGTGCATGTTAAAACTGCATAAACTCTGATGATGATAGAAGCAGCAGGAAAGGCTGTATTTTATAAAGATGAAACTCCTTCTCCTGGCCAGAAATAGCAGCACACCTTGAAAATTATTTTATTAATTTTTTTTTTCTAAACCTAAGGAAACTCACATTTGTTGGCACCACCGACCTCAAGGACAGTGCAGAGATGCACTGTTCAAGAGGAAGCACAGAAGTGTAATCCACAAGTATTTCAGGGAGGGGTGCTGGCAATAATGAAGGTAAACTGTGACACCACTCCATCAGTGTTTGATTGTCTCCAGTTTTTTGTGGGAAGTGCAGTACAAGAAGTTTGCTGTTTCTTCCTCTCCCCGTAGTGTGTGTCAAAGATCATTCACAACCTAGGGATGTGGGAGGTATTTTGGCTTTATTATAGCTTGTGAGTTTCAAATACCATTGGTTTTCTTACATGTCACCACTTTTTTGGAGAGCTGTACACGGAAGGGATTTTTCTTGGGCCTAGGTGATGCAGAATGGACAAATTTTTAGCTCAGCATCAGACAAATTCAGCCCTGCAGTGTATAGCTCTCATGTTTCTTCTCCAGGCAGGCTACCATTTCTCATCTGACTCCAGCTTCTATCTTCTTAAGATAAGAAATATACTCTAAAAATGAAATAAAATGAAGATGTTGGGTAGTGCATTTGAAGGTGGGGAAGGCCTCTGGAGTTTTCTTAAAAGCTCAACGTGACTGTGAGTCAGCTTTTGGCAATAGCTAATGGCTATTGACAACCCATGATTTTACTCCCACCAATGAAGTTTTGTCTAAAATTTTCAGATTTCAGGTGTCTAACCAACAGCAGATTTTATAAAAAACAGAACCAGTAATAGGTGGCTGAGGGTAATTATCATACTCATTCTGCCTTTGACAAGTAATTTGGTGACCCCATTTCATCTGGATGAAACCACACTTTAAGGCGCTTTAAGAAATTACCCTTCAATTTGAGCTCAGTGCATATTCAGAAAAGGGCAGCTCTAGCTTCTTATCAGCACTGATGATGGTCTCATCTTGCATCCTGGAAAATGGTTTTGCATTACTAGAATATCAGTCATATCCAGCTTCAGTGCTGGCGTGTTATTGTAATGTGGCTTAGTGTATTCAAAAAATGAAATGTAACTTTATAGTAAGTGGATAGTCTGGCAAATAAGTAAGTGTGGAAGCGGTTTATGTACCAGTTTGTTCACGTTGATGAAAACGTCCCAGCAAAGGGGAAGTTTGAAAGGATGTGAGCTCAACTGTCTCCAATACACAAAATTTTCTATCTGTTGAGTTCTCACTGTCTTAATTAGAGAAGAAATATATAAGAAATAGGATTTTTGAACCCAAACAACTACTTCCAAAGACCATTGCATGAGCTGATTACTTGCTAGTAAGTGAGAGGCATCACTAAGTGACACAGCACAAAGTTTCCGGAGTTGAATTTTTCTTAAACTATCTCATACTGCCAGGAATTGCTTTGGAAACCATTTTATTTTCCAGGTTTTCCTCACCTACATCAGAGAGCTGAATATAGTTGGAGCCTGCCTCATACCACAGTAAGACTAATTTTTACCAGTTAGCCTAATGGAGTAAATAGATTTATAGAACAATTGTCTACTTTTCACCTGCAGCACTTCGCGGTTTATGCTGATTGAAAAAATAGCTCACCATACAAAATTGGGTCTTGGAGCAGCGCAGAAATGATTTGATGAACAGAATGAGTTTCTTTTCATTAGCCCACTTTAACATCTAGAAATGTGTAATGGTCACTTTTCTTTGTCATCACTGCATATGTGGTGGAAGCAAACAATGACAAAAGAGCTTTCTTGTATGTAGCAGAGAACAGCAGGGCTGAGAAGGACTTAGAGACATGCCTCTATTAAATTACAGACCCAAAGGAATTTATGCATTTGCTGTAAGAGAAGGGATTTGACCCTTATACTAAAGCTATGTTAGTATAAAAGGACTTTATTTTCCCAAGAAAATGTGTGTTTTTCAGCCTGCTTTTTGGAGCCATTAGCGTGACATTCAGAAAGTTTAGAGACATAAGGATGATGTGTAGAAAAAATGGAATGTGGTTTTAAATGGGTTTGCACTCTAATGCTACTTCACACAACTCTTATGTGCCTGAAAAAGGTGTTGTGACTTCACATAAGTATGTTGTGTGCCATCTGAGGGACCCTTTCCTACAGCTTCTTAGGCTCTGCACTTCATTAGTGAAATCTTCACCAAAAGCTATTATCCTGGCATCCTTCCTAGTAGAATCAATCTTTTGAGGATCTGGTTGATCAGTAATGACAAAAGCAGCCTTGGTATTACTATTTCACTTGATAAATTGCAGAGATCTAGGCTTCACTTACATTTGTCAACAGTGACTTTCCAGTGAAGTGCAAGGTATTTGAAAAATTACCTCTAATGTTTCAGGTTAGGGGGGGAAGTGCTTTTTCAAACTATGAGAGTGTTTACCTCATGCACCATTAAACCAACTGGGGAGAAAGTAAAGCAGGACAGGGGTGAGAGCACACTTGTGTCTCTAAAGTTAGGGTTGAATAGCCACGTGCCAAATTATTTAAGTTTTATTCCTGTGATTCATGCCGTGTAGTGATAAAGTGTTTTTGTTAACGATATGGTGAGGCACAAAAGAGTAAGAGTTCCTTTTCTTTAAAGCTCCCCTTTCTTGGCTGCTGTTTTTTTGACTGCCCTAGTTCTCATCTTGTTCCTTAACTGTGTGTGTGCCATGGTGGATCCTGCCCATCTTCTCTCACATCTTCAATGATGTTTCTACAGGACCTGCTGTTGGTCCCCCTTCTCTCTCTTCTTGCATCACCTGTCTCTCCTGCAGACACAGATGCCATCTGTGTGGTGGGTTACTCAGGTCTGTCTTGCATCTGCACAGTTTCTTCTGTCCAGCCTAAAACAGTCTGGGGCTCCAGCATTTTATAATGGGTTGACTGCCGACTTGGAATAAACACAGCTTTTCATCATCCTCAAGGTCCTCTCTGCTGCCCCCTTCTCTGGGGAGACATTTGCCCTACCTGTCACAGCTGCCCATGGACTAAACACAGGTGTTGTCTGAGGATGCTGTTCCGAGATAGGCACTTTCAGAGGGTGAATTTTTCCATGTTTCTAGCATCGTCTTTTGATTATTGCAATTAGAAGATGTGAATGCTACCTCAAAACCACTGTTTAACATGGATGGAGAATGAAGTGAAATGTGACGTTTGATCTTCACTGGATCTTCAGCGGGCAGATTAGGCAAAATGTTGTTGCTGCTAGGTGACGATTCTAGTTTTCTTTGAATACTGGATGTAAACTGGAAGATGTAATGTGGAATTTAAATGGCAGGGTTACATGGCAAGAGTGCAAATGTTAACTGCACTGATCTCACTGATAGATCGAAGGTCTCTGCAGCTCACAGAAGTGGGACACTAAGCTAAGCAGGATTTTTTTTACCCATATACAAGGTTTTATCTCTGTGGCACTTTCATTAAAAATATAAAGCACAGAGTGAAAACAAAGCAAAAACTGTCACTGAATTACTGATCAAAATAAACCTCTTTCTGGAAGATGACTAGATGGATGGGGATGCTGGTGGGATGTTCCCCTGAGGTGGATGAGCCCCTCTGCAATGACCTCAGATTTTGCAGTTGGGTGGGAATGTGTCTTACCCACTACTCTTTGCAGCCTCTGCTCCAAGCCTTCTGTGACTGTTGAAATTGTCCCTTAGATTTCAACTCTCAACTGTATTGTCTTTCAGAAATTACCACCTTCCCACATCAGGATGAGCCCTTCTCCTCTGTGTCTTTTGTCTTGTTATAATGTCACCTCAAAGGGAGGGCAGGCATCCCCCAGATTTTTGGCAGTTATTGCTGTGTGATCCAAGTAGGCTATAAGGTAAAAAAGAAACTGTGTGTATTTCTTAGCTTATATCTGAGGGTGACAGAAAGAGTTCGACAAATTTGGAGATCCTTCCCAGTGACAGACTATGCTGGACCTTGATATATTCTAGGTGATCTACCAGTACAAAAATTTGCTCCACATTCCAACTCCTAATGGAAAAAACCCACTGTTCACCATCTGTACCCAGACATGTAACATTCCTGAGGTAAGGTCAACAAGGCACATGAAGTGAGCTATTGGCTATGGGGATGAAGGACAAATTGGTAAAAAAAAAAAAAAAAAAAAAAAAACACAGAAAAAAAGAGGAATTTTCTGAGGGAAGGGAACTGTGTTCTGAGTTACAAGAAAATCTTTGTTTCTAACTCTAGGTCCTTCTTCAGTTATCAGCAATGACGATGATTCAGCCAGTCCCCTCCACCACATCTCAAATGGCAGTAATACTCCGTCTTCTTCTGAGGGGGGTCCTGATGCAGTCATCATTGGGATGACAAAGATTCCCGTCATCGAAAATCCCCAGTATTTTGGAATTACCAACAGCCAGCTCAAGCCAGACACCTGTAAGTACAAACAACTGTATGTGTTTCAGTCATTCATTTTACCTGTGCAAGTGCTGGGGCTTCTTAACAGAGCTAGCAGAACAAAGTGCTCTAAATTCCTGGGAGTGGAAGGGTTGGGTTAAAATGTGTACAGTTTGTTAAAGGTACATGGAATGAACCACTTTACATCTGTCAAAGCCAAATTCACTCTTGTGATGAGTCACTGAAGTCAGCAGTGTTACGCTCAAAACCTGATCCACATTCCATCCAAGTCACTGGTAGCCTTTCCATTGATTTCAGTGGTCTTTGGCCGGTCCTGTGCACTGAATGTGTTCTTGTGAGAAAGCAAATCCTGGGTCAGAAACAGAAATCAGTACTGTTACATACTCACTGCTTTTAAATTGATCGTATTGGCAATGAACATAACAACTTTGAAATCTGAATATTTATAAAGTTGTAAGAATGATAAGGGTTAAAACTTCAATTCTTTTAATTTCATTCTATAATTCAACCTCTACAGCCGGAAAAGATGTTGAATATTTAAAAGTAGAGAAGGTTGCATGATGGACAATAAATGTCACATACAAATTCTTTCATGTTTGGCTAGAAACAGGTGAAATATGAAAAAATATGAAGAGTTAAACATAATTAACTATGAATAGTTAAAAAAGAGTATCCCTAACCTCAGCTGCTATTCTCCAAACCTAGTAACAGTTTTAGAATTGGACACCTGAAGTGTTGATTTTTGCACCAGTGATTAGCATTGTAGCAGGTAACTGAAAAAATTCCTGAAGGATATTGCTATTAATGGTAACTGCACTGCTTATTATTTTTTGTTAGCACATTAAGGTCTTCAAGTGTTTCAGAGAAGGTTGTTCCTGCCTCTTTTTTCCTCTTTTTTTCTTTTTTTTTTTTTTTTTTTTTTTGTGTGTGTGTATGAATGTACATACATTTCTGAAGTATCACTGGAAGTCTGAACTGTTTCTCTGGGAAGTTGCTCCAGAGATTCCCAGTATAGCCGGTGAGCAGAGGGCTTGCAACTAGGGGATGCTGCATCCTGTCTGTATCCTACCCTGAATGATACAGCTTCATAGCACAAACTGTAGGCTAGGGGCTTACTGTTGAGGTCAGAAACCTTTGCCTCCAACTTTGCAAAGCTTAAATCCTGTAATAGGAATCTTTCTTGGCCTGTGCACGAGAGCATGCATGCATGCATGACTTGTTAGGTTGCAAAGACTGATACCGGACAACTTACATATCTTGCAAATATTAATGCTCATCTACATGTAGATGGTTGCACTAAACATAATCCACAGAAGATACTCCAATGTAACGTAAGGTCTTTTTCTGCCTTTTTATTATAGATCTGTGGTGTTCACTCTTACCATAGATTTTTGGGTGGCACCATTTTGTGATTAGAAATGCCCAATTATCTCTTATACCAGAGGATATTTGAATAATCTGGCCTAGTATATGCAGTGGGATGCATAAGGTAATCACTGAATTGCTGGTACTTGATCAGCACAAGGAGAATGTTATACAGATGCATTCTGATTAGAACATTAATTCCTGTGAAGAAGAGAAGCTGCTAGGGAATCATAAATGGGCAACATGCCCACTAAAGCTCTCTAATGTTATATAAAAGGCCATGCTTTTAAATATGAGGCTACTGTACCTCCGTTCCTAGCTGCATTAGACAACATTATAAGGGTTTAAATAAACATCAATGACTACAGAGTATTTAACTTTTGGCATTAATGTTGAAACAACATACATGCTGTTCTGGGGAAAAACCCAAACTGTACCAAAACACAGAATTCTCTCACATTTAGTAAGCTGCACATTAAGTACAGACACATTAAATCACCGCTGACTAGTGCTAAGTAGGTCCTGATCCTAAAAATACATAAGTCTGTGTTTGGTTTTCTGTGCTGCAATAAAACCCCCATCGTGTTAGGGAAATTAATCACAGTACACAAAGTTCAGTTTGTGCATAAATGCTTGCAGGATGCAGCTCAAGACTTTGCTGTGGTGCTCTGAGGAGGGTTGTGGGCCTGATGCTTTGCATTCTGCCACATTGCCATGGTGGTCCCAGGCTTTGTGGTATTATTGCTTTAGCAAAGAGAATCAGGTAGTGTCAGTGTATAAACCAAGGCAGATTCTCCTAGCACATTGAGCATCTGTCCAATAAAAAATGTAATTAAAATTGTCCTAGAGAAAAATGATGTTCCTATAAATAATTTCACATACACTCTCTTTCCGTCTCTCTCACTCACTCATTATTACAGAACTGCACTTGTCCTTTCTTAACCTGTAGATCTCCTGGTGTGTATATCTGGTATTTATAAACCTCTAAGCTAAGTAGCTCTCGTGCCTTTTTCCTGTTTACAATAATGCCATCTCCAGATGTCATCTGGTTTCTCATCTCCAGCACAATAATTAACATTTATGTTTATTTCCTATCTTGTCTAAGTTCCATTGTCCGCTAGCATTAAACATAGCAATCACTGACAGTCATGCTAGAAAGAATTCTTATGTATTTAGTATATATTGGTCTGTGGAAGAAGGTGAGACTTTGAGCTAGATGAAAGTGTACACAGATCATATTGCAGTTTTCACACAAGTTGAAGGAGTATGTCTGCTGTGGGTAGCAAGTGGAGTTTCTTTTTTGTTATCTACTTAAGCCAAATTTTGACTTGTCTACAGATAACCATTTCTGAATACAGTGTATGATGCTCCATTGCAAAGTATTAGAAGTGTGTGTATTTAAAAGAAAGTTAAAAAGTTGATTGCAATCAATTTAGTTTGAAATTCCATCACTGTACCAGTAAATTGGTACTTTCGCTACTGAATAGCTAAATTCCAAAGAGTGATTGCTTCTAAAGTGTCTGTCTTAGGCTAAAAGTTGTAGCACTTTCCTCCTCTTGAGAGACAGCTTTCAAGGTGGAAAACGCAAACTGATGAAGACCAAAGACCCATCAACTTGAGGGACTGGGTTGCAGTCATCACCCAGGACTGTATTTCTGTCCCAGGTGTCAACACAGGGGCTCATCTGTACCTTTAATTGACATAACGGTAGAAAATTACTTTTCATCTTCCAACTGGGATTGGCTGATATGTCCCAATCCAGCTGCTCATTGTCTTAGCTACCCATTTTCCTCACCAGAAAGCCCATTGATGCTTCTTCAGCACTTGTCTGTCTGACACCCTATCCCGGCACTCCTGGCTTTTCCTTTCCCTGCCGTGTACCCTTGGTTGCTGCTGGCTAGTGGGCTTCTCTACCTCTCCTATATCCTGAGTATTTCCACCTTGAAAGTTTACAGTCTGTGATGCAAAGACATGTTTCATACACATACCAGACTTCTTCATTCCTTTTTGTTTGAAATAGAAAGGTATTTCCTTTTTGGCAGTACTTGGCTAACAGTGACAACTCTGATTTCAGATGTGTGAGAGAGAGTCCACAGACTGGACATGGTGAAATGCTCTTTGCACTTAAGTCATTATAAGCCAGGTTGTGCTGTATTAGTGTCAGCCTGCAAACCTCTTGCCTGGGAATTACCAACAGTATTCAGTTTTTGCTGTTGAAAATTGGGCCCTAACTTTGTGGTGAAGCAACATCACCAGGTGCAGAAACCTTACATGGATGGCAAACCTTGAAAGATTTTTGTCCCCTGAAATTAACTGGATGATGCAATATCTTCTAGGCATAGACGCTAACTGTTGCGACATGGTTAGGTTTGCTAGTCTTGAGCTGTCACAGCCCCCAAGCTATTTGGTATTTTCATTAATACCACGATATTTCAAAAATTACTCTTCTACATCTCTGCACAGAAATTGTAGTTGCTAAAGTTGCCAACCAAGCCTACCAGGCCTGTTGAAACAACACAGAAGAAATAAAGCCATTTTCCCCATGAACGTCTATGGACTTTCTTCATTCATCACGTAACTTGCAGCACAGGGCTTGGACTATATCAGCCCATTACTATTACATTTCCATGATTAATGGTGGAAATGCAATCAGTAAATAACATTGCTGTGTTGGTAGTATTGTGAAAAGCAAAACCTGAGGAGACAGTATGCATAAAACATCAGTGGAAGTGCCCAAGATGAGACTCTCAGGGCAGAACTTGGATAAGAATCAGCTTGCAGGTGGTTTTGGGGATTTGGGGAATCAAATTGCTCTCTGAATATCACCCAGTAACTCCCACCCATGTCCCATGAAGTCACCGTGGTTGTTTGAGTGCAACTGAAAGGAACGCTGGAGCTTTGTGCCTTCACGGAGAGGTTTGCAAGGTCCAGGGTTTATCCTTGGGATAAACAGCAGCTGCACTGACATCAGTTTGCACTTCCCAGCTGATCCATATTGCAACTCACTTGATTTCATCCCTAAAGATATTATCAATGATGGAAAATAGCATACTGGGAAGGCTTGTTGACCAGACAGTGGATGTTTTAGAGGCAAGATGTTTTCCGTGACTGGCCATACATATAGCCATTGCATTACGGATGATGTGATGTGGATCATTGCTCTTATATGGGCAATTTGGGTATATTCATGAGGTAATCTTACTATTTCATCTATGTTTCTGCAGTTTGGGATTGTGTTTGTTCAAGTGCAGGAGTGTGAATGTGTGATTTAGATATTTATTATTGTACTTCCAGCTGGCCTCTGTTAGGGAGAGTCTGGAGCTGATTACAAGTTGGTAGAAATAATTTTTGTAAATTAATTTTGATTTATTTTGCTGATCTGAAAAAATGAATTTGCAGTCTATACCTCCAGTTCCATGGTAAAATTGCTAGCTGCATGTGTGACGCTAGTTTTAAAGGCAGAAGTTTTGAGAGCATCCCTCTTCTATCCCATTTTGAACACTGAATTTTTCAATTTATGCTTAGGGATTTTCACTTACATTTCAGGGATTGTAACACCATTTAGTTAAAGGTTATCTAAGTCTTTTTCTGACCTTGCTTGTTCTTTAACTATAGATTTCTTTTTAACATACATATATCCATACATATTCATTGTCCCTGTTAGGCAGGAAAGTTGCAGCAATTCTCTGCTTCAGTCCACCACCTTCTTGAATGACTTTTACGGGTGAAAAGAAATAGGAGAGTTACTCTTATCATTTTATAATGACTCCCACAGTACTGGACTTTTCTCTTTAAAGCCATAGGTCTTGGAGTCTGGTAATGATGTCAGATTTCATTTTAGAATGAAAAAAATGTGAAGAAAAGCTTGAGAATGTGAGCCAGACCCCAGGAGGCTGAGGAAACAGGGAAAAAAAAAGATCTGGATTTGTTTTTCTCCTGTTCATTACATTGTGATTCTTTTTAAAATCAGTTTCATGATTTGGGAGAATTTGAGCATGGCAGTAGCCTGTGAGGGTGCAGAGCTGGCCCTGCTCTGCCAGCCTGGGGAGACGGCCCTGGCACCGCCACCACAGAGAACAGAGGGAAGCAGCCAGATACTGGGACCCGCTGAGCTGCATTTCCTCTCCTGGGCCTTTTGTGGAAAGGCGGAACTACTTGTAGCTCAATACCCAGTTGTTTCCGTTACTCTGACCACTCACACTCTGCAAGGCAGACGAGTTTCTCTTCGTTTTGGAGTAGGCTGACAACCTTCTCCCCAACCCTTGGATCACCAGCAGCAGGCCATTTGATATGAAAAAAATAAGTTGTCTGTATTTCCAGGGTGAGTTCAACAGAGGGAGGGGATGTGGTCGCACTCGGTGTGTATGCCTTCTCAGGCATTCTTGTCCCAGAAGTCCCATAGCAGAGCCTGGCCCCAGCACATATTTCTTCTCCAGGTGCATGGGCTCTCACTGCAGAGCTGAGATATGAGAGTCTGGTGATAGGAAAGCTACAGGCAACAAGGAAAATTTTTGCACCGCAGGGGTATGCCAGGCCTCTGACCTAGAACAGTAAATTTGTTCATTTCTATGTGCTGCTCATCCAGCACACACGGTGTCCTGTAGAAAAGAGCTATGCACAATGCACAGACTACTGCAGCAGACAATCTCCATTTGACTTTGTTTCCCACGTAACAAATTATAGTGTGTTCCAGGTTGTATCTGTCAGCTACTCTCTCCTGTAGTTTGGAGGAACAAGTAATTTTTGATGCACATCACAGGGCCAAAAATAGACCGAGTTGGTCCTTGTGCACAGAAGAAGGGTCTCCCAAGAGAAAAACTGTCAGCATTTCCATCTCTTTTGAAAGACTTTTATGTCTGAGTGACCACAAAAGAGATGCTGCAGTAGTGGTTTCTTAGCCAGCTAAGACCTAAGCCTGGGGATTTTCCATTAACTCCCAAAGTTCGCAGAGCTGAAAATTTGTAAACAGCTCATTTTCCTATAAAAAGACACCATGACCTCAACAGCCAGAACACAGAGGACCAAAACTGATCAATCTTAGTGCAATCCAGACTGAGAGGAAAAACCTTGCAGTCCAAGCTGAACTTGCCAGTCTTGACATTCATTGGTAGTCGAGATTCAGAGGTTGGGAGGCTTAACAGGACTTAGGATCTTCAGGCTGAAAACCAAAAAGCTTTAGATGCTGAAAGCTGAACGTGGATGAGGTTGAGATTACAAGGAGGAATATACATAAAGTATTTACTGCTTGCCTTGTTGCCATTGTGTGCTTTACTCTGGAGATATTTTGTTGGCTGTGTAAATGTATAAGAGAGATATTGGCTGAATAGAGCTACAAAAATATATGAAGATGTATTTTGTCATCTTGAATAAATAATTTTGTGGTTTGATTGCATGTTTTATCACTGATTGCAGTCACCATTTAAAATGTGTGTCTTTGCAATTGTTCACCAAGTCATACATATGTCAGAAATCAGGGGTGAATTTCATTAGTTGCATTTGACTTTTGTTGACTAGGTGAGAGATTTATCTCCCAGACCATAACACACTGAGTCTCAGATATTTTTTGTGGTCACGTATTTCCTTTGCCCAACAAATAAAATGTAACAAGCAATACATAAATCTATGAGAAATTAGACTTTTTAAGTCCTGCTTCTCATTCAGAGACTCAGCAGACCTGCATTTGTTTTGTTTTGCAACCAAATGGAAGAAATTCTCCCAAAGACAGAAGTCTTCAACTTGAAAAGCATGGGTTTCTGCCTCCTTAAAAATTCAGAACTGGAAAGAAAGGAATATTTCCATGTTTAGTGTAGCGGTGAACCTATAGAATCACTTTTTCCCCCAGAAGGTACTTGTGTTGCAGTCTTGATCTGTCCATGAAGTCCATTTACATCTAATAAAAAAGGCAAGAAATCATGCTTTCAGCAAAATATTTGCATTTTATCACAGAAAATGTTGTTCTGTGACCTGAATTATTTGGTAAATTACTTACTCGAAGAGTCTGAATGCTGCAAGTGCAAGAGCAAGAAGGAACAGCTTGGAGTCTGATCTTTAATTTATAAATAGCATGAGTGTTTTATCATCTGGAAATACAGCCCATGAAACATACTGGCTAAATGGTGGATGCTGTAAGGAGATCTGGTCAATGAAGAGTCAAAGTATGCATTTCAACTACAGAGCCAGAGTTCAAGGCAGGCCAGCATGAAATATACACTCTGAGGAAAGTGTCCAGTGTCAAAATTCAGGTAGAGCATGCACCTTCTTGTGTAAATTTATCAGGTAAACTTCAGATAAGCCCACTGTTCTTCTTCAGCAGAGCACTGAAATGAACTGTCAACATCAAGCCAACTGTGGGCTTCCTGTGAAGAGCACATTTAAGGACTTTATGAAATATAAATTGAAATTAAACACATACGCAAGCATTCTCTGCGATTAGGGTATTAGTCAAGATCAAAAAAAACCCACCATGGTGCTTTTTTAGTAGGTGTAATCCCAGTGGCATTGCTACATTCAGTTTGTCATTTGACAGTACATCTCTATCAGAAATACATACACTATTTTCGCACCAAAATATGTAGTAATACATAAATGACAAATAGCACCATTTATATTGTAATGACTACATTATGCCTTTCAGACACTCTACTGCATACTAAGTTCTGTGGATGTTGATTTTATATACAGAAACCTGAGTATGTATGTAAAAGCATAAAGGGAAAATAATGTGACAGAGGTTAAATGGGTAGTACTTATACTTAAGCTGAATGGGAAAAAAAAGTAATCCATTGTGAAAACCTCCTCATCACGAGCCTAAACATGGGAGCAGAATTGGGCCTTGGAATTATTCCTTTATGTCAATGAGAGTTTTGGCTGAATGAAAAATACAGATTCTAGGGAAGCAAGGTAGTATAACTAAGAATAAAATAAGGAATTTTAAGTCTAATAAATACTAAAGTATGAGAAAATCAGAAGGAAATCAAATAACTTTGTAACCAAAATTATTTCATAAACCCTGCTTCTAATTTTCTTGAGATCATCACTAAGCAAGTGCATCGTTATTAAGAAACATGAGTGTGTAAAATGCAGTTAGCCCTAAGCACAAGCTCACCCAAAGATGAATTTTGGGAGAAAATGATCAGTAATACAGTTGTCTACAATAAGCATCAGTTAAAACAGGGTAGTATTTATCACAGTTGCAGCGTGAGCCATGTTGGTTTTCAGCCTTATATAACATCTTCCCACCTCTTGCCAACAGCTGTCTCTGAGGAATTAAGGCTGTCAGTGCTTTAAGACTGTGACTTTTGAGAGCGGTTTGTGTCCTGAAGGAGACCATGTGGTTGGCTTTGCAAGTTTGCAGATCTGCCTAGTGCAGGAAGACCCTGGGTAGCAGTGGGTTATGTTATACCTGGAGCCATCAGAACAGCAGAATGGTCCATGGCCCACTCTGAATATATGGATCCCCCTCCTATTTATGTGTTTCTGTGTATGAATGAGACTGTATTGGCTGGCATGGCAGCCCATGCGTCCAGCAGGAGTTTATCTGCTCTTTTCCTGCCTTTCCTATATCATTTGTACCCCGGGTATCAGATCCTGTGAGAGAGGTGCTTTCCCTGCTGGTGGTGGATCCATGCATCTGGGATGTGGAAAGCCCTGTCTCTCCCTGCAAGCAGGAGTGCTTATCAGCTGCTTTGGAGTGGCTAGTCTCCCAAATCTTTTTTATTCTGTAGTCTGTGCAGCTCAATTATCATTCTGTCTTGACAAACCTTTCCCAGCAAAAATGCCTCAGAGGTTCATAAGGCTGATTTGGTACAATTGATTTGGTTTTGACAAGGTTTTGCTGGGGAGCTCCTTACTGTCTCATGCTTAGCTGCCTGTGTGTTATAGGCATAGGGTAGGTCAGCAGCAAGTGGAACCTAACAGCCATTTTAGATGCCAAAGTAACACAGCTGGTAAAATTCTGAAATATTTTGTAATATTCTTCAAATAATTTTTTTCAGCATTAACTTGTTAATTAAACCTCTCAACAGGCTTCTCATTTTCCACAACAGCACTTGGGTAAAGATGATAAAGCTGTTTTTTTTTTTTTCCACTGGAAAGTGTTTAATTAATGTACTCATTTCAGTTTAGACATATATTCTGTGTAATAAAATACCTGAGCTCAGCGTTTTTGACTCATTTAGAAAATATGATTACGCGAGTAGATGATTCCAGGAACATGCTTCCGTCATTAATTAACACAAATAAAACCCCAACTGCTGAAATGTATCTTTATGATCATCTTTTAGAGCCCTCCCTTTCTCACTTCCCCTTAAGCTAGTTTTCTTTTGGTTTGTTGGACAGAAGAGAAAGCGCCTTTCAGCACCAGCTGCTCTCTCTGCCAACGATGCTGAGGGGACCTCTGCTTAGTGAGGCTATGACTGAGGGGTGAACGGAGAGACAGGCAGCCCTTGCACTCAGTAGTTCCTTGGCCGTTAGGGTTGGTACGAATTTCTCAGCCTGTGGTTGAGCAGGACATTCCACAGAGGACAGGTTATCGCTCTTCAAAGGGCAGCATGTGGATTAAGTCATGAGGCATACAGATCTGGTATGAGGTGAACACTTGATGGGTCTTATCTCTAGCCCATCAATGCCCATAATAATTGAAGACTATTATTTGCAGATTGTGGAGGAAGTGTGTATACTTCACTGTGACTGAAGTATAAAACCCCTGCAGGGCAAAAAAGTGTCATATAACCTAAGTCAAGACCCTGCAATGAGGTCTGAAATTGTTAAAGTTTTGTTGATGAGAAGTTGTGCAGTACCTCTGGCTAGTGACTTACCCATTAGCTTTTGGGGGCAATTAAACATTTAAATGGAAAACATATTCCATGGAGGTATTGTCTGCATTTGGGAAAAATATGTGGTGTATGCATACCAATTATCACCTGTTTCTCTAAATGGCAGTGTATCTCTATGACTAATAATGTTTCTAGGTTGTTTTTATTTTCTAATTTCTGCATTTGGGGAATCTAAATTCCAATCTCAGATCTCAGCTAAGCACATGAAAGGAGCATCTCAAAGGCATTCAGATGCTAAATCAACAACTAACTGGTTTTCTAAAAAGCCCCTGAGCAGCTTGGAATTGTAAAGTCTAGTCAATAGAAATCAGAGCGTTTAGTCAGCTTAGTACATTGGACAATTCCAGTAGATGATTGCTTCACCTTTAGCCACCTAAATGCCTTTGAAAACTGGTTGCTGGAAACTCTGTTGATAGTCAGTAATTGTACAGTTTGCGGGGTGCAGGAAAAGGCTTTCAGTTTCCAAGAGGATCCATTGGGTGGCACTGAGTTGTGCTGGAGGGTTGGAGTCAGAGTTAAGGAGATGGGAAGTGAAGCTGTCTTCACAGCAGCGCTTCCTTCCCCTCTTCTCTCCTCCCACCTTGGTTTGTTTCCCACAACACTGGAAAGAGAGAATGGAAAACGGGGTGGTTGTTTCTATCACATGGTTATTTATTCCCAAGATTGGATAGTGAGAAGTCAAATCTAACTTCAGTCAATCTCCAATTTATATTTTGAGGGAAATACAGATTTGACATAATTTTCAGCTGCCATTGGGAATACTTCTTTGAGCTACATTTTCAGTTAGAAGCATTCTGAAGTGAAGCCATTCCCAAACAGTTCCTCATTTCTGAGTGTTGCTTAGATTTGTTTAGATTTCATTTCTTAGGCTGTCTTTCAAGGATGTGCTCTCATTTTTTGGTGCCAACAGCCCAGAAGGCCTGTGGCTGCCTAAACAAAAGGAAGGAAATAGCTGAAAACAATACCCATCAAGGGGAACGTCTCACACAAAGTAGGGAGGAACAGAAGAAGGGAGAAACAAATGGAAAAGAAACAAAAGAATCTCAGTCTCAGCCATTGGCAAAGAAAGAACAATACATGACTGATTTGCTCTGACCGCTTGTGCAAGAGGACTTGATTTGTCTTGTCTCTGTTTTAGTCTCATCAGAAAAAAAGAACCGTTTTGCAGTGTTTGCAGTCTTCACTCGGGAGGCTGTTGAGACTGGAAAAGCAATGGGGGTGCCTTCAGACAGAAATGCATTGACCAGCACTGTGTGGGAAAGCTTGAAAAGCTCCTTCTTGGGTGGTAAAGCACAAGGCAAAAGCTTATGGGCTCATTCTTCATCCTCTGTTGTGGAAATGGAACTGCCCTGTTACACAAGGTTCTTTCCAGGACTGTCCGTGTTGTCATGTGCTTGTGATGCTTTGGTCCATGAAGTGCACTTGTGCCATGGGGAGTGCACAAAGGTGCTGTGTCATCAGGTGAGAGTAAAATGATTTGTGTTATCATTGCCCATCAATGCTGTTCCTGTCTATGCTGATGGTAAATTGTAACCTCATTTTGCATACTGTATCTGCTCAGTTCGGGAATGGACAGATTACTACAGTGGATCTCAGTGGTAACTTTTCTGCTACCATACCTATTAGAAACTCTTTGTCAAAGAAGTAACTAATAAGCCTTAAGAAGTATATTTCTTCCAGGTCTTCCAACACATAGAGATTGGCTTATGCTCTATGACGTAAAGATTGATGCCCTATTTTAAGTATTAACCCTGTCTAATAAACCATCAGATATTCCCTGTATGGTATGTAGCAGTTTCCCTAACATTAACAGCAATATATTATACCCTCCTGTGGCCAAAACCCTCAGGCCCAGGAGAGGAGAGAAGAGGGATGAGAAGCAGCTAAAAGGCCAGAGGCTCATCCCCAGCCATTGCAGCAGAGAGCTGACATTCATCTATCCTGGCAGGCAATGACATGGAACAGTGTTAGCATCATCAGAAATGTGTTAGTGTCCTGCACGAATATAATGACTGGGGTGAGCTTTTGGTACTGCCCCAAAGGCTCTGAACCCCTACTGCATTCACAGTGTGCCTGGAGAAGGGACTGCTGCGCAGCCCTCTGCAGCAGGGGAGGGGCAGAGGCAAGTTCACCACCCTTCAGCTCCTGCAGCCCATGACTAACTACAGGTGTAAACTGCCTTTGACTTCAAGTCGCATCAGTTCTCTGGCCACCACTGGGGAGGTTGGATTCACGGGCTGGACACCTTCACCTGCCACAGCCAGACCCAGACGTGAAGCCCAAAAACTCTGTGTTCAACTCAGCCTTGTGGGAATGGTCCTTTCAGTCTTGTGCCTAACCCTGAAAGGACACATCAGGTGTGTGTTTTCAGTGAGGTGTTGTTTCAGACACAGTAAGTCACAGTTCTCATCCTGAAGATGTGTATAGGAGCACAGACTTATGCCTCAAAATTCACGCAGTCACTCTTGGATAATATATTTCTTTTTTGCCTTAGCTTTTGCTTCTGGAGAGCAAGGCACAAGCCTGTTGCTTTCCTTGCAGATGCAGTGAATCCTTCTAAAAGTTCATCTGAATTCAGCTGTTTGCCATAATTCTTATTTTACTAGGGGGTGACTATTTCCCAACTCATTGAAGTCTTTTGCATTATGCATTCTGATGCAGCGCATTTCCTCACTGGAATTGGTTTTGCACATTTATCTCAGTGTTGTATTGCACTTTAGGGTTACAATTTTAACCTCTTTTAATGGCAACATTTTAGAGAACGCTGAAATTGAACCTCACTGAGGAATAAACACCATGCAAAATAAAGTATGTCTTTCAGAAATGAGGAAGAAGAGAGAAGTTTATGCTTTTCTTTGCAGTGATAGCTTTCCTCTAGAGGCCCAATCCAGAATTGATTTCCCATTTTAATCAACATGAGTCTTTCCAGCCTATTGATCTCTGTTTGTTTTGAATTTGGCCTCAACATCTGAAACAGGACTGTGGTAAATGGCAACCTTAAACAAACCATTAAGAGATTTATCTTGGACTGGTAAATTTTCTTGACTGCAAGATAGGATGGTTTCAAGGTAGAAAGAAGCACACAGGTGTTCATTGCTCTTGCTGAAGACAGCTTTGTCATCTCAGCTTTGCGGCTTGTACTTATTGACAGAATATTTACACAGAGTTATGTAGAGTACTTTCTATGGGAAAAGCACAGAAAAGTGTTGGGTGTTTTTCTTAAGAGTGGAGAGAAAGTGTACAAAAAAATCTTTGAAATGTATTTGTTTTGGTCTAGTCTTGGGACAGACTCTGCCTGAGCGTGTGGTATTTATTTTTCATCATATGTAAAAGGCTGTGCCCCCCCCACAGTGAGTTCTTGGCCTCATCAGATCAGTCATCCCATCCAAATGTCCATAAAAGCTTTTAAGAAACGTTTTGTTACACTTTCTCTAACCTTTCTCTATGGGTATACTATATACAAGCATACATGTTAAAATCTACACTATTCATTAGCTAAACCATCTCAAGAGCTGTCTTCCTGAAACTTCAGTCTTCCATGACTGCAGCCAAAGGCTGTGCTGGGAGGTGTTTGAATGGCTGAGAAACTAGTGTCTGCCCCGATAAAGAAATATGTAGCAAACTGCAGAAAAGTTGTGTCAGAATAGTCCCCTGAATTTCTCTCCTCTTACAGAGGGTTTGTTTTTTTTTTATGTGTCCCCTCAGGAAGACAGGACAAATTGAGAGAAATGCTAAGAACAAAGCTGCTGCAGAAACGTATCTCGATGGTGGTAGTTTTCATTTGTAAGAAAGAAGGGCAATTATTTAAATGGAAATGCAGCCTAAGGAAAGATAGCAATCCTGGGTTTAAATCTTTCCTTGATCTCCATGCTCTTGTAGTAAGAAAAGGAAACATTAGTTTACAAGTGTGGGTATAAACCCTCTGTGGTCACAAGGTACCCATCATTCCCTGCGCTGCTTTCTGCTGGCAGATCCTAAAAAGCTGTGCCAGTACTGAGCTGGATTTGGAGTTTTGCATAGCATGTTAACTCTCCGGGTAATCAGGCTAAGAAGGCCATAGGGCAAACCTTATTTGAACACATTCAAGCCAAAAGCAGCAACCACTGTTTTCTTTTGTATTTCAGATTCTGTGATGGAATACTTTATCTAACTGCGTCCATGACAAACCTCATTGTCTGTGACAAGAGTATTTGGAATTAGCTTTTGGGTTGTTGCTTTTAAGTAAACTAATGAGCCATTTAATACTGTGCAAGCTAAGCATTTCTGTATCCCAATATACGTGAATTATTGAGGTTCTTGGTATATGTTGTTGTTTAAGTTATGCAAGCTACAGGATGACTGTAAATAAAATCACATTTTTAGGCAGCTAGTACTCAGTATGATCCACAGAAGGTGATGGTTTGCTTCATAGGAGACAAAAGCTTCTTCTCCCCTCCTCTTGAACCCAATGAAACGTGGTGGAGCAAAGCATCAGGGAAAAGTAGCGTAAAGGCTTATGAAATGCACGCTGTACCCACAAATGCAAAAAAAATATGAAGTATATGAATATATTCAGTCTTTTAACTCACTTACAGCAAAATTATAGAACAAAGGAAAGGCAATGCGGACTCCTTAGCATTTTGCTTCTTACCTTTAACAAGGTAAGAAGGCAAGTGCTCTATATGGACAGAATTCACTATACATTCTCAGGCTTTGCTACAGGGAATACCTCCTGTGCTGCAAACATGGAGAAAATATTCTTATGTCTACACGCTGTGTAAGCCAGCAAGCATGTTGTTAAGGGTGACACTGTTCTAAACATGGCATAAACACAATTACTAATAAAACAAATTAGACAGGACAAAACTGAACCAACATCACAAAGATGAAGCAGATAAATTATGCTCAGACAATAGGGAAACTGCACGGAAAATACAAAAGCCCACGAGTTGCACATATCCAAGCAAAAACCAGAGAGGGCTCCAGTAAGAAATTGCACCCTGTGAGACAGTGATGCATACAAATATCCCCCTCCCAGACAAAAAGAAAGAAGACAGAAGAGGGTGGTGGAGGAAAAAGGAAATAAAAGGTAAGAGAGACAAAAGGGTAGGCCTGTTGGTCATTTACTCCAATTAAGCCAATATTTTGCAGCTGTACTGCTCCAAAGTTCAAGCAATTAAAGTCACTACCTAGGTTTTGCCCTCCCTGACAGCATGACTTCAGGATTTGGATTCAGGGAGCAAAAGGGTTTGGGCAAGGAGGCTTTGCTTTTGATACGTTACCTGACTTGTTAAAAGCAGCAGTATTTGATTAAGGATCTTTGTAATTGCTTTTCGCTAGGCTGATGTGTTCATTGAGCTTTCCCTCTCCCCTGCATTTCATCCTGACAGCCACCTAATTGAATATCCGGGTCGGGTTGGGAAGGGAATTTTATCCATACTCCTCTAAAGCCTCAGTGAGGAGAACTGGAGATCGGCACAGCAGGGCTTTCTATCTGTGGCTTTAACTGTTTAGAATCATAGAATCATAGAATCATCTAGGTTGGAAGGGACTTTCAAGATCATCTAATCCAACCATCAATCTAACTCTGACAAAAAAACCCATCACTAAACCATGTCCCCCAGCACCATGTCAACCCGTCTTTTGAACACCTCCAGGGATGGTGCCTCAACTACCTCCCTGGGCAGCCCATTCCAATGCTTCATAACCCTTTCAGTGCAAAAATTCTTCCTAATATCCAACCCGAACCTCCCCTCGTGCAACTTGAGGCCGTTTCCTCTAGTCCTGTCGCCTGTGACTTGGGAGAAGAGACCGACCCCTGCCTCTCTACAACCTCCTTCCAGGTAGTTTGTTGATTTGGTTTTTATAGCTTTTAAACTGATGTTTATTGCTTCTCTAGATGTTCAGGGGGGACATCCTCTTGAATCCCTGATGGTGTTTCATTATGGTCATAATTATAAAATGTCTCATATTTTTGGGGAGTGTGAAAGGATCAATAGAGTACAAGACAGCTGAAGAACAAAAAGCTCTTCTGGGTCACCGTTTATTTCTGTACCCATCCATGCTCCCCACCTCCAGATCCCCGCTGCCACTTGTGCTGCTGGAGACATGAGGAGAAAGATTATTAGGGTGCTGGAATAAGGGAAATGTAACAGCAGTGCCCAAAGGGACTGGATATTTAAGAAATACCATGATTTACTTTGGTTGCTGAAAAGCAGAGGAGCCATTCTGTGGATTTTCATTGTATTGGGAATACTAATACAACAGCAGTATCTTTCTGAAGATGAGATAGCCCATCATAATCCAAGTGGTGGGTTCTAGCACAAAAATACTGCTGTATGCAAAACACTTGCTTTTCCAAAGGATTTGTACATAGATGATCATTTGCGATAGCATAGGAATTAAATTGCAGAATCCTTCTTTGATTATTATAATTTTGTTCAGTCTGGGCGAGATTTTCTGAGCAATTACTTTTAACTCACGGCATTCAGATCAGGACATAAAATTTGTCAAAAGTTGGTTATATTCAATTCTTGGGATTTGGTTCTAACTTCTATAACTTTGTTAAATCTTGGTTACAACGTTGCCATGCTTAAAGCTGAGTTTTAACTTCCATTCTCCACATCCTTTCTACTTGCACATGATTTTTACCCAGTAGGTTTCTTGAAAATTGAATTTGGTAGCCTCTGAATAAGGATTAGAAAAATGATCGGTGGAGCAATGTGCTGATATGCAGACATCCTGCATAGGCTTCTATATGAGATTAGCATCCAGTCTTCATCTGATGATAGCCTTGAAAGAGTGGTTCCTCCACCATAATGCAAAGTGAGAGAGAAAGGTCCTAGTGCCTTTACCACTTTGTACAATCAGAGTAACGCAGCTGTTACTGAAATATTCCATCTTCAGTACAACTTCTCCTCCTCCAAAGTTACAGGGTAATATCAGAGATTTTAAATGCACAGAAGTAAAGCTGTTCAAAAATAGAATTTTCCTCCCATGGGAGATTTCAGCATTTCAAAATTACTTTCTTCTTTAAAATCAGAATGCAAGTTAAAGCAGAGAGCACTTGATTCAATTTTGTCTCAAGTTTTGAATTGAAATGTTGAAATGGAAAAATAGGCATATTCAATAAAACTTAAATAATTTGGTGTTTTAAAATGAAAAGTTTATTTGGACAAATATTTCAAAATTATAAGTAAGGTTTTTTTTATGTGTGTGTTTTGGGGGAGGGAAGCTGTATTCCACTTTGGAATGCTGAATTTGATTCTTTCTTTTAGAAAGCCAGAAGGGTAACTGAAAATCAACAATTTCCTGCTGCTGAATATTTGAAATTCTATTTTACACCATTAACAATTTTTAGTCAAACTTTTGGACTGGGTTTATGCTGAAGTCAGTGCTGTGGGAATCAAAATTTTGGTTGTCCTGACTTATGTTCAATTAATATTTGGCATATTTTCTTTCATTCTTGCACTTATTTCCATTAATTTTCTTGTTGAACTTATCTGGGAAGGGGAGGGACTCTGAAAGACAAAAGTGGTTGTATGTGACTGCAAATGATATCCAACAAGTCCAAACCTTCTTGGATCAAAGGGTGAAACTCCACTGAAGTCAATGGAGCTTTAAACATTGGCATCAACAGCAAATTTGTCCCATGGAGTGCAATTGCATTGTCACATCTTCAATGCTCTTCATTCTCATGATATACATTACTAAAAGAGTCTCTTTTCAAGCAGTTATGCATTTATTATTTTCAAAACCCATTTACTCAGAGAGGTCAAAAGCTCTTCTCATCACCATAGGGAACCCATGGGAATTTCAGCATTCTGAAGTACAGCAGGTATTCAACTGTATTATAATGTTAACGCTTTTTTTATTTTTATTTTTTTTTATTTTAACCATGCTCTGGTTTTGTCATGAATCAAAAGTGGTAGAATCTAATTATTTTTTGATTGGAAGGAAAAAAATTCCAGCAGGAAAAATGTTACATTAAAATCAGATTGCTTCCAACTAATCCATAAAAGAAATTCCCCCAGTGAAAAAGCCCTGTCCCTGATTGCTTTGTATCACTAGTGTGATGCTATAATACCATTTTTATGCGGTGTTTCTGGCAATTTTTGGTATTATCTATGCAGAAAATGGATTGCAGATTTCCTCTAAAAGCCAAATATTTTTTCCTGCTTGGCTGTACAGTAAAGCTGGAGTTTTTCGTCCTTGCTTATGTTGATATTTTTCCTTAAGAGAGGAGAACAATGCAATTATTATTTGTGTGCATTAATTTAGAGCCCCAAGATCCAAACAGTGCAAAGCATTGTGGGACTCTGCAGCTGCAGATAACCCCTGCCTGAAGAGCTTTTGGGCTATGGCCCCACTCCTGTAACCTGGAGCTAGTTAGTTGGCCTGTAGGCAGGTTACACACCTGGGGCTTCTCGCACAAGGTGAAGAATGGGGGAAGGATGCTTCGTTGTCCTGGCTGCACAAGCAGGGATTTCCAGGGATTAAATCCCTTGCCCCAGCTGATGCAGGAAATCTGTGGCTGGCCCTGAAGTGGAAGCCAGATCTCCTGTGTAGCCCTCCCAGTCTTGACCTATCCATCCTTCCTCTGCAGTGTCATGTTGGCCTCCAGCGCAGAAACTTCTACCGGAGGAATTTTCCATTGAGTTCTGCTGCTGATGAGTTTCTTTCTCACCAATAGGTGGAAACTGACAGCCCGGTTTCTCAGGTGACACAAGGAACGGTTCTGCCATCCCAAATGAGGCAGGAAAAACATCACGCAGAACAAGGAATTTTCCATAAGAAACTGTACCATAGCAACTGAAAAAGACGTTGAAGCACATTACACTTTCTCAGCTTGTTGCAACCTGTGCTTTGATGCAACAGGACATCAGAAATGTGAAGACTTGGTTTTTTTGTTTTTCTTTTCCTCACTTATTTCTTTGGCCAGGAGAGTGATTGCTTTGACTGGTGCTGCTTGATCATAATGAATTTATTGCAAAATTGTGTAACCTTTCCACATCCGCCTCCAAAGTCTGTGCCAGAGCCTGTGTTCTGGCAAGCATTGTCATGCTATAGCTGGGGAGGGTGAGGGAACTACATCTGCAAAGTTCCATAAGCTTTTGAAATTGTAGGATATCTAACCACATGGGATACAGAAGTATTTCCAACAGGCTGGCAGCTGTGCAATATGTGCCATTGAAATAAAGTTGAGTCACTAAGAAGTAGTGATAAATAAGCTAGCAAAAGTTTTGGTCTTTTTTCCTAAGCAACCCCAAATATGATTGTCTAGTGTAACAAAATAACCATCACTGCAGAAACAAGTGGCTGTGTTGTTGGTTTGGATATGGACAAATTCTTGCTGTACTAGGGAGAGCATTTAATTAAAATGTTGTATTAAATCTTTACGGAAGATCTTTGCAGGGCAGATGTTTAGCTTGTTCCTGAGCAGCTGTAACAGGCCATTCAGGATGAAGAAACCTAAACTAACAAGACCTAAAATGCCTAAGTGAGACAGGAGAAATTCTGATGAGTACTACTAATCAGCTGAGGTCTGGAGGTTCTCTTTCTTTTGAACTGGAGCAGTTTAGTCATCTTCCTTTTCTTTTTTTCGGAGTTCATGCTGCACCCTGCCTGTATTTAATTTTTCCCTTGTGTCCCTTCACAAGCCCATCAGCAGTTCAGTCTTGTGATTCTCACTAGAGACAATAAACTCCTTGGTGTGGATGATCTTCCTCTCCTATATGTCTGCAGAAGTGAATTACTGGGTGGAAAGCTGCAGCATATAGCACATTTGTTATGTAGGTACTGTCTTTTAATTCAAACTCACAACCTGTTGGATTTCTGAGGTATTCCTGCGGCAAAATGTACCTCTTTTCTGAGACTGCTTGTTTCAGGTCCCCCTCGATGTCAGTGACAAGCCTGTCACTGATTGGGGAAGCTTGTATCAGACTCCTGCAGAGCTGGGCTTGAACTAAAAATGCTGTACTGGAGCAGGAGTTGTCACAGCTGTCCTTGCTTTCAGCAAGGTCCGGATGTGAAAGCACAGTATTTCTTGTGCAGTAGCAGGGATAATGCAGGTTCTTGAAACACTTGCTCCTAGCTACTGTAGCTAAGTTTCAACTTGGTTAATTATGTGCAAAAATACCTTCAAAAAGAGTCTTGAGATTTTTCCCAGTGATTCTGTTTGGATGCTGAGCTAGAATAGCCCTCATTAGGATACAATTTACCCTTTTCCCCAATTTCCTCAACAGCTGGCATTTCTGATGCCTGCTTGGCACAATATGAAGGAAAATTATTTCAGTAGCTCTTGTTCAGAAATCTTTGTTTGTTTATATTCATGAAGGTGTGGAAAGGGAGCTATTGCGAATAGTTTTGAAGTGCTGGTTGTGGTATGTTAATCCCTGAGGGTCTGTTTATTTTTATGCGGGATGGTACATAAAAGACTGTAAACTAACAACATACAGACTGGAGTAAGCAAAGAATTAGGGCAGTTAGCTAAGCAGCAGACCTCACATTTTCTTTTGTTCATGGCAAGTTTCTTTGTTTGTTTTCTTAAATTAGGGGATGCTGTGGGTTTCTTAATTGCTTCCTTCAGCAGCTTCTCTTTGTGACTGTTAATGTAGAAGGACTCCACTGGGTTTCCCACTCTACATTTTGTGAGAGAGAGCTGGATTAGTTTCATGGTATACAAGGTAACACTGAAGGCAATGCAAGAGAAAAACAGTGGTGTTGTAAAATCTTTTTTCTGACTGTATTTTTTTCTTTCCAGTTTTTATTTTTGACTGTGTTATAATGCACTTAAACTTTAAGAAGGCTGGAATCTGTAAAAATGAAAGAAGGTATTCATTACAGCCAAATCCATACCTGAAGAGTTTCCACTTGAGATTTTGAAATTAAGAAAGTGATGGCAACGAGGAGTTTGGGACACTGTATTCAAAATATACCAAATTAGAACTTTGATGAATACAAAACATACACTTTATAGCTTTGTGACATTGTCCAAATAGAAATTAATTAATATTTAAGAAAACACTCCACTATTATGGAACAACTAGGTAAGCATTTCTGGGCTTACTTTCTAGGTGGGGGAAACAATAATAAAGGGATTAACTCAGTAGAAGCCTCATAAGAGTTGTTTTCCAGAGCAGTGATGACAAATACGTTTTCATCTCTATGTGTGTCTGTGTCTAAGTTTCAGAAGCAAACGATGTTGCCTCTCTGTGGTTTCTCTGTAAGGAAAAATGCAAATCAGCAATGGTTATTTTTGCAGTTAGAGCCTGTTACATTCCTGGAACGTGTGGCTGAATTACCATTCTCATATCAAAGAAAATGTTACAACAAGGGAAGAATAAATGTAACACAAGCAATGGTGAAAGCAACGCATTAGCCTATAAATTGAGAATTGTACGTGGCAAAACACTGGAAAAACTACCCAATAAATTTTGAAATTGGTTTATAAATAATCATGTTAGCTTCTGACCCTTCCTGTTCTCCTTAAAATTCTGTCCAGAAGGGCAGGCTAGAAACAGAGAGTCCTGAAAATTGCTTGAGGATCATTTTGTGGATGTGGGACTACCCTCCAGCTTCGTAATGGGCTTCAAACCAGTCCTTCCTAAAAGCGGGTCTGTACTTGCCCTCCTGCTGGCGGTGGTCTTGCAGGAGGCAACAGTTAATCAACGGTGTTTGTGAAGTGGTCTGTTAATCTACCATGGTTGACATCTTGTCTGTAGCACTAACAATAACACATTGTGTACCTCAGTGTTTTAGTTAAGAGCAGACAGTGTGCATATCAGCAGACAACACCTGTTTCCTTAGCTGCAAGTGCCAATTCCCAGCAACTTGAGACAAAAATTAAGCTGTTTCACTGGTAACAATAAAAATGATGGTAATTTTTAATATTTCCTTTACTGATAAGCACGTGGGGTATTCTGCCATTACAGTTCAACAAATGTAGCAGCCATTTGTGTTGGTTACTGCTGCTCAAAATGCTTTCCAAGTACATGAGTATGTAGGCAGCTGGTATTTATTGCTCTATGAGAGAACTTGAACTTCAGAAGGAAGGAGAGAAAAAAACCCACATTTTGCCTATCTTTGTTTTGTGCAGACTGGAGTTCCTGTAAATATCATGATGTACAGTAGTTGGAACAAAACAGTTTTGTTTTTTAAAGCAACAATCATATAGAATCTAGGTGAGAAGAGAAATTTTCTGGTCCATGCATTTTTGGTTTCTTGCAGAGACTGACAGAATTGCGTTTGCATTCACTTAAGTCTACAACAAGTATTACAAGAAGTAATTAACTGTAAGTACTTTACGAATATAAGAAGCACAGGGGAGAAAGGTAACTATGATTTATGGTGACATCTACTAAGCTTTTACAGAATATCATACGTGTGTACTAGCTATCACCATAAAATTAACTGGTACTAATTGGTCAGAGCTGCCAACTCGGTCTGCTTATGAGTGTAACACTCTTCTTTAGGTCATGTTCGTTATACTGACACCGTATGTCAGATCCTGAATAAAGTTCGTTCAGCCATTTCTGCCGTTCTTCTTCTTGTTTGCCCTGCTGTGTGTGTGTGCTGCCATAAGCGAGAGTTCACGTCTGGGCAAAGACTGTGTCGGTGTGCTTTGGGGAATACGTGCTCGGGTTATCTACCCAGTGGCCACTTTTCCAGCAGCAGCGGGGCTGTGGGAGGGCATCCTTCGATTGAATCATGCCTGGTGTTTTCCTCTGTCTTGGAAACTGACTGGAACAAAATGTTCAAAGCTCTTTCTTTCTCCCTTTCCTCTTTTTTTTTTTCCTCCCTCTTTCTGTCTTTCACTTCGATGCCTGAAAAGGCTGTAACTAGGTTCATTATTGTGTGATAAATCAGCCAGTAAACCTCTATGCATTTTCCTGCATTTGGGCAGCTCCTGTTCCTTAGTGACAGCTGCTTGGCTCAGCACACTGTAATTATCAACTCAAAACCAAGATGCTTTGAGGTGCTGAAAGCATACTGGCAGAGACTGAACTTGTCCTCAACCTTGTCATGGGCCACAGCTTTAAAAAATCCCATTCAGTTGTTGGTTGGTTGTGTTGTCACTATTGGTACTGGAGCTCTGACTGTTCATTATCACAGTGGACCCTGTGGGGAGCTGTCGTTACCCTAAAGGAGTATAGGTCTTTGTTTTTCATTAGCTGCTGACATATCATATAGTTAGCTTTTGATTAATGCATCTGTGTGAATTCTCTTTCTCTAAAATAAAGTTCTATTGATATGTGGGAGGGGATTTATATGAGTTAGTGAAAATTTACAAAGGCCCTATTTAAACAGATGTCTGAAGGGAACTTTGCTGAGAAACAGACCTGTTGGTTTGTTGTCTGTAGTAGGACCGAGGCACTCTCTGCTCCTACTTTAAGCCTACCTCCGTTTGGCTTACTGTCTGGACAGACAGGCTAAGGGCTGATGGAGCCTGAAGGGTGCCTAGCTGTCTGCAGCCATGGGGGCGTACAGAGCCTCTGATCCACTACAGGGCAAGTGGCCCTGGGCTGTATGTTGTGCAGACTGGTTGCAAGGGGCTGTATGTAGATAAGGCTTCAGCTCCCCCACCAAACTTGGTTTAGCAAAGGACTTCTCATTTGTCTGAACGGTAGAGAAACATAGTTTCAACTGACAGATAACGCAGTCCAGAGCTCAGTGAGTGGAAGGAGATTTCTCATATTCTCTGCTAGATCTGTTAGCTAGATGTGTTAGTTATTGTGTTACATGAAAAGAACATGCAGATCCAAGAGGGGAGAAGAGGAAATACGTGACATTTTCTTCAACGGAAATTTTCTGGGAAAGTCCTTCTGTTCCCATTGTCAAGCCACGGCTTTTCTTTTTTCACTGTATCCATGGGGCAGGTTGGGTTTTCTATCAGGACAATTAGAATAGGCATCTATCCTGCTGCTATTAAAAAAGGCTTTGAAGTGTTCTCAAATCCTGCTGGGCTACAGTTTAGTGTAATTTACGGAGCAGTTCCAAGTAGGAGTACCACTGTTAACATAAGCAAAGCTCAATGCAAGGGGCATGGTGCAGTCTCAATCACATCCTTCCCAAGGATTTGGGGAGTTTGTCAGACCCTGGAGAATGATGAGAAGTCACCCAGGCTGTAGAAAGCTCATGACCTTTACACATGGAATAATTTATGGTGTTATCATACAACAAACATACACTTTATGGTTTTATTCCTTCAGAGGATGCAGGATGGAAGAACCAGGTCAGCAGAGGAGGTGATGTGTAGTCTATGATAAGCAGATCTTTTTAAGCTTGAAAAATTAAGCACGTGCTACGTTCATATGGAAACAGAAGAAGAATTATTTCCAGTGCACATGCAACAAGACGAAAGGAAAGTCATCTTTTCTTTGTAGCTGTTGAGAATCTGATGCAGAAAAACCCTCAACATGTTCAGTCTTGCAAAATCTTTGTGACTTCATTTGGATGACCTATAAGTGAGAACTTGTAGGGCTTTCGTTTGAAGACAGTACAATGTAATAATCTTTTGACTGCTTTGTGGCTGCAGCAGAGGTATCTGGCACAGGCCAGCAGTAAATATGAATTTTTCTGGGTGTACCTTGCAAGCGTATACTGCCAGTTACAACTGTCTTTGTTGCCCATAAGCACTGGGATCCTGAAACTGTAACAAGGGCCAAGGAGCAAATGCCCTATGGGAACATAATCCTCTGTAGATGGCATGCCCTAGCAAAGAGGTGTGCCAGCCTGTCAGTGAAACAGAAGCAGAGCAACAAAATGCCTCACCGTGGAAGGACACAGAAATGCTGAAGGACAGCACATCTGTAAAAGGGAATAGCCTCTTTTTCAGGTCTGTTCACATTTTATGATGGTTTTGCTCATCTCTCCTGTTGCATGAGGCTTTGGGGCAGTATAACAGGTAGTAATAACCCCTTCTGCATCCCCAGAGAACAGAGGGCAAACTGAGATTCTTTCCTTTTCAGTGTATAGGAAGACTCAAGACTTGTTTTCTCTCCTTGCTACTGATTTTGTTTCTTGGTGAATAATACAGGGATCTGCTCAAAGGGCGAGGAAGATTTCTTCTTTCGTTTGTTTGCAATGCTTAACATCTTTGAGTGTCATCTGTGTGTCTTCCTGTAACTTTTCTCTGTGTTTAAAGGCCACTTACAGCGAAACCCAGGAAAGGGGGTGCTATGCACAGAATCATAAGAGTAAGTAACCACAGAGTGGCAAAGCCTTAACTGTGTGCAGTTAAGGAAGCAGGCAGAGACAGAACATTCCTCTAGGGGAGTTCGCCTCAGTTGGCCTGAAGAAAGCAAAACACGGGCATGCATAAGATCCTGCTTTCCTCATTTTCCTCAGTGTGCTGCAGCCTGATAGAACTGTAAAAGATGCTCTGAAGCAGGACAAAAATTATTAGGAAAAGTGTAAATAATATGCTTAAAAGTGATATATAAAAGACTGGGTTCTGCCACACTCCTATGATGTTTTCTGTATTGTTCTCTTTTCTTTCCATGCACAATTAGCTGCAACAGGGCGGACCTACCCATCTAACATGGCAGATCAGATGCTATGCTATCTTTTAGTAAAATAGTTTAGCAAAAAGTAAAGATTAAGTATATGCTTAATTTTATATAACGGGACAGAATTTTAGACTGTGAGCTAAGCACATGGTTTATTCCTTCACATACTTGAAGGAATTTACTCCTTTTTACTTTTCATATTTCCTTTGAAAGGCCACCAGTAAAACCCATGTATCCTCTCTTATACTGAGGTACAAAATTATTTTCTTTTCCTTTTAAAATGAGAAGAGAAAAAGTAAAGCATAGAAACCTACATCAAAAATAGGGCAATCTCCTTTGAATTTCACCTTTATACCCACTTAGGCCAAGCTTGAGTCTGGATCAGTCTCTGAATGTATGATGTTTCTTTCAGGTCCTGCTTCTCAGTCTGGCATCCTGGGATGCTTTTCAGACCACGCCAGCTTCTGAAAACAGAGATAGAAAAGAGTTAATACTTTGAAGGGCATTTATTAGCCCTTCTCCCCTGCAAGTGTCTATTGTGGTATTTCCCCATCCTTTGCTGAGTGCTTCTGTTTCTGCAGCACAGAAGATCCCTAAAGATCAGTATCATGCTGAGGGAAAGGATTTCCTGGTCTGAGCTAAGAGAAGGGTGCTGGTGCTGAGATCATTGTCTCTAGTTAAATTAAACATGGGAGATGGACCAGATTTGCCACAACAAAATAATACCAGCAGAGGTTTCATACAGCAACTCATGCAAAACAACCTTAAAGTTTTACAATCATTAGTGTTTTGGAAGAAGTGCATTGAGATTGGCATTTACAAATTAAGTGCATACACATCTGCAAAGGCAGTGTTTGGTCAAAATTCCAGCACAGTTTTCTCTTCAAAGCTGATTTACCATACTGTGCTGAAAAGTTGTTAGTAGGCTGGGAGCAGCATAGAAAGAGAAAAACAAAGCGATTAATATCTGCTATTTATTCTGAACATAGAATACCAAATTTAACTTTCAGTTATTCTGGTATATGCCAATAGTTTCATCACATAGGAGGTCAAATCCATATTTAAAACATACTTATAATTGAAATAAAAAATAGTTTCAGGTCGCTAAGGCTTGAGGGCCTTGTGTACCTTAGTTTTTGTGTGCAAGGGAAAATTCATGTGTGGAAAAACTACCAACTTCATTATTCTTGTTTTCCTGAAGGGTGAATTTAGCTCATAATGCTCATGCATTTAAAACAATGATAGCATTGTTATTATAATTTATTAGTAAGTAGTTATTATTTGACTATAAGGATCTAATCAAGTATGGCAGTATGCCTATCTGTAGCCAAACTGAGAGGAACTTGGTCAACCAAAATGAATCAATAACAAAAGAGTTAAGATAAAGTGCCTCATGAGAAATCGGATATTAACCCCAAAAGACAGCAAACACTTGAGTTTAGTCAAAGAAGAGCCATGCCAGCTACACCGAAATGAGTTTACAGTGGGCAAGAGCTGTGGCGCCCCTGCGGACAGATGGTGAAGGACTGGGCACCCTCCCAGGAGCTGCAACTCTGTGTCACAAAGGGAAGACTAATTTTCAACCTAGACAGTAAAGACTTTGGGGTTTATAGTATAGCTCCCGTGAGGATGTAAGTTGTAAACAAAGCAACTGAAAGGTTAAGCTGCAGCAATCACAGATTTATTGGATTTATCATCAGATGTAGCTCTTGACAGCTAGGAAATCCCTGAGAACTACACCATTCCTGTGAGTACTCACAGATTCACCTTTCATAAATGTCTCCAGTTCTTCCAGGAAGATCAGTGCCTATTCAGCTTACCCATTAAATGTCTCCTCAAGGCCCACTTGGGGTCTGATGCATGTGAAAAATCTGGCAAATCACTGATGGTCACTCAGGGACAACTGTTTCCCAACTGTTGAATTAAACTCTTCTTTTTCAAAGAAACAAAACAAAATTCAAAGTGATTCAGAAGCCATACTTCTACAGGTAATGCGACAAGACCCAAGTGCCTTTCTGACCCAGTTCTGTCAATCCTCCATACTCAGTTTTCTATAGCCTGTATCAGCACCTGTCATTTAGAGCAGAGTCCCTGAGGAGTGGGTTATCTGTTGGCTATTTTTCTTTCTGTTAAAGAGGTGTGAGTTGAATCTCAGCTGTTTGCACCTACAACAGCTGGGCACTGGTCTTGCATGGGAATTTGTTGCTGCTGTGTGGTAAAAATTAAACAATAACATTACACAAAAATATACATAGAATAATGGTAGTGAATGTCATGTGAGATAAATACATCAAATAATCAGAAATATATTCTCAGAACTGTGCTGGCCTATTCCTGCATCCAGGCAACACTGACAGGTTAAAAAAAAAAAAAAAAGAAAAAACAGAAAAACAGTGGTTATTGTTGGCTTTTATTGCCTTCTTAGAGAGTAAATATCTCAACGTACCAAAATTTCTACTCCACCAATAGCATGCAGAACTGTAGAGATGCTGCTACTGCAGAATCTGATGGCCATCAGGCTAGACTTGTTGTCTGCTGTTTGTAGTGATTTTGTGTCCTCCTGCTATAGGATTCTCTCTGAAATTCCATCCCTTCCTTTTGTCTGAATGACAAACGCTGTACAAATTTGGTATACTGTCCGAACAATCACTCACCCATTTATACCTGTTTTTTCTAACATGATCTTAGAAAGAGTTGAGTCTTCACAATTGCAAAAAAAAACGGTGGGAGAAATGAAGAAACTTGCAAAATGTCGTTCTGTGGCACCTCATGTGAAATCACAAGCTAAGTCTTTTCTGCTGCTGCTTTTTTCTTACGCAACTGTAAATAAGTTTATATTATCCCCTGTTTACTTGGGATCTTGAAGATCTTCATTCCCTTCTCAGAGTCCTGGCATAACACATTTCATCAAGAGTGTTCCACATGTGTACTGCTAGCAAATTGGACAGTGTCCTAGAAAGCAGACTCAGCAGATGATTTAAGTGCACATGCACCAAAACAGGGTCTTCTAGTGTTGGCAGTTCAATAAACAGTGATGATGGAGCCTGTCTGCTATGGCTCTTACTGTCCATCAAGCAGTGACTCCATGTTGCAGCCTCTCCACAGGACAGATCTCTCCTCTGCTCTTCCCATAAGGCATATGGGAACACATCTAGAACTTGCAGCACTTGTGATATTGTAATTGGGCGAGGTGTTCAAGCTGAGACGCAATCATGCATACCACATAACTATATAATTTTTGTGCTTTTTAGGAAACCCAGCCTTAAAAGAACTTGTGTGATTTTGAGACAGAGATACAGGGAGCTGATTGATTTTTTTTTTTTATTTTTTTTAATCACAGCCTTGTGGAGAGTGTGGCTTCCAGTTGGGAAGAACAACTGGAAAACACTTCTTCTAAAAGGTTGTTGAAAATTTTGCCAGAGGAGAACCATGAAAATGAATGGCAAACTGGAGAAAATGGTTTCCTGGGAGAGGCTTCCATCTCTTTGCCTTACCGAGATGAACAAGAACAGTGTTGATTACGTATATTTAGTACCAGACCTTAATAGGTTGCTCAAGGTAGCAGAGAAGGTCTCCTAAAACCCAAGAGAGGGAGTTGCAAACCAGACAAGCTAAAAATTAAGAGACAGAGAAAAAGGCATGCATTTTTATTAGCACATTGAAAATGATTGCACATGAGGGCAAGTTAACAGCTCAAACTTTCAAATCAAGACTGGCACAGCTGCTTTGTGGAGGCAGTCTTCTGCCAAGCACAAGTCATTTAACTCAATACTGTGCTGTGTGGAAGGTCAGCTTAGGTGGTGTAATGATCACGTGTGGTGGTAAAATGTTCAGACTTATTGTTTGTGGCCAAGGGGAAAACACTTTCACTCTGTCACAGCATTTCGATTTTAATTACATGCAGAAACATTTTAATAGTTTGTACTGCTGAGTGTCCTGCTGTCTGTGGCTGGAATCAGTCACATCCAACTCAGTGAATTCAATCACTTGAGGAGATCTTGAGTTCCCTTTTTTGATGGGACCCACTCCAGAACATGGTGTGACCCTCTCTGTTCAGCCTCACTATCAAAGGTAGGTTACTTGAGGAGTGCAATCCCATGCCTGCAGATAGTGTTTGCAGGATAAGGGTTTGATGCGTCATTTCCAGAGTGTCATGCTGTTTGTTAGTGAGTGGAATACCTAGAAGTCCTAGAAGTCCTGCTCTGTTGGTGGGATGTCTCTGAGACCTCAAGATAAGAAGAGAGCCCTTTCCTGCAGTTGTGCTCCCTGTTGCCAGCTGATTCCCTGCAGTCATCTGTGGGAGCCCCCTGCTTCTATGGGCACAGCTGTGTAGTTATTATTTAACACCAAAGCCTCCTTTTAGCATTTATCCGTGTTTAGTTTGCTCGGTCTCACTTCACATTTTATGTTTCATTATTTTCTTAAGTATTTCAACTTGACTTAGCTTTTAGCTTAATGGAATGCATTTTTTACAGTAATCAGACAAGATCTTTTAAACCAGGGATGATGTGCTTTTGAAAGTACAAATGGCAGCTCAAAGGCAATCCCCATTTAGACTCAAAAGGAGGAAAATACATAGCTGCCCTTTGAGTATGTGTATATCTTTGCCTGTGAGACAATGTTATGAGACCACTTCTTTGATAACTCAGTTATGCCACCTCTTTGGCCAAATTCTGCTTTGTTTCTTCAATGTAAATCCAGGGTAATCTCTTGGACTTCAACAGAGGTAATTGGCTTTATCCTGATATTAACTGAAAGCAGATTTTGACCTGAATTTTTCAGTGTATCTCCAGCTGAAATCTCCTCCCACTGAAAACCGTGTCATTATGGCTGGAGCCCTGAGTGTGCTAAACGGATTTTTTTCCTTAGCTCATATTTCCATCACATCATATGTGTTTGATTTACTTACATTGTTCTTATATTTAATCTCTGCCCATATAGTCACATTTACTGTCACTTTTTATTTGTTTAGGAACTTGGTGCAGCTCAGAAAGGTAAGAGGGATGGATAGAGCGTGACAAGTTGCAAATATATTCTGTACAGATCTCTTCTGCAGCTTGCTGTGTTTTAGTTTTAACAGTTTGGTTTATGGGATGGGTTGTTTATTCAAATGCTTGGTTTATGTAAGAGCATTTAACAGCAGCTGTAAGTGTACTACAGTTGATATGTTTCTTATTTACTTTTACTCTATTGTTTGTGAGGTCCTCCAGGAACTTCACAAAACTCCTTTGTGCTGCTAAGGCCAACATTAGGGGCATGCTGGGTTCAAAATGGAGGGGACCCACACAAAATTCAGAAAGTGGACTGTTTATCACCAGGTCTTTGGCAGCTGTGGAGACAACCAAGTGAAAAACTGCCTCTGCTGGAGTTTTGCTGCTGACACCAGTAGGACAGGATCTCAGCCCTACTCCCTGTCTGTAGGGTTTGTGGACATTTTAAGATGATGACACAGGTAACATGGAGCTGAACTTCTGTCTAGGAAAGGAAGAGAGGCATCTTGCTGGTGATACTGATCAAGCAGAGGCAAACAGAAGAATTCCCCCAAGAGGGAGGGTTGAATGGCAGGTTTGGCAGGGGGTAGTGGGGAGTACTCATTTATTAGTAGGCATTTTCTAAAGCACAGATTTATTTATTTTTTAAAGCATGCTCCCGTGTTCAGGCAGCGTGCCTGCATGTCTGCCTTGCGACTGCTATTGGGAGAAGTGAGGGATGCCGGTTAACTTGCTTCTAAGGGGAAAAGGTGTGTTTTGGTTCAGGCGTGTCTTGTGCTGACTACGTTTTGTACTTTACCTTGAAAAATGAGTGCTGAGGAGGATATGAAACTATAAAGCAAATTCCTGCTGACTGCAGGGGAGCTGCTCAGGTAGCTGGCCAAAGCGAGCGGACCCATATAAATGCTTCACCACAATAAAATCTAATCTTACGCTAGACAGGATTTTGACAAGAGTGAAAAACATTGGCACCTTCCAGTCTCATTTCATGTGTAGTTGGCTATTAATGGGACCTGTGGCCTCTGCTGAGAGACCTGGTGTTGGATGAGGAGGTGGGCAATGTTAGCCCTGCAGCCCCCAACAGCAGGGAAGGGTCAAGCCCTGGTGGGTCTGGTGTGGCATGGGGAGAAGCTGGCTTTCCTCACTCCGCTCCCAGGGCATGGTGGGCCTGCTTGCGTGTTGACCTGGGGATTTCTGGCAGGTGCCAACTGGATCTGGTGGAGGTCTGCTCCTCAGGTGTGCTGCCTGCCTGGCAGACTCATGATGGAGGCATCTGGGGACATCTCTGGCTCTCCTGGCTTGCTCCAACACTGGGCTCCCCTCGCATGCACGCGCATGGATACAAAGTGCCTTTATATGCAGTGCACTCGGGTTGCATTGCTGTAGTCTCAGGCCGTGGGGACGCACGTATTTTTGTCTTACAGACTGTGGGCCCTTTCTCCAAAATGCTGGTGACAACAATGGGGACAGGCTGTGCCATATCTCCCCACTGCTGTTACCAGCAGCACTCCATTTTCCATCTTTTAAGAATGGAAGCAATGTGCTTTCTGCATAAGAGATCACCCAGTTTGGAACAGACGTGTGGCCAAACATGGAGGCAGGGGTCGGTCTGCATCTGAATATATCCTAAATATATATAGGGTTCAGTTTTGGTCCCCGCACTTAAGCAGCCAAGGTGAGATTCGTGACTTTGCAGAAGCCAGCCTGATACCCATGCACCACTGTTTCCTTCATTATGTTTAGGATTTAAGTTGCAAATAAGCTTTATCTAGGCAGTGTTAAATTTCAGTGTTTTCAAAAACAGCTAAATGCACTGAGGTTAAATTCATCAGTAGATGCTGACTGTTTTGTACAATTTCAGCAACACAAGCTGTCAACCCTGTTGAGTTGGCCTGTTAAACTGCCCTTAAAGCTGCTTTATTTAACTTGAACATTGCAAACTGATAATGTATTCTACAAAATTTGGTACAATCTTTTAAATATTAAATCTTTTAATGGAAGCTTATGCTGAAAGGAAAATGTAAAAATGAGTTGAACAAAAATGCTCAAGGACTTTAATGTCTGAATCAATTGATTCTGGGCAGCAATTCAGCTAAGGCTCTGTCCACTATGCTGACTAAAACCTTTGTCCATCTTTTATTTCTTTTACTTCAGAGCAATATTGTAAATCATGTTTGCAAGAACAAAATTTCTACCTTATTGTAATTTTAGTATAGCACAGATAGGGAAAGCAGTTGAACAAGTGATAAGAGAACCAGAGAGTAAGTTGGATTTAGTTGAAACAGGGGACATTTTGTTTTCTTGGATTAGGTTAATTTTAAAACTTTTTGGCTTTGGACGAGAAAGTTCAGCTGTTGTTAGAAGTACAAAAATAGAAGTGATGTGAGAAAGGTTTGGTTTGTTTTCTGATTCTTTGTCTTCATGTCTAAAAAAAAAAGCAGCAGCTTTGGCTGTTGCGTATGCTCTGCAGCAGTCATTGTAACACAGTGATAAAGGTGACTCTTAATTCCATGTCTTTTTATCCAGAAAATATGCTACTACCCAAATAGAAATATATTAACTTCATCTTTTTGGGCAAAGCATTAACAAAAGACATATGGGCTCTTTGATTCCTTCCACAACATGCACCCCATTCTACAGGCAACCCTGTCTCCACGTGGCTGTGAGCATGGATCCTGTCCCATCCTGGCCTTGCAGCTCACTTCTGACCTCCATTTTGTCTTCTCTTCACAGTTGTGCAGCACATCAAGCGCCATAATATCGTTCTCAAAAGAGAACTGGGAGAAGGAGCCTTTGGAAAAGTCTTTCTGGCGGAATGCTATAATCTCTGTCCCGAGCAGGACAAGATCTTGGTGGCAGTGAAGGTAAAAGAGTCTAGGGTTTCCATTATTAATTCATGGTTGCAACTAATGCTATTTTATTTGTAAATGGTGATGTTTTCCTATTCCGTAGCCCAGTGTAACTGCTCTGATATATGTGGGAGGGTTCACAAGGCTAATGGAGTGTTAAGAGAATGCGATATTTGATCTTGCTGTGGGGTATAAAATGAGGGCTGAATTTCATAAGGAAAAGAGGGGAAACAGGAAACATTGTGTCACAAAAGGGCAAAATTTTTTATGATCTATCTGAAGTATAATTAGTGAAAAATAGGTCATTAGGTCATTAAAATTACATGTGACATATATGTGTGTCTAAAAAAATAATCAATTACTAGCTAAGTGAATAGGTTATGTGTATAATTGCTAGTCAAAGACGACCTTTCTTTTTCAGGATTGTGCCATTCTTTTAGTCAGCCACTGAAATTATCTGTGGGTAATTGTCATTTGTAAAGCTGCCAGGATTGTTATAACAAACTTGTGAATAATATTGTCATATGCTGTTAAACACAGGCTGTATGGAAATCCAGATGTCATGACATGTCAGACCTAGAGGAGCAGCTCTTTATAATAAAGCTACAGTCAGCTCTCCCAAAACACAATCCAGAGGAGAAGGAAACTTCATGAAAACAGCCATAACCTTGGAATTTAAAGTATACAGAATAGTTCTCACATTTCGGGGCAGTGGGGGGACGAAAAAAACCCAAAAAACCAAAAAAAACCAAAACAACAAAAAAAGAGATTTGCTTGGTTCTCCTAAAGGGCACAGATTGCATGGTACATTGGGAATCTACCAAGGAGTAAGAAGATTTTCAGCTTGATATCAGACCTTGGACACCAAACCTGCTTCACTGTACCAAGCCTTTTTGTCTCCCAGAATGGAAGGGCTGAGGTTGGTTGTTGACCTCGTATGGCAGAAAACAATATCAGTGAAACTACATTCTAAGAGTTTGCAAAGTCTCTCTGACAACAATCTCTTATCTCCACCTGTAGTGTTCTGCCAAAAGCTGAACAAGGAGCTCAGCATTTCAAGTAACTCATTATATGCAGGGGGAATATACATTTAGAATTTGGGCTGTGCCTAGGGATCAGAAAATAATATTATTTGACTAGCCACAATTAGGCAACCATTTATACGTTTTCAGTCAAATCATACAGTAAAAGAAATCAAGTAGACCATCTTTTTGCATTTGGAAACAAGAAATAGAGTTTTGGATCTAGCAGTGAAAGAACATAAAAGGAGGATGGACTTGTAGAGTGTTTTCTTGCTCCATCAAAGATAACAGGTTTTTGGGGTTTGCCAAGGTTACAAGCTTTTTGATACTTGGAAGTTGTTCAGGCACATTGACTGGTGAGAAAAAATTAAGCCCTGAAGGGATATATCATAGACAGGAGAAAGCAAGAGATAGGAGATGACAAAACTAGATCTGAATGAATTTTCTATTGTATTTTGGTGAAGCTAGACTGGAAATTACCTTTCCTCTATCACTTCAGGGAACTGCTTGATAGCAAAATAAAAGTCTTTCCATTCACTTGCTCCCTTTGAAAGTCCTGACCAAATGGAGCCTAGCACTGCTGCTGTTAAACGCTGTGCCATGCTTTCTCTCTGCTGCTCTTTCTCAGTGTAATTCATAAGGAAGAGCATTCAGCTTTTAAAGGGAGAGATGTCTGTATGGGTTTAGATGACAAATATATCAGTTTTTTGGACCACTTGTCATGCTTTTTTTTTTCAAACGAAATCCACTCTTTGTAGCGTCTTTAACAAGGATCTTGCAGACAACTGTGGGAGGAGTTGCCTCTGGGGACATCTTATGCCTACAGTGTTTCTCATGTTTGCGCATGAAAATGTGACTCTGGGTGCTGCCATAGAGCAAATTTTTTGGCATACTGTGCCATTGGATTGATTCCCATATAAGATAGGGGCTAACTGCCTAGTGCTTCTCTCATTGACTGTGGTACCAACAGGTGTCCTGCAGTCACAGTGGAGGTCAAGGGATGGGACTTCACTGGTATGCAGAGATAGCCAGAGGACTGTGTCTGGACCCCACTGCTGGGCCCTGGCTTCGGCTGTGAAAATGTGGGATTTTTTTCTTTATTCTTAGAGGAGCAGTTCCTCTTGGCACACACCGAGGGCTTTAGAGAACTTCAGTCATCTGAGCAAAACCACGACAAACTTGTCCCCACGAAATAGGTTCAGTGAGCCCAGTGTGAATGTGTCCTTGGTGAGGAGCAAGGCAGTGCCAAGGGAATTTTGGCAGCAAGGAGGCACGGTCTCACCTGCCCGGGGTGGATCAGGATGGCTGGTGGTCCCCACTGGCTGCCTGTGCCTGCTGGTTGCCGGGCAACTTCATGGTTCATGCCTGGCCCTGAGCATCACTCCATCTGACTCAACATGCATCCTTCTCTTTTTCGGCCAGCTGGTATCTGAAATGCTGACATTGCTGCGGCAAATAATTTAGGAGTTAAGAGGCCCAGAAAAATCTGGGAAGATACAAAGTCAGGCTTAGCATAAACAACCTGAAGTGCTTGAGCTTTTGCTCCTTGGAAGATGAGTAAGACAATCTGTGTAAATTTGTTTCGACCCTCAGGCTTTTTGAGGGGAGCACTGAGTGTTTGGAAATGCTTTCTGTGGGTCAGACCCTGTGAGCAGAGAGCTTAACCACAGGTTAAGCTGGTTGCATGGACATTTTACCAGCCTTCCCCCTGGGTGACTTTGCACATCACATCAGTACACCATTTGCTGCAGGCACTTTTAGAGAACAGAGGGTGAAGGAAGAAAAAATCATCGTTTCCTTACAGGCCATTTTGCCATGCCAGAGTGTTTGTTCAGGCCTGGATCTGTATTGTCACCTCATAGGGCTGGATCACCAGGCATAGTCTTGCACTAGTTAAACCTGGCTGGAGCTGGAGGGGAGGATGAGTGTCAGGGCACAGGTTAGCATCTGCCTCAGGTTCCCCTGGGAGGCTGAAGGCAGATTCACCATGTGCTGCTCTAGAATTGTGCTCAGCTAGCAGGCTGCTGTATGAGTGAGGTAAAGAACATTTCTACAGCACCTGCAGAAGAAAACCAAAGGTTTCCAACTCTTCCAGTCTCTATTTCAGAGAAGGTTCAAAACCACCCCTTCATTTCTTGAGGAAATATACCACTCAGCTCTTGTATGGTGATGGGAGCAGTAGTAAGGATTTCATAGGGGAAGGATGAAACTGTATAAAGGACAACTGTAATGAGAGTTTCATTACCAAGTCATACGGATGTTGGTGAGAGCCACGTCCCCTTGCTCTTACTCTGACTCATCTGTGAATGCAGCTCTCTGGTGTCAGTATGGACTAAGGAGCTGGCGTTTTGCACTTGCTACAGACCACAGGTCTGCAGAGACCAGATGGTCCGTGGATACCTGGGCAAGGACTCTGTGGAGGACAATAAGCATGAGGTGGCAGTCCAGCTGTCACAAGGATGAACTCAGCAGATGTGGAACTCCTGTAACAGCCGGGGGGTCCCTCTGTTTTCCAAGGGAGAGTGTCCCTCCTCCTTAGCTGCTCACCTGAGTGGTTGGAAAGTACTTGTGGTTGTATCTCAATTCCTACTCGAGAAGAACTCCTGTTGATTGGTGAGAGTGCTTTGTACACAGAACTTTGGCGTACTTACCAGCAATGATAATAAAAATGAATATGTCTTTTTCTTTCTTTGTGCTTTTGTGGTTTTATTTTGGTTTTATTTTTTTCTCTTGCACTGAGAACAAGCTAAATGCATTAATCAATGTTATTTCTATGGAAATTCTATGTGCTTATTAATTTTTTCACTTTTCAGTCTCCTCCTTGCCTGACTGTGTCAGCTCTCTCTCATGCATTGTGTCTATTCTATGGGCTGCATGAAATAACAAAAAGGGGGTTTTGCAATGGTGGGTGACAGAAATTCAAGTCGCCTCTTGGTAGTAGAAACCCTGCCTGAGTTTTACCTGGATTTTAGACCTTTCTGTATTTTGCTGTTTGACAGAAAATGTGTAATTGCCATGGCAACTGCTCTGTCATATGATAATTTTGCTGTTTCTGTGAGATAAAAAGCGTCTTCTGAAATATACAATATGCCATCCTCATAGGGCAGAGCTGTCAGCTTTTTTACTGCCTTTCCAGGGAAAGAGCCCGCTGGAAAGAGTGTCAACCTGTGCTTCTCCCTGTCATTTTTTTTCCAGGTTGCTATTATTTAAAAATGGGGTTTATATGAATTGTTTTTTTAATTCTGTTGTTGAGAAGAATTAAAGTCCAATTGCTTTATATATGAAACCACCAGAGAAAACCCAAGTGACAACAGAATTGTTCCCAGTGATTTCATTATATAGCATAGATTAGACTGTGGGTTGGTGCCTGTGTCATGTTAAAGCATCATCCCAGAGCTTGGAAGCGGTGGAATACACTTCAACTTCAGTCCTCGCTTGGTTCAGGTGTTACTTTTTGGGGACCATAGTGGGGACCCAATTTGATACCCACCTTAGATGACATAGCTATGTATACTAATATTTAATAAGTTGTGAAGCTTTGATGATGCAGTATCTTTGTTGCATCATTATTGGTAAAACTTGTGGAAGAGAGTTTCTGGGCCTGAAAACAAAGTGAGATGCACAAGTTAGTGGGCCCCTCAGGGAAAGGACATCTGTGGCACGAGTCATTTCTATTGCCTCTAGGATCCATAGAGCCTGAAATCCACAGAGAAAAGCCCCTGAATTTGGTAGACGGCCACCTGGTCTGCCCTGCTCCTTGTCCTCCCATGTGGACCTTAGTGTGGTAGCTGTTCATATTTCAAGACCTGTGGTTGCAGTTTCACAAGTAAAGCAAGTGTTTTCTCTAACAGTCATCTTTTAGTCCCTTCTTCACACATGCATACTTATAATACTAGAAGAGTGGACAGAATTGTCTCTGTTAAAGAAAAACTTTGAACAAACCATGGCTACTGCAGCTAAAAACTGGGTTTGTTGGCAGAATGATTGCACAGTATCAAATTGTTCTGTGTCTATTCTGCCGAATGTGGTGGTCCCATAGTCTGTATATGAATTCAGGGTAGAAAATAAAGTGCCCAGGAAAAACCATCTTCAGTTAAAAAATGCCACTACTTTTGTGTCTTTTGTATTACATCTAGGTGTAGTTAAAATCTAGAAGTACAGAGCCAGACATCAGTTTCTGTGAATCATAATTTTGTGAACATTGGTAACTTGCTATCTTTCTCTTACTCTTTTAAAATATTGTTTGAACTAGTGTAGTGCAACCACTCTGCCTTTTGAAAGTAAAGCCTGGTAGTGGTTTATTGTCAATTATAATTATTCCTCATTTAAATGGTGTCAGAATTTGCTTTTTTTGGTGCATGAAAGTGCACACACCTTGCTCAGGATGTGTAATTCTGAAGAAGGGATTTGAAACTGCCTACGTGTGGCAATTAAATTAACGTTATTTTGTTCTACAACATTTAAGCCTTCTATTTGATCCATTGTTGATGTATTTCCTTCAAAATGAAAATATGCAGGACTTTAGAGGTGTATAAATAAAAGGGAGTGAGAAAAATGGGCACCCCAGAATTCTGATTTGCATCTGCTTCCTCTTTGCCTACCAGTTTAGGATTGATCCTCCAGTTACTTATGCTAAATCTTAGGCATGTGGGTAGATTTACTGAGTTTTAAAGGAGTTTCTGGCCGAAGTCTCAGGTTGTAAGTTCTGGTCCAGGGCTTTTAGCCTTGTATAAATCTACCTAATATGTAGCACACTATAGGGGCCAACATCAGCAACAGTGACATTAGTAATACATGAAGAATGCATCTACATTCCCACTAAGGAAGCAGAGTTTTATTGTAAAGAACTTACAAGAAAGGTAAATACCAACAGGATATCAGGGTTTGCCTGAGTTAAATGGTAAAGGATATGAACTAGCTGTGTACTAAGTATATTTTTTTGGATAAGATCAGTTTATTTGTTCTGTGTTTGGAGAGCACTTGGCATAGTAAGATCATGAGTATTCCTACATTCTCTTACAACAAAAATCGTTGTTTGGGATGACGTGGCAGGAGAACGAAAATTGTACTGCCATTATTTAATTGCACTTAAACATCGTGTCTGCATTTCTAAGAGAATTATTAAGAAAGTACTTATTTCATCCTTTATGCAATAGAGTGTCCTTATCTTACCCCTTCAGTGCCATTCCACGTGTTTGCTACCTTCTGCAAATATCTCCTCTTCCTTACATTTTCATTTTCTCCACCAGACACTGAAGGATGCCAGTGACAATGCCCGCAAGGACTTCCACCGCGAGGCAGAGCTGCTAACTAACCTGCAACACGAGCACATCGTCAAGTTCTATGGTGTCTGTGTCGAGGGTGATCCGCTCATCATGGTCTTTGAGTATATGAAGCACGGAGATCTTAACAAATTCCTCAGGTAAATCCACGAACACATATTGTGCTGGAGAGCCAGAAGTGGGCATAGAAGGTAGGTGTTACTCGTACTTAATGTCAAATTAACTACTACCACTGGAAAATGCCGACAGCTAGGAGTGCAGATCTGTGCAACTCTTGTCTCCTGTATGGGGATGTGGGGCTTATTGTTTCTTTGCCTAATTTGGAAGTACCATTAAGTCAAGCCTTACGCTTTGCACAAAAGTAATGGGAACCAAAGAAATATTATTTTCAATATATTTCAGTGTATTCTGAATTGTTTGGTTATAAATCTTAGAGTAGGAATCATTTTCTTGCAGGCTTTCTGGTAGCACTTGGGAAGATCCCACTCAACACCTATCGCTATCTGTAGACGTCTAAGAGCTTTTGAAATCTAACCCCTTTTCTCTTCCCTCCTCTCAGTGTTTTGGAAAGACTGCCATTAATCTGAAGCAAGAAAACTGTAAGCCATGGAAACTTCAGTGCAATGGAAAATGCTACGTCTTGGGGTCCAGATTAGGGCTGTGTTTCATAATGCTGTTCAGGAATATGCATCAGAAATTCAAATTTGGCAGTAAAGCAGTCATAAATAAATAGTTGATTCCTAAGGTTCACAATAATAGGTAACTCATGAACCGGGAAGTTATGAACAGCAGGCTTGTGTATGTGCCCATTTCCAGTAGTCTGCACCAGTTGACATAAAAATAAGCAGTTAAGAGACAACTTTTGTTCTTATGTTAAAAAATCCATTTGCATAAGGGACTGTTCTTTCAAGGTCTTCATTTTCATCGAAGGATATCACAGTTTACCAAGATCTCTCCTGATTAAGATAACTAGGGGTACCACCATTTTGGAGTGATATCTGTGACACAGCTGTAAAACAATAAAAACTGATGTCCCTTTAAGTGGATTCAGATTTTCAATCTGACTAAAATGGCTAGTGACTAAATAAATGGTATCTCCATTTATGCATTTTTGATAGCCTATGTGAAATGAGTTTGCTGTCCATCTAATCTCCACTGAACAAATAGCCACACCGTAAAAGCAAATAACATCAACTAGCATCCTCCCTTATTGGCAGGGCTGCCAGATTTGGCAGGGAGACTGGGGCCTGCACTGGGGACGCAGAGCAAACACTACTATTTTTCCGAAACTGATTGTCTCTCTGGCAGAGAATTTAAGTATATTATCAGAGCTATATCAGGGTATTTACATTTGCTAGCTTGGACCTCTGCATGGGCCAGGACAGAACAGCAGTTTCCTAAAATGCCATCCCAGTACTTTTTCAGAACATTGAATTTCCATTAGAAGAAACCACATTTGCAGCTGATAAGAAATAATTTATTTTATAAGAAATACTTACCCTTTATTCTTTTTGATTGGCCTTTTCTTACCTCCTAACTTTGATTTTTAATTATTGTACAGCAAGGTAGTTTACCAGACAGTATATTTCCTACTTTAGGTTTTCTCTATTTTTTTTTTTAAATTATTAATCAGCCTTGTCTATAGAACATAAAATCATTATGCTGGGACAAGCTGTTAAACCTAAGCTCCAATTTGTCATCCCTCTCACTTTTGCTGCAGCTTGTGCTGCAGATCAGAGGTTAGTTGTAAGCAGGCTGTAAGAGTCAGTATTTTTTACCCTGCAGCGCCACCAAAGGCTGTCGGGGAAACACAAATCGAAATTTAACACGAATGAGCCTTGCTATCTGCATGCAGCCAAAGGCTGTTTCACATCTAGGACTAAAGCCTCAAAGTCGAGCCTGCCCTCTGCTTGTTCTGGCTAGTGGATCCAAAGAAATCTCTGTCAATGCAGACACTGAGGAGCACCTCATTTACAGCCAGCACGAAGAGGACAGCAAGGTGGATGGAGTGTTAAGAATAATCCACAAGTTTCATTAGATACAGACCATGTCCTCAAGGAAGCTAGCAAAAGATGAAGAGTTCTCTAATTTAGCGACTCAGAGCTTCATGTCTGAGAGCAGTCATTAAAAATACCCCTGCAACGAGAAGGTACAGTGCTTTTCAATAGCAATTTGCCTCTGAATCTTGGTTGGAGATCTCATATCCCTTAGTTTATCCCCCCGCCAACCCAGACCAGTTGAATGTATGTACACTGTGGAAGAGAACTTCTTTGCCTGGTACTAGTTGCAGTCCCAGCAATCATACACACCCTCCTTCATTTCTTTCTCACATCTGTCACTTAGCTCATGAAGTTCTTCCCTTGGGGCAATTTTAATATCGTATTTCTAATAGGTAGTGTCAGATTTGATCTCAGATTTTGATTAATTTGGAACTCTCTTCCAAAATCCTGTGCCCTTTCCTCAGGGAAAAATTAAGGCTTCACCTCTATTGATTAGAAAGGTGATTTTCTGCAACTCCTTTTTGTAGGAAGGAAGGAGTTTTGAGAGAAAATAAAAATCAGTTCTAGAGTAAAAAAAGTTGAGTAAGGAAGAGGAGATATGTGGTCTCTCAGAAAGAATAGTCTGCAGCAATCGAATAAAAAAGGCTCCCAAATACCCAGAATACTGGAATGGATGGAAAGAGATATTCAGAATATTATGAGGTCTATCACATAAAGAATGATTGCCAGATGACCTCACTAATTGGATAAGGATTAGTTAGTAATTCTTACTGTAAAATGTGTGTAGGAATGTTTCTATATTTCTGTCTTCAAGATACTAGGGTGTTACACACGTATACCAGAGCTAACATAGTTAAGATGGGTGAACCACATGTGTTACAGTACTTTCCTGGGCTTTCCAAATGCCAAACGGCTCTCCTTCTGCCGGAGCGTATACATGTTTCTCATTAATCAGTCGATTATTGCATCTTAGGGACTTGCTAGGTCTTGAAAAGCTCATGTTTCTGGAGCTATTTGGTTGTTCCAGATAGTGTGTATTTTGTGTCCTCTTCCTATTGTGAAGAATTCCCATTGCAGCAGGACTCATCGTTAGTGATGAAAGAAGCAAAAATAGTTTTGTGCCATGCATTTGTATGAGAAATTAGAAGCATAAATACAAAATTGCTGCCCTTGTTTCTCAGATGGCATCTCAGTAGGAAGTTAGCTCTTTCTTCTTTAAGAAAATATGGGTCAATGGACTGTCTCCCTGTAGAAATCAAGGAATGCCAGTCATAGGAAAAGTGATGCTATGCCTTTCACTCTGTGGCCTTTCACTCTTACAGAGTGATAAGGTTTTCCTCAGTTACAAAACAGCTGCATTTGCCAGCCTTTGTCTAGAAAAGAATCATAGAATCATAGAATACCAGCTTCGAAGGATCATTTTGTCCAACCTTTCTTGGCAAAAGCATGGTGTAGACAAGATGGCCCAGCACCATGTCCAGCTGAATCTTAAAAGTATCCAGGTTATTAGATTACTAGAAAGGAATGGGAGAAAGGTAGTTTTTGACAGAGGAGTGTTATTATGAATGCATGTGCCTTATTTCCATAAGCAATATATCACCTGTTGTGTAATGCTCTTCGCAGCACCTGTCTTTCACACAATGAAGGAAAACAGTAAATGAAAAAAGCCAAGATACAGATTTTGCCCTATTTCATCAATGAATTCATAGCCCTTTTTGTTATTATATTTGAGCGAGCCAGTTGTGTTTTTAGGCTCACTATGACTTTCACCTTGCCAGTTTACAAGCGGCTTATCACTTAATCAGATTGTATTTTGGTGCAGGGCACATGGACCAGATGCAGTACTGATGGCAGAGGGCAACCGTCCTGCTGAGCTGACCCAATCCCAGATGCTTCATATTGCGCAGCAGATTGCAGCTGGTATGGTTTACCTGGCATCCCAACACTTTGTGCATCGGGATCTTGCTACCCGGAATTGCCTGGTTGGTGAGAACCTGCTGGTGAAGATTGGGGATTTTGGGATGTCTAGAGATGTGTACAGCACAGACTACTATAGGGTAAGTGAACTGCTGTAGTTGGTAATAACCTAGGTCTTGTGCAGTCATCTTACTACATTGATGTGACTGATTCTGCTTTTACACTTGACCATCTGTCTGTCAGGTAATTTAGAGGCTGGCATATGGAGAACCTGGGTGGAGTTAAGAAGTTTTGGTAAATTTGGAAAGAGTTAATCAGAGTAAGATTGGTATGTCCTGTTGTTTATATATGTTGCCTTTATATTCTAATAATAAACCACAAAAAGGTCTTTTTCTCTGGGTAGAAATTTTGCATGTTTGCTTACCTTTAGAGAAGAAGCAGGAACAGAGAAAACGAAAGAATGGCTAATCAAATTTGGCCCAACACTTTGAAGTTATTAAAATATGTTCTTATACATTGCTAAGACCAATGGAAATGGTATAATGTGTGTATTGTATAATGTTTAAGTTTACTAGAGGAGGTATAAGTACTGGACAACAGTACTGGATCTGTTATTTTACTAAGGAAGAGACTAGGTGAGAAGACTCAACACCTGAAAGGCTATCAGGAAGTTTCTCCTCCCTTAGGCCAGGTCTTTAACCTTACTGCTTATGGTTGAAGAGTTGTTTTGTGATGGGTAAGAGTAGCCCATCATGCTTATTCATGTGACCCAGGCCATTTTTCCTGAGCGTGGTTGACATAAAATGATCTCTGAAATTTGCAAAGGGCTTCTAGGATCACTAGGATAAGCAGGACTGTGTACATTAATTACTGTTGTTGATGATGCCTTTATGGCAAGTCATGTAGTTGACAGCATTTGCAGTTTGCTACCACGTGTGTAATTTGATGGTTGGAACTGAAGCTATCAGGTGTTTGTGGCTTGAGGAAGGCAGTCCGTGGCCAAGCTGTTTATAAGCCCTAGAGTTTGTCCTGTAAGGTAAGCCACTTGGCATCTTTAAGCACATTTTCTGTATCTAACTCACATGACTTCTTGTCAGTGAATTCCTTATAGATAAAATGAAAGACTCTTCCTTAGCCACCCAATTTGGGCTGCTGTGTCCATAAAGGAGAGTCTCATTTCAGCAGCGTCGGTGTTTGTAGGATGCCCAGAAAGAGATTATCTCTACATCTGGATGAGGCTGGACAGGGCACAGGAAACTGCACACAAGAATTATTGCTAAGTGTTGTTTCACTTAGCAGCTGAGAAGTAACAGTCTCCTCTCTTCTTTGTCTTTTCTTTCAAACGGCAAACCTAGTATTTAGTAAACACAAGGGGCAGATTCCTCTTATATTTTGTTATTTTGGAAACTTGGCACTTCAAGCTATTTGGTCAATGTAAAACAAGCATGACTGCGCTTCAGAACTTGGAAAAACATACAGAATTGTAATCACTGCCTCTACTTGTGTTTGTGAGGACACCAGTGAGCACCAAAGGCCAGGGTTTCTTGATTTTGCACCTGAAGTATGAGCAACATTTGTTGGGACTGGAGGCGTGACTCTGTTCTGTACTTCAGTTAAACTGGATTTGTTTACTGTGTTCATCATTACACTTAAGAATGAATGTCCGTGCTTAACAGTGAGTGTTTGCAAAGGCCTTGATAGTCAGAGGCAGGCTTTTTGGAACAATTAATGCTCTGTGGTTTTTTGGAAAAAATTAATACACGTTGCTCCAGAAAAACTACCTGCAAAAAGGGATGGAAGCTAAGTAATCGTATGGGCTCACTTGGAGACAAGTGAGGCCTGGCACAGGCGTGCAATAGTGTATTGAATCTGGTGTCATCTTGCCTGCTCATGTACCTCTGGGTTTAATCCCTGAGAAAAGAAAAGCTTCTACCCAATGAAGCACAGATTTAGAAGAAGACCCATGACCTGGAGAAAGCAGGGGTTCACGGAAGGAAATTCTGGGTAACCTGGATAGTCCTTGAGTACTTCTCAAAGGACCTCATTCAAGCGGTACGCTGCATTTCTTGCTGCCTCTTATAAAGAATCACTCTCTTCTTTCCTTCTTCTCTCCATTACTTTTTTTTGAGGCCAAGGGAGGATCTGTGGGGTCCAGGGTGTAACAAAGGAGAAGAAAGAGGGGATAGTGTGAAGCGGATGTAATTATGAATGTGAGAGAAGGAATGAAAAAGGCAGGAAAGGTAAGTGTAGAGAGGTGTTAGTAAAAGACACAAGTGTGAATGAAGGGAGAAAGATGTAGACAAGTGCCAGAGGGAATGAATAAAGATGTGAAGTAGCATGGTTCCATGCCATGCATGCATGGCTTGCAGTATGATGGATGGGTATGAAACTTAAAGTTGGGTAGTTGTTTGGCTCTGCACAGTGAGAAAAACAAGAAGGGCCATTTCTCTGGCCCCTCATGTACCAGCTGGCTTCTAGCTGATGCAGAGGAGGGACAGACAGCCTGCTCTGCCACCATATTTCACAGTGATAAAATTTGGAAGTTAGAGTTAAGCCTTTGGCCTGCCTTATTTGGGCCATAGATAGGCTGGTCAGAAGCTGATCATGAAACAGTCAAAAATATGATGGCTTTCCAGATGGTTGCCTAGAGAATTATGTACATGGCAGACCTAAGTAATGAAACTGTCAGTGATGACACTGGGATGGCACTGACCTACCATACCTAATTGTTTATAGCAGGCTAAGTCTTTTTAACTACTCAGGCTTAATCACATACATAGAAGCAATTCTTCCCCAACCTTGACAGCTTTATCTGATGGTTTTTGGAAGGATTTACACAGCTCCAAAAAGCTCTGCAAGAAATGGTTCAGCATTTGTGTTTATTAATACACTGGAATCAGTTTTTTGGGATCCTACCACTCTGTCAGGATGTTAGATTTGCCCAAGATGATTATTTATAGCTTGCTTCTGTAAGATAGGGATGATCCCCAGTCCTTGTTCACTGTTAGATTGTTAATGACATTCTGCATTGAATCAGCTTAGTTGTTAAGAGATGCTTCAGGGAAGAAGGAGCGAGAAATAACCTTTGGGCTGGGAATACGTGATGTGTGGCCGTGATTGCACAAGCTTTCCATTTTCTCCTCTGTTCTTTTTCCCTTTTTTTTTTATCAGGCAGGAATCTTGGCGGGGGCGCAGGGGGGAAGGGGAGCCCTGGTGTACATGCTAGCATTCAGTGTAACAGCAATAGTTTTCAACAGTCAGACCAGATGAGCCTGGTGACATGAAGAAACTGCAGTGGCTTTTCTTACCTGGCGCTGCTGTCCACCTCAGGCCAAACTAAAACAACTGTCAAGTAATTAGTTTGGTCTGTGTGCCAAACAGCTCCAGCAACACTCTGCTGCACTGCAGTCCTTGTAGCACAGTGGAACATTTCACAAAGTTATTTACTCGCAGAGCTTAGGTCTCAGGTTCATAATTTTCAGGGCTTTTATTTGTTTTGTTGATGCCTGGTTTTTGTTGTTTGGACTCCCAACCCCCACAGGTCAGGCTTTGCCATCTTTCCCTCTGATACCCAAGTAGCGTGACTCAGCAGCAGTGGCTTAAAGTATTGACACTGAAGCACAGGAACAACTACTTTGTTAATATTTGTTCTTGCACTGAGAGATAGCGTATCAGACCCTTTTTAGGCTTCCAGTTCAGGTTTGTGAGTGGTTGCTCAGTACTCGGTTGTAAAATAGTTTTCTGCATTTCTTTATCATAAGCAAAAAGCTTAAAAAAAAAACCAAACAGGGGGGCGGGGAGAGGTCATTTTATCCCAGTACATGGAAAAACTTAACAGGGATATGCTCTAAATATCCAGCTTGGTCAGCCAACTTCAGGCTTGAGCCAAGATTTTGGATGAAATTGTGATCTCACCAGAGTAAGGAAGAGCTTTGCATTAACTTCATTGGGACCAGAATTTCACCCTTCCACATTTTTATGTTTGTCCACTGCAGGATAGAGACTCTGTTTCTGATTTAGATTTATGGAGTTCAGTTGTGTAATCCCTGTTTAGCTATTGTATAACTTGCCTTTATGCAACATCACAAGGAACAGCCAATAAAATAGGGACTTCTTTCCTCCTTTTGTACAAACCACACAAGGATCTGTCAAAAGACTGGGGCTATTAGTGAGGTTTCCATCTTCCTTTAGGCCCAACTAGTCCCGAAGGGACAGAGAGGTTCATAAGTCACAAATTAGTTTCCTCTACTTCTGGCACAGATGGGGCAGAAGAACCCAAGAGCATGTGTTTCAGTATAAAGTTCAGTGACCTGGGGTCTCTTTAAAATTTTCTGCATATTTTGTACCATGTTTTGGTATTTATAGAGAACATAGCATGTAGGATTGGAAGAAGTAACATAGGTTACTGAGCCCAAGCCTTCCACTCTTGCAGAAAGCCAAGCAGTAGGTGTTAAAGCAGGAGGAGCTAAAAGAACCTCAGACCTCCTCAACCCACATGGAAAACCACCATAGTCATTAAGTCTCCAGTCATTCCTGGAGAAAGGGAGGCTGAGAGGAGACCTTAATGCTCTCTACAACTACCTGAAAGGAGGCTGTAGTGCAGTGGGGGTTGGCCTCTTCTCCCAAGTAACAAGCGACAGGACAAGAGGAAATGGCCTCAAGTTGCACCAGGGGAGATTTAGATTAGATATTAGGAAAAATTTCTTCACCAAAAGGGTTATCAAACATTGGAATAGGCTGCCCAGGGAAGTGGTGGAATCACCATCCCTGGAGGTTTTTAAAAGATGGGTAGACGTGGTGCTTAGGGACAAGCTTTAGTGGTGGTTTTGTCAGCATTAGGTTGAAAGTTGGATTCGATGATCTAAAAGGTCCCTTCCAACTTAGGCAGTTCTATGAGTTCTATGAATTAACACTAGCCCTTTCTATGTAAGGCACCAAACTTCCTAAAAATTCCAGTCTGCCAGGGGAAAAGAGGAGGAGATGTCAAAGGTGTCAACAGTGTCCTAAACACCTAAAGAGAAATTACGTTTGGCAAAAATTCCTGAGAGATCTTTGAAAGTCAGTCACACCCGACACACAACGGGAGGTGACAGCAAGCCCCATCAGTCTGTCTCGGTGAGAATTACCTTCTGAACTGGCAAACTGCATAATGCTATGAGTGTTCGAGCCAGCTGCACCAGTCTTTGGCACTACTGGGGTTTGGTGACACCCCTCAGGGTACATCTGGCCCTGCAACCTGTCCTCAGTACCTCAGAGATGTATAGGAACTGAAGTTCTCTCAAAGCCAGCAAGAGGGGAAGCAAAAATGCAGGCAACCCAATGAAAGTCATGAAGACTTTAGTTAGATGAATAATTACAGAGCAGCGTGAAAAACACTGACAGGCTTCTTCTCAAACGTCTCTTGGATATACCACAAAATTGGATAGCAGCAGTCTTGTGTCTCTGAAGCTTGAATTTCTAGCTCCTGGATCATTCCTGTCCTGTCACACAGCCCCTACCATCAAAGTGGATGTTGCAAATAAGCAGGATCCTGCTGCCAGGGCGTTCCCCAGAAGGCTGCTCTACAACCTCGTCGTCGTAATGGCTACAAATTTTATTTTTAATCAGTAACCTGAACTAACTCACGATGAATGTACACCTACTTGATCACTTTATTCTCCTCCTTTCCTAGCCTTTACACCTAAAGTATATTTAGAAAAAGTACTCCTGTCCCCTCCTAGACTCTTTTGGACGGTTAAAGAAGGCCCGCTGTCAGGAGAAAAGGTTCTTCATTTTTCTTCTCCTCATAGTAGCCTTCTCCCATGACTTTCAGTGTGTGAAACAGCAGTTTTGTGTCTTTTTCCGGTACAGACATCGCTAGGACTGTGTGCAGTACTTTCCAAATACTTTCCTGCTCTTGGATCAGAGGCGCTTCCCAGCCTCTAATGAAAGCGCACTGCACAGTACATCCTAGACTCACGTGGCCTATGTCATTGGCACACAGTCACTGTATTGTTAAACAGTGCCCTGGGTCACTCTCCTCTTCTACTCTTTCCAAATGAAGAACATCCCTTTTTTTTGGAAGTTTTTTGTTTCAATCCCTCAGTGAATGACTTTGCAGTTCGTACTGGCACATTTTGTACTTCTACTGGTTGAGAAAGACTGTTGTCTCTCTCTTATTTTTAGCTGCTTTGGGGGCTGGTTTTTTTGGTTTGGTATGGTTTTCGGGTTTTTTTGGTTTTGTTTTTTAAATTAAAATTCAGGTCTTGTCTCATTTGGTGGTGAGTAAAAAACTAAAGACACAGAATCATGGTACCAAAAGTAAGCAGCTGAAGAAGTGAGAAAGATTTTAAAGGAAGTTTCCTAGGTTTTTGTGGCTTTGTTTCTTAATGTTTTGTTTCTTGATCACTTCTATTTAATGTTAACATTAAGTGAATATTTTGGGAAGGGATATCTTTTTAAAACATAGAGTTCCCATGCACTTTCAGGTAAAACATGAGAAGTTATTACACTTCTTAGCCTCCCAGGAAGACTTTCAGAAAAACTAAGAATTTCGCAATTCCCCATTCCAGGCCAATTTTAAAAATACCCAGCTTTCAGACCTTCTCTCTGCATAAAAAGCTCAAAAACCCTTTTGAGAAACTGTTGTAACACTTGAAGTATTACAGTCCTCAGCAAACAGTCCCAATTCTGGTCTCCCCTGTTGCTTAGCAAAGCCAGAGTAGCAGTTTGAAGATAGTGAAATAACATTAGTATTAGAATTGTGAAATGGCAAAGAGCATCTTGCCGGCTAGTCCTTCCTTCATGTCTGAGCCTAATACTGTAGAGTGCTGTGTTTCTGGCAACCTCGTAATACACTTTTCTGGTGACCCTCTATATAAAACACTTGCTAAAAGATAGTGCTAGTAAAATAATCACCAGAGAGTGATTTCGCTTAGGCATTTGGTACTGGAAATAGCTTATTTGCAAAGAGAATTAATGCATGACAGCAAGGGGCTAAAAAAAGAAAAGGCTGTTTTATCATTATTTGGGCTGGAACTAGCCAGGCAAGCACCACGATACAAATGTTTACAGTGAGGAACAAGTGTCTGTCTATTCTGAAAGGGCAATAGCAGCAAACACCTGCAGGTCTCAGCTGTCACTACAGAGATGAATACCTGTGTGGGGGAGTTTAGAGGAGGCTGCACTAAAGAAAACAAGAAAGAGTTACTGAGAAGTCAAGCGGCTTGTCAAGGCGTCTTCGTAGGTGTGTGTATTGAATTGTCACAGTTTGAAGGCACAGTTTGAAGGCTTTTTATTAGCTGCTATTTTTGCATGCATTGCTCAAAAGGAAATTATCTGCTTCCCTACATGGACTTCTCGGCTCTCCTCCTCCGTCAGAGGCTCTTTGCATCATGTGTAGTGCTGGGGAGGACAGAGGGTTCCAACAGCCCTGGAGGACGTGCACAGATGATTTCATGCAACTGGAAACAGTACAGAAAATAACAGGCCAGCTTAAGAGATGTAAATCCGAACTAGCTGCCTTGAAGTCAGTGCAGTAACTCTGAACTTAATTGCAAACAGAATTAGGCCTAATGATTTTGAAGAGCTTTTAGAAGCTTTGTAAAGGTCACCACAATGGCAGCATCTAGAAACTTCTGTAAACCAGGACATGGCGTTATCCTGATGCTAAAGGATTAGCAGCATGGCTTGTTGCCTGTTACTACTTGTCCATGACAGAGAATATTCTGTTGTGTGCAGGAAGCATGCTCTTTCTCCAGCTCTTACCTACACATCCCTGACTGCTGGTGTTTTGTCTGGAATTGTAGTTTTCTAACCTGCTCAGCTTTACACAGAGATGCCAAATTCAGCTTTGTCTCAAGCAAGTACAGTTCCTTCTTTTTTAGCGTTGCTACAGATGTTGTCACATCCCAAGTGAAGTTTTCTCATCACCTTCACACCAAGGTCATTGGTCTTATAGTTCTGTTTCCATCTGTTTTTACTGACACAGGTCCTAAGAGGAGAGTCCCAGAACGTTTTCCATATTAGTGCTAGGAGAAGGAACATCAGATGTATAGCATGTGTAGGATGCTGCATTTAACAGTCAGTTCTTAGTAAACTCTGTCTTGCAGGAGTAATGACAAGATGGTAATACAGAAAATGAGATTTTTAACTGGGAGGTTGGGAAATACTTTGTTTTGCCAGATTTAAGCCCTCTCACATGAAATGTGCAAGTGGGAAGCCAGCTCCACAGCTCCTGGAGCACATTCTCCTTCAGTCTGTGAGATCAAAGAGTGTAGAGAATGCAGAAACAGAAAAACATAATGACTAGGTTGAAAAATGGAGCTGATTAAAAGACGAACTAGAGCAGAGTGACCTTCCTTCTGTGACCAGATACTTGATTACCCATTGAATTTGGTTGTCTAATTATTCCTTTGTACATCCAACCCCACTAGATTTATACCACCGTAGTTCTCATGCAGGATGTCAAGAAATACGTTCATCTTGAGAAAATAAGTCCATCCAGGAAGCAGCACCTAGAAACATATGCCAGAAAATGCAGAAATCCTGTTGAACTACACTGTAGTAAAAGCTTGGAATGTACATAGATCAAAAATGTAATCAAAGTGTTTGGAAATGTTCAAGTGGAAATTTTCCCTCTGTTTGCTTCTGTTCAAAGCTTTGAGAATTTACTGTTTGGTCCCAAACTTGTAATAAACTAGATATTACAGTTTTCAAGGATGGAAATTTTGGGTTTCCCACCCCATTTTTAAAGCATTTTAATGCTGTGTTTTTCAGCAGGGTTACTCCTGCTGTATGCAGTTAGTAAGAGCCTTAGGATCCATATGCATGCCTATAGAATAGCAGGAAGTTTACACAGTCAGCATCACCGGTGGCTGACACAAGCTTTTCTGTTGAGGGCCTCTTAGCACAGATGTTCATTAACTTAAAAAGTCCTTTTAAAATTATATATACAAAACTGAATCATTCTCAAAAATAACCACACATATGGATATAAATTGCAAGAAAGCAATGATTCACACATTGAAATTAGCTTTACGAACTGCAATTTGGAGAGCTTTGCAGAACTGATCGAAATCGGCTCATTCCATTAAGTAGCAGCACAGCCCTACAAAGCCATTTTTGCAGGTGCTGAAATGATTTGACTGCTGTTTTGATGTTTAGCGCTTGAGGGCCTTGTCCCCCATCACAACGGTGTTCACAAGTTGCTGGATTGTAGTTGGAAGATTGGTGGAGGCTTTTTCTGTTGACTTTACTAGACCCAATGTTTTGTTTGAGGCTTCAGAAAGTGAAAAGTTTACAGGCAACATTTTCTAGAGACCAGGTATAGAACGGCAAGAGAAATGATGAAGTGATTTCTGTAGTTTTTATTCCTGGGCCAGGTCTTTGTGCAGACCATTATTGCCATTTAGTAATTGTGGGGAGGAACCATGTGTAAATATCTGGAGAGAGAGATACTGTACTGTAGTGCTACAATTGTCGCTTTTGGCAGGAATTCCGCAAAGCAAATGACAGAACTCCAAAGGTTAGTAGCTGAAGCTGTTGACTTTGTGATGTGTAATGCATACAGTGTGAGGAAAAGATAATGTGGGAACCAAATGAGAAAAGGTCTCTGGAAGCGCTGTGGGCACAGTCAGAAACTGGAACGGCAGCTCCTGGCTGCTGCTGAATACTGGTGCACCTTTTGCGACCATGCTACCACCCCCACTGATGGTGGGGACAGCACAGAAAGGCCACTCAGAGGGAGCAGGACTGAACTGGAGTTCTTCTTTGAGGACCGATCACAGAATTAGCTCCCAGCAGAGTCTTTGCAGGCTTCCAGCTGGAAAGTTTTATTATGCAAATGGCTTCTCCCCTTGCAATAAGGAAAGCAGTTGCTAGGCAGTTTTCCTAAATATGCATTATTTTTTTTCCTAGGCTCAAAGGGCAACGAGCACTGTTCTGGCTCACAGAACTCAGGAAGCACAGAAAGGAAGAACTAGACAATTAGACTGTGAAGTGCTATGTGTAACAGGATGGATTGAGAGGATAAGAGGACAGCATCAGCTAGTAACAGAGCAAAGCCTACAAATCTGGCTCTGTAGGTTGGTGCATGCATAGCAAAGAGCTACTGATGGCGAGTGGAAATGGAGAACAAGGGAAGCAGTGTGTGTTACTGCAGGTCACTTAGGTCTTCACTGCTCTCCAGGTCCTTCAGCTGTCTGATGGAGGACCTGGCCAGGCAGGCAGTTTGCATGTGACCTGTCCAATGTGGAGAGGAAGGGAAATCATTAGCAAAGACGGGTCAATCTGACCCTGTTGGCATTGGTGACAGAGAACATGGACGTACTTTAGGTTACCTGTGTAGTTGTAATGCAAATGCCTTTCTGAAGCCTTTTCAATATTGGACATCATGAACAATACTGAATTTTTTCAGGTTATCAGGAACATCTCTCCAAAAAATGGAACATCTCTCCATCTCTCTCACCCCAGAGCTGAGGTGATTTTCCATCTTGCAGGCTCATGAACTTTGTAATTAGGCTTCAGAGATAACTCGGATTTGCATTAATCTAGTCTTACATAAAATGGAACCAAAACACTTACAAAATGCTGTCAAGCATCTGTGGCCTAACTTTAGAAAGAGATGAAGGTCTGATTTAGGGTGAGTAAGGGAATATGCCTCTGATATCAAGAACAGATAAAAAAAAAAAAAAAGAAAATACCACGGTGACTCAAATGCTTCTGTCTCCATGAGGTAGGTAAACAAATCTGCAGAAGAAAAGCCACATGAGTGGGAAGTAACTTCATTCTTCCCATTGTACTAAATTGCTTTCAAGAAACATACCTAGCTTAATACTCTTGAATTTACTTTCAGAACATTCTATTTATTTATCCCTTAACAGTATCCTTGCAAAGCTGCTGTCCAGCCTTTGCGGGTTTGAAAGGCTTGCATTAAATTCAGTATACAATCAGTTCCTATCTCTCTTCTCCAGTTCTTCTCATCCAAGGCTTGATATCGCAATAGTGATGTCTCATTCTTTGGTTTGGAAGCGTAGTCAGACCCATTGAAATGCTCAGATAGCGGTACCAACTCTGAGAGGTGATGCAAATGAAGTTTCAAAACTATTCCCTATTTAGTCTTACATCTTTGTGTTGTTCTCCAGTGAGACATAAAAGTTATCTTGTCTGTTTTTAAGCTATTCCCCAGCACGTATTTATGTTGGTCAGGAGTTTAACAGTAGATGAGCCTTAGTTTAAACCCTATAGAAGCACAACTTTGCTCAAGTTGTCTTACGTCTTTGCTGATCAATGTATTTTAACTCTTGATTTCACCTGGAATAATCATGCTTTTAATTTGCTGTGGCATTTTTTTTTCCTTTGTGACAATTATGAGGGAAGACTGTTTGAATTTGGTTTTGTTTGTGGAGCTGCATTCCTGTATGCATTATGTGACCAGGAACCACCTTATTCAGAGTTGAGTCATGAAGAACAGGGATGTGGTAGGCCCCAGGTTAAAGAGGCAACTGATGAACTGTCAGCAACGATTTTCAATAATGTGTATCCTTGCTGATGTACATGAGACCAAACCATTGTCAGCAACTTAAAGAAAATACATGTGCTTTTTTCCACACCAGGAATGCTACAACATTGCTAGCTCTAATTATTAAAAGAAATCATTAGTTTAATCACTTCCTTACCCAACAACTCATAAGAACAGCTTACATTTTTATACTTAAACAAGCAAACAAATGCTGGGTTCTGTAAAGTGTCTTTTCATTCCTGGGCCCTTTTGTTAAAGGCAAAAATTGTGAACAAGAAATACAATGGGACAAGATGTGTATAATCAGGAGGCTAAAGAGCTATTCCGGCAAAAGGTCATTACTGTCTTAAAAACAAATGTGTATGCACTGGCATGACTGAGAGTGTAAGTGAGAATTTTTCAAGTATAAGAACTAAGTCTGGAAAAGCTGTTTCAACGGGAGCAACACAGAAAACAAAGAAGACCAAGTACTTTCCAGGTAGAGATGGGTACGCTTTGGAAGAAGCTTAAATGGTAGTCACCCATGATATTTGGGGGTCATCAGACCCTACTTCAGTCCTCTGTTCCACGTAGCTGTGTTCAAGCTTTTCTCCACAACCATGAGTCCTGGAAGTGAACATTTTTAAATTAATGTCATTTTAGTTATTCACATAATCACATGCTTAGAAGCCAGGACTTTAAGGAAGAGCTATAGCGGGAGACTTTTGATAGTAGAGTAAAAGGCTGCAAATCCACATCTACAAAGAATAACAAGCCGTTGTAATAAAGAAGTACATAGTGAAAATAAAATAGATTAAAAGCCATTTAGAAGTAAAGAAACACTGACATTGTGATACTTTAGACCACAAAATACTGGGGTTTTTTTCTGTTGCTATCGAAAATGAATGTGATCTAAGCCGTTTAGTTTTGTAGCCTATATAATTTTAATAGAAGACAGAAAGACACGGGTACACATTCAAAGAATAAAAACTTGTCCTGCTTCCAGACCAATGAGCAAACTGGCATTGACATCACTGGGGACAGGATTTTTACCTTTATCCTCATTAATTGCAAATTGCAACTGCTGTATCTAAAGGGTGAAAAAAAAAATCACGTCAGCCTGTAATCCAATCCTAGCATGCCACACCATGAAGTAAACATGTTTTTTTGGAAATGTAAGCTGGGATTTTTTTCAACTGATATGTAAAATATGATGCAGTCTGATCCTCCCTCAGCAGGTTATTTTATAACATCATTTAGTCCTTCCAAGGTGTGTGTGGGAAGGGAGTCCTTCAAATTATTTAATGACTTGCAAGATTATGTCTCTATAAATCTGGATTTAATGGTGTACACAGAAAGGAAGAAACCAGGGCAAATAAATTGCTCTCATTTTCTTTCTCTTTTTTTTTTTTTTTTTTTTTTGGTGATAGAATTTTAGGAAGCTAAAGACTGTTCATTAAATATATTGCCAGATACTCTTTGATAACATATCAGTGTTGCGATCGTTTCACTTCCAGTATAAATATTAAGGGGGGGAGGACTGGGGTGGGGAACTGGGGGAAGAGGCAACATGAATGACAGACACGACGATTAAAAATCATTTGTCCTAGTGTTTTTGTCATCTACCTTCCTCATACTGCCCAATCCCACAGAACAAAAATGTGATATTATCTGGAGAATATAGATTCTTTCCAGATTGACTTACCAGATGCCTGTCACCACCAAGTCACTTTGGAAGGCTAACTGATAGGCTGGGCTCTTTGCAAGTTACTGCTCTGCACACAGTCCTTTTGCAGCTGATCATGCTGCCAATGTTACTTTCTGATGGTGAGATTTATTGCAGCATAGCTGGCTGGCAGTATCCTTGTAGGAGATTTTTCTTGCTTGTGAGCTAAGCGAAGGGCAGGATCCTGCATTCTTGGCAGCCTGTCATATGCATGAGCTGTTTGTTTTTTGGATTCAGCAAGCAGAGTTTTAAATCATCTTTAGCAAAACAAGACACAGAGAAAAAAAGAGAGATCAAAATAGAGCTGAATATTTCATGTCATAATTTTGGCAGCATGTCTCGTCTTGTCTTCTAGGTTGAAAGCGCCAATGAAAAAGGGAATTTTGCAGTTTTCAGTCGAGTGACTTTTCCATGCTCCTTGAGTATCCTCACATATTCTAGGACTGGTCTCTCATGCCATATCAGCCATTCTTTAGAGGAAAGAATCTAGTATTGAGTACTTGTGTGGGAAAAGCTTAATCACGTTAAAATAAAGCTCAGTGCCAATACAGAGTGAGTGGAATGTGCCCCTCAGCAGAAAGCTGACAGATACTACTTATTTCTACAAAATAAAGCTTATATGTTGTTTAAGATATAAAGGCCTAATATTGCCATTTTCTGCCGAGGGGAATTCTGTTGAAACTGATCAAAAGATCCATTATACACAACTCCTCCCTGTTTGCACAGACACACACAGTTGTGATTTTTTTACATCAGTCAGGCTTGGAGGAACATACAGTTTTGAACAACAAATATTTCCATGGCAGTTTGGAGAGGGACTAAATGGTGGCTTTGGAGCTGAGCCAGCTTGTATATGCCCACATATTATGCAATATTAACCTTCTTGTTTTCTGTCTCAATCAGCTTTAGTTAGTAGAATAAAACTCTAAATAGGAAAGGAGGAAACTGAAGGCTGTGCTGTACTACATGCAGCAAATACAGCTTTAAGCACAGATAAAATGGCATAAACCAGGAAATACAAAGGAATTTCACAGAGAGGTTTATACAGCTCCACTGTACAATGTGAGATGGAAGGTATGTCTAGTCTGCAGGCACTGCTAGCTCTAAAACTGTGGAACGAGCTTGATGCAGATGGCAAAGCTATTCAGAAGCAGGTTGAATGCTCCTTTTCTGGAACGTACGCTTCTCTGCCTGTGCTACTCAAAAAGTACAAGCTCGCTGCTTTAAAGGTATCTTGTGTTTATTATATGTTCTCAGTCATATCATTAGGGATATGGAAAACGGTATTATGTTAATTAACAGAATTAATAAGGGAAACAAGTAAATAATGCTTCTTTTCTAGTTATTCTTTTTAATCTGGCAGTATTTTATGACATCTTAGTAGATTTCTTTAAGATAAAAGGCAGGAAAAATAGAAAATGAAAAAGGAATAGATCTGGATCTGTTTAGCCTTCAGATTACATAACGTAGGCAACTATTCTGCACCTGTAATTGAATAATTTCCTATTGTAAGTAAATCTCACTGGAGTAGTGATGGACTTAAAGGGGTAGTGATGGATTTAAAAACTGCCTCGGATTTTCAGAACTTCTGGCTTCGCAATAATTGTGACCTGAAAATTTTGGGAGTACCTGTTTTCTTACTGTCTTTCTACTGCTGTTTCAGAGGGTCAGCTCTGAGAAATGGAGGGACCTAGTTGTTTGGGTCAGCATAAGTATTAAGGAAATGTGGATTTTCTTTAAATAAAGGTGCAGAAAGTAGTTTGAAATTGTGTCCCTAAGTCAGAAGAGAAGATGGGGAGCAATACGTTGCAGAACTATCTGTGATTTTACCTCATAAAGGGCACTGGGAGTAAGCAAAAACACACAGGAGGGTATGGCTAATGGACAAAGAGGGATACTATAAAAAGTGCCAAAATGTATTTCAGATTGACTTTGAAAAGAATATTAAAATAAACAAGAGAGGATCCCTTGACTGTTTAAATGTAAATAGAATGAGGAGGAAAGTATCACCACTACAGACATGATGATGTGGGGAGTTAGTTTGGCCTAGAGGCAAAATTAATTTTTAACATCAGGTCTCAAAAGGACAGTGGTGAATATGAAGATATAGTCGAAGAGGCTAATGCAACTGAGAACATGAAGGGTAAACCTGGAACAGGCATTGGGAAGAGATCCTGGAACAATGAGAGAGATGAACAGCCTGGTTTATGACAGGAGACAAAGAGTTCAGCAAAAATTCTAAGCAGCATAAGCCATCCCTGCTGCCCAAAAGGAAGGTCCTGCTCTCCTGCTAATCTCAACAGCTGATTCCTGCATTATCCACTTTTCTGCACCAGCAAAGGTGTGTTTTCAGCCACAGAACAAACTGTATTGATGAAACAATCCAGCTGAAAAACAAGCTGGTTTTTTGGCTGGTTGTGGGGAGGACAGAATACTTCTCCAAACTGAAGTACAGTACCAGTTCCTGCTTAAAGTCTTTGTTGAAGGAGACTCTAAAAGAATGGTGCTATATGAATGCATCAGAAGAGTAAATAAACATCAGGGATGGAAAAATACTATTTAAACTAAAGGACAATGTTTGCATAAGAACAAATGAGTACAAGCTTGCCTTGAAAGAATTTAAGCAGAGACTAGAAAAAGGTTTCTAACCATTGAGGGCTGAGGTTCTTAGGCAGCCTGTGAGCTGGGAAGAAAACTCTTGTTTTAAGGTGACGCTGTGCAATTTATGAAGGGAATGATGTGATGTAGGAAAACTATGTGATACGGTGCAAGAGGACTCAGCATGTGCCTCACAATTCTTAGGTGGTACCTTGAAGCACATAAAGAACCAAAACTACTGAAGGTGTGAGAAGTATTTGGTTCTGTAGAGTGTCAACATAAGTCATATTTTGAAGCATAGATACTTCATTTTGTTTGCATCAGTTCACCCGTCTTTAGTCTGCACAGAGTATTCAAAGTAGAGTTACTACCATATGTGAGACATCTTAAAGTGGCTGATTTTTCATGACAAGGAAAAGGTTTTGAAGATAAAATATTTTGGGTTTATGAAAACAGTAGCTCTGCTACTCATACTTGTAACTTCTTAGCTTCTCTCATGGCTTATGAAACCACACACAAAACAGAAAATCAGGCCTGACTTTGTATGCTCTCTGTGACTTTGGGAAAATCTGTTCTTTAATTCTGCATTCAGTCTCCACCCCCTTCACTTTGATTAGGCTTAATTAGACTTTAACCCTCCACATTCCAGGTGGGCTGGGTTCTAGTTTTACAGATGGTTCTGTTTGACCATAGGCAGAGAAAATATTGCTTTGACCTTGTTGTTTCCCATTGTTGTTTCTCCGTTTGCTATTGGGTAAAATTAGAAGAAAGTTTTAAAGTGCGGAGACAAGTAAATAGTTCTTCTTCTGCCCCATCTGTATCTCCCTTCTCTTTTCTTCACTTTTTCATTGTTTTCAAGAGGAGTGACAATTTGAACTTACCTTTTCAGCCCATCTTAAAAACATGAGTGGTTTCTATTTGTGACAAAGTTTATTATGGCCCTTGGTGGTTCAGTGAGGTGGCAGTTAACCCTTAGGTAAAAAAGTTACACCTTCGCATGCAAAGTGGTAAGAGCATAGGGGCTTCCATGCTGGATTATGCCAGGTTCTCACTGGATTTTTATTGTATAGAAGATTCATCACATTCATTATTGCATGTTATATGCCTTGCTCCAGACTTCTTTCACAGAGACCATGAAGCCATTACAACCTTAGCCACTGCCTAGACCTTTCAAGTTCTAGAGGTCTGTTCAAGTACTAGAGATCCTCAATATGATGATGCAGGGAGTAGTAGTCCAACACTGATATGAAGGACAGCACGCCCTTATGGCAGTCTTCCTGAGGCTTGCACGGTGAAGATGGGGAAACGGACAAGGGCTAATTTTCCTGTTGGATATAATAGCAGAAGATGTAATAAGGGAAATCTATAATTGTTATTCTGAAAAGCTGAATGGTATTCTTGTCTCACTCCACCTCTCCCTACAACACCTAGAAAAGAAAGAGTATTCTGTTAGAAAAGGACCAGTGGAAGTTGCCTTAAAGCTCACTTAATGGTTCATCCCTTCTTCTGTTGCTAAGTCTGGGACCAGGTTGAATATCATCAAGGTCAAGATTTCCAGCAGGTATCTGGGTGCATTGTTGTGATTATGCTCTTCATTGTAAGCATCAGGAGCTTCGAGTAGCAGGAAACACAAATCCCAGGCTGGCAGTGGAGCTTTTGCTCTACATTGAAATCCCAGAGAGTATCTCTCTGCAGCTGTAATTTTAATTATATAGGATGGTCCTCTGCCTTTTACAGAGCAACTACTCAGAATTTAAAAGGAGTCTGGAGATTTCCGGGGACAGACAGGTAAAATTATAGTTATTACCAGGCAGCTATTTCAAGATTACTACCCTCTGAATAGCAAATCCTCCACCCCCTTGAAACACAAACAAAACAAAAAGTTTACTTGTCCTTCCAAAAGTCTTCTGGCATTCAACTCATAACTGCAGTTTCCAGCCCTTCACCTCAACGCTTTCTTCTGCTTTGTAGAAAAAAACCTAATCATTGCAGTTTCCAGTATGTTGGAATAAGGTCCTGAAATTAAAAGACACAGATACTCATTTGATTTCAATAGTTTTTGATGTGTAAATGGTAAAATTGGTTCTTTTATGTGCATGAATATGAGCAGGGGGTGTGCGCATAGCCAAATCTGTGCATTATTGTTGTTTTCATGGGGTTGGGTTGCTAAACACTTCCCAACACAAAAGTTCCTCATAGCCTTCTCCACTTCGTTGGCTAAGGTTGAGCTTGCATGACTTCCCAAGCCACTCCAGTGCACTACTGAGAAGGGCTTGGCTCCCACATTAGTATCTGGAGAAACACAGACTGTGTTCCATCCTGCCACAGCTCTCCCATTGTATTTCTACCAAGGCAATGTATCCTCCTCCTGGGCATCCCGCAAGTGGGATGAGCATCTGTTCTTCTGAAAGTCAGCAAAGAGGCAACAGGTTTGCTGGAACCACTATGCCGACACTTGGTTCCAGTGCTGACCCATTCTACATTCTTCTAGTCCAGCAGTTCAGGGACAGCATAGTTGGTCCAGTAGATGAGGAACCAGGTGCCTCTGCTGCAGTTTGAACTCTGACAGTCAAATCTTGTTGCTGACGCATTGCGGAGATCTGTTATGTTTGCATAACGTTAGATGTGGAAGGAGTCAGGCAGGTGGTCACACACCTGAGTGATAAGGTTAAGAAGAAAGAATAAGTAAGAAGAAATAAGCTCATTTGCTGAGCACAGTCTAGAAAATGCACAGAATTAAACAGAGGTTCTGTGGAAAAACATTATTAGATCCTGTAATTATAAATATTTTCCATAGTACATATTTAGATTGCTAGTGGTGCCAGAATCTTTCGCTCCAGAACAAAAAAACTCCTCATATGTCATATATATGATATAAAAAATATTTATACAGAAATGATGCAGATGTAAACATGTGATCAGTTGCACTGATGAAGTATATTCACAAATGTTTCTGCCTTTATCTACTGCCCATATGCACATGCCCACTCAGAAACCCAGCTCCCCAGGACTTGTTGTAAAATACCAAAGCTCTTCTAACATTTCATTACATTTTAATTCAAAATGTAAGGGAGATTTTTCATTTCCCTACCAAAAGGAAGTTTTAACCCAGTCCTCCTGATATAAAATGAACACGGTACATGAAAATAAGCAATAAATTGAGGTGCAAACTGGGCCCATATGCAAAATTATACATCTCATAGATACGTGGGGCTCTCCATTCTGGCCTAATTCTCTCTGAGAAGGCAGATGCTGTCCTGAGTGTCCTGACTTGCCCAAGCAAGTTCAATATGCCTGTGATTCTCCAGCCTTTCTATGAAGTGTCCTGTTCTTAAATGTAAATCACATTTGCTTGTAAGCTGTCTGCCCTATCTTTGGCCATTTTTTATGAGCATTTTCTCATGCTGTTCCAGAATCTATAATCTGTGGATGAGGGATGTCAGGGTGCATTCCTGTCAGTTCCTATTACTCTCTGTTTATGAACCAGTTGTTCATTAATTTTTCTCATCCTTGTTTGCACCTACTCATACTCTCTACCTTTATAACTGTGGGCAGCAAGTTCCAAAAGTTTAATACCCATTATGTAAAATGAATACTTTTATCTGTTCTGAACTTACCTCCTACTAATTTCATTGAGTGTCCTCTTCTAATAGTATTTCAGACTTTACTAGTAACAGTTCTGCAGTTGTTTCTGATTGACTTCACTTTGTCCATCACTTTAATGATTTCATAAGCCTCAACCATTCTAGTTCTCTTTTTGTGCCTCTCTCCAGTAATGCCACAGTTATGAGTTGTGGAGACCAGAACTGCACAAAGCACCAAAGGCACATGGGGGACACATGGCTGTGTAATGTGGCAGCATTATGCCCCATGCCATGTTGTTAGTATCTGTGCTGGTGTCTTCAGTTTTCCTGGCAGCTGCTGCTCATTGAGCTGTTGGTGTCAGAGATGGCTCCAAATTCTCCTTCCCGAGTTGTAGCTGCCAGTGCTGGGTGTAAACATAGGTTTTTATTATATAATAATTATTACATAATTATTATATAATAAATAATACATTATATAATATTATATATAATAAACATAATAACATAATATATAAAGATATATAGAAATACAGAATATATAGTATACAATGTATAATATATATAATTAACATATAATATATATGTATAATAATGTAATAATAATACATTACATCTACTTATCATGCATGTAGTTAACTGCATTGAGATCATCTGCTGCTTGCTCTCTCTGTTTTGTGAGATCCTTCTCACAAAAGCCTCTCCAAGAACTTAGTATCACCCCCACAGGTGCACTAATTGGCAATGTCCTCCCGTCTCCAGGCCGTTGATGAAGATGTTGAATGTGATCCTGACCTCTAGGGACTCCACTACTGCCTCCTCTCTATCCTGAGATATAGAAGCCCACTTGCTGCTTCTTGTCCTTTAACCAGCCTTCATTCCACAAAGAGGCCTTTCCTAAACCTTGCAGCAGCTTTTTTTTTTTTTTTATAACCTTTAATGTAGAGCCTTATTGAAGGTGATTGGAAAATCCACATATGCTTTGTCTGCTGGATCACCTGTGTTCACATTCATCCTGACTCCCCTGTGGGCTACCACTAGGCTGGTAGAGTGGGATCCCTTTCTACAGAAGCTTTTGTTTCCTACTCTTCTTATAAAGATACAGACAGACTGTTTTTATCCATGCATCAGCTCTCTGGCACAGTTATTCTTTTTAATGATACTCATACACCTGCAGTTTCCCACCTGCATACCTTCAGACTTAGATGAATGGCATTTGGTCCTGGTAACACTAACAACCAAGTTCTCAAATTTTTTTGAAAAGAAATATTTTTCCCTTCCTTTAATCCTCTAACATGGTCAGTTTCAAACATTATTTCTTATTTAATAAAATCTCAGTTACATGAGAGGGGAGGCTTACACAAATGCTGCAAACACTGTAAAACAGCTTTCTCTCTTAGGTTAGGCATTACTGTAAGTGACTTGCAAACACTCCTTCTGCACTTCATCTTTTATGCAGCAATTTCTGCTGTAGTAGCACCTCATGTGACAGACCTAGTGTATTGAAATTTATAATGGGGCAGTCCTCTTCCTTTTCAAGTCAGTGGGAGTTCTTTCTCCTTAATGGCAAGACCAGGTGCAAGGCAACACAAAGTACCTAAAAGAAAAAAATCCAAGCAGAAGTCTCCATTTGCTGGTCTTAGCTAGAGGAAGTATCCCTATGGGAAGCAGGTTAGGCTGTCCTTAGTTGTCACGCCTAAGACCTGTCTCACTCTGCTCCCCAGCCTGTGCTGCGGTACATCCCCCTGCCTCACAGGAATACCAAGCAGGGCTTCTCTTGGGTGTCTCGGGTACTTCAGCTCCAAAACCCTGCACAGCTTCATGGCACGGTGCATTCTGACTTGTATCTGAAGTGAATTCCCAGCATTAGGATGGTTGTTCAAGTGGTTGGGACAGAGAATGAGAGTGGAAACATTTGTTATGTCCTTTGCATGAAAGGGTCTGCCTGGGACATAAACAGCTCCATCTAGTCTTCAGAAAAGTGCTGACCCAATCTAAAATTTTCTGAATGTTCCACTAAAAGAACAGTGGGGTTTTTTTCTTCCTTGTTTTGCTCTTTTTTTGTGTGCATTTTTGGGAGCATGCCAGTTTTATTGACCTTCTGAGGGCTCCCTGCATGAATAAATCATATTATGGGGGACTTTGCTTAGAAAAAAGACACCGAAGGAGATTCTCCAGTTGCAGGCCAGAAAGCTTCCAAGGGCACGGTGCAAGAGGTGTCCTTCAACAGCTGAAATTTAGGTGCTAATTCAGATTTAAGTGCACACTTATCTTACCCCCATTATAGGGTAGAGTATAGGTAGAGTAGGGTAGATGGTTGGACTCGATGATCCCAAGGGTCTTTTCCAACCTGAATGATTCTATGATTCTCTATGCCCAGAAATCCTCAGGAGGCAGAGCTGAGGACAAAAGTGCAGTTCCTATTGCCACATGGCCTGAAGCAAGGTCCAGAATGTTTTTGGACACAGAGCTGGAGTTGAATTAGGTGCCTGCCCAGAAGAGGCATCAGCACACACAGACAGTGCCACAAAGGCTGCGTTTCCATGCCACTGCAGTCCTGACACTAGCCTGGGAAAGGGAGGCAGGACTGAAAGGCTGGGCACAGGATCACAGCCTTATTGCCTAGGCAGGGATTTGTCTTCTGCCAGCTTGTGCTGTGGAGGGCCTGAGGCTCCCTTGAACCTTTTGCTTACCGTAATTGGCACTTTTTCTCACTATACACAGTCCTTCAGATGTCTGAGTCCTATTTGGGATTATCAAAACCCCTTTGATGACATGGCCTGTGTACACGTTAGGGGTGTTTGATCCAGATTGTAAATGGATGGGAGGGAGGGGATTGAGAAGCGTTTGAAACATTTTGAAGAAAAGTATAGGTAACAGAGGGTTAATCTTTTTTCCCTCTGAATGTCTGCTTTCTTATGCCCAGTATACATTCAGCTTGTGCAGTGCCTTGGCAGAACAGCCCAGACCCACTCCCGCCACAGTCAGCATTACCCCTTCCCACTCCTCCGCCTTTACACCCCCTCAAGCATCCCCTTTTTTTGAGCTTCACCACTGGAATCTTCTCCAAAGGTTGGTGCGGCAGGCTCAGGGCGTTTGGAGGCTCAGTTTCCATGGCAGCCAGGCTCCTCTGCTCCCAGACGGCAGCTCAGGAGGAGACAGGAGGGAGAGCAAAAGAAAGTCATTAAATGTGCCAATTAGTATGCAGGGCCAGGGCTGCTGTGGCAGGCAGTGCTCGTAAAAACAGGCAGCTATAGGGGTGCCCTGCCTGCACGGCAGACCAGGGTAAGATGGAGTCACCGGCTTTTGGCTACAGCAGGCAGGAGCTGAAGGGCAGCTGCCCCTGGCAGGGCAGCGAGGAGGGTACCACACCACACACATACCTGCTCTCTCTCAGTTGAGCTCTCTGGTATCATTCACACCCCACAGACTAAATGCCCCAGAAATTGGGAAGCCTCTAATTTCCCAGTCAGCAGGAACAGGGAAAAAAATTATGCATCCTGAAATTTGTGCATTTGATAACCCATCGGTTTTCATGGTGACATTCAGCTGGAGAACTGCAGAGAGGGGAAGGAGAAGGGGAACTTAACTCAGATGAAGATACGATATTTTCTCTGCTGCCACTGAGTTTGTAGTGCATGGCAGGATGTGACTTTTAGAAAAGATGCAGCTTGGAGACCAGGGTGCATTTTCATGGGAACAGGCAACAGGGCTCTGCTAGATTCCAGTTGTGGTGCCAAGTGACATGCTGCCCCCTCCTGTAGAGCATCCAATTTCTGTTGGACATAGTCTTTCTTCATTTTTTGGCCTAGTCTGGTTTTCGAGGGGGTTGAGGGGGTGTTGTGGTTTTTTTTCCCCCCCAAGATTTTTCTGTTCTATTAAATGATTGCAGTATTTTGTCCTGGCTTGACAATATTTCAGTCAGAGCTGCATGCATTTTATGCAGCTGTACGGGAGCTATATGTGTTTGGTAACGTTTCTGAAGAAACAATGCAATGTGACAGTCGGAGATTGTTAGAGGTGTTAATTCTATTGTGATATCGGGTGCTAACATTTAATTTCTAAAAGGAAAGCATTCTAGGTATCTTAATAGGACATTGACGGTTGCTGTTTCAGATTTTGGTTTTCTTTTTAATAACTGCTGATCACTTTCTCCCATCATTTCTTTCCATGGAAAGAATCTGCCAAGAGAAATTTCAGAAGGATTTGCCTATTAATTAATCATTTTGTTGTTACTTGGTTTTGCTTAGGTTCTAAGATAATCCATTCCCTTCCCAATATATGTTTGTTCCCTATAGTATGTTTTAGTGCTTTATCTGGGATCCAGTTGTTTTAAGACATGGCTTATTGATCTTGTGTGAAGCTTTGTTTGTTTGTTTTTTTCCTGTGAGTCTCTGTAAAATATGCCTTCCCTTAGAGCAGATCTTGAGTATCTGAGTTATACATGGATCAGTTTTGAGCATGGGAAGAATTCGTCCAGGAATTCCTCCTGGAAGTAATAATGGAAATAATTTAGAGACACGTGGTGTTGCATTTAGCTGCTACTCATGCCCCTGCCAACCTCTCACCATGCCAAACTGCCCAGACCTTGAAACACACTGGGAATCCCCTGAATGTTGGGCTTCCTCATACTCAAGGAGGTGCCACCATTCTGCAGGAAGCTGCCCCCCAGTAGCGTAATGTTCCCTTCCACCTCCCAGCCCTCCAGCAGCAGACACTGCTGAGATTTTTCTTAGCAGACCACTTTAGGTCTTTCTTTCACTTCAGAACCAATTTAGAGGATGCACAATATCAAAAAACGTGCTGTAGAATATATGACCTAAATTGAGTATCAGTCACATTTCATTTTTAATTATCTGAGTACAATTTGTTTTAAGTTCCCATTCAAAGTAAAATCTTTGGGGAACATCTGGCTGTTTTATTTTGCTGGAGAACACTAACATTTTTCATTTCAAAATTTCTTGCTCAAAACTGTTCCAAATATTTCATTTTGTGAAAATATTCAGTACTTTTGTCTGATACCGAATCAAAGGCATTTCAAAACATTGATACTTCTCACAAAGAGCAGAGTTTCTATTTTTTGACCACTGTGGGTTTGTTGAGTAGATTAACAAGGCAACTATAAGTAGCCTAGGAAGAAGTTTGTATAAATCAGTTTGGATTTCTTGGGAAAGAGAAGTTTAAGGGGAGATATTCTCAGTCCAGAAGAAGTAAGAGGTGAACTTTTCTGCTGACTTGTTGAGTCTTATTCTGTTTACCTCACTCTGCTACTCCTGATACTTCTGAAACACAATGTATTAACACGATAGTCGAGAGTTATTGTGATTCTTCTATCAATGAGTCCTTAGACTAAATAAAACCATCTCTTCCTTTACAGAGATAATTCTCTATTCTTCATTGTATTGCCAATATGGAACACAAAGGTCTAGGGCTCATTTCGACATGGACTGCTTCTGGATACCATTGCACAATTAAAAAAATATTATCCGTTTCTTTAGAGTAGTAGAAAAAATCTGAATTCTAGAACCTGCATCACAGCTAATGCTTACAGATGCAGCTGTATTTATCATTTAAGTTAGTGTATTTTTCTTTTTCTTTGCATACATAATATCTATTATTATAAAAATTAATATTAACAGTGATAGTATTTTTTAGTATTAACATAAAACATTAAAATTTAAGTATCTTTAAATCTTGACAATTATAAGATTTTTCCATGATTATGTCATGTTAAAATTAACTATTCTGGAGATGAATACATTGCAGTGATTGGCATCCATCCCAGTGCTAATAATCAGCAGAAAGGGTATAGTAGCTTTTCCCTTGCCCTCCAGCTGAGAGCATCATGTGCGACTTGCATGGCATGGCCTTGGCATGGCCCCACAGAGATGAATTTCACCCTTAGGGCTAAAGCATGATCACAGAATGTAAGCCTTGAACAGAAATGATGAAGATATTTACAGGTCCTGAAACTGCCGGTTATGTATTTCAACTTAGGCTTCTCAGAGAACAAGGACATGGATAGTAATTCTAAAGGATCATTGGCCCAGTGTTAGACATTGCAAAAGAAATTCCTGGAATAACCAAAAGCTGTACTTCTGCTGCAAGACGGAATGCAAATGCATTAACCAGTTTGGAGCGAACAGCTCCCTGTAGTGGCAGACATAATCCCAAGAGCTGTAGAAATTTGGGGTCAGTCTGCATGCTGTGGTTCTTTGCCCAAACTTCTGCCTGAGTTTTACCTAGGGAGAGCCCAGAGG